>NW_026526688.1:16296936-17779196 GCF_024362965.1 Panthera pardus
TGTGCCAGAGGCTTCTTACATGTAAAATCTTTAATGGGGTTATTTCAAGAATGAAATGAGTTAATATTTAGTGCCTGACAAGTACTAGGTGTTAAATGCTAGCTATTGTTATTGCTTTTGTCATAGAACACATAGGAACAAATTCTTTTTTTTTTTTTAATTTTTTTTTAACGTTTATTTATTTTTGAGACAGAGAGAGACAGAGCATGAACGGGGGAGGGTCAGAGAGAGGGAGACACAGAATCTGAAACAGGCTCCAGGTTCTGAGCTGTCAGCACAGAGCCCAACGTGGGGCTCGAACTCAGGGACCGCGAGATCATGACCTGAGCCGAAGTCGGCCGCTTAACCGACTGAGCCACCCAGGCGCCCCAACAAATTCTTATTTGTATCCTCCACCCAGTGAAATTTATAAGAAACCAAACACATTAGATCTATTACAGGGTTTGTTATGTGTTGAACTGTCTCCGCCCGTAAGATATACTGAAGTCCTAAATACCCCAGTACTTCAGAACTGAACCTTATTTGGAAATAGGGTAGCTGGAGATTTAATCAGTTAAAATGAAGTCACATTGGTTTTTTATATTTTGGTCCTTAACACATTATGACTTGTGCCCTTATAAGAAGAAGAAAGGCCTTGGAAACAGAGACATACAGGGAGAAGAACATCATGTGACAAGAAAGCCAGAGATTGAGGTGATTCGGCTGTAAGACAAGGAATGTCAAGGATGGCCAGTCACCATCAGAAGCTAGGAAGAAGCAAGGTGGGATTCTACTCAGAGTCTCAGAGAGAACATGGCCCTGCTGACACTATGATTTTGACCTTCTAGCATTCAGAACTATGAGAGAACAAATCCCGTTTGTGGTACTTTGTTACGGCAGCCCCAGGAAACTAATACAGAGTTCCTCACCCAGAAGGAAGCACTCCGTCCTACAAACAGCCAAGGTTTGGATGACTGACAACTAGGCAACTGCAAAGTCTCCCAGAGTTAGTGGAGCTTTTATAAAGTCTGGACAATCCCATCTTCCCAAGGGCTCTTAGGCTGGTCCTTAACTCCGTACATATACTTTGGAAGGAGAATCCTGCCCTTAGCAAGGGTATCTTAGTGAGACAGCTGCCTGTAAAATGATTGAGCTAAGTCACAAACCCAGAGAAACAATGCCATTGGTTCCTTGGGGATTACACTGGTGTGAGCAGGTCATAAAAGTTACCATTTTTTTAAGTTGAAGTATAGTTGACACATAATGTTTCATTTGTTTCAGGTGTACAACATAGGGACTCAATAATTCTATTCCTTACTCAGTGCTCACGATGATAGTGTAGTCAACATCTGTCACCATACAACGTTATTACAATGTTACTGACTATATTCTCTCTGCTGTACTTTTCATCTCTATGACTTATTTATTTTATAAATGGAAGTCTCTACCATTTTTTTTTTTAAAGGACTTGGTCCCTTTTAGGCCACATTTTCTTCCCCTAACACGCTATTGTGATCAAAATCTACTAAATTTAATTTTAGGTTTCTTTAAGAAGTTTTCCTGCATATCCTTAAAAACTAGGCACTAACAGTGGAGCACACAAAGGAGGAAAATAAAAATAATCTGGGGGCCCCTGGGCGGCTAAGTCGGTTAAGTGTCCAACTCCTGGTTTCAGCTCAGATTTCAGCTCATGGTTTGTGGGTTTGAGCCCCACACTGGGCTCTGCGCTGACAGAGCAGAGCCTGCTTGGGATTTTCTCTCTCTCTCTCTCTCTCTCTCTCTCTCTCTCTCTCTTTCTCAAAAATAAAGAAAACTTAAAAAAAAACTCAAGTGAATAATTTTATTTTTAATACTAGCACTGTTAACTGTTCTATGTGCTCATTTCTACAGTCTTCATCCTCCTAAATTAACAGCTATGTTCCTTTTCTTCCCAAATATACACTTAAAAAATGAAGTTCTCAATCACATATGCAGATTTTGTGACAAATTTAACAAAGAAATAATTTCTCTAAAAGAAATACCTGTTTTCCTGAGTCAGAAATGCCTGGCTGACTGGAAACACAGAAAATATTCAGTGTTTACTAGACTGATTTTAATCTGATGATCCTAAAATACTTTTATTTCAGTGAAAACATGTTTCTCCTATAGCATTCACTATGTAAGTATATTAGATATCCCCTTCAAATTTCTATTAATATTTATAAGAATATACACTGCTTCAAGTAGAACTTTAGACCTAGAGAGAATCTTGGAGACATTTCCACTTTACAGATGAGACAACCAGAGCAAAGGAATGCTAAACACTCGACCAAGGTCACGGAGTTATCAAATGGAAGTGAATTTAAGTGGAATTTAGAAAAACAGTCTTTCCGTTAAATGAGATAATGCATGTAAAGGTCTCGGCCAGTGCGGACCTATTTTAACTCCTCGTTAAATGGAACTACTCCTGGCGTTGCATAACTCAGAGCTGCGATGTGGAGTCCCGGAAAGGCCGTGGACTTTCATATCAGATGCACCGGGGTTCTACCGGTAGTGCTCCCTCAGCGGCTTAAGTCATCTGGGCAAATCACTTAAACTTTCTATACATCTGCTTTCTCCCAAGCAAAATGGGGATGACAAAGCGATAAAGCGTATCAGATAAGCAGAGGCGTTTGTTAATACTAGCAATGAAATTATAGTCTGTTCTTTGGTACCTTGAATCAAGAATATAAAGAATTAAAAGAGCGGTCTCCTGTCATGAACACGTATCCCCTAAAACTGAAGGGAGGAGGCCAGGCCCACGTCAAGTCCACCCGCAGCACTCCTACACCTGGCTCACTGGCCACCTCACCCCGTTCCCGGGGCACTGACGCTTCAGCCTGCGTGCCCTTACCCTGCTGCCTCCTGGGTGTTCGGGAACTCCCCTTGGAGCACCCTGCTTATGTCTTTTTCTCTCTAGGCTCCCCTGTTTTTAAAAACTCTCCCTTCGTGCACCTCATTCTCTCAAGCATCTGATTCTGACTTTATAAGGTAAAGACTACTTAGCAGATTAACTTACCTAAGGTAGCACTCCCAAATCCTGTTCTGTGGAACCCTAGCCTCTAAGACGCTCCATGGGAAAAGGTCAAATAACTTTGAGAAACGCTACAGACTAAATCCCACTGCAGCAGACGCCCGCCTGTAGATGAGGCCGACCAGTGTCTCCTCAGCGCTCCTGGTTCCCTTTTACACTAAGGGTTTCCTCCCATAAGCACCTACGCCTCGGCCTGAGAACATTCTGACCGGGAGCTCACTCTGCCAGCCTCTGGACACAGTCACAGGACTTACGCTGCCAAGAGGAGCCGCAGCCAATGGCAGGTGAGAGCTGACAGGTGTATCTACTCCAGCTTCCTTGTCCTCGACTGGCACAGCCCTGAGATGGATTCTACACAGTCTCCCAGAGGTCCTTGGCAGGAGAGCACCCCAGACACCCATAGCAATGGCTTCCTCGTTAATGCATCCTATTTATATTGGCTTTTCCCCCTTCTGTCTGATCTCCCTAATACCTTACTAGAATTTCATAGGACTGTCTTTGAAATAAACCACTTGTCTTAGGATCTGCTTTTCTTTCTTCGAGATTCATGACACACACTAGCAATATTAAAGACTATGGGAAATCTTTGGGGGAAAGGAATTCATTTACTATATTTAATCAGAAATTTTATTTAATAAGTTTTACAAACTTATTTGGCCATGGGAACCTTTTTATTCCTTCCTTCCTTCCTTCATGTATTTATGTAAATTCCATAGGACCCTATTTATTTATTTATTCCTTCAAGTAGGTTCCATGCCTAATGTGGGGCTTGAACTCACGTCCTCGTGATCAAGAGTTGCATGCTCTACCATCTGAGTCAACCAGATGTCCCACGGGAACCTTTTTAAAAGGGTGAGAGTTTTGATCCTGTGAAACTAGTGTTCCTCTTTGGTATATACTTTGGGAAACACTGACTGAAGCATTAATGACTGACAGAGTATTATCCCTCTCAGAGATAATCAGTATCTTAACAGCTTCTGCAAATCAGTACTTTCTCACTCAAAGAACTGGATCCCTTTAGATGAGAAGGTCAGGCTCCATGGTAGATGTGATGGAAAATAATTTGGAAGCGCGTGTCTTATGTCAAGCCCTTCAAATCAGGTCAGGTTGGAAACTGTCTACTCTGCTATCAAGAGCTAACAGGAAATTATGGGTAGGTTTCTTGGTTCAAGAGTGTAGTCCTGAGACTTGGAGGACAGTGCAGGAGGTATATGGGATGATGACTGTTATTTTCTGAAATTGCTCTGGAGAAAAGAAATATCTTTAGGAAGAAGGAGCTCACTTTCAGTGGTCTCAGCCCCAAACAATCAGATGCCCAGGACTGCAATATTCCTTAAGATATCTGAAGAATAAAATAGTCGATAGTGATCAGAATTTTAAATAGTTAAGCCTTGAATTACTCTTTAAACTCCATGAAAAGAGGTTCTATGATAGAGAAATACAGATTGGGAATACTCTGCACAGCAGTCTTGCTCTGCCCTTAACACAACCATTGGCAATAGCAGGGTACTCGCTCTACTGTCCAGGCTGGACCCCCCTGGAAGAAAGTGGTAAGAAGTCTTGTGAATGGACAGTATCTGGGAGGTGAGTGAGGGTGTAAAAGGTCAGCGTGGTAAGAGCATGTTTAGAGCAAGTTGGGACAATTCATCTCCAGGACCTGATTTCTGCCATCGTACAGCAGTTTTCTTCCCAACTCTGCAACACAATTTTACACTATCTCCTTTGTCATCACGCTGTCCCCTCTCATGGCCATTTTCCAGATGTTGAGATAGTAAATATTTCAAAATGAATTGCCACGGATCAGCACTAAAGCATGCCACATTTTGGGTCAACATGGCTATTTTGAAAATCTCACTTATAAAATGTTAATAAATGAGATACAAATCAATAAAGAGAAATTTCAAATAATCCTAATTCTTCTAGTGGTTCATTCTCTGTATTAAAAACAACAAGAACAGAAAACCAGTGTGGAGTGACAAAATGTGGAAAAGGAGTACCGAGAATCAAACGTGGCCGTGAACTGGAGGTATCTGACATTTCCATCTTCATCAAGGGGGATTCTGTCAAGTAACAACTCAAACTCTTCACCAGTAATCTCCACACCAAACCTGAAACGAATAGCATTTAGCATCAGTCACCCCCCAAGTTCACATCTGGGTCACCCGTACCCACAATACCCTAAGCATATGGCTGCCATTACCGCTTTGTTATTGCTGCAGTCCTCAAGATCAAGAGCACCACGTGAATATCAGAGGTTAATCAGGGTGTTGATCGCTTCAGCTTTCTCAAAGAAAGAGATTCTACCACAGAATCCCTGCATTGGCGGTGCACAGAAATAGAAATACCGGCATGTTGAATTGTGTGTGATTGTCTTCTGTAAAAAGTTATTCATTACGCTAAAACACTGGTATTGCTTAAACAAGTTAACTCTGAAAGGCCTTTCAATTGGACTGCTTAGCATGAAAGAAAAGGTAGAGAAAAAAAGTGCCTTTCGAAAAACAGCTTCCTAATGCTCTTGCAAAGCATTTCATAATGGCTTTAAAGACATTTTGCATACAAATATTTAAAAAGTGGCAGTGTTTATTCATCAGCAAGAAAGTGTTTTCATCTCCCAAGAACAATCAAAACATAATCCTTGAATTACTGGCATAAATAAGAATGACTTAAGCAATAATAATGAACAAGGCATTCATTCATCATTCTGCAAAGCTGATAAGACCCAGCTGACTTTTGGAAAAGAGGAGGAATAGATTTTCTTTGGGCAATGCTATGAAAGAATAACATGAGAAAGGTTTTTTTTTTTTCTATTTTCATTATGACTTCCTTGATAATTATAAAACAAAACGTATACACCATCAAGAATAACAAACAAAAATGGCTTTTTCATAGGCTACAAAGAATTGAGTTATCACATATTCGTATTTCAGAAGTACTTGAATATGTATAGTGTCTCAGAGGCTTTGCAGTTGGATGTCCTTTTTTCACTTGCACCAAATTAGGAAAAAAAGGATAGAATCAATTATTTAACATAACACATCACACTATATCTTATTCCTCGCTTTTCTCTCTTCTTTTTCATTTCTTTAGCAATGATGTTACCGGTACTAATGAACAAATCTTTGGCATTTTCCTGAGAAGTTAAAATTAATTCTCAGGTTTTATTTGGACTTAAATTCCTGAAGTCAGTACTTAGAAAAGAAAATAAACAGGTTTTCCCTAGGAAATTTTTACCGGTATTTTTGACTGAAAAAATACCAGACCAAAACTCAAGAGAAGGATCTATTCTGTTCACGGTTATGTACTCACGGCAAAAACACTACACTTGTCATATTTCAGTTTTCTCAACTCTCAAGTGGTCTGTAAGTTCTCTGTATCTTACTCAGTGGCCACAGGATTAGGAGAGAATGAAAATAAAAGTGCCTTGAAAAACGAGAATATCATAAAAATACTGTGTATTGTAAAAGAAATATATTGTGTATTGTGTATTATTATTACTGATAGAGAGTACAGTTTTAAAAATCTTCAAAAAAATACTAGAATATAGTGCTTAAACCTAACAGTGACACAAAAAGCCCTTTTTCTCCAGAGGTTTTCCTTCTGAGTGGAATACATCGTGGAAAAAGCGTGGGCTTCAGATTAACTGAACCAACATTCGAATCCTGCTCTGCCATTTAGCTGTATGTAGCCTTGGGAAATTTACTTAATTCCCAGAGCCTCAGTTTCTGTACCTATAAAAAGAAAGGTTACTTAGAAAATTGAAACATTTAATACATATAATATGCACATACTCTCTTTAATGAGAAGTGTATTTTGGGCGGGTTGGGGGAGGGGAATCTGTATTTTCTTAAATTACCTTCCTTTTTTTGATGGATAAAATGAGCCTTTCTCTAACCGCTTAACTTCAGTCCCACCTCAGCGACCTAGTTACTATTATATCATGCCTTTTTTATTATTATTTTCCTTATCCTTTGCTTTAAAAATAGGTACCCTGCCTGCCATGTGTTTCACTGTATCCCTAGAACTTCTAACAATGACCAGAAAGTGCTCAGTAAATATTTAATAAATGAATGAATGAATAACTCATGTCTCCTATAAGAGGATATATGTTCATAAAAAGAGGAACCTTTAAAAGCTACCATTCCATTATCCATCCTAATAGAAGGTAGCTGGATGGCCCACAACAGTAAAAAATTAAAGTCAGACATGTTTGCTTTGGAATACATTTTATGCTCCCCATTAAGCGTGGATATCCTATATTAACAAATTTAAACAGACTTCTAATAAAATAATAAAGCTGAATTTATTCATCCTTCTGGTTATTCAACAAATATTTTGGGACCACCTACTATGTGTTAGGCAATATATTAAATGCTTGGAATACAGTGGTACGACATACCTTACTGTAGAGCAAGGAAAACAGTAAATGAGTATTACTTATAAAACATGATTATGATAGAAGAAATACAGGATTTTAAGGGAGCTTTTAACAACATGACCTAACTCAGACTAAAGATGAGGAAAGGCTTCCAGAGGAAAAGATGAGCTGAGAGTTACCTAGGCAGAGAAGGAGAAAGAGCATTATAGGTAGAGAATAGGCACATTCTGGACATGAAAGGATCTCAATCTTACTAAAGCCTGGAGTTTAGGTGAGAGAAGGGAGAGAGACCAGGTTTGGAGAGAGGCCCGAGAATTCCAGCCTGCCCTTCCTGAGAGCCTCCCTTATGGCGTTTAGACTTGCCTAGCCAGCCTCGACCAGGGTAAACCAAATCCTTGAAACAAATCTTTTAATATACATCTCCTGTTGTTTCTGCTTGTCTGGTTGAACCCTAACTAATATATCATTAAAGGATTTAAAGCATATAGTGAAACCAAATTTGTGTTTTTAAAAGCACTCTGTCTGAAATGAGAGGGATTTGAGGGAGAGTAATACTTGAACCAAATAGACACTTCAGAAGGAAGCTGTTGAAACAATCCCCATTAGAGAGGATGGGAGCTTGATTAAGATCGTAAAAGTATGAATGAGAGAAACAATGGGTTGGGGATATTCTAGAAGTAAAAGATACAAGATTTTGGGAATGCAAGCTGGTGCAGCCACTCTGGAAAACAGTATGGAGGTTCCTCAAAAAACTAAAAATAGAACTACCCTACGACCCAGCAATTGCACTACTAGGCATTTATCCACGGGATACAGGTGTGCTGTTTTGAAGGGGCACGTGCACCCCCATGTTTATAGCAGCACTATCGACAACAGTCAAAGTATGGAAAGAGCCCAAATGTCCATCGACGGATGAACGGATAAAGAAGATGTGGTATATATATACAATGGAGTATGACTCGGCAATCAGAAAGAGTGAAATCTTGCCATTTGCAACTAGGTGGATGGAACTGGAGGGTATTATGCTAAGTGAAATTAGTCAGAGAAAGACAAAAATCATATGACTTCACTCATATGAGGACTTTAAGAGGCAAAACAGATGAACATAAGGGAAGGGAAACAAAAATAATATAAAAACAGGGAGGGGGACAAAACAGAAGAGACTCATAAATATGGAGAACAAACAGAGGATTACTGGAAGGGGTGTGGGGGGGGGGATGGGCTAAATGGGTAAGGGGCATTAAGGAATCTACTCCTGAAATCACTGTTTCACTTTATGCTAACTAATTTGAATGTAAGTTAAAAAAATAAAATCAAGAAAAAAGAAGATACAAGATTTTATATTTTTAATTGGAAGAATCGGTAGAAAGTGAAGGAGAAGTCCAGGATAATTCCTAGGTTTCTGGCTTGGATGACTGGGTAGCTGGGGGGTCATTAACTGAGACGAAGGAACACTGGAAGAGAAACAGGTTGTGATGGTGCAAGGGAAGGTCACGAGTTCAGTCTTAAACGTGCTGAGTTGGGACTGTGAGATATCCAACACGAAGTGTCCAATAAGCAGGTAGAGGCAGGCCTGAAGCTCAGGAAAGCCATTGGCTGTAAATCTAAATTTGAGAGTCACCTGTATATAAAGGTGATCTGAGGCTAGAGGATTAGATGACATTACAAAGGAAAATACATACAGTGAGTTGAGAAAAGGACACAGAACAGAGACCCTACTTAAGGAAAGAACAGCGGAAGAGAATCTGCAACAGAATCTAAGGAGACATGGGAAAAAATGGCAGAAAGGAAGCCAAGAGAAATGATAACAGGAGCCAAGAACACGGAGGCTTTGAAAAGGAGACTGTGATCAGTCATTTCAAAAGCAGTCAAGAAATCAAGCAAATTAAATTTCTATTGAATTTGGAAGTAAGAAGCCAATGACCTGGTGAGAGCTGCTGGTAGAGTGATGGGGTCTACAACCATAGTGTAGAGGGTTCAGGAGCAAGTGGAACTTGAGGGAAGACAGACAGAATGCATATCTCTTTCAAGAAGCTTAGGTAGGAAGGGAAGGAAAAAGGCGGCAAACAGGAAGGAAAGGTAGAGTCAAGGGAGCTGTTTTTTTAAAGATGAGTAATATGAGGGGCACCCGGGTGGCTCAGTTGGTTAAGCGTCCAACTTCAGCTCAGGTCAGATCTCGCGGTTTGTGGGTTCGAGCCCCGCGTCGGACTCGGTGCTGACAGCTGGGAGCCTGGAGCCTGCTTCGGATTCTGCGTCTCCCTCTCTCTGTCCCTCCCCAGCTTGGGCTCTGTCTCTCTCTTTCCCTCTCTCTCAAAAATAAATAAACATTAAAAAAAAAAAAAAGAAAAAGAAGATGAGTACCGTGAGCACTGTTAAATACCGACGGGGGCAGTATCAAGGCAAAGGTTAAAAACAGAGAGGGAATCATTGATGGATTCTATGAAAGATCAAAGACCACAGGTAGACTGGAGAAAGAATACCTCTTTCACTGAAACAGGGGGAAATAAGGAAACAATGTGTTTACAGGATTTGAAGTATCAGGAGTTCCCCCTTTTCTAATTTTACTGTGGAGATGCAAGGCTACTTTACCGAGAGTGGGGCAGGGGAGGAAGGTAAGTGAAAGGGCATGTGTTTTGAAGAAATTGAAAAAGGTCTGAAATATGCAGAGTGGAGACTGGGATACAGAGCTGACTGAGAGAACATAGTAGGCAGTGACAGAGAAGCTGAGAGCCCAGCTGAGGTTGGTGACAATGAATTTATTGTGATATAAATCTACTCAGTAGTATGATTGTCCCCAGTAACCTGCGTGCAGGTGAAGACGGAATGGACAGTTGGGTTCATCCACATTTGGGAATCTGCCACATAGATGTGAATAAAAGATGGCTTACGATATTGACAAGAAAATGTCTACCATGTGGGAAAACAGATTTTAAGATGTGCTCTAGCTCAGACAGGGTGGTCAATGGACTAGATAGGAGATACTGATCAGAAATAGGCTGAAAGTGTGATTTCATAGGTATAGCTATTTTGGATGACGACACACTCTGTTGGGAGAGTCAGGTAGATGTAAGGGTAGAAACTAAAATTTACCGAGAATTTAGTATGTTTCTTAGCGTCCTGAAACCAATAACACACTGTATGTTGACTAACCTGAATTTAAGTAAATAAATAATTGTAAAAGATATATTCTTAGCACTGTGCTGAGCATTTTACATGCATTGTCCCCATATAATCCCTGCAACCATCAATTAAGTATTATTATTATCATTGCCAACACTGTCCTGGCAGTAACAGTGAGATCCCTGAGGTGCCTAAAGAGGGCAGGAGAGAAATGTGTCTGGAAATGACACTGAAGAATGAGGACGATGGGCTCTCGTCAGGGCTTCCAGGAAGCAATGTCCTTAGCAGAGAGCCAGATTTGGTTAAACTAGATTGTAATATTTCAAAGAAGTTAAAAACGTAGTAGACCGTACTCCTCCTGGATTGGAGCTTCCGTCAGGCACAGTGGGAGAGTGTTAGGAGGACAGGAGTGAGAGTGTGAAAGAGGGAACGAGAAACCCAGATAAACCTTAGGCTAAGAGAACACGGAGAGGGTACATAGGTTAGACAGTTGAGAGGTTCACATCATGGGTAGTATGACAACAAAAATGCATGTGAGGCCACATGGATTTAGAATCTAGAAGAAGCCTTCAAACATAACCATCCAGCCCCTATTTTCATCTCATCACTCATTCTGTCCCTACACGCAGTGGGTAAGTAACTTAAATTCTCAGACTGTAGTAGTAGCCAATATTCATTGACCTCTTACCACTTGTCAGACGTTACACGTACTAATTTCCTTAATCCTCACAGCGATAATATGAAGTACTGGGGTGCCTGGGTGGCTCAATCTGTGACGTATCTGACGTCAGCTCAGGTCACAATCTCAGGGCTCATGAGTTCGAGTCCCGCATGGGGCTCTCTGCTGTCAGCACAGAACCCGCTTTGGATCCTGTGTCCACCTCTCTCTCTGCCCCTCATGCTCCCCCATGCATGCATGCATGCACTCTCTCAAAAATAAACAAACATTTTAAAAAAGCAGTACATACGATTATCATCTCCATTGTACAGTGAAACCTTACACAGGTAGCATCTGGTAGAGCTTGAACTTGAGCCCCGCTAACTGACTTGGAGCCCCTAAAGCTTGCCATGTTGCCATTCTCACTGCCTGAGTAGGGCTGTCATTTCTCTCCCTACAACTGTCTTTCCTACACCACACGCTTTCTCTAGCAGAAAAAGGTCTCTCCACAATCCTTCCCGAGAAACTTAAATGTCAATGTATGATAAGCTTATGATAATGTCAGTACATCCATAGCTAACCTTTAACACCATACTCTATAAATGGATCTTGAAATAAGGACAATTCATCTTGGACTTTATCCGAGAGAACTTCCATTTTTAAGTACCCAAAAGACCTCCTTTACTTACAGGGTAGGCTTAAGGCATACAGCTCAAAGACAGTATTTTAGCAGCAATCTAGTGTGTTTTAAAAAATTTATCACACAATAACTTTATTCTGTTGTCAGGGTGGAAACTGGTTTCTGATATTTCTCCCTGAGCACAAAGCACAAGTTACTGTCAGGTTTATTGTTTCAAGCTCCATAACAGATAATATCTGAGGGATGTTTTTAGCTCCATACATGTTTCAGCATATAGTAAACAAAGTAGCTTTCATACATATAAAGTAAGCAGAAATCCCATTATATAAATTCCCCCTTTCTGTTATTTAACCATTTTAAAATATCAAAGTACAGTATCTGTGTATAGAATGCACGAAGTAATAAAACTTAAAAACCCAGCAAAGGAACAAACCATAGTTGGATTCTATCTTAATACTGATTTAGCAGTCAGATTTTGCTTTTAATGTGTGACATTTCCAAAAAACCGAAAAGACTTAAATAAAAAAGATGTGGTATAAGGAAGGCCTCACATTTAATGAAGGCCTTTTATTTACTCCAACAGTTAACTACAATAGGAAGGCTTTACTTAAAACTGAAGTGTTGGGGCGCCTGGGTGGCTCAGTCGGTTGAGCATCCGACTTCAGCTCAGGTCACGATCTCGCGGTCCACGAGTTCGAGCCCCGCGTTGGGCTCTGGGCTGACGGCTCAGAGCCTGGAGCCTGCTTCCCATTCTGTGTCTCCCTCTCTCTCTGCCCCTCCCCCATTCATGCTCTGTCTCTCTCTGTCTCAAAAATAAATAAATATTAAAAAAAAAAATTTTAAACTGAAGTGTTTATATTGTTTTTGAGCTCTTTACCAAGGACTTTGTAAATGGGATTCTTCAGAAACAAACAAACAAAAAAACTTTCTATATTAGCTAAATATTTCAAAATAGAGATAATACTATGTCTGTTATCATAAATTTGGGTTTGTTTCATGGCATTTTAGCATTGATTCTTCAGCCAAATCCCTAGAGATAGGACCATATATTTTCCTGATCAATCCATGTTTAATTGGATACTTAGATTATTTGTGTTATTAAATTATATTTAATATTCAGAAAAAGCATTTAAAGATGATACTCTTTTCTCTAAAGAAGTATTTGGGGCTAGGGGCGCCTGGATGGCTCAGTCATTGAGCATTCGACTTCAGCTCAGGTCACGATCTCATAGTTCATGAGTTCGAGCCCCATGTCGGGCTCTATGCTGACAGCTCAGAGCCTGCAGCCTGCTTTGGATTCTGTGTCTCCCTCTCTCTCTGCCCCTCCCCTGCTCACACTCTATCTCTCTCTCAAAAAATAAATAAACATTAAAAAAAATTTTTTTAAGAAGTATCTGGGGGTTGTTTTAAGTCTTTAATTTCTTACGTTAAGCTTTTTTTCCATTCAGACCACTATATATTTAAAATATAGACAAGGATATACAGTTCAGGAAAAAAATATTTTTCATCACCTCTGTTTCCTTCATATTGTCGAAATCTTTACTACTACGCTCTCTCAGAAAACATCCGGATACTATTATAAAATAAATTCCAGGCTCTGAAAAAAGTACCTTCAGCCTTTATTTTAAAATGGAGAAGGGAACCTCCGTGGCTCAGTCGGTTAAGCATTTGACTCAAGTCATGATCACAAGGTTTGTGGGTTCAAACCCCGTGTCAGGCTCTGAGCTGTCAGCACAGATTCTGAAGCTGAGCTTCTTCTGATTCTGTGGCTCCCTCTCTCTCTCTGCCCCTCCTCTGCTCGTGCTCGCTCTCAAAAATAAATAAACATTAAAAAAAATTCAAAATGGAGAAATAGTTTAAGCTAATGTTGTTGTTTTTTATTTTTTAATTAGTTATCCTTAAAAACAGAAGGATATTTGATATTATAGGGTAGTCCTTTACTTATGCTAACCAAGATGAACATAAGAAAAGAGCTTTGGAAAGTGGATTTTTTTTTTTTTTTTTTTTAAGAATCTCTTAGCACAGGTAATAAAGTGCAAGTCCTGGGTTTGAGTCCTCACTTCTGCCACTTACTAGATGTGAGACTTTAGTAACTCTCTTAATCTCTCATAGATTATTCCTTCATCTGTAAAATGAGCAAGATAATCACATTTAACCTGCAGGATTCCTTCCGGGGTCAAGTTGCTTAATAAACACAAAAACTGCTACAGATAAATTCTAAGGCAGTCTCTTGGTGTCAGACATACATAATGTTAACAATACAATTGGGTAAAGTCTGCATTCACTTCAACTTAACGGGGAAAAAAGTGGGTGGCTGGTTTCCTCACACTCCCTTTGCATTCCTTGCTCCTCCAGACCTAGTAAACTCCCGTTTCTGCCGAATACGATTTAATTTGCGTCAGCGGGAAACCAAGCAATTAGACGATGACTAATAGCCCAGACAGGATACAGCTGAAGGTTTGTGCAAAAGAATGATGAGGAAAGGTTTGATCCTGTGCAGGTGTTCTCCCTAGATTGTCTAACGTGGGGTCGATGGACTTTGGGAACTACGGCTTGTTCCCAGGTGGGTGAGCCTTAAGGCCACTGGTTTTTCGAGATTTGGAAGGTCTCCTGAGGTCCTGCGGGAGGAGGTTAGGGGGGTTTTCCAACCATTAAGGCGGAGATCTCACCTTGAGAAAGTCTCGTTACCGCCCACGAGCCCTCTTCCTGAGCTAAGAGTCGGAGACTCCAGCCTCTGTTTGAGCCCTGGCCCGGGACTATGAACCGCACAGGCCTCTGGGAGAGCCTGCTGTGGGCGTGGCAGTGGGGCGTGCCGGGATGGGAAGGGCATGCTGGGAAGGAGGGCTCCTGGGGCCCTGGGGCCTCTTGGGAAGAAGGACGGCCCTGGGTGCGGGTTTTCGGTGATCTCGGAAGTGAAGTTGCCCTGGTGGTGTCCATTTTAGAGCTGTTCCTACAAGGCAAGGCAGCTTGGATGCTTTTCAACCAGCGTCTCTTCTCCAGTCAAAGATGTGTTTTCCCTGTTGGGTTCTCCGAAGTTCCTCCGCTTGGTCCAGATGGCCTGAAGGGGTGTGTTTCCTGGGGTCTCTCCCCACGTTCCCCAGTGTTAACGATCCCCACCTGTGCTGACTTCCTCATCCTGGCCCTTTAAGTCTTCTCTGCCTGGGCTCTGACTTTTTACAGCCCTGCAGGGAGAAAGGCCTCTGAAGTTTTACTTTTCTTCCACCTGGTGTAAATAATACAGGCCCTCCAAAGTGTCCAAAATCGTATTTCAAATCCCAGTGTTACCTTTTTTTTTTTTTTTTTTTCCATCTTAGACAAGTTCATTTTATGCTTGCGTTAATTTGGGAGAGCCCCAGGCCTATGTGAGTGGATTACGGATGAAATCCCACTAAACAGAACTCTGACCTGACCATGACACCCATATTGGAATATGTGCTTCTGCGTCATTTTGAACACAACAAAGGATTTATACTTTCTCTCCACTCCCCCACCGTGTCCCCCACTCTCTTGGGTATGACCGGCTGAGATTTGACAATGCACTAGATAGATTCTTGGTCTGATTTCACACTAGAGGTTTTCCTAAGTGATAAGTGGAAGAATATCCTTAACTCCCAGGTGAAATCATCATCATTACTCTTTTTTTCATATGTAACCTAATCTAGCTCAAAATTTAGGGCAATCAGGTCCATCTGTGCAAACCATTACACTCCAATCCTGCTATTTTCTAAAAGTCTGATTTAAAATACTCTGGTAGGTGTATTGTAGGATATTTGTGAAATCTTGTTCTCCCTTTCCTGTCAGTGCTTTGTGATTCTCTCGTGGAAAAGACTGTCTGTAAATCAAAAGCAATTGGAGTTGCCTTATGAGATTTACAAAATATAAGAGAAGAGCTGAAGGGACTATTTCAAGGTAATCAAAGGAAAATATTCAATCGTTGGAAAAAATATTAATTATGTCAATATGTAGGTTCTGTTGTTATTATGGATCATGTTTAATATTCCATTTTTGAGCAAATACAGTATATTATAGAACACGTTTATGACCATAATCATCACCCGTTAAGTCTGTCACTTGCATCACTTTAACAGACATTTTAAATGAAATTACAATGTTTACTTTGGGATCACCACTTCATAGATAAAGATAGAGGTATAGCTAGAGGTACGGACATAGGCACAATTCTGTATGAATTTCTTCAATGTTAGGTTTCAATGCAAATAAATAAAATTTTCTTTTTTCAACTTCATTGTTTCTTCTGGACAATACAGCTTATTTCTGTACTAGTTATGACGTTTTTTCCTTACAGCACAATGGAAATTATAGGAGCTTTACCACAATGTCTTGAATAGCATCAAAATGTGTAATCTAAAACATAACCCCCTCCCACAATAACTGCTCCCCCTCTCCCCCCAAAATAACTACCTTTGGCTGTTTGAGGCTTCATCCTTTAGATTTTTTTTATAAATGCATCCATATACTAATATATATCATTATTTTACAACAAAAGTTTATTTGAACAGTTACTCTGTCATTTTATTTTTTCACTAAGTTGATCTCAGATAAGCTGTGCTAATATTGGTTACTTAATTCTTTTTAAAAGCTATATGGTATTCCATTGTGTGGATTGATATACCACTTAAATAGCCAACCTCTTACCAATGTATATATTGGTTTGGTCTGATTTCTCCTTACAGTTTTGCCACCTGAACTGTCTTTGTTTTTTTCTTGTCGTTGCATCTCTACCACCTCCTGTCACCACTAGTTTGGTGTTTTCTAGTGACCCAGGACCACTTTACTCCTTTTTCATTTAGCCTGTTTTCTGAAATGTTTTTCTGACTGGTCCTTTCCTTTTGAATCTTCTCTTTTCATTCTCCTATTTTCTTCTCGTTAAGGACAAAGGTCCTCTGACACAAAATCTCTCCCCTCTGGTACAAGTGTGCACCCCTCACACTCTTTCCAACCCCAGCGGTGACGAGCAAGAGGCACTGAGTATTGGGTTTCTGGTAAGAAACAAGAGACGGCTACTGGCAGGGAGCCTTGTCAAGATCTCCCTCATTCTGAGCACTCCATTCCCACGTGAACAACAATGAATGGAGATTTCGCCCGCCCACCCCACATTGTTCAAGTTGTCCTTTGCCCTTTCTGTCAAATCTTGGCACCCAGGAGACAGCAGAACATGTTCTGAATTCAACCCTGGGGAGCCACCGATCAATATCACTTGACTCTTCTTACCCATTAGTTGTTCTCTTTCTATGCCTGACGTGGAGTGATGCCTAAGCTATTCTTTGTCATGGCCCCTTCTCAGTTGGCCCAGCTAACCCCTATAGGGTGGGATGGCGCTCTCCGTCCCCTAGGCAGAGTGCCACAGCGGGGGAGCAGAGCGTGGACGAAGTTCGAGGCGGGGTCTTAGGACGTGGGTTCTCTTACCACTTCAGCTGCAGGCTCCGAGGCTGTGGAGAAAGTCACTATGTTTTACCTCTTTGTGATCTTGATTACCAAATCCCAAGAGTATTAACTGTCCACTTAGCTCATGGAATACTATAAAAATGAAAATCTATAAAACGCTTTGAAAGTCAGATTCCAGAGAAATGGAGTTTACTATTTTACATGTCTCCTCTCCCTTTTTTGGTACATACAATTTTAATTGGCTTCCCTTTTCTTCCTTGTTCTCATTTCTAGTTTTTTTCTGCCATGCCTACCTATTCCTTCTCATGAGTTAATTCTCATTTATGGAATACATACAATATATTTGTCTCCACTGAGACCTTCTTTCGGCAGAGGTGTTTTTGGTTTTTGTTTTGTTGTTGTTGTTGTTGTTGTTTTGAGGAGGTGGGGCGGGTTCAGGGAGGGAGAAAGACACGACCGTTGTCATTTTCTTAAACCCTAATTTTTTTTATGTTGCCCAAATTTCTTTTGTACCCGAAGCATTCTCTGGAATGCTTTTATGACGATTGAGGCCTTAATTCTAAGTGGCAACATTCAAATAAGCACAAAAACTTTAAAGGGAGACTGTATTCTTGCCTGATTTTAAGTGCTTCGGAAGTTAGAGTAATTCCTCCAAGCCATAGATAAACCGGTCAGGAAAACCAAATCAAATCCCTAAATCAACTCATTATTGGATTGACTCTGACCAGTGTCTTAATCTCTCTGTATTTGAATCTTCCAACTTTAATATTGGTGGAACTTCGATGCCAAATGCCAATTCTCTTCTAATAATCAGATAGCAGATTCTGGGTCGATTAAAACCAATCTAACCACGACACTAAACTCCTCGGGAGGAAGATGTTTTAGAGTTTTTCAGGTTTAAAACTAAGATACATGTTAGGAGCTTAAGTGGGACAAATTTTCAGAAAATTGCAGATCTCATCTCCTGTTAGAGTTTATGGTGAATGAAAAGCCTGAGAAATCCTATTTTAATGGTCATGAAAATATTTTCTCAATGATAAAAAGAGCCTTGGCCAATGTATAACGGTTCTTTTTTTTCTTAGTTGAAAATGGCCCATTTCTAACCACATATTACTATCCCTTCCTCTCCAAATTAGTTCTTCGTTCCCAAATGCATTTTAATGCCATACCAATGAATTCCAAAACTAAATTATTATTTTGGCCCTTGATTCCTGAGGAAGGGGAAAAAATGCGAAATTCTTTTTTTATTTATAAGACCATAACTTCTTTTTTCTTTTTTTTTAACGTTTATTTATTTTTTGAGACAGAGAGAGACAGAGCATGAACAGGGGAGGAGCAGAGAGAGAGGGAGACACAGAACCTGAAGCAGGCTCCAGGCTCTGGGCCATCAGCCCAGAGCCCGACGCGGGGCTCGAACTCCCGGACTGTGAGATCGTGACCTGAGCTGAAGTCGGACGCTTAACCAACTGAGCCACCCAGGCGCCCCTAGAGACCATAACTTCTATAGGTTATACACAATCTCCTGACTCACAACAGTCTGAATATTCAACATCATTTGGATTTTCAAATGCAACCCTTCACTGTAATAAAAGAAAGCCTAAAGACTCAGAATTCAGTAGAATTAGGCCATAGTGGACATGATCATGCTGATTAAAGTGATTATAATTTAACGATCTCGCTGAGCATTTCATCTTTGCCGTATAAATGACAGAGCTTCAGCCCATCAAGTAGAAGGAAAGAGCATAGAATGTGTGGCTAGTAATTGACGCTTCCAACGTCCCAAACTTACAGCCTAACTTAACTAAAAGCACTTTATGCCCACCACGTTGGAAAATAACCGTGTGTTAAAGATTTCAGAAAGGAGTTGAGTGTAAACACTGTTAATCACTAGGATAAAGTTCCAAATAACTACATGGCTTTATTGAGGAGATCTGACAGAAGTCGTACCGACAAAAGTACTGATTACTTGTAAAATTATAGAGCAAGCCTTCGCGTAATTGAAGTTTGAGGAAGTCACTCTAACATTTTGTAACAGAAGGAGGATCTTCTAAAATGCTGGCACAGTCATGCGGTAAGCCAAATGGCTTGCTAACCGGTTGGATTCCCTGATTTGTATTTATGTTGGTCCAATTTGGCCTGATTACCCTGGAGTTACCCAGTCTGTATAGGGAATTAGGAACTGGAAGCATGAACAGCCACCGCCCAAATAAGTCCCAGACCCGATCTCTTTCCCCCATGCCCTTCCCCCAGCCTCTGCTCTCTCCATAACCTGCCAATATCTATATTCAATATATCTAAAAGCAGATGAGTCCAGAACATGTACAGAGAAGTAATGAAGAACATGAGTTTCAGAGTGAGACAAACCTAGTCTGGAAGCTCAGCTCAGCCACTTACTAGCCATGCGATCTTGGTCAAGATCTTTAATTTCTCTGAACCTCACTTTCCTCACCTGAATATGCGAATAATAAGGATGAAAATATCTATTTTGCATGGTCACCACGAGGATTAATTATTTGTGGCCCAGGGTGTGAATGTAGCCGCCCAAAGAAAGTACCAGTATTATTACTGTTAATTTCTTGAATAGTCTCTATTTGTCTGATACGTTAAGAAAAAACAAACGGGAAGGTAGAACTAATACCTAATTCTCAGAGAGTATCCACCCTTCCTACCAAAGGACTTTGTTGATGATGACATATGAAATACTGTGTAATATTACTATTACCACCTTACTTCATTTTAGAAAAAGGCTTTGTAAGTGGATACCTCCCCCAAATTCATCAGTTGCCGGTTCGATAACATTTGTAGAATTTGGGGATGGCAGCCAAATAGCCATAAAAATAGTTGGAGTTCACAGCACTTTTTAAAAATGTGTTCTTCTCAGTTTCATGAAAGTTAAAACTTCTACTTTTCGAAAGATATCCTTAAGAAATGGAAAAGCAAGCCACAAACACACATGTCTGAAAAAGGACTTATATTTAAAATATGTAAAGAAGCCTTATATGTCAATTAGAAGATAGACAATCCAATTAAAAATAGGCAAAATATGGGGCACCTGGGTAGCTCAGTCGGTTAAGCCTCCAACTCTTGGTTTTGGCTCAAGTCGTGATCTCACGGTTTCATGAGTTCAAACTCCATGCCAGGCTCTGCGCTGGCAGCATGGAGCCTGCTTGGGATTCTCTCTCTTTCCCTCTCTCTCTGCCCCTCCCCCACTCCCACTATCTCTGTCTCTCTCAAAATAAATAATTTTTTTTAATGGGCAAAATCTTTTATCAGATGCAGAAAAGAAGACATATGAATGGCCAATAAACTCATGAAAAGACATTCAACTTCCTAAGTCATCAGGAAAATGCAAATTAAAACCATAATGAGTAACTACTCTCCACAACCATTAAAATGGTTAAAATCAGAAAGACTGACAATACCAAGAGAGGCTATGAGGCAATTGGATTCTCACACACTGCTGGTAGGGATGCAAGATATCATGACCATTTTGGAAAACAGCTTGGCAGTTTCTTATAAAATAAACTGATGCTTCTCATCCAACCCTACAATTCTACTCCTATATATTTACCCAAAAGACAGGAAAATATATGTCTATGCAGAGATCTTTATACACAAAGACCACCAGCTTTGTCCACAACAGCCCCAAACTGGAAACAACCCGAATACTCATCAACAGGTGAATAGGTAGACAAATTGTGGCATATGCAAAGACTGGGATACTAGCCAGTATTAACAAACTACTAACACACGATGGGTAAATCTCCAAAGCCTACTAGTGAAAGAAGACAGACACCAAGTAAAACATACTGTATGATTCACATATATGTATGAAATGCTAAAAATAGGAAATCAGCTGGGGGAGAGGGAATTGACTGCAAGGGAACATGAGGGAACTTTCTAGAGTGATGGAAATGTCCTCTATCTTGATTGTGGTTACACAGATGTACCATTGTCAAAATTCACTGAACTATAATATACTTCAAATGGGTGCCTTTTATTGTATATATGTGTATCTGTACAGTAAAGAATTTAACTTCACCCGAAAAGGGGTCTGGACTTCTCCCTCAGCCTCTGGGATGTAACCTCTAAACCCTTGGAATGTCATGTGTGATAAGAGTGTCTTTGTTTATTTGGGGTCTTGGATTCTGCCAGTAGTCTAATAATGTGATAGAGTGTTGGAGCAGACCACATCAGAAAGCATTTAGGAAGCATTTAGAAAGACCAACAATTTGAACTAGGATAGGGGCTCTGGGTCACACAATAGCAGCCTGAGCAAAGGAGAGTGGAGAATGAAGGAGAATGGAGCCTGGAGAGTAAAATTAGCACGTAGGCAACTAATAATGTGTACAAAATGGAGCCTCAATAAAACCCTGAACCTGAAGGCATAGCTGTACTGCTCTAGCTGTCAATATTCTATGATTCAGACACAGATATAGGAGGAAAATAATACATCCAAGGCTCCGTGGGGGGAGGACAATGGAAGTTCCGTATTTAGTTCTTTTCCTGGATTCTGTTCTGTGAAATTTTTCCTTAGCTTCTTTTATTCTGTACCCTTTCCCATAGTAGAGCATAACTGTGAGTAAACAACTTTCAGTGTGTTCTGTGAGTCTGTTAGCAAATGATCAAGCCTGAGGGTAGTTTTGGGAACTCCCCCGAACGTGCAACTGGTGTCAGAAGTGAGAGTGGTCTTGTGGAGAACTATGTCCGCACTAACTCTGCAGTTTCCTAAACTCCTTGGGAGTTAGCTCTAAACGTTGGCAATGTCATATCTCAGTAAATATATATTTTTTAATGTGGTCTTTTACCCCCATCTATGTATTTTGAGGTTACCTACGTATGTACACAAATGGATATGTTTGTATACGCATACATCTCCAATGAAACACTGCTTTTAATGCTAGGAAAGAAAGAATCTCTTAAAAATTTTGAAAGCCTGTTAATATTTTGTGCTCCAAATTTTAAAGGCATAGATAGCATCTTTATATGAAAGAACAGACCTCAACTCACAGTGGTTATCTAGTAGGAAGTGGGAAGAGATAAGCAAACCAAGGGTTGTCATTTATTATTTTCTATAAATATTATTCAAGTGGTACAATTAATAGTTATTTGGGGGGCTCCTGGGGGGCTTGGTCAGTTAAGCATCTGACTCTGGCTCAGGTCATGATCTCATGGTTCATGGGTTCAAGCCCTGCGCTCTGTGCTGACAGCTCGGAGCCTGGAGCCTGCTTCTGATTCTGTGTCTCCCTCTCTCTCTGCCCTTCCCCCTTTCGCACTCTGTCTCTCTCTCACTCTCTCTCTCAAAAATAAATAAACATTTTTTAAAAAGAATCATTTTTGTCTCTTAATATTTTTCAGGATTTTTCAAATTCATGAAAAATAAATGTATACCGGGCAAATTTTAGAAATATATACTAACATATATTAGAAATTCAGAAATATAAAAATGTGACACATAGAACCTTACAGTCACAGGAAATACAAAACACCTCGTTTCGTGTATGCACATACTCTTGTTGCAGAGAAGAAGAAGAATATGGTCAAAGCTTTTAACCCTAAAACACTTACAATAGTATAAAATTCTATAGAGGAAATAAAATGGAAAGTAAGATGTCACAGAAAACAAAGGAGAAATGTAAAGTACCCAACTATAAAAGATGAGCTTGTCTTGAAATTTTTAAAATAGATGATGGTGGCTATCAAATCCCTGTGGTATTTTGCATTCAATTAGATTCATTTAAGAGCGATATAATAATTTTATTTTAAAATTTCACTCTTCCCACTATGCCAGAAATTACATCTCTTCTGTTACGTAAACTTTTGTTGAATAATTTTACACATAAAGTTGAAAGTTTGGGGGGCATGCCTACGTTTTCAGAATTATTTTAGGGTCACATGAGCCAAAGGTTTGAAACCCACTCACATTAGCTATAGACTACGTTTGGCAATCAGTGGGAAAATGCAATATTCAACCTAAGCCGAGGGCACTCTGCCACCTGGTGGCTTAGAAATTTTCATGGTCACTAAGCAGAAATAAAAGCCTCTTCTCACATCAGGGATGATGATGAACTCATTCATAATAAATAGAATTAGGGACATGACTTATTTGATTACAAGGTGTACGGGTACAGAGGAATAAATAAAGTGGTTCACTCTGAATATTACCATTGGAAATCCAGGAACTTATCATTGGTAGTTTTTTTTTTACTGGGTAGGAAAATATCTAAAGTTTCTCACCTAAGATCCACTCGTTTATGTAGTTTTCTTTTGTGAACTTAAGTGAAAGCAACTTTTCGTTGTTAACATGAAAAAAAAAATTGATCCACGATGTGCAGTGTAGAAGTGAAATCACCAAAGATTCCATCATGCACAGTACTTTACTGAGAAAGCATATATGTAAATCTGTTATCTGCTTTCAATGGCCGATTGAAATTCCTGTTGACTAATGACATGTTCTCTTAACTTGTCCATCTCTCTGTCAAAAATAAGCAAAAAATAAGAAAATGTAGAGTTAGTCATAGTAAATCCGGTAGCTGTATTTCTAACTTCCCGAAAATCATTCGACAAGTCCTCAAACTTACAAGGTGGTAGCATTTTAAAATGGCCCCATTTCCAGGATGTGTGATTTGAACTTCTATGGGTATTCTTCTACCACATTCTCTAGATAACTTGGAACAGACAGAAAAGAAAATATAGTCTCAGGATGCAGCTTCACAATCTTCGGAGTTATTGATAACACACAAATCAAACTGCAGATGATTTCACAGCTCTCAGTCCCTTTCACAGAAGTGCCAGCTGAAGTATATTTCTCTCACATCCCTGTCCAAAACCAGATTCCGTTTACTAGGTACTGTAAACATGGCTGGCTTTGCAACGTCCTTCAGAGGAGAAAGTCACCAATACAGAAACAAAAAAACCAAAGTGGAACATCCACCTTGAGTAAACTCTTACTTGAAAGTAGTCAAGGGTAAGAGAAAACCAATGTGAAACAAATTTGCCAATTTGACTTCAATTCCAATTAAAGTGGAGCCGAACCCTCTCTAGTCACAAAATCTATATTTTTAAAAATGTAACATAAAGAGGCTCAGTCTGTTGAGCGGACCAGGTCTTGATATTGGCTCAGGTCATGATTGGCTCACGATTCGTGAGTTCAAGCCCCGTGTCCAACTCTGCGTTGACTGTGCGGAGCCTGGTTGGGATTCTGCCTCCCTCTCTCTGCTCCTCTCCTCCCTCGAAATAAATAAAAATAAACTTCAGAAATATAACATAAAAATTATCATCATGTCTTAAGTTGAAAAGGGATATGGTATCAGGAACCCAGTGTCAGTCAGCTGACGCTGACAAAAAGGACAGAGACGAGATGTGCTCCACCCTGAGCCTTTGAACGAGCCTGTCTGATGACGTGATGCCCAGAGCAGCTGTGACCCTGAAGTGATGAGACCGAAGGTGACAAGTCAGCTTGCAGATGGCAGGGCACAAGGGTCTGGGGCCCCCGGTGGCATAATGGCGTGGCCAAAACAACTCTGGAACCCTTAGCTCCCAGAGAGTTTTTATCTTGCAAGATTACTAAATGTCTTTATTGCTTAAGCCACATTTAGTTGGATGTCACAGGTAGCCAAAATCATTCCAGCTTCTACATTACAGAAGGATGTTCCTGACAACAGAATCATTCAAACCCCCCCTCTGTCCCTTGGGTATAATCAGCATCCTCGCCCAGAGGGCCTATATGCACACTGGGTCCCCTCACAGAGTAAAGAAGATGGCGGCTCTATCAGTGACAGTCGGACCACGTTGTGTTTGTCTTTTACCACGTGACGTCTGGTGGGGGTACAGATAACAGTGGGGTCAGAGGGAGGGGTGGATCCCCTCCATAACTGCCCTGTCTGGGTTCTGGGAGGGTGCACCCTCATGGGGCAGGGTAAACTTCATTACGCGTCGTGGTCAGGTGGGAGGTTTAACCCAAGCCCTAGCTTTCCTGAGCCACGTGTGCTAGGTCTCGTGTGTTGCCAGGCCCCAGAAGTAACCAAGAACCCCGGTGAGGAAGTTTCCCCAGAGGCGGCTGCCATACCATGGGCAAAACGGCTCTGTGGAGAAACACTAGCTGGGCAGGGTTGAATGGGCATGTCAGCCAAATCCTGCAGGGTGACAGCCATCAGACGCTGGGTTGAGCTCACGTCAGCCAGGGACAACCGCCAGGAGCACGGCACCAACAACACGCCCTGACTGTCCACACTCGTCTCTGCACCAGAGACCTGCAGGGCATCCCTGACCAGATGGCTGAAGAACACTGCCCAGAGGCCAGAGGACAGCAGACACACGCTAAGCGGGCGAGAGAATATTGGCTCCAGGTCACAGAAGCTGCACTCCTTCCCTCCCTCTCCTTTGTTGTTGAAAGGAGCAGGTCCGGAGGACAGAATCTCTGGGAGACTGACCCTTTCATCCAAGTCAGCCTGAATACCTCCCTAAAAGACACAACCTACCAGGTAGACTAAGGTTTAAACAAGCCTGGGAGCGCCTGGGTGGCTCAGTCGGTTAAGCTTCTGACTCTTGATTTCAGCTCAGGTCATGATCCCAGGATTGTGGGACTGAGCCTCACGCCGGGCTCTAGCACTGAGCATGCAGCCTGCTTGAGATTTTGTCTCTCTCTCCCTCTGCCTGCCTCCCCCACTCATACTCTCTTTCTCTCTCTAAAATAAAAAAAAATTTTTTTTAACAAGACTGGAAACTGTTCATTTTTGCCATCAGCCTGTGAGCAGGGGTGATGGAGAGGAGTTGGGGGCGGGGCTGGAAGGCTGGATTCATTATAGACAAAAAGAGCATACGTTTTAGCAGCACACGTAAGTTGTAATGTGAGTTCAATTTATAACCTTGCTACACACACTATTTCATAAGGAAAGTGATGGCGTTTGGCCTGGGTGTTGGATGAGGGAGGGTCCTGGGGACAGACTGGGAGACCGGGAGTCTGGAGGTAGGTTTGTTTTCTGTGGATACCTTTTATAGTCTGAATATCTTACCATGTGTACAGATTACTTCTTCAATTTATTTATTTATTTATTTATTTAACATTTATTTATTTTTGAGACAGAGAGAGACAGAGCATGAACGGGGGAGGGGCAGAGAGAGAGGGAGACACAGAGTCGGAAGCAGGCTCCAGGCTCTGAGCCATCAGCCCAGAGCCTGATGCGGGGCTCGAACTCACAGACCGCCAGATCGTGACCTGAGCTGAAGTCGGACGCTCAACCGACTGAGCCACCCAGGCGCCCCACTTCTTCAATTTAAAAAAAGTGGCTGGTTGGGGCACCTGGATGGCTCAGTCGGTGGGGAAGGTGTCTGTTTCTTAACCTTGGCTCAGGTCATGGTTTCACGGGTTCATGAATTTGAGCTCTGCATCAGGCTATGGATGGACTATTAGTGTGGAGCCTATTTGGGATTCTCTCTCTCCCTTTCTCTCTCTGTCCCTCCTCTGCTCTCTGTCTCTCCCTCTCAGAATAAATAAATAAACTTAAAAAGAAAAGTAGTTAGTAAAAAACCAATGAAAGTAAATGGCATGAAAACTGTAAATAAATAAAAGATAATTTTTTGAAGACACAGTGGGCCAGACAAGAGATGGCATACCTCGAAAGCCGTATTTAGCAGGTAACACTGAAGAGGAGGGGAGGCAAAGGAGAACACCATACGGCCTCCTCGAGTCACCCAGGCACGGGGAGGGGCTCCCGCTGACCAGGCACAAAGCTGGACAATCGCTACTGGGAGCAGCAAATCTAACTGTGACGGGCTAGTGGCAAAGTGAGGCAGTGCAGCCCAGAGGTTACAGAAATGAGCTGTAGCACCAGGCTGGTTTGAGTCTGGGCTGCATTTACTAGCTGATGACTTTGGGCAGATTCTTTACCCTCTCCTTGCCTCAGTTCCTTTGTATGTCAGTTGAGAAGAACAACTCATTTTTTGTCAGACGACGCTGTCATAAAGATTAAGTGTAAACACTCAGAATAGTTCCTGGTGCACAGTCAATGCACAGCTACTACTGTTATTTCTGGAATTGACCGAGAGGAAAAAAAAGGCACCAAGCCTTTCAAATTCTAAGCTCGGAGAACCACTGTCTCTTGGGGCCAGTCAACAGCACAGGCATCGACACCCTCCTCTTTCCTCAACTCTGGCCCCAGTCAATATGACAGTGGACCCAGATCAGGAAAAGTTTGATGGTCACGAAGAAAGTCAATCCCTGTCACTCATTTCACCTGCCCAGCAGGGAGGGGGCAGTTGCGTGGGAAGGCGGCCAAGAAAACAACACGTCAAGCTGTGGAGGTCCGTAAGCACGGGATGCTGACATCTCATTTCCTGGTTACAAGCTGCTTGACATTGGAACTTGTCAGGGAAGGGAGGAGATGACATGGTGAGACAATTTGGGGGAGGAGAGCAGGACACACAACTCCCGGCTCTGAGGAATGGAACACGGGCCCTGGTCATGCCTCCAGACCCCATACCTGGGAACCACAGAAAGTAAGTAAAATTAGGAGCATAATCACCCCGCGTGATAGATGAATATGCTAAATAAGTTGGAAACATTTGTAAATCCAATGTAAACACACCAGGCCAAAAATGCATTCAGTCTTTAAGGAGTTTACAATGCAGACACAATTATAATGGAATATACAGTAGGTTTTATGAGACAGTTATAAGAACACAGAGGAGGGCATCTAAATCAGATGGGAGACTCCAAGAAGGCTTCCTAGAGGAGGTGACCCTTCGACTGAATTTAAAGGATGAATATTAACTAATTAGAAACAAAGCGGGAGCACCTGGGTGGCTCAGTCACTTAAGTGTCTGACTTCGGCTCAGGTCATGATCTCATGGTCTGTGAGTTCGAGCCCTGCATCGGGCTCTGTGCTGACAGCTCTGAGCCTGGAGCCTGTTTCGGATCCTGTGTCTCCCTCTCTCTCTGCCCCTCCCCGGCTCATGCTTTGTCTGCCTCTCTCTCTCTCAAAAATAAAAATAAAATAAAATAAAATAAAATAAAATAAATAAAAAAAGAAACAAAGGGGATGAGGAGAGTATTTCAAGATCAACACACAAGAAGTTGAGGTAAGAAATCATGCAATTCACACACACTGTGGAGCGGCTGAGACGGAGGAGGATGTGTGTGTGGGGGGGGGGGGGGGTGGTGATAGCAGATGAGGCAAGAGAGAAAGGCCATATCCAGAAAATGCAAGACCTGGCATGCAAAACCAGAAGGATTTTACTGTAATCTTACGTCGGGGGAACGACAGGTGGTACACGGGAAAGTGACATGATGACATCTGCAGTTTAGAAGGGTCATCCACATAGCAGTGTGTGCCGGTCCAGGAAGAGGTGGGCAGACTGGAGGCAGGTGGACCAGCTCCGAGGGCCTACTGCAATCTAGGAGAGGAGAAACAGTGTCTGATCAAAGGCAGAGAGGACGGAGAAGGAGGGTGAGATGACCAGGAAGTAGTCTCTACATTCCTTGGTGACCAGTTAAGTGTGAGACGAGGAAGAATGGGAATCTAGGATGCTTTTTAGTTTTATCTGATTTGGACAGATGCCGAGAGAGAGAGACAGGAGACCTGGGAGGTGGAGCAGGCATTGAAAGTAGTAAGTTTGAGGTGAAGCTTATAACACACGTACGCGTCTGACACTCAAGCAAAAGAGGTCTGAGCTAGCCAGGTAGATATGAGAGTCACCAGCACAGAAGTGACATTGAAGCTACGCGTGTGTGTGAACCTGCTTCTAAGAACGTATAAATGAGAATAGCATCTGGGCAGTATTGGCACGTAACGAATGAGAAGCTAGAACCCACCAAGGAACCTATAAAGAAGCAGCCGGAGAGGAGAGTGGAAAACCAAAAGAATGTGACGTCGTACAGTAAAGCCAAGAGTAAATACAGATTTAGGAAGAAGTGGGTGTTCGGTAGAGGTAAATGTTCCAGAGAAGTCATATAAACCAGGGACTGGAGAACATGCCTTTTGTTTGGCATCGTGGAGCGTGGAGGT
This sequence comes from Panthera pardus, assembly GCF_024362965.1. Taxonomy (NCBI): domain Eukaryota; kingdom Metazoa; phylum Chordata; class Mammalia; order Carnivora; family Felidae; genus Panthera; species Panthera pardus. Next base: position 16,326,172 of record NW_026526688.1, read on the forward strand.
CCCAGGAGACCTCGGCAAGAGTAACTCCAAGGGGAAGGAGAACCAAAGCCGGTGGATTGTGTCGCGAATGAGAGAGTGGAGAGCAAATGGCACTTCAGAAAGAGTCTGCCAGGGACACAGAAGGTAGAAAGATGCTGGAAGAGAATCTAAGTTTGCAGGAAAGGTTTTCGCCACGTTCACCCAGGAGTCTGGAAATAAGCAAACACAGCAGGGTGCAACCGCCCAAGTAAATTACGTTGAAGTTGAATTCTGGTTTAAAATTGAGAGGTAGATTGTTATGCTAAGTGAAATAAGTCCTACAAGAGAAAGACAGATACCATATGTTTTCACTCTTATGTGGATCCTGAGAAACTTAACAGAAGACCATGGGGGAGGGGAAGGAAAAAAAAAAGTTAGGGAGGGAGCCAAACCATAAGAGACTCTTAAAAACTGAGAATAAACTGAGGGTTCATGGAGGGTGGGAGGGAGGGGGGTGGGTGATGGGCATTGAAGAGAGCACCTGTTGGGATGAGCACTGGGTGTTGTATGGAAGCCAGTTTGACAATAAATTTCATATAAATAAATAAATAAATAAATAAATAAAATTGAGAGGTAGAAAGTAAGTTCTGGCCAAGATGCCCCACTCCTTTGAGGTCACCAATCAGAAATATTTGACAACTGGGGCGCCTGGGTGGCTCAGTCGGTTGGGCATCTGACTTCGGCTTAGGTCCTGGTCTCACTGTTCGTGAGTTCGAGCCTCGCATTGGGTTCTGTGCTGACAGCTCAGAGCCTGGAGCCTCCCTCAGATTCTGTGTCTCCCCCTCTCTCTGCCCCTCCTATGCTCATGCTCTGTCTCTCTATGTCTCTCTATAATAAATATAAATGTTTAAAAAAAATTTTAACAACAAAAAAAAGAGAACTATTTGACAATTAGTCTTCCAGGAACACCTATTGAAAGAGCCTCGGTCATTCGCTTCCAGACCTATTGCTCAAGCACCGCAGCTTGGTTGGTTGATTTTTCACTGAGTTTGCCTGAGTGGGTTTCCCACTCTCCGTGTTGTGAGAAGATCCACGTCAGCTTTTACCTCTGAAGAGAGAACAGTCCAGCAAACAGGGACCTGATGTGCACCTAATGTAGTATGAAATCAATCTGTTGACCACCAGACGGAGAAATGCAGGACTTCTGATCATCTACGTGTTGGGAAGCAACACAGAGAGAATTTCTGCTCAATGGAGAAGAACATTCTAGGTGATTCTGAACCTATGTCTGTTGAGGGATTGTGGAAGATGTCAGGGACCCAGGAGCACTGAGTCCTGTCAATGGCTTGTGTTACTTTAAGTACCTAGATCTATAGTACTTCACAGGACAATATTTAACAAATGTTACAGTATATGTTTCCTTAAGTTAATTTACATAAATGTAAACACATTCCACATTACTACAAATATTCTGCATTTAGCTATAGCTTAGGGGTATTTTTTGGTTCAAAGAATATTATTTGGTCTCTTGGAACCCTACAGAACAAAGTACCATAATGATATAAACTTTTTCCTACCTTTCAGAGAAGTGCAATTCTTTATTTACACATATACTCACTAAGTTTCACATCAGTAAAATAAACTGATAAAATAGTATGAAGCGTTAAGCATTCTACCATTTAACAAAACTTCCTAAAGTTATTTTCACAGTGTTTGAGAGGACTCTAAGGGCAAATCACAGTAAAACATTCGGGAGTCTTTTTCCTCTCAAATCCTAACATCAAATGTGGTGTTTATGTTAAAAAGACCGCCAAAGCAGACTGCAACCTTACACTTAGACATAAATGAACTCCTCTCTTCCAGTCATAAACAAAACCGAAAGCTTCAAGCCAAAGATCCCTCCCAAAGCAGGCTTTAGTCATTCTTTCCCAAAAACCTAGGCACGTACATTATATATCACAGGGCCTAGTCTCAGCTGGGGTTTGGAATTTCCTTTCTTGGTTCTACCAATTGGAGTGAAGAAAACTAATCCCTTCAGTGTTGGAACACACTGTCAAGCTATTCTAAATCACTATGGGCTAGAAATCTCCTGAGTTTTCTTCTCATGATTCAAAACCAGTGCAGATATCAAGACCGGGCTAAAAATCATGTTGACAAGTAAATTAGGAAGAAAGAATAAAATGTTAATGGAAAGCGAGCTGAGTGAGAGTCTCTGTGTCCCTCTTATATCAAGCCCACGTATATAGTCCAAGAGCTTGTGATGTCCTCCTTTGGCCCGGTGGTCAGAAATAGGCATCTGAAATTCTAGTATGTGACTCACTAGCTGTTTCACTCTGGGTCCCTCTCTGGGCTTCTGCGTCTCACACACAGAATGAGGGGATTTGCCTGCAGCATTGCTAAGAGGTCTTTGCCTTAACTTTGAAAATCGCTGGGTTTTTTTTCACTAGTTAATATATATCTTAAACACGCCTCTAAGTCACAACAGGGCACCTGGTGGACTCATAATACATGTTCTTTAAACTAATTAACTAGTTTGGATACTAAGAACAAGAGGCTCTTTGGGAATTATATGATAAAGTACAGCTTATGAGATCTTTTTCTTTCAGAGTAGGAGAGAAAGTCACACAGTGGCAAGCAGCTGGACTAAAATATTTCTAAAATATTTCTGGTGACTCCAGCTCTGTTCGATCTGCGTGGCTCAAATATCAAAGTCTCTCGGAAACCTAAAGAATTCCTTTTACTCGTAAATGCCCAACAGGATCTGCATGCCCCAAATGCAAAATCTGGACCACCTGGGGAATGCATTTTACAGACAAAATTGCAGACGCGTAATCCCAAACAAAGAGAACTGTAGTGGGCCTTCCAAACATAGAAATAACCTGGGCAGCTGTGATTTTCACTTCAAATATACAATGGAATAATAGAAAATAAAATTATACTTAAGCAGCTATGTGCAGAAAATAAAACAGGACACGCTGTAAATGGTGTAAAAGAACTAAACGCCTACCTCTATTACTTATTTTTACATTTGTTGAGCTCAGTTTTGCCATTATGGAACCTTTCACCTTGGACAAGTTAGCTTTCTATTTTTGGATTTCTCCTCTAGGAAAAAGTAAAGTTTGGGGTGTGGAAAAAGGGCCCAGATAAATTTGAGAGTCACCTTTAGCTCCTATAATTCTCCATAATACTGCTTTTCTGGTTACAGAGGTCACAGAGTTCATATCACAAATTTGTTTTAACATGGATGCTAATGAGGACATTATGCTAAAGCAAAAGAAGCCAGGCATGGAAGGACAAATGCAGGATGATTCCTCTCATGTGAAGCATCTAAAATCATTGAAACAGAAAGTAGAAAAGTAATCATCGAGGGTGGTGGAAAGGGGCGGGAGGCGGGGTGGTTAGTGCTTAGTGGATACAGGGTTTCAGTTTTGCAAGATGAAATGTTTTAGCTGCACAGCAACGCAATTACACTTAACACTACTGAATTGTACACTGGAAAATTGTGAACATGGTTAATTCAATGGTATGCATTTTTTTACCACAATAAAAAATAATTTTGTCTTAGTATAAAGAGAAAGAAATTTAAAGCCATCCAAAATTCAACCACTGAAGGAAAAATTTCTATTAACCAGTTGATGCTTGTCCGCCAGATATGTTCACTATTATTTGCTTCAATGTTTATTTATTCGTTTTGAGAGACAGAGAGCAAGAGAGGGGCAGAGAGAGAGTGAATCCCAAGCAGGCTCCACACTGTCAGCACAGAGCCAGATGCGGGGATCAGTTTCACCGACTGTGAGTTCATGACCTGAGCCAATTTCACGAGTCAGACGCTTAACCAACCAGTCACCCAGGGACCGACCCCTCAACATTATTTTTTTTTAACAGCTAACGAGTGCCTACCCTGTGGTTCTGTCTGCTGGAAACAAAATAATGGGCATGCCATAGACCCAGCCTTCACGAGTAAGGAAGTGGCAATTACAGTAAAGGGTAGTAATAAGTTCTACACTAAGGGGACACACAGAGAGTAATGGAAGCATAGAGAAGGAGCAAGCAAACCAGGGTAGGGATGAGGAAAAGCTTCTCATCTGAGATGTAAAAGATGAGAAGATATCAAGGCAAAAAGAAGGCAACAGCACTCTGGCCAGAAAGCACAGATGGAAGAAGTCTGGTCAAAGCCAAGCATGTTACTACAGATGGGGACAGAGGACCTTCAGAGATGAGGTGCCAAAGAGCAGCAGGGGCAGGATTACAAGGGGCTCTGGACCTCGTGTTCATGAGCCCGAACGTCTTCTTTTTTTCTTTCCTTTTTTTAAATGTTTATTTATTTTTGAGAGAGAGAGAGAGACAGAGACAGAGTGCGAGTGGGGGAAGGGCAGAGAGAGACAGGGAGATACGATCTGAAGCAGGCTCCAAGCTCTGAGCTGTCAGCACAGAGCCCGATGTGGGGCTGGAACCTACGAACCATGAGATCACGACCTGAGCCGAAGTCCGGCGCTTAACCATCTGAGCCACCCAGTCGCCCCAAGCCCGAACATTTTCTAAATGCTGTTGCTCCGATGGTTGGAGAGCGGTCAGTGTGGCATGGACAAGATTAGATTTGAATTTTGAAAGACCTCTGGGCTTGGCTGCAGAGAATGGATGGTAGGGGTCACGCTCAGTCGAGGGAGGCCGTTTAGGTGGTGGTGAGCCAGCATGATGAGACAGGTAAAGGCACAGCCACCGTCATGCTGCATTTGCAGTTTGGGACTCAAGTTTTTTCACTTAGTATTCCATAATTAGCATTTTCCCATTTCAGTAAAAAAATTGTGGTAATCCTTTCTGATGGCTGCATGGTATTTCATGGAATGGAAATTCTATGATTGATTTAACTACTCGTCTATGTTTGAATGTTGTTTCCAAGTTTTTGTTATTCTTTTTACTTTTTATTAAAAAGATATTTTAAGTTTATTTATTTATTTTGAGAGAGACAGAGACAGCGCAAGTGGGGAGGGGCAGAGAGAGAGGGAGACAGAAAATCCCAAGCAGGCTCTGTGCTGCCAGGGCAGAACCTGACGCAGGGCTTCAACCCGTGAAACTGAGAGATCATGACCTGAGCTGAAACCAAGAGTCAGATGCTTAACGGACTGAGCCATCCAGGCACCCCTAAGTTTTTGTTATTCTAAAACAAGAGGGATGATTATTTTGGTACAAGATCCTTATCTACATTTTAAAAATATTTTCATAAATGTTCAGATTATATAATGTCTTGCAGCATGGCAGAAGATATGTAAAAGAGATGATTATAATCCAGGCATGGAAGGCAATGTTACCAAAGGGGTGTGTGTGTGTGTGTGTGTGTGTGTGGTGTGTACACAGCTTTACTTTGTCCTAAAAGGCCATTCTGGATGCCAGACCTTCCAAAGAAGGTATAATATAACATCCTCCATATTGCACAGGACAGGGGAGACTGTGGGTTTGAGCTCCACAGTACGTTGCTCTATCCAGGCAAAAGGTCAAGTGCTGCAGAAGGCCAAAGCTAAAAATAAAGTGTGGCACTGGGAACACTAAGGAGCTGTTTCAGGGAACATTAAGGGGGAAGTGAATCATCCTAAATTCGCACATGTGTATCCTCCCAAGACACTGTGTAACCTCCACAGCCAGGGAAAGTAGACCAATTCTTACTTGAAACTAATTTTAGTAATAATGCTAATAATTTTAGTAACAAGACAGAGTAGTTTCATTCCTGTCACACTCTGTTCCCAAAGGCCAAATTCTCACGAACCATCTATGGACCAGGCTGGCCCATGTCCATGAACACGGGTCCTGAGAGAGATACAGCACCACGAAGGTGAGGAATCTGAGTCTCCCTGAAAGTTTACCAATGGTTAGCGGACTAGAAGACTATCGTAGCCATGCGGAGGGTCCGTACAAACTGTGCATGGACTTGGAGAGGATTTTGATCCCTTCATCACTGTCCTGGAGGTTCCGCAGGAACTCCAGATAACTACTGCCAGTTGCACTGCATATAAGGTTGCGTCTCTTCAGGAAATCATCAAAGGATTCCTCCTTCAGACGCGAGTCAAATTTTTTCAGGACTGAAAAGAAATCTTCTTTTCCAATGTCTGAGAGAAAGAGAGAGACAGAGGGACAGAGCAGAGAGACAAGAGGCAGAGAGGGATCGAACACCACTACTTTACAGAGTTTCCATGTGAATCATAGATTTGGGTTTTTTAATTTTTTCTCCTTACTAAGAGTCATGAGGAAGATGGTGGAGAACAATTTGGGGAATTTATTCAGCATATTTTTTAGAACATCTACTATGTAAGTATAAAATACAATGGGGTTATAAAGTCATAGTGACTGTCTTCTTATGGCTTACAATATAATTGCAGAGCTAAAACTCCACGATAACAATTATTACAAGTATGCAAAGTAACGATTACCTATCAGGTGCTACAACAGCCCCCAAGAGGCGGGGCTCACTCCCTGCTGGGACATCCAGGAAGAAGAAGATAGCAGGGAAAATTTTTTTTTTTTTAACGTTTATTTATTTTTGAGACAGAGAGAGGCAGAGCATGAATGGGGGAGGGTCAGAGAGAGGGAGACACAGAATCTGAAACAGGCTCCAGGCTCTGAGCTGTCAGCACAGAGCCCGACGCGGGGCTCGAACTCACGGACCGCGAGATCATGACCTGAGCTGAAGTCGGACGCTTAACTGACTGAGCCACCCAGGCGCCCCAGCAGGGGAGTTTTTTAATGAAAGGTTATTTCCTTCTAATTAGAGCCTGTATATTTAAGACTAACAATTTACAATTTTATAAAATTATATCATTCATACAATGATAAAAGGAATATATAAAAAATGCTCCACACTTAGATCACATAACTTTTCTGATTAGATAACTTAATCTATAGGTTCATTCTCAGACTTCATTTAACTCAGCTGATTCATCCCCTTTGGCAGAACTAAAAATCCAAGTGAATTAGGTCGATTTTGTGTTTTGCTTACACAGTGTCCCCACCTTGACTAGATACACTGGGATTTCTAAGGATCCAGGAAATGCTTTTCAGAGACTCACAGCAAAAGAAGAAGAAAAGCAGAGAGCTTTGATAAAAATACAAACTGGATAATAGAGGAGTCAGGGAACTATTTACATGAATAACAACTATGTGCCTAATGAATCTTGAAATTAATAAAAACAACTTTAAAAAGTATTTTGGCAATACAAGGTCAAACCAGGCAAAGTCTACAGAACCTATTGGCCTCTTTGTCTTCAAGTTGGTTTAAAAAATGCAATTCCAATGGTAAGCATTTACTAAATGCTAACTATGGTTTCCCAGTGGCGGTTATAAAGGTTAGTAAGACAAAGGCCCAGACTTCAGGAACTACTGTCTAGTAGGGAAAATGGACATGCCAATACAGATTAAATAACATAATAACATTTACAAACATTCAATTGATTTTTAAAACCATTAAGATTGATAAATCCAAGTGTTGGCAAGTAAGTATTAGAGGCTGAATTGTGTTCCCCTAAAATTCACATATTGATATTCTAACCCCCAGGATAACTCAGAACGTGACTGTATTTGGAAATAGGACTGTTTAAAAGGTAATTAAGGTAAAATGAGGTCAAAAGAGTGAGCCCTAATCCAATATGACCAGTGTCCTTATAAGAAGAGGAGGGGTGCCTGGGTGGCTCAGGCCACAAAAAAAATGTTTAGCTTGGTGTTTGGCTCATAGTAAATGCTCAATATATATTAGCTTACTGGGTAAAATACTAACTTAGTAAATAAACATATGTTCAACTATACAGGTAATCAAATGTAAACAAAGTAAAATAAAATTGAGTGGTTATTTTTGGCCAAGCTTTATCTTGAAATGAAAATACTGTATTATGACAGGTGGGCACCTGGGTGGCTCAGTCGGTTAAGCATATGACTTCGGCTCAGGTTATGATCTCATGGTTTGTAAGTTTGAGTCCCACGTTGGGTGAATTCGGGCCCCGCTTTGGGTGAACATGAGCCTCACTTCAGGTGAGACCTGCTTCTCTCTCCCTGTCTCTCTCTCCCTGTCTGTCTCTCTCTCCCCCTCTCTCTCTCTGCCCTTCACTCACTTGCGCCCTCTATCTCCCTGTCTCAAAAAAAAACAAAAAAAAGAGGGGCACCTGGGTGGCTCAGTCGGTTGAGTGTCTGACTTCGGCTCGTGTCATGGTCTTGTGGTTTGTGAGTTCAAGCCCCACATTGGGCTCACTGCTGTCAGTGAAGACCATGCTTCAGATCCTCTGTTCCTCTCTCTCTGCCCCTCCCTGGCTTGCACTATCTCAAAAATAAACATTAAAAAAGAAAGAAAGAAAGAAAATATTATGATAGGCAATGTACGTGATAGGCAATCTCTAGACCTTGGTACATGCACCCTTGAATAATGCCCTCCCCCTGAGCGTGGCCTGCATCTACTGACTTGCTGTAACAAACAGAATATGGCAACATCATGGGACGTTGCTTCCAAAATGAAGTTATAAAAAGAGCGAGGCTTCCTTCTCAGGCACTCTCTTTCTCTTGCTTACTTGTTCTGAGGCAAGCCAGCTGCTTGCTATGTTGTGAACTGCCCTATAAAGTGGCCCGTGTGCCAAGGAACAAATGGGTCTGGTCATCAGCCAGTGAGCGAACTTAGATGTGGCTCCTCCCCAAGTAGAGCCTTGATTCATCACTCCTAGCCAATAGCTGAACTGCAGTCTCATGAGATCCCTTGAGCCAGAAACACCCAGCCCAGATCCCCGACCAACAGAAACTGTGAGATAATAAATCTTATTGTTTTCAGCTGACAAATTTTGAGGACTACTCTGTTAATGTGCACTAGATAACTAATACACCCAATATAGGCCAGGGAGAAAGCTAATGCTATGCACATAGATAGTGTTAGTAAGAATGTGAATGGGTATAAATTTCTTGAGAGCAATTTTGGCACTATTCCTGAAGATATTTAAATTCTTTTCACCCTAAAAATGAAAATTTGCGCTAAGGAAATACGATCACAAAAACTGAGGTATATTTTGTAAAGTATTCAATGTACTAAATAAAACAGTGAATAACTGGTAACAACCTACATGCCCAACACTGATTGGGAAATTCTGATATAATAAGAAATACAGATTTTAGTCTTTAACTCTGGCTCCTGGCCAGAGCTCCTAAAACTTTTGGCATTTCCTAAGTGATAAAGGTTCTAGGAGAATCTTTTGTTCTAACGTTTGGTCTTTGACTCCAGTTCCTGCCCCAGAGTTCCAAAACCCCTTAAAATTTCCCAGGTGATACTTGCGTCTCCTGTTCTAATGAGGCAAATCTTGGTGGGCTCCTGGACAGCTTCAGGATGGGGGCTGGTCACCAGAAAGACCAAGCTTAAAATGTCCAGGCCCATCTCCCATCCTTGGGCTAGGGCCTGGGGGTTGAGTTAATAATCCATCCTGCACATATTACAAAGCTTCCATAAATATTTCTAAAGTATGGGGTTTGGAGAGCCTCTGAGTTGGTAAACATGTGTTGGTGTTGGGAGGGGGGCATGCCCAGAGACAGCATGGAAGCTCTGAATCCCTTCCCCCCTACTCCCATTCCTTGTCTTATGCATTTCTTCCATCTGCCTGTTCCTGAGTTGTATCCTTTTATAATAAACCAGTAATCTAGTAAGTAAACTGTTTTCCTGAGGTCTGTGAGCCATTCTAGAAAGCTACTAAACACAAGGAGGGGTCATGACTTAGAGCTGATTGATCAGAAGCACAAGTGACAACTTGGGGTCGGTGTCTGTAGTTGGGGATGAGGGCAGTCTTGTGTGACTGAGGTCTTAACCTGTAGGATCTGATGCTAACTCCAAGTAGGAAAATTTAATTAAATGGCAGGACACCCAGTTGGTGGTGTCCACAGAGAACTGGAGAATTGCTTGGTGTGGGAAAAACCCACACACATTTGGTGACCGGATGTGAAGTATTGAGTGGAGAACGTTGAGAATAAAGTCGAAAAAATGGAAATTTTTCCTTTCAGGAATGGGAAATAAGTTATGGTATATCATTTGATAAAATCTTAAGCATACATGAAAATCATGCTAAAGTTCTAGTTAATGATTTGTTGAAATATCCATAATCTAATAATAACTATGTTCACAAAATAAAAATAATTGGGGTAATCCTAATTTTTTATTTATTTAATTTTTAAAAGACTAAATATGTACCATCATGATCATAGCAAAGATCTCGAGTGATTAAGTTATTAGGTGATTTACATTTTCTTGGGTATATTTTTCCATAGGTTCAAATTTTTATATAATGAATATGTACTATTTTTTTAATTTGGAAAATCTTTAAGTGTAAAATAATTAAATATGGAACTAGTATAATTCTTAAAATACATTTACCTTGCCTATTTTTTCTGGATCATATTTTTCAAATTCTCTCATGTTCCTGAATCCCTCTCTGAACTTGTCTTTCAGCCACTTTTTTAATCAAGTAAATCTTCTTGTTCTTCCTCTATTTTTGGTATTTTTCTGACATGGCTTCCAGATATCACTGAAAAGGAAAGATGCCAAAGTAAATTTTGACTAAAGTTGCAGGATATAAAATTAATATATAGAAATGCATTTCTATACACTAACTTCAAGTAGCAGAAAGAGTAATTAAGAAAACAATCCCATTTACAATTGCACCCAAAAGAATACATTTCTATACACTAACTTCAAGTAGCAGAAAGAGTAATCAAGAAAACAATCCCATTTACAATTGCACCCAAAAGAATAAAATACCTTGGAATAAACTTAACCAAAGAGATGAAAGACCTGTACTCTTAAAACTATAAGACACTGATGAAAGAAATGAAGATGACACAAACAAATGGTAAGATATACCATGCTCATGGATTGGAAGAATTCATATTGTTAAAATGTCCATACTGCACAAAGCAATCTACAGATTCAACGCAATCCCTATCAAAACATCAATAGTATTTTTATATAACTAGAACAAATAATCCTAACATTTGTATGGAACCACAAAAGACTCCAGATCGCCAAGTAATCTTGAGAAAGAACAAAGCTGGTGGTATCAGATTCTAGATTCAAAGATATGCTACAAAGCTACAGTCATCAATAAAAGATTGATACTGGCATAAAAATAGACATATAGATCAATGGGACAGTCAACTAATGTATGGCAAAGGAGGCAATAATAAACAACAGGAAAAAGACAATCTTTTCCATAAATGATGTTGGGAAAACTGGACAGCTATATATGCAAAAGAATGAAACTGGACCACTTTCTTTCACCATACACAAAAATAAACTGAAAATGGATTAAATACCTAACTGTGAGACCTGAAACCATAAAACTCCTAAAAGAAAACATAGGCAGTAATCTCTTGGGCATCACCCTAAGCAACCTATTCATGGATCTGTCTCTTCAGGCGAGGGAAACAAAGGCAAAAATAAACTATTGGGACTACACCAAAATAAAAAGCTTTTGCACAGCTAAGGAAACCATGAACAAAATGAAAAGGCAATGTAGTGAATGGGAGAAGATATATGCAAATATCAGATATATCCAATAAGGGATTAATATTCAATGTATATAAAGAACTTTACAACCCCCCAAAAATAAGTGTAGTAAAAAATAGGTAGAGGACCTGAATAGACATTTTTTTCAGTGAAGACATACAGATGGCCAACAGACACATGAGAAGATGCTCAACATCACTCATCATCAGGAAACTAAAACTCAAAACCACAGTGAGATATCACCTCATACCAGTCATAATGGCTAGTATCAAAAAGACAAACAAACAAACAAGCGTTGGCAAGGGTATGGAGAAAAGGCAACAGTTGTGCACTATTGGTGGGGATGTAAATTGGTGCCACCACTGTAGAAACAGTATAGAGGTCCTCAAAAAATTAAAAATAGAGGGGTGTCTGGGTGGTTCAGTCAGTTAAGCATCAAACTCTACGTTTTGTTTCAGGTCATGATTTCACATTTTGTGAGATTGAGCCCCATGTTAGGCTCTGTGCTAAAAGCACTTAGGATTCTCTCTCTCCCACTCTCTCTCTCTCTGCCCCTCCCCAGCTCATGTACACTCATACCTGCACATGCTCTCTATCTCAAAATAAATGAACACAAACAAACAAACAAACGTTATTTTAAAATTAAAAACAGAAAAACCACATATCCAGTAATTCCTTTACTGGGTATTTACCTAAGGAAAATGAAAAAATTAATTGAAAAGAGATATATTCACTCCTATGTTTATTGCAGCATTAGGTACAATGGCCAAGATACATATGGAAGCAACCCAACTGTCCATCAACAGATGAATGGATAAAGAAGAGGTATGTGTACACACACACACACACACACACACATACACCATTTGCGACAACATGGATGGATATATATATATTATATATATATATATATAATATATATGTATATTCCATTATATATATGTATATACATGTATATGTATAATGGAATATTAGCCATAAAAAAGAATGAAATCTTACCATTTGCGACAACATGGATGGACCTGGAAGGTATTAACCCAAGTGAAATAAGTCAGACAGAGCAAGACAAATGCCATGTGATTTCACTTACATGTGGAATCTAAAAAACAAAACAAGCAAACAAACAGACTCTTAAATACAGAAAACTAATTAGTGGTGGGGGGGGTGGGGGGGAGGGAGTGGGGAGTGGGGGGATGGACAAAATAGGTGAAGAGAATTGAGAGGTACAAACTTCTGGTCATAAGTAAGTCATGAAGATAAAATGTACAGCAGAAGGAATATGGCCAATAACGTTGTAATAATGTTGAATGGTGACAGATGATAATTACGCTTATCGTGGTGAGCAGTGAGTGATGTATAGTATTGTCGAATCACTATCTGTACACCTTAAATATAACATTGTACGTCAGCCATACTTCAATAGTAAAGTTTTTTTTAATCACATAAAATCTCAAAAAGGTAATTAGGTTTCAAAAGTAATATAAAAACAGGGAGGGGGACAAAACATAAGAGACTCTTCAATATGGAGGACAAACAGAGGGTTACTGGAGGGGTTGTGGGAAGGGGGAGGGGCTAAATAGGTAAGGGGCATTAAGGAATCTACTCCCGAAATTATTGTTGCACTATACGATAACTAACTTGAATGTGAATTAAAAAAAATAAATTTAAAAAAAGGTAATTAGGTTTGACCCTTTGCATGCAGTATCATTTTACTTCAGGAAATTAAAGATTTAAATAAGCTTACATTAAATCCAAAATGTATTTATTTGGGCCAGAATTTCTTTCCCCAGGGTCCGTGAACATCTGGGGCTCACAAATGTGTTTCAAGTTGCAATTCACGAAACTGTATGCAAAATATCAAGTGTATGTGGATCTTCATAGAAAGTGAATGCACAGTTTAATCAGGTTCTCAGTCAGGTCTGTAATTGCGGTGACAACTATCCTGGCTTACCCACTACTGTGGCTTTTAGCACATAAAGCCCCGAGTCCTGAGAGCTCCTCAGTCTCAGACAAAAAAATGGAACAGGTGGTCACCCTTCCGCAATCCAAGAAAGATCAATAAAAAGTAATCGATTAAAAATAATTCAAAGATTTATTTTCATTTCAGTTGAAGGTACGAGTAAAACTTAGAAGATTACTTCTCAAGTCATAGAATGCTGCTCTTTCTTCTTATTTAACCCATGTCCTGAGAATGACTTTGTATATAAACCAAAACTACTGGGATCCTTCCTAGTTTCTAGGCTAACTGCGATTTGTCAATGACCCCCTCGTTACCATGAACCCTTACCTTTCATACGTGTATTTTACTAGACTGAGATGTGATTACCTGGCAAGGTCACTACCCCAGATCAATCCAAAAGGGAAAACACGTTATCACGTAAGAATCCTGATCTATGGCGTGATAGGGAACTCGGGGGCTCTCAGTTGGTTGAGGTGTCAGACCGCTTCCAAATCGTGTAAGTTAAGCTAATTTCTGCCCTCATCGGAGGCAGGCTAGAAGTCAGGAGAACCATCCTGGGAGAGGCCTCTCCATGTTCCCACCACTGCGTGTGGGGAAGGATGGGGCCTGTGCACTCCTGGGAGAGGCCTGGTCTCACAAGGCATACTCAAATTACAGTATCTTTTTTGATTTCTACTTTTAATCCACTAGCCTTTGGTAAGGTCTTCTTGAACAGCCTACTTTGTCTCAGTGGTGCCTCAGAGAATCTTAGGAAGACCTTTAGGCCACCACCGGGGAGAGCAGTCCTTCTGAGGGGGATTTTCCAGTCCAGCCGACTCAACCAGGACATTCTCTTTTCAGTGCTCACCCTGGACATTCTGGTTTTGTTCTCTGAAGAAAGGTGACTTTTGTCACATGCACACACTTTACGATGTCAAAGTATAAACATAGGTGGCTTTCTCCATCTGTTTAGTTTTTACCTGAAACTTTTATGTTTTTCCATGATCCATCGTGATCCTCAATCCCCAGTTTTTTAAGAGTTACACCTATTCCGTTACCGTCATACCTGCATTAGTAGAAATGACGCATATAATTTAATATGTAAGTTTTATGAAACCGTAAGTACATTATCTCAAGATGGCAAATGTCAGACATTTGGGCCACCACTTTCCCCTTGAGGATCCAAATCAGATACCACTATTAATCACAGTGTTCTTTTTGTTAAGCCTAAACTCAGCCTCGGAAATTTTCTCAACTTCTACCAGACGTCTGGCAATGGTATATATACAGCATGGTATATATTTATTTCTGTATATATGTGTGTGTGTGTGTACATACATATGTATACACACAGACATAAAGACATATACACATACTTAGTAGATATGTCTATTCTTATCATTTTTATTTTATTTTATTTTATTTTTAATTTTTTTTAACGTTTATTTATTTTTGAGACAGAGAGAGACAGAGCATGAACAGGGGAGGGGCAGAGAGAGAGGGAGACACAGAATCAGAAGCAGGCTCTCTGAGCCATCAGCGCAGAGCCCGACGCAGGGCTCGAACTCACGGACCGTGAGATCGTGACCTGAGCTGAAGTCGGACGCTTAACCGACTGAGCCACCCAGGCGCCCCTATTCTCATCATTTTTAAAATGAACAATTGTTTAAAAATCCTATGCCAGGCATGTGTCCTGATTTTGAGTTAAAAAAAATATCATCACTGTATGCACACCACATATACCCCTACATACATAATTATGGAGAAATATATCCACAATGCTTTGCCCTCAGAGAATGACCATAAACTTTTGGCTTATTAACAGGTTCATCTTACCCTTCCTGATATCCAATATACGAGAATCATCCTGAACTCGAGGTCAAGATCAGAAATAAAGAATACAAGTGAAGCAGCACACACATGATGGGTCAATGGCACAGGCTCTGGAGTTCAACACTGAGTAGGCTCTGAGTCTAGGTCCTGACTCAGCAGCTTGTAAGTTCTTCTCATTTTCTCTCGAGTCTCAGTCTCTTCACTTATGAAATGGAGAGAATAATCCCTACTTCACAGGGTTGTTAAGAAGTAAAGGAACTTTGTGGGGCGCCTGGGTGGCTCAGCCGGTTAAGCGTCCGACCTTGGCTCAGGTCATGATCTCACGGTTTATGGGTTCGAGCCCCACATCGAGCTCTGTGCTGACAGCTCGGAGCCTGGAGCCTGCTTGGGATTCTGTGTCTCCCTCTCTCTCTGCCCTTCTCCTGCTCGTGCTCTGTCTCTCCCTCTATCTCTCAAAAATAAATAAACATTAAAAAATTTTAAAAAATCAAGATGAAAGTTACCATTGCCAGTTTTCAAACCCCATTTCCTTCACATGAAAACCTAGTTTGTTAAGAATTTCCTTAGATTCTTGCCCGAGTATTGTTCTTCTTTCTTCTGTGTTTTTCCGTGGTGTGAGATCCAGGAAAACCTGTTTTTAACAAAAGGAACAATGGGTTGGTTAAAATGTGAAATACATTCCACTACAGATACCTCTATATAGACTCCCAGGGTCTTGGTCCTTTGAACTGTATTATTTAGGTTGTTAATGTGAAAGAGAGAAGAAATAACCAATAAAATCATGCACGTCCAAAACAAATGTCTCCGGTAAAACAATTAACCCTATAAATTCTGATATGAGCTCTTGGACATTTTTAGTTTGCTTGCATGCATGGGTTAGAGGCATGCACTGATTTGTTCATCAGGCCAAGAGCAGAGAGAAGTGTCCACCTTTTGAGGGCTTTCCTTTGAGGTCAATATGGACCTGTGAGGGTGTCATCAGCGCCCCCTGCCTTCTGGGTCAAACCAGATAGGAATTCCTGAAGGAATGGGTTCCTGAGCTGCTGTGTAGAACTCGTCGAAACTTATCATGATCTAGTCTTGGAGTTTCAGCCTGTAAGAAATTAAGAACATAAGGGAAAGGAAAAGGCGAAACATTGAGACATATCTGATATACAAACATAAGATCAGACTTCTATTCCAGCAGACATAAAAACCAGGTCCCTTCCCAAAACTTTTACCCCTTTTAGCTCAGACATTATGTTGTAGCTTTTAAAGTGTTGTTTTGAATTTTATGATTTTATCCAAGTGAGTATGGAAGAGAACTAGTAATTTAAATTAAAAAGTAAAATGAGGACAGAAGACTTTGAAACAGGATTACCAGTCAAAGAGCAATTTCTTCATAAATATATATGTTGTGTGTATATGTACGTGTGTGATTATAATCCTGCTTGCTTATATGGCAGGATTGGGCTTTGTGTTTTCCTACGGTAGAAATGGGACTGCAGAAGACAGAAAGAAAGCCTGACAGCAGGGAAGCATTCCTAATCCCTCTGATGCTTGCCCAGCTGAACCAGCCTCCAGTGTTCCCCCCACTACACAACCCTCAGTCCACCCTACCTGTGCTCTGGTTCTGTGTGGACTGAATGACCTGTCCTCGTCAAAGGCCCTATGCCAGGTGACATACCTGTGCAGGGGCTGTTGATGCTCCTTGGGACTGATCTATCTCCTCAGAAAATGAGATAACACCATGAGAAGCACATCTCTGTAAGCATTAAAGAATCTATAGGAACAAAAATAAGATATGGTGATAAGCAAAGAAGAAAGGCTGGCATTGTTGATCACAGACGGGATTGGGATTTGTGTCCAGCATAGAAATGGTATTACCTCAAACTCTCCTCCTTCCAGATCCTATGTAAATAATTCAGAAATTCAATAAAAATTTATTGAGAACTGAATGCTTTGCAAACACTGGGGATCCAAAGGTCATTAAGACATGGTCTCTGCATCAAGAATGTTGGTCTAGGGGCGCTTAGGTGGCTCAGTCGGTTAAGCATCCGACTTGGGTTCAGGTCATGATCTTAACAGTTCGTGAGTTCAAGCCCCATGTTGGGCTCTGTGCTGACAGCTCAGAGGCTGGAGCCTGCTTCAGCTTCTGTGTCTCCCTCTCTCTCGAGCCCTCCCCAACTTGCTCTCTCTCTCTCTCTCCCAAAAAATACATAAACATTGAAAAAATTAAAAAACAAAAAGAATGTTGGTCTAGTTGGAGACAGCTGAGTATATCATCATTAGTGCTGACAGCAGAGTACAGAAGCTTGTAGGATCCTAATACCAGCCACTTGAATCAGGATGAAGGGTTGGGGTGAAGAATGTGTGTCAGGGAAGGTTACCCAGAAAAGACAATCTTGGGGTGAATTTTGAAGGAGGAACAGCAGTTCAGCAGTTGACTGGGCAAAAAGTGTGTGTGTGTCTGTGTGTGTGTGTGTCTGCAAATGGGAGTGAGCAGGCGGTAGGGAGTTGGACAGAAGTCACATCAGGAAACAGCTGAAGAAGAAAGTGAGAGAAAGCGTTGCAGGGGTTTGCGGGTGAATCCGTAGGGCTGCGGTGGAAGATGCAGGGAGGTGTGGAGAGAGACTGGAGAGAAACGAGGCCAGAGAGGTGGGTGGGATCAGGTTGACGGAGACCTTAAGTAGCAGCCACAGGAACAGAAGCAGGTAAGGAACTGCTTCTTACCCCCAAAGCTGGGGAGCACCACAGAAGGAGGAGCAGCGGAGAAGCAAAATCAGGTTGATGTCACAGAAAGATGGCTTTGGCTGCAGCGAAGTCACTGGCCTAGCAAAGAGCCAGGCCAGAGGCAGGCAAATAGCTGGGAGTTATTGACATAACCTAGGTGAGAGCTGACAAGTGGTGGCGTAGAGAGGAGGGGACGGACACGGCAGGGCTAGGTGAAAATGTGAAAGAATTTCTCTCCACCCTCCTTCATGGAACCCACCCGCCTCCAGCACAGTCAAGGAGCTTTGGCCCTTTTAGAGTCTGAGAAATATACTTTTCAAGCAGAGTGAGGCAATATACCCTAAGTGCTTGAGTGTGACTTCAGCTCCTGACTGGTCTCGTTGGCTTGCTTTTTTTTTTTTTTTTTTTAATGGATCAACATTAAATCCTTGCCAGGTTTCCAAACCACCCCCCTCCCCCACCACCACCACTTCTCCTCCCCTCAGGAGCTTGGTCATCTTGCCTGGCATAAGAGCCAGGAGGACCTACTTTGAGTCTTTAATGATCTGAGTACCTTCTGAGAATGTCAGCAGGAAACTACAGAGACAGGTCCTAGCCCCTTATGCCCTATACCATTTTGGAAGCTCTTTCTCTCAGCCGGGCCCAGACACAATTTGCAATCCTTACAGAAAAGTGTTAATATTTTAAAAATAAGAACTAATTTAATTAAAGGAAGGAGAAAAGTAATTAATATAAATATACTGCCCAAAGATCATCGCTGCTAACATTTTGGTGTTAGCATTCCTGTTTTTTCTGTGTGTATTATTAACAGTTGAGGTTATTATTATAGAGTTTTATGCAGATAGATAGATCCTAATACCTTGTTCTTTTCACTTAACCTTATTATATGAACATTTCTCATGTGATTACAAACTTTGGGGGGAGGGCTATTTTACTGGCTGTGTAATATTCCTTCAAGTGAAAGTTCCACACTTTACTGTTTATTTAGCCACTTCCCGAATGTTGGTTGTTAGAGTCATTCCAAGTTCTGTCTATTATGAATAACTCTCTAATGAGGAATTTTACACAACCAGCTTTTCTCTGTATTCTCAATTATCTTCTTAAAATTACATTAGTAGAATAATTGAATCAAAGAAAATATTTAACCTTCTTGACAAAAGTACCTTCCCCAACAACGTATAAGAGTGCCAAGATATGAACTTGAAACTAATTCTACTTCTTATTGACTGAATTATTTGGGGGCAGTTATTTAACCTCTCTGAGCCTCAGCTTTGTTAACTATAGAATGGAGTTGCCCACCTCACAGAATTATGAAATTTAAAAGATGTAATGTGTAATTTGGCACACGTTATGTATGGTGCATAGGAGGTGTTCAACCCAAATATTAGTTCCTTCTTCCCTTCTGCTATTCCTTTTTCCAGTGTTTTTATTTTATTTAAAAAATTGTTTTAACCTTTATTTATTATTGAGAGACAGAGGGAGACAGAGCATGAGCCGGGGAGGACCAGAGAGAGGGAGACGCAGAATCCAAAGTAGGCTCCAGGCTCGGAGCTGTCAGCACAGAGCTTAACGTGGGGCACAAACACATGAACTGCGAGACCATGATTTCAGCCAAAGTCGGACACTAACCAACTGAGCCACCCAGGTGCCCCTCCACTGTTGAATAAAATAGACTTCAGGTTTGTTGCATTTCCTATTAGTCAGGCATTTGGTCATGGTTGAAACATCTTGACCAGGAGGCCTGTGAAGTGGGTAACTGTACCATCCAGGCACATTGTTTGTATTTGGCTTCTAGAACTCACCAGATACTATGTAATCGAATCCGTAGTAGATATTTGGTGCATTTGTTACTGTTACCGCATTTCTGAACAGGGCTAGTGTTTTATATAGTTTTCTATTTTCTCCTTATGCAAATTATTTACCATCTCTGTTCGCAGCTTCCCCATCAGAAAAAATAAGGATAATACATACCCGTCCTATCTTACTTGGGTAATGAAAGCATTTCTCGCTATCAAGCTTTTAACTCACAGACTAACTACACACACACTGAGCAAGATATGGGTAGAATTAGCCATACATAAGAGAGACATAGAAGGAAAGAGGCAAGAAGACACTAACCCTTACCCAAAGCCTGTATTTTACACGTATTAATTATACGCACGCACACACACACACACACATACACACACACACTAGCATGAGGTGCTTCACAGATATTCAGATTTCACAGACAAGGAGGGGAAGCAATGTCCTCGAGTTGCCAAGACACAATTCAAATACTAAACTGTATCGTCACATGCAGGGGGACACTTTTCTGTTTTTTGGGGGACTTAGTCTTTATTAAAACTATTTATGAGGTTGAACAATTAATTGTTTTTACTAACTTGCACTTTGCTACTTAGAGAGAAAAGCACAACATGGTGAATTCATCTGGGCAATTTATTTTATTGCTTCTGTTCAAAGGATCCCCTGAAAGGAAGCTGCGTTGATAACCACCAGACATCAGCGAAACCAGAGGAAACTATGATGTGTGTGCATGATGAGGGGGCAGGAAGAGTGGAAGAGATTTCATGATCCCTTAGTTTCGTTTGTTTTCAGGTTATAAAACATAAACGAACTTCAGCTGGAAGACAGTTCAATTAATATTTAAGGATTGAGTACGAGCTCTGTGCTGGCTGCTCGTGCCTGTAACCGCCTGTAACAAGCATGAAGGACAGTACGTGCACCTCTTGGAAAGGAGAGGCACAAAATGAAAAGGCTTTTTGGGGCTCCTGGGTGGCTCAGTCGGTTAAGCATCTGACTTCGGCTCAGGTCATGATCTCACGGTCCGTGAGTTTGAGCCCCGCATTGGGCTCTGGGCTGATGGCTCAGAGCCTGGAGGCTGTTTCAGATTCTGTGTCTCCCTCTCTCTCTGACCCTCCCCCATTCATGCTCTGTCTCTCTCTGTCTCAAAAATAAATAAACATTTTAAAAAAATTAAAAAAAGAAAAGACTTCTTATATTACTGAGGGCTCCTCTCACAAAAAAAAATTTCTTAGGACAGGTCAGAGTGATATCTCCACCCTACCCCCCCAAGAGAAATAAATATGTAGGGAAAAAAAAAAAAAAAAAAACCTGGTCAAGAGTGTATACTAAAAAAACTGATATGTCCATTGGGTGAAACCACATGAAACTGCAGTTTTGTAGGCCAAAATCAGTCAAATATCATCATTTTCATATGGCTGAGTTTATACAAATGGCATTGTTCCGTAAGTCTAGAGAGAGTTGTTTCCAGGAACTGACTTCAAAAGTGACACTTGGTAGTTAGGATTTGGGTGAGCTATTGCCTCTAAATTATATTCATCACTTTTAAAATGGAACTCAAATTTATATTTATATAAATATGCATTTTTTTTATTTGAGAGAGAAAGAAAGTGTGTGCAAGCAGGGGAGAGGGGCAGAGAGAGAGAGAGAGAGAGAGAGAGAGAGAGAGAGAGAATCTCAAGCAGGCTCCACACGGGGCTCAATCTCACGACCCTGGATCATGACCTGAACCCAAATCAAGAGCCGGATGCTCAACGGACTGAGCCACCCAGGCGCCCCAAGGAACTCTGAAACATTTTGACAGGTATTTCAAACTACACAAAAGAAAAATAACTTAGTTACAACAGAATCTCCAAGTCCTGTGCTTCTTTCCTTTCTTCACCTGAAAAATCACCTGAATAATAGGTCGAGTAGCTTTGTGTATATTTTGATGGCTGCATGCACAGTACTTTGTAGGAATATCTACGTTGCCCCCAGCACGGGAGAGGGCATGAAATAAGGAATTAGGAGGCCTGCTGCCTTCCAGTTGTGTGCAAAGCTTGGGCAAAGCTACTCGCCATCACGGCTTTGGTTTACATCTGCGTGAAACAAAGATAATAACTTGCCTCGTGGAGTAATTTGTGAGCATGACACGAAGTGTAATAAAGTGAGAGACCTTTATAATGACCAAGTGTTACACAATTAGAAAAGCTGGTTTCTATACGTTAATAAAGATTAATGCTGCGGATCACTGAGCATTCTACAACCAGAAACTTAAATCGATTGTTTTCCGTTACCTCTTGCAGGGTAAGGAGAGAGAGAGCCAACTGTCGTGGCTTCGGCTTGGTCCCAGCACAACGCCAAGGGCCACATGTCTGTTCTCTTCTTGACCAGTTCAACGTGGCTGGTGTAGACAGATCCCGTGTCCTAGCTGGGGCCCTCAAAGATTATTTTGTGGGCTTAACTGATGCAGATAGGCTTCACGCACGGATCGGGTTGAGTGGGGAATTGCAAAGTGCCCATTTTATGATCCCGGTGGTGGGGAGACACAGTTGGAGACAACCTGGTTTCCTAGATTGTGCCGATTTGCAGGCTTAGTGCATTCCAGCAATGTCACTTCGGTAAGTAGCAAGCATTCTTACAAGATCTGCTTGAGCGCAGCAAAGATGTGGCCACTGCCCTCCAGGGCCTCGCACCGGAGCCTGGGGTCAGACAGGTGACTTAACAACAGCACTGCGGTAGACATCAGAGTAGACCAAAAAGGCGACGGGGAAACCGAGCAGGGAGAGATCAGTTCTAACAGGCAGTTTAGGACGCTTCGTTGAGAAGGAGGAATTAAGTCAAATTGGGTGGCTAGGAAGGAAGGAAAAGAATTCAAGCGGACGAATAGTTTGATGCAAGAAACCAGGGGTCTACGCGGCAGTTCATGTGCAAGCTACATGGGGCTGGAGATCGGGGAGGGGTGAGAGGGCTCTGAACACCTGCCAGGAGCGGAGGCATTAGGCCTTTATTCTGTGGGAAGCAGGGAGACGTCCTAAAGGCCTCCAAGCAAGAAAGTAACGCCTGGAAGTCCCACAAACCAAGAAGGAGGTCAATTCTCCAATGGAAGGGTGGGTGGGGAGATAAAGGAGCCTTTCAGTTCGCAGTGACACAGGAGCCCTGAAACGCAGACATCCTTCAAAGGAGATACATTGAGTTACACTGTAGGCTCCCTGAAGGCCGGGTCAGGGGCTTAGCCATTTTTGTTTCCTTCTTGTCAAGCACAGTTCGCGGTGGTTAAAAAAAGACAGGAAGGAGGCAGGGAGCGAGGACGAAACTTTGCTGAATGAACCAAACTCACGTAGGAATGGTGCGGCTGTTGGTTTTGTTTTTCACTTTTAACGTTTATTTTTGGGGGGAGAGCGCGAGCGAGCGTGGGGGAGGAGCAGAGAGCGAGAAGGAGACACTGAACCTCCACTGCGGGGCTCGAACCCACGCACCGTGAGGTCCTGACCTGAGCCTGAACCCACTGAGCCACCCAGGCGAACGGTGGGGCTTTAAACGGCTGCACCCCCGCGAAGGCTGAGCGCGCAGGCCCCGGGGGTGGGGGGGGGACTGGTCCCAGTCTCTCCCCCCCCCCCACCCCCAGCCGGGGGGAGGTCGGACGGGCCTCCGCGCAGCCCAGAGCGTCGCTCTCCGGAGGGAGGAAAGGGCGCCTACCTCGGCTCGGCCGGGAGAACCGAACTCGCCCACCCAGGCCGAGGGCGGAGTCCCGGCAGCCACGCGAAGCGGTCGCTGAACTCAGTCTGCGGGAGGCGGGAGGCCTTCGGAGCGGCGGACTCACAAAGCGAACGAAGGCGCCTCTGGGGCGGGTGAGGCGCCGGGAGGGCTCGCCCGGGACGTCGTCTCTCCCCGCGGAGCCGGAGGGCGACCGTCCCCGGCGGGAAGGGGGCGCGCCCGGTCCCACCCGGCGGCCGGGAGGACCCGCGCGAGGCCGCGCCCCGCTTTCGGGGTTGCCGCGGCGGCGGTTTGGGGGTGCTGCGGCTTGAGAAGGGGGCACCGAGAATGCAGAGGGCTCTGATCAGAGCCGGCGCCCCTGCCGGCCTGCCCTCGACCGCCGCCGCCCCGAGTCCAGGGCCCTCGTCTGCGCCACCGCAGCCGCGCAGCCTGGGCCACTGTCCCCGGAGACTTGTGTCCCGGCACGCGGCAGGGCCTCCCCGCGGCGCGTCTCCGGAAGCCGAGGGAAGAGCCCTCGAACGCGGGCGGCGCGGGGCTGAGCGGAGGAGACCGACCGCCGCCGCGCCCCGGGGAGTGTGTGCCGCCGCAGGGCCCGAGCTACCCCCGGAGGCGCCGCAGGGCGCAGCGGTGGCGCAGCGGGGTCGGTGGCCCGGGTGGGGGACTGCGCCTGGGGCGCCTGCCG
This sequence comes from Panthera pardus, assembly GCF_024362965.1. Lineage (NCBI taxonomy): Eukaryota > Metazoa > Chordata > Mammalia > Carnivora > Felidae > Panthera > Panthera pardus. Next base: position 16,350,304 of record NW_026526688.1, read on the forward strand.
ACGCACGGAGGTCCGGGTTCTCTCAGCCCTAAGAATGGGCCTGGCAGGAGAGGGTACCTGCAAGAAAGGAATGAATCTGCAGGTAGCTACGTTCTTTCTGTATTAAGACAAAGCACTGCGCTCCCCTCTGGATAAATCAGAAAAATAACAGTCAAGCTTGACGGAGAGTTAGGCAGCGGGTCCCGAGGCAGAAACCCTTTCTACCGCCTCCCCTAGCTGTCTCTGTTTCCTCAAAACAAAAACTACCGTGTACCTGTCTACACAGCGTCTTCCGGAAGATTAGGATAAAGAGATCTTTTCCTTACCAGGAGAGTCTGCTAGCATCCTATGTTCTTTGCATTTCCACGTAAATTTTAGAATCCGTTTGTCAATTTCTGCCCCCCCCCCCCAAAGAGCTTGCGCAGACTTTGATCAGCGTTGTATTGGACCTATTTTGTCAAATTTATTCCTAAATATCTGATGTTTTTGTAAATTTAGTAAAAATTTGATGCTATTGTAAATGTTATTTCTTAATTCAATTTCCAAGTGTTTTTTGCCAGTAGAGAGAAATCCAGTTGGGGCGCCTGGGTGGCTCAGTAGGTTGAGAATCCGACTTCGGCTTAGGTCATGGTCCCCGGGTTTGTGCGTTGGAGCCCTGGCTCGGGCTCTGTGATGACAGCTCGGAGCCTGGAGCCTGCTTGGGATTCTGTATCTCCCTCTTTCTCTCTGCCTCTCCCCTCTCTGCCTCTCCCCTCTCTGCCTCTCCCCTGCTGGTACTCTGTCTCTCTCTGTCTCTCTGTCTCTCTCCCTCTCAGAGATAAATAAACACTTAAGAATTAAAAAAAAAAAAAATACAGTGAATTTTTGTACACTGATCTTTTATTCTGCTAAACCTTAATATTGGATTTTTAGCTTCCAGAACTGTGAGAGAATAAAGTTCTGCTGTGTTAAAACACCCAGTTTGTGGAAATGTGTTACAGCAGCCCTAGGAAATGAATACAGAGATGTTGGATTCCCAAACCCTAATTGTGGATTTATCTATTTCTCCTTGCAATTATATCAATTTTTGTTTCATGTATCTTCAAGCTCTGTGTTTAAACATACAGAATTGTTATGTCCTCTTGAGACACCAACCCCTTTCTCCTTATAAAATGATCTTTTTCATTCCTGATAACACTCTCTCTGTTACACCTTTCCCTATCTTTTTATTTTTTAACCTATTTGTATCCTGTGTGCACAGTGCATTTCTTCTGGCAGGCACGTACTTGGGTCTTGCTTTCTTTTCCCGTATGACAGTCACTGCTTTGACTTCATTATTTTTGCCTACTATTTTGAGACTTCACTTGCATGCCTTTTTAAAAGTAGGGAGGGTTTTTTTCCCCTTAGTTTCTCCTTAGTGAACTATTGACAGGTTTTTAGTAAAAATTGGAGACCTCGAATAGGTACTCTTTTGAGAATAGCTACATGTGATCTCCCCCTAGTGGCCACGTTGAAAAATGTTATGAAATTCAATCATTTTATCCCAGAGCACAACTTCTCCATGGCAAGCTATGTGTATTTGATGGCTGGGTCAATTCCTTGTCACCTTGACTTTAGTGCTTCCCATAGCAGTGAATAACCTGCCTCATGGTCCCAAGAGACGCCCAGTGCCAAAATAAGCTAAGAAAGGAAACTTGGCAATCTTGAAACCTGACAAAATAATAGCCACCCAAGTAATTAATAACAATGATGGTGTTATGAATACCTTAATAAGTAACTCAGAAACACATAAAATGGTTGATGTAGGATAGTCATGGAAAGTAAGTAATGTAAATGTTGACTTTCAAAAGCGTTCAGAAGGAAGACGAATAGAAAGCATAAAATAAAGTGACAGAAATAAAAATTTTAAATATGTATACTAGTTTCTTTGCAACTTCCTTTGAATCTACAATTACTTCAACATAAAATTTAAAACATATCAGTTGTCATGATAAGTGGAAATGGATCCAAACTCTCTAGCTAAAAGAATAAAAGTATTAACTTTGTTTTTTAAGGAAAAAAATAACATATAGAACTTTACAGGGAACACACATAAAACACACAGAACTCTGAAATAAATAAAATACTCTGAACTCAGAGTAAAGGGTTAGAAAAAGATAAACTAGGAAAATGCAGACCAAATGACAGCAGGTATTGCCCTGTTCCTTTAGAGGGAAAAGACTTTAAGGCAAAAACATCACTGCAGATAAAAAGGACCACAACTTAATGATAAAAAGTTAAATATACCAGGAAAGTATAACAATTCAAATCTTGTATTCCTTTAAAATTAAAGCCTAAAATACGTAAAGGAAAATTTGCTAGAGCTACAAGGAGAGATTGATAAGCCAACTATTAAAGTGGCTGTGAGTTTTATATGGCAGACCATCATTACAATCATATTTCTGCTAGTATAATTACTCCTACTTTATATGACGAAATTCCATATGCCTATATTTCATAGTGCTCCACAAAAATTATGGCGGGTTACATGTGCTCCGCTTCTGCAAAAGTTGAGAACTATTGCACTAGAAATCGAGGCACATCATTTCTTATTCATTCAACAGCATTTACGGAACAACTATTATGTTGACGGTATCATGGAACGTATATGCTCCAAGAGTAAGTTGTACCTATTTAGTTTAGCCATTTAAATAATGCATAAGCTGGAGTTTCATAGAACTTCAAAAGGAGAACTGTAGTTTTCTATAACTATAGTTCTAGCCCTGAAGTCCCTCCACCGCCATTCTCTCTCTCTCTCTCACTTTCTGTCAATTAAGTCTGTATCTCCTTCTTAAATAAATGTGCTTGATGGAACAAGCAACAGTAAAGAATTTCCAAAATTATGATATGTCTTCAATATATTTTCTTTTAAAACTAAGAAAATACTATAGCAAATACAAATACTGGCCTAGAAACTCAACTGTATGAGGCAACTTAATCTCTATTAAGAGACTCCATACTGCCAAGTGGTGAAAACAATTGGGGTCCCCTTCTCTCTCCCCTTTTTGCAATGATTTACATCTAAATTCCAGGGATTTCTGGAGTACTAAGGGTAGGAAAGGGGGAGCATATGGTCTGATCTTCACCTATCCATGCTGGCATCAGAGGCCAGGTCCTTATCGCCTCTGGTCTTCAGTCACTGCTCCATCAAGGTCACTCGACATTTGCCTCATTTCCAACCATGAAGCTCTTCAGGTCTGGCTTGTTTTCAGCTAACCTTGTTGTCCTTGGGTACAAAATGTTATTCTGCTGCTCCCACACCTCCTGGGGCAGGAGAAACTTCATGGGGGCTATCTGGGGCCCTTCACACTGGGAGACTAACCTACAGGGGCTGGGATTTGTATAATTTTTTTTTTTAACGTTTATTTATTTTTGAGACAGAGAGAGACAGAGCATGAACGGGGGAGGGTCAGAGAGAGAGGGAGACAAAGAATTGGAAACAGGCTCCAGGCTCTGAGCTGTCAGCACAGAGCCCAATGCGGGGCTGTAACTCACAGACCGCGAGGTCATGACCTGAGCCGAAGTCGGAGGCTTAACCGACTGCTAGGGGCTGGGATTTGTTCACCTCCTCCCTTACGCTACTTGGATAGACGTGCGTACTAAAACATCACCCGGCCTTTTCTCTCCTGCTTCTTGATGCCTCTCTGAGCTGCGGGGGAGAGTACAGAGCCCCTGTTTCTCAAGGACCCCCACTAACATCTTGCTCCTTGCTTCCTCTCTAACATAACCTCCTTTCTCCCCAGGCTTGGGAAAATTTGATATACTCTTTAGAAGGATGGGGTGGGCAGGAAAACTCACTTTCCTTTAGGTATTCTCCCAAATCTACTGTTTATACTTGAAATCTTTCTCTTCTTTTGGAAATTCTAATGCCAAGAATTGTTTTTATTTTCTCTCTGCTTTCTGAGTGTTTTCTTTTTTCTGAGGCAACAACACAGAATATCTATCTATCTGCATGAGAAAAGGGTCATGGGCTAAAAGAAGCATATAGGGGGGAAAAAAACCCTTATGCGTTAAAATAGCAAAATATTGTTATTCAACAGTACAGAGCAAAAATGGCCTCTCTGATAACATTGATTTTATTTATTTATTTTTTTTTTTCAACGTTTTTTATTTTTGGGACAGAGAGAGACAGAGCATGAATGGGGGAGGGGCAGTGAGAGAGGGAGACAAAGAATCGGAAACAGGCTCCAGGCTCCGAGCCATCAGCCCAGAGCCCGACGCGGGGCTCGAACTCGACGCGGGGCTCGAACTCACGGACCGCGAGATCGTGACCTGGCTGAAGTCGGACGCTCAACCGACTGCGCCACCCAGGCGCCCCTCTGATAACATTGATTTTAATAGTAACAGGGATTGTCCTGTTGATGAAGTGAAAGCAGATGAGCCCCTAAATCATAAAAAAGATGGCATGCCATTTTAGTATACAGGTCAGAGACAGACTTACAGAATTCACTGAAATGTTTTTAAAAATGATTTGTCGGGGGTGCCTGGGTGGCTCAGTCGGTTAAGAGTCCGACTTCAGCTCAGGTCACGATCTCGCGGTTCATGAGTTCGAGCCCCGCGTCCGGCTCTGGGCTGATGGCTCGGAGCCTGGAGCCTGCTTCCGATTCTGTGTCTCCCTCTCTCTCTGCCCCTCCCCTGTTCATGCTCTGTCTCTCTCTGTCCCAAAAATAAATAAACGTTAAAAAAAAAAATTAAAAAAAAATGATTTGTAAGGGGGGGTGGGGGGAGGTGCCTGGCTGACTCTGTAGGAATAGTGAGCGACTCTTGATCTTGGAGTCACGAATTCAAGCCCCACGTTGGGTGTGGAGGTTACTCAAACAAAAACTTTTAAAAAACACAGTTGGTAGGTTGTATGAAACACTAACTACTAGGGAAGCCAGTTCAAGACGTACTTAAAAATCAATCAAGGCAACTCCCAGTGAATAATGGCTTTATTCACAGAGAATGCAAGTCCGAAACGAGAAGTGTCCACATGGAAGGTAGATAGATACTTATAGTCGGAGGCGTTATTACTATCCATACAATTAAGCTTACTTGCGCCATAAAATACCGAATATGCTTGTTGGAGTCTTGGAGAAAGTAAGGAGGGGTGCTAAGATTATGAATGGGAGAGAAGTTATGGAATTTTCTTTAGGAAGGAGGGGATCTGCCTGTGTTAGTTGGGGAGTGGGGTGCCAGGCTCCCCTGCCTCCGGCAGCCCAGTGAGCGAACTCTCCAGGGATAAGGGCTTTCCAGGAAAACAAGTCCCTCTGACCATTTATTTATTTTATGATTCAGGGGCTCCTCTGCCCCCAGAAATCATAGCCTTTAAATAATGGTGCCTAAAATCTTTCTAGCAAAGCTTTTTGTTTCAGAAGCATTCATACGCCGTTAAAAACACAAACTCTGAGGTGCCACATTGAAAGTTATTCACCTGGGAAGACAACCGGAGCCCTCGTTGGACCCTGTCACCCCCTGCACTGGAATGGCCTTGTAGACACCACACTCTTACCTTTCTGATTTTCATATCACCAGTACCCTACAAAGTTTTGGGTGTCTGAAGTGAGGATCCGATAACGTTTGTTGAGAGATGAAAAAGAAAAAAAGTAAATGAATGAGTGAATCAATTGGGTGCTAATGGTTCCGATCATTTCTATTTTGGTGTGGGAGAGTAGGAGGAAAACGCATACCCTAAGGAGTGGACCACTAAAGGGTAAAAAGCTTCTAGAATGAACAGTGGGTTAAAAAAAAAAAAAAGACACATTTTGTAGTTTCATAATTTTCCCTGGCATTAGCTATAATAGGGACTAGTAGTTGAAGCATTTTGTAGGAATACCCACTACTTACAAAGGTATGTGGTGTGTGTGTGTGTGTGTGTGTGTGTGTGTGCTTTGATAAGGACTTTACTCTAATGGCACCTGGTTATAAAGGATTTGTTAATTAAGGCATTGTTCTCACTTGATAAGCTAATGAGCAAGAATGGCAGAGAAATATTGCATTTCTTTTCTTTTGCCTTTTTGGAAGCAATGCATCAGTGTGAATACTTTTGAGTGAAATTCAGAAATTTATATGTGGTCTTATGCCATCAAAACAATAAGTTCTCAGAATTAATTCCTCTTTGCTTAATGGGGAAATTTACCATTAACAAATAGTAATGGTATGTACTAATTATTAACAGTTTTAGATATATACCTACACACGGGCATTGCATTATCACCACGATCAGCAAACCCTTAAGTGTTTTTCTTTATTTCCTGTACCTTTTCCTCTAGCAGCTCCCGTTCTCTATTCCGAGTCTGGTAAAATATCAAAGATTCCTTAAAGTTTCCACTAAAAAAAAGCCAAAAAGATGGGGCGCCTGGGTGGCTCAGTTGGTTAAGCTTCCAACTCCTGATTTTGGCACAGGTTATGATCTCACAGTTCGTGAGATCGAGCTCCACGGGGGGCTCTGTGCTTATGGTGCAGAGCCTGCTTGGGATTCTCTCTATCCCTCTCTCTCTCTCTCTCTTTCTCTCTCCGCCCCTCCCCTGCTCATGCTCACTCTCTCTCTATCTCTCAAAATAAAATAAATAAACATGAATTTAAAAATTCAAATTCAAATTCAAAAGAGACTGGCTCAATACCTTGCTCTCATTTCTCTATAGCCCTGTCCCCCCACCCGCCAGCCTCCAGGACTCTATGGCACATTTGAAGGCAGAGTTGTCTCTCTTATCTCCTAGATACCCTGGCCATTCTCATGCTGGCAGAAAGCCACAGAGTGTTGGGACTGGCAGGTGGACACATGTTCTGCTGGGTGCCATTCTCTGCCCTGCCCGTGTAAGTGATACATTGATCTTGTGATCGCGGGCAGCTCATGCTCCTGAGGACATCTGAGGCCTCTCTTTTCTGAGAAAGCCCGTGGAGGGAGAGGACAGTGTAGGAATTTCCGTGGAAAACCTCTTGTCAAGGATTCCAGCTATAGGTCACCTGACACGACGGGATAATTGGACAGAAGCCAAGGAGAAATGCGATACCTTCCATTTAGAAAACATAAAAAACTGTGACTAGTAAAATCAAGTGTAAAAAGATGATAATACTTCCTGAGTGAATATGTTAATATTTCATTTTAATATCTATTAAAAATTATCTAGTGATATTTAAATAATTGAATACCTTGAGAGGAAAGACAAATCCAGACATATAGGCAGACAAAACTTTCTGTTTTTTAAGTGGTTGTAGAATCACATATAAGTTGTCTTATTTTTTTGAAGATCGGTGATCAAATAAATAAGTCACGATGTGGTGATTTCATTCATTAAAACTACTTAAGAACTTCATATATGACAAACTAGCATTAGTAATCTAAGACAAATAATGGAGAAAAGGAGATATCTACTTAAGATTTAGTGTTGGGATACCCGAGAATGGTACAGTATGAGATGAGATCAAAAGAAGTAGAAGGAAATAGGCTAGTAGGACAGATAGACTATTCTGCGAAAGAGATACATTTATATCAGAACATGAAGTATATCATTGTAACAGGGATCTGCTTGTATTTAAATATATAGCACTGTTAGATCAATGTAATAAAAAGTATCAAAAGAAAAAAAAAGTAAATCAAAGCGCCTGGGTGGCTCAGTTGGTTAAGCATCCGACGTTGGATGTCACGATCTCACAGTTCATGGGTTCAAGCTCCATGTAGGGCTCTGTGCTGACAGCTCAGAGCCTGCAGCCTGCTTGGGATTCTGTGTCTCCCTCTCTCTCAGCCCCTCCCCTGCTCACCCTCTGTCTCTCTCTCTCAAAAATAAACATTAAAACAATTTTTTTTAAGTATCAAAAGAAAACAAAATGAACACTGCTCAACACATATTTATTGCTCCAAATATATAAAGAATTATAAATACAGATACATACTCTGCTTTCACGCCATAGGCAGTCACCGAAGATTAAAAATTTACAAAAAAAGGGAAGCAAAAATAATATAAAAACAGGGAGCGGGACCAAAGCATAAGAGACTCATAAATATGGAGAACAAACAGAGGGTTCCTGGAGGGGGTGTGGGAGGGGGGATGGGCTAAATGGGTAAGGGGCATTATGGAATCTACTGCTGAAATCATTATTGCACTGTATGTTAACTAACTTGGATGTAAATTAAAAAATAAATAAATAAATAAATAAATAAAGTAAAAAAAAAGGTTAAAAAGTTTTTAATTAAAAAAAATTTATACAAAAGGAAAACCCTGACAAACTAAATGGAATCACATGGAGTATGTGCAGTTCCATAGCAAAGATGTGCAAATTAGGACTAATTAAATGGCACAAATAACTAAAAGATGCCTTTTTTTTTTTTAAGACAGTGTTGGAGGAGGATCCATAACCCATTGACCCTGCCGGCGGGCTGCATTATTTCTGAAGAGCAACTTCTCAATATGTAGCAAGAGCTAAAAATCTTTTAAGGCATTTAATCTGTTCCACTTTAGGAAAGAGAAAAGAGAAGGAAAAATCAAAGGGGAAAATGAACTTTGTGCAAGTATGTAACAGCATTATTTTTCATAGTGAAAATAAGAAACATCTCTAACGCATAAGGAAAATGGTTTAGGCAACTGCTCAATGTTAGCAGAATGGAACCCAGTACACTATCATGTGCATTTTGTTGATCCATGAAAATCTGTATGTGAAGCTGTACCAAATAAAGCTCAACAAGGGATAAATATGTCCACTGCTAAACTGTTAGTTTCTTGGGAGACTGAACCATCTCATAGCGAATGCACAGGGCCAAACTTTGTTCCTGGTACACGATAAATGCTCGTGACTGTTGAATGAATGCATAAATGGCTTTTCCGTTTATGCTGAATTCTTAACCTTCTGCCTGCTCTGACCTTGGTAAGCGTGCATTGGCTAGCCTTCATACTGCTCACCTAGATTTCTGGACTCTTGCCTGCCCGACCTCAGATAAATGCATACCCTTTGTGGTCCCGGCACCCAACCAGTGACCTCTCTCTGCCGAAGTTTCCATACCCAGGGCGTCACACAGCTGAGTTCAATTACCTAACATGAGGTCTGCATTCATCAGCAAGCTTGTGAAAAAATGCATAAACTTTGTCAAATGTACAAACATGGGAAGAAACTTGAGTGGAGCGTTTACAGTTAAAAGCCAATCGCAATCATTCTAGGGGAAGGAACAGCTGTATTTGAAAACCTGCACGATTATATGAATGGCCTACAAAAAAAAAAGTAGGAAAATCAAAGTTCATAGTAATACATTAAAAAAAAACCCAACAACCCGACACGAAATTGCAATCAGTTTCCTAAGACTAGAGAGCATATGTCCCAGGTGCCTATTAAAAAGGGGGCAAATACAGTCAAGGATTCGACCTTCTCTTACTCCATACCACACTCACCCAGCAACTCCAATAGAAAGGCTAACAGCAGTGACCCTCAAGAAGCCGACAGCTGCCTGAGAACATTCTGCCCAGAAAATGTCCTGAGATTCCGTTGACAGCAAAACAGCACATTAAGCCCTTAAGGGATTTTCAAAAGAAGTGTCCTGTAAGGCCCCCGTTCTTGGAGTCCCCCCTGCACTCGACCTTTCCTGGTGGCATTGAATGCCAGGACTAAGTATTTCATGGTAGGATCAATGACTGAATGACTGAATGGAGGGAAGAGGGGATTCGGCAGGTTGCCAGATTATGAGGTAATCACAGCATCAAGCGACGTTAGCATTTATTTTGGAGGATCTTGATTTATTTTCGAGAGCACGCAACTCCGAAGGGGCCCAAATCCAAGCAGTGAGCCTGGTGAGGGAAACCGTTAGGAGGGGGGGGGGGGGGGGGAACCCAGCCTGAAATCCCTTGGCCAGGAGGGGGTCCCGTGCAGGCCCGAGGTTAAAGCAAGCCCTGCTGGAGGCGTCGGTCCCCAGGTCGGCCCCAGCCTAAGCCTCCTTGTGCTATAAATACAGCGGCCCACATGCTGCGGAGACACGGTGTTCCCTCCGCTCGCCGGGACAGATAACATGAATTTGCCCTTTAAACGTCCCAAGCCGAAGGCACAGCCCCCGGCCCACCCCTGCCTCCCGGAAGCGCCTTCGCCCCGGTTGCCCTCTGCCGAGGAGGGGGACGGCGAGGGGGTGTCCAGGCACCTGCCCAGCCAATGCGCACGGCGCGCACGGCCCCGGGGTCCCTCCTCCTCTCGCGAGAGACTGGGCGGGGGATATAAGGAGGGCTGCGGGGCGACGCGAGCGGCCCCTTCGCGTCGCCAAGGGACGGAGAGCGGGCGGCCGTGCCTGGCCGGGCGGAGGCGAGAGCGAGAGCGCGGCTCCCGGAGGCTGTGTGCGCCCGGCTGTCACCATGACTGATCACGCCTTGAGCTTCCTGAAGGATTTCCTGGCCGGCGGCGTCGCCGCTGCCGTGTCCAAGACCGCGGTCGCCCCAATCGAGAGGGTCAAACTGCTGCTGCAGGTAAGGACGGCGCGGGCGCGGCGCGGCCAGCCTGGTGCGGGCCCGGCGGGGCGCGCGGGGCGCGGGCGAGCTGCAGCGGCGCGGGGGCGCGCGGGCGCGGGGACCGGGCCGGCCGCCGCAAATCTGTGCTAGGCCACAGGCCCCGCCGCCCGGCCTACTGGAAGGGGAAGGTGCCCTCTGCGTAGAGACAGGTCCAGCGTCAGTAGCAGATTCCTGGTGTCGGGTGGCGCCCTGCGTTCGGGTGTCTATATATGGAAAGCCACCCCGAGTGGGTTACCGCCAGCCAGATCCTGCTCCTGGGACGGCACTGACGCTCCGCTTAGGCCTCATAGGTCGGCCTCACCTTTTGATTTTCAGTGTTCGTTGCACCTTTCCCCCCGTGCATCCACCGTCTACAATAAAAAACCTCAAAATAATTGTTACTCAAAAGCCAGCTTACTGTGACCCACGCACTAACGCTGTAGGCTGACATATATATTATTTATCTTTGCATAACCTCTGTAAGGAATTTTCTCCCCGGTTTCGCAGCGGAAGAAACAGGTTTTGACAGATTAAGTAGCAGTTTTTAGAGTAAATTCAGATTGTCTTACCCTGTCCCCAAATCTTTTCCTCTGCAGCCTGATCTCTGGTTTATCATCATCTCCATCGTGTTTTTCTCTACTTGCCCCGAAGGCAAGGGCCCCTCAATGAGAAACTGGGCCTCCTCAGTTTGGGAGTCAAAATTATCATAAAGAAAAACCCCAACAAATTGCTCACTTGCAAACAGCAACAGACCCCTCAATAATTAGTTACTTGCATAATCTGCTTGAAATTTTTCACGCTCTAATATCTGGTGGATTTATTCTCCTTCTTCTGTTAGAGCATCTAGTACTCAGAGATCCTGGTCTCCAGGGAGACTCCGTGAAATTGAAGAATCATTAGCTCCTGCCCATCCTGTCTGTTAAATTAGAGCAGGGGCCCTTTAGGGCAGGGCCCTTTACCTCCCTTTGAGCCCCCAATACAGTTCTGGAACCTAGGGAAAATGTAGTGCATACATGACTCTGTTTACAATGAAATATTTTCAGTTTATTTGGGGAAGAACCATTTCTCTCAAATGCCCTGATAAGTGGGGCAATATTGGATTTTTTTGGCTTGTTATCCAACTAGCCGACATATTTATTTGGACTTGATATCTGATTTCCCCATTTATTTAAGAAAGAAAATCAGGGAGTGGTAAGCATTCATTTTCCTCCTATCCTCTTTCCATCCCCCCCCCACCTTGCCCCCTACTCTGGCCGTCCTCACCCAATTCCTTCCACCCTCCCCTCTCCTCCCCCCACAGGTCCAGCATGCCAGCAAACAGATCAGTGCTGAGAAGCAGTACAAAGGGATCATTGATTGTGTGGTGAGAATCCCCAAGGAGCAGGGCTTTCTCTCCTTCTGGAGGGGTAACCTGGCCAACGTGATCCGTTACTTTCCCACCCAAGCCCTCAACTTCGCCTTCAAGGACAAGTACAAGCAGATCTTCCTGGGGGGCGTGGACCGGCATAAGCAATTCTGGCGCTACTTTGCCGGTAACCTGGCTTCCGGTGGGGCAGCTGGGGCCACCTCCCTCTGCTTTGTCTACCCACTGGACTTTGCTAGGACCAGGTTGGCTGCCGACGTGGGCAAGGGTGCTGCCCAGCGTGAGTTCAGTGGTCTGGGCGACTGTCTCACCAAGATCTTCAAGTCTGATGGCCTGAAGGGTCTCTACCAGGGTTTCAGCGTCTCTGTCCAGGGCATCATTATCTACAGAGCTGCCTACTTTGGAGTTTATGATACTGCCAAGGGTGAGAGAGGGGCCTCGGGGTGCGGAGTGGGGAGGAGGAAGGTCCCTAGGGGTCTGTCACTCACAGAGGACCTTCTATTTATTAATCTTGGGTTTTTTCTCCCCTAGCCCCTGGGCTAAACTGAAGCTTCTGAATGAGGTGGTACGGTGTGGATAAATGGCTAAAGGGCTCTCCTTGTCCTCTACTGAAATAAACTCTGGCCTGGAGTTACTCAGAGAGGGAGAAGGGGAGCCTGCTTCCCCCTTGCCACAGCTCTGTCACTCACGACTTGGAACTCGGGGACCTCCTTCACATGCCCTGTTCCTTGGGCAGAACTCGGGGTTCCCTGGATCCCGAGGGCAGCCCCCAGCTTTGGCTGGCTGCCTGGTTATTTGTGAGGCGCCCCACAAAGGTCAGGTCCTTCCAGAAGGGTAGGGCATGGAGTTGGAGGCATGGTAGCCTCTTCTCCATCCCTTCCTGCTTTTTGCTGAGCTGCTGAGAGAAATCACTTCATAGCCATTTGGCTTCTTGCCTCTGCACACAGGGATGTTGCCTGACCCCAAGAATGTGCACATTATTGTGAGCTGGATGATTGCCCAGAGCGTGACAGCGGTCGCGGGGCTGGTGTCCTACCCCTTTGACACTGTCCGCCGTAGGATGATGATGCAGTCTGGCCGGAAAGGGGGTAAGCTTGACACCTGTGGGTCTCTTATTTCTCTGCCCAAGGAGAACACCAGTCAGTGCTCCTTCCAGTCTTCACTATTCTCCTTGTTAAAATGATGTGATAAGGACTTAGGAAAGAAAGCTTACGATCAGTCCCCCCTCGCACGGTCAGCTGGTCCTTTAGAGAAGAGAATTTGCTTCTATCAAAGGGATAAGAACATCAAAAATGAGATGTCGAGATGTGACTCGACTAGTATTATAGAGGCCTTAGGCCCTTTTCCCTTAGGGCCTGTGTACAGAAACACAGAAAATGAATTAATTCGTTTATTTCAAAATAATTCTTGCTTCTGTCATCTTGCTACTATAGGTGTTAGTGGGAGAGGATGTTTTTGTTGGGTGAGATGGCCTGGAGCGGTTTTGGCTGCCATAGATCGAAACATAGGAAATTGCCATTTTTGAGGTCAAAAAGTCAAACCTTAGTGCCATATGGTTCGGCTTAATAGCTGTGTCTCTTTTAACGGTGTCCTCTTGGGCAGCAGAATCTGAGACTCCACCTGTTTTCTCACCCATAAAAAAGGGGACCGTCTAGCTTAATACTTCCCGCTCCACCCGATGCCCTGATTGTACAGCTTGACCACGTGTGGGTGAGCTGGTTAACCGCCCCAGTTCTTCACTTGATCTTGGGTTGAAGGAGTGGGCTTGACAAAAGATGCTGCCTGCTAGTTATGCAAGGAAGGGGGTGCTTAGCAGGATGCCTAGAGCTGAAGTGACTGACTTTTCTAACTGTGCAGATGTCTTTCAGAGGAAAAGCCTCTTTCCTCCAGAATTCTGGAGCCCTTACCGACATTTGTTTCCACAGCGGACATTATGTACACTGGGACGGTGGACTGCTGGAGGAAGATTGCAAAAGATGAAGGAGCCAAGGCTTTCTTCAAAGGTGCCTGGTCCAATGTGTTGAGAGGCATGGGCGGAGCTTTCGTATTGGTATTGTATGATGAGATCAAAAAATACGTCTAATGTAATCAAAACTCAAGTTCATTGGTTCCAGATCCATTGTGTGGTTTAATAGACTTTTCCTATGGGAAGTAAAAAAGATAGATCTGGGATAAAACCAGACTGAAAGGAATACCTCAGAAAAAAATGCTTCATTGAGTGTTCATTAAACCACAGATGTATTTTGTATTTATTTTACATTTAAATTCCCACGTCAGATATGAAATAACTTATCATACTTGTACAATTAACTGAAGAACTGATAATGAAGAAGATAACCTAATGTGACACCCCAATAAAGACCACTTAACACACCTTGTTTTACTGAGTTCTTACTAACTGCTGTGTGGATTTAAAAATAAGACCAGCAATGCAGATCTTCTAGCAGGACTCATTTGTAACTCTGTGGCCCAGCTTCTGAATGTCAGATATCATACTGTGTATCTTGTGAGTACCTACAATGCTTCAAGTTGGGCTTTCACACTTTACATTTATGCACTTTCTGTCTTACCTCATACCATGGTGCTTGAGGCTCCAACATGGTGGCATGGATCATAGCTTTCGTAATCCCACCTTATTTTATGTGCTTTCGTGCAATTTGCGGGGACTCTGAGGGTACACTGAGCAGTTTCAAGAATTTTGTGAGATGAGGGAATGTTCTGTCTTAGTGCCTTTAGAGAACGGTGATGCTTCAGTCTCACAAGCGGACACCATTGAGAGTCAGTTAACAGGTTAGTATTTAATACCTGTTAGGCTCTGTGGAAGACGGGAATTCATTCTGAAAGAAGCTTAAATGCGGGTAGGGAGAGGAGTGAAATGGCCATTACTAAATAATGTAATGCCTACTGTAATCTTGGTTGAGTAGGACTAGAAGGGGGCAGATGAAATGTGGGGAGTGGCAGGAGATGTGGGCCTGAAAGAAAACAGCTAGAGTTAGATACACGGGTATAGAAAGGACCCGCCAGCAGTCTTCTCTGTGACAACTTAGCAAGACCTGGAGGCAAAGACAGTTTTGCATTTGACTCTCATAAATTGGTGAGCAAGAGAAAAGTCAGGACAATTTCCAGTTGGAAAGTACTTTTGGTTCTGAAGTCCAAATAGTTGATGCAGCTCTAGCTTGTTAGCCATTCGTTGGAAACCAGTCCCTGCGTCCTAGGCCAAGCTTGGAAGGCAGGCACACGTCTCGTGTATCTTTCCTGGGGGGTGGTTTGAGGGGGGTGCGCCTCTGCACCTTCTGTTCTTTACCCTCCTTCCCAAGCTCTTGTGCCTACTCACTCTTCCCTCCCAAGGAGAAAAACTCACTGCTTGTTTTGCCACAGTAGCCAAGGTTACATCTGTCCTAATGTAGTGGATATCTATGCCGATGGAAACGGGCTAAGGAACTACAAAGAAAGTCTCTCGATCCCATTTCAAGGCCAGGTCACAAACATGTAGCGTTAGGGGCCTTCTGGATACGTTATCCTCATGTTGTTTTCACCCTTAGGATATGAATGGTCCAAATTCTGGTGCTGATCAGGCCAGGCTAGTAGGGCAGATACTTTTGTGGAGTGTTATCTTCAAGTAAGGCCAGCAGCCCTTGCAGTATTTTGAAACCTAAGAATAGGTGACGGAGGAGCCATGAAACACAGCTGGGAACTGAAAGCAAGGAATGATCGGTGAGTCTTCATAGACCAACCAAGGACTGAAATTGTTTTCCAGTCTTTAACTGGGTCCTCCCTGGCATGGGACGGGAAATGGAGAAGAGGAATCCCATTTATTAAATAGTAACACGTTATCTGCCTTCTGCACGTAACCCAGATGTCAGCTCTGCCCCCCTCCCCCCTCTTTTTTTGCCAAAGTTCTCTCTACTGCCCTGGGGGAAAGGAGATCTGCTTAAAGAGAAGAGCCAGAGCACGCTGACTCAGTTCCTCCTTCCAGCTACTCCATTCACCAGGAACTCCCAGAACTAAGCCTCTGTCAGAATTGCTGTCATCTGGTTGGGGACATCCTGTCTTTACAAATCCTCTCACTGCACTGTCACTGGGCAAAGCTGTCACACTTGAAAGTCTGAGAAGATGAAAAGGGTTTACATTAAACTAACAACTCAGAATTGAGTGTCCTGCCCCCAGGAATTTACTAGCCCCCTCTCCTGCAAAACTTCCTCCCTAAATGCAGCCCTCCTTTTACCTACCACCCACGCCCCAGTGCCAAAAAAAAAGCACTTTTCCTTTTTAATGTATTTTCTCCTTTACAGGCTCACCTATAGGCATCTTCTTTTTAGCCACCTTATTTTATATTTGAGTCTAGGAGAAAAACCATGGAAGATGACAGAGGTTAGCCCATGATGGTAACATTTACAAACTTGCCTCAACTGTTCTGTGTTTAAATCTCAACTGTTTCCTTTCCATTTTACTTTGTATAAAATAACGCAGCATGGCTTGTGCGGAGGCAAAATTTACAAACACCTACAACGTGCAGGGCTAGGAGGGAATGGAAGCTCTCCAAGGGCAGTGATCTTTATTTTTTTCGCTGCCACGTGCCTGGAGCCCCGAAGGGTGCCTGGGAACAGACACTGTTTAGTGTTTGTTGAATGCAAGAATGAGGAAAACATGCACCTAAAACCCACAGACAAAGAACCAACAGAGTATCTGGGGAAGGGCAAGTCCTCCAGTTTGGGGGAATCCTGAACATGCATAGCAAGGGGACAAGCATGTGGGGGCATATAGTGGATGGAAATTTCTGGCTGCCTTACGTTCAATTTTCAAGTCTTTAAAAATACATTTTTACAAAGTTCATGCCGTGAATTCCTTTTAAAAGTTTTGTTTCTCTTGAGTGTCAGTTTTTAATCAATCCATTATAAAGTACAGTTGACCCTCATCGAAGATCATGTATTTGCAAACTGGCCTCCTCTTAAAATTCTATTTCTAACCTCTCTGTGTTCATTCTTGGGTATGCACCGAGTGGCGAAAAATGGGTCAAACAAGGTCAGATAGGATCTGCCCTCTAGTTTCAGCTGTCATACTCTTAAGAAAGAGGCCTTTACATTTCTGTGTTTTGTCAATGATTTCACTGTTTAAAATGGCCCCCCAGCACAGTACTGAAGTGATGTCTTGGGTTCTTAAGTACAAGAAGGCAGTGATGTTCCTTATGGAGAAAATATGTGTGTTGGCTAAGCTTCCTTCAGGCATGATATATACACAACAATCTATAAAGAGCCACTGAAGGGGGACACCTGGGTGGCTCAGGTGGTAGAGCACGTGACTCAATCTCAGGATCTCGAGTTCAAGCCCCTTGTTGGATGTGGAGCCTACTTGAAAAAAAAAAAAAGAGCCGCTGAGCTTTTTGTGCAGGGAAGTGACATGATCAAATTTCCATTGCAGCACTTTGGCAGCAGTGTAGACAATGACTTGGGGGACAAGGAGATAGTAGCGGAAACAAAAGAGTAACATAACAGCAGGGCTAAGAAGGGGCTTGGAGTGCTGGTTAAAAGAAGCCAGAGGGAAGAGGCTAGGCTCACCCTCAGGCTTCTGTCATGGGTATGAAAAGACAATAGGATCATGTTAATCACCATCCCCAACCCTGGAAAGGACACAGTGGGGGAAAAGAAAATTGGGCTGCTTCATCAGACAGCGGGCCAAACACCTTCAGGTTCAAGAACGGCACAACTCATTTGTCAGTTTCACCGTAAGATCTAAGAATTTTCTTCAAAAACAAGTGAGTTTGTGGTTTATAAAGGTTTCCATATTGGCAGACTAGGTAAGTGCAAACCAATGCTCCCTCTGAAAACTACTAGAAAAGGGATTCAAACTAATATTTAAAATAAAAATCTGCTCGAAGTCACTGGAGAACTAATAAGGCATGTGATATTATGGGGCCAACGCCAAGATCTGAACCCACAGAAGTGAGCCTAGTATTTGGGGGTCAGTTTACCCCATGGAGTATCTTCAAATTGTGGAAAACACAGCTGCAGTGCTGAGGAACTAGAAACAATTTGATAGACCTCTTGAGGGAAAAGGGACAAAAACCAGAACCCAGGGCCTTCCAAGAAAGGGGAGCCCTAGATAAACACCCATTTGGACTGGGACCCCCGAAGGGTGACACTGTGACAATAAGGGAACTGGAAGCCTGCAGTCACTGATGCCGATTCAATCTCTGTTTTAATGCGATTTGCGACTTCGAGCACCCTGCTGCCTGCCAGAAGCAAAAGTAAATCCTGTCTGGAAGAAAACACCATTCAGAGCAGGGGTCAACAAACTCTTTCTCTGAAAGACAAGGCAGTAAATATTTTAGGCTTTGTTGGCCAGATGGTCTTTGACACATTGGCTTTGCTGTATTGCAAAAGCAGCCTTGGACGAGAAAATGAATAACCATGGCTGTGTTCCATAAAAGTTATGTACACACGCTGAAATGTGAATTGCATAATATTCACGTTACAAATATTCTTCTGATTAATAAAAAAACATTTAAAAAGGTAAAAGCCTTTTAAACCTGGCTGGCTCAGAGGCTTTAAACTTGCAGACCCCTGATGTAGAGTTTTAAGATCTTTCTACAATTTTTCATATAAACCAAAAACACAAACGTAACTTTAAAACATCCTATTAAAAATATATTCCAGGAGCACCTGGGTGGCTCAGTCAGTTAAGACACTGACCCTTGATTTTGGCTCAGGTCATGAGCTCACAGTTTGTGCGATGGAACCCCGCCACATGTTGGTCTCTGAGCTGGGCACGGAGCCTTCTTAAGATTCTCAGTCTCTCAGTCTCTCTGTCTCTGTCTCTCTCTCCCCCCTCGTCCTCTGCCCCTCCTCCACTTGTGCGCCTGTGCACTCTATCTTAAATAGATAAATAAATAAATAAAAATATATTCTAAAGAGCCCATGGGTTAAAGAGTAGAAATCACAATGGAAACTCAAAAATATTTTGAACTTAATGAAAATAAAAAAGGCTGTGGGCACCTGGCTGACTCAGAAGAGCATGTGACTCTTGATCTGGGGGTTGTGAGTTCAAGCCCCACATTGGGCACAGAGTTTACTTAAAAAAGAAAAAAAAAAAAAAAAAGCCTGAATATCAGTGAACTACACATCCATTTCAAGGAATTAGAAAAATAATGGCAAATTAAACCTAAAGAATAAACCTGGAAGCCAATAATTAAGGTAACAGAATTCTTTCTTGAAAAAGAGACAACAATGCCAAATGAACTGCATGACTAAAAGTGAAAGGTAAGGAGCACCTGGGTGGCTCAGTCAGTTGAGTGTCTGACTGGGGCTCAGGTGATGATCCCGCAGTCCATGAGTCTGGGCCCCGCGTCAGGCTCTGTGCCGACAGCATGGAGCCTGCCTTGGATTCTATGTCTCTTTCTCTCTCTCTGCCTCTCTCTCTCTCTCTCTCAAAAATAAACATTGAAAAATTTTTTATTTTAAATGTGAAAGGTCAAACTTTTGGAAAATAATAGAGCAGAATATCTTCATGTGTTTGGTTAAATGAAAATTTCATAAAATCCAACATTTTAAAAGAGCACTAACTATAAAAGACTGATAAAGTGGACTGAAGTAAAATTAAGCACTTCTGTTCACAGACATCATTTATAGTGAAAAAGCAAGCCAGACTGGGAGAAAATATTTGCAGTATACCTCACACTGGGACTGTATTGTATCCAGAACACATAACTCTTACAAATCAACAAGAAAATGACATTCAACCTATAGGAAAACAGGCAAAAAACTGTGAAAAGGGACTTCACAAAAGATAGCCCAATGGCCAATAAACATGAAAGTGTTCAATCTTATTAGTCATCAAAGTAGTGCGAGTAAATCATGGCATAACAATATATACACACCTAACTGGTTATATTAGTGAGGCTATGGGACAACAGGAACTAATATACTTCTGGCTGGAGAGAAAACTGGTACACTCACTCTGGAAAACTCTAAATCTTACCCAGCAACTCCACTCTGAAGTATATGCCAACCAAATGCATGCATATGTAATCAAGATATGTCTACAAAAAACTTCATATTAGCATGATTTGTAATAACCAAAAACCTGGAAACCACCTCAAATGTCTATCAACCACAGAATGGATAAAAAAAATCACGGTACAGTCACACGCTAGAATATTATACAGAAATGAGAACAAATGAATTACAGCTGCATGCAACATGAAAGAATGTCAGAAACATGAATGCGTACAGCAAAAGAAGGCAGACACAAAAGAATCGAATTCCATTCATAGGACATTCAAAAATGGGCAAAACTACACAACAGTCTTGAAAGCTAAGATGGCAGTCACCTTTTGGCAGGAAAAGAGTGTCGTGACTCGTAGGGAGCCCCAAGGGATCTCACGAGTTCTGGCATATTCCAACTCTGGATCTGGTTATTGGTGACACGGGTATTTGCGTTCTTACAATACATGAGGTGTACATTTATGTTTGGTGCCCCTTTCTGTATTTCTGTAGCATTTACATAAATGGTTAACAAAATCTTTATGTCATGCTCACATCCCTCTCACATTCCCCAAAATATTATTAAAAATTAAATCTTCTTAAATTAATGGTAAAATTAGGTGCTTCTAGTTAGTATACACAACTACATGCAAAGAAGATATATTTACTTAGTACTAGGTATTTTCTTCATGAAATAAAAAATTCTCAGAATGAAATAAAGAAAACAAAGCTTACTTCAAACTTGGAGATTGGCTATAATTCCCAAACACATGAAGTAAGTGTGTGATTTTTGGTGAAGACTATCATTGTAATGAAAATACTGTAAGAATTTGGAACTATAGTTTTTAATAGTTTTTTGGTAGCTATCTACATTCTTTTACCATTTTATAATAGTGGATGTCAAATTAGGTTCGTAGGAAAAAATCCTGTCTCTCATTATAGTAAATTAATGACAGGTTAGCTCGTAAGTTTACTTTGTAAAACAAGAAAACCTTAAAAAACGTCATCTAGAACAAATACTGCAACTTACCTGAACTTACAAACCGAGGCACAGAACATTTAAGACTGTATCATGGAGCCTCCAGAAATATCTCAGTGGCTTAAAAATCTGTCACCAGAATTTTAAAATCAAATAAAACTTTCTGCTACGATGTAATCTTATTTGCTGTAAGCATCCTTGAACTTTGTAGTTGGGAGCTCACATATACTACTGCTGGAACTACTCAGTGATTTATTCCAATGGCATCATTATTATTAACCCTCATCAAAAAAATTCCTAAATTGAAGCTTTAGCAGCAAGTTTTAAAAAGAGTATTTCTTATCACTCATAATGCACGTGAAATGTTGCTGTGGACGCTTAAAACAAAACAAAACAAAACATTCTATCAGGCTATAAGGTGTTGCAGCATCTTAACAATTTTACGGAACAAATTAGATGATGTGGTTTAAAGAGGCGACCAGCAAGGCAATTTTAAGCAAACTCTTTCCCACGTAAATGTCGTACTTTCAAACATATAAATAACTAATACCCTCCTTCCAACCTCATTTTAATTCTTAGACTTGTAAGGCACATAAAAGTTATTATTCTCGGGGCACCTGGGTGGCTCAGTCGGTTGGGCGTTTGGGCGTCCGACTTCCACTCAGGTCATGATCTCACAGTTTATGAGTTCGAGCCCTGCATCGGGTTCTGGGCTGACAGCTCAGAGCCTGGGCCTGATTCAGATTCTGCGTGTGTCTCTCTCTCTACTCCTCCCCTGCTTGCACTCTGTCTCTCTCTCCCCCAAAATAGATAAACATTAAAATTTTTTTTAAAAAAGTTATTATTCTCATTTTTAAAATGGGAACAAGAAAATACATTTGCCACATATGAATTTATGGGGGAAAAAAGAAAATATATTTGAGAGATGGGCACAGGATCAACACTCAGTTATCTTTTGTTCTTTCTTTCTTCACTATGTCAAGCTAATTCTTCAGGCTTAAAACACGTAACAGATTGGGAAATTAAAAAAAGATGTTGATTTTTAAGTTTATTACTAATCTTTATTCATGGAAATAAAGTAGCCATTAGCATTAAGCACATTTCCTAGGATGGTATACAATCATTTATAGGTTAAGATTTTGGCGTTTAAGATATTAAACATCTTATAAATTTAATTATTAAAATATAATAAATTCAACTGTGTCTCCGACTTATACTGGCCATAATACTCTGCATAGTGTGCAGTGCCTGAATCTGAACAGGAGAAGCGCACAAGTATCACGATGACCTCTTTCTAAAGTTGCTCCCGTACCATTTTTGGACACTGGGTTAATGGTTTGAGAACTGCATTACACTACATTTATAAGCAAACCAGAAAACTTTTATTCGGAGTAGTAGCTAAGAAAGCAGCTTTTTAATGGAGACTGAACAAAGTAGGGAAAGTGTGAGATAAAATAGGTATCCCTTAGGAAATAATCTCAATAGTTCAAAATCTCTCATAAAATCTTGTTAAAATGGAGGCGACATTAGTTGAACATTTGACAGATATGAAAATAACTCTCAATAAGAATCTTGCCTGATAATTTTAGATTCTGGATTATAACTTCCAGTTGCAGACGTAAATTTCCAAAGTATATATATTAGGTCCAAGTGAACCTAATATGTAGTGGTGCTAGGTGATCCTTCACCTTTTAGAAGTTCTTGAAAATAAAAATAGTATACTTACGATTCCTTCATAAAAGTGTCCCTTAAACCTTCAAAGTAGCTTGGCTTATACCAGAAGATAGTATATTCTTCCACTTCTATCCTTCTATTTTTTACTTATCGTATATAAGTACTCATGACGACAGACCTGTGAATTCTGCTTTGAAAGGACGAACATTGCTGCTCGGAATTCCCAACTTTTACTCCAAGTTGGATCCCAGCTATCAGCAATACTTTGATGAACCCGCCGTCAAAGCAGTAAAAACTGAAGGCATGAAATTAGTATGTAAAATCCAAGTATAGCTTGATCTATAAAAATTACGTGTTGTAATCCTGACCTATGACAGCAAAGGCCATATAAAATATATTCAGGAACTAATGTCATGAACATAAAAGGTTTATATTTTTATATATCTATATATAGATATCTATATCTATCTTCTATATATATCTATATCTAGATATCTAGATATAGATATATATAGGTAGATTTTCCCTAACAACTTAAAAATCAATTTCTAAAAACTGGCTTACCATATCAGGCGGGTGTCCAAATTCAGTATTACCTTATCTCTTCTTAAAGATAAGTTGTTATACAAACATTAAAAGTGCAGTAAGCTAAACACAAAAGAAAGCAAAACACCCCTGGTTTAGCAGAGCTAAAGTTAATAAACAGAGTGCTAAATGATGTAAAAACGTGGGCACCAGAAGAGAGCTTCAAATAACAATGAATGAACATTACAGCCCAAAGAAAGAAGCAGAAAAATCTGTCAGGTTGTGTTCACGTGATTTTTTTTCAACACCACTGTTGCCACACTTCACAGGCCCTATCTTCTGACAAAATCTATCAATGCCAACTTAAGACCAAGACATTCTGAATAGATATTTAGCAACATGACGTTTGGCTTACTGCCCAAGGTGGTTAGAAAAGTAAGTTCAGTCCACATGCTACAAAAGCTTGAGTTGACTTGGAAAAACAAACAACAAATATTATCGTGGCTACAGAGCACGAATTCACATTAAAAAAAGAAAGATTTGGCATTTATTATGGAAACTTCCCAGTACATCCTAAAGGCATACTGAACAGGCCAGTAAAGAAAAAGTGATGATGCATCAGCGATGACCGAGGCAGAAGAAGCGGCCATGACCGAGATGTACTCGGCTACATGAAATGAGAGCCCACAGATCGACAGAGAAATATTCTGATTTGTCAACTATATGACACCCTATTTGCCCTTACTAATTCCATTAAGATTACCAGGATTTGCAAAGTGGGACTGGCAAAAAATGGTTCTGCCAGAATTCAACTCAAAAGCCCCAACCAAACAAGAAAATTAGCTGACATTTAAGGTAGCCTCAACAAAATGTGTGCGATTTCTCCTCTACCATTCATATTTTAATGTTCTTTCTCAGTCCTTAAAAATAGTAGCTGGAATTTCCAAAGCTTTAAGACCACACATTTCTTATTTATCTCCTCTCTGAATACAGTAAACACTGAAACGTAACACAACTTGTTAACAGTATCACTTAAAACACCGTTCTGACACAACTCAGGATCTGCTTCTTGCCTTTTCAAACTGGTGGTGCTATTGTGCTCGACAAATAGTTGCTTTTGCTTGTGGCGATCTGGTCCTTGGACAACCTATTCACAACGTAGCGGACTGTGACTCTAAAGTCTACCTCATTTCTCAGAATCGTCAGTGGTACTTTACCTGAATGTGTAAGAACGTGGAAGAGAAGGAGCTTGCTTCCAAGATGAACTTTCTAATACTCACAGTTTGAAACGGTTTGGAATGGCTGATCGCATTTTTAAGATCTAACTCCGCACACTCACTCATATGGAGGTAGTAGATGCCTTTGGTGAATCACAAGGGCTGCCCTAGTACACGCTTCTCTCAGTCCGCTCACCAAATCTAAATCAGCTCCACCAATGGAAACAAATTTCAAGTTTCGGTTCACAGTAAGTATACAATCAAGTCTTACAATCAAATTAAGAGTTATACCACCTGAATTCTGGAGCAAAGAGAAAACAAAGTTATATTTAGGAGCTACGATCATGGTTTAAAACTTAAAAAAAAATTAAAAAAAAAAAAAACATAAAACAAGAACAATGTAGTTAACATCTTGGGTCCGACGTACAGTGTGATATTATCACAACTGTTCTGTCAGTGTAAGAGCTGAATCATTTTCTATGTTGAGAAAATATACATACATACTACCATTTTTCTATCAAAGACATATACCTCTCACAGAAATACATCCTCACAGGAAACACTGATTTTACATTAAACTGGTTTTTTTTAAACAATTTTGCATTGAATTACAGTAAAATTACAACTCATTGTTGTAAATTTTAAATTACAGATGTTTACACAGAGAATTATACTAATATACAAGAGCACTTCAATAAGAACCGGATGAACAAGGTTTAAAGTAAAAAGAGTTTTTATAACCAAGCTGTACGAACATTAGGG
Source organism: Panthera pardus (assembly GCF_024362965.1). Lineage (NCBI taxonomy): Eukaryota > Metazoa > Chordata > Mammalia > Carnivora > Felidae > Panthera > Panthera pardus. The sequence continues at coordinate 16,375,236 of NW_026526688.1, forward strand.
GGCTTAGGTCTTAGCAACAGGCCACTGGATGTGTCAAAAACTGGTCGCTCACTCTTACAACTGAGACCACTGGTAGCACTGGATGTTCTAGAAGCTCCTCCTGAAAATATATGAAGAACAAGAAATAATTTTATTTAAACTAAATACATCCATTAACCCTTGACAAACTTCCTCTCCTAATTTAAAGTTCAGAATAAATTTTTCTTCCCTATCTCACATGAATTTTTAGTAGTTTAGTATGATTCTCAAACAGGAATGCACTTCAGAACTCCCTGTGGAAATTAAAAATAATAAGAAACATGCCCGGACTCTACATTGGGGGGGTTCGGATTCAACAGATTTGGGATGGGAATACATGTTTTAAAAAGCTGCTCAAATGATTCAAGCGATAAAAGAAGCCACTTTATATAACTATTTACAAATGTGTTCAAGAAATAATTAACCATGTTCAAGGCATAATGCCGAGTATGAATTACTGGATTAAGACCCTATGTCAGTCAATGACTATAGCAAGGAAGTGATGCTCGAAGAATGAGATGAATGAATGGACTCACCAGAGCACTGGGAAGTTGGGATGTCATAGGTGGTTACAGCTCTCTTCTAACATTGGCTTCTCTCTCGCTCTTTTTTTTTTTTTTTTTTTAATTTTTTTTTAACATTTATTTTTGAAGGACACCTTCACCTATTTCATTTATTTTTGAGTGTGAGCAGGGCAGGGGCAGAGAGGGAAGGAGACACAGAATCTGAAGCAGGCTCCGGGCTCTGAGCTGTCAGCACAGAGCCTGACCTGGGGCTGGAATTCACGAACAGTGAGATCATGACCTGAGCTGAAGCCGGGTGCTTAACCCAATGAGTCCCCCAGGTGCCTCGGCTTCTTTTTTTATGGTTTAGAATGCACACATGGAGCGACAGCATAAACTTCCTGTGTCACACACCCTAGCACGAGGTGGCCACTCCATGCGACATTCTGTGGGACGCACCACTAGCTGGGTGTGTGTTGATCACAGGTCAAGCATTAGGACGGATTATATGTGATGACTCTACAGACTGCTGATTCCTGTTTTAGTTAACCAGTGAGGAAGACAAAGCACATATAGGGGCTGGAGGATATTACCAATCATCCTTAGCTCGTTAGGGGGAACGTCTCAGCCACTTTTAAACAGCGTTATCTATTCATTTCTTCCTCTAACAAATGTAATAAAATGTCTACTACTGAAGACAGTATTGATATTTTCAACCGTTTTTCTTGTTTCTTTCCTGTGCTACCATTACATGCTGTGAGTGAAACCTGAAGTTGAGTGAACTGACACAAGAGCAGAGCATACTAGTGAAAAATAATACAATGCCTTCCAGAAGTCAGCCATTTTCAAACTCCATCCAAGAACGTAAGTTATATTTTTTAAAAAGGATAAAATATACACACAAGAACAAAATAACTCTGAGCATGCTTACTTAACGGGCTATACTGGCCAAGAGTTGATCTCACTCGTCTGGTGGATGGTGATGAGCTGAGATAACCCATATTGCGATGATAGTCCATCAGTTGTTCAGAGCGTTTCATACCAACTGTTGGTTTCACAGATTCAAGTCTTTTCAATAAAGCCTTCATTTAAAGACAATTCAAAAGTCAATGTTAGATAGAAGTAAGTGATAGCAATAACTCAGGAACCCAACAGCAGTAAGTTTTTAAAAAGGCACTTTAAAATATTTAATTCCAGCATGGTTAACATAAAGTGTTGTATTAGTTTCAGGTGTAGAATATAGTGATTCACCAATTCTGTTATTTGGTGCTCATTATGATAAACGTACTGTTAATCCCCTTCACCTATTTCACCTGTCCCCCCACCTCCCCTCTGGCAACCATCAGTTTGTTCTCTATAGTTAAGAGTCTGCTTTTTTGTTTGTCTCTTTTTTCCCCCCTTTGTTTGGTTTCTTAAATCCCACATGGAAGTGAAATCATATGGTATTTGTCTTTATCTGACACACTCAGCATAATACTCCCTAGCTCTATCCACGTTACAAATGGTAAGATTTCATTATTTTTAATGGTTAAGTAATATTCCATTATATATATACCACGCCTTTCTTATCCATTCATCTATTGATGGACCCTTAAGCTGCTTCCGTAGTTTGGCTATTGTAAATAATGCTGCAATAAATATAGGGGTACAGATATCTCTTCAAATTAGTGTTAAATCAGTAAATACTTAATAGAAATTTATGAAATAAAGATTTTAAAATCACTTTTGAGATGCTATGTGAAAAAATATTTCAAATAATATACTTTCAGGAAAATCTAAGGGTTTGGGGCACCTGGGTGGCTCAGTTGGTTAAGCCTCTGACGTCAGCTCAGGTCATGATCTCATAGTTCATGAGTTCGAGCCCCACATCAGGCTCTGTGCTGACAGCTCAGAGCCTGGAGCCTGCTTTGGATTCCGTGTCTCCCTCTCTCTCTAACCCCTCCCCTGCTCATGTTCTGCTCTCTCTCTCTCTCTCTCTCTCTCCAAAATAAATAAACATTAAAAAAAATTTTTTAGGAAAATCCAAGGGTTTCACCTATCCTATAAAACCAGTATGGTTTTAACAACTGATCACAGGCACATCTCTCTTTCATGTCAGGTTACAATGTTTGGAAAGGTGCTATAAATGGAAATGCATGAAATGTGATTTTCTCAGAGAATGGACAAAATGCTAAAAGCCCAGTGTGTTCGTTCAACCTAGACATCACCACAAACCTATCTAAGCTACTATCAATTCTATATATGACTTTAGAGCACTGGCTTTCTAGCTGTTTACTTTCCAGTTGTGCCCCAACTGGACACTGAGGAGAGGCCAAGGGGGTGGCCTCTCAGGTCTCCCGCTCCCAGTTTCTACTGGTCCATCTGTGCTCTCCATGTTGCCTGTTTCATATACTAAATATTCTGCATAAAATCTAGTTTGGAAGAAAAAAGTTTTTACTCTTAAGTTTGAAAATCATCTACTATAACTTTTAAATAGATATATAAACCAACTAGCCAAGGCAACATAATATCCAGTAACATTGTATTTTAATATGATTCCGTAACAGAATCTAATGTGTAAACATTCCTAATTTTATTTTCTTTCCTCATATTTTAAAAGGTAGAAAGTTTGTTTCATTTTCAAAGGTATCGTAGAGAAGGGAATATCTGAGCAGACCAAATGGATCAAGGAATTGATCTATGATTGTTTTATTATCTCTTTATCGAGTTAAACTAACTCTGTAGCAAGTTGATCTTTATTTGAAAAGAGAATGCTTGTTCAGCACTCAGATTCCCATTAAAAAACCAGCCTCTTGAATTCAGTCACAGGACAAATTTTTTTCTGCACGCCTTGTTTTTCCTTCTGCCTCAACGCTGTTTTCTTTTTATTATGGCAAAGAATACATAAAATTTACCATTCTTACCATTTTATCAATTTACCATTTTAAGCTTACAGTTCAGTGGCATTTAGTATATTCACATCACCGTGAACCATGACCACCAACCATATCCAGAACTTTTTCTCAACTTTGTGTTTGCTCTCATCAGCTTCACCCTCACCCTTCTATTCTGACTGGTGTTCTGAGTAATTCCAGAGAAGTGATAGATGGTAGTAGAACAAGTCAAAATACTCCAGAGAGCTGTTTAGAAAAGGGAGAAGGAAGGTGTTACAGAAATAAATGGAACCTGGAGACAAATGGCAGCGATCTAGAGCACATGAAGCAGGACACCGACCAAATGAGAGATCTCGGCCTGCCAGCTCTTTGTGGCATGAAGTGGCCTTTCTCAGTTTTTACCTTCTAAGGCTAGAGCACACCTAACTCCCTCGGGAAGCCAGACTCAACTAGAGCTAACGGTTTTCTCTGCTGAGCCCAGACTTACAATTTAAACATGGTTCCGTCTGTAAAGTCTTTGGTCTTGCCATCACAAGACCATATGTGGTCTTCTCACCGTACATAGTGAGGCTGTATATTTTAAGGGCAAAACCTCCTAGGATTATACCTTTTCTACCTACAGTTTGTAACTGCTCTGAGTTGTGTAAGACACTGGAAGGAACAGAAGAAAAAATATAAAATATTGCCCTGTCATTTATAGTTTGCATAAGAAGAGAATACTCTTGCATGCCCGAGTGAGACATTTATAAGTGAGTAAGAAACTTCTTACGTATCACACCATGTACTCTGCGAGGCAGGGCATCATTTGCCATGTCATCTGATTATCCTATTAACTACCCTCTGGGCTGTGGGGGGGACAGGACAGAAAATTTATTTTCAGTTAACTACTAATTTTGTTTTTTTGCTAGTAGAAGCCTCACTATTTTTTGGATAAACTAATTTCCTAAATTTGTTTATTTGGCTAGCTAGGTTTTTCTTTTTTAAATTTTAAGAAAACTGTGACGCTTATTCATCAGATATAAAACATATAAAGCAATATAATCAAAATCAATTCTGAAATAATTTGACAATAAGGCAAAGAATAAACTCATTTTGTTGTCCTGATAGGTCACTTATCAAGTTTACAGGCAGAAACTTTGGAAAACGAGAGAGAGATCAGCTATCTAAATTACATGGAACTATATCATTTGTATGTCATGAATAAGTTAAGCAGAAGTTAAAGGGATGATTTCTACTAGAAACAGCTCTTGCTTATAGAAACTATCAAAATATGAAGTACTGATTACTGTATAAAGTGTAAAATCAAAAGTAGATACATTTTAATCTAGTGAATAATTTAGTACTTCTGGGTAAAACTTAAAAAATGACAGTTCAAAATATTTTAACATTTGCATCAGAATGAACAAAAATGTAAGCTATCTAGTCAGAAAGACGTGCATTTAAATCCTGGCTCTTCCAATGATTATATGACCGTATGACTTGATGTGGGTATTAATGAAATAATCTCCAAGAGTCAGTTTTAAGCAGTTAATTGAGATAATGCATATAGAATGCTCACAGCAGTCCCTGGCATTTGGTACAGAGTTATCAAACATTAATGCTACCATTCATATTGCTTTGTATTATTTTCTAGTTTTTTGACATGCACTAACTAGTATTACCTTCCTAGCTATGTTATATATTATATGACAGGACAGTATTTTACAGACATTTTTATATTCCTTCAGTGTCTTACACAGATCACAGCAGACACTAAATAAATATGTTTCATGAATTGAGAAATGATAAGAATGGATACTTATATTTCAATTTGTGGTTTACAAAATCCTAGTATTTTCAATCTTAGAATCTGCTACTCAAATCAAATTCTAATAATGAATCCCAAATAGTTTGTCCAAATATTTGTTTTTCTATTTAGGAAGTATTCTTTTTGGAAGGAAAACTAACCCAACCTGAATCCTGTCCATCTCTGGAAACAGAAAAGTTAAAACAAATGAATGACTAATGTGTTAATGATTTCTGCAGTTGTCAGCAGAGGGGAGGTGCTTCATTGTTTCTAAAGTGATAAAGCAAAGACCCCGAAGGACATTAAAGAGTAACAAGCATCCTACAGTCAGGGAAAACCAGGATTGTTCTTTCTATTTTTCTATAACTGAAGCCACCCTTAGTTATCATTAGCTTTCTTTCTTGTATGAAAGGAGACACAGACAATAACCAGAGAAGGAAGAAAATCAGACAGAGTGAACTATAAATTATTTCAAGATCTTACGAATCACACTTGAATTCTTATACTAGGTATGAGCTTTACCATAAAAAATTTTTTTAATGTTAATTTTTGATGGAGAGAGAGACAGAGCATGAGTGGGGGAGGGGCAGAGAGAGAGAGGGAGGCACAGAATCTGAAACAGGCTCCGGGCTCCGAGCTGTCCGCACAGAGCCCGACGCAGGGCTTGAACTCACAGACCATGAGATCACAACCATGAGCCGAAGTCGGACACTCAACCAACTGAGTCACGCAGGCGCCCCTATATGAGCTTTACCATAAATCTTCATCCTTGTGACAACGTATCACTCTCCCCTTGATAGTTTTCACATTCTATCTAAGAGGTCTAAAATTCCTCCTCTGGGGCGCCTGGGTGGCTCAGTCGGTTGAGTGGCCAACTTCGGCTCAGGTCATGATCTCGCGGCCCGTGAGTTCGAGCCCCGCGTCGGGCTCTGTGCTGACCGCTCAGAGCCTGGAGCCTGTTTCCGATTCTGTGTCTCCCTCCCTCTCTGACCCTCCCCCGTTCATGCTCTGTCTCTGTCTCAAAAATAAATGTTAAAAAAAAAAAGAAAAAAAATTTTAAAAAACATAAAATAAAATAAAATAAAATAAAATAAAATAAAATAAAATAAAATAAAATAAAATTCCTCCTCTGGACTAGCAAAGAACAGAAGATGGAAGGAGGATTCTACCTTTCATTTAATGTTTTTAAGAATGACCTGCATTTTCTGAATTTGTATATGCATTACTTTTATTTTAAAAATATTTTAATAAAAAAAATATTTTAACAGAAGAATTCCTGAATGGAAAGATTATGTTCTACTTTACTGCCTACTTTCTCTGGATTTAAAACTAATTACATACATATGTATGTGTGTGTGTATTCTCAGAAAGTTAAAAAAAAGAAAAACAAGTTAATTCCATTTGAACTCTAGGCTCTAATCCTTATCTATTCCTTACGGAATCTTACTTTTTCCCTAATCTTGCTTCAAATACTCACCTCCCCTCATCCTCTTCTTTCACATACAAAGAAGGCAATTGACATACATTTAAATAATGAAATAATCTCCGGGTGCCTGGGTGGCTCAGTCCTGACTTGGGCTAGGGTCATGATCTCACGGTTCACGAGTTCGAGCCCCACATGGGGCTCTGTGCTAACATCTCAGAGCCTAGAGTCTGCTTCAGATTCTGTGTGTGTGTCTCTCTCTGCCCCTCCCCTGCTCACGGTCTGTCTCTGTCTCTTAATAATTAATAAGTGTTTAGAAAAAAAATAAAATAATCTCATTTCTTTTAGACAGCAAAGCGAAATATAAACACCCTTACTCACCTGATCACCCTCTCCTTCTGCTAAGATTATTGTGGTACTCTTTCATAAAAATAGGATTCATATTATATTCAAATGAATTAAGGAAATATGGCTTAATGAGAGTATTTCAAAATCCACGAATTTAAAAATGAGACCCATTTTTGGAAATTCACAAATTTTAATCGAGTCTATGTAGGGTAGCAAGCATGCCCTCTACTAGATAAAATTACTTTTTATTATTCCTTTTATTTGTTTCCTTTTTGAATGAGAAGGAAAGGTAATATTTGCCTCCTGAAACATAATGAAAATTGTGAACTTCACCAGAAAGATTAACAGTATGCTTTTAACTCTGAAGCACAGGACTCGATTTTATACAGGATCTTTGCCTTCCTGTTCTACCCACTCAGCACAGCACTATTTCTTTGTTTTGGATTATGTCACTCTAAACAGCCTCTGGACTACCAGCAAGCTAAAGTACTGGAACAGAACTCTTCAGTCATCATGCCTGTTGGCCGTCTGATTGGTCTCTGTCACTGGAGATACAGGAATGAAGGAAATACAAATCATAAACATTTAGAGGTAATGGACCCTGCCTGTGCACTACATCTGACACAGAAATAACTACGAGCGTGCGTGGGTGTGTACACGTGTGTATGCATGCATGTATTTTGATTATGAAGAGGCTAGCAAACAGATTAAAAAATATACCAGCTCACACAGAGGAACTATTAGAGCTAATGCAGATCTAAAGAAGCATTTGGAAGGTGGAAGATTATAAAAGACATATGCAAAAATTAACAGTTTACAAGAGCAAACAGAAAATGTAATAAAAAAATTCATGCACAGGGTCTCCTGGGTGGCTCAGTCGGTTAAGACTCTTGATTTTGGCTCAGGTCATGATCTCACGGTTCCTGAGTTTGACACGCCACATCGGGCTCTGCATTGACAGTGTGGAGCCTGCTTGGGATTCTCTCTCTCTGCCCCTCCCCTGCTCCCTCGCTTTCTCAAAAAATAAATAACCTAAAAAAAAAAAAATTAAAATTTCATGTACAAAAGCACAGAAATACATAGTTTTGAAGAAAACCACAAAACTTTACTAAGGAAGGGGCACCTGAGTAGCTCAGTCAGTTAAGCATCCGACTTCAGCTCAAGTCATGATCTCATGGTCTATGAATTCAAGCCCCGCATCAGGCTCAGTGCTGACAGCTCGGAGCCTGGAGCCTGCTTCAGATTCTGTGTCTCCCTCTCTCTCTCTGCCCCTCCCCTGCTCACACTCTCTCTCAAAAATAAACATACATTTTTTTTTTTTTTTAATTTACTAAGGTAGAATATAAGAAAGCTTGAATAAATGGAAAGACATACCATAAGAAGATAATATTTTAAGACCGCCAAACACTCTCCAACTAAAACATAAATTTGACATACTTCTAATGGAAATTTACAATAGAATTAAAAAAAAATTTTAAGTTTATTTTTTTATTTAGAGAGACAGAGACAGCATGAGTGAGGGAGGAGCAGAGAGGGGGAGAGAGAATCCCAAGCAGGCTCCATGCTGCCAGCACAGAGACTTATATGGGGCTTGAACTCATGAAATCACAAGATCATGACCTGAGCTGAAACCAAGAGTCAGATGCTTAACCGACGGAGCCATCCAGGTACCCCTAGAATTTTTTTAAAAAAAGAAAAAATAAACAGTCATTATGAGGAATAACTGTAGAAACAGTCAAGAAAAGTTTTGTTTTGGTTTAGAGTATGAAGTGTTAAACATAAATGTAGATGATAAACTCTCCAGACAATAACATAATAAATGATATTTTATAATGAATTGTTTATTTTCCTATTCAGCTTGAAGTTACTTTTTTCACTTCTGCATGAATTAGTATTTGATTTAGAGCTAAATGTCCAAGGCCACTAACCACTGTGAGGCTACACAGCATTTGAAATATGGCCAGACTGAGATGAGCACTCAATGGAAAATGTATAACAGATTTCAAAGACTTGGTACACAAAAAAGAAAAAAAATATCTCATCATTAATTTTTTTACACTGGTTACATACTTTAAAATGTAGTATTTTGAATTTACTCAGTAAATAAAATAGTTTATCAGAATCTCATCTGTTTCTTTTGACCTTCTTAATATGACTACTAGAAAATTGTGAACGATTCATGTGGCCCACATTTTATTTCTACTGTTCTCAAGTATACTAGTAAGATCTTACTATCAAATGGGACAAAAATATTGCTCACATATACAAACTACTAAGTGTATGTAAAAAGAGTAAAACTGGTAATTTTCCACTGTTTATTAAAATAGCTGTAATGTACAACTGATTTCAGGGATGACCGAAGCTGTAAAAAGAGGCTGCTGATGGTTTTCATCCTAGTCATACACGGAATTGTCACTCTACACAAATGGTTTCAACTGTTCAAAAGTAAACCCGGGTTCTGCAAAAAGATAAACACAGAACTGCCATATGATTCAGCAATTCCATTCTTAGGTATACGCTCAAAGGAACTGAAAGCAGAGACTTGAACAGACATTTATGTATCAGTATTCGCTACAAAATTACTCACAAACAGCCAAAAGGAGGAAATAACCCAAGTGTCCATCAACATGTGAACGGATATTCAAACTGCGGTGCACACACATAATGGAACATTATTCAGCCAGAAAAAGGAATGAAGCTCTGGCACGTGCTACACCATGGATGGACCTTAAAAACATTATTCTGAGTGAAATAAGCCAGACACAAAACCATGAATATTGTCTTATTCCATTTACATGAAACGCAGATTAGGCAAATACAGAGAGACAGAAAGTAGATTAGAGGTTACTTGAGGGGAAGGGGGAAAAGAGGGTTATTAATAGGTACAGGGTTTCTATATGGACAATAAAGGTTTTGGCAACAGTGATAGATAGTTCCACTGAACTGACCACAAAAATGAGTTAAAATGGCACATTTTATATCTGTTTTACTACAACTTAAAAAAATTAGTAAGACACCAGAACCCATTGAATTGTACCCTAAATGATTATGGTATACGCACTGTATCTCAAAAAGCTGTTAAAAAAAAAAAAAAAGTAACCCCAAAGCTAGGTAACTCGCGTATGATTCTGCTACCTGCCTGACCTTGAACAATCCCAACGTCCCAATCAGAGTCTCATTTGCTCCTCCACAACAACAGTAACTATGCTCATTAGGGTGCTGTGAGGATGAAATGACCTAAACTTTGTAAAACAGGATACACTATGAACTGCTTGTGAAAGAGGCTCCAGAGTCATGCAGGAGAGTCAAAATAAACAAAAAAGGCAAACCCAAATGTTCAGGACATAATTTCAAATCTTCCTAAGTCATGGATGAATCTTAAACAATTGCCACGGTCACGTGCACAGAGTTGGCATGTAGCTCACTGCCCACAGCCTCATTTCAGCTTGCTCTGTTGCCACCTACCTGTTGCCACATGCCCGTAAGGGTTTAAGACTTTACTGGTTTTTGTAAATACACCATCCCAGCTCCCCGGCTCTTGAGGTTAGTGACAACAGTAAAAATTTCTACAAGTGTTAGTACAAGTTCAGGTAAGCACATGGTCAAACAGAACCGTATGGGTGACGAAATACAATGAGGATGAATTCTGGAAACCGTTTTAATAATTTTAATAATAGCTTTATCAATTATCTTAGCTCTGAATTTATGTGCCCATTAGGGTCTAATTTTGGTTTAAGACACTACCTGTGTTTAAAATCTTGGCTCAGCCATTTACTCACCAGCTCTGTGTCCCTGGGCTAATTATTTAATCCCTTTAGATCTCTGTCGTGTCATCAGTAAAAGGTGAATAAAAACAGTACCTACCTGAAAGATTACTGTTAGGATTCAATAAGCTTATATTTGGAGACACTTAGAGCAATGCCCGGCATTTAGGTAAGAGCCCAGTAAACACCAACAGTTGTTATGAATGGAGTTTTATGAAGAAAATGATATGAGTAATAGTTTTTAATGTGAAGATTTTCAACAGTCCCTATATTCCTTGGAACATCACAGTTTAGTTATCTGATTCTTAATATCTGATTCTTAATTCAAGGAGCAGATCACCAAAATTTGATCTCTTTGAGATGTATTTATCCTTTAAAATAAATAATATGTAAATTGTTTCGGCCTTCAAGGATACAATAAAGTAAAACAGATTTGGCTAGTGACTGAATACTTCACAAAAGATACGTGTATCTGACCCCTGGAATGCCACTTCCTACACTACTGCAGAGATTTAACACACCTGGCCAAATAATACAGCTTTCAGTAATTTCATCTAACGTTCCCTCAAAATCTAGCTTGATGACCAAAAAAAACCAACAAAAAACACCTACTGGACCTTCCGGCTCGTGGCTCATCATGTATTTCACACCATACACATCCATACTTACTTTTATATAATTATGAAAATGTGGGTGTATCTGATTTCCTGTCAGTTGGCCTTATAAATCATTACCATTTATTTTCTTTGATGACTAAAAAATTTTAGTTACTTACCAAATTTTCTCTTTCAATCCTTTGTTGTTCCCTCTGCCTGTTGAGGGCACTGTGATATAACTTAGGGGGATGAACAACGGATCTTCTAGGAATCGTACTTCTGCTTCCTGATTTTTCAGCCTGTCTTGAGAGTTCTTTCAAAAGCCTCTGATTTTCCCTATCAATCTGTCTCACCTCCTCTCTTGTGAAAGAGTAGTTTTTCCTTGGTGCTACTGAAGGCTGATCAAAGTGGTGTCTTTGCGGTCCTTTTTTATCTAATTGCAGAAAAGCTAGAGAAGCGAACAAGACAAGGAAAGATAACTGAACAAGGCACATGGCAACGTGACGGCACAAACTGACGCTTCAGCTCTTAGAAATGGAGACTATGTTAAGTCATGAAAAGGCATGTATGAAATAATGACATCCATACTACAACTATGTAGGAAAAAAATCAGAGGCAGCCTAGAGTTTCACATTTGGTTGGGTTCTTTGGGAGTAAAAACTATACATTCAACCGTAAAAATATTTTAATAAGAAATGTAGACGTCTCCCTAAGGCAGCCTAGTAGCTGGGGGAGGTTAGAAACCTCTGGTTGAATGCACCAAATACACAAATGTAATACAATACTTCAATTGAGACAGTTCGTGAGTTGGAGGGCATACTTAGAAAATAAAATGTTCTTGGGGTGCCTGGCTGGCTCAACATGTAGAGAGGATGCGACTCTTGATCTTGGGGTCATGAGATGAAGCACCACATTGGGTGCAGATATTATTCAAATAAGCAAATAATCTTAAAAATAAATAAATAAATAAATAAATAAATAAATAAAGTCCTTAGCAATGACTGATGGAAACAATGGCTAACAACTGGCAAAAAACAAACCCAGAATATTCTGAAACTTTCAACTTAATCTGAAAATACTTTATGGTCTTAATATTGACATTAAAACAAACACTTCTACAGTAAAAATCAAACATTTTATTCCTAATTAAACATAAGTCAAAATGAATATATTATATAAAAGGAGTTTTTAACCAATAAAAATATTTTGCATACTATTGTTATCAAATGAAATTTTACCAACATGCTTAATTCTTAAATTTCACCAATTTTCAGTAAGTGACAATTATTACGAAACACTTGTTAAAAGTTTCTAAAAATACTAAGCTTGCTAAATGTTTCAACTTAACTCTGCACTACCAATGAGTACACTGTATCAGATTAACTGACTGGAACATGTGATTTGTTTTTTACAATATTTTTTTTAAAGTAGCTGTTATTTGTTTTTACTTGAGTACCTTTAATTCTTTAACTTCCTCAGCATTTTACACTGTTAAATACACTGTTAAATCCACAGAGACATTTTTTAATCCCCATTTTAAAATGTGACTGGTGCAGAAAAGTCAAATCATTTGAACATGGTCAAAAGAACCAGAAGTCTACCCCCCTATGTTTAAACCAAAGACTATCAAAGATTACAGAAATTAAAAAAAAAAAAAAAAAAAAAAGATTAACAGTGGCTTTCTGATAGAAAATAAATGAGGGAATTAAAGGTTGGTAATTTGCTGAAAATCATACCAAGTTAATGGTAAAACCCGAAGAACACATTTAGAAAGATATAGGTGCGCTGTTCATAATTATCTTCCTTCCAAGAAATGCACGTTTTGTAGAATTGAATAAGGTTTCTAGATTAATTCTCCCACATATGAAAGCTTTTAAAATTAAATCTTAAAGGGAATTAAAAGCTATTTTCTGAATGGCATTTAAAAAAAAAAGTTTTTAGGGGGCACCTGGGTGGCTCAGTCAGTTAGGCATCCGACTCTTGATTTCGGCTCAGGTCATGATCTTGCGATTTCATGAGTTTGAGGTTGACATCAGGCTCTGCACAGGCAGTGTGGAGCCTGCCTGGGATTCTCTCTCTCCCTCTCTCTGCCCTTTCCCCACTTGTGCTGTCTCTGTCTTTCACAAATTAAATAAATAAAATTGAAAAAAAAATCTTAAAGTTTTTACAAGTAAAATAAGGCAATAGCAAAAAAAATAAGTAAAATAAAGTTTAATCTAATACATTTAAAATAATAGCACTCTAACGCTCCATGATGGAAAAAGTATATATGGAGTACTCATATACTCATGCTAGTTATCACCAGTACATTTTTCTAAAGTGGCTATGTATGCTTTAACATGAGGCATGCTCAAATACTTGATCCTTTGTTTTTCAATTGAAATCTAAAAAAATTTGTAAGTTGAATAAACTTTCAGGAACACATTTATGTAAGTATGTATATAAATACTTAAACTCACATATTTAAGAAACATTGCTTTCCCTAGTTTTCTTTAATGAAACAGTTTTGTTCCAACTCTTTACAGTACTTCAATATCATGCCCATCATCGCTAGAGCCAGTTACTGAGTCATCTAACACAAGTCACTAGATGTATCAATCAGCTTTGCTTTCACCTAGGCTGAGATACAGACAGCAGTTTTAAAAATTTACATGTGATGCTATCACCGGAAATTTTATTCTAAGCCATATAAGTCCTTACTCATATAATATCTGTTCTTAAACACACACACACACACACACACACACACACACACACACACACACACACACACACATATATCTGGGGGCACCTGGGTGGCTCAGTCAGTTAAGCAACCGACTTCAGCTCAGGTCATGATCTCATGGTTCATGGGTTCCAGCCCCTCATTGGGCTCTGCTGACAGCGTGGAATCTGTTTCAGATCTCTCTCTCTCTCTCTCTCTCTCTCTCTCTCTCTCTCTGCCCCTCCCCCACTTGTGGGTGCACGCACGCGCTCTCTCTCTCTCTCTCTCTCTCTCTCAAAAATAAATAAATATAAACAAAAACAAAAACATAAACATCCTGTAGGGATACTCATGATCCCTATTAAAAAAACCAATGGTATTTTCTTTTTAAAGTTATTTTTTTTGGGATGCCTGGGTGGCTCAGTCGGTTAAGCATCTGACTTTGGCTCATGTCATGATCTCAACAGTTCGCAAGTTTGAGTACCACATCGGGCTCCACACTCATGTTGTGGAGCCTGCTTTATATTCTCTCTCTCCCTCTCTCTCCACCCTTCCCTGCATGTGAGCAATCTCTCTTTCAAAATAAATAAACCTAAAAACATAAAGTTATTTTTAAAGGTTTAAAGAAAAAAATCAACACCTGTAGCTGAGAGGTCTCAATGCAAGGAATAACAACTGAATTTATTAAATTTGTCTTCTTCATGAACTTGTCAGATGAGAAATTCTGTGACATTCTTCCCACCCCCTTCCTTTGAATCTGGGCAGGCTTGAAACTGTGTGGACCAAAACAATATAGCCAAAAGTGTGACTTTCAAGGCTAGGCAAAGGAGGAGATGCACCCCCTGTAGCCCCCCAACCTTGTTTGCTGGAATACTTGTACTTGGGCCCCTGAGCCACCCTGTGTCTGACTAGCCTGAAGCTGCCATGTTGTGAGGAAATTGAACCACATAAAGGGGCCACGTGCAGGCATTACGATCCTAGTCTTTCGAGTCATCCTAGGTTGCTGCTTTTACACATCTAAGTTTTGTGTTTTGTTAGCAAAGCAACAATAACTAACACAAAACTGGGTACCAGTAATTGGAGTACTACTGCAATAAAAACCTAAAA
This sequence comes from Panthera pardus, assembly GCF_024362965.1. Taxonomy (NCBI): domain Eukaryota; kingdom Metazoa; phylum Chordata; class Mammalia; order Carnivora; family Felidae; genus Panthera; species Panthera pardus. Next base: position 16,390,358 of record NW_026526688.1, read on the forward strand.
TACTAGCTTTGAGACCAGAGCTGGAAGGGTCTGGAGGAGACTGCTGATGTACAGGATGAAGTGACAGAATTTTAGCAAAACTGTTGCCAGTGGTGACTAGGAAAATGGAAAAAATACCCGCCACTGGTGGATTTTGCTAAGTAGATCCCCGTGCAGGATGCTGAGAGTTATTCAAGGTTGATTGTATCCATAATGAAAAAGGAGAGAGAGGAGCTAAAAACAAGAACCGATCAGTTTTCAGTTAAAACACAGAATACAGAAGAACTAGGACTTATGGGGTTCAAAAATATAACTACTACGCCTTCCTAATCGCTCCTGGCAGAAGTCTGTCCCAGGACTCAAAGAGATATGACCGAGGACCCACGAGTGAGGTTCAGCTGCACTTAGACCTGATTTAGACCCTCGATGTCAAGGTTGGGGGTGGGGGATCTTTGAAAAGGAGAATGTATTTTTTGCGTTTGAAGGAATGTAAAGCAGTATGTTGGACTAAAGAGGTTTTGAAACATGTCCATAAGCTACCTGACAGTCCCCCACTTAGGATGGAGGGTATATGCCCCTCCCTCTTAAATCTGGGAAGGTTTATAACCATTTAAACTAAAGGAATGTGGAAGAAATGATGCTACAGGACTAGCATGATCACATTCTGAGGCTAGGTCATAAAAGGGGATGAGGTTACTGCCTTGTTTCCTTCAACACTGTACGTGGAGCCCTGAGCCACCGTGTTAAGAATAAGAAATCCAGCTACACCGAGGCCACCATATGTGAAGAAGTCGGGACCCATGCAAAGTCTGGTCTTTAAGTCATCGCAAGCCCAGACACCTGACAAATCAATAAATCAGCACCCAGCTGATTCCAGTCCCCAGCCATCAAGTCACCCTACCCTGGAGTCTCTCCACACCCCAGTGCTGGGCTAATTGGTTATGTAGCAACAGTAACTGGCATTTCATCACTTTAAATATTGTGTAACAGACAAAACACATGTGGACGACATTTATCCCATAAGCAAGCAGTTAAGTTTTCTCTGTGTATGATGTAATCAATCAATCAGTCTTCCCCAGCGATTACAGCTCCGTCCATTTCATGATCTAGTTCTGTTTTGCTTTTTATCAATCTCTTTGGTAGATTTGTGGTCAGTTTATTAATGTAAAATACTTCTTTGTCCCTTTAGTGGGACAAATTCACTTCTTGAATTCTATTTTGCATACTGTTAGGATTGACACTTCTATTTTCTCCTTGTTAATACCTGCCTAAGCATATCTTTTTCAAGCCTTTATTTTTCCATTCTTCCTACGACTTAAAATGTCTTTTTAGGTTGGATTTGATTTAAATTCTTAAAGATATTCTGATAGCACCTTCTGGTAAGTTGAAACCACCTACTTATACGGTTTGATCTCTTCCTACAATCTTTTTCATTTTTTTAAAGTTTATTTATTTTGAGAGAGTGAGCAAGTGAGCAGGGGAAGGGCACTGAGAGGGAGACAATCTGAAGCAGGCTCCGTGCTGTCAGTACAGAGCTCAACATGGGGCCTGACGTCACAAACCGTTAAGACCATGACTTGAGCCAAAATCAAGAGTCTAACGCTTAACTGACTGAGCCACATAGGTGCCCCATCTTTTTTTTAAATACATTTTTTGTTATTTTTTCCCATTGTTTCCCCTTTAGAAAGATTGTTAATTTTTTTTCCCTCTAATACACTGCAAATCAAATATTCTAATTACATCCTTCTAGAAGTTATGTTTTTTGGTCTCAGGACCTTTTGCACACCTAAAGATTATTGAGGACCCCAAAGAATGTTTATGCGAGCTACATCTATCCATATTTACTATGTTAGAAATTACAAGTAGGGGGCACCTAAGTGGCTCAGTCGGTTAAGCGTCTGACTCTTGATTTCAGCTGAGGTCATGATCCCAGGGTCATGGATCAAGCCCCATGTCGGGCTTGGCACTGATAATGCAGAGCCTGTTTGGGATTTGTTCCCTCTCTCTCTGCCCCTCTGTGGCTCACGATTGCTCTCTATCAATCAAATAAAATAAACATTAAAAGAAATTTTAAAGTAGGGTGTGTGGGTGGCTCAGTCGGTTGAGGGCCCCGACTCTTGACTTTGGCTCAGGTCATGATATAACAGGGATGAGATAGAACCCTGCATGGGGCTCTGTGCTGAGTGTTGAACCTACTTGAGATTCTCTCTCTCAAAATAAACTTCAAAGTTAAAAGTAAAAACATTTAAAGATCTTCGTTTATCTGGAAATAATAAACCAGTGATAGGTTAATAGTTCTTTTACAAAAAAACCAATAATTGGCGAGGAGAACGGCAGATTTAATTCTTGCAAATATTTTAACGCCTGCCTTAATAGAAGACAGCTGGATCCACGTCTGCTTCTGCATTCAGTGTAGTGTGCTGTCTGTCACTGTAGTACAGCCCCTAGAAAAGCCACTGTGCACACGAGACAGGAGAGTGAGGTAAAAGGCAAATTTGTTTTATTAGCGGAAATAGTGGGGTCCTGCAGCTACTCTCCAAAAAAATCACTGAGCTCTATTTCAAGTATTATGTCCTTCATCTACGAGTCTGGTGCCTCTGGCTGATTTTAGCTTTTCTCCAAAGGTATTAATACTTGGTAGGGAGCTGACAATGTCTGAGATTTCCTACTCACCTATCTGAACCTCGTTCGCTGAAGCCTGCCAGTAAAGGGATGAGGTGCTGCCCGGGGGGACGGGGCAGGAGCCACTCTCAGGACAGGCAGCCTCTTCCCCAGGAGTGTAACAGGCCCACGCCCTCCCCTGCAGTAAGGCGCTTGCTTCATTCCGGGGTGGTGCTATCAGCTGAACAGTAAGTGCAACCACTTTCTTCACTCATCAATGCTGCCTTAATCCTAGCTTTCTCTTACATTAGTTGTTCTTCTCAGGATACATCCTCTAATGATGTATCTAATTATTTCACATAGAATCTAGGTGGTCCGTTTCCAAAATGTGTCAATTTTGCCCTGCAGATTCTTCCTAACCTGACCTAATTTCGCCTGCACAAAGTACGCAACATACCTTCAAATGTGGTCATGTCCGTTTATTCACTGTTCTCCAAACATGAGATTCATGCCATAACCCAACGCATAAACTTTTGTTCACTCCACTTTCAAAATGTCCTCTCTGCCTGCCTATTCAGTGCTTTACAGACCAAGGCCGAAGAACTTAATTCCAACCACACCTTATGAACATTTAAATAGTCAAGGCAGGCTTGGGGTGGGGTGGGAAGTCTCCCCAAAGCAGCCACCTACTTGAGCTAAAAGAGGCTGAAATATTTAGAAATCCTACTAAACTTTCAAGGTCTACTTTAAAGTAAGATATCTAAAATAAACAAATAAGAAAATAAATAGGTAACTAAGTAAATAAAGCCAGACACTTAATAATGCTAGTCCACACTAATCTTCCCTTCTAACAGTTCTCATAGAACCCCAGAACTCTGAACTTAGAATATACCTTAGCAACCTACTACCTAATCCTACAAATGAAGAAACTAGGGCACAGTTAACTGCTTGTCTATGGCCACGTGGATGAGACCCAGAAGCCAAAAATCTTCTGATTCCACTTGTAGAATGTTCTTCACCACATTTTGTAAGTAACCAAGTTTAATATTGTATCACTGTTCTCTGGCCTATAACTGGGAGACTTGATTTTACATTCTTTGATTAACCTTTGTTTCCCAGGCTTAATATTTTATAGTTCGAATTTACAAACTTGTTAACAAGTTTATGTGAAACCAGTAAATAACATTAACACTGTTAGCTGTGCAGGCATCCCTCACTATCTGAACTCTGGCCCAATAGTTCCTCTAATAGCTCACTAAATTTTTAATCAAAACAATAAACCATTTTAACATGATGTTTAAATTGAGACGGTGCAGAGTATGCTGTGCTCCCACCTGAGCTGTTCTCTGATGGCGTCACATCTCCTGCTCACAATTTCTTTTTTTAATTTTTTTTAATTATTTATTTTTAAGAGACAGAGAGAGACAGAGTATGAGCGAGGGAGGGGCGGGGGGAGAGAGAGAGAGAGAGAGAGAGAGAGAGAGAGAGAGAAAGACACAGAATCTGAAGAGGCTCCAGGCTGAGCTGTCAGCACAGAGCCCGACGCGGGGCTGGGAACTCACAAGCCGTGAGATCAGGACCTGAGCCAAAGTCGGATGGTTAACCGACTGAGCCACCCAGGCACCTCTCCTGCTCACAATTTCTGAGCTGTGGTATGCATTGCCACTGTTGTCTTCTTCATTTGAAGTGGAAAAGGTTATGAAGACATTAGTTGAGCCTAAGAGGCCTAGAAGAGCCCAAAGAGTGTAAGTTGAAAGTGATAAAGTATATTGAGAAATGCGTGCAGAAAAGGCATAGATAGGCTGGCCATGCACACATCTCTATCTTACCAGGTCCAATGTTTTAGTTTTACGGGGAAAAACCAAGAATCCTTACAAAAATATTCTTGGATCTGAAAAACAGTGGGTCAATCGAGCACGAATAATAATTTTGAAAGACAGAAATACTTTTTGCAATAGACTGTTGGCCATGATTAGTGTTTCAAATCTTTTACTGTTAAAGGAGTGCCTGGGTGGCTCAGTCGGTTAAGTGTCTGACTCTTGATTTTGGCTCAGGTCATGATCTCATAATTCACGAGTTCAAGCCTGGCATCAGGCTCTGTGCTGACAGTGTGGAGCCTGCTTGGGATTCTCTGTCTCCCTCTTTCTCTGCCCCTCCCCTGCTCGCACGCTCTCTCTCTCTCAAAATAAATAAACTCAAAAAAAATTAAAAAGAAATAAGTAAAGTATTTTACTGCTAATAAAGGAACCCTTGTAGATTAAGGGCTCCAGTAACAGATGTACCAAGTGGCAAAATGCCACCTTTGTTCCTGTACCTTTAAAAGCTCTGAGCACTACTTATAACCAGGTCACTCAGATCAGGGTTCCCTACCGTGCAGCAGTATGAATAAATTTTCCTCCTACATTTAGCTCAGTTTCTGTGTTTAAACAGTACTTCAGTGCTTCAATTATATTTGGAGGAGAAACTTTTTAGGGATTTGGGGAGGGAAAAATGTTTAGGCTTTCTATATCCAATTAAGTTTCCAAAAAGAATTAGACAGGAATAGTGAGAGATACCTGTATGTTTCTTCAGCGAAACCAAATAGTTTTTTGTGTCTTGAATCTCAATACTAGGGTCCTTGGAGACCGGTATCTCCATCAGCCAAGGTATCACCACCAAGCTGACTAGAAATGTAGTTCCTTGGGTTTTACTCTAGATTTAATGAACCAGAATCTGCATTTTAAGAGGCTCTCCAAGGACTTGTATGCATATTAAAGCTTAAGAAACCTTGGCCTTGTGGATGCCCAATTAGCATACATTTCTACTTTCCTCCTCCTTTTTTTTAAAAAAACGTATTTATTTATTTTGAGAGAGAGAGAGAGAGAGAGAAAGAGAGCCTGTGCATGCGTGAGCGAGCATGCACACGTAACTGAGTGGGGGAGAGGGGCAGAGAGAATCCCAAGCCAGCTCTGTGCTGTCAGTGCACACAGGCCTAGATCTTAGGAACCCAACTGTGAGATCCTGACCTGAGCGGAAATCAAGAGTCAGTTGGACACTTAACCACCCAGATGCCCCTCCTCTTCATTTCTTCTTAACCAGTCTTCCCACCCCACTTCCCTTTTAAAGACACCTACCTAGCCCTTTCCCATGAAGCCCTGTCCTTAAGGGGAAGATTCCTTCTGTTCTCCTGACTCCCACCCCTAACTCTAGGGTGAGTGACCAGCCCACAATAATCCCCTTCCTCTTGCCAATGAATGTTTTAGTAATAGGAGTGTTACCCAATTCTGGGCAGTGAGACGTGAGTCAGTTGAGAGTGCTTCTTTAAAGTTTCCTCCATTCTGAGAAAGCCAGAGGAAGAAACAGTTTCCCTTTGCTTGGACATCATCATGTCTGGATATGAATACTAAAAATTCTGCAGACATTTCCTACTAGCCTTAGAATGAAACCAACACCACACAGCTGGACGAACACAGTGGTAGAACCTGGGTCCCTGAGGACATTTTTGAGCCACTGTACTGGTCAACCCTCAAGCATGACCTATTTCTGGAATTCTTGTTAGGTGAGAAATACCGTTTCTAAAATCATCCTAATACAAACAGTTAATCATCAATAGTCCTGAAAAAAAAGCTCAGTGATTCACTGAGATGATGGCTTTTTTAGATGGCTTTTTCAAAATCTGACAATTCTAAAAGAGTCATGGGCTTTCTTCCTAAAAGAAGCTTTTTATTGGATGTGTCCCCCACCCCGCCAATTCCTAGGATAGAGTGGTGCTTGTAATTTGTGGAATCAAAAAGTACTTATAAAAATAAAAAATGCAGGGGCGCCTGGGTGGCTCAGTCGGTTAAACGTCCGACTTCAGCTCAGGTCTTGATCTCACAGTTCGTGGGTTCGAGCCCCACGTTGGCTCTGTGCTGACAGCTCGGAGCCTGGAGCCTGATTCAGATTCTGTGTCTCCCTTGCTCTCTGCCCCTCCCCTGCTCAAGCTCTGTCTCTCTCTGTCTCTCAAAAATAAATAAATGTAAAAAAAAAAAAATGCAACTGTGGGCCCTTAAAATGCAAATTATAACTTAATCAAACAGTATTAAAAAAAACACACACACGATAAAACCTGCAAGTCATATTATACATTTTCATTAATTTTCTGTAACATTATTTCTTTTCAATATATGTCACTTTTTTCAAACCTAATTTTAAGAAAATTTTATGAGATACTTTATATGCCAAATGTTAGTCTGCTACATTTAAAAAATTTTATTAAAAAATTTGCTGGGGCACCTGGGTGGCTCAGTCGGTTAAGCCTCCGACTTCAGCTCAGGTCATGATCTCGCAGTTTGTGAGTTCAAGCCCCGCGTCAGGCTCTGTGCTGACAGCTCAGAGCCTGGAGCCTGCTTCAGATTCTGTCTCCCTCTCTCTCTGCCCCGCCCCTGCTCACGCTCTGTCTCTCTCTCCCTCTCTCTCTCTCAAAAATAAATACATATTTTAAAAAAATTTTTTAAAAAAAGAGTTGCAGGATATCCATTTGACATAGACTAATGGTTTTCATCAACTTTAAAGGATACGAGACTAACTGCGTCATAATTCCTGTAGCAGAGCCTAGGCATCAGTATGACACTAATATACCACGTAGGGTAAGAATCACTAATACTGAGTCTGTTAGGCTACTGTAAAGAATTTGGATTTTACTTTTACTTGTTTTAGAGAGAGAGAGAGAGAGCACACGTGAGAGTGAGGAGAGAGGGGCAGAGGGACAGAAATAATCTTAAGTGGACTTCAGACTCTGTGCAGAGCTGGACATGGGGCTCCATCCCAGGACACTGGGATCTTATCTGAACCGAAATCAAGTCAGATGTTCACCTGACTAAGTCACCCAGGTGCCCTGGATTTTACTTTTAATGTTAAGAGTAAGCCCACTGAAGAATTAAGAAGGAAACTGGTAAGACTGATTTTATTTTTAAAAGATCACTCTCGCTGTTAGGGGAAGACACAAGGGGCAAGAATAAAAAAAACCTCCTCAATCCTGAAAGTTTTAAGAGACTGAAGGAGCATTTATCAGAACAGTGAGTGGAGGCCTAAAACATAGATGGTGATGGGCAAAGCCAAGAGTCTGATTTTTCAGACATACTAAACAATCAATAGGTACAATCAGAACAAAGAAAAAAGAAAACCTACAAAAAAGGAGACGTTCAAATGTCCAAAATACTTTATCCATCTGACTGTGAGAATAATTTGACTACATAAGGGATTTGTTTATGCTCTTACATTACCATCCCATGTGAATTATGTAGCTAAAGATTTATTCTTTCAACTGACATTTCAAACAAAGATGGAAAATACTACTTACAACTTAAAAATGTTGTCTTTGGGGAGCCTGGGTGGTTCAGTCAGTTCAGCGTCCAACTTTGGCTCTGGTTATGATCTCACAGCTCGTGAGTTCGAGCCCTGCGTCGGGCTCTATAATGACAGCTCAGAGCCTGGAGCCTGCTTTGGATTCTGTGTCTCCCTTTCATCTCTGCCCCTCCCCTGCATGTACTCTCTCTCTCAAAAATAAATGAACATTTTTTTAAAAATTAAAAAATAAATAAATAAAAATGTTGTCTTCAGCTGACCTAAAATCTAACCTGGAAACCTACTATTTCACAGTTATGTTAACTAGTGTAAAGATAACGTTTCAACTTGCTTTTACTTTACCTAAAATATAGTTTCTTTCACACCAAATAATAACAACAAATTGACATATCCAAAAAGTAATAATAAATTGATGTGGAAATACAGCACTAAAGATTTTTACTAATTAAAAAGTATTTACAGCTTATGAAAGAATATATCATGCTCATGGCTTAGAAGATTAATATTCTTAAAATGTCCATACTACCCAAAACAATTTATAGATTCAGTACAATCCCCATCAAAATGCCAATGGCATTTTTCACAGAGCTAGAACAAAGCATCCTAAAATTTGTATGGAAAAACAAAAGACCCCATATAGCCACGCCAATAATGAAAAAGAATAAAAAAGCTGGAGGTATTACACTTCCTGATTTCGAACTCTACTACAAAGCTACAGTATTCAAAAGAGTATGGACTGGCACAGAAACAGACACGTAGATGAAGGGAATAGAACAGAGAGCCCAGAAATAAGAACACACACACATAGTCAATCTATGACAAAGACGGTGAGATCATACAATGGGGAAAAGACAGTCTCTTCAATAAATGGTGTTAGAAAAACTGGACAGCTATATGTAAAATAAAGAAATTAGACTATCTTCTACCATATACAAAAATAAACTCAAAATGGATTAAAGATTTGAATGTAAGACCTGTAGAATGTAACTCCTAGAAGAAAACATAGGAAGTAAGCTCTGTGACATCAGTCTGCAATATTTTTTTGGCTCAGTCTCCTCAGGCAAGGGTAATAAAAGCTAAAGTAGGATTACATCAAACTAAGAAGCTTTTGCGCAGTGAAGAAAACCATCAACAAAATGAAAAGGCAACCTACTGAATGGGAGAAGATATTCGAATCATACATCTGATAAGGAGTTAATATCCAAAATACATGAAGAATTTACACTCTCAAAAACTATCAAAAAAAAAAAAGCCTTGATTAAAAAATGGGTAGAGGACCTGAATAGGCCACAAGGAAATACTACTTCCTATTTGTCAGAGTGGGTAAAATAAACAAGACAAGCACTGTTGGTGGGGATGCAAACTGGTGCAGCCACTGTGGAAAACAGTATGAGAGGTTCCTCAAAAAATTAAAAATAGAAATACCATATGATCCAGTAATTCCACTACTAGATATCTATCCAAAGAAAACACACCGTTAATTTGGAAACATATGCACCCTTATGTTTACTGAAATATCACTTACAGTAGCCAAGATATGGAAGCAACCCAAGAGTCCATCCATAGATGGATAAAGATGTGGTGTATATGTGTGTATATATGTATACATATAAATACACACACAGTGGGATATTATTCAGTCATCAAAAAGAATGGAATCTTGCCATTTACAACAACATGGAGACCTAGAGATGATAATACTAAATGAAATAAGTCAGAGAAAAACAAATACTATGATTTCACTCATATATGCAATTTTAGAAACAAAACAAAGAAAAAAAGAGACAAATAGACTCTTAAATACAGAGAACGGTAGGTGCCAGAGGGGAGGTGGGGGGGCTGGGTGAAAAAGATAAAGGGGATTATGAGCACATTTATTATGAGCACTGAGTAGTGTATAGACTTGTTGAATCATTACGCTGTACACCTGAAACTAATAACACTGTATATTAATTATACTTTAATTAAAAAATTAACAACAAAAAAGGGCACAAGACCTGAATATATATTTTTCCAAGATGACATACAGATGGTCAATAGGTACATACAAAGATGCTCAACATAACTAATCATTAGGGAAATGCAAATCAAAACCACAATGAGATATCACCTGTCACAATGGCTAAAATCAACAACACAAGAAACAACAAGTGCTGGTGAGGATGTAGAGAAAAGGGAACCCTCTTACACTGTTGGGAATGTAAACTGGTGCAGCCACTACAGAAAACAGGACAGAAGTTCCTCAAAAGATTAAAAACGGAAATGCCAGGGGCGCCTGGGTGGCTCAGTTGGTTGAGCGTCTGACTTCAGCTCAGGTCATGATCTCACAGTTCGTGAGTTTGAGCCCCACATCGGGCTCTGTGCTGACAGCTCCAGGCCTGGAGCCTGCTTTGGATTCTGTGTCTCCCCCTCTCTCTGCCCCTCCCCCACTCACGCTCTGTCTCTCAAAAATGAGTAAACATTAAAAAAAAAATTTTTTTTTAATAAAAGAAACCAGAACTGCCATATGATCGAGCAATCCACTTTTGGGTATTTATCCAAAGAAAATGAAAACAATTTCAAGAGATAATATGCACCCCTATGCTCACTGCAGCATTGCTCACCACAGCCAAGATATGGAAGCAATCTAAGTGTCCACTGACAGATGGATGGATCAAGAAGATGTGGTATATATATATATATACAATGGAATATTACTCAGCCATAGAAAAGAAAGAGATCTTGCCATTTGTGGCAACATGGACCTAGAGGGTATGATGCTGAGTGAAATAAGTCAGACAAATACCATATTTGTCTTTCACTTGTATGTGGAATCTAAAAAAACAAAACAAATGAACAAACCAAACAAAACTCTTAGATACAGGAAAACAAACTGTTGCTTACCAGAGGAGAAGAAGGCTTGGGGGGAGGGAAGGATGAAATAAGCTAAGGGGATTAAGAGGTACAAACTTCCAGTTATAAAAATAAATTAAGTCATGAGAATGTAATGAACAGTATAAGGAATATAGCCAATAAAGTTATAATAACTTTCGGGGCGCCTGGGTGGCTCAGTCGGTTAAGCGGCCGACTTCAGCCCAGGTCATGATCTCGTGGTCTGTGAGTTCGAAACCCGCGTCGGGCTCTGTGCTGACAGCTCAGAGCCTGGAGCCTGTTTCAGATTCTGTGTCTCCCTCTCTCTGACCCTCCCCCATTCATGCTTTGTCTCTCTCTGTCTCAAAAATAAATAAACGCTAAAAAAATTAAAAAAAAAAAAAAAGTTATGATAACTTTGTATGGTAACAGATTGTAACTAGACTTATCATGGGGATCATTTCATAATGTATAAAAGTATCGAATCATTATGATATACACCTGAAACTAATAGAATACTCTATGTCAATTATACTTCAAAAAAAATTTCAATCTTAAAGGAACTGAAACTTGAATTATGTTGTTTCATCAACTTGGTAACTATCTTCAAATAATGCTCTTTAATATTTAACTTAAAATCTGAATAGTTCCCTACAGTTTATTCTGAGTTCTTTCATTTGCCAGCATTCTCACCACTTTCTCTGACATGAAGACAACAGGTTAGGATATTTTAACTTCAGCGCTGTTGTCTTTCTTAAAGAAGAAAGCGAAATGTATCTTATGCCCACATCCCTCTCAAATGTGAAAAACATCTGGCTCCGCCTCCCCCACTTATCTTATCTAGCTGTTCCCTCTAGGTTTTATGATTTTGTAAGACACTAAAACAAAATTTAGGGTGAAGTAGTTTCTACTCTTAGTTAATTAGCTTTTCAATAGTATAAATGATATTCCAGATATTTTTACGGTAAAATAGAGTAATTGGAAAAGTTATTATAATATCAATTATCCAACAATAAAATATATTTAGAAAAATCAATGCAAATTCATAGCAATTGATATTTAAGCTCAATATACCATGAAGTTTAATATGTAAGTTCAATATATACAGCTTTTAAAAAGAAAAGAAACTTACCTTTCAAAAGATGATTGAGGTCCATTGTGTCATGTAAGACTTTTTGTTTATATCTGTGGTCTACGTTGGAATCTAACACTGAAGATTCTGGAGTGAGATCAGGCCCAGTTTTTTCTTTCCCCTTTTTGGTTGATTTCAAACATTTTGAATTATTTTTTAAATCCTCAACATTTCCATATACTTCTTGACTCACGTTTTCTTGCCTTTTAACTTTTACTTTTTGATCATTTGATGCTCCCAGTTCAAAAGACTGAATAGGGCTGATGTCTGGAGTTGAGAGAGGAGTGACATCTGTCACAGTATCTTCAGATTCCTCAGTGTAGTCATTGACTTTTGGTTTAGTACTTGAAGGCCATGTTCCTGTTGATTTTACTCCTGATTTATATTTCTGTTTTGGTGACAAGTGGGTTACACCAGACAGACGTTTCTTTAATGATGGAGATGAATCAGAAATACAGTTATCAGACCCTGCATCTGAACAATCTGTACCTGAACTTGAAGATGAGGAAGACAAAGAGGAAGAGGAGGAAGAAGAATTACTTTTGGAATACTTTTTACTTATGTTTTTTTTAAGGTTATTAGGTGGTTTAGCTGACTTGGACCTGACATGCTGCATTTTCCCATCATCACTGCTCTCCTCTCCATCTGTATAATAATCATCGTCACCTTCTTTCACAATTTTGGGAATTCTACTTGGAGTGGGTAAGTGTATTTTATGCCCTGTTGTAGCATCCCACAATTTTTTTGATCTTGAAGTGGACAATGATAAAGAATTTCTGGTTCGCATATTATCATTTTCTACGGGGTGTTCTTCTGGAAGAATTTTCTTTTTTATTTCATTTTCCTTTCTTTGTATTCCAAATTTCAAGTTTACATTTTCTGTATCTTCGTCTATTCTCTTTTTAGGGTCATTTTGCTTGTCAAAAACTGAGTTACTTTCACATTTCTTTTCTTCTTCAAAGTCACTGTCAAAGAAAGAATGGTCCACTTCACCTTCTGATACATCTCCAAACCGATCCATGATGGCAAAAATATATCTGAAAAAAAGATGCCAGTGTTACCATCAGACTAAAGAATAATTTCTTAATACTTTTCATTTTTTTTTACAGTATTTGTATATCTCAAACTGAGAAGTTTGATTATAAAGAAACATGACAAAAACACCCAAAAATATTAACTCAGTGAAATGATAATGGGGCTAGAGGAGTAATAACACATTGTACCAATGATTTGAAAAATAAGTAAGTCTAATAATTCAGTTCACGAGTCATCAAGGCAAGCATATCACAGACATATACCTAGGTGAACCCTAAGGAAAATCTGCCTTCTAGAAGTACAATTAACTTAGACTAAGAAAGGATGATATTAAAACTTCCTAATTTAGCTAAGCCAGCTTGAATTCAGAATTTGACCTCTAACACCATTCTACACTAAAAACAAAAACAAAAACAAAACAACAATCAAAAAATCATAATGACTTGGAAGGTAGCTGATTCTATTTCTGGAGGTAAAGAAAAACAAGGCCCTAGAATATCTTACTGTTACCAGAAGGCACAATATTCAAATATGCCTGATACAATGGTAATACAAGAAAGGCTCCAGTTTAAAGGGGCCTCCTCTGTTCAGGTTGGACAATTTAACACTGAAAAACAAAACACACAAAATACACTTAAAATTTTTCTTTAATGTTTATTTATTTTTGAGAGAGGGACAGAGCATGAGCAGGGGAGGCAGAGAGAGGGAGACACAGAACTTGAAGCAGGCTCCAGGCTCTGAGCTGTCAGCACAGAGCCCGACGTGGGGTTCAAACCCACAAACTCTGAGATCATGTCCTGAGCTGAAGTCAGACGCTTAACTGACTGAGCCACCCAGGTGCCCCCCAAAATACACATAAAAATGAAAAAGTCCTTCTGTGATAACTATTAGTCCATAATGACATTCAAAAGAGCAAATAATATGAGCTGCATTAAAGGAAAGGCATATATAAACTAATAACATATAGCCAACAATCCAATTTTGTGCTCAGTATATTCAAATTATGATTAATTCTATTATGTAAAATCAAACAATAAAAGATTATATAATCTATATTCTAAAGCAATCATGATTCTCTGGAGCCTTTAATTGTTGAAGTGATACTGCAACCTATAAAATCAAGTACAAATATGATTTACAAATCAACCAAACTTACATTAATACTAACGCAATAGGTTAATATGATAGATTAGAGGTATATATGGTAGTACATTTTATCATTGGGTAAATTTTTTTGCCTTTAAGGTTTTGAAGAATATAAGGCATATTAAAAAATTTAACTATTCACAACTTTTAAACACTTAGGGAATCTGATTAAATTAGTAAGGTTAGACTTATAATTAGGTTAATAAAAATGTCTAAGTGCTGGGGTGCCTGAGTGGCTCAGTTGGTTAAGCGTCCAACTGCAGCTCAGGTCATGATCTCATGGTTCGTGGGTTTGAGCCCCCCATTGGGCTCTGTGCTAATGGCTGGGAGCCTGGAGCCTGCTTTGTATTCTGTGTCTCCCTCTCCCCCACCCACACACTGTCTGTCTCTCTCGCTCTCAAAATAAAATAAAAACATTAAAAAAAAAAAAAAAAGTCTAAGTGCTTACTAGGACTTCCTCTATTAGATATGTCAGTATCCCTGGTCAGGTGTTCAAGGTACATAAGAAAATTAAATATACTAAAATTGAATTGTGCTGCAAGCTTGCAAATGGCATACAATGTTCAGGGAAATTTAAGCTAAGTCAGATTAATCAAAGTACAAATAAGTTTTAAAATTCTAACATATTATTAGAATTGATTTAAATTGAGATGTGTAAGTAGATCTTAAAAATTTAAGAAAAATTAGGTAACTTATACCTAAATATTAAATATAAGAAATATTATTTACTAAAAAAAGAAAAAATATTATTTCTCATAGCACAGATCAATGCCCTCTTAAGTTTTAAAACTCAAATCAGCAGAAGGAAGCCTCCTCCACAAGTCCTCAAAAGATATTTAATAAGATTTTAGATGTCATATTTATCCATTATGGAATTAAAGTCTACTCTTTTTTTACTCTCTTAATTTATAAAAATCGAAACATCTCTTTTAAAGGATTTTGGCAATTAATTTTCAGAGCTGTAAGAAAGCCATAAGCCTTCTGAATCAGTACTTGCATTTCAGAAATTTATCCTAAGAATATAATACTAAAAAGAAGGAATGGAATTCTCATATTATTTCAGTAATACTGAAAAGACTTGAATAGAGGAGTATTATGATTCCATCAAAATTATTATTATATCAGGAGTCAGCCAGCTACTGTGCATGAGCCAAATCTGGCCTGCCATTTGTTTTTGTAAATAAAGTTTTACACACTACAGCTGCAGAGCTGAGTAGCTGTGACAGCGACCATATAGTCCACAAAGCCTAAAATATTTACCAAATGACTGTGGATTATGGAGGTTGTGGATCTCTGCTTATATTATATCAGAGATATATGATATTATTATATCAGCATGAAAAATGAACACTACAAAACTGTTAGCCATACTGGGTTAATAATATAATTTACACACTTAAATAAAAACCAGGGGGAAAAAGGGCAAAATTAAGTCGACCTGTTAGAAGAAAAACCAACAATCCCACTGCATTTTTTATATTTCCATTACTGTTATTATAATAGTGTCCTTGCAATAAATTAAGCAAATAAGTGATGACTGCGAGTCTGCACAACGAAAAAGAAGGAACTGAGTCAGACACACTCAGGCTCAAACTTGGTTCTGCCACTTTCCAATTGTGTTTCTGGGTCCATGTACAAACAAGGATGTTCATCATAGCCCTACTGTTTGTAACAGAAATGAGTTAGGGAAAAACTCAATGTCTAATAAGAGGAAAATGGATAAACGAAATGTTGTATGTGATATACCATATGTCAGTCAAAAAGGGTGAGCTGAGATCTATAAAAATAAAGTTTACTAAAAGAGCAAAATTAAATGAACAACAATACAATTATGTAAAACTTAAAACTAAATTCCTCACAGGCACAAAGTTACATAGCACGGACTGGAAGGACATACGTTAAACAACTGTAAGCTGTGAAGGGACGCAGACGGTTGGGGGGTGAGATGAGGATAAAGAACCTGGCAGAGGCTGGTGATCGTGGGTCATCACATACCTAAGGAGTGTGACTGGGGGCACCTGGCTTGGCTCAGTTGGCAGAACATGTGACTCTCGATTTCAGGGTTGTGAGTCTGAGCCCCTCAATTGGGCCTAGGGCCTACTTTTTTTTTTTATGTTTACTTATTTATATTTGAGAGAGAGTGCAAGCAAGGAAGGGGCAGAGGAAGAGGGAGACAGAATCTGAAGCAGGCTCTGCACTGTCAACACAGAACCTGACGCGGGCCTCAAACTCAAGAACCATGAGATCATGACCTGAGCAGAAATCAAGAGTCAGACACTTAAAGGAGCCACCCAGGCACCCCAGAGCCTACTTAACTAAGAAAAACTTAAAGGAAAAAATAGTATGATTGATCATTGTCAATCCAATTCTGCCCACCTGAGTTCAGAAAGAAAAACGACCAATTAAAATAGTCACTGAATGGTGAGTAAGTAGCTCTTATAAACATTGTCACTAAATTTCCAAAAAACATTACCCTCTTTTGTAAGGTAATCAACTCTTTCATCCAAAATGTCAAGGGATGGAATAAAAAGGGGTTATTGGTTTTTTTTTTCTTTCGCACTTTGTCACATGGGTACAAATACCTTTGTGATTAAAACAACAACAAAAAAATTTTGTAGGTTTCTTCAAATTTTCAAAACAAATGGTTTCATGGAATAGCCCAAAGCATAAATTTTCCTAGTCAGTTTAAAAAACAAATCTTTCAGGGGCATCCGACTCTTGATTTCGGCTCAGGTCATCATTTCCCAGTTCTCGGGTATGAGCCAGGCATGGGGCTCCACGCTGACAGTGCAGAGCCTGCTTGGGATTCTCTCTCTCTCCCTCTCCTCCCATCCCCCTGCCCTCCCTCCCTCCCTTCCTCTCTCTCTCTCTCTTTCAAAATAAATAAACGTTAAAAAAAAATCTTTCAGATGCGCCTGGGTGGCTCGGTCAGTTGAGCGTCCGACTTCGGCTCAGGTCATCATCTCGCAGTCCGTGAGTCCGGGCCCCGCATCAGGCTCTGTGCTGACGGCTCAGAGCCTGGAGCCTGTTTCAGATTCTGTGTCTCCCTCTCTCTCTGCCCCTCCCCTGTTCATGCTCTGTCTCTCTCTCTGTCTCAAAAATAAATAAACGTTAAAAAAAAATTAAAAAAAAAATCTTTCAAAAACAAATCATCCAAATCATTTCACCTTCCATCCTCAGAAAAATTTGTTTACATTTTTCAGGAAACACACAAAATTAACATAACTAAGTCCCATTTGTATTAGTGCTATTATTCTAGTACAACTAACAGCTAAAATGTATCTAAGCTTAAGAAGTTTTATTACTCCTATTTACCAATGAGAAAAATGAAGCAGAGCACGAACTTGCCCGGAGTCACACAACTAGTGAGCGGCACAGCCAGGATTCCAAAGCAGGCATAGTTTAAGGATCCTGTTATTAACCACTGTTCTATTCTGCTTCCAAGTATGGTCCTTCCAAAGGAACTAAGATCTGTTTTTGTTTTTTAACCTTTAAGATACATGGCTGTGATATCTATGATTTACATGATGGTAAACTGGGTAAGGTAACAAGATTTTCTTCTCATCATTGGGATTTTGAAAGGAAAATGGAACCTGTTTAGCAATGGTTTAGGAGCTCTCTGTAGGAGAGGATGGTCTGTACAGTTAAAATAAGATACACAGGGGCGCCTGGGTGGCTCAGTCGGCTAAGCATCCGACTTCGGCTCAGGTCATCACAGTCTGTGGGTTCGAGCCCCGCGTCGGGCTCTGTGCTGACCGCTCAGAGCCTGGAGCCTGTTTCAGATTCTGTGTCTCCCTCTCTCTCTGCCCCTCACCCACTTGCACTCTGTCTCTCTCTGTCTCGAAAATAAATAAACATTAAAAAAAAAAAAAAAAAGATACACATGCCAGTGACTGCCATGCATTTTGCTGATCTGCCATGTAGCAGTTTTCCTCTAACAAAGTAAATTGGAACAAATCTCACTGGCACCACAAATGAAATAAACTAGTAGCCTTAGGTAAATTAAAAGTGTTAACCTAGGTAACGAGAATTCAGAACTCTGAATTAACTTGTGACTCCTTAGAATCCAATATGAGCTTGTGACCAAACCCCCTTTCCAAATACAGTAGTGAATTCCAAAGTTATTTCTGGCAAGGAGAGTGACAATTCTGGAAGACACTAAACTTGAAATGTTTCCAGCAAGCCTCCTCTTTGTTTATTTGGCATTTCAAGTTAAATCTTGTGATTCCTGATAACCTTGAGTGAGACCTACGTGAAGTTCCTCAAGATGGTACATGGCAAAATAATGCAAGTTAGAACTAATACCCTTCCTGTATCCTCAGAGATCCCCAACAGTCCTGAAAGGAAAAGACTGTACCCCCTTACGCTAGAACTAAGGCCTAGCAAATTTAAACGGCCTGACCAATTTCAAGTTATTAGTTTGTTTCTGTATGCTTCTTGTGATGTCAAGCTTTATCAAATTTGTGAATTAAAAAAAAAAAACTGAGATGGACGGTTGAAAATAAAGATTCAGAAGGTTCTGGATAAATGGAAAAGAAGCTAACATTCATATAGGTTATATACTAAGCACTTTCTAAGCACTTTTTCACTGATCAACCATTTAATACTGGTAACAACTTTGAGGTTCGAGATGAAGAAACTGCAGCTCAGACAGGTTAACTGACATATTCAAGACCACGTGGCCAGAAAGCAGTAGAGTCAGGATTTGGATCCAGGCAGCCTGGCCAGACAGTCAGCCGTCTTACTGATTATGCTATACTCAAATAAGCAGAGGAATATTAATAAGCTAAAAACCCCAATGAGGAGGAATACTCTGAAACAGCCAAATAATAACACAATTAATAGCACAGGCACAGAATGAGGGAAGGTAAGGAGGGAAGGTGCACGGAGGACCCCAGCTTAAAAGAAGGTTCTTTGAAAAAAGACGCGGAGCTTACCAAGCGGCAAAAGCATGACTTAGGAACCAAAAGACCAAAATACTCTTAAATCATATCGGGATAGTCATATACAGTCTAAGACAACTTGAATTATATTCTGCTTGTCAAAGTACTTCTTGAATGAAGCATTTAGTTCTGGGTGCTACGGGGAAGAGTCTAGAATTTAAGTCATGATCAGTGGTTTACAGAACAAGGCATTCATAGGCTAGTAAAAGAAATGGCTAAGAGAAAGCAGGTATTCAGATACTCAAAAAACTGTGATATGAAAAAAGATTTTACAACTGTTATTGGTAGTTCCAGAGGTAGAACTTGCATCAACAGATGTATAATGTATAAGGAAGCTGTTCTGAAATTAACATAAGAACTGCTCAAATGGAATGGGCTACTTTCTAAGATTATGAGCCGGAAGTCACTAGACAATGTTGGAGTAAAAACTACATGTCCACTTGCTGGGCTGCTACAAAAGGAATTCATGCATTAGATAGGATTTTCCCAACTTTAACATTTTATGAACTAGGTCTAAATCCCAACATCAATCTGTAAGCCAAATGATTAGGAACTTCTTTGAAATCCCTATTTTTCATAGCTAAGTTTCCCGCCTTATCTCCTTACCAAACTGGGAATTCCTGGCATCTTGCTCATCTTTATATCCCCAGTGCCTAAAGTGGGATCTGACAAATATTAGACATTCAAAGAATGTTTACCCGATGAGGGAGTCTGGAGTCAGGAGCCTGAAGACCGAACCCTAGTCTCTTTGCTAGCTATGTAAGCAGAAAAATCAATGCTTCTCCCTGAGCTAGTTTCCTTGATAGTTTCCCCCAATCGTCCCCCACCAATCCCCACCGCACCCCCCACACCAGAATTAACTATCCCCTTATTTGTATTTACATGGTTCATGTCGTCCTCAACAGTTGTAAGGACCTAACTTCCTAAGTGGTCACAGTTCGTGGGAGGTGGCGCATAAACCCTGGGAGACTTTTCAGGCATAACATCCAACAGACAAGGTTATCGTTAGGATTTAAACACTCCAGGGGTTTAAACGTAATTTAGAGAAAAACTATCCAGGATCCCATCCACCAAGTAATCCTTCTGATAACATTTATTTCCAAGTTAATGAGATTCCATTTACATAAAAATATGCATTTAATGACACTGTAAAGATTCTCTTCACCACGTACTGGGAAAGGGTAAAAATTAAATGACAGATCACTTAATAACTCTTCTGGGGCTCAACGAAAACCGGCATGTGTCAAAGCTGACTGGGCGTCCCTTGGACACTCACCATTTGTCTAGCTCTTACAGAAGCAGAAACACTAATGTTCAAGATGCATCAGAAAAACACACAAATAATCTGGCATTTTTTAAACTGTCATTTTGTTACTGTGACATTACACTGTTTCTATAATTATGTATATAATACGGTCCAAAGAAGGTAACCCGTGGGGTACACGAAAATCTCGGCCCGAAATAAACATCCCTTTTCCAAGAACTCGAGAGGGTCAGTTTACCACCTCCTCCGGACCACCCCCTTCCCCCACCCCCACGGCCCCAGGCAGCAGCAGAAAACTGACAGCCCCTCAGGCGCCAGGGTTCAGAGTCAAGGCCGCGGAGGTGGGCGGCGGTGGCCTGAACCCAGCTCCTGGTTACAACCACTTCTTAACTCCGGCCGACCCCGGTCCCCACTCCATCCGCGAAAGCGTCCCGAGGGCAGGCCCGGCGGCTCCCAGGGGCCGGCTGGGGCTGCGAGCGGCCCCACGGACCCGCCGACCGCAGGCTCGGACGTCTTTGTTGTGGTTACACCCGCCACCCGAGACGCCGGCTGGGCCGTAGGGCTGGCGGAGCCAAGGGCTGGGGGGGGGGGGGGTCCCGGCCGGCCGGCCTTCCTAACTTCCCACGCTGGCTTCCTCATACCGACTCTGAGTGCTCGCCGCAGCCTGGGCTCCGTAGAGGGGAAACGGATCCCGGAGGGGAAGGGTGGCGGGCGCGTCGCGGGCGGGGCGGCGGGGCGGCGGGGCAGGAGGGGTTGCTCGCGCGCCGCTTACCTGGGTGTCGGGACCGCTGCGGCCGCCTGGCGCGCCGCCCGAGGCGTTGCAGGCTCGCGCGCACACGCTAGCGCGCGCACGCAATCTCCGCTCGCGGCTCCCAGCAGCCAGGCTCGAGCTTCCGGAGGCGGAGACAGCGGAAAGGGAAAGGAGGGCGCCGAGGGAGCGCTGCGAGCCACGCGGGAACTGGGCGGGGGCCCGGCGAGCGGCGCGGCTCCTGGTGGTTCCTCTCCGCTCCTCGCGGCGGGCGTCATAGAGCGCGGGGGGTTCGCCGGCGGCCTAGAGAGGCTCGACGCGCCGTGCGGTGGGTGGCCGGGACTGGGAGGCAGGGCCCGCGACTCTCGGGTGGGAAGGGACACGGGAAGAAGCTTACCTTTTAGGCCCTTAGTTGCCCGGTGCACCGGGCAAGGTGCTAACTGCTGTTGCCCCCGCTGTTAACAGCAATGCGGGTGGACCTAGTTGTTAGGGTGGCCAATTTAATTGGGAAAGTGGCTTTAATGATCTTGTACCTCCTCCCCGAAACAACAGTAGTGAAAATGAGGGCGGCTGTGGCTTTACGATTATTTAGATCAGTAAAGTTCAGATCAAAGAACTAGTTGTGTGATTCAAGAGCTGGTGACACATTATAAAGTCTTCTGACTATTGGTAAATGAGGTGGGTAGTTAAATTAAGAGAAAAATGTGGAATATGTTGAATGCCATAATTTTTCGATTTTGAACTCACAGTTGTGTATTAGGTGTGGTAGAATAATGGTGCTCCAAATATGTCCACCTCCTAATCCCCAGAACCTGTGAATATGCTGTTTAACGTGGGAAAAGGGACTTGGGCTATGTGACTAAGGATCTTGAGATGGGAAAATTAACTTCGATTATCTAGGAGGGTTCAGTGCAATCAGATGTTTTTTGTTTTTTGGTTTTTTTTTTTACACTTAATTATTTTTGAGAGACAGAGAGAGACCGAGCCTGAGCAGGGGAGGGGCAGAGAGAGAGGAAGACACAGAATCAGAAACAGGCTCCAGGTTCTGAGCTGTCAGCACAGAGCCCGATGCGGGGCTCGAACCCACAGACCGTGAGATCATGACCTGAGCTGGAGTAGGTCCCTTAACCGACTGAGCCACCCAGGCGCTCCAAGTGTAATCATGGATTCTTAAAAATGAGAGTCAAGAAGTTTCCAAGTCATTAATAGGAGGGGTGGCCATAGAAGCAAGATTGTAATGTATAGTACTGTGACTATAGTTAACAATACTGTGTTGTATATTTGAAAGTTAAGACAGCAGATCTTAAAACTTACCACAAGAGAAAAAAAACTGTGAAGTGATTGTTGTTAACTGGACTTACTGTGGTATTCATTTCATAACATATATATCATGTTGTCACCCTAAATTTACATGCTGTTATATGTCAGTTTTATCTCAGTAAAACTGTCAATTTAGGGGATCCTGGGTGGCTCAGTTAGTTAAGCATCCGACTTCAGCTCAGGTCATGATCTTACGGTTCTTGGGTTCAAGCTCCGGTTCTTGGGTTCAAGCTCCGTGTCAGGCTCTGGGTTGACAGCTCAGAGCCTGGAGCCTGCTTCAGATTATGTGCCTCCCTCTCTTTCTGCCCCTCCCCCACTCCCACGTGCTATCTCTCTCTCTCTCAAAAAATAAACATTAAAAACATTTTTTTTAACTATCACTTAAAAAATTTTTAATTAAAGAAAGCAGCAGGAGATCAGAGTGATGTAAGCGGCTTGAGCCAAGGAAAGCAGGCACCTCTGGAAGCTGATAAAGGGAAGAAAAGGTATTCTCCCCTGAAGCCTCCAGAAGGAATGCAGCCCTGTTAATACCTTGATTTTAGACTTCTGACCTCCAGAACAGAAAAAGAATACATTTGTGTTGTTTTAAAGCACTGGGTGTAGTAATTTATTATAGCAGCACTTAAAAACCTAATTCAATGGGTATTTAATAATGTATTTTTTTTTTTTTTACAAGGAAGTGCAAAGAAAGCTGGGAACTAAGGGTTATGCATAGCCTAGGGAGCATCACTAAGGAATTGGCTCTGTTTTTGTTCTTCACAATGCATTTTGTACTTTTCGGTTGTAACTACCAACAAATACACAGAATCATTTTGTTCTTTTTGTAGACTAACCACCAGGATTTCACTTAATTCTGCTTGGTAAAACTATGCTGGCACCATCTGCCAGGGATGATTGTCTGTCTAACTCTGTGGTCAAAGTTTGCTATCCAAAGGGTTTGAATAGACATTTCTTCCAAGAATATATACAAATGGCCAATGAGCACAGGAAAAGATGCTCAACATCACTAATCATTAGGGAAATGCAAATAAATCATGAGATATCACTTCACACATATTAGGATTGCTGTTATAAAAGTAAGACAGGAAATAACAAGGATGGGCAAAGGTGTGGAGAGATTAGAACCCTTGTGTTTGGCTCCTGGGAATATGAAATGGTACAACTGCTATGGAAAACTATGGCAGTTCCTCAGTAAACTGAACACAGGTACTATGTGAGCCAGCAGTTTCACTTCTGGGAATGTACCCTAAAGAATTGAAAGCAGAGTCTCAAATGGATGTTTGTATACCCATGTTCATAGCAGCATAATTCACCAAAGCCAAAAGACAAACAACCCAAATGTCCACCAAAGATAAACAAACCTCAGGTGGCTCAGTCCATTAAGGCTCTGACTTCGGCTCAGGTCATGATGTCATAGCTCGTGAGTTCAAACCTCGCTTCGGGCTCTGTGCTGACAGCTCAGAGCCTGGAGCCCGCTTCGCATTCTGTGTCTCCCTCTCTCTCTGCCCCTCTCCCCGCTCAGGCTCTGTCTCTCTCTCTCTCTCTCTCCCTCTCTCTCTCAAAAATAAACATTAAAAAAATTGTTTTAAATGCTGTAAATCCATACAAGAATATTATTCAGCCACAAAAAAGAATGAAGTTATGATATGTGCTATAATGATGGGTGAATCTTGAAAACATTTATGTTAAGTGAAATAAGCCAGACACAAAAGGACAAATATATGAATCCACTCACACGAATGAGGTACCTAAAATAGGCAAGTCACAGTAACAGATTAGAATAGAATTGGGGCACCTGGCTGACTCAGTCAGTGGCATGTGCAACACTTGATCTCAAAGTTGTGGGTTTGAGCTCCGTGATGGGTGTGGAGATTGCTTAAAAATAAAATCTTCAAAAAAAGAAAAAGGAAGAGAGATTACCAGGGGCTGGGGATGGATGCCGGTGATGGTTGTACAACAATGTGAATGTACCTAATGCCACTGAGTTGTACACTTAAAAATGGTCAAAATATTAAATTTTGTGTATGTCTTACGAAAAATAAAAAAATCTTATATCTTAAACTTTAATTTCGGCTCTTTTTCTGGGCTATTTGTAAACTTTTGCCTTTTCCCTGGTTTTCTTTTCCTGGAAAGAGCCCATCCTCAGTAGTCTGTACTGAATGAATGAATCAACGAATGCATGAAGTCGATTGTAAACAAACTTCTTCAGGCCAGAGATTTTGCTCTGTGCCTCTTCATACTTGTGGTCACAGAGGGTCATCAACTCAGAGGTGTAAAAAAGCTCTTCCCCAAATTCATTGAATCTGAACTCTTTCATCAGAAAAGATGTAAATAATATCCCTTGGCCCCTTAAAAAACTTTTTTTTCACTTATTGTATACCTCTTGAAGCAGAATATGGGCTTGACTATTTCTGTAGAGAGCTATTAAAAGATCTTGGGGGGCGCCTGGGTGGCTCAGTCGGTTGAGCGTCCGACTTCGGCTCAGGTCACGATCTCACGGTCCGTGAGTTCGAGCCCCGAGTCGGGCTCTGGGCTGATGGCTCAGAGCCTGGAGCCTGCTTCCGATTCTGTGTCTCCCTCTCTCTCTGACCCTCCCCCGTTCATGCTCTGTCTCTGTCTCAAAAATAAATAAACGTTAAAAAAAAAAATTAAAAAAAAAAAAGATCTTGGGATAATAGCTGGTGGTTTTTTCATCTATGCTAAACTTATAAGCATATGGAAAACTTTTAATTTATGAATTAAGTTTTGAAGGATGAAATCTTTACTGGGTTGAAGTTTATAAACCAAATTGAAATTAAATGTAGTTAGGTTTCATATTTTTTAAGTATCTAAAAGGGGGTAGTTCAACACATTTAAATGCTGGAATAGAGGAAATTGAGGAAGCAAAATGACTTAGGTTCACATATGAATTTCCTGAACTCCCACAAAGCAGGATTAGTAGCTCTCTTCTTGCCATCATAGAACTTTGTAATACCTTAGTAATATACGTTACATTGCTTAATGCTTCCTCTCCCCTACCCCAATCAGAATGTGAGCTCTTCAAGGACAAAGACTGTATTTTATATTTTTAAATTTATTTTTATTTTTTTAAGTTTATTTATTTATTTTGAGAGAGAGCATGAGCTTAAGCTGGGAAGGGGCAGAGAGAGGGAGAGAGAATCCCAAGTAGGCTTGGTGTTGTTGGCACGGAGCCCAATGTGGAGCTGGGACCCACGAACCATGAGATCATGACCTTAGCCAAAATCCAGGGTCAGACTAACCAACTGAGCCGCCCAGGTGCCCCTATACTGTTTTTTAACAAAGCACCTTCCTAATATTTTTGGACTGAATGAAAGAATGAATAGAAGTCACATACTACCTCACAGAAATTTACAGTCTATTTAAAAGCCAGATGAGTGCTATTCTTATTGCATTGGTTTGGTAAGGACATTATTTGTATACTTTAGAAGCAATTTTGTCCTTTGACATTACTTTTAACTACTGTATAATGGAGCAGAATCCTATAATTTAGGTCCACCACCTACTAGCTGTGATTTTGAGCAACTCATTTAACTTCTCTGAGCCTCAGTTTCTTCCTCTGGAAAATGGGATCATGCTTACCATATCTCCTTTACAGAGTTATAGTGGGGGACATATGTTTTAAAAGGATTTTCAAAAGTTGAAGCTTCCATTAAAATATGAGATTATTTTATTACTTTTTTTGGTCTACTCAATTATCCTAGATATATTATCATGGAAGAATATCAGATTTATTCATTCAAAAGTATTTATTAGGGGCCTGCTATGTGCAACCCCTGTTCAGGACTCATTAAAACTCTAATACTAATTTTGGGGACACCTGAGTGGCTCAGTGGGTTGAACATCTGGCTCTTGATTTCAGCTCAGGTCATAATCTCATGGTGGTGAGATTGAGCCCCATGTCAGACTCAGTGCTGACAGTGCAGATTCTCTCTTTCCCCCTCTGTCTGCCTCTCCCCCATGCTCGCTCTCTCTCAAAATAAATAAACATTTAAAAAAACCTCTAATACTAATTTTTATTTTCCATAATTATGTTCTCTTTCTTAGAGCAAATAAATGACAAATGAGAGACACTGGCTTCTTTTTGGTATACAAACTTTATAAAATATTAAATACATAGGGGCGCCTGGGTGGCTCAGTCGGCTAAGCATCCGACTTCGGCTCAGGTCATGATCTCACAGTTTGTGGGCTCCAGCCCCGGGTTGGGCTCTGTGCTGACAGCTCAGAGCCTGGATCCTGCTTTGGATTCTGTGTCTCCCTCTCTCTCTGCCCCTCCCCTGCTTGTGCTCTGTCTCTCTCTGTCTCTCAAAAATAAATAAATGTAAACAAATTTTTTTTAAATATTAAATACATAGTGTTAATCTGAAAATATTCAAAATTCTTTCCTAATTTATGCAAGTACATTTAATCAATATCGTGCCCTGCCTATTTTATATTTTACTCTGCTCATACTTCATGAAACAGCATATAGATGAGTTCGAAAAGCATTTTTGACCCACATGCATTTTGGAGAAATTAGATAATAAGCCAACACAATTTACATTCTTTCTTTATAATCTGCTGCCCAATAATACTGGCTATTAAAATCTAAGTGAGTGCGGGGCACCTGGGTGGCTCAGTTGGTTAAGTGTCCAGCTTCGGCTCAGGTCATGATCTCACGGTTCGTAGGTTGGAGCCCTGCGTTGGCCTCTGTGCTGACAGCTCGGAGCCTGGAGCCTGTTTCAGATTCTGCATCTCCCTCTCTCTCTGCCCCTCCCCTGGTTGCACTCTGTCTCTTTCTCTCTGAAAAATAAATAAACGTTAAAAAAAAAGCTAAGCGAGTGCAGTTTTTTTTTTGCTTTATGTTTCATAACTTGAAAATATTAGAGTAAAATAAAGGTAAATGATAAAGCTCTATTGCCAAACTCTTTACTGGCAAACATAATTAAATACTGTCTCCCTTGTCCCTATCCTTACTTAGGTCCTTTTCTTTATCTTATAGATAAATGGAATTAGATTATGAAGAACTATTAATTCCAGGGAAAAGAAATGTGAACTTTAACATATTTGCAGTGATAAGTCATTGGATACCACTGATTTGGGTGAGCAGCCAGATTATCCATGAGAAACTGATTAGTGTATTCTGTCGAGCAAACTGAGGTAGGTTGTTAAAGTAATACAACCAATGAATTATAGCTCTCTATATTTAAGTCCATGTGTAGACCACTCCCTGTTTAATTACTGGCTGGGCCATATGTTTGCTTTGGCCAATGGGACATTAGCAAATGTAATGCAAGCAAAAGCTTAAGAAGAATTTGCACAGGGCATCCCTGAAACTGTCATGTGAAGAAGGGCAAGCTGACCTTTGGAGGATAAGTACACAGGAAGCAGAGACGAGCCATCTCAACAGACTCCATAGACCAAATAGCCCAGCCTGTGCACCAGGAGACCATAGTTTCATTAGTTACCCGAGGCAAGAGCAGAATTGCCTAATGACCCCAGCCCAAATTGCTGACCCACAAAATCATAAGCAAATAAAGTGGTTATTTGGTGGTAGTTCGTTATGTGACAATAGATGATCGACACACCATATTTCCAGTATGTCTTCTTGATAATAACCTTTGGAATACTTTGTTTTAAAAGAATAAACAACTAACTGGAATTTAAATAAAAACTTGAAACAACAAATAAATTGGTAGATATAAAAATCAATTGCACAGCTCATTGTATGTAAATTATTCTTCATAAAACAATACTTACAAGAAAAGAAAATTAAAAAATAGTAAAAACACAAAGAATATCCACCAAATATCTTACTTCATATGAATGTTTTTTTCTTTGTTGAAATAATGACAGATGATTCCTTATTGAAAAACAGTATAGTCAGAGGAATTTGAAAATATTATTTTAATGCTTATTTTTCTTTATGAATTTTTTTTTCATGTTTCTATTTATTATTGAAGGAGAGAGACAGAGCATGAGCTGGGGAGGAGCAGAGAGAGAGGGAGACGTAGAATTTGAAGCAAGCTCCAGGCTCTAAGCTGTCAGCCCAGAGCCAGATGCGGGGCTCGATCTCATGAACTGTGAGATCATGACCTGAGCCAAAGTCGGATGCCTAACCGACTGAGCCACCCAGTGGCATTGGGTGCTTATTTTTCTTAACTATGCTTATTTTTCTTATTTTTCTTAACTATGCTTATTTTTCTTAACTTTGCTCCCTGGGAAGCAGGATATAAATCATTTTATTGGAAAACAATAGTGCTGTTAAACTGTTGACATTCTTCAGGACTCCTACTTGAAGAGAGTTTTGAGACTTTGCTTTCGTTGCCCGTGTCCTTTCTCACTGCCTCTCTCAGTCTGTTTACCTCTCCTTCCCTTTCTTCTATTCCGGATTTGCCCTATCACCCATCCTTTTAAATCATTAATCTCTTTAGAATTCCTTCGTTTCCTTTCCAATTCTTTTTAACTATTAAAGATACAGCTGCTGCTTTCTTGGTCCTAGTAGTAATTTACTAGCATTTATCTAGCATTACCAACATTTTTTTCAGTAAACATTATCTGTATATTACCGACGGGACCATGATAGGAGAATAGGAAAATACGTTCTCTAAAAACGATTTGGACCGCTTTCACTTGCGTGGGTAATAACATTTGTACTGAATCTCTGGTAACAAAAATATAGGGACTTGGAGCCAAAGTGATTATGGCAGCTGTGTACACTCCCTGGCACTAGGCCCACTTCTCTGGGCCTTTCCATAACTAGCAGCTGCAGGCTTCATTCCTCTTCCACATTCGTCGATCCCTTCCCTGAGGCGGCTGGGCGGGGAAAGGAAGGTCGTTGAGGGAACCTGTGTCAAAAGTGAGGCTTAGGAATGGCTTGCCCCCCGAATCTAAACAGCAGGTGAAAATAAGGCAGACATTTGGGGGGCCCTAAGCAGGCGAGGAGGTTACTTGTCAGTGAAGAGCCCAGAGCGAGGATTAAGGGATCACCTGAGCCGGAGAATTAATTACAAGCGCTTCTGACACCTGCGGCAAAATTTTCCATCCTCTGACGGTACCCTGGGGGGAGGGGAGGAGGAGGGCGGGGACCTAGCAGTTTTCCCAGCGATTGGCCGCGCCCCCTCCCCTGAGGGGCGGTGGCGCTCGGACCCCGCCCCCGCGCCGCGGGTGGGCGGCGGGGGCCGGGCGAGGCCGGGCACCTCCCACCTGTCACTCAGCGGGCCGCGGTCGCTCTCCGCCCCCCGCCTGACGAGCACCTCCCGGCCGCTCCCGCCCCCGCTCCGCCTCTGGCTTCGCCAGCTTAAGTCACAACGCGGTCCGGCTACCTGGGCGCGCCCGGCCGGACGGGCTGCGGGGCCGGCGCCGGGTGGCGGCGCTGAGGGGTCGCTGAGAGGAGCTCGGCGGCGTCAGTTGGAGCCGTTCCCTCGGTGGGCCGCCGGCGAGGGCATGAGCGCGGACTGCCTGTGCCTCCGGAGCGGCGGCGGCGGCGGCGGCGGCGGGAGCGGCGAGGGGAGGGGGCGCCGCGCAGAGGCCACCGTCCGGGGCAGCGCCGGGGGACAGCAGGGCAGGAGATGTGCCTGTCCTTAGCGGTACAGGAAGCAGCATGCACCCCGATGCCACCGACAGCAGCGGCGCCGGCCTCAGCCTCGTGCCGGCAGCGGCCACCGTTGGCCGCCCAGCCCCGGACGCCCCGGGCGAGCGGCGGCCGGACGCCCGGGAAGACGCGGCGGCGCCGGGGAGCCCTGGCGGCTGGAGCTGGCGAGTGTCAGTGGCGGTGGCCGCACTCGCCGCCGTGTGCCTCTCCTGCCTGGGGCCCGGTTGCTGGCAGGCGGCCGGAGGCGCGGGGCCGTGCACCGTCCTGCTCCGGCTCAGCCTGTACCTGGGCTGCGCCGCGGCCGCCTTCCTCTTGGGAACCCTGTTCTCCCTCGTCTGCCGGAGCCGGAGAGCCCCGCCGCCCGACTTCGTCGCCACCTGGAGACGGCTGGCCGCGGCCGCCCGCCGCGGGCCGGGGGTAAGTACCGGTGTCCCCGCTGCCTCGCGCGCTCGGGGCCTCGGCCGGGCCCTCCCCGCTTCCGGTGCCCGCCGCCCGCTCTCGGAGCCCCGGGTGGCGGCGGCGTGGCCGGTCCCCTCTGCCTGGCCTCCCGGAGAGAGACCCGGCTGGGGTTGGTCGGCCCGGCGGGTAGCTGCGAGCGTTCCCTCGGCCCGCGCCGGTGGGGGGTGGGGGGAGAGGGGGCGGGCTCGGGGCTCCTCCGAGCTTGCGGGATGCTCGCCGAGATGCACGTTGTTAGGCAGTGTAGTTGCTCCACAACCATCCTCAGGCACAACCTTGCTAGCTGAATAATCCAGATCTTGAATGTCGCTCTGCAGTTGGCGAGGGGAGTCCCCCCCTGTACGCACGCGCTGCGCCCTGTGCGGATCATGGTGTTTGCTGCTTCTAACCGTTTTCTGGGAGAGGTAACTTTCTGACCTTTCACCGGTGCGGAAACTTGCTCAGACAGGCTCGTGTGGCTTAGCTCGCCCTGCCGGGACCTCTCACCCGAGGCTGTGGACACTTCTTACCGCGGCATCCTGTCTTCCACCATGTTGAGAACGCAGCCCCAGCTAGTTTCTGTGATTTTGAAAGGGGATGTCAGATAGCACTTCAGTCTGCAACAAAAGCAAAGGTATCCCAGGGAGGGGTGGGACAGCAGGGCGGTGGTTAGAAAATCTAGGAAGTGAGAGTGTTTCAAATGAGCTCTTCTCTTCCTTAGTGCCACACCGCTACTTGCTCAGCCTCCCAGCTTTCTCTCATACGTAACCCTTTAAATCAAATAATGAAACTTGATTCTGTTGTAGCTTGTTTTGTTCGGGGCACATTATGCCGAGCCTGAGATTTGTTTCTGCTAATAATGTATTTAACACGGGTTTACTATGGGAATTGTAACTTCTACTGCGGAAATATAATTATGAGTTCTATTTCATAAGCCCTAAGTTACAGGGTAGTGTCTCTCAATAATCCGGTAAGGAAATAACAAACCCCACAGACCCATGATAGGTGAATTATACTGTTGTTCCAGGCAGTGGAGAAATAAAGTCCAGATTTATTTGAGGTGTGCCTCTCTAGGAGTTGGTTCTTGGTAGAGTAAGTCCTTTCAACCAAAAGTTGGGTATTAGCTGCTGGGACATGTAGCTAGTGACAGTGGCATTGGTGTTGGTAGGCAGGGCTGGCTGCCCTGCAGGTTAGTACTTTGGGGACAGTTACACAGCCTGTACCACTGCCTGTGAGAAATACCCTCAGCAAGGCAGGAACAGATGTCCCTTCCCTTCTCAAGACTGCTGTATGGTTTAACACCCCTGCTGACCGGGAGTTGCCTGACCACAACAGGAGCAAGTGTCTTAAGATCTACAGAGAGCTGTTTAGATCGGCAAAGAGTAGCCTTGCCCCGCCTGAACACTCTGGGTAGGACCACACAAACTGCTGGTATTTAAAGCCCATTACATCATACTTATTCATCCATATATTCATATGGAGAAGCACTCAGCACAACAGTTCTGCAGATATCATCTTGACATGGTTTCTCAAACTAGATCAAAACAACCTCAATTCAAAACAATATGGATTTGAAATCACAACAGATCAATACACAACATAATGTGGCACTAGCTGCTGGACTGAATGATACTGTCATGAAATTGAAGTTGCCTAAGCACATTCCGGTAAGGGAAATGGCAGTGGTTCATAAGGATATTTGTTAGAGGGATCATTATCCTCTGGGTTTTGTATTTGCTTATGATATGATCCACTTACTCTTGTAAAAATCATCACACTCTTCGCCAAAATTACCCTGTCCTGAGTCTGTCGGTTCGAAATGCAGCCCTGAGATAATGGCTGGAGGGTTGTAGGGAAGGAAGTCAGGCATCCTCACTCTGTAAATCCATCAGGAATTCAGTATATTAAGGTATAGGAACTTCTGTTTCCCTGGTATTCTAAAAAAATTAGTAGTGTTTATTTCCTTTAAAAACCTTCATTTAACTATCCATTTTTTTCATATCTAATTTAGCAAGAGTTGGTAAGCAGGTGTGTTTTTTCTCATGATTTTTTTCTACAATGACAAAAATAAGGATCCAAAGATTTTACTAGTTGGCTTATTGATTTGTAAATGATGTTCCATTTCTTTTGAGTATTGTAAGAAATAATTTACTCCATATGTGTTTATCGAGTTTGGTTTTTTTGATGTTGTATTTATGGTTGAGAGAGCATGAGCATGGGAGGGGCAGAGAGAGAAAAGGGGACAGAGGATTTGAAGCGGGCTGTATGCAGACAGCAGTGAGCCCAACGCCCGGCTCCAGCTCACAGATCCTGAGGTCCTGACCTGAGCGGAAGTTGGAAGCTCAACCAACCCAGCCACCCAGGCTCCCCTACTGAGTGTTTTATATGAGCCAAGTATTATTCTGCAAGCTGGGGTTGAATCAGTGAGACACACAAAAGCCCTACTCTCTGGAGATTATAGTCTTATGGGAGATCAGACAACAAAGGAGATATTTTTTGTTAGTGATAAATGCTTTTGAAACAAAAAATAAGAGTTAAGTGATTAAGAGTGCCTAGTAAGTGGGAGCAGGAAGTTTAGATGGTGAGGTCAGGGTCAAAATCCTGTAGTATTCTAGTCCTCTGAAGGCCTAGAAGCTGCATGTTGTGGGTTAGTTACCATCCTATTTCCTGGAAAATACATTTCCTCAAACCTCCCAACTCACTTATACTTCTGGGTAGATAAAACTTGGATTAGCATCCAGAAAGATGGTTTAGTAGAGGAATTAGAGAAAATAGTATTTTGTTATTTTTTTAATGTTTATTTTTGAGAGAGGTAGAGTGCAGGTGGGGAGCGAGGAGGAGACTCTGAAGCAGGCTCCAGGCTCTGAGCTGTCAGCACAGAGTTCAACGCAAGGCTTGAACTTGTGAACCTCGAGATCATGACCTGAGCCGAAGTTGGACGCTTAACTGAACCACCCAGGCGCCCAGAGAAAATAGTACTTTAAAGGTGACAGAACATGAAGCAGCATATGTAATCCTGAGGATTTCAGGTACTAGAAGAAGTGAAATGTAATTTATGGAAAGTAGATCATTGGTCATTTTTTTTGAACTTGGATCCTTATAATAGACTTTAACGAGAAAGTAAGTACATTAGAAACTTTACTTTCCAAGTCTGTATTGTAATTGAAATGCAGATTTTTCACATAAAATTTTATATTTTTTTAACAGTACTGGTGCTATTTACTCAAGCCTTTAGTTGTGCTGTATTTCTAATTTGTGTTTAGTTTTATTTTGTTTTTTTTAATGCTCTGTTCTTTATGAATGGAAGCATAAGCACGTGGTGTAGTGTAAAATATCTGTCAGTTCTGTGGGGGTAGCAGCTGGACCACACAGGTCATCTAACATATGTGGAGGGGGAGGCTGTTGAGTAGTAAACCAAATGGTGCCTCTGTAAGATACAGTGAGTACATTACTACAGAAATTTTGATTCAGCATGAAGGAAGGAATCGTCATTTGTTCTCACACATTTTAGAGTCTTCTAAAATGCTGTCCTTCTAGCTGTCCATCCTTCCTTCCCCCTTTGTTTTCTTTTTGGTCTCCTATAGAGGGAAAAAAAATGCATACATCGTTAAAAGTAGGCAGCTAAAAAAGCCACACTGAAAGCGAAAAGTGGTTTTTGTGTCAGGGAGTGTCTAAAATGCTTCTGTGTGTCTCACAGTGTAGTTATTGGCTGTAAACTCCATGTGATTAGGACCCCTGATTGACACCTTTTGCTATACCTGTATCTAGCAGGGGCTCAGGGAGTGTTTGCAGATGATGATAAGATTGTCTGTTCTCACTACTTCATGCTTTTCCCCCTCCAGTTAATCCAGTAGTAGTAGTTGTTGGGCATCTGCTATGTGCAAGAATTTTTGTTTCATTTGGGTGGGAATTACTGCCGATTAAAGTAGTAACAATAATTTTCAACTCAGGTAGAAATAATATCCAGTGGTGTATTCAGGTCCTGAGGAAGCTTTTCTGTAAGGTCAGGAAGGTCTTGACAGTTGCTCTCTGGGCCCCACTTAGAGAAACGTGGACTTTGTGGCAGGCCAGCAAGCACACTGGAGCTGTGGTGCTGTGGGGTTGGCCTGCCCCGGGGTAACTAACAGTTGTTAGCCCACCTTTGTTGAGCAGGCTGTCATAGCGTGGCGTTCCCGGTCCAAGGTTGTGTTTGGTCTTGCACCAGGCCGGTTAACTTACCTGGACCAAGAGCCTTCAATTCACTGGTCACAGTTAACTTGACCTTAGCACCTCATCTAACCAAGGCAACGGAAAGAGAAATATGGCAGAAGCCAGTTAGTAGTTTAGAAAACTTAGTTTCATTACTGGACCAGCAATACAAAGTGCATCTTCATATAATGGAAAAAAGGAAAATTATTTCTTACGTTTTGACAATAGGAAGATAAGAGAATAGCTTCTCTACCCATCAATTATTCACATATAGTATGGATTTTCTCTTTTGCACTGTAACTTGTTGGATGTTTCTTGATTTGTGTTCCATAAATTCAAAACTAAGCAATTAACGATGGTCAGAAGGCCGACACGAGAATATCCACAAAAGTGAAATGCTTAATAGCATGTGGGAAACCAAAGTCCACTACTATATGAAGAAAACATTAATGAAAGACTTCAAAGTTCAGGCAGATAGAAAAGTTCAAGTGGTTTATCAAATCTAACAAGCATTTACTGAGTACCTGTTAAATAGCCGCTATTATGATCTTGTTAGATCACTTTTTGCCTAGCTGCTCAGTGCCTGTGCCAGGCACGTGGTAGGCTCTCAATAGATCAGTTTTGCCTGTGTAAATGGATTATTGTTTGAGACGATAGCAAATTTAAGTATTCTACTGACTGTTTTTTAAATTTTTTTCTTAAAAATATTTTTTTACATGTTATTTTTGAGAGAGAGAGAGAGAGAGAGACAAAAGCACGAGGGGAGAGGGGCAGAGAGAGAGCGAGGAAGACACAGAATCTAAAGGTTCCAGGCTCTGAGCTGTCAACACAGAGCCCGAGGCCAGGCTCAAACTCACAAACTGTGAGATCATGACCTGAACCGAAGTCGGATGCTTAATGGACTGAGCCACCCAGGTGCCCCTACTCACATTTTTAGGTTTAAAATTATAACCCCAGCATCCTGGAGAAGGGTCAGAACCTTGCAGTAAGCTCATTAAGAGCTTGGGAAATTGCTTTCTGGAAATGCAGGGCCATGTTTTTAGCGTTGGGGAGGATTCACAGATGAACAAGAATCTCCCTGTCCCTGCCCTCTCAGGCTGAGTAGATTGGATTGATAGAGAAGACTGGATGGGAAGGCAGATGTTTATAGAGACAGTACAATATTCACACAGCAATCCATGGTGCCAGTTGGCTTGGGTAGGACTTTTAGAATTCCTAAATGAGTTCTTTTACAAATACAAAAGTTCTTTGAGTAAAACAAACTTAATTTAGTTACTTGAGGGGAAAAAGGAAAAGAAACAGGAATTAGGGAGACTATACACAGCCTCTTTGTGACTTTCCTTTATTATGCTAATGTGATAAAGTAATCCTCAATAATTTGATAATGGATAATGGCATAATATACTTACTTCAGAATATTTGTTTGCTAAAGTTTTAACTAGACGATTTAAGTCATGGTGGATAGTGGGAAAAATGTTTTTGAGGAAGATGGCTTTTTGAGAACCCCTTAAATCACAGGATCCTCCCTAACTGTCTGGTATAAAGGTTGTTTTCCTTTAAATTCACACTATTCATAATTTTTAAATTTTTTATGCAGATGATAACATTCATGTTTTTTAAAAAAAAGTGTAAAAGGGTATACAGTGAAATTTTCCCTATAGACAATATTAATAGTTGTTTATTCTTCCATATATATATATTATGCATATACAAGAAAACACAAATATATATTCAAAGAGAGAAGTTTTGGACACCTATAATCTCTTGATACAAAAACAATAATAACACATATAGGACAGTTATTTTTTAGGTCTTCATTGTGAAGGCATTATTTCTTAAGATTAGGAAACAAGTTATATAGGAATGATAACTTCTAAGTAGGAAGATACATGATTAAACCTAGAACATAATAATGCTCATCAAACACAGGACATGTATGCTAAGAAGTGAAGAAAGTGTTTATTTGAATTTACCAGACTGTCTAAAGGAAACAATTTTTATTTTCATAATTTATGAAAAAGTAAACAAATTTACAAAAAGTAAACAAAGCAAACTGTTGACAGAGTACATGTACCATTTAGGATTTGAGTTGCCCCTGAGTATACGAGATGAATCACAGGAGCTAGGATTGCAAAGGTACTTTGGGCCACGTTGTAGAAGTCCTCAATCGAGAGTAAAACTGGATTTTAGTCTGTGGGCATGGCAGCTATTGGCATTTCCTGAGACAGGAGTGATAGCCTCAGAGCTTGGCTTTACAAATGTTAAATGGAAAGTGATTGGGATAAAGTCAGGAGGAGAAAATACCATGTTAAATGCAGTGGTAAAAAGTGAGAGTTAATGAGGCTGTGTGAATGGAGATAAAAGGCAATAAATTTGAGTGAGCTTTTTATTTGATGTAAAATATCATTAGTTATCATTACAGACAGGTTTAAGAATCTTTTCAGGAGTGTCCTAACATTCTCTGTAAACAGTAAATTTCGGGGCACCTGGGTGACCCAGTCACTTAGGCATCTGACTGTTGATTTCAGCCCAGGTCATGAGCTCAGAGTCGTGGGATCGCGCCCCACATTTGGCTCTGCCCTGAGCATGGAGCCTGCTTGAGATATTCTCTCTCTCTCTCTCTCCCTCCCCCCCTCCCCCCTCTCCCCCTCTCTCTCCCCCCCTCTCCCCTCTCTCCCCCCCCTCTCCCCTCTCTCCCCCCCCCTCCCCTCTCTCCCCCCCCTCTCCCCTCTCTCCCCCCCTCTCCCCTCTCTCCCACACACACTTCCCCTTCTCCTCTCCCCCACTAACACATGCCCCCGCCCCCCCCCAATAAACAAACAAAACAGTAAATTCAGCCCCCAAACAAAGGGTTGTCTTGTTCACAAAATGAACACAGTTTCCAAGCTTGAATGTTCTCCTTGGAGCCTAAATTCTGGTCATTTCCTGGGAGGTTGATTTCTCACTGTCTTCTATCTCAAGCTGCTTTTGTTTTGGGAGCATGCTGTGATGTCACCTTCATGATTGAATGTTGCCTTCTTGAAAATCTCTTATGTTTCATTTCCCAACCTTATAGTTTTGGGGGTAGGGAGTACCCCCAGATTCCTGAAAATGTGAGTTCTTATAGTCAGAATCATGCACATAATTGTACTAAAAAGGTGACTCAGCAGGTTTAGTACTAAAGGCTCAGGCTTAGAAAATGAACATTGTCTGTAGAAGGCTTTAAATATTAAAATAATAGCATACAGACTTGTGTCAAACAAAAAAGTTGCACCTTTGCTTTTGGAAAAAAAAAATTGCAAACTTGGAACTTATTTTTTTTACCCTTCCCTCTTAGGTCACTTTCTAAACTAGGGTTGGGGGCGTGGGTGGGAATGATAGGTGTGATGGGCAGCCCTTCTCAAGGGCTCTTCCTGGGTACCCTGAGCCCAGGCCCAGTTACTTATTTCCATATCCTGTGTCAGCCCTGGGCTGTGTGCTTGTATAGTTTCTCCAAACACAGTGGAGCTTTCCAGAAAGCCCAGGGAACCGATTTGGTTGTATTTTGGTGGGTTTCTCAGCTCAGATTCTGCTTTGGGAGAATGCAGTTGGGAGTGTGAGGTGTGCCTGCTGTGTCCCTGGGCCTGACCTGTTCTGTGCGGTTACTACGGGCACTGACCAGTCCTGGTACATTTGTCAGCCAGCCTGGGGTTTCCGCGTCTGAATAGCTAAGAGCTGGATGTGAAGAAAAACGAATATGGTAACTCCAGATAAAATGCCTCTGGGGCCAAGGAGGAAAAGGAATGAATTGTGCATGTTTAGGATAAGAAACGTGAACTTGTTTAGGCCACTGGGATCTATTTAGTAAGCTTTCAGTTGTAGTGTAGAATACTGCTCTTGGAAAATTAGGTAAGTTTTTGCGAATACTTCTTTCTTTCCTTTTTTTTTTTAATACATTTTTTAAAATTTTATTTGAGAGAGACAGAGACAGTGCAGGTGGGGAGGAGGCAGAGAGAGAGGGAAACAGAATCCCAAGCAGGTTCTGTGCTGCCAGCACAGAGCCCAATGCGGAGCTTGAACCCATGAAACCGAGAGATCGTGACCTGAGCCAAAGCCAAGAGTCGGACACTTAACCGACTGAGCCACCCAGGCACCCCTACAAATACTTATTTCTAAAGTAACCTGAATTTCTGTAGTTCTCAACCACCTGTGTGTATGAGTGACTTTACATTAATGGTAGTAACTAAAATTTTACAGGTGTTTGCTTCTGTCTGCTCATGCAGAACCTTGGTCTGCAGTGCCCCTAGCTGCCCCTCCCCAGACTTCTGAGAGTCCATAGGCAGTGTCTTCTGTATTTGTGAATAAGCTCATTTATATTCCTTCATTTCTGGTGCCTTCAAAGCATTGGAGAGAGGCCTCTCTGCCATCACCACTGTCAGTCTGTGAAAAACCACATTTCTTTTTGGGCAACTAGGGTTTCAATCCCCCAAAGCTGGATATCCAGGTGTGCTTCCTCTGAGCCAAAGCCCCATTATGTACTTCATAGCAGCTGAAGTGTTGCCCCGTTTCTCTAGGGTGTGCATCTCAAAATTTTTTTCACCTTGTTACAGAAGCTGAGGAACGAATGCTCCTGTTGGCATTTCCTGGAAGACAGCCCCTTCCCTTTTGTCCACCTGGCCAGGAGCAGCCCTGGGAAGCCAGAGCTTTCTTTCCTAGCATCAAAGCTTTCTGTCTGTAGCCTTGAGCCCATATCTACAAGCCACCTCCCAGAAGGTCTCATTACCCTGTGCAAGTTAGTTCTTAAAATATCTACCTGAGGGCTGCATGCAGGCTTTGCCAACTTGTTACACATGGAATTAACATCTTTAAGTATTCCAGAAATTTCAGTGTGTTTTTTCTGAGACAGTTAATCTCTTTTTCCTTCTGATTTTCTTTTTTCCTGTTTCATTAAACCTTTCTGAGATGATCATCTCTAGATAAATTCAGGAAGTTGCTTTGTTTTCCTGATTTGAATTATGGTTGTTCTTGAGTTTTCTTTTTTTATTATCTCACTCTTAGGCAGTCTCATCCTTGAGCCCCCGTAAAAACCATCCCTACACTCAGGATTAGAGATTTATTCCTCTCTTTCTTTGGGCCTCAGACTCATTTATTCAACTGCTTGACTTGACATTTCCATTTGGCATTTGTCGTGGTGCCTGAAACTCAGCTAGTCCAAGTGTCCCCATCCCTCTTCCATTGTCCTTTATGTCCACGACTGGCACCTCCAAAAGTCAGGTCCCATGGCCAGAAGGCTTTGAGTTCCCTGGACATCTCCTTCTCCTCACTGTGCATATGCTGTCCATCATCAGGTCCTGCCTTCTTACCTCTTGAGTGTCTTGCACCCATCCCCTTCTTTCCATCTCTTCTGCTTTGTCCCAGTTGCCATCATGTCTCACCTAGATGGCTGCAGTAGCCTTTCAACTCCTCTCTCTGTATCCTTGTTGGCATTTTATTTATATTTTTTATTTTTTAAATTTTTAAAATCTTTATTTTTGAGAGAGAGAGAGAGCGCGTGCACACATGAGCAGGTGAGGGGAAGAGAGAGAGGGAGACACAGAACCTGAAGCAGGCTCCAGGCTCTGAGCTGTCAGTCCAGAGCCTGACATGGGGCTCGAACTCACAGAGTGCGAGATCATGACCTGAGCTGAAGTCAGATGCTTAACCGATTGAGCCACTCAGGCGCCCTGACCTTGTTGCCATTTAAAAAATGCAAACCTAATTCAATCCATCTTCAGCAACAGGCTTAATTAAAATCCGCTAGTGGCTTCCTGCTCTTCCCAGCTCTTCAGCCTCCTCTGTCTTCACTACCTTCATCCTCATACTCCATCCTTAAAGGGCCATGCTCCCTCCATCACTGGCGACTTTGTACATTGCCTCCTTTGCGTGGAGCAGCCCACTGCCCCCTTGCTTAGTGAACTGCTTCCCCAGACCTCAGTCATCACTTGTGCAGGGAGAGTCTCCCCCTCTGCTGTGTGGATTCTCCTGGCACCACATACCTTTTCCTTACTGTACCTACCAACGGCTGTAATTTTATATTCCCTTGGATGATTCCTTGTCTGTCTTGATCTCCACAAAGGCAGAAACTCTCCTGTATCTTTAAGAGCATGATTTAGTAGGTGAGCAATAAATCTTTCTTGACCAAATAAATAACTGGGCATTAATAGAGCATTGACAATAAGATAATGGTTTTGGAGCCACTCTTCTGAATTTGAATCATGGCTCTGCCCTAATAACTGTGAGTATGGGCAACCTGCTTAAGATTTCTGGACCTCATGCCTGGGTGGCTCAGTTGGCTAAGTGTCCGATTTCGGCTCAGGTCATGATCTCACCATTTGTGGTCTCGAGCCCCACATTATGTTCTGTGCTGACTGCTCAAAGACTGGAGCCTGCTTTGGATCCTATGTCTCCCTCTCTCACTGCCCCTCCCCTACTTGTGCTCTGTCTCTGTCTCTCTCAAAAGTAAATAATAAACATTAAAATACGTTTTAAAAAAACATTTCTAGAGCTCAGTCTCCTTATATGAAAAATGGAGATAATAAATACTTTTCAAGGGTTATTTGGAACAATGTTATAGTATTTGAAAATACAAATTCTAATATTTGTAAAAGTGTTTTGAATATAGGAGGTGTTAAATAGTAGATTTTGCACTATCACTTTTAAAAAAACCTTTTTATTGTAAAATAACAAATGC
Source organism: Panthera pardus (assembly GCF_024362965.1). NCBI lineage: Eukaryota > Metazoa > Chordata > Mammalia > Carnivora > Felidae > Panthera > Panthera pardus. Next base: position 16,431,603 of record NW_026526688.1, read on the forward strand.
AGATTCAGAAAATCACAGAAAATAAATGTATGATGAATGATCATAAAGAGCACGCCCTTGGAACTTCCAGAAACTCCAGAAGCCCCTCTGTATTTCCACCCAATGTCAGCCCCTCCTCTTCCACTTAAGTAACTCTTGACTTTATAGTATTCACTTCCTTGCATGTTGTTATGGTGTTATCACTCAAATGTGCATCAGTGGACATGATAGGTTTTTTTCCCCCATTAAAAAAAAATTAGTTTCTCCTCTATCCTTTTCCTTATGGGATATCCTTATCCTCTTATCCTCTGTCCTTTCTTTGCAATTTATTTGTGAAGAACCTGGAGCATTTGTCCTGTGGAGTATCCTGTGGTCTGGATTTTGCTGATTACACGTGAATGATGCAGTTCAACATGTCCTCTCCTTTGTATGTCCCGCAAATTGGCAGCTGGATCCAGAGGTGTGATCAAACTTGTGTTCGATCCATTTGACAGACTGTAGGTGGTGGTGTGATCTTTCATTGGGAGACACAAAACATCTTACTGACTTTTGGTTATATTAGTAGCTGCTAATGGTTGATAGCTAGATCCACTAATTTGTTGGGGGTGACAAAGTGGTAATGTTCAAATTCTGTCATTTACTTTTCATTTATTGCTTTGAATACTTTTTTTTAATTAAAAATTTTTTTTTAATTTTTTTTTCAACGTTTTTAATTTATTTTTGGGACAGAGAGAGACAGAGCATGAACGGGGGAGGGGCAGAGAGAGAGGGAGACACAGAATCGGAAACAGGCTCCAGGCTCCGAGCCATCAGCCCAGAGCCTGACGCGGGGCTCGAACTCACGGACCGCGAGATCGTGACCTGGCTGAAGTCGGACGCTTAACCGACTGCGCCACCCAGGCGCCCCTTAAATTTTTTTTTTTAAGTTTATTTAGTCACTTAGAGGGAGAGAGAGAGAGAAAGAACAAGTCGGGGAGGGGCAGAGAGAGAGAGAGGGAGAGAGAATCCCAAACAGGCTCTGCACCGTTAGCACAGCGCAAAGCCTGGTGTGGGGCTTGGACTCACGAATGGTGAGATGAGAACCGAAGCCGAAGTCAGACATTTAACCAACTGAGCCATGCTGGCGCCCCTGAATACTTTTTTAAAAGAGACCTGTTTCCCTCATCTATTTGGTTACACAGTGGTATACAGTTCATATAGAAAAGCAGAGTAAATGCTAGATTTTCTCCCATTATTAGTTTCTAAAATAATGAGTTGGTTCCCCAACATCCTTTGAAGGTAATCAATTAGTTATGTGTTTTGAAAAAAGAATGTACTACGACCTTGCAGATGAGAACGTAATAGACAGGTTTTGATCAGTTGTAATGATCTTTTTTGAAGCTTCTATAATCCCATCTTTGGCCCATGGGAGCCTTTTGAAGTTGGCTCCAGAGACCTTTCTATATGACCCTACCTTTTGATATGACCCTAATTAGTTTTTAGAGTTTTCTTGCTGTCTGACATAACCGGATATTTCAGGTTCATCTTGAGCAGTTTCTTCTCACACCTGGACTTAGCCATTTCTCCAAAAAGAGCCCTGATTTCTTTTAATGGGAAATGGTATTTCAAGAACTCGTTCTGCCTCAGCTCTGAGTAGCACAGCCAAGACCCGGACCCAGCTGTTGGGACTTGATTTGCTTTATTTGTTTGTAGGGTGACCAACCGACCTGATTTGCTTCCGACTGTCTTGGTTTTAGTGCCAAAAGTTCTGTGCCCCAGGGGAAAAAAATAAAACTCATTCTAGGTGTTAAGGAGGCTTGTTGCTATTGGTTTGGTCATTGTTTCTTGGCTTTCTCTATGGAGAGATCTGGAAAAGTGTGTTTTGCAGAGAATTCTCTTAGGTGTTAGCTTTATTTACTTCATAGGTCTTAAAGGCAAGTAACACTTTGAACAGTGCTTTGTAATCATCTTTGCCACTTGCTTATCGTAGCCTATCTTGGCATTGTTAACGGGTTCAGGGAAATAGGTTGTATGGTCTCCATTTAATTCATTGCATTCCAGTCCATGGTTGTGTATACAGTAGACACATACGAATATCAAAGAGTAAATGCCTTAGTAATTGTTGTAGCTAAACTTAATATTTATTGTACATACTGTATGTAGCTGGATGTATTACCTAATTTAAATTTTAAACCTACCACGTGAGTTAGGACTGTTCATCTCATTTTACAGATGGGAAAACTTAGGTTTAGAGCAGCTGACTACTGTATCCAGTCCACATAGCAAGTGGAGGAACTAAGAATTAAACCCAGGTCTCTCTTACCCTGGAGTCCATACACTTAACCACTTTATTACCCTTTTAATTATTAAAGATCAATCTCACCTGATTGAGGTTTAAAAAAATTTGAAATTCTTTGGGATGGTTCTAGGATTTGTTTAGGAATTGATGTCACTTTAGAAGTCTCAGGATGAACTAGAATCATGTCCCAACTACCCCTTCTATGCTCATGATGATCATTTCTAATTGAGTAAGGCTGTTTTTGTTTTCCTGCTGAATCTGGATGAGGCCTCAGAATCCTTTTCAATATAGTATTCCAGGCAATTAGTAAATATTTACTAGAGTTGGCACATAATGTGAAACCCATCTGCCATTCTGAGTGAGAACGTCCGAGAAGGGCAGTGATCCCTCTGGATTCCCGTAGCACATTTCTGTCCCTGTATTACTGTCATCATTGTGCTGTATCATAAGTCAGTCACACACTCTTCTCATCTGCTCTGGTAAAAACTAGTTTTCTAAACTATGATCCATAAATGCTTAATTCTTGGAGTTTCTTTTAGGTACACTTCAAAAACTAGAGGCAGGATGAGAGGCTTGTTTCATCACATAAATTTGAAAAACTAAGTTCTTGAAACTTTCTATTTTAACGTTGAGAAATCCTATAATAAAGGTATCTGTTAAACTGTTTTTAACCCTGTGTTTTTGGAGCGCCTGGTGGTTCAGTGGGTTAAGCGCCCACTCTTGATTTTGGCTCAGGTCATCATCTCACAGTTGGTGAGATTGAGCCCCATGTTGGGCTCTGCCCTCCGAGCATGGAGCTTGCTTGGGATTCTCTCCCTTTCTCTGCCCCTCCCCTTCCTGCCCCCCTTCCCTACATGGTCTCTTTCTCTCTTTGAAAATAAATAAACATGAAAAAAACTTAGACCCCCTGTGTTTTCTACATGTGACCAATCCCTATCCCCCCCTTTTTTTTATTAAACAATAAAGACATCTATTAAGAAATAATACACAATCTAAAGGTCTAGAGGTAGGACAGGCCCCTTGTGGGGAATGTCAAGCCTCCATCACCATTTCTTGTATTTCTTCTGCCCTCTCCTGAGGTGGATTAACTCTTAGACTAGTGGCCAGATGATGGTAGCAGCCTCAGGTACCACAGCCACACCAGATGATATCCAGAGGAAGAAAGTCCCTTTTGGGAACAAGGAAAAGGTTACTACAAATGCCTCTGGCAATCTTCTCCTCACATCTTACTGGCTAGGTTTGGGCAAGGGGACAGGATTTCTGTGATTGACCTGGGTCAACCTTTAGAAAGGAAAGAAATTAGAGTCAAAACAATAAGTACTTCCTAGTTTTCATGACTAGGGCTCCCCTGTCTTTTTAGCCTGTCTTCCACACTTCTGCTCATTCTTAAATCTACCTTTTGGGGCACCTGGGTGGCTCAGTCAGTTAAGCTTGATTTTGGCTCAGGTCATGATCTTATGGTTTGTGAGATCGAGCCCCTTGTCAGGCTCTGTGCTGACCGTGCAGAGCCTGCTTTGGATCCTTTCTCCCCTCTCTCTACCCCTCTCCCCCTCATTCTGTCTCTCTAAATAAATAAATAAATAAATAAATAAATAAATAAATATCCAAAAATATATATACCTTCTGTTCCTGATTTTACCCTCGTGTGGTGTATGTGCAAGTAACCACATGCCTCTGAGAAGGCCACAGCCCCCGTTTCTGCCCTTTCACTTCTGCTTGTTAAAGGCCCATTTCAATTGTCCTTCCGTCCTTTACCAATAAGTCAGCTTTACCTGCTTTTTGGTTCTGCCCAGTAAATGTTTATTGTGGCGAGGAGAGGGAAAAGTCTGGGTTAATTCCAGGGTCTGGCATGGGAGGATAAATGACTTCAGGAACCATTTGTGCAGGTTTGGAACAGTGGTGGGTAGTGGGTTTTTGCCGTGTAGAGTTTGAGAGGCCTGTGGATATGTTCAGCCTGCAGTTAGGTGTGCAGGTCTGCAATCTGAGGGGGAGGCCAGGATGAAGGGAGTAGATTTGTTGGCGGTCCGGATACAACACGGTAGTCAAAACTACAGGGTTGATGAGACTGCCCAGGACAGCCTATAATGGTTGAAACCAGGGAGCAAAGGCAGGCCGAGGAGGAGCCGTCCACTGCGGTGTGAGGGCAAACAATGCCGAGACTGTGCGTAGGAGAGAAGAGGCAAGAGAGAAGCAGGGAGTAAGTGGCAAGTAGCGTCAGGTGTAGCAGAGAGGTCCAGAAGGAGGACCGAGAAGTGTCCACTGGGTCTGACAACTGGGAGGGTCTTTGGAGACTTGTGACAGTGGTGGTTGGGGAGGCAAAGATGGATGTGGGGGCAGAAATGATATCCTTGTGGGTGAAGAGCGAGGAGGAGGTGAGGAAGGAGAGACAGTATGTGGACGGTGCTCTCTAGAAGCTTGACTGAGGAGGAAAGAAGGGAAGGGAGCATTGATAGGATTGTGTGTGTGTTGGGGGTTGGGGGGGGTGCTTTTTGTTGAGTGGAGAGATGTAAACACATTTCCGAGTTAAAGGGGAATCTTGAAAAGGAGACCGGAAGGGCCTGAAAGTCTCAGCTAGAGAACGATTGATAGGGTGGTGTCTAGGCACACAGGACCAGAGCACGGGTGGAGGGTTTGGGCTTGTGACTAGTGGGAAAGAAGTACAAAGGGGAGGGTATAGAGAGAACCTCTTAGGAGGTTGGCAGGGAATTCAGATGTTTCAAGCTGGCCCCTACTTTCTCGGTAAGTAGGAAGTCAAGTTAATTGCTGACGGTTAAGACAATGACCCGTGCAGGGGGTAATTTGAAGATAGGTGGCAAAAAGTTTGGGGGAAAAATAACTATTGGAGAAAATACCAGCAAAGTCATTTATTGAGTCCTTACTATAGTAAGTATATTCTCATTTAGTCCTCACAGGGACCCCCATGAGATAGTTACTTTTAGCCCCATTTTGTGGACCAGGAAACAGTTTTAAAGAGGTTAAGTGACTTGCTAAAGGTGTCAGGTTATGAACCAGGGATCCAGGCTTTTTCTGACACTGGAACCAGCCTCTCAGTCTTTATGCTCTACGGCCACACAGCGGGGAGGAAGCCTAGCAAGGATAAGTGGGCAGATTGTTTTATTTATTTAGTTTAGTTTAGTTTTGGTTTTTTTTAATTTTTTTTTTTCCAACGTTTTTTATTTATTTTTGGGACAGAGAGAGACAGAGCATGAACGGGGGAGGGGCAGAGAGAGAGAGGGAGACACAGAATCGGAAACAGGCTCCAGGCTCCGAGCCATCAGCCCAGCGCCTGACGCGGGGCTCAGAGCCTGACGCGGGGCTCGAACTCACGGACCATGAGATCGTGACCTGGCTGAAGTCGGACGCTTAACCGACTGCGCCACCCAGGCGCCCCTAGTTTAGTTTTTTAAGATATGAGCACAGGAGTTGCAATTTTATTTTTTTTATTAAAATTTTTTTAAAGTTTGTTGATATATTTTGAGAAATAGACACACACACACACACACACACACATACACACACACAGCACGAGTTGGGGAGGGGCAGAGAGAGAGGGGGAGAGAGAATCCTAAGCGGACTCTGCACTGCCAGCACAGAGCCCGACTCGGGCTCTATGAGATCCTGACCCAAGCTGATAGCATGACATGACACTTAACTAACTGAGCCACCCGGGGTGGGGGTGGGGGGCCTGGGCAGATTGTTTTAGAGTTAAGTGCAGTTTGTGGGTTGGAGGCCAGGAGAATGTGGTGACACCCACTGGCATGGTTGTGATACGTTTGCAGGAGGAGCACTCGGCTCCTGCCGTGGAGCTGAGAAAGAACCAGGCCGTGGGACAGACCAGGGTACAGGAATCCTGATGGGAGCTGCTCAGGCGTCAGCTAAACCAAGGAAGGAACCGAGGCCAGGAGGGAGCTTAGAGGAAGGGGACGGGTAGAAGAGATTGTAAGTCTACTAAGAAAGACCTTGAGGTGGCCACGAGAAAGGGGGAGAAGAGAGGAGGGTCCTGGAGCTGAGGAGCCGAGGCACCGTGTTGTGGATGTGATGTGCCCTGATGTTCCACGTTGTTCATCTTCCTATTTCTTTTGTGACTGAAGGAGTTGCGTCCAGAAGCTGTCTGATAAAACGATGTCTGAGAAGAAAGCTTGCATTGTACATTATGAAATCAGGCAGTGGGAGAGACTAAGGGTGTGTAGAGTGGGGGTGCTGTCTCTCGACTGGCCCAAGGTCAGCTCTGGCAATTCCAGTGTCCCTTATGGCATTTGCTTGGAACTGTACTCAGGTGATTTTTACCGATTAAAGGCAATAGCAGTTAGGTAATAACGTGGTTGTTTTTCTTTAGAGGAGCTTCATTCAGTGCCTGTACTCAGTGTAGGCCATTCTAGGACTACAAATACTTTTTGATTCAAGCACTACATTTAAAACTACCTCTTGGGGAGCCTGGGGGACTCAGCTGGTTAAGCTTCTAACTTTGGCTCAGGTCAAGATCTCACAGTTTGTGAGTTCGAGCCCTGCAGTGGGGGCTGATAGCTCAGAGCCTGGAGCCTGCTTTGGATTCTGTGTCTCCCTCTCTCTCTGCCCACCCAGGCGCCCCAGAAGTTTTGTTCTTTGAATTTTAACATGAATTTTTGATGGAAACGGTAGGAATAATTTTTATGATCTACATCTATGCTGGGACAGTTAACTTTTTACCCATTAGTTAGAAGGGACGTAAAGTCAACTTCTTTGAATAGTTTCCATTGAATTCATTTTGATTTTATCCAACCACTGTTTTTATGGCAATAATTCATCTCCCACATTTCAGTATCTTGTATATCTGTGTGTTGCCTGAGCCACTGTACATGGAGCTCAGCTTTTTGCTTTAAGGGAACTATGGAAATAGAGATACTACTGAATTAGATTACCAATATAATATTTTTCTAACTTGGTAGGTACTAAATATCTAATCACCAGTTTTTATTTAAAAGCTAGCCAACAAATTAATAATAGTATTATGGTATTTCAGAACAACAATGGAATATTAAAAAAAAAAACAGTGATTGCTTTTGTTACTAAAGGACTCTGTGAAAAAAGGAATTCTATGTGACTCCTCTCTATTTGTTGAGTTACATGAAAGCCTTGAAGCAGAGGTAACCACTCTCTCTCCTTTCTCATTTGTGTTGAGTGGTTTCAGTGATGTTGATTTCATTCAACTCTGATGAAATGAGAATAATTCTTGTAATATACCTCAAATATGTATTAACTTAAATTCTTATGGAATGATCTCATGGGTTGATTGTATACTGAGTAACTTTTCTTCCATGACCTGGGCTGAAGATCATAATGTAGAGAAGATACCAGAATAAGGAAGAATATTAGAATTCCAAAGCACAACCTTCCTCAGTGGTATGGCTAGCCTAACTTAATCTCTTTAAAACTGTTTCCTGATCCATAAAACAGGGATAACATTATCTCATGGGGTCACTGAGGATTAAATGACAATGTACTTAGGATACAGCCCAGTACAACATTAAGGACTCAATAAATGTTTTTGCTGTTATTATCTCTAAGAGTTTTTTTTCTAAACCTTTTGCCACCTCTTTTACTTGAAGATAAGCTTCCGTCAAAAATAGATTAAGGCCCTTGAGCACAGAGAATATAATTTATTTACCTTTGTCTCTGTGGTACCCAACTAAGAGGCAGACACACAGAGTCCTCAGTAAATGTTAGATGATTGAATGAATGGATGGAAATGTGATTCCTATCATGGAAGCCTGTGATTTCCCTCGTGAACTCAAAATTACAATGGAAGTCAGCAACAAAATGGTTATAGAATTTTTATTACATGAACCTTTTCAGGTATGTACAAAGCTAATGTCAGTTTTCAATTACCCTTCCTGAGACAATTTGCTTTTCCTCATTCTCCTCCTTCTAGCCCTGGTATCTGTTCTGCACTTACCAGTTTAGGCAAACTGCTGTTTGCCTGTGTACTTTCAAGTGCATGTTATTACTTCAGTTTCCAAACCTGTGTCTGATTTGAGATATACTTAAATTTCTCTTAAAATCAAGTGAAGTGTGTTTTCTAAGGATCTTCAGATTTGAGTCCTTGACGTTAGAAGTGAAACACATCTCCCTTCCCGTTAGTCTAATTCTTCCAACTGAGTGGAAAAACAATCCTAAATACATTAACCTACCTCAAAATCTATCTCTGTTGATCAATTAGTAAAGAACTATTCATTTTTCTCCTGGAAAGTAGTTTATTAACCAAGAAATCTACTTGTGACAGTAAGACCTGAAACCATGAAAGGCATAATACTAATCACACGTAATAGAACTACAATCATTTTTTGCGAAGGAAATTATCATTGTAAAAAAATTTAGACTATGACTCTTGGAACTGTAATAAGAACCTATATTTGTAAACTGCTTTGTAATTTTAAAGCACTTTTACTGCATTATCCTTCTTGAGATGCAGAATCATCCTTTAATATAAATAGAGCAAAAATTATTTAAATTGAACTGAATCTCAAAGAGGTGAATATGTTTACTATAACTCAGCAAGAAAATGGCAAAGAACCAACTACAGCCTACATTTTCTGGGTCTTAATGTAGTATTTTTGCCATTATAATGTAATGTCATATGCTTTTCCCATAGTAATAATAGGGGGATTGTGCTCCAGCATAAAGCACATTTGAATTTCATATTTGTTCAGAGAAAGGGTCTGATTTCATACTCTTTCATGGGATCTAGTCTCAGGTCTATCCCAGCTGAAGAATATCTTTCATTATAGAAATATAAACAGAACCTTGATTCCTATATGTGATGCATACAGGCAGGGTTGGCCTTTAGCCTGAACCCAACCATACTTTGATAAACGGTGTAATAAGCTACGGGAGCTACTGATGATCTAATCTACCATTCATCTCTTGCCAAGTTCATTTTAGGTAGAATCACGATAGGGATTTATATTTCTGGAGGCCAAGTTGGCTTCACGGCCCACATATTCCTCAGGCTAGAGAAGGCCCTGTCTTGCTCCTGCCTCTGGGTCCATTACTCATTTCCCTGTCTGGAAGTACCCTGCAGCATCGGGTTTTCCAGGCCCATAGTGCAGGGTTGGCTGAAGAGGCTGGAAAGGGATTTTTCCAGTTCAGCTTTGCATATTTTGTGCTTCACAGCATCTCCTACACCCTCCTACCATGCCCCATTCAATTCCTTCAGTTTCTTCTTAGCTCGTAAGACTCCATGAAGCACAAAATTCTTGAGGTACACAGTCCTTTGAATGAAGTCAGACTCCAAATCCAACTATATATTTAATAGACACTTAGTAGTTTTTTAGATTGTTTCTGGTGGTCCTACACTTAGATCAATAGCATAGAAATGAAAATATTTTTTCATTTAAAAGAGAAAGAGGGGCACCTGGGTGGCTCAGTCGGTTAAGCATCTGACTTTGGCTCAGGTCACGATCTCATGGTCTGTGGGTTTGAGCCCCACGTTGGGCTCTGTGCTGACAGCTCAGAGCCTGGAGCCTGCTTCGGATTCTGTGTCTCCCTCTCTCTCTGTCCCTCCCCCACTCATGTGTTGTCTCTCTCTCTTTCTCAAAAAAAAACAATAAAAAGTTTTAAAAAACTAGGAAGAAAATGGTGGAGACAAAGTAAATGCATAGTAATAGAAGAATAGTTACATTGTGGTAGAAGTCATTCAAAACAATATATTCCAAATCTTATTTCTTAAAAGATGCTCATAATACTAACTATGAAAAGCCAGCTGCAGGGGTTCCTGGGTGGCTCAGTTGGTTAAGTGCCCCGACTTCGCCTCCGGTCATGATCTTAGGCTTTGTGGGTTCAAGCCCCGCGTTGGGCCCTGTGCTGACAGCTCAGAGCCTGGAGCCTGCTTTGAATTCTGTGTCTCCCTCTTTGCTCCTCGCCTGCTTGCGTGCTCTCTCTCAAAAATTAAAAATAATAAAAACATTTTAAAAATTTTTAAAAAATTAAAAAGAAAAGCCAGTTGCAGAGCTGTGTGAATACTGTTATCTTAATTTATTTTAAAAAGTAGGAAAATGATAAAAGTACCAATAATCTGAATTATTGTGTTACCAGGCACTGTTGTAAGTGCTTAATGTGTAGTAACTCATTTAATGCTCTTATCAACCTGAAGAGGTAGGTACTATTGTTATCTTTTATTTATTTATTTTTGGGTACTATTGTTATCTTTATTTTAGAGATGAAGAAGTTGAGGTTCAGAAAAATAGGTTCCCAAAGTTACATAGTAAGTGTTGGAGTCACCGTCTGAGAGGAAATGCACCAGAATGTCAATAATCATTTCTGGATTAATGGTGTTATGGGTCAGTTTAATTCTTTTATATCTATAATGTTGAACGTGTCTCTACTCTTTATATTGCTGTAAATAGCATTTTAAAAAGAAATAAAGCATGTTTGGAATCTAGAAAAACAATAAGAGGACATTTATAGGTTTGAATTTCAAAGAAGCCTTTTCTCTTATATCTGAAGTAGATATTATACTTGATTTTTTTTTTTTTTTAAAGTTTATTTTGAGAGACAGAGCAGAGGAGGGGCAGTGAGAGAGATAAAGAGGAGAATCCCAGGTAGGCTCCGTGCTGAGCTCAAACTCAACAAATCGTGAGATCATGACCTGAGCCAAAACCAGGAGTTGGATGCTCAACTGACTGAGTCACCCAGGTGCCCCCAAATTGTACTTGGTTAAGAGGGGACAATAGACGCAAATACCACTACTTTCTATCAGTACAATCTCCCCAGTTGATAACCTCTCAGTATGTGACAATTTTCTTTTATCAGTAAAGAGAACAAGACCTTTTTTAGTTCGTGATTAAACATTGTAAAGCACAATCCAGGAAACTGGCTTCTGATCAAACCGGGTTTTGTTTGAACATTCAAATACTTCACCAGCAATAGAGTGTAAAGGCACATACACTGTAGAACATCTCCAGGAAATGTACACTTTACTCCCTCTAAAGTGTAGCTTCAAAGGCAAAAATATTTCAAGAACAATATGTTTTATTATCTCGGCTCTTGTTTTCTGGTTACTTAACTTTTCAGCCCTTCTTTTTCGCATTTGTTTCCAGCATTTCTTTCCTTTCAGAAAACCAACCAGCCAGCCATCCAACTAGCCCACCGATTAGCCTCAAATGTGTTGAAAGTTGGTAACATTTTGAGTTTTATCAGTGATCATGGCTCTATTTGCTAGTAGGTGCCAGGCACTCTGCTAATAAACGCGTTCTGTGCGCCAGCAGTGACACAGTAGAGGGCCGTGGTTTGAATGTGGCACATGGTTTGGCCCAGACAGCGTAAGCCCACAGTGTTGGGAATGAAATTGAATTACTTGTAGACAACATCTGAAATTTTTGATTTCCGTTTTTTGCAGAAGAGAGTTGGAACATCTAGCAGGTACAGCTATGGCCACCCCCTTAACTCACTTATATTCCTTACCAGGCTCCTGCTGTGTTTTTTCATTTTGGGACCCCTGATGTTAGTTATTTAATCCTTTGAGATATTATAAGCCCTCTTAAGCTAGAGAGGGAATTGGCTGGGTCAAGGATCTGCCATTAGTAAAAAGCACTGTTGGACTTGAGAGCCCGTGTTCTTTCTACTCTGCGCTGCCCTCATAGCTCTGTAACGTGGCTCCTCAGCTTCCGTGTTGGGCCATGACGTTTATTACTCGTGTCGCAATCTTCTGTCAGTGTCTTAGTCAAATGAGACGAATTTTCAATTATTTCAGTCCTTTCCTATCTTCCTGAGATAGCCTTTCAGGTTTCTGAGTCCCTTATCTTCGGAGGAAGGTTCTGTGTGATTCTTGGATTTCTTTGGTTTTTGGAGAAATTATTTTCTGAGGCTGAGGCAGAATATGATTGGCTTGAAAGGAGCTAAGGTTTTGAGAATAACATAGTTTGAGAATGAGAATATTAGTCACGGGATCCCAGTACTTGTCAGATGCTGAGAATACTTGGAAAGACTCAGCCATGTGACGGCTCCATGTGGTTAATGGTGATGATCAGGGCTTTGTGTTTGTTTTCCTAAGATAAATCACGGTTTCAGTACCTTATAAGAAATTACACCCATCAGTCTTTCAACTCTGTGCAACTGTTTTTCTTCTGAAAACAGACCAAAATACATTACAAAAATTTTTGTTTTCACCGTATAAGCATATACTGAAGGAGGGTGACATTTGTTTATTTAAGGAGCCCAGGTAATGGGCATGAAAGCAGTTCCAAGTCATGGGCTGGCTGTCCTGGCCCCATCTGTGCTCCCACAGGAAGCAGCACAGTAAGCAATGTCCTGCTTATAAACAGTGGACAATGAGGTACATGTCTTGGCTGAATTCCAGGTGGTTCCTGGTTGTTTAGTTGCTAATGATGTCAGAGTACCCAGGTTTCTCTGCATGGGTTTTCTCTGGATGTTGGTTCCTCAGAAGAGGGTGTCTTTAGCTCTGACACGAAGACAGTTTGAGTATATTTTGGCTATAGACTAAAACCTGATATTTCAGGAGTGAATAGAAAGCCGATACATATTCAGCAAAGGGTTTATTGATATGGTATCTGCTCCTTGATGCTGGAGGATTTAGTTACATATATTAGAGAAAAGCTTTCCGGTTTTGCTCTGTCTTTGGAAAGCATTTTTAAAATCAGCAGTTCTGTGTCGAGACGTCATTTTCTCTCCAGAGAACTCACCGAGTGATTAAAAATGATTTCAAGTTAGTTTTCAGCTAGCTTTAAATCTTAAAATGAAGACAGAATTCACTTGTTTTAATTAAATAAAAAATGAGGTGTATTTTTTACCTGACAGTGGTACTAGTTAGCCAAAAGCTTTTGTGAGTTAACAGTGTGATACGGGTACTAAAAACTTTAGTGAGAGCCGAGTAGTCGGACGACATTCAGAGTCCTAATTTCTGGACTTGAAATCTTCCTGAAAATTTCTATCACTTATTCTTTGTTACAGTGGGAGAAGTACAGACATTTTTATTTCCTCTTTCCTAATACTGGCATTTTAGGAAAGAGATTGTCGGGAAGAGGTGGGCTTTCCTTGAGAAATGAGGGCTGTGCCAGTGCGGATAGGGCAAGTTAGCATTTGCCTTAAAGGACGAGTCTTTGGGGGAAGTCTCTGCCATGTGGAGTTTCTTTTTTCAACCCTATAAATAGAAGGAAAATGAAGACAATTTTGGCTCAACTGCCCTGAGCCACAGGAATTTATTCAAATTTTGCATTTGTTGCAGCTAGCTAGCTTTCTCCCCTTCCTCTCCATTCTTCCCTTTCCCTCCTTTCTTTTCCTTCCTTTTCTTTCTCCACCCTGGGGTAAAGATTAGTAAATTCCATCTTTGTGATCTAAAAGCAATAGACTATGTGTGGTAGTGACTAACTTATACTCTGTGTAGTCATTTAGACATGAGATTCTGGCTCCGTAAATACTAAATCCTTAAAAAAGGAATTTTCATGCATGGTTTCCTAGTTATTTTGAGCGCATGATTTTTTTTCTTTTTTTTTTTTTTTTAAATAATCTTCCTGTTCCTGTTACTCAGTGATTCTCCATCAGGCTGTTAGGGATGGGATAGGGATGATGAACTTTTTTCTTTCCGGTGAGGGCCAGTGACCTTGGGGGATAGCGTGTGGGGAAATCCACAACCCCAGATTGGAAAAACACACAGAAAAAATAATAGAGCTTTTACTTAAAGAGCCAAAATAGAGAACATTACTCTCATAAGCTTTTTAGATTAAAGAGCGTAAAGGACTTAGATACAGTCAGTAGTGACAGACATGTTTATATATGTATCACATCTAAGTATGAAGCAGAGAGAGAAAAGAAGTTTGTAGACAGATGGCAAGAAGTAGTAGAGCCACAACTAGGAAAACAGAAAACAGTAAAAGGTAAGAATGAAAACATTAAGTTTTGGAGGAATTTGTGAAGAAAGACACAATAAGCACAGAATATGCTTACGTATCCATGTGCTGTCTGTCCGTCACATTCACAACTGCTTCTCTCCCAGCCCTGATAGGCAGTTTCCATTTCAAGAACCCAAAATTGGGACCATCTCAAATAAGTGTTGTTTGGTTGTAATTTCTCATCCAACTAGTATTATGTACTAAAACTACCATATCTAGATTTGGGAACCCAAAAACTTGAGAAATTATGATTAAAATTACTCATTAGAATAGCACTCTAAAAGTGTTAGTTCAAAACAACTGTCTAAAAAATGGGTAAGTGTGAAAATATCTGTCTGGTATTTTAGGAATGCCTAGAATTTGGGGCGCCTGGGTGGCTCAGTCGGTTAAGCATCCGACTCTTGGTTTTGGCTCAGGTCATGATCTCACAGTTCGTGGGTTTGAGCCCCGCTTCAGGCTCTGTGCTGGTGGTGCAGAGCCTGCTTCAGATTCTCTCTTTGCCCCTTCCCCACCCTTCCGACTCCCCCCACCCTCGTGTGGGTGCACGTGCACTTTCTCAAAATAAACTTAAAAAAAATTGCTAGAATTTTAAAATTCCTCGTTTACTCAATTTTTCTCACAAACTAAATGTAAAAGTTACAACAGAATATACTTACATTAAATTTTATAGCAAGCTGAGAGACTAAAAAATAGTTTTAAGTGGTTGAGAGTGTACTTTATTCACTAATGACTTTGTCTATAGGTAATGAGTAAGGTTTTTGTTTTGTTGTTTTTTTTTTTTTTTTTTTTTGGTAACTCCTTGGGAGAGTGTGGAATGTTACGCTAATTTGTAGCATAAAGGGATTCTTTTCTTTCATGAGTGCAACACTTTCATCTTAAGGCTTTTAAAAGTATTTCAACTAAGGAATCTTAAAACTATGGCTTTTTGTTTTTAATAACAAAGAAAATGGATGACACTTTGGCACTCTACCCATGGATAGTATGGAACTAAGCTAAGGACTAGAAGTTCTCCACTCCAGGTTGGGTGGCCCAGGGCCGTGGGGTTGAATGCAGTTGTAGTGGGGTGGCCCTGCCTGGAGAACAAAGTTGTTTCCTCATGCTTGTTTGTTGGTTGAGCGTGGTAGTCATATTAGCCATTTGGATCTCAGTAGTGATGTGGTAATGCTAGTCAAGCACGTGTAATATTTCCCATGCACAGGGGAGTATCCTACATCTTGTTAATATTACTCAGTTTCTATTTATCCTCCAAAACCAAATAAGTGGGCCCAATCACATAATAACATGTTTTCAGTCACTTTGGTGTGTGACCAATTAAAACAATTTATTCTGTAAATAGTCTTACTAGCCAGATAGTAGGATTTTAATTCTTTATATTATCCCACCCCCTTTTTTTGTGTGCCAAGTAGTATCTTTGTACAATTAAAAATTCTAAAGCATACTGTTACACAGACATATGTGGAGTAAGAAGTAATGGAGTGGAGTAAAAACTTATGCCCCTGCCTAGAAGAAACTACTTTTAATAGTTTCGTGTATATATTCCCAAACATTTCCCACCATGGAAAACTTTCCATGAAGGTATATATATCCCTAATTCATTCTTTTTTTTTTTTTTTTTTTTTAATGGAATGCTTCGCAAATTTGCATATCATCCTTGAAAAGGGGCCAGGTTAATCTTCAAGCCAGTTCATTGTTTTTAATGGCTGCGTTACATTCTCAAATATGGGTGCAACATAATTTAGCTCTGACTATTGATAGACACTTGGGTTTTTTCTTTTTATTTAAAAAAAAATTTTTTTTTTAACGTTTATTCATTTTTGAGAGACAGAGAGCAAGAGGGTGGGGGGAAAGAGAGAGGGAGACACAGAATCCGAAGCAGGCTTCAGGCTCTGAGCTGTCAGCACAGAACCTGACGTGGGGCTTAAACCCAGGAACCCATGAGATCATGACCTGAGCCGAAGTCGGACACCTAACTGATGGAGCCACCCAGGTGCCCCATGGGGTTTTTCTAATTTCTTGCCCTTAAAGTCAACAGAGCAAGGAAGTTCTTTGCATACTTTTTTGCACATTCGCAAAAATATCGTTGGTTGGATTTCTAGGAGTAGAATTGGCTAAATGAATTTGTAGCTCATAGAAGTAGACATTTCCCCCAATGATGTATGAAAATGAGTATTTTTAGGTATCTTTGCCAATATTTGAGAGTAGGTACCTTTTCCCCCCGCTTTGGCAGTTTGAGATCTCATTGCTCTAATTTGTGTTTCTCTAACTAAAAGGAGGTTGCGTATTTATTTCTTTTCATATATTTATTGGTATTTGTTTATCTTTTATGATTGCCCTTTTAATTGCTTGATATCCTTTTAGTTTTCTTAGGAGCTCTGTATATATTAAATAATAGTCCTTTGTGATATATGTTGCAGATATTGTCTCCTTCTCTTATCATTTATATTTTATAGTGTCTTTGGTCACACAGGAGTTGTCTAGTTTATGTAGTTGTATTTGTCAGTTCTTTTTCTTCTTTAAAACTTTTGAATTTTGTGTCTTATTTTAGGGAGGCCTTCTCCATCCCAAGATTATAAACAGCTTCTCCCTTATTCCCTTTGAATACGTTTTTAGTTTAACAAAATACTTTGTTGGTTATCAATTTGGGATCATTTATGTTTAAAGTATGAGGTAAGACTCTAACCTTTCTCCACACGTGAATATCCAGTTATCCCAGCGCCATTTATTGAATAGTCTGTTTTCGTGCTCGCTTCGGCAGCACATATACTGAATAGTCTGTTTTCCTCACGGATTTCAAATTTTCTTATGTTCTTCTCATATGTAGATGCATTTGTTTTTGTACTTCTGCTGATCTGTTGATTTGTTTATTCCTCCTCTGGCATCATGTTGTTTTGATATCTGGTAGGGAAAATCCTTCCTTTCTTTTTAAAAATACCTTAACCTCAAGCATTTATTTACTTTTTCCAGAAGAACTTCTTAATCTATTAATATCAAAATATCTTGTTTAAATGGTATTTTATACTTTGGTTTTATTTTTATATATGATTTATTCATTCAGTAATCTGTATCTTTTTTTTTTCTTCCTTTTTTCTTACATTTCAGAGTCCTGTATATGGAAACTCACATGAGTCAGTTCAGTCTAGAAGGGTAGTGATTTCTCACAATATGGACAAAGCTCTAAAAGAAGGTAAGGATTAAATGAGAGTATATAATTGTCATGTAAAGCAATTCATATTGTTTGAAAGGGAAAATTGTGATCTCCAACAAATTTATCCTTCTTGTCTGTGTGTAGCCTTAGGAATTTTTCGTCATGGGTTTTTATGATGACTGAATCATATATCTGTATTTCAGTTGAATGGATGGGATTTAAATATTTATTAAGTAGGATTTCCAGGTCATGAAGCTCACTGGCCACGTGGAGCTAGTTCCACCACGTGAAACAAGGGTCTGTCCTCTGCTATCTAAAACGGGTATCAGGAAATACATTTTCTTTCAATATAACCTAGAGAAGGTGTGCTGGGATGAGTGTGCTCAGGCTCATTCATTGACAAACCAGTGAAACAAATTAAGGGGTAGCGGTCGGCCTTTGGAAAGAATGGAGGACATGCCTGTAAAAGTGGTATCGAAAAGGGTTGAAGGCTGGTTGCTGAGGGCACAATATTGTTCATTGTTACATGTAGATGTGGAAATAAGTAGGTGTAATTAGAAATATTGAAATTGAGAAGATATATTTTGATCAAATTAAAGTTCAAATAATTTTAAAATCAGATTTCTAAAAACTCAGTTTCACTTGTAAGTACAGAAAAAGTCTTGAGTTTTTCAAGCGAATACATGGTGTTAGATATGAAGTTGAGAAAACCGAGTAAGTGATACATACTTAAGCAAGTATGTTTACTTTCATAGTTCACAGAAATCACTGTATTAAAATTTGAAGATGAGTGCTATGTAAGTACAGAGACAGTCTGAAATTGTGTGTATGCATAGAATTTTAGAACTTCGGAGACTAAACTTTTAAAATACTTCTTTCTTTTTCTTTCTTTTTTTTTTTAATTTACATCCAAGTTAGTTAGCATATAGTGCAACAATGATTTCAGGGGTAGATTCCTTAATGCCCCTTACCCATTTAGCCCATCCCCACTCCCACAACCCCTCCAGTAACCCTCTGTTTGTTCTCCATATTGAAGAGTCTCTTATGTTTTGTCCCCCTCCCTGTTTTTATATTATTTTGCTTCCCTTCCCTTGTGTTCATCTGTTCTGTGTCTTACAGTCCTCATATGGAAGTCACATGATATTTGTCTTTCTCTGACTAATTTTGCTTAGCATGATAGCCTCTAGTTCCATCCACGTAGTTGCAAATGGCAAGATTTCATTCTTTTTGATTGCCGAGTAATACTCCATTATGTATGTGTGTGTGTGTGTGTGTGTGTGTGTGTGTGTGTGTGTGTGTGTGTATGTATACCACATCTTCTTTATCCATTCATCCATCGATGGACATTTGGGCTCTTTCCATACTTGGCTATTGTTGATAGTGCTGATATAAACACTGGGGTGTGTGTGCCCCTTCGAAACAGCATACCTGTATCCCTTGGATAAATACCTAGTAGTGCAATTGCTGGGTCGTAGGGTAGTTCTGTTTTTAATTTTTTGACGAACCTCCATATTGTTTTCCAGAGTGGCTGCACCCACCAGCAGTGCAAAAGAGATCTTCTTTCTCCGCATCCTTGCCAACATCTGTTGTTGCCTGAGTTGTTAATGTTAGCCATTCTGACAGGTGTGGGGTGGCATCTCATTGTGGTTTTGATTTGTATTTCCCTGATGATGAGTGATGTGGAACATTTTTTTGTGTGTCGGTTGGCCATCCGGATGTCTTCTTTGGAGAAGTGTCTATTCATGTCTTTTGCCCATTTCTTCACTGGATTATTTGTTTTCTGGGTGTTGAGTTTTGTAAGTTCTTTATAGATTTTGGATACTAACCCTTTATCTGATATGTCGTTTGCAAATATCTTCTCCCATTCCATTGGTTGCCTTTTAGTGTTGCTGATTGTTTCCTTTGCTGTGCAGAAGTAAAATGTTTGTATTAGTCAAGTATGATGACTTTAATAAAAGCCAAATTTAAAATTCAATAATTTTTAATATTCATAATCTCAATATCATGGTTTAAAAATAATTCTTAATTGCTTTTATTGAAGTAAAATTTACATACTTTGAAATGCACAAATCTTAAGTGTACATATAATACAGTAATTTTCATAAATTCGAATAACCATGTAACCAGCACCATTTGCAAACTAAAAAAATTTTTTTTTAATGTTTATTTATTTTTGAGAGAGCATGAGAGTGTTCATGCGAGCAAAGGAGGGGCAGAGACAGAGAGGGAGACAGAGATTCCCAAGTAGGCTTCATGCTGCCAGTGCAGAGGACTGACATGGGGCTCGGGCTCACAAAATGTGAGATCATGACCTGAGCCGAAATCAGGAGTTGGATGCTAAACCACCTGAACCACCTAGGAGCCCTAAACATTTCTATCATTATAGAAAGTTTACCTCTTGTCCCTCTCTAATGAAACCTACTTCCCTGTTCTAATTTCTATCATGGTAGATTAGTTTTGCCTATTCTTAAACTTCAAGAAGTTTGTATGGAATCATACAGGGTGTAGTCTCTTATGCCTGGCTTCTTTTCTTAGCATGTTTTTTTTTTTTTTCCCCCCCCTCAACATTTATTCATTTTGGAGAGAAAGAGAAACAGAGTGTAAATGGGGGAGGGGCAGAGAGAGAGGGAGACACAGAATCTGAAGCAGGCTCCAGACTCTGAGCTGTCAGCAGAGAGCCTGACATGGGGCTCAAACTCACGAACCGTGAAATCATAACCTGAGCTGAAGTTGGCTGCTTAACCAACTGAGCCACCCAGGCTCCCCATTTCTTAGCATATTTTTAAGATTTACCCTTTTTTTTTTTTTATATCAGTTCATTCTTTGTTATTACTGAGTGTAGTATTCCATTACACTAATATGACTGTGTCACAATATATTTATCCTTTCTCTTTTTGGACATTTGGGTTGTTTCTAATTTTTTGAAACATATTGAATAAAGTTGCTAAAATCAAGTATTTTTGTGGACATATGTTTTTCATTTGCCTTGGACAAATTCCTAGGAGTAGAATTGCTGGGCCAAGGGTAGTTGTGTGTTTAACTTTGTGGGAAATTGCCAAATAATATTCTAAAGTGGTTATGTCTTTATTTCGACTCTCACTATATATGATTGTTCTGGTTGTTTTTTACATTGTCACCAACATTTACTGTTGTCATTTTATTTTAACTATTCTGATTAATGTAAAACAGAATCTTATTGTGACCTTACGTTGCATGTCTGTGGCGACTAATGATGTTGAGCATCCTTTCATGTGATTTTTGGTCATTTCCATATCTTTACTTGTGATATGTCTGTTCATGTCTTTTTTTAAATAAATTTGTTTAACTTACAATAATTTATTTGTTAGGATTTTTAAAGATCTATTCTGGTTTCACATTTCTTGTTAAATATAGATATAGTGAATATTTTCTCCCAGTTTGTAAATTGCCTTTTATTTTTTAAATGTTGCCTTTGAGCAGAAGTTTTTAATTTTGATGACATCTAATTTACCAATCCTTTTTTCTTTCTGTTCTCTAGGTAGGATAATTTTTGTTCATCTGTCTTCAAGTTCATTGACTGTTTTTCTTACATTTTTAGTCTGTCGTTAAGGGTATTCGATGAAATGTTTTATTTAAATATTGTACTTCTCATGTCTAGAATTTCTATTTGGTTCTTTTGTGTAGTTTTTGGTTCTCTACTGAGATTTCCCCATCTGTCACTTATTATGACCATCTTTATCTGTAATTCCTTGAGCATATTTATATAGCTGCTTTAAGGTATCCTTGTGTGAAGTCCAAAATCTAGGCCATCTTGGAGTTGGTTTCTATTGATTGATTTTTGCTCTTAAGTGTGTGTTACTTTTGTTTGTATGTTTCTTCTCAGGTCTTCTTTTTGATTGTGTCTTGAACAGTGTGGATGCTGCTTTCTAGACATTCTAGTTTCTGTTATTGTCCTCTGAAGAGTGTCAGTTTTTGTTCTAGTATGCAGCTTAATTTTTTAACTGTTCACCTTGGGGATACTTGGTTTTACACATATTTTTAGGGTAGGTTTCTTTGGGTTTTGTCCTTAGTCTATGGTGAATTTCTCAGTCCTGGGACCTAGGCTTAACCCTTCTAGTTCATGTTCCCTACACAGTTTCAGTGGCAAGTCCATGGTCACATCTCTAGCAGGGCAGGATTCCAGCTCTGCGGTGGACAACAGTTCAAGTATGTGCTCAGCTACTTCAGCCATCTAGCTCTTGCTTTGAACTGGTCTCTTTGCAGTCATACTTCCATACATGTGTAGGACATAATCAACAATGGGTTTGAGAGTTTGTAATCCAGAATTTGTGGCTCCATCCTTGTTTGTGCTTCCTGCATTTATTTTCAGCTGCTTTGGCAGTTCCTAACTCTGTTTCTGATATCTTAGATTAAAGTAAAAAACAGATGTTCATTCTAAGTTTGAACTGCCTTGGGGCAATTGGGTGGCTCAATCAGTTAAGTGTCCGACTTTAGTTCAGGTCATGATCTCCCAGTTTGTGAGTTCGAGCCCTGTGTCGGGCTCTGTGGTGACAGCTCGGAGCCTGGAGCCTGCTTTGGATTCTGTGTCTCCCTGTCTCTGCCCCTCCCTTGCTCACATGCTGTCTCTCTTTCTCTCTCAAAAATAAATAAACATTAAAAAAAAAAAAAAGTTTGAACTGCTTTGTGTCTCTAGGACTGTTGAGTGCTTCAGGGGAAAGTTACATAAACATGACTTATACCAGCGCTAGTCCCTTCTATTGGTAGATTTTTCCCTTCAGTTTCTCTGACTTTGCTTTCTGGTGCCTTTAAATAGTTCTTTAATATTTTTTCTCTAGAGTTCACAGTTGTTTTCTATAGGAAGGTTAGTCTGATATAAGCTTCTTCCACGACTGGAATTGGAACTCTCTTTTTTCCTTTTAATTGTGGTAAAATTCATAATGTAAAATTTACCAACTTAACCATTTTAAAGTGTATAGGTCAGTAGTGTTAAGTACATTTTCATTTCTGTGTAAAGTTTTTCGAACTCTTTTCATCTTGCAAGACTGAAACTCTATACCTATTCAATAATTTCCACTCCCCCATTCCCTCAGATCGTGGTAATCAGCACTCTACTTTCTTTGTCCATGAATTTGACTTTAGGTACCACATATAAGTGAAATCAAATAGTATCTGTCCTTTTGTGTTTAGCATATTTACTTCTTTTTAAGTAAATTTTTATTTTACATATTTACTAGATTTACATAATGTTCTCAAGATCAGTCCATGTTGTAGCATGTGTCAGAATTTCCTGTTTTAACGTTGACGAATACTCCGTTTTATGTCTATAACCAGATAGTTTTTTTTTTTTTAAGATTTCATCTTTTTCAGTAAACTGTCCACCCAATGTGAACTTATGACCCCATGATCAGGAGTCACCTGCTGTCCCGACTGAGCCAGCCGGGCACCTCCTGTAACCACATTTTCTTTATCTATTCATCAGTGGACATCTGGGTTGCTTCCGCTTTTTGTTGTAGTGAATATGCTGCTGTGAACATGGGTGTCTCTTTAATTTTTTAAGACTGTAAAGTTTCTCTGTCCTTAAACGTGGCATATTTATCTACCATGGACCAATTTGTTTCAGAATACTTATGGAACAGAAAAGACCAGGGCTGAGGCCTAGTTGACAAAAACCAAAACAGAATGAAACCAAAAAACCCAAAAACCACATTATCCTCAGGCTACTTTCTGAACAATGATTTATTTCAAAAGAACAATATTATCCAAAGCCTTTGGGTAAGAGGTTTAGTTAATTACACTTTGGTACAAGAATTTTTTTTCTTTTTTTTTTTTTTTTAGCATTTATTTATTATTATTATTTTTAAGGTTTATTCATTTTTCAGAGACAGACACAGCGTGAACAGGGGAGGGGCAGAGAGAGAGGGAGACACAGAATCCGAAACAGGCTCCAGGCTCTGAGCTGTCAGCACAGAGCCCAATGCGGGTCCTGAACTCAGAAACCTCAGGATCATGACCTGAGCTGAAGTCGGACACTTAACCGACTGAGCCACCCAGGCTCCCCAAACGTTTATTATTGAGAGACAGAGAGCCTGAGCATGGGAGGGGCAGAGAGAGGAGAAGAACAGAATCTGAAGCGGGCTTCAGGTTCTGAGCTGTCAGCACAGAGCCTGACGCGGGGCTCAAACTCAGAAACTGCAAGATCATGACCTGAGCCAAAGTTGGACGCTTAACCGACTGAGCCACCCAGGTGCCCCTTCACTATATTCTTAATGTTTACAATTTCCTCTCCTTTGTTTTAAGCAAAATGATTTTCAGTGAAGTTGAACATTATATTATCTACCAAAAGAAGAGCTAAAGGCTGCTATAAAGTTGGTCATGAGAGTAAAATGGATGCATTTGTCAGTCGTCAAAAACAACAGTAAACTAGGGGCGCCTGGGTGGCTCAGTCAGTTAAATGCTCGACTCTTGATTTCAGCTCAGGTCATATTCTCATGTGGGTTCGAACCCCACGTCACACTTGCTTCTAGATTTATCCTACTTTGTTACCCTAAATCCTCCTTTTATATTAATCTAACTAAAGTTCCAATCATGTTATTCCATTTTATGTAATCTTCAGTGATTCCTTTTTACCTGCTTATTTCTTTGAGAGCAGTCTAGAACATAGATTTGATAATAGCACTTAAATTTTTGTTGGCTAGTGTTATGTGTTTAGAAGAAAGACTCTTTGCTTGGAAGTGAGGATAAGTTGTTCTTTCTCATTGTGGTTTGTTATATTATTTAAACTTATTTCTTTAAAAAAAATTTATTTTTTGAGAGAGTGAGTGTATAAGCAGAGGAAAAGGGAGAGAGAGAATCTTAAACAAGGTCTACACTCAGCGTGGAGCTCAATCTGGAACTTGATCCCATGACCCTGGGATCATACATGACCTGAGTCGAAATCAAGACTCAGATACTCAACTGAGCTACCCAGGCGCCCCTATGCTTATTTGTTAATAAAGACCATAAAATAATTTTATCATGAATTTCTGTATCTCTTCAAATTGACCCATAGAGCATATTTGAAAATAATTTGTTCATATATGGACTTGTGTAAATGAGTGTAGCTATGTAATAGATACTTAGAATCATGGCTTTGTTTCATACTTTTTCTTTTTTTTGCCCAACTTGGGGCTCAAACTTATGACCCTGAGATCAAGAGACATAGGCTTTACTGACTGAGCCAGCCAAGTGCCCTTGTTTCATACTTTTTATATTTGTTATATTTTTATAATACTTAGCTTAAAGAGGTACTGATAGAGATTGATAGAGATTTGTTAGTGGGACAGGTATGTGTTCTGTTACTGAGTTCAGATTTTTGCCAATACTCATTTTTATCAATTTGTAATCAAAATGTATTATTGGAAGAGTATTCTAGAGCTGTATTAGTTAGCATGTACAATGTGGTTAACAAACGTAATGGGACATTATGTAGATGAATATGCCATTCACATAAATCCTTTAGTATACTAAGATCTTGTTTTAAAGATCTCAAGTCTCTTAAAATTGCTTTTAATTTCCTTCTATAATTTGAAAGCAAATTTTAACGAAAGGAAAAGTGCTTCTATTTCCCAAATGTTTTTGGTTGTAGATTTATTTGCTACTAGTTAGAAACTCTATGGCCTGAAAACTTTGTTTAATGAAAGAGTAAGGGAGAAAGAGTTGCAAATGAACAAATTTAGCAGTGTTTTGTTGTCAAGGTGGCTCTTACCATGTTCTGATAGCTTGGCATTGAGATGTCCAGGAGAAGAATCTAAAGGACTTGTAGACAAGGGCCTGTGGTGGTTACATAATTCAGCCCACCATCTCAGGAAGTAATTTTTTTGTGTCATCCTTGTCCATTGGCTATCTGGCTTGTTTAAAGTTCCCTCTGATGGAATATTCACTATCTAATGTGAATCTTGAATAGCTTTAATGTTTTTTATTCAGTTCCTTCTTATGTTGAACAGAAGAAACAACTTCTTGTGACTTCCAAGTCTGTTTGGTCCTAATAATGCCTTCTAGGGCAATTTTTAAACGTGTAGCCATTTGTGTATTTTTTCATATAAATAATGTTTTAAACAAGCTGGATGTCCACTGGGCAAGGAAGCTGTTTCAGATTTCTCATGTCTTTCACTCCTGTGACTTGTTTAGTTCACCTTAATGTGGAACCATTGTGTGCTGAGTAGAGTGTTTGACTTGCCACCTATTTGACTTTGAGCAAGTTATTTCACTTCTTGGAGTCTCAGTTTCCTGAGAGGATTAGCTCAGTTAGTGTGTAGGAACAATGATCTATTTGTTGCCAATAAATAAGATTATAGGATTAACCTATTCCTGTTTTTGCTGTAATTTCTTAAATATCTGGGTCAGAAACTTTTCCTGTTTTCTCCTAAATGGAATAATCCATTTAGGAATGAGATGTGACTACTTTTTTTAAAATCTAGAAAACATAACCATTTTTTTAAAAAAGTTTGTTTATTTTTGAGAGAGAGAGAGCGAGTGTGGGGAGGGTCAGACAGAGAGGGAGACTGAGAATCCCAAGCAGGCTCCACACTGTTAGTGCAGAGCCTGATGTGGGCCTCAAACTCTTGAATCGTGAGATCATGACATGAGCCAAAATCATGAGTCAGACGCTTAACCGACTGAGCCACCCAGGCACCCTAGAACACATAACAGCCGTTAGTTGAAATTAATATCTGAAAGTGAGCAGAAAATAGCCAAAATGTTTAGGAGATGATTAATTTGTTGGATTTGCGTTTATTTTGCCTTATCTTTTGTGTCCAGTGGATATGTATCTATTCTACCTTCCATACTGGGAGTTTATAATACTAGAATTAAATACTTATTTAATGAAAAATGAACGATTGAGGTAGTGTCTTTTTTTTTTTTTTTTTTTTTTCTTCCCGATGCCTCCCCCATTACTCTTTGGGAAGTAATGGTTCTCAGCTGTAAGGCTTAGCTGTCTTAAGTATCTTATCACTAAGGCCAGTGGAATCACTAGGAGAATTTAGCTAAACCTTTGTACCTATGCGTCTGTGAACAAAATTCTTGGTGCTCTATACGTGTTTTTGACCTATGAGATTTAAGATGCTATTTTGTAAATTATTATAAATCTATAATGCAGACATTCTGGAAATGTGGAAAAGGATTGGATACACTTTCACAGTTGATATTCTGAGAAAAAAACTGTCACAGAATATTAAAACAAGAATGGTGTTTTCTTTGACTTGCGGGCTGTTGCCTACATTTGGAATCCTCACACAGGATGAATACTGATCCTGAGCTGGGGGTTCCATTTGTGACTCAGTTTTCTAGGAAATATGACCCCCACCTTCCCCCACTAAGCGCATTTAAAATTGGTGTGTAGTGGCCAAGATGAGTAAAATGAGCAACAAATCCTGGAATGCACAGGTATTTGAGAATTATAGGTTAGCCTTTTGTAGGCCAGCTGTGAAGTAAATCAGGATCCCAAGTTACATTTTGCTCCATAGGATTCCTGGGGACAAAGCAAAGCAAAAGGATGAACTATTATCTGAGATGACATAAGGTCATATCAAAATTAAGCCAAATCAAGTGGTATTTGAAGAAGGAAAGAAAAAAAACCTTGAGAAATAAGCAGTGCTTAAAATATAGTACAGGTGTCCTTGAGCTGGAACATGAGTATGTGTTTTTCTCTTGGGGGAATTGCCACTTAAGCCCAGTACCATTTTTATTTTTCAGTCTTTATCTTCCTTCTCTATGGACTTGAGCTGCCCTGAGCAGTACAGTGACTTCTGTACAGAAGTGGTAATGGAGTATGTGGCTAGTCCAAATTAAGATGTGCTAGAAGTATAAAATATATACCAGATTGTGAAGACTTAGTATGGAAAAGAATTTCATCAATATATAGTATTGAATATGTATTGAAATCCTAATATTTTAGATATATTAGATGAAATATATTATTGAAATTTAACTGTTTCTTTTTCCCTCTTTTTTTTTTTTTTACTAATTTTTTTTTAAATTTTTTTTTCAACGTTTTTTATTTATTTTTGGACAGAGAGAGACAGAGCATGAACGGGGGAGGGGCAGTGAGAGAGGGAGACAAAGAATCGGAAACAGGCTCCAGGCTCCGAGCCATCAGCCCAGAGCCCGACGCGGGGCTCGAACCCACGGACCGCGAGATCGTGACCTGGCTGAAGTCGGACGCTCAACCGACTGCGCCACCCAGGCGCCCCTTTTTTACTAATTTTTAAAAAAATGTTTATTATTGAGAGACAGAGACAGAGCATGAGCATGGGAGGGACAGAGACAGGGAGAGACCCAGAATCCAAAGAAGGTTCCAGGCTGTGAGCTGTCAGCACAGAGCCTAACGTGAGGCCCGAACTCACAAACCGAGAGATCATGACCTGAGCCGTAGTCAGACACTTAACATACTGAAACAGCCAGGCACTCCTCTTTTTCCCTTTTTAATGTGGCTACTAGGCACTTAAAATTACATATGTGACTCTTCTTTTTCTGTTGGATAGCACTGGTCTAGAGCTCAGGTTTTTTATTCCTAAGGCATAAAATTGGTACAGAATTAAGAAAAGAGAGACTAGAAATCTTCCAAAGAAAGTGGTCAGCTACAGATGCTGAGCCTGGCGTGATACTTGACTTAGGGGATTCTTCCTGCGTTAGTTGGGGTCTCACTAAGAGACAGAAACCACATAGTACATGAACAAGAAAGTTTAATATAAAGTTTTATTAACTTATAAAGGGACTTAGCTACTGAGAGATAAAGAGAACTCCAAAGAATACAAGAAGGGCAGGTAATGGGAGCAATCACTACCCCTAGGGCCAAGCAGAGCACGTTAAGGAGGGACACATTGGAAGAGGGTTCTTTCTTCACCCTGGAGCTGAGATCCGGGCTTGACGGGAGAGGGCACAGCTGTGGCTGTGGTGGAGCGGTTTGGGGAGACACCACAGGTGACAGGAAGCCACCCCCAGGGTGCTAGCACAATTCTCTGGGAAGCTGCCCTCTGAGTGCCATTGGAATCTGCTGGGGGTGGGGTGGGGTGAGTGCCATCTGGTGTCCCACATGCTGCTGCGTGTAGCACGCTGCAGGGGCAATCGGAGAGGAATACACGGGAACCAGGAGAGGAAGCCCCTTCCTCCTCCACAGTCACTCCAGCATCCTCTCCCGATAAATCTTGACATGATCTGGGTTGGCAAAGAAGAAATGTTTACGGGGTCCATCTCCAGTATCCTAAAGCAGGGCAAAAAAGGGTGCATTTGGAGCAGAGAGGCAATAAACTGATGACTGGCACGCTCCATAAGTGTGTTGCCACTGTGTAAGATGCTCTGTTGTTTTGACAAGTTTAGATAGTTTGGCTCCAAGGTAGAATATTTAAAAATTGGGCCATCTATGAATTTTGAGGACAGATGGTCACCACAATCCTAGAATTTTAGTTCGATGAGAATCTCTTTTATTTTGAAATATTTTAGGAAAGATTATGCCTTCTCTTGTTTTGTTATCTACTCTCTTTATATTTTAAACAGTGAATGTTAAAGAGTAGCTTCCAGTAGAAATGCTGTCTTGGTATTTCATTAAAGTTTTACTCCTTGCTCTGTTTATTCCTGGTAGTGTTTGACTACAGTTACAGAGATTACATTCTGTCCTGGTATGGAAATCTCAGCAGAGACGAGGGGCAGCTTTACCATCTGCTCTTGGAAGACTTTTGGGAAATTGCCAGGCAACTGCGCCACAGACTGAGCCACGTGGATGTGGTTAAAGTCGTCTGCAATGATGTTGTAAGAACTTTACTCGCTCATTTCTGTGACCTGAAAGCTGCAAATGCCAGGTAACTGTTTGAATATGAACAACCTCCCCCACTTTTTTTCCACATTAAAATATTTTTCTTTTGTAGAAAGGGGTCAAAGTCAAGATAAAACTCTAGAATTTTCTGCCTTCTTGTTGGCACTTGGCTTGAAATGTACATATGTCGAGGGGTAATAATTATAGTGTGCTGATAGAGAGTTTTTTTTTTTTTTAGTATTAGGAGTACCTATACTGTGAAAAGTGTCTGTGAATTTACAATTTTTTGGATAAGTTTAGAATTCATGTTTCTTTTTGTGAGTTCTGTGTTAAGAGCTCTGTCTCATCATAGTATCCTGAAAATTGACTATTATTTATTGACTATTTATTATTACTACTACTTTTATTCTGAAATATCAACTTCCTTATTTTAGTTTAATTCCTTTTTTTTTTTTTTTTTACATTTTCTTTTTTTTTTTTTAATTTACATCCAAGTTACTTAGCATATGGTGCAATAATTTCAGGAGTAGAATCCAGTGATTGATCCCCTAAATAAACACCCAGTGCTCATCCCAGCGAGTGTCCTCCTTAATGCCCCTTGCCCAGCCCTCTTTAGGAATCTCCTATGGTTTGTCCCCCTCCCTGTTTTTATATTATTTTTGCTTCCCTTTCCTTATGTTCATCTGTTTTGTATCTTAAATTCCACCTATGAGTGAAGTCCTATGATATTTGTCTTTCTCTAATTTCGCTTAGCATAATACCCTCTAGTTCTATTCATGTAGTTGCAAATGGCAAGATTTCACTCTTTTTGATTGCTAATATTCCGTTTTATATATATACCACATCTTCATTATCCATTCATCAGTTGATGGACATTTGCGTTCTTTCCATACGTTAGCTATGGTCAATAGTGCTGCTATGAACATTGGAGTGCATGTGCCCCTTTGAAACAGCACTCTTTTATCCTTTGGATAAATACCTAGTAGTGCAATTGCTGGGTTGTAGGGTAGTTCTATTTTTAATGTTTTGAGGAACCTCCACACTGTTTTCTAGAGTGGCTGCACCAGTTTGCATTCCTACCAGCAATGCAAAAGGGTTCCTCTTTCTCCCCATCCTTGCCAATATCTATTGTTTCCTGAGTGGTTAATTTTAGCCATTCTGACCGGCATGAGGTGGTATCTCATTGTGGTTTTGATTTGTATTTCCCTGATGATGAGTGATGTTGAGCATGTTTTCATGTGTCTGTTGGCCATCTGGATGTCTTCTTTGGAAAAGTGTTTGTTCATGTTTTTTGCTCATTTCTTCACTGGATTGTTTTTTTGGGTGTTCGGTTTGGTAAGTTCTTTATAGATTTTGGATACTAACCCTTTATCGATATGTCCTTTGCAAATATCTTCTCCCATTCTGTCGGTTACCTTTTAGTTTTAATGGTTGTTTCCTTCACTGTGTAGAAGCTTTTTATCTTGATGAGGTCCCAATAGTTCATTTTTGCTTTTGTTTCCCTTGCCTCTGGAGACATGCTGAGTAAGAAGTTGCTGTGGCCAAGGTCAAAGAAGTTATTGCCTGCTTTCTCCTCTAGGATTTTGATGGCTTCCTGTGTTACATTTAGGTCTTTCACCTATTTTGAG
This sequence comes from Panthera pardus, assembly GCF_024362965.1. NCBI lineage: Eukaryota > Metazoa > Chordata > Mammalia > Carnivora > Felidae > Panthera > Panthera pardus. Next base: position 16,462,282 of record NW_026526688.1, read on the forward strand.
TTTATTTTTGTGTGTGTGTAAGAAAGTGGTCCAGGTTCATTCTTCTGCATGTCACTGTCCAGTTTTCCCAACACCATTCCCAGGTGCCCCTGAATGTCCCATTATTGAGTGAGTGCAAAAATGCTGAATTACGGCATTTCTAACTTGCACGTAAAGGTCGTCTTATTTAAAGGAGTGGCCTTCTGCCTGTTTGGATATGGACTCAGTAGGAGAGGCGCTCCTTACAGTTAATGCGGCCTGTTCTCGCTGATATTATTCTATCTCTACTTTCAGGGAAGAGGGAGGGTATCTGACAGACACACAGGAGGATGAATAAGCACTGGCATCCTTATTGGGCAGGTGGTAACTGCTGTTCTCTCCTAAGAAGCCCTGCTGTGTGAATTTACCAGCGAGCAGCCCTCTTTTGCCCTGTGCTGTTGCTCATTGGGGCCCAGCTGGTAAATGTCATTGTCCAGCAGCAGCTCTCTGTTCCCGGCTATATTGCCTCTTTCTAGGAATCATTTTCTCTCCCAGAGTCTACCTGGCACAGGTTTATGAGATCAACATTTACAGAGCCATCTCATGCCTATTACTTTCCAGCTTGCTGCCCTCAGTGTGTTGCAGTTTTTAAAAACCTGTGACCCATAGTAGGAAATACATTTTCTAATGTGACCTAATTTCATAAAACAGTACCTTTGTTACCTGTGATAACTGATACCTTTTTGTTAACTTTCTTTTTTTTTTTTTAATGGTGTTGGGGACGAACTAAATTTTATTTTATTCCTTGTGGCTCACAACCTAGGTTTGAAAAAATTACTGTAGAGCAGTGGTTCTCAGATTTTTTTGGTCTCAGGTCCCCTCTATACTCTTAAAAGTTACTGAAAACCTAAAAGCACTTTATGTGGGCCCTATCTCATGGGGAACTGGAGCCAGGTTGTACTGCGTTTGCAAGAGCTGACTGTGCACGTCTCTTCCCTACTTTGAGATCAATGGCATCACCTTGTTAGCTTGTAATTGGCCATGGTGGGAGTATTTACACAGTGCAATGGGCCAGTACTACAAATCAGAGTGTTTTCCCCCTTGGGGAGCCACTTGTTAAACCTAATACCACCTCCCCTCTCGTTAGACTACCAATATTTACCGTATCAGATATTAAAAGTAAGAAATTTTTAAAGTGCATGAATACACAATACACTTCCCATTAGCCAGTAGAGTGATGTCGGCCCGCATCAGGTAGCCTCTAGAAGCTCCCCGATGCCTCTGAGAACAGGAGTGAAAAAGACAAGTGACATTTTGTACTGCACATAGGGGTCCCCAGACCACCCTTGGCAAACTGCTGTTGCTAGAGAAAGCAGCTTCCAGTAAGGGCGTATGGGAACAAATAGGGAAAATGAGAGAATGAGGACTCTTGGCTTATATCCCTGGCGTCTCAAAAGCTTCAGCCTCTCCTTTTGAGTGTTTAGCAACCCCTTAGAGCTTCTGCTGGTTTGCTGTGGTATCTGTTGTATAAAGTGCTCCTTTGTTCTGCCTGGCAGATACTGTCCAAGACTTGTTTGAACTCCGCAGAAGCTCATTTTAAAGTATTTACATTATGGTCCAGTAGAAGACAGTACTTTAAATCCATGGTTTATTCCAGTTGGAAGACTGATAGATTTAAGTTTGGGAGAAGAGCAAGTGGTTGGAGAAATTTAGTATTTTTGTGATTATCTAATTTGAACATGAACACATATTTTTCATGGAGATGTTTGCCAGCTTCTGAAATTACTGCTTTTGTGACTAATATATTATGTTTATATATATATGTGTATATATATATATATGTATATATATGTGTGTGTATATATATATGTATATACACACATATATATATACATATATATATATACACACACATATATATACATATATATATATACACACATGTATATATATGTATTCTACCCAATCTATTTTGTGACTAATATATTTTGTGACTAAGATATTATGGGTAAAGCATTGCAATAATAGAAACAGAGAATTGATTCCATTTTAGAAACGCCTTCTCCCTGGGCTTCTAGTTTTCTTATACCAGATTTATTTTGCTGAGATCTGGGCTGTGCCCAGAAGCTCTAGTTGATGATTTTTATTAAAGAAAAAAAAAAAATCCACTCTATCCTAGTATTATAGATATTTGAAAAAGTGCCAGTAGGTTACGGGTGTTTTTCATGTAGATGATTGTGCCCTGGAAGTGAACCACAGAGAACTCCTATCTGATTGTGCATTATCTTCTACAAATCACTCAGTGAGACTTGCAGACATTGTGTCCAGGTTTCATGGCTGTGTCTACACTTGCCTGCTCCAGGTAAACAGTGCCCTCGTCCTAGAAATCTCTATTGGTGTGCAGGTATCTGTTGGCTGTAAAATGATTTTGGCAGCCTGGGAAGCACCCAGTTGAATTGGCCACTGTCAGACAAGGGAATAATAAATTGCATTAATAAAAACAACACAATACACTGGTTGACTGTTAGGGAATTGTGTGGAGGCAGCTTTCCAGTCAGCTCATATTTATTTCCAGGCCGACATTCTGTTGCTTTGTAAACCCAGATCACATTTAATTCTTGCCTCTGCTGCTTCTTCCTTTGTCCCATCTGTCTGGTTCCAGCATGTTTCAGAAAAATCTAAAACTGATTTTTCGTATGCTGTTTAATCAATAGCATCTTTAATTTCATATTCTTCTTACAATGTCTTTGTGTTTTGTTTACTAGTCAAGCACAGGCATGCTAAGGGGGAAAATAATTTTTCATTGATTATAGAGCATTGATCAGTCATTGATTATAGAGCAGTATAAAGAGTCTGGACTTGAGAGTCAGGCAGAATAAGGGAGTTATTTCTACTATTTATTACCTCTGGCTTTAGACTATTCACGTAACCACTCAGATCCTCAGTATTCTCATCTATGAAATGGTGATGATGGTATCTGCTTCTTGGTGTAGGTGGGAAGATTTAGTAATGTACATAGGAAACTTATAAAAAGCTAATGTTTGCTCACTCAAGGAATGAGAACCCACATGTAAGTAGTAGGAATTGCAGTAAACAAATGATTGATCCGCACCGGCACAGGAGGATGCTGCCTGGATGAAGAAGGCTCATGGTCACCTCCTGACCCAGAAGTAGCCAGGTGCTTCGAGACTTTTTCTTGGATTCTCAAACAGTACCTGATGTCCACTGACTAGAGGGCATGGTGGGAATATCCTGCTTGGAGTGAACAGAGGGATTCCAGGGAAGCATTTGCCTCTCCTTTTTCCATAGATCGAGCTTGTTTGACTAGCTTGTTTGACTTGTTTGACTCCTGCTTGGAGTGAACAGAGGGATTCCAGGGAAGCATTTGCCTCTCCTTTTTCCATAGATCGAGCTTGTTTGACTAGCTGTCTGGCCTTTGGCTCACTCAGAAAGTTTTCCGTAACTCAGTTTTAGGAGGGAGATGAATTTCTAGAAGTCTGAGGACCAGGCTCTTTTTTATGATCTACCTTCCATTGGAACAGAGAGGGAATTGTATACACTTTGAGAGGGATTTTGGTATTATAGTAAGAAGCCTCTCTTGTTAGTTTTTTTTTTTGAGGGGCCAGTTTTTCCCAATAATCATTAACCAAATACATATTTTAAAGTAAAGTTTTACCCTTAAATGTGCTTGACATGACAAAACTAGCATCTAGATCTTACTATATTAAAATAACATTAGCTGGCAGCATAGAGTTTAAAATAATTGAGGATGCCATTTTAATTATATTATTTTTATTTTTTAAGGTAAACTCTACCGCCAATGGCTCAAACTCATGACCCCAAAATCAAGACTCCCATGTTCTACCAACTGAGCCAGCCAGGCACCCTTGAAGATGCCATTTTTAAAAAGTAAACATCTATCAGTACATATGCAAAGGCTTATTCTTAAAATCTGTTTATTTTGTTGGCTTTGCATATTTGTATTGAACCTCTTGTTGTAGAAGACAAAGAGGAAATCTTTCTTTTTTAGAGTACTTTGGAAACTAGTCTCCATTCTCTAGTGGAAAAAGAAAGCGCAGTGAACTCCCAGGAGGTCTAGTGGTAAAGGCGCCAATATGCATGTGTTTCATTTCCTATGTAGTACCCAGTGCCCAGTATGATTGCTCCCCCTCTGTAGTGTCCCCCACCCCACCCCCAGGATTGACCACTAGTTACTATAAGAAGTCCCTAAATTTTATGTCTTATCTGGTATTAGATATTAGAAAATTAGCTTCCCAGTCTTTCTTGGTCACTACTGCTATCAAGATACTATGGGAAAAGGAGGCATAGAAAGTTCTACTTTCTACTCCTCTTCACTCAGATCCTCCAAATTAACGGTGCTAGGGTAAGAATAGGTCAGTACCCATAGGGAAGCCTTTGACCACGGTGGCAAGACTGTTTAGAAAATACTTGGGATGAGTGCCTGGGTGGCTCAGTCAGTTGAGTGTCCGACTCTTGATTGTGGCTCAGGTCATGATCCCAGGGTTGTGGGATCAAGCCCTGTGTCGGGCTCTGTGCTGAGTGTGGAGCCTGCTTAAGATTCTTAATCTCTCTCTCTCTCTCTCTCTCTCTCTCTCTCTCTCTCTCTCTCTCCCTCTCTCTCCCTCTCTCTCCCTCTCTCTCCCTCTCTCTCCCTCTCTCACTCTGTTCCAACCCCTCCCTCCCTGCCTCCCTCTCAAGTAAAATTAAAGAAAATACTTGGGAACCTCACAGAAGGCAATTGGCCACCAATTATGTAGCATCCAGTCATGGACCCTTTCCTCAGGAAAACCCACAGAACTTTTTTTTATTTTATTTATTTTTTTTATTTTTTTTATTTTTGAGAGACAGAGACAGAGCACAAGTGGGGGAGGTGTAGAGAGAGAATGAGACAGAATCTGAAGCAGGCTCCAGGCTCTGAGCTTTCGGCACAGAGCCCAATGTGAGGCTCGAACCCACAAACCAAGAGATCATGACCTGAGCCAAAGCTGGATGCTCAACCGACTGAGCCACCCAGGCGCCCCAAAACCCACAGAACTTTTATCTCATGATTACCTAGTCAGGAAGGCTGCCCGCTGGCTAGTGGCCCTGGTTTATGCTTTCTTAGTTTTCTTTTTTTTCTTTTTGTTGTTTTCTTTTTGTTTTTTTTTAATGACGCTGTAGATCACATTTAAGAAGACATCTAGGAGACTTGAAAATAATCCAGTTAAAGAAATACTCCTACTTTCCTAGATTGTTGCTATGATTTGGGAGTCGTGTATAATTGTTGATGCTTCTTAAGGTTTTAAATCCCAACAGCCCATGCGTTTGCATTGTGATTGGGAAAATTATTGGCTATTGATATTTTTGAGGAGTGGACACATTATTAAAACAGATATATTCTCCATTTGAGATATTTGATATTTAATGAGACATAATCAAATTGTTTCCAGAGATTTCTTTCCTGCCTCTTCCCTCTCTTTGTTAATTTTTTTTAGACATGAAGAACAACCAAGGCCTTTTGTGCTGCATGTGTCCCTGAGGAACTCGTATGATGAAGTGAGGTTCCTACAAATGTGTTCTAGGGTTCTGGTGTTTTGTCTCCTCCCCTCAAAGGATGTCCAGTCTCTCAGCTTACGTATAATGCTTGCAGAAATTCTCACAACAAAAGGTACTTTTATAAATAATTCATATCACTAATGGGATGATCATGTAAACAAATGCGCTACATACTAATGTGATAACCCTTTGTATACACCTATGCAGACCTTGTATATTGTGGGACAATATGCAAACTAAAATATTTTCAAATTTTCAAAGTTTAAGTGCCACTCAAAGAGGGCATTTTTTGGCCATCCGTGATAATCAAGTTTTTTATGTAACATGTTGCCAAATGCATAGTCCATTCTGTTGTTTATTTTGATACAGGATAATCCGTCCTTATGCCCCTCACAGGGAAACATCCATTTGGGATAGCTTTTGAGTTATCCAGGCCAGTCATACATACAACAATGAAAGAATATCAACACTCCAGGGTGCGTTTACTTAAAACACTTTTAAGATAGAAGATTCATTGATAATGCCTATATATGATTTTGTGAACTTACAATGAATAAAAAAAGGAAGGGTACCACAATATAATGAGTTACTACAGAAAGTATATTGAGGGAGATGCTTGGCCAGAATAAGAAAAGTGGAAGAAAATGCGACCTAAGAGAAATTTCTCTTATCTCAAAATCTCAAATAGCACTGCCTCTGATATGCATTGATGGAGTATCTAATTTATGATCTGTGGCTGTTAGTGGATACCAACCGCAGAGAAAAGGGAACTTTTTAACTGCGAGTTGGTAGGATGGATTGGGGGGTAGTATCATTGGCTTTTCAGCGGCCTCTTCCCGGAGGTCTGCTTTCACCAGCTGGGAGCACGTTCACTTTTCTCTTTTGGCAGAAGCACATAATGAGCCTTATAAAAGAAATAAAAGAAAAAAAGATCTGCGTACTTAATTTCGATATCTCTGTTAGGAACTTGGGTTCCAAATGACTTTCTTTCATTTTTCCTTTAAAGTTAACCCTTTTGTCAAGACAACCACTTGCTTGTAGCCCTAGCTGGTAGCATATCCAAGGGGAAGGGCGGCTGTCTGTACACGCACACGTGTTTTTGAATATCTGAGTTGTTCATATGTTCCCCACTCGGGTAGTTTAAAAACGTTTCCTGACTGTTGTTTCAGTTCTGTAAAGGAAAAACAATTCCTCCAAAGGACAGTACCGTTTTCAGTGGTGCTTTCTTCTCCTTCCCGCAGTCTTGAAGCCGGTGGTGGAGTTACTTAGTAATCCAGATTACATCAACCAGATGCTGCTTGCCCAGCTGGAGCGCAGAGAACAGATGAATGAACATCACAAGAGAGCCTACACCTATGCTCCTTCTTATGAAGAGTTCATCAAGCTTATTAACGGCAACTCTGATGTTGAATTCTTGAAGCAACTAAGGTATTTGGCCTTTAATTATAGCCAAGTTATAATAGCTACTAATTATCATCCTCTGCCGTGTTAGGTTAAAAAAAAATGTGGTTGTCAGGGAGGCAGAAATAAAGGAAGCCCGTAAATCTCACGATTCAGTGACCACTAAATTTATCCAGCTTCTCCTTTAGCAGAGGAAGTTTTTTGTTTTTGTTTTTTAAAGTATCATGTTTTTCGGGGCGCCTGGGTGGCTCAGTCGGTTGAGCGTCCGACTTCGGCTCAGGCCATGATCTCACGGTCCGTGAGTTCGAGCCCCGCGTCAGGCTCTTTGCTGACGGCTCAGAGCCTGGAGCCTGCTTCTGATTCTGTGTCTCCCTCTCTCTCTGACCCTCCCCCACTCATGCTCTGTCTCTCTCTGCCTCAGAAATAAATAAACATTAAAAAAAAATAAAAATAAAAAAAATAAAAAGCTCAAGATTTAAAAAAAATAAAAAATAAAGTATCATGTTTTTCAAGTAATTAGGTTATAATAGATTGAAAGCTGTTTTGTTGTAGGAGGACCTGCTTAGCCGGATAAGCAGATGCTTACCTTAGAGAAGCATTGGAAGGAGATGATGTGTTTTTAAAATTACATAGTAGAACATTGTGTTGATTTTCATTTTTCTTAGAAAATGCAGGCCCAGGTTTGGGAATCAAGGGTTCTTGACTAATTGTTTTGAAAAAATACGATTCAAATGTACCCCAGGAGTCTCTTTTATAAGGGAGTTCAGTCTTCCTTACCATATTTGAGATACCTTAGGGGTGACTGTGTTTTTGTGTATTTATTTTTTATTTCTTTGGTATGTGCATATACAGTATGATTATATCGTAGTGTGTAGTTTGTGGATTTTCTAGGCTTCTGTAGTTCCTCCTCTATTTTAGTGTCCCCAAACAGTAATACATGGGGAAGAAAGGCAACTCTGATATATCAGTTTTGCTTCTGGTAAGTAATTTCCTTTTTGATCATGTGACTCTTGAGCTGATAGAGACCCCAAGGCCCTATATCCCAGATTTGTTTCCTGAGGTTTACAGGTTATGCCCACTCAAAGGTCATCCTTTCCATGGCTTTCTTTGACTCCTTTTAAAATTTTTTTTTTTCAACGTTTTTTTATTTATTTTTGGGACAGAGAGAGACAGAGCATGAACAGGGGGGGGCAGAGAGAGAGGGAGACACAGAATCGGAAACAGGCTCCAGGCTCCGAGCCATCAGCCCAGAGCCTGACGCGGGGCTCGAACTCACGGACCGCGAGATCGTGACCTGGCTGAAGTCGGACGCTTAACCGACTGCGCCACCCAGGCGCCCCTCTTTGACTCCTTTTAAAGTGTCATTCCATAGAATGTGAAAGAGCACACAGTGACAGGACATCCTTGTTGCCTCCTCTTCCCCTTAAAATTGCCAACCCACAAGTGTGCGCGCACGTGCACCAACCCCCCCCTCAAGTGCTGGAGATGCCATTCAAGCCTGTACTCCAGTATTCCTCTATCTGGTGCTCTTACACCTATTGTTCCCAGATGTACTGCCTGTGGTGTGACAAAGGTATCGTGATGACCAACATCTGTGAAATGGGAGTTTTTTTTCTTAGGACATTGTTTGTGAGCAGATGGTACTTCATGTTGCTAAATTGTGGAGGTATGGCATTCCTAAGTACTTTTTCCCTGTCAAGCAGTCTTTCCACAATATAGTCAGATGTGGACCATTTGGTAACTCCCAAGGGAGTTTAAGATAACAATCTAGGACCAATGGTGGCAGGTACTTACCTGAATCAGTATTCGTTCTACTTCTAGACTTATGAATGAGTGTTCCGTTTTGTGTACCAAACAAAAATGTCCCAGCACTGCACACATGTTGACCTAGATAGCCATGTAACAAAAAGGTACCAAAAGACTTTTTAAAATCAGAAGTAATTATTTTTCCAAAATAATTGGAAACGGTCAACCATTGGTATTATAAGATGAATGGATCTTGATTAAAATTAATAGTCTACCATTTTCAAAATGTACTAATCAAAGACTCAGAACTATTTGAAATGCCATAGATATCGTAATGTTGGCAGTTCATTATCTAGTAGGTAAAGAAGTAACTCAGCAAAAATTGACCTTTAAAAAATAGAAGCCCCAGGATGATGAGACAGCTTGCTTTTGCCACAGTAGGAGCATTTTGGACTGCCTTCACCTGAGCGGCTAAAGATTACACTAGAAATCCTGATTTGACCTTTTCCCTTTATAATGATGAAACAAAAATGGCATGAGCACTTCACTCTTCCCGTGAGACCACTTTCTCCTGGTGTCATAAATACGGCAGTACTAAAGGCTAACGCACTGTGTGGTTGAGAGGCAGGCCCTCTGTTGATCACTGAGAGGCTTAAGGGGCAGTAGAAATGCTGAACTGAACAGTGTTTTTATTTTTTGTTTAAACCTTGAGATGCAGTTTACAACCCGTTAAATTCACCATTTTAAAGTGTGTGATTCAGTGGTTTTTAGTGTATTCAGACTGTGCAACCATTACCTCCAATTCCAGAATGTTTTCATCATTCTAAAAAGAAACCCTGTGCCCATTAGCAGTCACTGCCCGTTGCTCCTGCCCCCAGCCCTTGGCAGCCCCCAATTTACTTTCTGCCTCTGTGGACATTTCATATAAATGGAATCATGCAACATGCGGTCTCTTGTGCGTGGCTTCTTCTGTTCAGCATGGTATTTTCAAGGGTCATCCATGTTGTGGTATGTATCAATACTTCATTTCTTTCGTTGGCTGAGTAATATTCCATTGTGTGAATATACCACATTTTGTTCATTCGTCCGTCAGTTGATGGACAGTTTGGGCTGTTTGCATTTTAAAGAATGCCTTTTTCAGGTACTGTTGAGCATCTGCAGAAGCAGTATCAGTGACTTGATAGAGTAAAATAAAATGTTGTGGATTCTTAACCTCTTCCTACCTCCATCTCTCCCCACTGTATACCTGCCCCCAGCAAGGGGTGATAGAGTACAAGACACCAGGAAGGGGTCTCCTTCTGTGCATTACTCCAATCCCATATATATTCCTCTGCTCTTTTGTGCCCTCCACAGCAGTCCACTTCACTGCTGGGGTCTGTTGCCCACAAAGTTCAGAGTCCATTGGGAGGACTCTTGGAGGTACTTTGGTGATTAGATAATCAAATTCTTAAAGTGCCCATTCTATTAGAAACAAAAAGAATACATTCTCAGATTGAGTTATGTTTATGTAATGACTGAGCACAACTGGAATGACCTGTTTTTCTGCCCTCTGTCTCTTGGTAAACTCAGTTCCTCATGAACATCTTGGGAAATACGTTGATGGCTTACTTTGGAAGGGCTGCAAAATTCTTAGAGTAGACAGCAAAAATTACGGGATCATGGTAATCCTGAAGCATAGATAGCCTCCTCAACAAGCTTGGCCCCTGAAGAACCTGGGGGAAGAAATACTGTGAAGGCATTTTTCTCAATGAAAGATATGCACATCCAGAGTTACTTTCTTTCTTGTAAAATTTTTTTTTAACATTTATTTATTTTTGAGAGACAAAGTGAGACAGTGCATAAGTGGGGGAGGGGCAGAGAGAGAAGGGGGACACAGAATCTGAAGCAGGCTCCAGGCTCTGAGCTGTCAGCACAGAGCCCAACCAGGGGCTGGGGCAGGGAGTTGGGGGGGGGGGGGGGGCTCAAACTCATGAACTGCAAGATCATGACCTGAGTTGAAGTTGGACACTTAACCTGAGCCACCCAGGTACCCCCAGAGTTACTTTCTGAATACTCTTATAAATGCTGAATTAACCCTCAGTTTATTCTCACTATTTATTTACTTATTTATTTTTTAAGTTTATTTTTGAGACAGAGAGAGACAGAGTATGAACGGGGGAGGGTCAGAGAGAGAGGGAGACACAGAATCTGAAACAGGTTCCAGGCTCTGAGCAGTCAGCACAGAGCCCGACACGGGGCTCGAACTCACGGACCACAAGATCATGACCTGAGCCGAAGTCGGACACTTAACCGACTGAGCCACCCAGGTGCCCCTATTCTCACTTTTTAAGAGAGGGGTTTATGGGGGGGTGGGAGGGAGGGGAAAGTGGGTGATGGGCATTGAGGAAGGCACCTGTTGGGATGAGCGCTGGGTGTTGTATGGAAACCAACTTAACAATAAATTTCATACTAAAAAATTAAATAAAATTCATAATACTAGACTGGAAAAAAAAATAAATGTATACTTGAAGTTAAAAAAAATACTGAATTATCCTGAGGCATCCTGCCCTGACCTATGACTATGAGACAGTTCCTTGGACTTTGCTGTAAGAGAAAATGCCTGGCAGTTCTGTTTGATATGGCACTGGTATATCTTTTATCCAGGGGCAGTATCCCCATTCACTGTATCTGAAGGTAACCTAAAGGCTACCCTGTATTCTCTGCTTCTTGCACAGACTGCACTAGAAAGGCGACCAGGAACAACTCTGCAGTGGCAGAGGTTGATCTTTTTGTTCAAAAAAGGTGATGTTGCACAAATAACCTGGCTACTTGGCTGCTTATTTATCTGATAGAAAAATTGCACTCTATTCAGGGCTCAGGTCTGCTTACTGTTATTGAGAGTCAACACTGCTTTTTATTGGACTGCTGTCTAAAGCCAGCATCGATGAAGCTCATCAGCTGCCTGACACTAATGGAGCTGCTTTTTTCAATCATAGTCTGAGCTATTCTGTTGTTTTTCTTGTACCATTAGAGTCCTCTGCTGCCTGACTTTATTAGCATTTTAGGTTACTGTCTTCACATTGGTCTCAGTAAGATTTTGAGATCGGCTGCCTAAGGCAGGGAACGTATCTTATTTAGACTAAGCAGTTGATGAAGTCATCCGCTTTTTTGTCATACATATTTGGGAGATAGATGCATATTTTCTAAAGGAAGCAAAGTCATTAAACTCTGTTGGGTTGAAATGCATCAAAAACAACCAAACCAAAAAAACTTTGATGGTGATATTTGTAGTTCCGTGGTAGTTTGTTTTTTTCTGAGTCAGCATGAGCTGCTTTTACAGTAAGATTATAGAGCTAGAAATGCTCCCTTCAAGAACACTAAACCAGGTGTTTTTGACCTTGACTATATATTAGAATCACCCAGGCTTTAAAAAAAATTACAGCTGGATATTCCACTGTCCTTTGTAGCTATTTCCTTTTTCTTCTTTTCTGGCATCCAAGATGTTGAAGTGAGGATGTGGTGGTTGGACTGGCATAACATTTTAAATTTTCCAGGGTCTTCTAGTAGAAGCAGTGATCCACTCGGCTAACAAAACAGGAGCCAGGAATTGGAATGTCATGTTGATGGAGGATTTTCAAGGACAACTGACCAGATTTCCCACTGCCCGTCTGGGTGGTGGGATGGTTTTTGGTCTCGTACTCTATGCTGTACAGTTGTAGCAAGGCAGGAGAGTGCTACATCCCATGCATACATTGGACAAATACTGCTTTCCTGGACTGGACATTTGCCAGAGTTAAAGAGATGCCAAGCACATGCTCAAGGAAGGGAAAACTTCTTTGTTTTGAAGCTGCCATTTATTGAATATCTAATATGCATTAAATACAGGGTGAGCTTCTTACCATCTGACCATTGTAACAACCATGTGAATTAAGTACCACTACTCATCATATAGTTGAAGGAGGTAAAGTGACTTGCCTTGGATCACTTAACTAATAAGTAGCAGCTGGGATTTGAACTCAGGTTTATCTGACTTAAAATCCCGCATGTAAAGGTGAGTAGCCTACTAGCCAGGTGGGCAAAAGACAGCAGTGACACCCGGCCCCAGCCTTGTGGGATTTCCCACAAGTGTGGAGATAATTCTTTTCTGTTTAGGAGCCTTTTCAGGCACTAGTCCTTGCGCAGAGAACAGTCCCATCAGAAGTACCATCATTTGTTAGTGAGATGGTGATAGACTGCCAGAGAAACAGAAGTAATGGAGAAAATCAGAGCAGCCTATGACCGCTGTAATTTCATTTGCTGCCAGGCCAGTCTTCATTAGATTTTTCAGGTCTGGATTCATTTCTGACCCCTTATTTAAAGAGCAACATGGCGAATCTAAAAATAGTAGGGAAGAAATTCTAATAATGAAAGGTTTAAAATTAAAAAGGCTAAGTATTATTTAACTTGGAGAAATGAAGGAAACCTTTTATTGAGTGTGGACCGAGATTGATGTGTTTTCTGTTTTACTAGGGTAAAGCAAGAGGTGATGTGCATAATAGACTAATTTTAGAGATCATAACGAACAGTGGAGTGGGTTACTGAGGGAGTTTGCTAAATAGTTTTTCTTCAAATATTAAGGGGATAGATTTTCATCTCCGAATTAGTTTAGGTGCATTTGCACGTGAAGATAATACACTAAAAATATTAAAATTCTTAAAATCACATGCTTCTGAGTAGAAGAATTTAAATTGTTTGAATAGTGTTTTGAACAGTGATTCTGAAGATTTATTGTGATTCTTGAGCAGTAAAATTGGCTTATGTTACAGAGGAACATGGAAAAAGAAATCAAGCATACCTTCAAACTGCTACACCGTGTCAGAAATCAGTTAAGCAAATATAAACTGCGAAGCAAAGGTTAGTGTGCGTGGACAAGGAGATGAGAAGTCACGAAGTGTAAAACAAAGAGGAACTTGGCAGATTTTTATGAAAAGAATAAATGAATATAAATTTAGTTTTAAAAAATGCATTAAAACCCAAGGCTGCTGATGGAAAACGTTCAAAAAGATCTCTCAGTTTTATAAAAAGTAAAAGTACACTGACTGCAGAATATGATTCCTTCCGTTGGTGTCTGAGAAATAGCAGAGGGCAGGGAGGTGGGAGTTAAACATATCAGAAAATAAAATATCTTCATTTGGGAGGGAAGATTGACAGCGATGGAAAATTTGATACAAGAAAAGGAAATTTTGGTACGAGGAAGTTTCTGATCTCTCTGAAATTAAAGAATTCATGATGCGCTTATAATTGGGGCAACACTGGCACTGTGGGTAAGGTGTATCTGCTTTATGAATGACAGCGAGGACCATGAGTTAGTTTATGTGAAGCATTTAGCCCAGGATCTGCATATTTCTAATTGTTAGGTGCTACTGTTGTTGTTGTTACAGTCATTAGACCAAGGATTGCAAATAGATTTAATTTCATCATGAACACTGATCAATTACTTGTGGCCCACTAGAATGCAGTGTTTTATTTGGGGGTTTGAGGGTGCCTAATAAATAGCAATGTTCCTGTCTCCATCCTGAGGTCTGAACCACTCTAGGTCCAAGGAATAAGCCAAATGAAGGCCAAAAAGTGTGCTCTTATTACTGATAGATGATGGAGAGTGTAGTTTATATATGCAAACAGTGACTCTCCAAAACTGAGTCTCAGAATCAGACATTCTTTCCCACCTGGCTTTGTCCCTGATTCTCCCTCCTTCCCCCTCTTTCTGGCAGGTGCCGAGTCTACTTGCTGGCTGCCGTTGGAGGCAGAGAACACCTGCTCTTAAGAGGAAGGAGAACAGAAGGGCTGTGCTTCACGTGGCCAGTTCCTCCTCCTCTGTGGTCAGATTAAAGACCTCTTCCCTCTCTAGGGCATAAAAGAGGGGGTGAGGGAGAGGTGCAGGGAGGCCAGGGATGGAGCCTCTTCTACTTAGAACGAAACATCAAGAGGTGACGGTGGGGTGAATGAGTAGTGCTCTTTTCTTTCAAATAAACAAAAGTTGTGGCGCTCGGTCCCTACTCAACAGAAAAGAAATTTATGATTCCCAAGGTACGTTGAAGGAATGGTAGCAAAGAGTGTAGAAGTGGTGTGCCGGTAATTGTTAATAACTGGCTTTTGCCGGGAGGAGTAAGAAACCCTGACGGGGAGCATTTGCTGGTTTCTGTGGTGTGAATCACTAAGTGTGACGTCCTCGGGAAGAGATTTGCAGTCGCACGCCATTTTATACATAGTGTGTCCACCATGCTCGTACAATCCGTGTAAATAACCTTGAACACAGATTATAGGAAAATGAAATTGTTAGGAAATGATGAGTTTTAAGTACTTTTACCTTTTTAAAAAGTGTAAATTAGGGGCTCCTGGCTGGCTCAGTCAGAAGAGCACATGACTCTTGATCTTGGGGTCATGATTTTGAGCCCCACATTGGGTGTAGAGATTGCTTGAATAAATAAGTACACTTTCAAAAAAAATAAAAGAAAATAAAGAAAGTATAATTTGATTGCCAGTTTGTGTAATTTTAATCATGGTAGACTTTAATTCCTGAAAAGTTAACAGGCGGCTCTCGTGAGCCAACACGAGCCTCGTGAGGTGTCTCCAGCACAGCGCTGGGTGGAGGCCACACAAGTTCTGTCTCCAATGACCCTGCAGTAGACAGACTCACAGTTCTTCTAGAGGAAGATGATTTTAACAACACAAGAAGTCAACCTACAGCGACCAGTCCAGCATCTGAAGTGGACTGTACCCTCAAACATGGGCTCGAGTCAGACAGGCCTGGGTCTCACAGACCTGGTCTGCACCTGGCTTTTCTGCTTATAGGCTGCATGGCCCTGAGGAGTCCTGTACACTCTGAGCCTCAGTTTTAACTGTGAGATGGAGGAAATAGTTCCTATTTCCTAAGACGGTTGTGATAATTAAATGAGATAATGCACATAATGCCTCAGCACAGTTCTCAGGACATGCTAGGCTCCCAATAAGACCTAAAGATACAGTGATCAGGAGAAGGCAACAGAATTCTCCGATGGTCACTTCAATAGGGTTAATGCATCAGAAGAGGCAACACAGTGTCTTATTTCAGAAAAACTTAAAGTGTATAAGTCAGTAAGTCATTTTCAATACAGAACATAAAATTAGGCAACTTAAGGGGCGCCTGGGTGGCTCAGTCATTTGGGTGTCTGCCTCTTGGTTTTGGCTCAGGTCATGATCTCACAGTTTCGTCAGTTCGAGCCCTCTATGGGGCTCTACGCAGACAGTGCAGAGCCTCCTTGGGATTCTCTCTCTCCCTCTCTCTCTCTCTCTGTCCCCCCACACCCCACTCATGCTGTCTCCGTCTCTCTCAAAATAAATAAAAACTTAAAAAAAAAACAACTAGACAACTTAGGATGATATTCAGTAAACATTCTGAATGAAAATGCTTTATTTAGAAATTGAGAATGGACTGCAGTGGTGCTATACGTGGGTCTATAACTACTTTATGGTGACATTAATAGCTAATATCAAGATACGAGGAACACTAGTAAAAACCAGATACAGGTAGCAGAGAGAAAAATTTTGGCTTTCCTCAGGTTAACTGAAAGACACCAGCTGGTCAGTGGTGACATAGCTTTGCTTGCTTTTTGTAACATGTAATTTCCATAGACTTCGGGGAACTAGGAAATGAATGTATGGTAACCTGTTATTTTAGGACAATTTATACGAGAAGAAGAAAATAGAAGTCACATTGCAAACAGATGACAACTGTTAATAACTTGGCATAGAGATTTCCAGGTTATTTTCTGTACACATAACATGAATCGTGGATGTGTGTTTATGTAAGTTTGGGATACCTCAGGCTGCTGTGGTCCAGAACTTTCTAACTGGTGTGACGCATGTATAGGCATGTGAAGATAAAGGTGTCCTCAGCCCTCCAGGTGTCTGGGTAGGGCCTGGGATGGCTGATTGCCTCGGTGTTCTGTTCAAATCCTATCATTTGCCACGTGTGTCACAAATGGAAGAAGGTTAGGAAGCATGCCTAGTCTTTCCGCGTAATCCGCTGCCTTCTACACACTAGTAAAGTGGAAAGCAGGTTTAAAAGCCCCATTAGTGGAAAGCGCCTCTTACTCCTCTGAGTCCTGACTGAAAACATGTCCCCTGCTTGTGCTCCAGTCCCTGGCATGCCCTGCTCTACACCGTTAAACACACCTAGTGAAAAGAGCTCAGAGCCTTGTTATCCTCAGTAGCACTAAGACATAAAAACGAAATTGAGATATTTTTCTTTGTTCGCGATATTGGTGAAGATTAAAAATTTGACACCTGGTGTTGGCAGGGATGTAGAAGAACAAACAACTTCATGTCCTGCTGGTAGGAGTATGAATTCTTGCCTCTCTGTAACACAGTTTTACAATATGAAAAGCAGGTCGCAAAATGTGCATTCTTTTTGATAGTTATTATTCATCATAAGAATTTATCTTCAGGAAATAATCACGAATGTGTGAAAAGATTTCTCTAAGAATGTTTCTTGTAATTTTATTTAAAATAGAGAAAACCTTGAAGTGACTAAAATGCTTGACAATTAGTGTCGGGTTAAAAAAATGTGGACACATCCGTACGATGGGTCGCCACATGACAATGGTGTCGTATCAGAGTATTTAATAGGTTTGGAAGATAGTATGAATTGATAAAATGAAAAATCTCTAAGGCTTTTTATAGCATAAATCTAGTCTTATAAAACAAAAAAAAATGTTTGAATAGAAGTCTATAAGTACATACCAGATGTTAATTGTGATTGATGTTGAATGTCGTGCTTTGTGTATTTTCTCATTTTCTTCAATGGATAAAGGTTACTTTGGAGAAAGTAAAAATGGGCTCAGACTGAGGAAGTAAAATCTGCCCAGCCATTTATCACGTTGGAATAACAGATACTAAAGCCAGCTACAGAGTTCACAGGGAGCAATATTTTTTTCCAAGTATACACAGTGGCTGTAAAAAATGTCATGATGATAACCTTCTCTGACTCCCGCTTTCTGACTCACTGAGAAACTTGGCTCTCTCAAGTCTCAGACGTCACCATTTGAAATTATATCTGTAAGAGTGACACTTCCTATTCTTGCCTGGAGGGTTTCAGTCACTTTGGCACAGAGAAGCACCCTCATTTGTAACTCAGCTTTACAGCTGCAGATAAGGGTTTACTAGACTAACCATTGCTTGTTTATCATAACTTTGTAGTCTCCAGGGAAAAGGGGCCTTGGGTCTATGTGAAGGTGATGATTTAAGTCATTCTGCTTTGAACCTGTCACCATGCTGCTTCATTTCAATTTCATAGACACTCCATGCTTCCCCCAGAATCCCAGAGAACCCGTCTTTTCCTCTGTTTGGGGAGACATCCCATGGTTCTTCTTGCTTATTGAAATGAGTCAGTAAGCCTGATTTTGTTGGGCTTCAGTGACCCTTGGTGGCCTTAAGTTGATGAGGCTGAGACACATAATCATGAAAAAAGTAAGGCTACTCAAAATTTTTTTTATATGTATTTTACAAACATTCACATACCTCATCTCCTTAAATACTGTGTGTCTAAAGAGTCAACCAGTGGCAGTAAGGGTTAATATTTGTTGAACTCTCACTGTGGGTCAGGCACTATCCCAAATAGTTTAAAGGTGTTATCTCATTTAATCTTCATCAATCTTCTTTTCTATGAGGAAAAATACAGTTATTTTTCTTTTTACAAATGAGGACTTTTGAGAGAAAGCGTAAGTAATTTCTTCAGGGTGACGCAGTAAGTGTCGGAAGCAGGATTCGAACCCAGGCCACCTAGTGCTGGAGCTTGTGTGCTTAACTACTCTGATACACCAAGCTGGGAAACAGCTTCAGCGTAGCTGCTGAAATCACCATGCCTTTATTTCTTCTCAAATGCTTTAACTGAAGTCCCTCTCAATGAAAACATTATCCCTAGCCTAGGACAGAGTAGCCTGTGGCAACTTGAAAAACTACCTGGCAGTGAGAAAGAATGAAATGGGGCCTTTTGTAGCGACATGGATGGAACTGGAGAGTGTTATGCTAAGTGAAATAAGTCATACAGAGAAAGACAGATACCATATGTTTTCACTCTTATGTGGATCCTGAGAAACTTAACAGAGGTCCCTGGGGGAGGGGAAGGGGAAAAAAAAGTTAGAGAGGGAGGGAGCCAAACCATAAGAGACTCTTAAAAACAGAATAAACTGTGGGTTGATGGGGGGTGGGAGGGAGGGGGAGGGTGGGTGATGGACATTGAGGAGGGCACCTGTTGGGATGAGCACTGGGTGTTGTATGGAAACCGATTTGACAATAAATTTCATATTAAAAAAAAAAGAAAAACATTATTTTTGGGCGCCTGAGTGGCTCAGTCAGTTAAGCATCTGACTTCAGCTCCAGGCCATGATCTCGCGGTTTGTGAGTTCAAGTCCCGCATCGGGTGAGCATGAACCCTGTTTCAGGTGAGCCCTGCTTCTCTCTCTTTCTCTCTCTCTCTCTCTCTCTCTCTTTCCCTGTGCCTCTCCCCCCCCACCCACCCCCCCATAAAAACTAAAGAGAAGTGAGGTCATAACTTGGGCAGGGGATAGCTGTCGTCATGTGGCTTTTTCCTTGTCTTTGGGACAAGAGATACTGGAAGTAAGATCTTGCCATAGTTGGGAAAGAGCCAAATCTTATTAGTGGCTTGCTCTTAATATTGGCATTCACAGTATTGTTTTGGAAAAACACATATTATAGCTCTGCATTTCTGATCAAGAGAACGTTCACAAATATCGGTCCTCCAGATTCTTGAACTAAACTTGGCACCAGCAAGGCCGTGTTCTCCTCTGGATGAAGAAAGCTGAGTGAATGCTAACTATCCCTGAAGAGCTGGCTTCCAGACTAGGAAGCCTGTGCCATGAGGGATAGCCAGCATTTGGATATACATTGACCCTTGAAAAACATAGGGTCGGGATGCCAACCCCCCGTGCAGTCAAAAATCTGCATATAACTTTGGGCTCCCCCCAAAATACGCTGTTGACTCTGGCAGCCTTACTGGTAGCATGTACACTCAATCAACACATATGTTGTATGTTCTGAGTATCACATATTGTATTCTTACAATAAGCTAGAGAAAAAAATGTTAAGATGATATAAGGAAATGCGGGGCACTTCGGTGGCTCAGTTGGTTGTGTCCAACTTCAACTCAGATCATGATTTCATGGTTTGTGAGTTCGAGCCCCACATTGGGCTCTCTGCTGTCCACACAGAGCCTGCTTCGGATCTTCTGTCCTCTGTCTCTGCCCTTCCCCTGCTCATTCTCTCTCTTTCTCTTTCAAAATAAATAAACAAGCAAAAAAGAAAATATAAGGAAAAGAAAATACATTTGTAGTACTGTACTATTTTGAGAAAACCCTGCCTATAAGCAGACCCACATACTTAAAATGTTGCTCAAAGGTCAACTGTATATAGTGTGTGCTTTTGTTGAGAATGAAAGTCACTCATTTCCCACTTCATCTTTTGGTATCAAGTGAGGGTGAATTTTACAAATTCAGTAATCATCTTCATTTTTTAAAAGGGTCTTTATTTTTGAGAGAGACTGAGCACGAGGAGGGCGGGGCAGAGAGAGAGAGGGAACACAGAGCTGGACACGGGGCTCGAACTCTTGAACCACGAGATTATGACCTGAGCTGAAGTTGGGAGGCTTAATTGACTAAGCCACCCAGGCGCCCCTCAATAATCCATCTTCAAATGCCTGTTATGTGTGAGGAGGGTTTGGTGTATATAAAGATGAATTGGTTCTGCATCCTTGGATTTATTCCCCTGCCATCAAGGTGTTAGTAGTCCGGCATAGGAGACCCGTGTGGATACAAATCGCTAAATGTGAAGCAAGGTATTAAGACCGGAAGTGGAGTGCGAAGTGCTAAAGAGTGGGTAGGAGGCTTATGCCGTAGAGGATAGGAATTGGAGAGCTTCAGAGAGGAATGCTATGAACTGACTGTTTTGGAACAAAGAGGATTTCAGCAGATAACGGAGCGAGGTGGTGTGCAAGAGGGAGAAGAAACAGAGCAAAGGCTGGGAGTCAGGAAAGAGCCGAATACGTTAGGGTATTATATGTGGTCTGGTTTGGCAGGAAAACGGTATCCACGAGGGATATAGAAGGCAGTGAGGCTGCAAAGATGACCTGGCATTGACCATGCTTTTATCCTTGGAAAGGACTGAGATGAATAAACATGAACCCACACTGAATTTTAGGGTAGCAGGAAATGGTTAAGAACATGAACTTTGGAATCAGGCAGCACCCCAGGTTATAATTTTGGCTCTAGTACATAAAAACAATGAGACCTTGAATAGATTTCTTAATCCACCTGAACAAATTCTTCCTCTCTAAAGTGGGGATAATTACAATACCTATTAGGAGGATTAAATGAGATAAAATATCTAAACAGGTACCTGGTACCTGATGAGAGGAATCTATAAATGTTAGCTGGTATTACATAATTTTATGGATTCATTTAAGAAATTGAACTCTTCACTAAAATAGCATGTATTTCTTCAGTACCATTGATGACTCATTTGTTCCAGAGCATGAATCTCAAGAATATCGAGAACAGATTGTTCAGAATATTATTTGTACCTGTTTAGTTTTACAGATGTTAACGCATATTAATTTAGCTTCTTGTCTTAGTTTGGGCTGCTGTAACAAAAATACCACAGGCTGGGTGGCTTAAACAACAGACATTTCTCATAGCTCTGGAGGCTGCGAAGTCCAAGATCGAGGGGCTGGATATTGGGTGTCTGGTGAGGGCCGACTTCCTGATTTATAGAGGGCCTTCTTCTCATTGTAACCTCACAAAATGGAAAGAGCTCTCTGGAGTCTGTTTTAATTATAGGCACACATCTCCTTTATGAGAGCACCACTGACAAGGGCTAATCACCTTCCAAAAGTCCCCGCCTCCAAATACCATCACATTGGGGGGGATTAGGCTACAACGTATGGATTTTGGAGGAACAAAACATCCAGTCCGTAGTATTCATTAATATTTACTGAATGCCTGTCCTGTGTTTAGTGCCAAGCTAGGTCATATTGGGGAATACAAGACACAATCCCTGTCTTCAAGTGGCTCATGATTTATTTAGTTGGGGAGAAAAAAGGTAGCATATCTTTCTTATAGACAAAGCTGCAATTTTATTTTAGGCTCAGGTGTGTTATTTCTCAGAGAAGTGTTAGGCCCTGAAAGGACTAGACATACCATTTCTTAAGTTCATAGCACTCTTTGTAGAAATGTGACTCTTTAAAATAGCAATATAAAATAGTAGGTAAATAGGAACTATTATAGAGCAGAAGTAATCTAGTATTTCAGAGAAGAGAAATATTAATGTGAACTAGAAGGAAGTAGCATTGTATGTAAGATCTAGTTAAGTGGACAAGTAAGGAGATTGTTTCTAGAAGGAAACAGCATGAGCAAAAGCCTGGAAAGTCAGTGTGGTTCTGGTTGAATGGCTAAAGTTAGCAACTCAGGAAACAACAGGTGTTGGTGAGGATGCAGAGAAAGGAGAAGCCTCTTACACTGTTGGTTGGAATGCAAACTGGTGCAGCCACTCTCAGAAACAGTATGGGGGTTCCTCAAACAGTTAAAAATAGGACTACCCTATGATCTGGCCGTTGCACTAATAGTTATTTCCTCAAAGGATACAAAAATGCAGATTTGAAGGGGTACATGCACCCCGATGTTTCTAGCGGCATTATCAACAATAGCCAAATTACGGAAAGAGCCCAAATGTCCACTGACTGATGGATAAAGAAGATGTGGCAAATACATACAATGGAATATTACTCAGCCATCAAAAAGAATGAAATCTTGCCATTTTCAATGACATGTGTGGAGCTAGAGACTATTAGGCTAAGTGAAATAAGTCAGAGAAAGACAAACACCATATAATTTCACTTATGTGTGGAATTTAAGAAACAAATGAACATAGGGGTTAAAAAGAGAGGCAAACCAAGAAATAGACTCTTACCTATAGAAAACAAACTGATGGTTACTGGAGGAGAGGTGGGGGGTGGCGGTGGAATAGGCCATGGGGATTAAGGAGGGCACCTGTGATGAGCACTGAGTATTGCATGTAAATGATGATGCCCTAAATTCTACACCTGAACCTAATATTACACTCCGTGTTAGCTAACTAGAACTTAAATAAAAACTTGGGGAGAAAAAAAAGAAACTGCCTTGGTTGAGTCTAGGTTTCCACGGAGGGGGAAAAGAAGCTGGGTTGGATGAGAGAGCTGGTGCCAAGGTGCAGAGCGAATGCAGGCTGGAATGTACAGTTATCACTGAGGGGAGGTCACTGGAGGTGTTGAGCAGGGGAGGGAGGAGATGAGTGGTCTTTTAGGAATGTTTTGACAGGGGGTGCTCAAGATGGTTTGGATGGGAGAAAGGATTGAAGTCAAGAGGACAAGTAGACTAGTTTGTGCAGTGACCCACAGGTGAAAAGGCCTGAGATAGGGTGGTGACAAATGGAAGAATAAGAAAGGAGCTTGTTTGAAGAATCAGAGGACAAGTCAGTAGAGCTTTGAGACTGGTCTTTACTGTTCGGGAAGAGAGCTAAGATAAGATTTTGAGGCTGGAAGGATAGATGCTGGTGCAGGGATGGAGAAGTGAAGAAAGTGTACCGAAGGTAAGTTTAGTTTGGACAGGCTGAGTTAGGTAGGCAGGCATGTAGATAGGTCAATAAATAGAGATAGAGAAGCAGTTTAGAAAATATCTTAAAATGACTCGTAATACTACCAATTGCCCTGCATTTTCCTTTATTTCTCTTTTGGATTATAGCCCTCGTTCATACACCACATATTTACATACCTGAAATCATGAATGTACATACCGTTTTGCATTTCAGAATTAGTGTGTCTTTAAAATCTATTTTTATGTGGTTTTTAAAATTATTCATACTATTGACTGAAGTTTTTCCCCTTGGTGTGATCCATCCCCAGAGCTTCCTGAAAGCAGGGGCCATATTGGTGCTGTTCATTCCCGTGTGGCTACAACATAGGCCTATTGAGCCCATAGATTATCTCTTTTCTTTGTAGAAGTTGCTATAATAAGCATGTATATGATTTTTTTTCTGTTTCTGTCAAAATATTTCCTTACGATAAGTTTGTGAGATTAGGACTGCTGTGTGAAAGGATGACTGTCTATTTGCAGGTCACCCGGATAGCAACGCACGAGGATGAGTTTGGGGAAATGTGCTGCACTTGAGTGAAAAGTCAATACTTTCCAGTCGTAGAACCTAATTCCGAGGTTAAATTTAAGACTCAGGGAGAGTTAAACTTTGATGATTCCAGGTTTGCGTATGCTTCTTAAAAGCTGTTTCCTCATCCATTCAGTAACTTGAGGGAAAACGCACATAAGGAGCTACTGTTGTGCTTTAACGTTATTTGGAGGAATGAAGGCGATTTCATTAGAAGTCTTTATTGATCATTAATTTCCTACCCAGAGGCTCCCATTTGGAAAACATTGGTGAGTGTGCATTTAGCCATGCTTTACGTATGGGGTCTTCAGGGAGCTCTCTATCAGTTGGGATGGCATTTGGCCATGAGACAAGTTGACTTACAGTGACTTAAACAAGTTAGGGATTGATTTTCCTCATGTAACAAGATATCCTAGGATGAGTAGTCTGGGGCTGTTATGGCTGGGTGATGTCATTGGAGATCCAAAGTCCTGTCTTAATGTCACCAGCTTTGCCTGTGGCTTTCATCCTCATGGCTGCTGTGCCTTCATCCAGCTGCATCCTTGTTTAATGCAGGAAAACGGAGGGAGGGCAAAGATGGAAAGGGCTTTTCTGTGGAGCCTGTCCCTTTCAAAAGCTTCCCTGGAATCCCCACTCAGCAACTTCTGTTATTTCGTAAGTTAGAGCTACAGTTGACCCTTGAGCGACACTGGTCTGAACGGTTCGGGGTTTTGATTAATGCAGAACAATATTGTAAACGTATTTTCTTAACATTTTCTTTCTTTCTTTCTTTCTTTTTTTTTTTTTTTTTTAGCTTTATTATAAGAATACAGTAGGGGTGCCTGGGTGGCTCAGTCGGTTAAGCATCCAACTTCAGCTCAGGTCATGATCTCACCATTCATGGGTTTGAGCCCCGCGTTGGGCTCTGTGCTGACAGCTCAGAGCCTGGAGCCTGCTTCAGATTCTGTGTCTCCCTCTCTCTCTCTCTCTCTGCCCTCCCCCACTCACGCTCTGTCTCTCTCAAAAATAAACATGAAAAAAAAATAAAATCTTTGAAAAAGAAAAAAATACATCCAGTATATAATCCATCCAGTATATAATACAGTATATGTGTTAACTGCTTATGCCATTAGTAAGGCTTCTTGTCCACAGTAGGCTATTACTGGTTAAGTTTTTGAGGAATCAGAAGTTATACGTGGATTTTCAAGTGCTTGGGGCATTAGCACCTCTAACCTCCACGTTGTTCAATGGCCAGCTGTGTATCCAGTGGCCATTCCTAAATGCTAGGGAGAAGGTTAGTATTTTTAGCTGGGTGCCTTGTTTTCCCTGATAAAACTGGTTAGTGAAGAAGAAAAAGAGGAAGAATGCTGGCAACCAGCAGTGGTGGCCACAGTCTCCAGGTGACATGCTGACAGTGCTCCTAACAGCCTCTCCTTTGAGGTGGGGAAAGGCAAGCACCGATATTTTTATCATACAGGTGAAGGAATAAAAAGATGTGAATTTGTGAGGAGTCCATGAATAGCTATGATATGATGAATTTATGTCTGTCATCTGGATTTTAGTTGAAGAGCCAAAGGACGTGTGAAGCCAGCCAAATGTGGCATTAAATCTTTGGATGCTGCAAAGTTCATGTTCAGAGTGAGAATTAATGTTAAATGGCTTTGTTATGGGCAGACTCTTAGTCAATATAATCAAGGGCTAAGAAACGCTCAGGCTAGAGGCTTTTGATTAGGGCAGTACTTGGTAACCATTGTATAGCTCTTAAGAACTTGGGTTCATAAAGACCAGCTGCGTGTGCTCAAAATAGCCACAA
The DNA here is from genome assembly GCF_024362965.1 of Panthera pardus. NCBI lineage: Eukaryota > Metazoa > Chordata > Mammalia > Carnivora > Felidae > Panthera > Panthera pardus. The sequence continues at coordinate 16,487,939 of NW_026526688.1, forward strand.
CTCTAGGGTTAAATCCAGCACTTAACAGTGTGAACTTTTATTTTTCCTGACTCAGAGGGGTTTTCAGTTACACATACGTAAACCTGGTGGAATAATAGTGGAATAATCTATTCCAGTGGTTCCTAACTCTTTCTGTGCATGAGAGTTCCCTGGGGAGCTCAAACAATACTGATGTCGTGGACCCACAGCAGATACTCTGATTCTGTTGGTCGGGAATGGTCTTCTTCTTTTTTTTTTTTTTTTTTAACGTTTATTTATTTTTGAGACAGAGAGAGACAGAGCATGAACGGGGGAGGGGCAGAGAGAGGGAGACACAGAATCCGAAACAGGCTCCAGGCTCTGAGCTGTCAGCACAGAGCCCGACGCGGGGCTCGAACTCACGGACCTCGAGATCATGACCTGAGCCGAAGTCGGCCGCCTAACCGACTGAGCCACCCAGGCGCCCCGGGAATGGTCTTCTAAGTAAGAAGTAATGAGGGAAATCACTAAGGGAGTGGGAGTGGAACTGGATGTGAGAGGATGGCTTTGAGAAGTACGTCAGACAGTACCGTCCAATAGAACTTTCTGCAAGGATGAAAATGTTCTATTTGTGCTGTTCAGTATGGTCTGTGAGGTGCATTTGGCTACTGAGCACTTCAAATGGGGTCGTGCAGCTGAGGAACTAAAATTTTAATGAGTTGGCCACCTGTGGCTCAGGGCCACATTATTGGATAGGTCAGGTTCAGAAGGTAGAGTCCATAGGCTACAGTTACCACGTAGGGAGAGGTGGGTAGTGGTGGTGGGTGAGGGAGAAGGAGGAGTTGAGTACAATCGCAAAGTTTCTGTCTTCAGAGAGGAGGCGGGTGGTGATGCTTCTGGTATCGGGAATGAAGTTGGGGGGCGAGTTCATGAGTTTACGTGAAGGTCTCAGCACCTGGCCTGTTGTAAATGCTTAATCACATCTGGGCAGGATTCACGGCTCCTGTGTTTTATTTGATGAGTACAAAATACAGTCTAAAAGGATCTCTGAAAATAGTATTTTCTTCCTATTCAATCTTTTCTTTTTCTCTCTTTTTAAATATCAGGTATCAAATTGTAGTGGAAATAATCCAAGCAACTACAATTAGCAGCTTTCCCCAGCTGAAGAGGCACAAGGGTAAGAACCGTTTGTTTTCTTCAGCTCTACGTTTTGCCGGTTCTGGAACTCCCCCAGTCTTCTCTCCTGTCAGAATGTTAGCAAGTGTGAGCATTTTTATGGCTCACATTTAAATATTTCCAATTTATTAGTATAACAGCAGCATTAGAGAAAGTAAGTATAATTTCATGCTAACAAGAACCTTTGTATTTCTGTGTTTCTTTAAACTTTCTTCATCCGTAGTCCTAATTTTTCAGACTGAAATCATTGGGTATATAGTGCTTCTGTTCTGTTTTGAAAGTAAGCATGATTTCATGACTTTTTTCTCATTAAAATTTAATCTAAATATTCGTTAATATTTCTAATTTGAAACGTAATCTTTTTTTTTTTAATATTTTTTTTTAACGTTTATTTATTTTTGAGACAGAGAGAGACAGAGCATGAACGGGGGAGGGGCAGAGAGAGAGGGAGACACAGAATGGGAAGCAGGCTCCAGGCTCTGAGCCGTCAGCCCAGAGCCTGACGCGGGGCTCGAACTCACGGACCGTGAGATCGTGACCTGAGCTGAAGTCGGATGCTTAACAGACTGAGCCACCCAGGCGCCCCTTGAAACATAATCTTAGTAGTTATTTAAATGACTCCAGTGAGTTGATATTTTGTAATTTCCTTAACCTTTTTCTTTAGTTAAGATTTGTATCTTGTATTCGTGTATTCTTTCCTCCTTCTGGGTTTAAAAAGAAAAAAAAAAGTTCTATGTTTTTCCCATTTGTTTCCCTTCAAATGAAGAGATTTTTACCTAGGCATGATAGTGAGGAATAATTAAGGCGTGAAGCTGGCTTTCAACTCCCTTCTCCTTGGCCTGGGGCTAGCATATCCCCCCTCATAGATATCCTCCTCTCAGAGACCTGTCACTGTCTAGAGTGCAAGTCTTGATCCATAGCTAAGAGGCAGCAAACTCCTTGTTAGGGTAGCCTTGCCATGAAAATCTCCAGGCCCGCTCGAGTCCCATCAGGAAGCAGAGTGTTGAAGGAAGAGTTGGGCCAGAGTCTTACAACGTGTGCCTACAGAGGCAACAGGAAGCTTGGCCTGGGGACTTTTCCTTGTGTGTGAGTCACTGGCCGAGATAGGAGCTAGGTAAAAACGAGATGAAGGGACAGACTAGGAAGAGGCACAGATTCTTAATCTCTCTGCCCAGCAAGGAAGATTGTACAAATTTGTTCATTCAAAAAATGTTACTGAACACCAACTAGGTGATGATGATACGGTAGTGGGGAAAAACAAAATCTCTGCATTAAGCTCTTAAATGAAGCTGGGAGGCAATCAGAAAATGAGCAAATCAAATAAGCAGCATTTTATTTTTAATGTTTATTTTTTTAAGAGAGAGAGACAGTGAATGTGCAAGCTAGTAGGGGAGAGAGAGAGGGAGAGAGCATCTCAAGCAGGTTCCCCACTGTTAGTACAGAGCCCGATGTGGGGCTTGATCTCATGAATCGTGAGATCATGACCTGAGCAGAAATCAAGTGTCGGATGCTTAGCTGACTGAGTCAACCCAGGCACCCAAGTAAGCAGTATTTTAGATGTGGTGTGTGCCTTGGAGAAAAGGCTGTGAGAGGGGGTGTGTGGCAGGGAGGTCTGGCTCAGCTGGAGGGGGAGGTAGATTTGCATTCAGATGGGTCATCTGGGAAGACCTCCCCCCACTTGGTGACCTGGGAGCAAAGACCTGGGGGCCTGAGGGTATCTGGGGAAGGACAGAAGCAAAACTCTGAGGCAGAAGCATGTGGGGCTTGCTTGAGTCACCTGTGTGGCTAGAAAGGGGTGAATTGGGGGAGAGAAGCCAGACACGAGATGGGAGAGGTGGCACTGGACCCCATTCCGAAGGACCTTACTGGTACTGCTGGGACTTTGGCTTTTAGTCGGCAAGAGGAAGGAAGTCTTTTTTGAGCAAAGAAGGTGTGATCTGATTGATCCCCACGAGGCTGTGGGCTCTGTTCCTCTCCTTTTTTCTTATTGTTCCTGCAGAGAAGATGCTTCATTTCAGGCAGTTATTTTTAAGAGGATAGTAGAGAGGGAATTCTAGTTGCCACCATTATCTTTCCTCAGTGTTCCTCGTTGATACGTGAGTCTAGTCAGCGAGATCCCTTCCTTATTCTGTGGTGTTGTATTAGTTTACTAGGGCCATTGCAAAGTAGTACAGACTGCATGGCTTTGGCAACAGAACTTTATTTTCACACTGTTCTGGAGCCTGGAAGTCCGAGGTCAAGGTGTCCGAGGTGTTGGCAGGGTGGTCCCTTCTGAGGACTGTGAGGGAGGGGTCTGTTTTAGCCTCTCCTCTTGGCTTGTAGTTGGCCATCTTCTCTCTGTGCCTTCATATCGTCTTCCCTCTGCTCAGGTCTTTGTCTAAATTTCCTGTTCTTGCAAGGACACTACTCGTATTGGATGAGGGCCCACCCTAATGGCCCCATTTTAACTCAATCACCACTGTAAAGACCCTATCTCCAAATAGGGTCACTCTGAGGTACTGGGGGTTAGTATTCATGAATCTGAGGGTGGGAGCGGGAACACAGAGAAGCCCATACAGTTATGTTACTAGCCATTCTCCGTGACACTTCTTCCTTTCATGCCTCATTTTCCATCTAAGCTGCCCTCAGAACTGTCTTGCTCTCAGAAATGTCTCCTTCTATTCAAGCACTGGGGAGAAGGCAAGCAAGCTGAGCTCACTTGGGGCCGTGGAGCTGTTTTCCCTTGGGACAGAAAAGCCCGGAGACTGGTTTACCTCTCTGAGGTCACTGATTAGCAGTGATTATTGTCACTGGTTTTAAATTTATTCACAATTCTCATTGGATAGTCGTGGTTTGTTTGGTTTGGCTGTAAGCCAGAGAATCTCTTCCTTTCTCAAAGTCTAGGACTCTGCTTCTTGTGTATGCACAACTAGCTTGAAACAACCCTTAGGCTTAGAATTTGGGACAAGCCATCTCCATGCCAGGAGCCTTCATTTCATGTTGGGCTCCAGAGGACAGAATGTGTGCCAGCGAACTTTGTGGAGAGAGGCAACTTTGGTTTTGCTTCACAAAGCAAACGCAGACACTTTATGGAGCCACAGGAAGCGTGTAAATGTGAGGAAGTGACTGTGACCAACACAAAGATTTTTATAATCAACTTTCCACTTTAGTCTGTATATCACTAGAAGGTTTGATAGAATATTTGCATTGTATTTTTATTGAATAATTCCACTAAAAAAGGTGTTGAATATTTTGATGTTATTTGAGTTAATAGATTTAAAAAATCTTATAAAAATTCAGTGTTGATAAAATAAAAATGTTCTCCCTAATTATATTCAGGTTATGGTTGATGACATGGTTAATGATTCCTATTTTTATAATATTTATTTATATTTATGTTCCTATTTTTATAATAAAGCATGTCAGTGTAGTGTCACTGGTCATCGTAGCTCTGACAAGGTTAGAGGAACCATATAGTGCACAGACTCATATAGCTGGAAATAGAAAAATGAAAGCCGATTAGTTATAAAATCTTTCAGAAGTATTTTTGGAGTATTCCGACGAGCAGAGTGAGGCAATGTCTGGGAATGAAGTATTCCAGTCTAGGACCTGGATAATGGTACTGCAAGGAAGGGATTGATAAGGAAGACTATGGAAGGAAAATAGCCTACTTGGTGACTGGTTGGATACGAGAAAGAATCAGATGATGGGACGTTATCGTGCTGGTACAGCCTGCTGACTTTTCACATGAGGAAATGGTTATCTGGAGAAGTTAAAGACCCTAACTTGTAGTCTGCACCTGCTTCTGTCCCTTTGCTTCAGGTTGGTGAGGTGAAGTTTAGGGTAGAGGACAGGACTAGGGCAGCAGTTAGGAGAGCTTGTTCAAGTGAGCTGCTCTTGCTAGCTTCCTAATGAAACCTGGATGTGTCCTTTTATGTCTCTAGGACTCCTTTCTTTCGGTCTTGAGGTTGGGTGCTCTCGACGATCATACAGGGTTTCTCAGTGAAGACACTGAAAGAGTCAGGGAATGTGTATGAGGGACTGGTCTCGGGTGTTTTGGGTTTGCAGGGATAGCAGGATAGAAAAGTACCTGTTCGGCATTTGTAAGCTGGGATTCACACTGTGGAGAAAGAGCGCAGCCCTGCAGAAACATATTTGCATGTTACCAGTATAGAGGTGATAGTTAATAGTCTCCTTTTATCCTGTCTCCAAGTCAAGTATCCTTGCAGAGCCGATGCGGTGTTCTCCGTTATTGGAGGAGAATAGCGTATACCAGTCTGAAGTGACTTCTCCGAATTCATAATATCATCTGCTGTCTCACTGTTTAAATTCATTATGTAGGTGGCTTCCATTTTAAAGAATTAGGTTGCTGTAATTTAAGTGCACTTTTTTTTTTAATGAAAAAGGAAGATCAAATTTAGCATCCCCATTGTCCTTACTTTTTCTTTAATCAGTAACATATTGAGTCTTATAGGAAGTAGGTTTTTAAATTTTTTTAATGTTTGGGTTTTTTTTTTTGAGAGAGAAAGGGAGATAGAGTGAGCTGGGGAGGGGCAGAGAGAGAGGGAGACACAGAAAGCGAAGCAGGCTCCAGGCTCTGAGCTGTCAGCACAGAACCTGACATGGGGCCTGAACTCACAAACTACGAGTTCATGATCTGAACCAAAGTTGGATGCTTAACTGAGCCACCCAGGTGCCCCAGAAGTAGTTCTTTTTTGTCTGTAAGATTTGGAGTTTTGATATGTGGCTGGCAGATAAAAGGTTACTTTAAAAACTGGTTCCAGATAGTAATGATATCATTCCTCAACTTGATCTTTAATGTATTTCAAATAAATTTGTGTGTTTATTTTCTTCCCTGTAAAAATCGTTAAGGAAAGTTAAAGTTTTAGCGTTAGAAGTCTCCCCAAAACATAATTGTTGAGTCGTTTTTAGAGATCTTTGCATTTTAGGGATAGTGTGATCTAGTAAAAATACTCTCAGACAAAGAATCAGGGGAAAACCTCGGTCTTTATGTGAAGCTTTTGACTTAAGCCCCACGTGTCTACACTGTTTTCTTAAATTTGGAAAATCAGCCTGTGCTCATTTTATATCTGACAGTGACCATGTAGCTGTGCCACCAGGTTGTGTGTGCAGTTGTAAGCACTTTCATTCCCAGTGCCGTTTCTCCTTCTTGCCGCGTTACTTTTGTGGGTGGGAAAGTGAAGAATTTTAAAAAAAGAATGCACAGATAGAAGATCCTAAGAATACTTAGGATTCAACTTAGAGATGGGAACTTTATTTATGAATGTATGTATGTATTTATGTATTTATGAATGTATACATATATATATCACTATGTATATATACTATATATATATGTACTATAAATGTAGTTTTGTTGTTCCATATAAAGCTATTTCTGGCAAGTCTTTTTCAGTCACAATCATTGACAATTAAGAAATGTTTTGCAATTGCAAAAATACTTTGAAGATTTAAGGAAAAAATTGCTGTATAACAGGTTGGGAGAAATTACCTGATTATGTGCCCTCTGAAACCTTAAGGAGCCAATCAGCTAACTCAGGATGACAGAGGAAGGCCTGGGGACCGCTTTGCTTTGTATATTCAGGAAGGTTCAAAATAAGGCTTTTGAGGCTTCAGCAAGCTGCAGCCAATCCACAGAAACCTCTTCATGTGTTTTAGATTCACTGTAGATTAGTGTATCATAAACGAGGAGCAAATTACTCTCCTTAATGAGGTAGAAATTTCAGTTTGATTTTTGATGGCTCTTTTGGGGGGAGATTTTTATATTTTCAAGAAGTAAGGTATCAAATAATTTTTAACATCTTAACAGTGCTTCAGCAGTTTAATTGCTGATACGATTCTAGGGAAAATAAGTCCTAGAAATAAAAAAAAATTATATTATGGAACTCATCTCCTTGTCTTGTGGATACGAAAATTATATTAGGTATAATTAGGGAAAAAGGTCTTAGAGAAAACTTACAGATACGGAACAGTTTGAAACAATTAGTCTCAGAAGGTTTAGTTTACTCACAAAATTTTCTTACCTCTGACCTTATTTTATCATTGATCCTGGCCAAATGTATTGATTTACTAAAGCCTAAATCTTACCCACTAATAACCTCAACTGCTTGTTGGTCATGGAATTTGGGAAGTTTAGCTGAGTTCAGCTAGCTAACTTCAGTGAACTTTTTTTCAGTCTTCATTTTCTTTGACCGTTTGGTGCATTTGACATTGTTGGAGTTCCTCAGTGTTTGTTTCTAACCCTCTCATTATTTTATACCTGTGTGGTCCAATATAAGAGCTATTAGCCATATGTGGTTATTCAAGTTTAAATTAAAGGTAAATCCAGATTTAAAACCCAGTTCTTCAGTCATGCAAGCCACATTTCAAGTGTTCAGTAACCCCTGAAGTCGTTGTTGCACTATATGCTAACTAACTTGGATGTAAATTAAAAAAAAAAAAAAAAAAAAAAAAAAAGGCAAGTGTTCAGTAACCATCTGTGGCTACCATATTGGATAGTACAGAACGAACATTTCCATCACCACACAAGTTCATTTTTTTTTTGAGTTTATTATTTATTTTGAGAGAGAGAGAGCGTGCAAGCAGGCTGTGCACTGTTAGTGTGGAGCCCGATGTGGGGCTCGAACTTACAAATCAAGATCATGACCTGAGCTAAAATCAAGAGTTGGATGCTTAACCAACTGAGCCACCCAGGTGCCTCCATCATCACAGAAGTTCTGCTGGGTAGCAGTGCCTATACCCATTCCCAGGCTGGTCTTCTCTTTCCTTTATCTATATGCTGATAAATCTCCAAATTTCCATCTACAGAACCTCTCTGCTCTACTTACTACTGCTTACTCAGTATTTTTATTTGAGTATCTTAAAGGCATTTCCAAATGAAAATGTGCAAATCAGGGGTGCCTGGGTGGCTCAGTCAGTTAAGCACCCAACTTTGCTGAGGTCATGATTTCACAGTTCATGGGTTTGAGCCCCACATCGGGCTCTGTGCTGGCAGCTCAGAGCCTGGAGCCTGCTTCAGATTGTGTGTCTTCCTCTCTCTGCCCCTCACCCACTCACACTCTCTGTCTCAAAAAAATAGACATTAAAAATTTTTTTTAAAAAATGTGCAAATCAAAGTACCACATAACTGGTCATCCTCTTAGTTTCTTAGTCTCAGTGAATGATATCATCACCCCTCCATATGTCATAAACCTAGAAGTCATCTTTGTTCATTCCTTCTTCATCGTATACAATGACTAGTCCATTATCATCACAAAGTTTGACCTTCACAATATATCTCAACTCTGTTCTCTTTCTCTAAACCACCATCTTCCACCACTAGTCTCTCTTGAGCTATGGTAATAGCTTAATTGGTCTCCTTATATCTACGCCTGCCCCTATTTGATATATTTTTCATACTGACGTCACATGATTAAAAAAACATGCAGATATCCTCATGTCACCTCCATGCTTAAAACCCTTCATTGTCTTTTCATTGTTCTTAGACGTGAAATCTGCAAGGTCCTGCTTGCTCTGGTCCCTGTTACTGTCTTCAGCCTTATCTCTTGCTGTTCTACTCCCTCTTATTGTAGTCTAGCCACACTAATGTTTCTATTTCCTCAACTCACCGTGATTCATCCTGCCTCATATTCTTTGCCTGTTTTGCTGATTCTTCTTGGAATGCTACCCTACTCTCAATCTCACTCTGTCTAGGTAGCTCCTACTTATCTTTATATTTTATCTTGAATTTCTCTTCTCTGATCACAACCCCACTTCCCCTGATTCTGGGTAGGTGAGACAACTCCTGAGTTTTTACCAGTAGAGAAGGGTATACTCTGAAGGAAGTCTTAATCACCAGAGGTAGGTCTTAAGTCATTCAACAAACTGTGTTTTGAATGCCATTATGTGTTAGGTACAGCTGTGCAATGAAAAAAACTGTCTCTGACCTCAAGGAGATCATAGTCTAACAAGGAGACAGGTAGACACACATACAAACTTAGAGTACCATTCGATAAATGCAGTGAGCGTTGCATGTTCAGGGTTTAGTCGTGGCACAGATGTGCAGAACAGTCCGCTCTACCTGGAACAGGTGGTCAAGAAAGACTTCTTCTTTAGAGTAGCAGAGTTGAGCTGGAATAATTCAGTGGCTCTCATTTCCTTCTGGGCTTGTCAGGTGGATGTGGGTAGATGGTACCACATGTCTACAAAGAAGATAGTTGTGGAATGGCCTCCTGTGTATAAGCCATGTCAAGGGAGATACTGTGCTGGTGCTTGGCATGTAATGAAGAGACAAGGCTTGATAGGAAGACAGGAGCCAATACTAAAGATGCTTGTAAGCTATCCTAAGAAGTTTGGACTTAATCCTGTAGAGCAGTGGTTCTCAAACTATAGTGTGTGTCCCAGTCACCTGGAGGGCTTGTTACAATGCGGATTCCTGGACCCTACCCCAAAGTTTCTGACGTGGGGCTCGATCTCACAAACTGTGAGATCATGACCTGAGCCAAAAAAAAAAAAAAAAATCCAGAGTTGGATGCTTAACCAACTGAGCCACCCAGGTGCCCTAAGATCCGTAACTTCTACCATGTAAAGAAATGGCAAAAACATAGTCATCTGCACCCTGGAAGAGGGCTTTCACCAGGACCTGGCCATGCCGGTACCCTCATCTTGAATTACCAGTCTCCAGGGGTATGAGAAGAAATTTCTGTTGTTGATAGCCACCTAGTCTGTGGTGTTTGTTATAGGTGCCTGAATGAACTAAGACACTGGTCAAGTGTAGGAATTCTAAGTAATATGGGGACACGGGCTAAACTTTCCCTACAGTTTGGTGGGAATAAGTCCAGTATTTCAGCTCCCTTTTTAAAGCCTTCTTTTCTGTTCTGAATCCTGAAATGTTATTAAGAATAGTTAAGGTGATTCAAGAGTGGTGATTGCTCAGTTGACTACAACAAAGGATGTGATGTTGATTTGAGTCTGCCAGAAACTGCTAAATATAAATAGTACACCCTTGGGAGTGATGCTCATAGTATAGATGGGGAGGCTTTGGTCAAGTTGTTCGTCTTCTTTAGGGTATAAGTAAACAGTTTCAAAATTGAATATATCAAGCAGAACTGTAGAAGAACTTCAGAACATATTAAATGTGTATATGGACACAGAATTGCTGATAAGAACCATAATGGTTTCCATTAGGAATTATTTTAAAAGATAATATGTACCTTCTTTGTCTGATTTGGTATTTAAAGGTGTCTCTGCCTGAAAGAGGGTAGCTAATTTGTAGACTCTAATGGACTTCTCAGGGTCCTTTCTTGTGCTTTGATGTGATCTGATTTTTGAGCATTGCTGTAATCTGATACAAATGGCTCCTAATTTCTGAATTGCCTGACCTTAGAAGATGCCCCAGCCCATTGCCACAGCGGCTCTCCTGCTGTGAGTACGGCAGCCTCTATCTCCTGCTATCCCTTGGCCAGCATCCTGCCAGGCCCCCTGGCCCCCACCCGTTCTTGGCCTCAAAGGATGAAGGGCTCAGCGCACGTCCACTACTCTGTCTGTAGTCTCCCAACACTGTAGGAGTCCTTCCACCTCCGTACCCCAAGAAAACTTTAATCCTCGCATATTCTAACACCCACATTTACACAAATGAAGTTCAGGCTCAGCGATAGTAAGCAACATACCCTGTGTAACTACAACTAGTTAGTCACACACAGATTTGGAACTTCAACTCGGGTCTCCTAATTTTTACTCCTGGTCTCTTCCCACCATGCTGCTTATTCACAAAGGTAGATGTTATGAAAGTCCTGGTAAAAGCTACAAATTATTGGGCCAGATCTGTGTTCTAAGTATGTGTCTTGTACCTGTTCAACTCATGGCTCCAATTTGGGAGCAGGACTCTCCTGGTAATTTACTGTGTGGATATAGTTGATACGACACTATTACTTTAAAAACGTATCGCAAGCATGTTGGAGGACCTTAAGCCAAAGGAAGTACTACAAGTTTCGGTACTTGAGACATTTAAAGGGAGGAAGTAGAAAGTGTGCTGTAAGCATGTCTGACCAGGCTGGGCAAGGTCAAACTACAAGATCTCTGTAGTCTTCTCCCATGATAACGTGAGTGGTTCCTCCATCAGCTCCTGCTATGATTTCTGCTTACTCCTCAAGTACTCTTTCTACTAAAGTGGAGTGACACTTCAGACTATGAAATCCGGGTGTTCGGTATGATAAGAAAATCCCATTTGTTCTTTTTGAAAAAGAACATACTGGCTTCAAGTTGAAAAGTAAGATAAATATGTGTATATATATATGTACTGATTGATTGTTCGTTTGTTCTCGGGCAGCTTTTGAGGTGGTTTTCAGATCATTTTGAAGAAGTTTGTGATGATTAGTGACTGCTGAGAACTGGTGTCAGTTTCGTGTTAAGAAATCAAGCACCATTTTTCATTTTGAAACTTGACCAGTCCCTAGGTAAATACATACCTGTTTCTTGAACCCACCTCTCAAGGGAGTTTCTTAAAACTTGTATTTACGGGGTGCTGGGGTGGCTCAGTCAGTTAAGTGTCTGATTTCGGCTCAGGTCATGATCTCACGGTTCCTGAGTTGGAGCCCTGTGTCAGGCTGTGTGCTGACAGCTCAGAGCCTGGAGCCTGCTTCGGATTCTGTGTTTCCCTCTCTCTCTGCCCCTCCCCCCAAATAAATAAACATTAAAAAAAAAAAAAAAAAGAAAGAAAAAACCCTTGCATTTAAGGGCACCTGGGTGGCTCAGTTGGTTAAGTGATTGACTTTGGCTCACGTCATGATCTCAGGGTTTGTGAGTTTGAGCCCTGAGTTGGGCTGTGTGCTGACAGCTCAGAGCCTGGGTCCTGCTTCACATTCTGTGTCTCCCTTTCTCTCTGCCCCTCCCCTGGTTGTTTTCTCTCTCTCTCTCTCTCTCAAAAACAAACTTAAAAAAAAAACTTGTATTTACATGTACAGTGAAGACTCAAAGGATTGTTCATCTGTGGACACAAGTTGAGGAATAGAGGCCCAACATTTTCCAGTGAGGAGCTCCCTTAATTCTTTACGTTGAGGGCCTGGGGGGGCATGAGGAGGCCTGTTCATCCTGGGGAGGAGAACCACATGCTGGGGAGTCAGGGGAAGGGGTGAGTGTGCAGCCTTGTCTACTTTACTGTCACAGAGTTTATACCTCTATATTAGTACTTCTCTGTAGGGTGGAGGTGCAAGGCACAATTTTGTCCCCCAGGGTGCCTAGGGCATTTGGTCGCGTCCAGCGACCTTACTGGTTGTCCCGTCTGGGGGAAGGGATGCTACTGGCATCTAGTGGTAGAGGCCAAGAATGCTGCTCTACACAGGACAGCCCCCACAAGACAAATTTACCCAGCCCCAAATGTCTCTCGTGTCCAGGATGAGAAACCCTGCTCTGTTATCCCCTGAATCCCCCAACCAACCTGCTGAGAGTGCTGCTGTTAGGAGATGCCTTGGGATTTGGTAGCGTGCCGGGAGAGGAGAAACAATACTCTGCTCCTGACATTGTCTAGTACCTGAAAAAATAAAATGGTGCCATTTTAATCCATTTATGCTTGTGCTATTTCTGGAGTTGTTAGTTTGCACTGTAAATGCACTCTCTCCTTTGCCTCCTTAGGAACAGTGCTTAATAGTTCTCCCTGGTGTTTGTATTTTACTGTAAGACACTCTCACTTCCTTAAGGAAGAACTATATCATGGGCAGAAGGTTTAAAGCAAAAAGCAGTGCTATGCTGTTGGCCATAGGTCTACTGTAATGTCTCTGTAGCCAAAATTGTTCACCTAACGTCTAAGCCAAATTTCTCTTTGAGCAAAGGAACCCAGGGAACCCGTTTTCTTTTGTTCTGACTTCACTAAAATCTGGACTATCCAGAAGGAAGAACAGTAAATATTCATAACTAATTGCTTTAGAATACTCTGTCACTTGTATATTCATCTTGGCACCAGTTTAAAAGAGCCGCTACCAACCATTGTTTCACCCGTCACTGTTTATCTCCCTGGCTTTCTTTTTTAAGCTAGATCAAACAGTTGTGTGATTAACCGATTTGTAACGATGCACAGCGTGCAGCTAACGCTCTACAGAGAAGCAGCTACATGAATCTGATTTGAGCGGGGCCACAGCGTATTGTCGCGAACCCACTTGCCTATACTTTTCTCGGCCTGGATATTTCCGGGCTGAATGGGTTTTCAGGTCACAAAGCATATTCATCCGCGTCGCGGATTTACAAGGATCTTTGTGCAACAGACACATGGGCTGCATGAGGTCCATGTTAGTCATTTAGCCCTGAACGTGGCATTGGTTTTCTGAGGCAAAAATAAACAGAATTTTCTAAGCAACAAGCTGCTGTTGAATTTGTTAGCTACAAGCTTTGTGATCAGACAATGGCATTGTATCGCCCTTTAACAAACAAGAACGTATTCACGTGAGCAGGCGACATTCAAGTAGAACATAAAAATATTCTTCTCAGCCCTGCAGCTGGGTTTTAGATGGTTTATTCTCCTTCTTTCTTCCTTCTCTTTGGAGTTTGCTTCTAGTTTTTGTGCTTTTAGAAAGGCTTTTATGTTTTCTTAGGAGAAGAATGTGGTTGTTGATAAATGTGTGTCAGTTTCTTGCTATATATGTCTCTTTAATAGCCTATTTTAACCCCAAATTAAAATTGTGGTCTAGATTTATTTTATAAAAGGAAGTTCTTTAGTTCCCAAACTTAAGAGTATTTTAAATATGTATCAAATTGAGACTTTAAAGATACATGTTTTAAAAATGAAAACTTTTTTTCTGAAAATGTGACTGTCCCAAGCATGTATTTCTTTAGGCATACACACAAAGCATCCTAGTTTGTGACAGACTAATTTGGGGAAAGACTTACATTTACCTTTATCTTCCCACTAAGGGGACTCTGCCACTAAGGGGACTCAAATATTATTTAAGTATTTGATGATGATGATGATGATGATGATGATGATGATTATTTAAGTATTTGATGATGATGATGATGATGATGATGATGATGATGATGAAGAAGAAGAAGAAGAAGAAGAAGAAGAAGAATGTTGAGTTACTAAGTTCTTTGGTTAGGGCCTGTCAGCCAAGCGTAGGACAAGTTGAGAAACTATTACTGAAGTCAAATGAAAATATCCCCTCAGCACACATACAGAAAAGTCATCCTGTAATATCAGACAGACCCTCTGGAACAAGGCCGTCTGTTGACCTGAAGTCTACCTGTTACCCTCTGTGCTAAGTACTGGCAAAAGCTGCTTCTGAAAGATCACATGTTTTGTGGTACTCTTCTAGGTCTTTTCAGTTACTTGTTCAGCCTGCCTTGGTACTGTTTCAGGCATTTGCACACATTGACTGAGTGGAACATGGGAGAGGTAATAGTGATCGTCCTAGGGAATTGATGGTCTCTGCTGAGTTCTATAGAACATTACTTAGACTCCACATTAAGAGGCACCAAGAAGCAGTACACAGACTCCCTTCTTTTATTGTGGGTACTTCTGATCTAAGCCAAGCACATTATGACCCACCTGCAGAAGGCTGATCTGACCTGCCTAGGAATATTTATATCTATCGAGTGCTCACCTTGGCCCTGAACATGGCCCTGAACATTGCCTAAAACAATCTCACTGTTTCCGAAGGGAGTTTGCTCTTGTGCTTTCCACAGGGGATTTCATACTCCCCTCGCTTTCCACAGGCCTCTGACCACTCACCCTTTTTACTTACCTCACTCTCAGCAGATAACCTTACTACTTTGGGGAAACAGAGACCATGTGAGGGGAACCGCCCCAGCTTCTAGGCACCAGAATACAAACTTGCTTTATGTACACCTTCTCTTCTGTCTTCCATGTTACTGTAGTGGCCTTTTTCCAAAGCTGATCTATTTGCTTGTCTTCTGGATGCCACTCCCCATCTGTCACCTCACCTCTCTCTCCTCTCTCTCTCTTAACTCTTAACTCTCTCTCTCTTAAATGAGCATTAAAACCAGCTCATCTCTCCCCCATTAACAACAACAACAACAACAACAACAAGCCTTCCTTCAACCCAGCCCTGCCTTTATGTTGTGTATGCAAAGCCAGTCCATTTTCCACAAGGAAATGACTAAATGCTTAGTCATGTTTAAAAATCAATTTTGTGTAAGTTTTTTTGCTTTTACTTGAAATTATATAATGCCAACATAAGGAAACCTGCCATCGTAAATGTTTTTAAATTAAACCTTAAAAAATTCTTGCTGAGACCACATAACTCCTAAGTGTCAGAGCCCGGATTCTAATGTAAGTCTGATTCCAGACTCTACTGAAAACTTTCCACTGTATTTGACATGGAGGTCACTAGTGATCTTGGCAACGGCAGATTTGGTGGAGAGGAGGAGTAGAAACCATGTTGTTGGAGTAAACTGAAGAATGGGAGGTGAGAATGCTATTTCTCTCCTTTAGGGGCCAAGTTCTAGAGAAGCATAATACCTGAAACATAGTAAGCACTTAGCAAAATGTTAGCTATTTTGTTGACCTCTCAGTAATACTGGACACAGCTCACTTGTTCCTTCAGCAAACATTTGCTGAGCTCCACTGTGTTACCAGGCATTGTTATAGGTGCTGGAGATACAGTAGTGTATAAATAAACAAAATGCCGACCTTCAGAGGATCTACTTACAGGATAAATAAGTCAAATAGAAGTGTGATGATACGTGCTATGGAGAAAGTAAAGCAGAGCGGGAGAAAGGCAGTGTTATAGGGTGGGGGTTGCTGTTAGAAATAGGGTGCCCAGGGAGGCGCTTCCCTGAGACCTGAACTGAGGGTCTGAAGGAGGTAGGAGTGAGCCATGCAGATCCGTGGGGGATGGAAGGGTCACACTGAGAGGAGGCATAAAACAGCCCTGAGCAGGGAACCACCCAGGGTGGTCAGGAAGCTAGTTACCAGAGACCACGTGTTACGTGATTCCATTACATGAAGTCTCCAGAATGGGCAAATCCATAGAGGAAGCCCCATAAAGATGCCTAGGGCTGAGAGGGTTGGGGTGACTAATGGGTACCTCGCTTCTTTTGGGGGTGATGAAAGTATTCAAAAAAGTGTGGTGATGGTGGCATAGTCTGTAAATACGCTAAATGCAGTTAAATTTACACTTTAAATAGAATTGTATGTGAAGTATATGTCAACAAAGCTGTTATTTTAAAAAGGAGGGAACCGCAAGGAAGCTGGTGTGGCTGACTGTGGAGAGTAGGAGGGGATGAGCCTGGAGAGTGTAGGGCCTTAGAGCCCCTTAAAGGTGCTTTGCCTTTTGCTGCAGGTGAAATGGGGGTCTGGGGGAGGTTTCTGAGCACAGGAATGATGTGATTGGGTTGATGTTTTTCTGTTTTTTGTTTTTAATTTTTTTAATGTTTATTTATTTGTGAGAGAGAGACAGAGTATGAGTGGGGAAGGGGCAGAGAGAGGGAGACACAGAATCAGAAGCAGGCTCCCAGGCTCCGAGCTGTCAGTGCAGAGTCCGATGCAGGGCTCGAACGCACAAACCGTGAGATCATGACCTGAGCGGAAGTCGGATGCTTAACCGACTGAGCCTCCCAGGTGCCCCTGGGTTGATGTTTTAATAGGTTTGCCTTGGCTGCTGTGCTGAGATAAAGACTGGAGGGGAGGTGAAGGTGGAAGCGTGCTGACCAGTTAGGAGGCTCTGCAGTAACAGACAAGAAATACTGTTTCTCCTGTTTTGCTGACATTCTTTCTCCGTAAACCGCACTCTCACATTTACCTTCTATCTCTCCTTCACCAGCCCCTTTGCCAGCTTCTTTTCTTCTTTCTCGCCATTAAATGTAGGGTTTATTTAGATTATGTACTGGGACCATTTTAGTTCTTCCTGGGTTGTCTCTACTCCCGCGACTTCAGCTACCGTCAAGTGCTGAACGCTTCTGAACTCCACACCTTATGTCTCTGCTTAGGTAGCCAAATGCCTTTAATTTGCCTGTTGTCTGCTGTGTAACAAACCACCCTAAAGTGCAGTGTCTTAAACAGCAGGTACTTCTTCTGCACCCGAATTGGCGGTTTTAGCAGGTTCGGCAGGAGTGGCTCTTCTCTCTTGACTGTGGCTGGACGGTTCACCTTTAGGATGGTGTATGCACACGGAGCCAGGGTGCCACTGGATGTGGGCTGAGGTCCTAGCCAGGGCTGTGGTCTTGGGGGGGGCCTCTCCGTGGAGATCTCTCCATTGACCACTCAGGCGTCCTCAAAGCGTGGAGGCCTCATGGCTGCTGGATGACTTTACCAAGCGGCTCAGGGCTCCAGGTCAGTGGCCTTTTACAGTCTAGCTTTAGAAGTCATCACCTCACTTACTCCATAATCACAAACCCACCCAGATTCGAGAAAAGGGAGCACATATCTTACTTCTCAGAGGGAGATTGTCGAAGTGACACAGTAAAAAGAGTAAGTAAGATGAAAGACCTTATCGTGACCACCTTTGCCAAATATCATCTGCCACATCATAAACCTGCTTTTCCTGTAATGTTCCCTGGTTCATAATTGGCCCCACCACCTCCATGGCTGCTCATGGCAGAAACTTGGGAGCCGTCTTTGATACGTCTGTTTTCTTTACATTGCTCAGCCACTGTCCTCTTTGCTGTCCGCTCAGTCACAGGGTCCTGTTCTCTATAAATCATTCTCAGATGCTTCCAGTCTTCTCTCCTGCCATTGCCATGACCTGGGTTTAGGCCACCATCTCCCTCCTTGGCTACTCCAACTGGTTTCTCTACCTGCAGTCTTTTACCTTCAATTATTTTTTTTATCCTTGCTGTATAATCTTTAAAAAATATAAATCCATTTATGACCTACTCTTGCTTAAAACCCATTAGAAGCCGCTCAGTGCTATTGAACTGAAGGCTGAAGTTATTTCTATGGGCTAAACAGCTTTATGTCGTCTGGCTCCTGCCTCCTCCAGATTCACTTTGGATCTCTAGCTTCCCTTGCACCTACTTCACGGGCCCTTGCAGTTCCTCCAAAGCTCTCTCTTTCCTGCTTCAGGGCATTCGCTTTCATATTTGCTGCTCCCTCTGTCTGCCACACTCCACTCCTTTTTCATTTTGTTTGAATGTAATTTGCTTAGGGAAACCTGGCTTAGAAGCGTTGGTTAAGCAGCTCAAGGGTACCTACACGTTTTCTTTATAGCCCATATTATGCTTGTAATTGCTAATCCTACCTTTGGATTTCTGCCTTGCTAGAAATCCACGAGATTTAACAATTGGTCTTGAGTCCCGAATGCCTCGTCAGTGCCTGACACAGAGCACTCACTGCATGCTTATGAATGGCTCTGTGTACATTACACATACATGTAAAGATATTTAAATACACATACATACATGCACATGTGAGTATATATATACAGAGGAGAGGGGTTTTTTTGTTAATGTTTTACCCTTGAGTAGGATTTTTCAGTGGTATATGTACAAATTATATTTAGAAATTAATGGTGTTTCTCTTTGAGAGTATATATACATATGTGTGTAGCATGAACAATACCCACTGTTCAAAATGTACCACATCAGATACCAATCTTTTCAGTGTTGTTATGTTCCCCTTTTCATACCTTGTCCTCTGACTGGGTCCTGTCCATCCATCCCATTCAAGGTAAAGAAACTGCTGCAATGAAAGCTGATCTCCTAAGGGCCAGGAATATGAAAAGGTACATTAACCAACTGACTGTGGCTAAGAAGCAGTGCGAGAAGAGAATCCGAATCCTGGGAGGCCCTGCCTATGACCAGCAAGAGGATGGGGCCTTGGATGAGGGAGAAGGGCCTCAAAGCCAGAAGGTAGAACTTTGCAGTTTCTTGTTTTGACCATTTCATGTTTATCATAAACATTCATGTAATCTCCCATCCAATATTTTAGCTTTTTGGTATTTAACATAAAGCATATGTTCCAGAACAGAGACTCACATGTTTGCTTTTACACGTCAAAGAGCTGTATTACTTGGTGTCCTTGACTTCTGTGAAGGGTGATAGGTATGAGAGATAGGCACGGGGTGTGTGTGTGTGTGTGTGTGTGTGTGTGTGTGTGCATGCCCATGTGTATTTTCCTGTCCCAGAGGCACATGCTTACATTTGTAAGGGCCCAGTCAAGTTACCCACTACCAGTTGGAAAGAAATAACCACCTGTGGAATGGAAAGTATCTTGTGGTTATTTTACTTAGCTCTCACCACAACTCTATGAAATTTGAATCTCTCAATATTTCCATTTAAAGGCTAAGAAACAGAGTTGGTTTAAGTAAATTACCTAAGGCCAGGTGGGAAGAGGCAGAACTAGATATAAACCCAGATCTAGTTGCTACACAGTCTGAGTGCTTTCTCACTAAGCCATAATATATCAGCGACTATTTTTTGAACAAAACTTTGGACTGTCTGATACTGAGTCCTGAAATCATGGAGCTTAGGAAAGTGTCCTAGCCCTACCTCAGCACCAGCTGTATACTCTGAAGGACCCAAGCTTGTCTTCTAAGACTGAGAGAACGCTAGGATTGAAGGAAACGGTAGTGGGACTCCCGGAAGGGCTTGCTTGTACCACTTGGGAACAGGACTTCAGGGCAAACTCCAAACTCCTCTTTTGAAAGAAGGCACTTAGTCACAAAGAGGCCACCATCAGTATTAAGTTAACTCTGGCTACAGCCTCTGACCTCACCTATTTGGATTTTTAGTCTCTTGATCTTTTCCTCTTCAGTTCTTGGTTTGACTTCAGATGCTTATCTGTGATTTTTCCCTTCCTCGTATTCCAGTGATGAGCTTTGACCTTTTTTTCTTGTACATGGCCCAGTATTCATTAGAGCTTCTTCAGGATAGTGTATGTTCGACCTTGAACCAACTCTAACACAAGCCAGAGTTCTTCCGCAATATCTTACACAAGTGGTACAAATGAAGCCCCGAATAGCTCTTGTTTTATAGAGGCGTCTCCTCACCACTGGAGATCTGTTTATTTTGCTGTTAGCAAATATACCTTTCTGTAGTTTTGGCTTTGTGGTACAAAGTGAAAATTTCACCTTTTGGTGGACGTTGAAGAGAGAGTGGATTTGGCAGGTTGAATGTTGTCTTTCTTCCTCTTTCTTGTCAGCCTCTGGACTCTAATAGATTTCCAGCCACGTCTCTCATAGAAGAGGTTCTCTTCATGTGTCCCATGTATTCATTTATTCATTCAACAGACATTTATTGTGGGTCCACAGTCTCTCAGTTGCAGTGCAAGGTACTAGGATCCAAAAGGAATAAGATGGAGTCTCTTCTTGCAAAGAGTCCCATATAATTATAAAATAGAAAGGTAAGTGATCCAGTAAAAATGGGAGATACGCACCTAGAAGAAGCACCCGATGGTTTGCTACCTAGTCAAAAGATGATGTGGTTTTAGATCTTAT
This sequence comes from Panthera pardus, assembly GCF_024362965.1. Classification (NCBI taxonomy): domain Eukaryota; kingdom Metazoa; phylum Chordata; class Mammalia; order Carnivora; family Felidae; genus Panthera; species Panthera pardus. The sequence continues at coordinate 16,508,434 of NW_026526688.1, forward strand.
GGTAAAAGAAAACCTTGGGAAACATAAAAGAAGCTCATTTTAGGAGAGCTGAAAGTGATGTCAGTATACATTACCTGGCAGTATTTAGTAGAAGTAGGCTTAATCTGGTTTTACCTCCACTTTGACTTGTCTCCCCAGATACTTAGGAAAGGCACAACCCATTGCTGGTGCAACAGTTTAACCTCAGAGGAAAATCATTTCTGTTAGACTTCAGGCTGGAAGCCTCAGATAATATTACAGAATTCTAATGTTTATAATGGTTTGCTATTCTAAAGGTAAGACTGGTTAATTTGGGGCCGTACATGGATAGAATGGTTTTGCTATAACCTAATCATATTTAATCCAGAGGAATCGCCACCTAACTTTATTTCAGAACTTAGTCTTCAAAATTAGATGAATCCCTCAATTAAAAGAAAGTGATCAAGTAAATAAATAATAGGAAAGAATTATATGCCCTCTACAAGAAACTAAATATGAAGGCAAAGATTGGTTGAAAGTGAAAGGAGGAGAAAAGGCATGCTATGTAAACACAAAGCATAAGAAATATAAAGTAGCTAATGTTAGCATCAGACGAAATAGACACTAGGACAAGGAATATAACTAGGGATGAAGAACATTTCATTCTGATAGAGGGGTCAATTCATCACGAAGGCATGATAATCCTAAATGTAAATATGTATGCAATCAGTGAGACCTTTAAAATATGTGAAGTACAAACTGACAGAACTGAAAGGAGGAAAAAAGATCCACAATTATTATTGGAAGTGTTCACACCTCTCTCTCAGTAATTGATAAAAAAAGAAACAAAAAACCAGAATATAGAAAATGTAAACACTAGTACAACTAATGGGAACTAATGGACATTTCTAGAACATTCCACCTAACATCAACAGAATACTCATTCTTCTCAAGCATATATTGAACATTCACCAAGAAAGACTATACTGCTGGGCAATAAAACAAATCCCGACAGATTAAAAAGGTTTAAAATTATACAAACTGTATTCTCTGACCAAGTGGATTTGGAAAGTCTGGAAAATTCTCAAATATTTGAAGAATTAAGCAACATAATAAAGCTTGAATCAAGAAATCAGAAGGGAAATTAGGAACTAGTTTGAATGGAATGAAAGTGAAAATATAACATCTTAATACTTGTGGGATACAGTTAAAGCAGTACTTGGAAGGAAACACTCATGCTTATATTAAAAAAGAAGAAAGGCCGGGGCATCTGGGTGGCTGTTGGTTAAGTGTACAACTCTTAATCTCAGCTCAGGTCATGACTTCACAGTTTGCAAGAAGGAGAAAGAAGGACGAGGAGGAGGAGAAGGGTCTAAAATCAGTGTTCTTCCCCCTTAAGAAGCTACAAATGAAAACTAAAATGACTAGAAAAGAGGAAATAATATAACAACAGAAATCAGTGAAATAGACAACAGAAAAACAGTAGAGAAAAATAAATGAAAACAAAAGGTAGTTCTCTGAAAAGATGATTATACACTCTAGTTTGACAAAAAGAAGAGAGAAGGCACAAATGACCATTATGAATGAGAGAGGGGGCATCACTGTAGATCTTAGATGCATTAAGAGGAAAACAAAGGAATATTATGAACAATTTTAAGCCAATAAATTTCGCGATTTGAATAAAATACACAAATTCCTTAACTGTATCCCACAAGTATTAATACAAATTACCAAAACTGACTCAAAAAGAAATAAAAAATCAGAGTAGCCTTAGGTGTATTAAAGAAAATGAATATATAATTTAAAACCTTCCCACAAAGAAAGCTTCCGGCCCAGATAATTTCACTAGTGAATTCTACTGAACATTCAAGACAAAGATAATATCAATCTTAGCAATATTATTTCAAAAAATGGAGGAGAAAGCTACTTTAACTCCTCATAAGAAACCAACATAACTCTGACACCAAACCAGAGAAAAACATTAAAACAATGAAAATTACTTACCAATATTCATCAAGAACCTAAACAAAAAATTCTTAACAAAATATTAGCAAATCAAATATAGTGATCTGTGAATAGAAAAATTACTCCAATATATGTACTCCTGGAAGTGAGTCTTTAGTATAAAATTGTATACATCATTTTTCTGCAATTCTGTTGTCAAGCCTTAATTTTTAAACAGCTTTATTAAGGTATAATGATCTACAATACATTGTACATATTTAAAGTATATAATTTGATAAGTTTGACATATGTATGTACTCATGAAACCATCACCACAGTCAAGATAGTAATTGTATTTGTCATCCACAAAAATTTTTACCAACCCCTTTGTAATCTTTCTCTTAACCCCACTTGAGACCCACTGACCTATTCCTTTCACCTGTGTTTACTTATCTAGTAAGTTACTTCTTAACTACCCTGATTTTTGGCACCTGTCATTGTCTTTTCTTTTTTTAGCCAAAATCTTGGTTCAGTTTCTTCCTAATGAGTTTTTGTTGTCTCTTGTCATTGACAACAGCTATGACAAGTCTCACAACAACCCATAAAGTACCACCCATAAAGGTGGTACTATTGCCAATCTATAGAAGAAGAAACTGAGGCTCAGAGTGACGGAGTCACTTAGAGCTCCCAGAACTGGAAATTCTGGCAAAGCCAGGATTCAAACCTCTAAATCCTGAACAATTTTACCTACACGGTATTGCCTTCCTATCTGGCTTTGTTTTCATCTGAATATGAAAACAAAAAAATCTGTATTGTTTTATTTTTTGTAAGGTTGTACACTCATTTTCAAATGGCCCCCAAATGGAAAGATGGAAGGAAGAATTTAAGAAAAAATAAAGGGAGAAGAGGAAATGAAAATATAAGGGGTGTGGAAATCAGTGGCAGTAAATGATTGATCTCTGAAATCAGTTTTCTTTCTTTTTTTTTAAGCTTCATTTTGAATCCGGTTAGTTAACATAGTGTTATATTAGTTTCAGATGTACAATATAGTGATTCAACAATTCCAAACATCACCCGGTATGCATCACATGTGCACTCTTTAATCCCCATCACCTACTTCACGACCCCCCCCCCCCCCCTTCTGGTGACCCATCAGTTTGTTTTCTGTAGGTAAGAGTTTGTTTGTTGGCTTCTCTCTCTCTGTCTCTCTCTCTGTCTTTTTCCCATTGCTCATTGTTTTGTTTCTTAAATTCCACATAGGAGTGAAATTATATTGTATTTGTTTTCCTCTGACTTATTTTACTTAGCATAATACTGTCTAGCTCCATCCATGTCATTGCAAATGGCAAGATTTCATTCTTTTTATGGCTGAATAATATTCCAGTGTGTGTGTGTGTGTGTGTGTGTGTGTGTGTGTGTGTGTGTGTGTGTGTACACACACTTTTTATTTATCCATTCATCAATCAGTGGACACTTGGGCTGCTTCCAAATCTTGGCTACTATAAATAATGCCGCCATAAACTTAGGGGTGCATGTATCCCTTTGAATGAGTGTTCTTGTATTCTTTGGGTAAATACCCAGTAGTGCAATTGTCAGATCATAAGGTAGTTCTGTCTTTAACGTTCTGAGGAACCTCCATACTGTTTTCCACGGTGGCTGCACCAGTTTGTATTTCCATCAACAGTGCAAGAGGGTTCCTTTTTCTCCACATCCTCACCAACACCTGTTGTTTATTCTGTTGCTGATTTTATCCAGTCTGACAGGTGTGAGGTGTTACCTCATTGTAGTTTTGATTTGCATTTCCCTGATGGTAAGATATGATGAGCATCTTTTTATGTGTCTGTTGGCTATCTGGATATCGTCTTGGGAGAAATATTTTTTCGTGTCTTCTGTCCATTTTTTAATTGGATTATTTGGTTTTTTTGGGAGTTGAGTTTGAGAAGTTCTTCGTATATTTTGGATACTAACCCTTTATCTTATATGTCATTTGCAAATATCTTCTATTATGTTGGCTGCCTTTTGGTTTTGTTGCTTGTTTCCTTTGCAGAAGCTTTTCATTGTGATGTAGTACCAATAGTTTGTTTTTGTTTCCCTTGCTTGAGGAGACGTATCTAGAAAGAAGTTGCTGCAGGTTGTGTCAAAGAAGTTACAGCCTGTGTTCTCTTCTAGGATTTTTATGATTACAGGCCTCATATTTAGGTCTTTTATCCATTTTGAATTTACTTTTGTGTATGGTGTAAGAAAGTGGTCCAGTTCTTTCTTATGCATGTTGGTGTCTGGTTTTCCCAACACCATTTTTTGAAGAGACCATCTTTTTTCCATTGGATATTCTTTCCTGCTTTGTCAAAGATTCATTGACCTCATAGTTGTGAGTTCATTTCTGGGTTTTCTACTCTGGTCCATTGATTGTAATATAACTTGAAGTGTGGAATTGTGATGCCTCCAGCTTTGCTTTTCTATTCAAGATTGTTTTGGCTATTCAGGGCCTTTTTGTGGTTCCATACACATTTTAGGATTCTTCTATTTCTGTGAAAAATGCTGTTGGTATTTTGATAGGGATTGCATTAAATGTGTAGATTGCTTTGGGTAGTATAGACGTTTTAATAATAGTTTTTCTTCCAATCAAAGAGTATGGAATGTCTTTCCATTCTTTTGGTTGTCTTTAATTTCTTTCATCAGTGTATTAGAGTTTTCAGAATACAGGTCTTTCACCTCTTTGGTTAGATTTATTCTTGGATATCTTATTTTGGGTACAATTGTAAATGGGATTGTTTTCTTTATTTCTCTTTCTGCTACTTCATTATTGGTGTATAGAAATGCAACAGACTTCTGTACATTGATTTTGTATCCTGTGACTTTACTGAGTTCATTTGTTAGTTCTAGCAGTGTTTTGATGGAGTGTTTTGAGTTTTCTATGTATGGTATCATGTCATCTGCAAATAGTAAAACTTTTACTTCTTCCTTACCAATTTGAATGCCCTTTATTTCTTTTTGTTGCCTGATTGCTGTGGCTAGGACTCTCAGTATTATGTTGAATAAAAGTGGTGAGAGTGGAGATCCTTTTCTTGTTCATGACCTTAGGAAAACTGAGAGGTTTTCCTCATTAAAGATGTTGTTAGCTGTGAGTTTTTCATATCTATAAACACAAACACATCTCTTACTGATGTGATGTATCACAGTGATTGATTTGTGAATATTGAACCACTCTTGTAGCCTAGGGGAAGAAATCCCACTTGATTGTGGAAAATGATTTTTTTAATGTATTGTTAGATTCATTTTGGTAGTATTTTGTTAAGAAATTTTGCATCTGTGTTCATCAGGGATGTTGGCCTGTGGTTCTCCTTTTTTAGTGGTGTCTTTATTTGGTTTTGGGATCAGAGTAATGCTGGCCTCATAGAATGAATTTGGAAGTTTTCCTTCCTTTTCTATTCTTTGGAATAGTTTGAGAAGAATAAATATTAAATGTACTTTAAATGTTTGGTAGTATTCACCTGCGAAGCCATCTGGCCCTGGACTTCTATTTGTTGGGAGTTTTTTGATTACTGGTTCAATTTTTTTGCTGGTTATCAGTCTTAAAAAATTTCTAATTCTTCATATTTCAGTTTTGGTAGTTTATATGTTTGTACGAGTGTATCCATTTCTTCTAGGTTGTCCAGTTTGTTGGCACATACTTTTTCATACTATTCCCTTATGATTACTTGTATTTCTGTGGAGTTGGTTGTTATTTTTCCTCTCTCATTTGTTATTTTGAGTCTCTCTCTCTTTTTTTCTTGATAAGTCTGGCTAGAAGTTTATTAGTTTTATTGAGTTTTTTCAAATAACCAGATCCTGATTTTCTTGGTCTGTTCTATTGCGGGTTTATTTTTTAATTTTTTTTTAGTTTTTATATCCTTTATTTCTGTTCTAATCTTTATTATTCCCTTCTTTCTGCTGGTTTTTAGGTTTTGTTGTTCTTTTTCTAGGTCCTCTATGTGTAAGGTCCTCTATGTGTAAGGTCCTCTATGTTTGAGATTTTTCTTGTTTTTTTGAGGTAGCCCTGTATTGCTATAAATTTCCCTCTTAAAACTGCTTTTGCTGCATCTCGGGGTTTGGGCCATTGTGTTCTCATTTTCATTTGTTTCCGTGTATTTTTAAAATTTCTTCTTTGATTTCCTGGTTGACTCATTCATTGTTTAGTAGCATGTAGGGTGGTGGTGGGAGATGGCTATGGCCAGTTCCTTCATTCCCAGAGTGGTCTCTCCATGAATGCTGCCTCTCTGGGATACACTCCAGAATGAGTAAATAACCTCCCTACTTGGTGCCCCAGGTGCTCTTCAGATTGCTGTTTCCACGCTGTATGTCCATGAGTTGTTGGCTTGACTTTTCTCCAAGAACAGTGCAGGGCCCTCCGGGCTCTATCCCAGCCAAGTCCACTGACCTCCATTTATTTATTTATTTAAAAAAAATTTAAAAAAATTAAAAAAAAAATTTTTTTTTTTTAAACGTTTATTTATTTTTGAAACAGAGAGAAACAGAGCATGAACGGGGGAGGGTCAGAGAGAGAGGGAGACACAGAATCTGAAACAGGCTCCAGGCTCTGAGCGGTCAGCACAGAGCCTGGCGCGAGGCTCGAACTCACGGACCGCGAGATCATGACCTGAGCCGAAGTTGGACACTCAACCGACTGAGCCACCCAGGCGCCCTAAAAAAATTTTTTAAAGATTCATTTATTTTTGAGAGACAGAGGCAGAGCATGAGCAGAGGAAGGGGAGAGAGGGAGGGAGATACAGAATCTGAAACAGGCTCTAGGCTCTGAGCTGTTTGTTAGCACAGAGATGGACACGGGGCTTGAACCCACGAACTTTGAGACTATGACCTGAGCTGAAGTTGGACGCTCAACCGACTGAGCCACCCAAGCACCTCTAAGTCCACTGACCTTTAGAAATAAGTTCAGGCTTTAAGCCCTGATGGTTGCCACAAGTCACAAAATTAGACCCCTCGTGCATTTTAGGCCAATTACTGTGGGAATCCATTTTCCCCTGTGCTCCCCGGTGTCCCACCCTTGTCTGTGACCCTGGCTTCCTCCCCACTGCAGCACAAGGATCCATTTCTCTCCCAAGTCTGTCACCGCACTTCCTGCTTTCTTCTATGTGGCCTCTTCTCTACCTTTATAAAGTTGTGGAGTTTGTTCTGCCAGTCTGCAGGTCAGTTTCTGAGGTATTCAGGTATTGGTTATCTAGTTGTGTTCATGGGATGAGGCAAGCCTGTGATCCTTCTACTCCACCACTGTCTTCCAACCCACCGTCTAAGATCAGTTTTTATCTCAATGTATTTGATCCAAGACCAAGAATATTACTGAGTGTAGCCCAGGACTCTGCACTTGAATATGAAAAGATTCCTTGACTTTCTGTTTCTGTTGGAGTTCTTATAGAGCATTTTTCCTAAATGCATCTTTCCTTCTTGACTTCCATACTATTTGTAGTTTGCTATAAACACAAATCAGGTAATCTCTTAAGGAGATGAACTATTTTATTATGGTTAAGAAGCTGTGCTGCGTAGTCAGAAAGCCTGGCTCTCAATTCTGTATCTACTGGGGATTGATTTTGGGCAAGTTAGTTAGCTTGTTTGTACTCCAGTTGTAAAATTGGGATAGTTTGTGCATACCCTATAGATGGCAACCATTAAATAATGAACATAGGTGGGTAAGTACACCACTTAGTATAAGAGCACTCAATAAATGTTATTACTGGCATTGATTGTTAAGGAGGTATGTTTAGTGATGATACAGATGTAAGAAAAATCCAATTGTAACCTCTCCTTTTAGGATAAAACATTATTCCCAAGATCCTAACTCTACATATTCTCATTAGTTTTCTGGAGTTATTCTCATGAGTATTTTGTAACTAGAGAATCCTATGTCCCTCTTGGTAACATGTTGGGTGCTTAGGAACACATTTATTCCTCTAAGGCCCTGAGGTACTTTTGAGTGCTTGGTGGAAATTTTCCTGGAGAAAAATTAACTAGCTGGGTAAGAGGGAATCCACACAAAACATAAAACTAAGTTTGTAAAATATGCATCATGAAACCAGATCCAGTCTAGAGACCATCGACTGTGGTAGCTCTCCTCCCAGAATTACCAGAGGTCTTAGGACAGAAAAAAAGGCTGACCCAACAAATAAGAGCACAGTGTTTGCTGTGTGGAAGCCCTTAGTAAATTTTAATTATTGTTATATCATCTATAGTTTTTAACTTTTTTTGTAATTTGTTTTAATGTTTATTTTTGAGAGAGAGAGAGAGAGAGCTGGGAAGGTGCAGAGAGAAGAGGGAGACACAGAATCTGAAGCAGGGTCCAGGATATGAGCTATCAGCACAGAGCTGGACGTGGGGCTTGAACTCACAAATGGTGAGATCATGACCTGAGCCGAAGTTGGATGCTTAACCGACTCAGCCACCTCGGCCAGGTGCCCCATATCATCAATAGTTTTTAAAAAATGACTATTTTAGTAGTGGTGTCAACTTTGACCTACCCACCCTTCTCTTTTCACTTCCACACAAAAATCTCAGATACTGAAATTAATTAATGTCAAATTAATTGAGATTGAGTTAATCTCAGATGAATACATTTGACTTTGAAGTGTACTATCTATGCATCCTGTCCACCCAGACCCATTCCATTAGTGTAGATGTTACACAGTGAAATTCTCTTTTTCAAGAGAGGAAAAAAAAATGGATAGAGAACTTGGTTAATCCATTGGCCAATTAAGAGATATGTCACCTATTGAACTATGGTTTAGATATATTTGCTGTCATTTATTTGTATATATTTGCACTCTTGGAACTGAACATAGCATATTCATAAAACACAAAAGTCTAAAAATGGCTAATATTTTAGAAGGTGTTTTGGACTTGGTTTTGCAAATATGTGAATTTGTATCTAATTTGGAATTCATTTTGATCGAAGGAAAATTATACTGGGGAGACTTTCTTAGAATTTGTCAAATGCCCTTTCTGCTTGGCTTCTCCCTATGTTAAAAATCGATAGCTCTCTGAGTGATCTGTTATGCCTAGCCCGAGTTGATATGGGCTCCTACAAACCTCCATGGACCATGTACAGTTAGAATTTGTATGTCACAGTGCTTTAGTGGTAGGGTTTCCATAAAGATACATGCTATGATTTTCCAAAGTTAGTAAACTAAATCCTAATAGTCTGAAATATTTATGGACTCCAATTGTTAGGGGTCTGTAGCATGGGATGACTGTCTCCTTTAATGAGTTACCAGAAGTTGTTAGAAAAATGCCTGCCTCTTTCTGTTTACAGAAACTATTGAGGACTCACTGTTGGTAGAAGAGTTGAATCTGTGTTGATCGTATGCACTTGATTTTAGAAAGATCTTACTGGTCACATTTCCAAAAAATTTCCCACTGCCACAATATAAATTGTTAAGAATCTTAAAACATAAGTGTTTCTTTTAATTGCATTTGAGATATACTTACAGGTCTTTTTCTTAATTAACTAAGAACTAAGGATATGGGACTTCAGTTCCTTCTAAATTAATTTGAGGGATTTTTTCCTAATTAATTGAGTTATGAATTATTATGAAAGTGATCTGCTTTCTTCTATTATGGCAGCCTGTGCTCAAGATTTTGCCCACTGTATCTTCAGATTTGTTTTTTCTTTTTCTGTAAGCATACAAAATAGTAAACCAAGGAGTCATTTTGATATATAGTGCAATATTATGAACTAATTAAAATGATGCTTACAAAAGATATCTTAAATGAATATGATACTGTAAATGAAGGAGCAAGATATAAAATAATTTTCATCACAAGTATAAGGATGGAAGGCAAAAATGTCAAATTATTAGAGTCCAGCTTCCTGGTCTTTTATATATTTCTCTTTAATTTTTCTATTATGGGTATCTATTAACTTTTAGCAGTTTATCCCATAGGGCCGGGATTTTTGTCTCATTTCCTAGAAATGTGCCTGATACAGAGTAGATGCCAAATAAATCTTTTGCTGAATGAGTGAATGATTAATTGAAAATTGGCACTTATGAATATGTACATTTTGAATACTGAATAACTTTTTCCATTTAAAATTTAGGAAGTTGAGAGAAATACTGTATTAGGTTGACTACGACCTTAAAAAATGAGACTTTTTTTTTCTTGAATGTAGACACCAATCCATTGAAAGTTAAAGGAAACTGATATTTAGAATTTTATTTTTAAGTTTTTAACGTTTTCCTTATTTTTTTTCCTTAAATTTCCTTAATAGATTCTTCAGTTTGAAGATATTTTGGCCAATACGTTCTACCGAGAGCACTTTCGAATGTACATGGAAAGGATGGACAAGAGAGCTCTGATTAGTTTTTGGGAGTCAGTGGAATATCTGAAGAGTGCTAACAAGGTAGTATATATAGGCTCAAAGAAATATTAATCACCAGCTGGTGAAAACTTGCATGTTAGGCAGTGTGTCTGTGTTTCTCAATGAAGCTGTAAGATAAATATACATTAAAAGACTATTTAAAACCAAATATAATAATGGAATTATGTTCCAGCTCATAATGGTAAATAAAATTATATTTTATTTTCACAAAAAGATACTTCTGAATGTGTGGTCAAGGGAAAAACAGATTCATAAATGTACCAAAATACTGAATTTACTTTCAGGCAGTTTTTTTGGTTTGCTTTTTTAGCACATTATAAAAAAAGTTATATACATCCACATTACTGGTACAATGAATTGATCTTGTCATGTACACCTCAATCTCATAACCTTGTTATTTTAATATCATGTGCATATTTTACACTACTGTTCTTCTTTTATTTCATTTAAAATATGACTGAATTAAGAAACACAAAAACCTTTAAAAAGTGGGTGGGGGTGGGGGGTGTGCCTGGGTGGCTCAGTTGGTTAAGCGGCTGACTTCGGCTCAGGTCATGATCTCACAGGTTCATGGGTTCGAGCCCCGCATCGGGCTCTGTGCTGACGGCTCAGAGCCTGGAGCATGCTTCGGATTCTGTGTCTCCCTCTCTCTGTGCCCCTTCCCTGCTCACGCTCTCTTAAAAATAAATAAACATTAAAAAAAAAAAAACCACAAAAGAAGATTTTTGGTTCTAGATGCCTCTTAACGATGAAAAGCCCCAATAAGCATTGTATTTTGCTCTTGGCAAGTTCTCAGTACCTTTAAGAGTTAAAGAATATGAAATATGCATGTTTATATGTGTCTATAAATATACATGACAATATGTATAGTATATACATTACATGTATTTTGAGAGGCTTATTAAAATAAACACAAAAGTCACTGGGTACATTGCACTTTGAACTTCATGTGAGTATTGCTAGAACTCAATACTATTAAAATACATCATAAATCACATACTACATTGGTTTCAGAATTAAATTCAGTCTCACAGTATTTTTAAATATTCTTAGAAATGCCTTATATTGTTATTTTGTAAGTCACAAGTTACCTCATTTTATCTAATACTGCAGTTGCCCACTTTATTATGTATTTTATTTATCATACTTGATTCCAAATGACTTTTGGCTGCTCTCAAAGGAATATTGTGAAGAGCAATCTAAAGAATTTTCCTAAACTCCTGGAAACAATTTAAAAGATTTCAGTACAATAAAAGTATATAGCTTCATGAAATAGCCTTATTTTGACCTAACAACACTAATTTGGGTGTAAAAGTTCTGAGATGTTTGTTAAATTCACAATATTCATTGAGTTGTTTGTCTTCATTTTTTAATCCTGTTGAAGATTTTGTGTAACATTCCTAGAATTAATGAGATGTTTTCAGAGGAAATATAAATGTTATGTTAATCAGAAGAGATGTTTGCATTTCTGAAACAGACTGGCTGTGACCTTAGTATGATGTTTAAGAGTAAGCTGTCTAATATAAGCTTGATTATAGTGCAATACATCATCATTCTGGAGAAGATTTTTCTTGTTTTCTTAAATTACATAATAATGACTTCTGGAGTGAAAAATGGCACTTCCAATTATTTATATTAGATTTTTTAAAGCCAAATTGAATTTAGCTGATAACTGAGCTGTGGAATTCAGATTTGCAAGAAGGAATCCGTTTCAAGACGAGAACTGTTCCCACTTTTCCCCTGCCAGCATTTAGTAGAAATTATATTCGTTAACTATTCAGCATAAAGTATTCATTTTCAGGAGCCAGACTCTTACCCCTTGACTCTGTGCACACGCATGCCAACGACCCCCACTGGTACCAGTAGCAGTCTTCCTTCCAGCTTAAAGATGGAGAGAATTCAGAAGAAAAATATTTTTGTCAGAGATGATATTTCTTACCTTTCTTGTTTTTCATCTTCCTGTCTTTTCAGAATGAAATCCCGCAATTAGTTGGTGAAATTTACCAGAATTTCTTTGTGGAAAGCAAAGAAATACCTGTGGAAAAAGCACTCTACAAAGAAATCCAGCAGTGTCTTGTAGGAAATAAAGGTATTGAAGTGTTCTGCAAAATCCAGGGCGATGTTTATGAGACCCTAAAGGATAGGTATTACCCTTCATTTATTGTCAGTGACCTGTATGAGAAATTGACGATAAAAGAGGAAGAAAAACATGGCTCGCACTTGATTTCCGGCAAGGATGAAATGGTGAGTCACATTTAATTTTCTCCTTCCTTCTCAGTGGTTAAGCTTCGAATATGATCAGGCGGACACGTACTGTTTAGGCAAATTTGGGGCACCTCTTCATCTTTTAATATGCAGGACCGTAAGTAGAACTCGTGCACTCTTCCCTTGTTCTTCTGAACAACTGACCACCACTTCCTCGCGTTGCAGCCTCCCAGCCCTGTCTCTACCTGCGACACACCCCGTGTGTGGCTCCTGAAAAGCGAGGACAGGGAGTCCGCAAGGTGGTGTAGGCCAGATGAGAGAATCAGTAGAACTTAGTCTAGTCTGAGAAGAGACAAAGGATGGGTAAGTGAGGAGAGGAAGAGGATGTGGGGGGCAGTTACAAGAAGTATTTTGGAGTTTAAAAAATCAGATGGAAGTAAGATTCTCTGAAAGAAACCTTGCTCAGCCACACCTCACTTGGGTCTGATTCTCCTAAGTGTACTATCATTTGGGAGATCTCTCATTTACTACTCTCATTTACCATCTCTCATTTACTACTAAAGGTTTAGAGGGCTTTACGATTTGTGAAGGTACAAAGAAACACAAAATGTTTTATTTACAGTCACCCTACATAGAAAGCTAATAATTAGTTTTGGATTTTTTTCTGCCCGGTTATATCTCAAACTCTGAGGAATCAAGTGCTTGCTCTTGATGGTATTAGAAGTTGGTGTCTCTGAACTGTTGTTAAATTCACTCATTCAGACTTTTTAAAGATTTGTTACTTAGTTCTTCACACTTTCTGTGTCTTCCACCACCAACAGGGCCAAAAGTCTTTAGTCATTGCATCTTTTTTTCCCCATCAGATACAATTTATTAGAACTGAAGTTTGTTTACTTCATCTCTATGGCACACTATTTCTAGCTACTGTGATGGTGATGTTCCAGCACAAGAAGAATTCTTCATTCGGTGGAACTTTCTTTTGGCTGATAGACTTTTGAGTGTCAAAGAAAAAATTGTTTTCCTGATTAAAGCTATGCAGATAAGGATACTGATACTTATTTCCCCAAACCTCACCCCTAAAATATAAATAAGCATCGTTTGTTTGTTGACATTAATTGGAAACACAGTGTATTTTTTTATTTAGGTGCCGGTAGCATTCAATGTTGCATTCGTTTCAGGCGCACGACATGGCGATTCGCCGTCTGTGTTTGTTGTGTCGTGCTCACCATCAGTGTGGGTACCACCTGTCACCGTACAATGCTAGTACAATGTCATTGACGGTATTCCCCACGTTGTGCCTTTTCTTCCAAAGACTTACTCATTCCATAACTAAAAGCCTCTATGTCCCACTCCCCTTCACCCATTGTATTTTTAAGATCAGTTTGCTTTTTTTTTATTTTTTATATGTTTTTTGGTAAGTTTAACCGTGTTCTCTCTCTGCCTCAGAAATTAAAATGGTTAATAAGTAAATGCTGTAAAAGAGGTTATGCAGATTAGTTAAAAATGTCAATACCCAATAGATGAATTGGATAAAGTCTTGAACTGACAGTTGATATGAAAGGTAATAGTAAACAAATATGAAAAATTATCCAGCTTCACCTAGGACTCAAGGGTAATATGTATCACTGACCTTTTGAACGCTTCTGCTCTTTGTAGCAATAATCCCACTTCTAGAAATTCACCCTAAGGCAATAACTAAATGGTAGAAAAGGTAATGTACTGTGGAGTTTGTTTTAGTACCTCTGGGATGGTGAACCAGCAGAGTCAACCCAGAGCAGGAGCAGCGGTAGGAACACGCCTCAGGGTAGCATCAATTCATAGGATGGTATGCAGCCATAAAAATTCTAATTTTGAAGAGTAATTAACGCCCTGAAAATAAGCAGCATCATAAGTTATAGGGAAAAGACAGAATACCTGTTTGGATGTATATAAGGTATACAATTATGTCATGATAAATGCACTCCTGGACAAGGGTTTGAAAGACCGCACAAAAATTTAAAAAAAGAGCTTCGTTTTATAGGGTTATTAATACTTCATTCTTGTTTGAAGAAAATTTTTTCTTTTACCGTTTATTTCAATTAATAAAAATTAGAAGGAAAATTCTGGAAGAATGTTAAGGAGAATAATAAAGCAAAAGATCATTCTCAGGACTTCTTTCCATTGTCCTACATGCTGTTGCTGCTGACAGGTCTGTTTTATATGCTGTCTGCTGCTAATCTATCCAGATTTTTCAAAGGTCTGCAGTTCTGTATGAATCTGAAGGCACTTTGAAATCTTAACCATTTAACTCATAAGATGATCTACCTGTTGATTTGTGAAATACATCTTCAGGGGAGGGACTGAACAAAGTGTATACCGAAAATACTTTTACTAGTGGGAATTTGGAAATTTTATTTATTTATTTTTATTTTATTCTTAATATTTATTTATTTTTGGGAGAGTGCAGGCAGGGGTGGAGCAGAAAGAGGGGGACAGAGGATCCGAAGTGGGCTCGGTGCTGACAGCAGCAAGCCCGATGTAGGGCTCGAACCCACGAACCACAAGATTATGACCTGAGCTAAAGTCAGATGCTCAAGCAACTGAGCCAGCCAGGTGCCCCTGGAAATTTTATTTTAAAAGTACTTAGCATAAGTTTTCTAGAATATTCTTAGGAGCCCGAAAGGAAGCCATACACATCTCTGTGTCTTTGTCCAAGATTAGGCACAGACCACTCAGGTTGAGTTAGGCAGATAACTCAGTTGCCTTTTCTTGTTCCATGCAGATTCCCTTGGGTGTACCATTTGGGAAATAATGGTGTGGAATCCATCCCCCACTCTGCCCTGTTTTTCAGGCTATTAAATGTTTTTTCTTTCATTGTATTCCTCAATGCCAGTTACTGTGGTTCCAAATAACTTTGATTTGGCACTTTGCTGAGGAAAAGCAGCCTGCCTCTGAACTTTCTACCACAAAGTGTTAGGGGAATCTAGTACTTTGGCTAAGTGTATTGTAATGATCTAGAACCTGTATGCTAGGTACTCATTGCTGAATAGTCCATCGTTTTAAGACAGTGTGGTTCACATGACTTTTTCCCCCAGGACCCAGGAGGTGAGGCTGGTGAGGAAGCTGTAGATGAAGGCACCAGTCGGATTAATGAACAAGCCAGTTTTGCTGTAAACAAACTACGAGAACTAAATGAGAAACTTGAATATAAAAGGCAAGCTCTAAATTCTATTCAAAATGCACCAAAACCTGACAAGAAGGTAACTCTTTCACTTTCAAGGTTGTCTTTGAAAGTTTCCATTTTTCTGATCTGATAAGTAGTAGTTGCAGTTTATATTGCAAAGCATCACTGTTTCTTTAAAAAAAAAAAATTGTATTTGTACGCTCCGTGGTTACTTTTTTGCATCTAGTATAGAGTTAGAAAAGCACTTTTTTTTTCTTTAATTTTTTTTTTTTAACATTTATTTATTTTTGAGACAGAGAGAGATAGAGCATGAACAGGGGAGGGTCAGAGAGAGGGAGACACAGAATCTGAAACAGGCTCCAGGCCCTGAGCTGTCAGCACAGAGCCCGACGCAGGGCTCGAACTCACGGACCGCAAGATCATGACCTGAGCTGAAGTTGCCGCTTAACCGACTAAGCCACCCAGGCGCCCCGAAAAACACTTGTTTTTAATCTTCTGTGCTTTGGGGTTCTCTCCGGTCATCTGCGGTGAGCAGCCCTGTGCTCTCTTACCTGGCTTGCCTATGGTAGGTACCTTTGCAGAAGAGGGCAAAGCACTTCCTTGTGCCAGACCCATTTCTGGAAGTACATTAACTTTTCAAGGACAATCATCTTACTTTTATTTTTCTTTCAAATGCTGTGAGTCACAATTTAGAGAACCTCACAGAAGGACACAAGAAATAAATTGTTTTGCTAAAAGCCAACAGAATTGGAAAGTTTAAAAATGTAAACAGCATCTCCCCAGCTGGCATTTCTCAAACCCGTGCAGTGGCGTGGCTTTTTGCTTTGTGTTTATACGTCTTTGGCGACCCAACAGGGAGATGTCTCTGTTACAGGTATGGCTGGTGCTCTTCAGTCTGCCAAACTGACCTCCTCTGGCACTTTCTGAGGGTGTGTTCAGCAACATAAGTGATGAGTAAATGCATGATGCTCTGCTGGTCACTGTGGAGAACCAGTGACCTATAGAGCTGCCAGCCTTCCTAAGGAGGGAGCAAACATGCTGATTGTGGAACCAAAATATCCTCACAGGAAAATGAAGCAGGGTGGTCACAGCTCTGATGGTAATAAAATGCAGGACAAGGTTTAGGCTACGAGTGCTTCCTGGAGGCTTTTTGAGAAAGGAAAGAGTCCTCGTAGCTGGCATGTTCAGGAGAGTTTTAAGGCAAAGCTTCTGCCCTCAAACTACAGGTTTTCTCATGAAAGAGGTCCAAGGGGATGATGAGCATGCTTTCTCTTTTTTTTAAATTACTTTTTTAAAGTGTGGCAAAATAGACATCACCTGAATTTACCATTTTAATCGTTTCAAGTATACACTTCAGCATCGGTCCGTTCACATTGTTATGCAACCATCACTACCGCCCATCTCCTGAAATTGTTTCATCTGGCAAGACTGAAACTTTGTGCCCCTTAAATGACACTTTCCATCCTCCCGTCCCCAACCCCCTGGAAACTACCCTTCTCCTTTCTACCTCGTATGAATTGAACTACTCTTAAATACATCATGAATGGAGGCATACGGTATTCGTCCTTTTGTGACTGGCTTCTTTCCCTTAGCCTAAGGTCTCAAGGTTCGTTGGTATTATACCGAGTGTGAGAATTTCCTTCCTTTTTAAGACTGAACAATTTTCCATTGCGTGTACATACAGCATTTTGTTTATCCGTTCACCCATCAGTGGATGTTGGTTTGGCTTCCACCTTTTAAGTTTTGTGAATGATGTTACCACGAACGTGGGTACAAATACATTTTTGAGATCTTGCTTTCCATTCTTTGGAGCATGTGCTCACAAGTGAAATTGCTGGGTCATAATTGCTGGGACAGTAATTCTGTCTTTAATTCTTAGAGGAATCTCCATACTGTTTTCCATATTGGCAGCACCATTTTATACCTTCTCACCAACAGTGTGTACGGTTTCCAGTTTCTCTATCTCCTCACCAGTAATTGTTGTTTTTCATTTTTTTTTTATAGTAACTATCCTAATGGGTGCGAGGTAGTATCTTATTGTGGTTTTGATTTGCATTTCACTAATGATTAGTTACATTGAGTATCTTTGCATGTGCTTTTTGGCCATTTATAGAATGTTTTTGGAGAAATGTCTATTCAAGTCCTTTGCCCGTTTTTGAATCAGGCTGGTTTTTGTTTTTAAGTTTTAAGAGTTCTCTATATATTCTAGATGTTAGTACCCTATCAGATATGTGATTTGTAAATATTTGCTCTAATTCTGCGGGTTGCCTTTTTACTGTGTCAGTAGTATTCTTTTCACAAAAGTTTTAAATTGTTATGAAGTCCCATTTTCCTATATTTTCTTTTGCCGCCTGTGCCTTTTGTGTCATAGCCAAGAAGTTATTACCAGTTCAGTGTTCTAAAGCTTTCCCCCTGTGTTTTCTTCTAAGAATTTATGGTTTTAGCTCTTACGTTTAGGTCTTTGATGAATTTTGAGTTGTCTATTATTTATGGTGTTAGGTAAGGGTCCAACTTCATTGTTTTGCTTATGGGTATCCAGTTTTCTCAGCACTGTTTGTTGAGAATATTGTCCTTTTCCCATTGAATGGTGTTGGCACCCTTGTCAAAAATCACTTGACCGTATATGCAAAGGTTTATTTCTTGCTGGTCTGTTCTATTCCATTGGTCTATATGTCTGTCTTTATGCCAGTACCGTACTGTTTTGATTAGCGTAGCTGTGTAGTAAGTGTTGAAATCAGGAAGTATGAGCCCTCTAACTTTTGTTCTTCAAGATTGTTTTGGCTGTTCAGTCTGCTTTGAGATTCCATGTGAACTTTATGATGGATTTTTCTATTTTTGCAGGAAAAAAATCACTGGCATTGTGATAAGGATTGTGTTGAATCTGTAGATCACTTTGAGTCATATTGACATCTTAGCAGTGCTTAGTCTTCTAATCCATGAACATTGAATATCATTCCATTTATTTGTCATCTTTAATTTCTTTCATCGGTGTTAGGTAGTTTTCATAGTAGAAATCTTTCACTTCTTGTCTAATTCCTAAATATTTTATTATTTTTATGCTATGGTAAATGGAATTGTTTTCTTAATTCCCTTTTTGGATTGTCCGTTGTTAGTGTATAGAAACGCAGCTGATTTTTGTCTGTTGATTTTGTACCCTGCTACTTTGCTGAATTGTGTAGCATTTTAAGCGCTTTTGTAACTCTCAGGATGTTTTCCCTCTTGCAGATTGTTTCCAAGTTGAAGGAGGAAATAATTCTAATAGAGAAAGAACGCACGGACCTACAGCTGCACATGGCAAGAACAGATTGGTGGTGTGAGAACCTCGGAATGTGGAAAGCCTCCATCACCAGTGGAGAGGTAGGTGACTGCTTTTCCTCCAAGTTTACTTTAAGAGTATGATTTTGGAGGGGTACCTGGGTGGCTCAGTCAGTTGGGCATCCGACTTCAGCTCGGGTCACGATCTGATGGTTTGTGGGTTCAAGCCTTGCATCGGGCTCTGTGCTGACAGCTCAGAGCCTGGAGCCTGCTTTGGATTCTGTGTCTCCCTCTCTCTCTGCCCCTCCCCGCTTGCACTCCGTCTGTCTCTCTCTCAAAAATAAATAAACATTAAAAAAATAATAAAAAAGAATATGATTTCGGGGTGCCTGGGTGGCTCAGTCAGTTGAGCAAAGCTTTGACTTCAGCTCAGGTCATGATCTTGCAGTTTGTGAGTTCGGAGCCCCGCATCAGGCTTGCTGCTCTCAGCGCAGAGCCTGCTTCAGATCTTCTGTTCCCCTCTGTCTCTGTCCCTCCCCCAATTGCACTCTCTCTCAAAAATAAATAAAAACATTTAAAAAATTTTTAAAAATGAGTATGATTTTATAAGACAAGATTCTGTCCTCCAGAATTAAGGTTGAGGATAGAAAAGTTACGTTTGCTCTTACAGACTGCATTTGCCCCCTTCTTTCCTCACTGTTCTCGCTCTGTCTTACTACCCTTGACTGTGAGCTGTACTAGAGCTGCCTGGCATAGATCTGATCTCTCTCCATTTCAGGTTGTTCTTGTTCACTGGAACTGTAAGCACCTTTCAGATAGGGACAGGTAATGTCCTTGAATTGCCATTTTCTTTTGCCATTGAGGGTTGAAATAAAACGGAAGGGCACTATTTGAAATTTGGTGGTGAAAAATTAAAAATTTTAAGTGTTTCTGATTGTTCCATTCTGCTGACTTCAATTACTTAAATCTCAATTGCTCTAAGATCTTTAATAATGAATATTTTTTGCTTTGACTTAGAAAATATTTTGCTATTCTTTGAGGGATATGGGTATCAATTTCCAGAATATGCTGTATCCCTTTTGTCTGTAAAAAGAATTTCTCTTCAAGGAGTGATGCATATAGGCATTTCCACTGTTGACAACTTCTTTGTTCCCACCTGGCTTACTATCAGTCATGTGGAAATCTGGAGATGAAGGTCAGGTCCACACAAATAACGAGATCATGAGGAACACAGTGTTAATGTTTTGTTCCACTATTATTTCAAACGGCTTGTGAAAATACTTAACTCCTTAGATTTGTAAGGGCCTGTTTGTACACTTTATCTTTGTTCTTCTCCGTCTTGCCCATCAGCCCGGTGTCTTTACACGCTCTCTGTGGTGGTGGGGTGGGGGTTGCTTAAGATTCACAACCCTAAGTTCACCTCTAGATTGGATAGCACGCAATTCATGTTCTCCGAGAGCAGCTCTGAAAGCACACCCGCGACAGGAGTGCTTCACTGGGTGCTGCACCGGCTCTTTGGTACTTGTGAGCACTCCCATTACGGCCAGCTTCAGGAGCTCGCCGTGGCACCGTGGTCACCGAAAAGATAATGGCAATGGACCCTGAAGGGTCACCTGACCGCCAGAGTTTGCAAGGCAGCCCTGCATGGGAATGTGTGGAAGATGTATCTACGTCGCGCCAGATTCTCTTGAGTTCTGATCCTGGCTGACACCCACACTAGCTGTGTGATCGTAGGACAGTCCAGAGACCCTGTGTGTGTCCTCACCTCCTACATCCTCACAGTGGGGTAATGGTCCTACGTCACGGGGCTCCGTGGGTGCTCAGTGTGTCTTGTGTCTCTTTCCTTTGCCTTTCTTATTGACTCTTTGTCTCTAATTTGATTGATGATACTAATTCAAGCCTAAATTCAGTATTTTCTTTTTGTTTCTAATCTATTTATGTTAAGTATAATAATGGCCTATTTCTGAATTATGATATCGTGTGTGTGTGTGTGTGTGTGTGTGTATGTGTGTGTGTCTGAATGAATTATCTAAGTTGGGAGGTAGAGGAAATCTTTTCTTTCAATGTATATCTTTCAATGTAAAATTTCATGAAAATTGAAATCATGGTTTGTTGAATCCAGAAATTAAACTGGGGAAGGCTTTATCCTTTTCTGAGACAGGTTTTAGCATATCTTACACCTTTTTGCTTTCTGTTAACTTGTTTTTTCAAAGGAATACACTTAGGATGTTAAGTCTGCTATATTAATTTTCTTTTGATATGTAACAAATGACCACATGTTTCATGGCTTAAAACAGTGTCCACTGATTGGCTCGCAATTCTGCACGTTGAAAGTCCAGCACCGTATGACGGTGTCCTCTACTCATTGTTTCCCGAGGCTGAAGGCAACGTATTGGCCAGACTGAGTTCTTGTCTGGAGACTCTGAGGAAAAAGCCACTTCCAAGCTCGTTTAGGGCGTTGGCAGGATTCCGTTCCATGCGGTTGTAGACCTGAGGTCTTGTCTGGCTGTCAGCGGAGGCCCTGCCACGTCCTTTCCACCTGCCCCTCTCCATCTTCACGCCAGCACCACATGCCGAGTCCTTCTTGCGCTTCCTGTCTTTCTGACTTCCTGTCCTCCTACCATCCCAGGGAGTGTCTCTGCTCTTCAGGGGCTTGTATGATTAGGTTAGACCCATCCGGGTAATCTCCCTTCTTTAAGGTCAGCTGTCAAATATAGCATAACCTAATCGCAGGAATGGACACCATATTCACAGTTCCAGGGATGATGCAGGGTGTAGCCACCAAGGGGTGGGAAATCTTGGGGAGTATTTAGAAATCTTGCCTACCACATCCGCTAACCATGCTTTTTGTTGTTGTGGTGTCTGTTTTTTCCAAGGTTACAGAAGAGAATGGTGAGCAAATGCCCTGTTACTTTGTCATGGTAAGCTTACAAGAAGTTGGCGGAGTTGAAACTAAGAACTGGACTGTCCCTAGAAGGCTCAGTGAGTTTCAGAATTTACACCGGAAACTTAGTGAGGTATGCATACTCATGAATACAAGGTTTAGAATTACAAGCAAGAAGATATTTAAGAGCTCATTTCAATTTTTACATATAAGGAAACTGATCATTAACCTTTCTCCCTTCACTATGGATACTGGCAAAGTGGCTTTTTCAGTCCGACATTTGGAAATTAACTCATAGCTCAGACGGTTTAGAGTAAATCCTTCAGGACAAAGAACTATCTGATCTCCACTAAGCCTCAGAGAACCCCAGAGCTGAAAGAGAGCTAGGGGTCATCTAGGGCCCCCGGTTTTGAGGCTGCCAGTTGTGACCCATTAGTGGGAAGTGAAATCAGTTATTGATTGCAGCAGTGGACAGAGCATAGAATATATTGGATTTCAGCACAACAAGTAAGGGAGTCATACAGTGTCGTGGTTGAAAGCATAGACTCAGGAGCAAGACTGCTTGAGTTTGGACTGTGGCTATACTGTTTAGTAGCTATATGACCTGGGACTTGTCCCTCTGTCTCTCTGTCCCTCTTCTTCCTCATCAGTAGAATACGAATATCCATAGCATCTACCTCTCCCATCTCACAGATTTGTGAGAATTAAGAGAATACGTTTATCCAAAGCATTTAGAAGAGAGTGTTTCGCATAATAAACGTTACCGTGTCGGTGGTGGTAGCAGTGGTAGTAATGAACACTGTTTCATAGAACTTCTCAGCTTTACATGTGGATTATATTATCTATGTGGATATGCATTTATACGTATGCAGGCTGCAGCGTAGCATGCACTTCCTACTGTGAGTTTTAGTTAGAAACATTAGAAAGCTTCTAATCTAAGTCACTTCTTTTATTTTAAGGTGAGAGGAACTGACCCCAGAGAGTTTGGTCAATTTATCATAGGACGTGAACATAGTGGCCAAACCAGGATTGGAATCTGGGTCATCTTACTTTCCATTTCTTGTTCTTCCATCTTTCTCAGGAACTGCGTCTTCTCTAACTCTCCTCCTCCTGGAGGTGACTGCCCTCTTCCCCAGCAACTGAAAAGCTTTTCAGTCATGTCTACTTTTGTTTCTGTTTATTGTTCTCTGGCTTAGAATGAACTGACTCTTGGTAAAATCCTGTGGTCACCTATCAGACTCCTCTTCTGCAAATGAAATATGTCTATTTCCTATAACCTTTTCTCCTGAGGGGATTTTTTTTAAACCTTTTTAATCACTATCTTGTGAATACTATAACTTCTTCAAGTGCCCTTTTTTTTTCGAATTTTCAAGTTTTATTTTCTATATGTCAGCTTTCTTATTAATACAGACTTTAATCTGATACAGACTGACCCCAATCAGACTGTTATTTCCATTCATAATTGGTTAAATCAGAGAAAAAGTTTAAATTAATTTTGAATATGTACCGCCAAAAATAAATATTCACTTAATGTGAATCCGTTTTATGATATCAAAAGGTTTTTTCCTCCCCAAACATTCTAAGATAAATTCAAGATTCCTTTGGCAAATGAAAAAAACAAAAAAACAAAAAACAAAAACCTTCTAAAATAGTGAGCTTACAAAACAATGGGGATTACTAGGCATACTTACTGTAAGAGAAAATATGTCTAATGAAAAGGAAATTTAAAACATGACCTTAAACTTTAATGAAAAATTTTAACAAGGCCTTTACTTATTTACTTTACCTGTTCCATAAATACCAGAAGAGAAATTGGACAGTTTGTAGCGACACTTAGAAAAATTTTTTTCCATAAAGCCAACTTAGATATCTTTCCCTTTGACTCCTTCTTCCAGTCCCCCTTTACTCTGCTGAAGAGCTATTCAGTTCTTCCAGAGTTTTGGTTGGGTGGGTGGGTTCCAGACTGACCCGGCTTTCCAGGTAGGGAGTTCCTGCACAGGGTTTTCCCGTCACTGGATCTGTGACTTGTCCAACTTTGAAAACGATCTCGGCCAGTTCATGTTTTACCTGCTTTGTTCGTGGGACAGTGGAGCTTTGAGAAGCACGATATCCCCAACAGTGTGCTGCTAAAGAGCATCATGAGCAAAGTAGACTTTTCCCTTATTAAAATACTTTAATCAGTAGGGATCCCAAACAAGCCTGATCACTCTGACTTTGGCTGGTTTTTGCCTTGCCGTTCCGATCGCCTTCTCCACGATGCATCTGGCATGGACAGATGAACGAACCACTGACATCATGTGGCTTTGGTCACTTCCCGCTCTGCTTTCCCTGCACGCATCCTCTATAACTTCTTCAAATGCTTTTAAAAGGTCGGTGGCCACAACCAAGTGTCCGACTCTGGTACTTCTCCAGTGGACTGTGGTCACCCTGGTAGTGTGGAAAGCAAACTGCCGTCTCAATAGAAGATTAAATTTTTGCCAAAATTGTCGAGTACAATTGACACTGCAGAAAAATGTGTTGTTTGCCCTGTGACAAACCATTGTGAAGCCAAGTTTAGGATCGGTCTAGTTGCTGACGAAAACAGAAGGAGAAAAAGGAATTGAGAGGAGGTTTTGAAATAAAATGTATGTGGAAAATATTCTTAGAAAACCAGAAACAGGTAGATCAAAGACTGAGAGGAAATAAGCCTTATAAAATTCCATGTCTGTCATTTTTCTCCTCTCTTTAGCTGATCACTGGGTTCTTTTCTCACCCTTAGAAATTAGCATCGTGTGAGTTGTCATGTTTTTGTATGTGAATGCTTTCTGTTGACAGTTGGGACAGGAAGCACCTTTTCGGGTCCCCGGGGAAGTGCAGTCTTCCCTTCTGACGCTCACTGTCTGTTTCGTTTCTCTACGACTGTACCGTGAGTCGGAGCCCTGGTTTATGTACAGCCTTGGGCACGTGCCGTTGTACTGCTGGTCCTTTAGTGGGCTGCGAGGGAAGGGCCAGTTTTCCCTTTCCCGGCACCCGAAGCACTTGCATGCACTTGCTCTGACTGACTTGTCCCACGCCTTCTCCTGCTACGGCCAGGCCAGCGGGTGCTCCTGTGCCCCTTCTGTGCGCCAAGGGTCAGCAGCACCGAAGGCTGTGGCAGGCCGACTCTGTGCTCCCTGACTTGTCGATGCCAGCTGGTTTCATTAAGCACATTCAGATGGCCCCAGTGCCTTCGTGAAGGCCAGCGTTTGGAAATGGGGGCAGAGTCTGGAGAGTTTGGGAATTGGCACAAAGGACACAGACTGTGTGGTCAGATGGATCTGGGTTTTAATCCTGTCGTCAGTTGTATCCTATGTAGAACAGGAATGAATAGCCATTGCCAACTCTTAGAGCTGTTGGTACACACGCCATGCTTCTAGCACAGTGTCTGGCAGAATGTAGGCCTTCATCCACAAAGGGAAGTCTGTTATTATTTATTAATATGCAGTATTATTATTAATATGGTTACATTGCGAAAGGCGGTAAGAAAGCTACAAGCCCAGTTACTCTTTCTTTCCGTTGTATTCTTTTGTCAGCTTTGATAACTTGTCCACACGTGGAGATGTTGTAAACAAAGCACATCCTAACAGAAAAATCGTCTGTGAGCCGGGTGTGCCCGCCTAGAGCACTGGGCTGCTTCGTGTTGCACAAATCCACCCGATTGGCCTGGCCTCAGGGCTGCCTGGCTTCCAGGCCTTCGTGGGCCTACGGGTGCGCTTTAGACTTTTTTCATCAAATGTCCTGCTCCTCCTCATTCCTTGGAGCCGGATTAGAACAGTCGGGTTTTCAAGGTCTTAAATCTCAAGAGGAACGAGAACAGGAAGAAGATACTTGGTTTGTT
This sequence comes from Panthera pardus, assembly GCF_024362965.1. Classification (NCBI taxonomy): domain Eukaryota; kingdom Metazoa; phylum Chordata; class Mammalia; order Carnivora; family Felidae; genus Panthera; species Panthera pardus. The sequence continues at coordinate 16,534,064 of NW_026526688.1, forward strand.
CTAATTATAAATCTAAACTGCCCCCCCCAAGATATAAATATGACTGAGTTGCTAACATTTAATGTTTTCTTCCACAGTGTTTCCCTTCTTTAAAAAAAGTCCAGTTGCCTTCTCTTAGCAAGCTGCCTTTCAAATCTATAGATCACAAGTTTATGGAAAAGTCAAAGAATCAATTAAATAAGTTTTTACAGGTAAGCAACTGAAACGTTTTGGATCCAAGAGGAAAAATTAGTTATTTTGGGGTTAAACTGTCATTATTCTAAGATCTTGCTCATTAGCTTCCTGTGCTCTCTGGTCATGCCAGATCCTCAAAATATCTTTGGTTGGCTTATTTGTTTGTCATGAAAGTATACTACACACACAAGATATAAAAAATATAAAATACGTACAGTACAGAAATCACGTGTACAACTGTCTCCTCCTTCACACCCTGAGCACACCGTGCGTGCACGCACTAGCACCCAGTCCGGGAAATAGGATACTGCCAGTGCCTCCGGCTTTCTTCCTGTCATTGCCCCCCACCCCGACCAGGGGCCGTGATGATCCTGACTTCCGACAGCCCAGAGACACTTGTTTTCGCACTTTGTATAAATGGAATCATGCAGTATGGACTCCTATGTGTCTGACCTCTTTCACTCGACACTGTGTTCAGGGGACTCTGGCCCGCAGTGCTGTTCTGGCTGCGGATCGTTCGTTTTCACTATTGTGTAGATTTCCCACTGTGCGAACATATTGTACTCTATTCATTCTGTTTTTGACAAGCATCTGCATGGTTTCCGGTTGAGGCCATTTATGAAGAGGGCTTCTAGAAACTTCTAGTACTTGTCTTTTGGTGAATATATGTCATGTAATACCTACGGGTCTGAGTTTCTTAGTTTTATGAAGTCGTTGTAGCAGTTTTTACACTGTCACCCCAGAATGTAAGGGTTCTGATTGCTCCCCATCACCATTGCCACTGACTCTCTGCCGTGTTCTTTAAAGAAAAAAAAATGCTTATTTATTTATTTTGAAAAACGCGCACACGTGCGCACATGCAAGTGGGGGAGAGACGTAGAGAATCCCAAGCAGGCTCCACCCTCAGCGCGTAGCCCGACGCGGGGCTCGATCTCATGACTGACTGCGAGATCACGGCCATGAGATCACAGCCTGAGCCAATGTGGACACTCAATTGACTGAGCCATTCAGGGGCCCTGCTTTGTTCTTTTTAATAATCATCCTGGTGGGTGTGTGGTAGTATCTTGTTGTGGTTTTAATTTGCATTTCCCTGACAGCTAATGATATGAACCACCAGTCTGTATGTCTTTGGCCATTTGGATAGTTTCTTTCATGAAGGGTCTGGCCAAGTTGAGTCTGCTTTTCTGTCCTGTCTCCTGTCTTTTCCCTACCACTTTGTGGGAGTTCTGCATGTGATTTGGACATAAATCTTGTCAAACCATTTATGTTGCAGATACCTTCTCCCTTTCTGTGGATGGCCTTTTCGCTCTCTTAATGACTTATTTTAATGAACTGAAGTTCTCAATTTTAATTTAGCCCAAAATACCAATTTTTTCTCTTGTGGTTTTGCCTTTCTGCTTGTTAGGAAATCTTTGCCTACTCTGAGGTCCTAAAGACCTTCTCCTAAGTTCCTCTGAATGCTTTAATATTTGTCTTCAGTCTGTTTTTAGAGAATAAGGCCAAAGATACACGATCCGTATAGCAACCACTATATATTTTTCCTTTGCTGTGCCCTCTATATATGCAGAGTATAGTTAAGTTACTCAAACCATGGACTCCCAAAGCTCTTTTTGGAGGCATTGAACTTTGCCTTGTGAAACACTTTTTGCCTATATATGGTAGCTAGAAGTCCTGAGATTTTAAATAGTGGATGTTGCCAAATTCTTAGTAAAGGCTATATTCAAATATAGTCGTTGAATCAGAAGTATGGGTCGTTGTTAAAATAAGTTAACATCAGGGGCGCCTGGGTGACTCAGTTGGTTAAGCATCTGACTTTGGCTCAGGTCATGATCTCACAGTTTGTGAGTTCTAGCCCTGCGTCGGGCTCTGTGCTGACAGCTCAGAGCCTGGAGCCTGCTTCAGATTCTGTCTCCTTCTCTCTCTGCCCCTCCCCCACTTGTGCTCTTTCTCTCAAAAATAAATAAATGTTGAAAAAAAATTTTATAAAAAAATAAGTTAATGTCAGAGTTGCTTTGACTTTTTTCCCCTTATATTCATATCTTCTTCTTTCCCTCTGTCTCTGTCTCTCTCTAAATATGTTCGTATGTGTGTATTCTAAAGTTTTCCAAGATACAAATTATGTTATTTCCCAAGGGAAATTTTTGTTTCCTAAAATTATTTTTTATAATATTATATAATATGTGTGTATAGTATATAATATATAAACCTCTCTTGGGAAATAAAACAATTTGCACCGTAGAAAAATGTTCTGAGTTTAATTATGGCAGAACTGGGTTAGAGAATCATCAGTGTTTAAATGCTCTTACAAGAGAATTTAAAACTGAAATCCTACCATTTTGTTGCTGATTCAGAATGTCTAGGAAATCATTAAACCCACTCCAACATAGTAACCGATTGAATCATTCAGATGAGTTAAAGATCTTGTTTGTGAAACAAGACACAACACTCTGTGCCTGCACTTTCTGGGTGCAGGGAGGGCGGATATGTACCCTTACTGGATTGTGGGTGATGGAAATGGGTTAGTGAGTTCTGCTGTTGTGCCAGGAGAGAAACCACACTCTGCGACCCTGGCGCCACTGGTAGGTCATGTGGGCACAGCCCAGAGCAAGAATAACCTGCAGCTAAGCCAGATGAAACTAGTTCCAAGTGGCCTTTTGTCTTGTAATCAAGAGGTTTTCAAACCAGGAAGTACAGATTTGGATTGTTTTCCCATTTCCTCAAAGACTATTTGAAAGCACTAACTATTGAATGTATTTCGGAAGGTTACACTGCAGACTGTTATTTCAAATATTATCCCACCAACTGCAAACAGGAAAAGATGTAAAATGCTTAGTCTTTTATTGGGTTCACAGGACCTTCCAGAAAAAGGGATTCCAGTGAGCACGTGTGTACTTGAATGTTTATTTATGAGAAATGGTTCCCTATTGAAGCAAACTAACCATACAGATATTTAATAATCTAGATAGTCATTCTCGGCCACACACGTGTCTTTCTTCATTCCTGTGGACATATAGGAACAGACTGCTTACACCAGCCTTCCGCCTCCAGCGGTGCTCTGTCCTGCTTCTTGGTGTGCGTGTGCACAGCACTGTTCTTGGAGTGCCTTACACCTTTCTCCATCACCCCTTAACTGGATGGTCACCTTAGATCTTCACTAGAATAGGACAACGTGCTCTAGGTGTTTGTGGGAAGGAGTTGGGAATGGGATGCCATCCCCAAAGAGCTTAAACACTATAAAACCCCAGGGGGTGCCTGGCTGGCTCAGTTGGTAGAGCAAGCGACTCTTGATCTTGATCTTGATCTCAGGGTCCTGAGTTTGAGCCCCATGTGGGGGTAGAGGCTACTTAAAAAAAAAAGTTAAAAAACAATTATACCTTGCCCCACAGACATCTTTGAGAATTTCTGACTTTTCCTATGTATTTAATTTGATTATTTTCCTTCATAATCAAATATAATTTAGGCCAAAGTCTTATTACCCTTAATGATTTCTTTCTATTGATTATATTAAGTTCAAGACTTAGTCATTTCTTACTATCTTAAAAAATAGTGCTGGAGAGTATAGATCAGCTAAAGGAAATCAAGTTAGGGGGAGAGTATCTCACTCCTTCTAATCTATCCTTGCATACAAGTGAACATTTGATGCTCTGTGAAAGGAATAAAGGCCTATCTGTTGGGCTCCGGGGCCAGGGAAGGCGGTAGTGACACCCACTCCTCATCCGCATTAACCTCCTTCCCTCCATCTGAGTCAGAACGTTCCTATTTCCAGTCCAGTCTTCATGCAGGACACAGGAAGCTAACAACCACTGGAATGTTGGTCGCACCCTTGGACCCCCTGTCCCCTGTGTGGCAGTGTGGGGTGTTCTCGGAAGTACTTGTTCTAGAGAAGGTCATAGTTTATCAGATTTCAACCTTTGCCTGAACAAATGTCATGTGACTGTCAGGGACCAAGTCCACTGAGACTAGAATCTAACCTCTTGGGGCACCTGAGTGGCTCAGTCGGTTAAGCGTCCGACTTCAGCTCAGGTCATGATCTCACGGTTCGTGAGTTCAAGCCCCGCGTTGGGCTCTGGGCTGACAGCTCAGAGCCTGGAGCCCACTTCAGATTCTGTGTCTCCCTCTGTCTGCCCCTCCGCTGCTTGCACTCTCTCACATTGTCTCAAAAATAAATAAACATTAAAAAAAAAAATATTAGAACCTAACCTCTTCTGCCACCCCAGGCTGTCAGAGCAGAAGCACAGTGCTCCCAGTGTCCCTCTACCCCAGAGAGATTACATCATAAATGGGGCACTATTTCCCATTGGTCTCTTTTTTTTAAGTTTTTTTTCAATGTTTATTTATTTTTGAGAGAGAGTGACACAGAGCATGAGCAAGGGAGGGGCAGAAAGAGAGAGACACAGAATCCGAAGCAGGCTCCAGACCCCAGGCTGTCAGCAGAGAGCCCGACACGGGGCCCGAACCCACCAGCAGCGAGATCATGACCCGAGCCGAAGTCGGACACCCAACTGACTGAGCCACCCAGGTGCCCCACCATTGGTCTCTTTAATCCTAAATCCTGTATTGTGTTTTTTCGAGTATTTATTTGTTTGTTTTTTATTTAAGGTTTATTTTTGAGAGAGAGGGAGAGAGAGATCACAAATTGGGGAAGGGCAGAGAGAGAGGGAGACAGAATCCCAAGCAGGCTTCGTGCTGTCAGCGCGCAGAGGGTCCTTGCGCAGTGGGTGGTGTGTAAGGTGTTCCAACACAGGCGGGTGAAGGTGACGTTCAGAGGCGGTGGCCACAGGTCTGTCAGATGTGTGCAAAGCAGGAGTTCTTTGTTGTGGTGCAAACCGAGTGCGTTCTGTTGTCCACGCCGCATCCCCCACGAGCAGGATGATTAGGGTGCTCCGGTTTCCCAGGAGAGGGTTGAGATCACTGCAATTAATCTCAGATGTTCTGTTTCAGCAGGAGAGGGAAGCGGTTTGGGGTTCAGAATCGGGGAGGTAAATCCCCAGCGCAGTCCTTTGTGCCTCGCTCGCCTGTATCTGTGCTGGTTTCCAGCAGTTTAGGTGTAGTCCTCCCTGGGAGTAACCCACCCTCTTTCCTCCGCAGAATCTGCTTTCAGATGAAAGACTGTGTCAGAGTGAAGCACTTTATGCCTTTTTGAGCCCTTCTCCTGACTACCTCAAGGTTATTGATGTGCAGGGGAAAAAATCCACTTTTTCATTATCCTCATTTTTGGAAAGACTTCCTCGCGACTTCTTCTCACATCAAGAGGTAAGCTGTTGAAAGTTGCCATTTTTTAAAAAAATGTTTGTTTATTTTGAGAGAGAAACAGAGAGAGACGGAGACAGAGAAAGTGGGGGAGGGTCAGGGAGAGAGGGAGAGACAGAGAATCCCAAGCAGCCTCCACGTTCATTGCGGAGCCGGACCCAAGGCTCTGTCTCAGGACCGTGAGATCATGACCTGAGCCGAAATCGGGAGTCGGATGTTCAACTGACTGAGCCACACGTGCACCCCAGTTGTGCCATTCTTGCAGACTTGGGCACATCTTTTTGAAGGCTGTTTTAAGTACCAGATATTTGTTGAAAGCATGCTACTGGTGGGGGGTCGGGGAGCAGGTACATCCTTTTTCAGTTATTATGGCTGTTATACTTTGGGGACACCTGCTTGTGCTCCCCTATAAGCCACTTGCAAGACTTATGATACAGAAAAGAGTAATAACAAGATCGGTAGGCGAAATGTGGATGGGAAGTTGTATGGGAGCCCCTGTAAAAGTGGTGGACCAGCCATCCCTGGAGATGTGGGTCGTCATTATGGGGAGGCCGGTATGAGAGGGACAGTCAGTAGGTCATGGGACTAGAGAGGAGGGCGTCTGGAGGGAGCTAATTAATGGAATATTAGGCAAAAAGCTGAAGGGGCGGGGGGCAAGGTCATCCCAAGCTGAGGTGGTCAGAACTTATTTTCAGGGAATGGAAGGTCATGGAATATTCTGAAGGAAGATGAGTCTAGGAGTGACATTCATGGGTAAAGAAGTGAATAGAGAGAGGCTGCAGACATTTGCGATCTTGTATTCTAAATTTTTTTTTTTAGTGTTTATTCTCGAGACAGAGAGCGTGAACAGGGGAGGGGCAGAGAGAGAGGGAGACACGGAATCCGAAACAGGCTCCAGGCTCTGGGCTGTCAGCACAAAGCCTGACGCGGGGCTCAAACCCACGAGCTGTGAGATCATGACCTGAACTGAAGTCGGACTCCCAGCCGACTGAGCCACCCAGGCACCCCAGCGATCTTGTATTCTAGAGCTCAGGCTTCCCTGCAGAGCCAGCTTCTAGCTATGTTTAGGACACTGGAGCCCCAACTTTGGCTCTTCAGCAAATTGCTCAAGACCATTGCTGAAATTCGGTGTCTCCTTATGGAGACATTCATTACCTCCTTGGCGTTCATCGCCAAATGCTACTGCCTCTTCACCAGGATTGGTTTAACGAGTTCGGACAGAAGGCGCGGATGATGGACAGGAGCATGCTACTTTACTGCATTCTGAGCCGAGAGAAATCTGGACACCCCACAGAGCATATCCACACCGGTGCTCGGGTCTCTGTGTAAACCTGCTCACCCCCCAAGCCTCTCTCCCACCTCTGCCCCTCGGAGCCATGTATGTCATGTCTGCCCGTGGTCGGTTAGCTTTCCTCCATGACCTCCCATTTATTCCTGAACCTCTTGGAGTTTACCTTATGGCTCAGTCACTATGAGATTATCTCTAAGAGTGAGTGCCCACGGCCCGATCCAGCGGCTTCCTCTCTGTTTTCACCTTCTTCCCCCTCTTCTGCGGTATTTGATGTTGCTGTGACGTTTTGGAAACTCCTCCTGCCTCTGACTTCTCAGTCCTTTCCCCTGCCCCGCCTGTCCCCCACAGTGCTGTTACTAGCCCTCTGTGTGGTTCACAGCTTCAGCTGTTGCCTCTGCAGACATCAGAATGATGCTCAGCTCTCCTTCCACTGCCCGTGTTTGTGCTCCTGTGACAGCACCTCGCCCTCTGTGTAGAAACAGCTGCACGTATATTTGTCAGTCTCCCCAGATCGCTGTGGGCCGCCGAAAGTCTGGATCCACATCACCCCTATTTGCAGTAGCCTGGTACCTGGCAAATAATGAGTTTTGAGCTGAAACTTGCTGATACACAGATCAGAAAATGAGACTGACTGAAGTGCAGAATCAGAGCTTGAGTCAGAGCTTTAAAATGATGACATTACTGGGGAGCCTGGGTGGCTCAGTCGGTTAAGCGTCTGACTTTGGCTCAGGTCATGATCTTGCAGTTTGTGAGTTCGAGCCCACGTCGGGCTCTGTGCTGACAGCTCGGAGCCTGGAGCCTGCTTCAGATTCTGTGTCGCCCTCTCTCTCTCTCTGCCCCTCTCCTGCTTTCTCTCTCTCTCTCTCTCTCTCTCTCTCTCTCTCTCTTTCAAAAAATAAAATAAACATTAAAAAAAAAAAGACATTTAAAAAAAACAGGGAATTTAAAAAAACATTTTAACAGCGAATTTAAAATCATGACTTTTAAGTTAAAAAGGCTTACTTTTGAAACTCAAAATGGTTAGAAAACTATTTTGTTATCTACTAGTTCACTCCTTACTAACACAGATAGAAGTTTTTCAAAATTATTTTAAACCTTGAATAAGCCTTTAACATCAAGCTTTTCCCTGGGGTTAGATACACATTTTGCCCCGCGTTGAGAATGCATAGATTTCTGTATGTAGGAAAGTCAAATGAGTGTTTAAGGTTGAAATGTGAGCCCATAGGTTGGAATTTACATGTGAAAGAAAAGAACAACTCTAACAAGTTTCTTGGATAAGTGACTTCCTCTGACCTTTCTGTATCCCCAGGAGGAGACAGAGGAGGACAGTGACCTGTCAGATTATGGTGATGATGTGGACGGGAGGAAAGATGCCTTGGCTGAGCCATGTTTCATGTTGATTGGGGAGATCTTTGAACTTCGAGGAAGTAAGCCTCTTTGTGATTTATTTAAGTGGTCACACACCCACACCCACCCATACCCTCATAATACCCCTTTATTCCCGAATCACATTTGTATCTATATCCATTCACTCATCAGCAAACACATTTACCAGCCAACCAGATACTGTGGGAGAACCCGAGGCCACAACCTCTGTACTTGGGGAACTTTGGGTCCTGAGTTACCCTCTACCGTGTTCCTCTGAATACAGATAGAATGCTTTGAATTTCTTTTTTACGTGGTTTAGCATAGCCTCGTTGCTTTATAATTGTGCATAGTCAGGGAAGGAGCCCTGTTGATAAAGGTAAGGTTTTGGTGCTGTGAGGTTGTACTCTGGTGAGGGACACAGGAAATGCCTCAGGCCTGCCTTTCAGCTACCTCTGTCCCTGTTGAGAAGTGGTTATCAGTGGAAGGGTGAGGGAATTTTGTCCCTCAGGGGACATTTGGTGATATCTGGAAACACTTTTGGTTGTTACAACCTGGGGGATTGTGCTCCTGGCATCTTGTGGAGAGAGGCCAGGGATGCCACCAACCCCCTCCAGGGCCTGGGGCACCGCCCGCAACAAAGAGCTGTCCTGTCCAAAAGAGCGCCAAGGTTGAGAAATGTCACCCTAGCGGTACCTGAGGGAGATGTACTTGGCAGAAACAAGGGCAAAAACAGAATCAAAGTATTCGTGTTAAGACCCACACAGGTGCTTCTCCCCCAGAGTATTACTTGGATAAAAGGTCAAACTGTACTAGGTGTCTGAGTCTTGAGTCCTGAATAGGTCCCTCTGCCCACGCTCACCTTCCACAGCCCCCCAACACTCTGAACCCTGAGATCAGTGTGCTCCGTGTACCGAGAGCCTCGGGACTAGCTAGAGATAGGACAGGTGCCTGAAGTCACAGCCGACCACCTACAAGAGGAAACCCATGTGAGGAGTAAGCGTTGGTAAGGCCTCGTAATGCCACCAGCCAGTAATATGTTGTCCTGTGACTGTCTTGTGCTGTCTACCCAGATTAGCAGCTTTTCCCTTGGGGTTAAGAGTATGGGCTGGGGGTTGGTCCTGTATAGGAAATGGAGCTGGGCTTCCCTTCTTATTTGTATATCCCTTAATAGATCACTTAAAGGATTATTAGCAGATGAAAAAACTTCAAGTACTATTGCAAGTTTGAACATGTTTTATGTGTCTTAGTCCTCACCATCTACTGTGATGCCTCATCCATAGTCAGTGATCAATAAAATGCCTGGATGGATGCACAGGCAAGAAAATTTTAAGTGCCAGAATTAATTATTTTAGTCATTAATAAGCCAGAGCTAAAACAATCAGCAAACGCTTTGGGAGCATATGTTTTAGAGATCACTCTGTAAGGAGAAAGAAAAGTATATCAGATGTAGCTTCTTTCCTCGGTGAACTTACACCGCAGGGGTTCCAAAAATGTAATTCGCATTAAGCCCTAGACCCAGTTCTAAACTGCAGGCAGAGATTTATACGTAAGGATGTTCATTTTAGCATAATTTCAATAATGGAAATTTGGAACTAGGCTAAACTTTAGAAATGGCGGATGGTTAAATGAAGAAGTAATCTGTGATAGGATATCATCCAAATACCAAAGATCCTTTCAGATGAAAAAGCTATCTATCCCTGTTCTATGTTTTAGAGGCTCTAAGATATATACTGATGTTTAACTAGGTACAGCATAGGCAGGAAAAACTAGTTCTCCACCCAAAATCTGACTCTTCGTCAGTGAAATCTGGCTCATTAAATCGTGAGTCTTCCCCATTTCCCACGGAGTTGATAAGAATGAGGAAGCACCATTGTAGCCTTTGGTCAGTGTGCTCTTTGTGAAACAAAGGGATCCAGAGACATGATGGATGGGAGTAGGGCCCAGTCTTGTCTTTGCAGCTTGGATTTCCTCTACCACATGCCTGCTTAGAAGCATATTTGGTTTTGCTAGTGACATTTCAGAGGGGAATAAATAGAACATCATTTATAATGAGATGTGATATATTTGCCATCAGCAAAATGCCAGTGTTGCTGCAGCTGCTTATGTGTCTGAACAGATGAGTCCTTGGAAGGAAGAATAGGGCTGATTCCTGTGCAGTATGGGGAATGGGGACCGGGAGAGGATTGGAAGAAGGGAGTAAAGGCATATCAGTGCTGGGAGAGAATTTGTACCAAAGACATTTTTGGTTCCTGCTCTAGTTAAGCGTACAAAAGGGGATCAGTAATACAGCCTTTTAAAAAATGTAGAACTGTCGCTTGGCCGTCAGGCATTCTTAGAGCTGCCTGTGTCCTCAGACCCTCTGCATATTGAGAGAGAAAAATCTGTTATAAGATGGCTGACGACAGTACTGAGAAGGAAATTCCAGCCCCTGCCCTAAGACTCCCCTTCCAGGTTCTTCTTCCCGCCCTGCTTGCCACATGTACCAAACTACTACTAATGAGGAATGCGGAAGTAACAGACTATAAATTGTCCCCTCTGTTGACACTCTGGGCTCAGACCTCCGGAGAATGATCTCCTCTGAGCCCACCGGTGTAAAATAAACCTCCTGCCTTCCAAGATCTCCAAGTGCCATTTGGTTCTTCTGGGGTGATCCAGACCAGTTTCCATGACAGTATGAGCTGCGTCTCTTCTGCTCTGCGTCTCTTCTGCTCTGGAAAGCCAGAGTGAGGTTATCAGCACCGGCAGACGTGCTGCTCCCAGCCTAAAATGAACGAGTCTGCGTGCTATCAGAGTGCTCTGAATTCCATAAAAAATTTAAGGCACCTTTGAAGCATAGTTCTGATTCTAAGACTTGACTCTTACTTGACAGGTTAACAACACTACTTTAGCTGGGTACTTAGATCCATTTAAAAAGTTAGAAATGACTTTGGAATGTTCTAAAAGTCTAGGGCCAAGTCTGTGTTGATTGTTGATTTTGTTTGGGTGGTTTGTCTCGTACAGAGGTGTTTGTGGATTTAGTCCCTTTTAGGTTTTCCTACTGGGGCAGGAGCCCTGAACTCTAAGAGCCAAGCCTGAATTTCTCATTTGCTTATGTGTGAGTAACTAAACATTTCAGTGAATGGATGCGAATTTATATAGATGGAAAATTTGGTTTAGATTCCAATTTGCAGACCTAAAACATCCTCCCAGCATTTCTTTGCCTTCTTCTGGTTTATATTCATATTCTGTACCTTTAAAAATGTGTCTTCATGTTGGTAATTAAAGTTTAGGTCTGTCGAAACTTTTACAGCACTCGTGTAAGATATCAACAAGATTTGTAAAGCAAAACACATGTCCTTGAACAGATGAGGAAACTGAGGCTCAGAGAAGGTGATTTGTGCCCAGCTGCTCTGGGAAGTGGCACAGGAGTGCGCCAAAGTCACGCTCACTCGGGGTCCCAGCTCTTGACAGTTCACCTTTCTCCCAAGGGCATAAAATACATAAAAGTATGGAGTGATCTACAAACGGCTATCCAAAAGGGAAGTTAGGCCCATCGGCTCATTCATATTTCAAAATATTTGTCAACATTTGATCACAGATATTTCTCATTCAGAGCAGTGTGTTAGAAAATTGGGTTCAACAAGCCGGACAGAAACCTAAAATAGGCTTTGCAGTGTCTGCTGGTGGAAAACAGACGTGTAAGTAGCCTGGGGACATGGTGAAGTAGAGTATTGTTTCCATTCGCTGGCTCACCTGTTGTTTAGGCATTGAAAAGCTATAAAAACTCTTAGGTTTCATCTCATCGGTTACTATGTGGAAAATGAAGGCTTAGAAGAAGTTTTTTTTGACAGCAGTTTGCTAACCTGGACCCAAATTCTGCAGATATCCTAGTCATTACTTGGTGTCAGAACTCAGATTGAGTCAAATGGTAAGATTTATGCTTTGTGCAGCTCCGAAAATGTCATAATTGTGATATACTGTGATAAATTCTTTTCTCCTCATTTCTATTTTAGTGTTTAAATGGGTGAGAAGAACATTAATTGCTCTCGTTCAGGTCACTTTTGGAAGAACCATCAACAAGTGAGTTTCATGAAATGAATGTTTGAATTAATGCCTTACTCTTTGCCTTAAAAATCAAATTACCTTGTGATATAGTAGCCGGGGATCTCTCTAGCTTAAGGTATTATATTTTCTCATTTTGTTTCCATTAGGATTCTAAGATTGGATAGGGAAAGAATTTCTCCCACAGGATGCATGGTGAACTAGATGATAAAAGCTTGAGCTAGCTTCAGCATTCTGGCTGACAGGGTCAGGAAATTCTGTTCTGTAGGGGCACCTGGCTGCTCAGTGGGTGGAGCGTGTGACTCTTGATCTCAGGGTTGTGAGTTCAAGCCCCATGTTGGGTGTAGAGATTAGTTAAAAAAAAAAAATTAAATTAAAAAAACAAAAAAACCCTAAAACCCTAAAAGTTCCGTTCTGTAAAGTTCTCTTTTGATCATGATGACCAGTTTGAGTATCTTGGGTATAGTGTTTTTATGTTGCATGATGGGAATCACTTTAAGGCTTAGACTCTAAGTCAAAATGAAAGTGCAATAAACATCATCTGGCAGGTATTTATTTGGAGGGAAATGCAAACCATATGTGGTTTTTTTTCCCCCCCCCGAGTTGGGGTAACATTAAAGTGGTAATTGCTTTTATTAGTTCATATCTTAATACCCATCCATTGAGATATGTGGACGTATAACCACCATTGTAAGCCATGTGTATATTCTAAGCAATGGTACATTATCCATACACATGAGAGTTTAACTCTATATCCAGTACTCTTATGACTTCCTGTACAATAAAAATGTGAATTACTTGCTAAAAGATAAGGGGGGAAAGTCAGTTTTTTTGTACAGCAAAATATTTTAAGATGAAATTACCAGATTTTCCCTAGTGAAAGATGAGCTGTTAAAACCATCATAGTGACTTTGTACACATGGTTATCAGGTAAATCTTATACGTTTTTAAGGGAAACAGTAAAGAGCAAGTTATCTTTTTATTCATTCCCAAATAGAATATATTTTCCTTGTGGTCAGAAGCAAAATTTACTTGTCAGATTTTTTAACAAATGGTATTAGTGGCATATTTAGTTGACTTAGTATCATAGGCTTTTGTTTTCGTCAGAAAGATGGCCTGTTTAACTTACCATTTCAATCTAAGGCAAACCTCTTAACTGTTACATAGATGGGCTTTGGATAAAGAAAATTCCAAAATGGCCCTGTATTTCCCAGTACTCCAGACGTGCTAATTTATTTTCCTTTTCAATTTCAGCAAATCATGCACACTCTCCTTGCTCCTATTTATGATATTGGCTCTTAATTATAAATGAGCAGTGGCGGTCTGTGTGTGGTGAATCCATTGGCAGTTCTTTTTATGGGGCTTGGAGGAGAGGTGTCATGTAGAGAGTTTTCAGGCCGTTCATTTCAGTGGGCTTTTTATCAGGCAGAGAAATGATGGAGCACCTGGCCCTTTGCTATTTTTGCCTTTAGCAGAGAGAACACATCACAAAATGAAGCAGCAGCACAGTATGTGCCTCGTGCCTTGTCCCAACTATAATTTCACACACCAGGATTGATTCAAAAGCTTCCTTTGGTTTTGGCTAATTGAGAGTCAGACTTAAATTGATAGAAAATACATAGGTGATGGCCTTTGGTAAGAGTCACTTACCTAATTTTGAGTTGCAAAGTGAAATTTTCTTCATGTAGTGCCAGTGAGTAACTCAAAACAAGACTGGGTAGGGGGGCGGCGGAAGGTGTCTGCGTTTTTACGTAGATTTTTCTTAGGCAGGCAGGCAGGTTGGCAGGTTCTCTCTTAAAGCAGAAGTCCCATTTGGTGCACCTGGGTGGCTCAGTCGGTTAAGTGTCCGACTTCGGCTCGGGTCATGATCTCACGGTCCGTGGGTTCGAGCCCCGCGTCGGGCTCTGTGCTGACAGCTCAGAGCCTGGAGCCTGTTTCAGATTCTGTCTCCTTCTCTCTGTGACCCTCCCCCGTTCATGCTCTGTCTCTCTCTGTCTCAAAAATAAATAAACGTTAAAAAAAAAAAAATTAAAAAAAAAAAAAGCAGAAGTCCCATTAAATTAATACAATTCTTTTATTTGGTCTAGATATGAATTGCCCAGTTCCTAGGCAGCATAGGGAAGTATCTTAGGAGACATGCAGTTATAAACAGAATTAACCCAGTTTTAACTCAGAGCAGAGTTTAGACCACAGTGGTAGCTGATAACTATGCAAAGTATGAGGCTTGAAACATCTATTTCAGATACTGTTTCTGAAAGCCTTACATTGCCCCTCTAAAAATCAGGTTGGGAAGTCAGATTCTTTAAAGGCTTTTTGATTTATTGTAATTCATGAACTGAGTTTGAAATTTCAGGTCTTCCTGGCATCGTCAAGACAATTCTTTCCTCCTTTTCACCCTCCAACCTCTCTTGGGGTCTTTGAACTGTGTTACTTGTCTCTCGACAGTAGAAATCCTGTCACGGGATAGAATTTTTCTAATGACTAATGAAACAGGGTTGCGTGGAAGACCTGGAGAACCGGCTAAAAGCCATTTATTTGTTAACTGTGCAAGTCAAATGTCTGCCCAACCTTCATTCCCAGGGAAATGTGAAATACACTAGATAGCAGTTTATCTTTCTGGAGTCCTTCACTTTAGGGTGAAAGGCGGTATCTTTTTTTCTTCTCGCCTCGTGAGCACGCGAAATGCTTACGCTGGGTCAGAGCACTCGGCCCAGCAGGATCTGCCAGGGCGACACAAGAGACAGCGAAAATAGCTAGGTTCCTCCCCAAGACTCCAGGAGCTCAGGAAAGTTTTCCACACCACTTTGAACAGTCTTCAAATGAATGCACGTTTTCAGTTTACACCACTTCCTGGAGAAATTGGTGTGTGAAGCACTGTGCACAGGGTAGTTGCCAGCTTCAAACAAATCCGTTTCCTCTTAGTTCTTGTCCTTACAGATTGCAGGTACTGTGTGGCAAACGTTTGGAGAGCTCAGCACTGATGGACACGTGAGCTCGAGAGATGAATGGTTACCCAGCACCACCAAAATAAAAAATATCTTTCAGAGCCAGAGTTTAAAAATTCAATTCCTAGTTTATTCATCAAACGTGTAGATCAGGCTGTATCTTAACCTACCCACTGATAAATGCCTTGCGAGAACAGAGGATAACATTTTTCAAAACGTCATCCAAGAAACGTTTTTCTCTTAAAAGACAAATCCGGGACACCGTGAACTGGATTTTCAGTGAGCAAATGTTGGTTTACTACATCAACGTTTTCCGGGATGCTTTTTGGCCACATGGGAAATTGGCGCCTCCAACCACAATCAGAAGCGAAGAACAAAGTCAGGAAACAAAACAGAGAGCACAGCAGAAGCTGCTTGAGAACATTCCAGGTGAGGCCTAGGTTCTGATCCTGAAACGTACAGAGACACAAAGGGAACTAACTTTATTAAGGCCTTTTTCATTTATATCTCTCAGAAAACATTATTTACGTTGAAAAAAAAAATAATCAGTTTTTTTTCTCTTAAAACTTGTCCCTTGCTGAGAAATTATACTGAGAATCTTAATGAGAACAGTAGTGGTTGTAATGCTTTCTTTAATTAGAAAAATGTTTTAGAACAGATAACAAGTTTTGTGCTTTAAAAATCCTGCCGGAGTAACACTGTTTAGAGAGGTTACTTTTTAATTGGGTAGCAATGTATTCAAATTGTAATTTGCATAAATGCCTGATGTCGAAAACTTCTAAATAGACTTATTTTCTCTTTAAACATTTGAGAGAACTGATCGTTCATGTCCCTCCCGCCCCAGTGCCTTTATTTGTTGCGGGTACACCGTGTACTGTCTCCTTCACTGAATATGCGTGGATTGTAAACTTTTTGTCAGTAGTAGCACAGAATGTAAACCTGATTTTTCAGATACGCTTCAGAGCCTCGTTGGACAGCAGAATGCCCGGCATGGTATAATAAAAATCTTCAACGCACTGCAGGAAACAAGAGCCAATAAGCATCTGTTATATGTGAGTAATTGAAAGGCGACCAGAGGATTTACTGTTAATTCAGTTTTACATTTCTGTTCACATGTGGGGGTGGCACACTTAATCGTTCTTGTTACTTATAACTCTCACCCCAGTTATGTACTGTGCTTCATTGTCATCTGACTGTTCAGTTGTTCAGTTTGGTAAAAGAAAAGGGAAAAACGTGCCTCCAGCGCGCAGTCCGTCCTTCTCTCAGACCAGATGCGCGTCGCCTTTTTGTGTGACCGCTTAGTTTTCGTACTTCAGCAAAGCAGACTGTTTCCAAGTCGTCTGATTATGATGTTAAATATGAAATACTGTTGATGGTGCGACATGGCAAGGAGACCCTGAAATGAATCAATCTGATATTAAATGGAGTTTATATGAGTTCCATTCATTTGAGAGTGAGTGGTTCGTGGAGAATCATCTTAGACCTAAAATTAGACTTTTCTCTTAGACATAGGCGTGCACCCTGAGAGAATAAACCCCACGTTTTTCTACTTTTTTTCTTTTCCTCTTTCTTGGTTTAGGTGCTGATGGAGTTGCTGCTAATTGAGCTGTGTCCTGAGCTGAGAAGTCATTTAGATCAGCTGAAAGCTGGCCAAGTCTGAGACCGCACAAACCAACCACCAGAGAAATGTCTGTGTAACAATAGACATGAAATATTTTCCTCTTTTCCGCAGAGGGCTTGATTGAGAACCATATTGATTTTTATGTTAGTTACCTCCCTCTAGTTTCGTGGGAAGTGAGCGGAATTGGTTGGGGAGGGAGAACTTGATGCTGTCACAGGTAACAGAAAAACACACTTCTGTTAATTATTTTTATTTTAATAATAATATAAGTTAAGTTCAACACACTGATTGAAATACAGATGTTAATATGTGATAAGAACTTAGGAAATATTTTAAATATTTATGAAAACTGTTTTGTTTTAAAATGAAGAACTAGGAATACTGTACAGTTACTTTCCTCACTGAGGACTCTGAACATTCCTCTATTATTTCATGTGTATTGAAGAACATTGTTGTGCAATGCTTTGTGTAAAGTTCTTGTGAAAATTTTTTTGTCTTTATTTTTACCAAAGATTTCCCATAGTTTGAAGCATTTGAAGCAATAAAATATAAAAATGAATCACAGAGCTCTATGATATTTAAGGTGCTTACGTCTCAAAAAACTGAGGTTAAAATACATCAGGCAGTTCAAATATTTATCGAGGAATTTTTTTGTTTTGTTTGACAAAACCATTGTGCACCTAAGGATTTCTCCAAGGAAGTATACAGTTGGCTGCCTTCCTCCAGACACAGAATGAATATGTGAAAAAATCTGATTTTTAGTGTGAACGAGAAGAGCCAAATTAGTGCTTGAAATGATGTGTTCGGGAGAGTGAGATAGGAGCCGGGCTTTGAAGGGTGGGCAGGAATGAGATAGGGAAACACAGGTGGGAAGGGACTTAAGGGACTTTGGGGACTCGATTATATCATCAGGTCTTGTGGACTCGTGGGGCGTTAGGTGAGATCCAGGGTATGGGTGTTTTGTTATCAATAGTGGGGCCATGAACAAGTCACTTAATAAACATTCACCATCTATCATGCAGTGATAATAAAACACTTGCCTCTCTGTAGCCCCCAGGAACATTGAAAGCAAAATAATGGGCAAAAATTCAGTTTGAAATCCATGAAAGAAAACTACTGTATGTATACTCAAGTGGTACTGATTGTGGCATTACTAGATCATACCTGCCAAGTTCTCGATATGAAACACAAGTTCTAAAAGGTAAACGATTAAAAATTAGTACACCAAATTTTATCTTTGGGATTCTTTTAGTCACGGCTCTTTGATCCTTTTTTTTTCAAACCAGGATGATATTTGACCCTTGAGAAAAAAACCAAAGTTGGCTGTTTGTATGAGTAAGAATTCTCCTTCACAGGGATGTAGAAAAGACACATTCAGAGAAGAGAAGCAAATGAAATCACCGAGCCTCAGGATGTCATCGTAACACAGTTACTGGTAATGTCCACCTTGCGTGTAATTAAACCATAGCAGTTACAAGTGTCCACTGCAAGTGAGAAAAATAACTATTTTTGACTCCTCAATCTTTCTTGAAGGTAAATTTCAACTTCGTCATGAGCCGTCAGCTATAAGGAATCTTAGAAGTTTTGTTTTGTTTTTTGTTTTAAGATGAATGACCTGGAAGCCTCAACTCAACGTGAGTTAAAGAGTGAGACTCCACTCACAGGTCAAGGTGTGTGCCACGGTCTGCAGCAGTGGTAGTTTGCAAGGGCTCGTCTGTGCCAGAAGTACCCCCTTTATGGTAACTACAGTAAACTGAAATTTTGAATTCTGTGTCGGATTTACTGAAGACACTTAAGCGTAGCATATTACCCCATATGACGCGTGTCAAATTCCTACACTGGGGATTTCTCAGACCTGTGTTTTAATGGCAGTCAAAAAAGTGGTCTCTGGGATGAAGGAAGATTCGCTTATCTGTCAAGTGTGCCGTTAAAACCAACAAGCACTGCCTTATTACATTCCACTTTCAGGATTCTTACAGGCTTAAGGGACTGGATTAAGTGTGGAGAAAAGAATACTGGTTGGGGATTTAGATCTTCCGATGGTTGAAGGAATACCATGTATGGATGGTATTAGGAGCAGAGCAAGTGGGCTTATATTGTAGAAGAGATGGAAGCTAGGTAGTGTGAAATCTCACAAAGGGTTTGATGTATTGAGTCACGTTCCTGGAGGAAATGAGGGAGTCTTCGGTAGAGAATTTAAAAGAAAAGGATTAGTTTTCAGGAATGGTTTAAGTTTATCCGTCTTAAGAGATTTAAGAGAGAAGTATGTGATCGTTGAGGGCATCTCACAGACCTAAGTCTGTTGAAATTGCTTTCCTTTTTATAGCGTGGCAAAATGAAGTACAAGTAACATAGACAAAGCGGAACATGAGACAAGAGCAAGTACTTTTCTACCATACACACTTCTTTAGTGCCTGATGCCTACGGATTAATTGTACTAAGATGAGATCCTGTTTAAACCCACTTTCGGAAAGGATGGTAGTGATTTATAAAATAAAGCCACATCAGTGTATGCTTACAGGAAGGTGTTGATAAGGTATCTTTAAGACGTTGTTTTCAGTGTATCTGTTTCAGACATGTATTGCTATACAGTCTTCTCCATGTGGATCCTATTATTTGTATTATCAACTTTTATCTTTATGGACCTCATTAATGCAAGGAAAGCCTAATTAAAAGTTTTAACATATTTAGATTCAGTTCTTATATTGAGAGATGATTTGAAATTTTTTTCACATTTTACTTTGCTTTGAAATGAATCGTAAGGTTTTTTTAATCTAGCAGATGAGTCTAAGCACAAAGAAACATCTCTCTGAACTGATTATCTTATCGGGAATATAGCAGTTGTCTTATTCATTAAGATCTTTAAGGGAAGATTCTAAGCAGTTTCTTAAACCTACTTTTTTTGAAGTTTATAGTAAATTAGCCAACTATTTGAAAGAATTTCTTTTAAGAAGACAAGATGTCCCAAAAGACTTAGTACAGTCTTAGCTTTAATTGCTTTGGAAGTATAAATGCTACACAATTAAAGAACATTATTTGAAACTTTCTTTAAATTCTTTTTAATAGTTTTATGAATCTTAAAGATTTTTTAATGTTTATTTATTTGTGAGAGAGAGAGAGAGAGCGCATGCAAGCAGGGGAGGGTCAGAGAGAGAGGGAGACACAATCTGAAGCAGGCTCCAGGCTCTGAGCTGTCAGCACAGAGCTTGATGAGGGGCTCAAACTCACAAACCGCGAGATCATGACCTGAGCTGAAGTCAGATGCTTAACTGACTGAGCCACCCAGGTGCCCCTTAAATTTAAAAATTTTTAATGGAAAACAACAAATTAAAATTAATAATCCAAAATTCACAAAACTAAGTGAGGGTCAAAGAAATTTTAAAGAGTTAAGCTTTCAGTGTTTTTTTATAGGTTTGTAGCATTTATACTTTTGAAGTTATTAAAGCTAAGACTGCACTAAGTCTTTTAGACACTCTGTATTAAAAAAAAAAAGATAATTTTCTTTAGGGAGTGTTTTTCTCTATTTGATATGATCTAGGCCAGTCTGTAGGCAAAGAGCTGGATCTTTAAGGACTCATTTAGCAATCAGATCCTATACCTAAGGTTTTGAGTTATAAAATTACAGATGTAAGAACAAAGGTAACATGTCATCAGAATACCCAGGATATTGTAACTTGGGATGCAGAAAATAACCAAACAGCGTAGCGACTATAAAAACACACACCGTTCTAAGGTGCCAGGGTTGATGGTCTTTGTTGAAATGCATTATGATCTAAATTCTTTGATGTATAAGTAAACAGTGAAGTTCATCTGCCAATGCAGGGTTCAGACGGCACGCCTTAAAATCAGAGAGAGAGAAAGAGTCAGTTATATTTAGATACATTTTGAATTGTTGGGTCTTTCTTTTTTTCTTCCTTTTAAAAAGTTTTTTTTTTTTTTTTTAAGAAGTACAATGATTTTAAGGTAATTTCTTAAGATTCATTTCTGTTTTGATTTCTTGATTAAGGAAGTTCAAATTAGCCTCTGCAAAACAGATCACCCTGAAAATTACCATGCTATTGGCACTTGAAAGAGAAAATTTTATCAGTGCCAAGAATAAAGGGAATTTAATGGTAGGAATTATTAAAATAAGTAACATGGAAAGCATTAACGTTTGGCCTCAAACTCGCTATTATCTTATTATATGAATAGCAGCATCTATGAGAATCGTACTTTGAAGTAACATTTTGTTATGATAAATAGCGTTAAGTAACAGTGCATATAACTACATAGAACGTCAGGAATCTGGAAGAGACATCCGCGATCATCATCTCATCCAGACCGCACTCCATGCAGTAAGTGTCCCTTCAGTACCCATGACAGTTTCCCTTCAGTACCCATGACGGTTGCTCACTAGATTGCTCACTAGTTGCTTGGTTACTAAGTCACCATCTTATAGGAAACCTTTTGTTTTTGTTTATTTTCCAAACAGTTGTATTAGAAGATCCTGCTTTGTACTCAGCTTAAGTTTCCTTCCATATGCATTAGAAGCAGTAAAGGTCCTAGGAGAATATGTAAAGCCGGTTTCATGGAGATCCTGGGGGGCAAGGTGGTTGGCAGTCACCATCCTGTCGGTGGCAGAGCTGAGAGCAAGTGTGGGTCTCCTGACTGTAGGCCCCCTGTCTCCACACCAGCCAGGGCCTTATCTTTTCCCCCTGCCTAACACACTGCCATTGGCTATCATTCTGCTCCCCTCCCTGCTGTTCCTTTTCTGTAGGACAGCCTTTCAGTCTGCTGAAGATGACTGTCTGGACTCCTGTCCTTTTGTTTCTAAATAAAATACTCAATTTATGCTCATGGGACAGGATTCCAGACCCTTCACTGGCCTACTGCTTTGGAATCTTCTCCCTTGTTAAAAGCATTTCCTGTAAAAGACAATGGCCAAAATTGAATACTGGGGATATTTTCTCCCATCTTGGGAAAAACACTTTTAAGGTTGCAGTCTGTTTGTTTCGGTGTTTTATTTAGGATGAACATATACCACATTTCAGGATTTTGTTGACCCAGAGTTTTCTCTGCTTCTGTTTATTTGGAAAAGACATGAAGGATAACACAGAATTTGAAATTGACTTCGTTTGGAAATCAGTATAATACAGAGAACATTTAGATTTTGTAAAAAGTTGAAGACAACGATTTTTCACACTAACAGAATGGTGTAATGGTAAATATCTCAGTTGAATTTGTGTGCTGTGTTCCTATATTTATGTGTTGATATGGGCTTAATGCTGTGGAAATTTCAATTTCAAACAAATTAATTTAGGGGTTCCAAAAGTTGCCTGAACATTGGAGTCCTCGGGAGAGCTTTCAGCAAATACACTTGGGTTGCACTCTCAGAGAACATGATTTAATTGTTCTGAAATAAGACTTGGGCTTTGGAATTTGTTAAAAATACCCAGGTGATTTTAATATGCAGAGAAGGTTGAGAACCACTGCTGTTAAATGGTCAGATTCAGGCAGAGGACTCGGAAAATTGTTCCTTGCCTTGTTCACCTGCTCCAGCTAAACAATTTGTGCACCCCATGAATTGCTTTATAAGTTTTAATAAGGTATAATTCTACTTTGGACTTCATGGATGTCATCGACCTAAGACATGCAGTTGTGTGTGTGTGTGTGTGTGTGTGTGTGTGTGTGTGTGTGTGTTTATTTTTTTAAAACTTTACTTGCAGGTACTGTTCATGATGATTTCCCCCCTTTCTCACTCCCTTCCCACTTTCTAAGTTGCTTGATTTTAGAGGCGAAATCTATTTGGGAGCTAATCCAAATGGATTAAAACAAGGAAAGTCTTACTTCAACTGATCACCTCAAACTCATGATTGAGTTTGGGTAGTGTGCAGAAAGTGTGGTTGATGTCATGCATAAAGAAAAGATTTTAAAAACTAGATTTCAGAGTGCCTGGGTGGCTCAGTTGGTTAAGTGTCCAACTCTTGGTTTTGGCTCAGGTCATGATCTCATAGTTCGTGAGTTCGAGCCCCGCGTCAGGCTCTGTACTCTCAGCTTGGGATTCTCTCTCTCCCTCTCTTTCTGCCCCTCCCCTGCTTGCATGCTTGCTCGCTCTCTCTCTCTCTCAGGTTTTTTTTTTTTTTTTTTTTAAGTTTATTTATTCTATTTCATTAAGGTACTAGAATGAGAATAGGTTCATACTTCTGGTTAGAAGGAGGCATGAATACTCTGGCTATAAGGTCTTGGTGCTGGCCCTTAGGCTCCAGAGGGTGGCAGAGTGAGAGAGAATAATTTGCATCAAAATGGAACTTTTATCATCTGAGTTTAATTATGCTAATAGGAATCTGGCAGAACTTTCTGCAAATAATCCACGTGTCTGACAACCTCTCCTAGACAGATTATCTGTGCAATAATTAAGTAAGAAAAATACTAATCCATAAAGATGTTCAAGTCTTAACTAAAAACTCAGAAATTTCTATTTGAGTCAATGTTGTTTGTGCTCAGGCTTCCTTACTTTAGAATAGTAGTGTTTCGCTGTCGCTTCATCCTTTGTGACCCCCAAGCCAAGATGAAGACATCGGGCGTGGTAGAAAGATGCCATGGCCATGCCTCTGGTGATGAATTCCGGGAGACAGTCCGTGACCCGGGCTATCGTAGGGATGTCATGAACTTCATCGTAGTCAGCAATCCTGTGGCGACATTTAATTGTGAAGTTAAAAAGGACATGAGTTCTAGTTTACATTTTTACAAATCGCATGTTCAGAAGTGGTGCCCAAAGTAACTTCCCTATTTCCACCTGTTTGAGAACTAAGTTGTTTGTGGTATTTGTTTTGTGGTGAAGGGTAAATAAAACCGCCAGTTAAAACCAAGGGAAGAGGAGCTAACAAAGAATTTCCTTCACAGCTTCTCTATAATCATACTTGTCAGTCAGGCTTAATAACCACTAGAAAACACAAAAGTTTATTTCCTTATAGTAATAATATTAAAAAAAAATTATTTTAATATTTATTTTTGAGGGAGAGACAGTGTGAGTGGGGGAGGGGCAAAGAGAGAGGGAGACACAGAATCCGAAGCAGGCTCTAGGCCCTGAGCTGTCAGCACAGGGCCTGACGCGGGGCTCGAACCCACAAACTGTGAGATCATGACCTGAGCCGAAGTTGGATGCTTAACCAACTGAGCCACCCAGGTACCTCATAATAATAATATTTTAAACTTAGTAACACCTTGCAGATTTAAACAATGGGGAAAAAGCATTTTCTATTTCTTTGAATCATTTATTCAAACATTGACCTTAAATTTGGACTTCAGTCACATAGGATCAGAAAACATATCAAGAAACTTACACATCTATCTTTGTTAAAAAGTGGGCAAAAAAAGTCCTCCTTCATAACCCTGACACAAGTCTAGAGGGTTGTGTGAAAATGGGATCTACTTAACCTCATGTCACCTGTGATATTATGAGGAATAGGAATGTGGACAGTAATGGAAAGTTTGACAGATTTTAAAGTCTTGGTTTTAACCAGATGGGCACTTAGACTTTAGGGACTTTGGGGACCACACTTGTAAGTGACCTGCTCCCTGGGAGCCATGATGTTGGGCAGAGGGTGGAACCAAGTCCTTCAGGCAACATTGTGGATGACTGCCCCACACTGGGTGAGGGAAGAGGGGGTCCCAGGGGCTCTGTCAGGCATTATTGGGAGGGAAATACATCAGCATGGCCTTACAGCCTCTCTAGGGGACATCCACGTCTGTTTTTCCTGGTATATTGCTTTTGTACATTATGAGTAAATAAATGTGGGGAAAGTACATGGGCTCAGAGAAGAGAATCTCCATATATTTTATAAGGTGTTAATATTGGCATCTCTTAACCATTCTCATTTTACAATCTTTATCAAGCTATCTTGCAATTGTGCAGTCATAGAACATGTGGCTGAAGAGTCTATGAAGAAATTAAAACATATTTAATAAGCATTTCTGATGTGCTAAGCTATGTTAAGTACTTTATATACACTATGTTAGTAATCCTATGGAAGTATTTTCTTCTTTATAAAAAAGGAAATTCATGCCCCCAAAAGTCAAACGTGATTAAGATCATCAGCTGGTACATAGAGTGAATAACACTGAAGTCCTGAAGACTGATAGCACAGAATTAGACTATTCCAAAATCTAATGAAATGTAACAGGTGAGTCGTCAGTTGCACTTGCCACATTTCAAGTGCTCACTAGCCGTCATTTCCAATATTGTAGCAAGTTCTATTGAACAGACCTGGCATAGAACATCTGGGAGGAGGTTTTGGAAATACTTTTATCCAGCTTATTTACCTTTTGGAAAATGTAGCACACTTAGTAAAAAATTTCATCTTATAGTAATACTCCACGAGATTCCCTTGAGCATGGACGTTTCCACGTTCTGCCGCTTCCCTTAAGCACTGCAAGGCAGCTTCAGGGTCCTGGCGGATGCCTTGTCCGTAAAAATACATCAGCCCAAGTGCACCCTGGGACTCCAGATTTCCATTGCCACACGCTTCGGAATGCCAATAAAATGCCTAAGAAAAAGCACAATTTCATCTTTGTTACCCACCAAGCAAAATCATAAGGGAATACCGGAAAGAAAGAAAAAATCTCTAATTATGAGATAGTGTGCATAACTTATCTCTAGGAAACAGTTTTAGCACCTTGTGTGTGTTTCAGGTGAGCGCCAGTTTCACATATCCAAAAGAGAGGTTAGAGGTCACAGCCTAGCCAGTTCAGCTGTCATAGGATTCAAGATTTTCTGATGTTTCCCGAGGAAGGATCAGGAAGGTAGGAGGTAGGAACTAAGAGTCTGCTAGGCTCTGAGACACACTGCAATGAGGCCCAGCAGGGAGAGGAGAGCTGCTGATGCTGAGATCTCAGAGGTGGCGCCTGTCGATCCCAGGCAGCCGAGATAAAAGCTGCATGTGGTTGCAAGCCCATTTGCTCAGTACTCAGCTACAGTGACTTTGAATTAGTTCAAAAAATTATTTCCAAGTGGCTGCTTAGTTATCCAAAGAGGGTCTTGTTCGGTTGGTGTTTCTTGTCAGTTTGTTCTTCATGCCTCTTACAAGTAGCACTTGGCCCTACGTTTCCTCCAACCCGTACGATTTCTTGGAAAATGTTTCAATCATTGATGATTAAAGAGATTGTATTTATGCAAAAGTCGTAAATGGATTTAATTTTTAACTCATTTTCGTGTGTGTGTATTTTACTTACTAGCATCATTATTTTCTCAGAACAAATTAATTTATTCACATAATAGGATTTGTGACATATTTTAGGACTCTCTCAGCTTTCATGGTATAAAATATTTTGTACGTGTGGCTTTTTATAGTGTAGAAAGTGCTCTCACATCCGTGGAATCCTTTGGTAGAGGTAGGGAAAAGGTAGACCATAGATGAGTAAAGGGTAAAATGAGCTTTGAGATCCCAAACTGTAAACTTTCTTTACACTTTAAAGAAATGTAAGAGATCTTTAAAACTAGACACTCATTCTTTACCGCCCTCCCTTCAAAAAAGAAATTATTATTAATTTCTGAAATAAATATTAATCTATGCGTGGTGCTGGCGTTAAAAACAAATAGATCAGTGTTACCTTTTCTAATTCTTTGGGTTCTTTTGTGGAATAATATAATCCTAGGATACTTTGAGCTTTCACACTAGCTTTTGGATTTCCATTGTCTGCAGCAAAAAGCCACAGTCTAAAAGAAAAAAGGGCAAGTTATTCTTTGTGTCAGCATTTGATTAAAAAGAAAAAAAAAAACAACACTTGTTTTCAGGTAAGACTACCTTTCAGCTTCCTCATCTGATCGTTTGACACCTTTCCCTTCATAGTAAGCTCTTCCAAGGTTGTAGGCAGCTGCAAATTGTAGGTGTCTTGCTTTGGGACATGGAGAATGGATGATTTTCTTCATGTATTCCACTCCTTTTTCCTTCCACAAAGGAAAAGAACAAACAAAAAAACCCCAGGTTTTAGTTTTACCCAAACTAAATTCTTTTTCCCAGTAATGGTGTGAAAGTCTTCTTCCTGTGACATGATGTTTGATGTCATGGGTCTGTGCCCAGGCAGACGGTTGCCCTTTAGCCTGCAGAGCTGGAAATAAGGGAGGAGGAGGGTGGGACAGGGAGGGAAGGGAAGAAGGAAGGGTATATCTCCTGAGTAGGCATTCCCAGAGCTCTGAGATCTAAAGGATATAAGGCATCTCCCTCATGTTTTAGCTTCCACAGTTGGATTATGTTTCAATATGATTTCCTTTTTTCTCTCCTCCCTTCTACCTTATAGCCCTTATTCTGGATGGGCACAGTTTTTAGAACTTATCAACGTACAAGAATAGCTGTAACTTCTTCCACATTTACAATCGGAGTACACTTGTGAGCGCCAAGGACTATGTTCTCCCTTCAAGCACACTAAGTATGCTCAGTGATAATTTACATACAACATGCTATTCATATGACATCTGCATAGTCACAAAGACCACACAGGAAGATGTTGCCCCCTCCAAAAAATACATCAGGCGCAAACTGTCAAACATCATTCCCAAGAAATGTTTGACGATCAAACCCATTTTCTATACACTGCATTCTGGCTTTTATCCTTCACTGCTCTCTCCAAGTTCTCTTGCTGGCTAAACACCACAGTGATAGAAGATAAAGGTGTTTGCTTTTTAGTGAGTCCCAATGTATAGAGATTTGTTTTTGTGAATGTGTGATGTACATATTTACCTTTTTTTTCCTTTTTTCTTTTTTTTTAACCTTTTAAAAAATATTTATTTTTGAGAGAGCCAGGGAGGGGTCGAGAGAGAGAAGGAGACTCAGAATCTGAAGCAAGCTCCAGGCTCTGAGTGGTCAGCACAGAGCCCGATGCAGGGGTTGAACTCATGAACAATGAGATCATGACCTGAGCCAAAGTCTGATGCTTAACTGACTGAGCCACCCAGGCGTCCCTTTGCCTTTTTTTCTAAAACTAATAGTAAGAGGGAATTTACTGGTGGTCGAGTGAGTTGGTTGTGTAAATCCTTCCACAGATAGCAATGACTAAATCTGGAGCAAACATTAAAAACATTTTTTTTTTTAAGACACTGGAAAGTTTACCAGAGCATATGCAAGCCAGAGGAGAGATTACTCTTAAAAACTGCAGCTGAAAGTGACCCATGAAGTTCAGTGAACCTCAGGCTGGATAAACATGAAGTAGATTTCCCAGGCATACGTCATGGTCAAACTGCTGAAAGCCGAAGAAATCTTGAAAGTAGCCTGAGAAAAATGACACATGATGTACAGGAGAACAACTATATAATTAGTATTTAAGAAGACTGAAGTCATGCCATGCATCTTTTCTGACCGTAGAGTATGAAACTAGAAATAAATCACAAGAAAAAAATAGGGGAAAAACACATGGAGGCTAAACAACATGATACTGAACAACCAATCGGTCAACAAAGCAAAGAAGAAATCAAAATATGTAGACACAAATGAAAATGAAAACACAACAAAATCTTGGGACACAGCAAAGGCAGTTCTCAGAGGAAAATATGTAGTGATACAGGCCTACCTCAAGAAACAAGAAAAAGCTCAAACAATCTAAACTTGTATCTAAGGGAACTTAAAAAAGAAGAACAAAGCCCAAGGTAAAATGATGTAAAAGGAAGGAAATGGTAAAGATCAGAGCAGAAATAAATGACATAAGAGACAGAAAAAAAAATCAATGAAACCAAGAGCTAGTTCTTTGAAAAGATAAACCTATGCCAACAAATGGGACAACCTTGAAGAAATGGATAAATTCCTGGAAACATACAATCTTCTGAAACTGAATCAAGAGGAAATAAATCTGAATAGGTTGATTACTAGTAATGAAACTGAATCAGTAATTAAAAAAAAAAAAAACTAACAAAAAAATAAAAGTCCAGGAACAGATGGCTTCATAGGTAAATTCTACCAGACATTTAAAGAAGAGTTAAAACCTATTCTCCTAAATGATTCAAACAATAGAAGAGGAAGGAAAGGTTCCATATGCATTCTGTGAAGCCAGCATTGCCCTGATACCAAAACCAGACAAAGACACCACAAAAAAAAGAAAACTATAGGCCAAGATCCCTGATGAACATAGATGCAAAACTCAACAAAATATTAGCAAGCTGAATCCAACAATACATTAAAAGGATCATTCACCACAATCAAGTGGGATTTATTCTGGGGATACAAGGATGGTTCAGTATTTACAAATCAACCATGTGGTACGCCACATCACCAAAACAAAGGATACAAATCATATGATCATCTCAACAGATGCAGAAAAAGCATCTGATACAATTCAACATCAATTCATGATAAAAACTCTGAACAAGGTAGGTTTAGAGGAAACATACCTCAACACAATAAAGACCTATATGAAAAACCCACAGCTGACATCTTACTGAATGTGAAAAACACAGCTTTCCCTCTAAGATTAGGAATAAGACCAGGATGTCCATTCTCACCACTTGTATTCAACATGCTACTGGAAGTCGTAGCCACAGCAATCAGATAAGAAAAAGGTAAACAAGTCATTTTGGTAAACAAGAAGTTAAACTGTCACTATTGGAAGATGACTGTGATACTATACATAGAAAACTTAAAGGCTCCATCAAAAACCTGTTAGAACTAATAAGTGAATTCAGTAAATTTGAAGGAGATAAAATTAATGCTCTGAAATCAGTAGTATGTCTATATACTAATAAGGTAACAGAAAGAGAAATTAAGAAACTACACTTATAACTGTACCAAAAAGAATACAATGCCTAGGAGGTTAACCAAAGAAGTGAAAGACCTGTACTGTGAAAACTATAAAACATTGATGAAAGAAATTGAAGATGACACAAACAAATGGAAAGATATTCCATGCTTCTAGATTTGAAGAATTAACATTGTTAAAATGTATATATATTTAAAAATATTTTTTAATATTTATTTATTTTTGAGAGAAAGAATGTGAGTGGAGGAGGGGCAGAGAAACAGGGAGACACAGAATCTGAAGCAGGCTCCAGGCTCTGAGCTGTTTGCACAGAGCCTGACATTCAGCTCGAACTCATGAACCATGAAATCATAACCTGAGCTGAAGTCAGTCACTTAACCAACTGAGCCACCCGGGTGCCCCATCATTGTTAAAATGTACATTACACAAAGCAATCTATAGAGTCAATGCAATACCTATCAAAATACCAACAGCATTTTTCACAAAATTAAAAAATTACTAAAATTTGCATGGAACTGCAAAAAACCCTGAAGAGCGAAAGCAACCTCAATAAAGAACAAAACTGGAGGTATCACAATTCCAGATTTCAAGGTATACTATGCAAAGCTGTAGTAAAGCCGTATGGTAGTGGTATGTAAATAGACACATAGATCAATGGAACAGAAGAAAGAACCCAGAATTAAACCTACAATTATATGGTCAAATAATCTATGACAAAGGAGACAAGAATATACAATGAAAGATAGTCTCTTCAATAAATGGTATTGGGAAAACTGGACAGCTACATGTTAAAGAATGAAACTGGACCACTTTCTGATACCATACACAAAAATCAACTCAAAAGGGACTAAGGACTTAAATGTGAGATCTAAACCCATAAAGTTCCTAGAAAACAGGCAGTGATTTCTCTAGCATTCGCCATAGAGACATTTTTCTAGATATGTCTCCTAAGGCAAGGGAAGCAAAACCCAAAATAAACTGTTGGGACTACATCAAAATAAGCTTTTGCAGCACAGTGAAGGAAACCACCACCAAAACAAAAAGGCCAAAAACCTACTCAGTGGGAGAAGATATTTGCAAATGATACATCTGATAAAGTTAATATCCAAATATATAAAGAACTTAGCCAACTCTCTCTCCCTCTCTCTCTCTCTCTCTCTCTCTCTCTCTCTCTCTCTCACACACACACACACACACACACACACACACACAAATAATCCAAGTAGAAGATGTGCAGAGGACCGTTTTTCCAAAGAAGACCTACAGATAGCCAACAGACACATGAAAAGATGCTCAACATCACTCATCATCAGGGAAATGCAAATCAAAACCACAATGAGACATCACATTGTCAGAGTGGCTAAAATAAAAAAGACAAGAAGTAACAAGTGTTGGTGAGAATGCAGAGAAAAAGAAACCCTTGTTCACTGTTGGTGGGAATGTAAATTGGAACAGCCAGTGTGCGAAACAGTATAATTTCAAAAAATTAAAAATAGAAATACCATGTGATCCATTAATTCAACTACTGGGTATTTACCCAAAGATAACGAAAACAGTAATTTGAAAGGATCTATCCACTTCTTTGTTTATTGCAGACTCATTTACAATAATCAAGATATGGAAGAGTCTACTGATTGATGAATGGGTAAGGAAGATGTGGTACATATGTATATGTATGTATGTACACACACACACAGGCATATCACTCAGCCATAAAAAGAGGATGGGACTGTGTCATTTGTAACAATGTGGATGGACCTAGAGGGTATTATGCTAGCTAAGTGAAGTAAGTCAGACTGAGAAAGATAAATACCATATAATTTCATTCATCTGTGGCATCTAAAAAAATGAATAAATAAGAGGCATAATCAGACCTGTAAATACAAAGAACAAACATATGCTTTGTGGACGGGAGGGGGTGGGGGAATGGGCAAAATGGGTGAAGGGGAGTGGGAGATACAGACTTCTAGTTATGAAATGTCACAGGAATGAAAGGCATAAGGAATATAGTCAATGATATTGTAATGCCGCTGTGAGGTTACAGATGTAGCTACTTTTGTGATGAGCATAGCATAATTGGTAAACTTGTCTAATTACTATGTTGTACACCTGAAACTAATGTAATATTGTCAACTATACTCAAAGGCACAGACTTCCGGTTACAAATAAGTTCTGGGAATGTAATGTACAACATGGAGACTATAGTTGACAACACTGTGTTATATATTTGAAAGTCGCTATGAGAGTAGCTCTTAAAATTTCTAGTCATAAGAAAAGTTTGTAACTATGTGAGGTGATGGATGTCAACTAGCTTTATTGTGATAATCATTTTTCAATATATACTTAAATTATGTCATACAACTTAATATGATATATGTCAATTACATCTCAAAAACACTGGTGGGGGGAGGAGCAACGGAAGTTGTGACTGACTTCTCATGGGAATTAATGAAGGCCAGAAGATTTGACAGTAGCATTGTTTTAAGTTTATTCATTTTGAGAGGGAGCGAGTGGGGGAGGGGCAGAGAGAGAGGGAGAGAAAGAATCCCAAGTCTGACAGTGCAGATCCCAATGCAGGGTTCAAACTCACGAACTGTGAGATCATGACCTGAGCCAAAGCCAAGAGTCAGTTGTTCAACTGACTGAGCCACCCAGGTGCCCCAAGAATAGCATTTTTAAAGTGTGGAAAAGAAAAACTTAACCAGCAAAAACAATTCATCAGAAGTGAAGGCAGATTAAAGACATTTTTAAGCATTAAAACAAGTTTTTTTAATGCTTATTTTTGAAAGAAAGAGCATGAGCAAGGGAGGGCAGAGAGAGAGGGAGACACAGAATCCCAAGCAGGCTCCAGGCTCTGAGCTGGCTCGAACCCACAAACCATGAGATCATGACCTAAGTCAGACGCTCAACCGACTGAGCCACCCAGGCGCCCCTGAAGACATTTTTAGATGATCAAAATCAGAGATAAATCATCATCTGCAAACTGTACTATAAGAAATTCCCTTCAAAGGAAATTCTTCAGGTCAAAAGGAAAGGAATATGGTGACAAATGGCTACTCAGGTTGACAGGAAGGAATGAAGAGTTCTAGAAATGGTAAATATGTAATAAATATAAAAGGATACACGTATATATACATGTGCATATAATTTATTATCCTCTTAATTTCTTCAAAAGATATATGACTAAAGCAAAAATTATAACACTTTTATATCTGGAAATTTATAATATGAATTTAAGTATAGCGTGACAAAGATTGGGGGTGGGCGGGTCAATGAAAGCATACTTATTCAAGGTTCCTATATTTTACCTGAAGTAATTCCATATAAACTCCTTGTCTGTTGTGATAAATTAAAAGTGCATATTGTAATCTCTAGAGCAACTACTAAAAAGAGTATAACTAGAAAATAAGTAAATTAAAAATGTGACAAAACCATTCCATCACCATTTCTCACACATGTGAAATTTTATGACATGGTAAATACCCATATATCGATGTACGTCTGTTTCTGGACTCTTTTGTTCTTTTGATCTTTGCCTATTTCTGAACAAAACCCACCTTGCTTTAAATACTGCATATAAATATTTGGCTTTTTGTTCTTTCATATGAATTATAGAATCAGCTTGCCACAAGCCATAAAAAAAATCTTATAGGAAATTTGATTCTGATTGCATTTAATATGTGAAGTTAAATCTGGGGAGTGGGTTAGAGGCGCACCTGGGTGGCTCAGTCTGTTCTGCGTCTGACTCTAGTTTTTTGCTCAGGTCATGATCTCATAGTTTGTGAGTTTGAGCCCCACATTGGGCTCTGCTGACAGTGTAGAGCCTGCTTAGGATTCTCTGTGTCCTCTGCCTCTCCCCCGCTCACTCTCTGTCTCTCTCTCAAAAATAAATAAGTAAACTTAAAAAATTATTTAAAAAATCTGGGGAGTGGATTAGAGGGCAGATGTCGAAACGTATTGTCTCTGGAAAACAGAAGCACAGTTGCCTGATGAGTCCATAGACTGAATTTCCTAAGTCAAATTTTCTGCAATCTGGCACTAAATTACACTCAAATGTTTACTGCCTTATGCTAAAGGAAGGGTTTAAAAACCTTTTTAGAATTCTGTGAGATGGGGAAAGCAAAGCTAAAACAGGTGAACTTGTCCTCACCGCAATTTTATGTCAGCTAAAAGTCTGTTGCTTTATTCATTCCCTGCCCCCTCCCCCCGCAAAGCTATTTCCAGTTTCCATTTGTAGCTTCCCTAGGTGTTGGAGCCCACATGTGATTATCATTCTCTATGGGGTAATAATGACCTTTGCTCCCTGAAGAAAACAGATCAAATCTACCACACAAAGCATATATGGTTGAACCAGAGTCTGGACCAAATTAGTATCAAGAACATTGGTACGTTAATAAAAGAAAGTGATAATAATGAAAAGAGATATTTGCCCCTTTACTGTGAGTTAAAGGTATTATCAAGCCAGTGTAATTCTAGGTGAGAAGGGATCTACAGCGGCCATCTTCCTTTGCTCCGCTGGCCTCCATATGTAATCACATTCGAGCCATTCTCTTTGGGAGTTGCCATATGCCAACGCATTGAACCTGCCAACTTCCCTGGTTCCTCTACGTCTTCATGTCCTTAATTCTCACCTTTTAGGCTTATTCTGCGTCTGTCACCATACTCATCCCTTCATTCCTCTTTCCCTCCTTGACACTCATTTATCTGGCAGATAAACTATTTCTCTGCCTACTCAGATGCACTCAAGCAGCTGCACATGGCTGGGAACAAACACAGCCATGACGATAGGTCCTCCTGATCACAGATTTCAGAGTGAGCTCTCAGCCCTGGCAAACAATACCATCAGTTTGCTGCCTCAGTGTTCTCTCCCAATTAACCTGTTAGGGAAGAGAACTATTTCAAACTTTATCCTGTCTCTTCACACTTCCGCTGCCCCTGCCCTTTCCCTCATTCTCAGCTCATGCTTCACCTTTTGAAAATTTTTATTTATATTTTTATAAAAACATGGGGTGATGCATGACTTTGTGAGTCATCCTCACATGCAGGGACTATGCTAATTTTCTCTGTCCTTCCAGTTTTAGTGTACGTACTGCTGAAGCGAGTACGTGGCTTTTCTTTTATGTCACTGAGAAAATAGAAAATCAAGAGAGACACTGAATCTGTGAATTTACCTAACTCATCCTTTTCCCCTCTCTGCTAGATCTTGTGTATCAACTTACAAATACACTGTGGTATCTCTGGACCAGGGAGGACCCTCCCTCGAGAATATGACCTCGTTAGTGCATGTGCATTTGTTCTGCTATATGACAAAACTCAGTGCTTATGCCCAACTCCTCACCTCCATGCGTCTCCTCGGCCCACTCTGACTTTGGTCCCTTCTCCCTCCACTGAAAAGGCTTTAGTCAGGGTCTCCGAGGAGATTTGTCTTAATGTGCCTAACAGTAAGCGCTCAGTTTTCATTATACTCACCTCAACAGAATTGAGACAGATGATTACTCCCTCCTTGAAACAGTTTCATCATCTGACTTCCAGATCACCACACACTCCTCAACTTCCTCTATTCTCCCTGCTCCTTCTCATTCTCTTTTGCTGGCTATTCTTTCCCCTCTGACCATTAAATATTGGAGGGCTCCCCATCTCTGTCCCTGGCCTTTTCCTCTTCTCTGCGTTCACTCATTCAGCAACTGCATCCAAATCTGGTGCCATAACTACCGATGGTCCACCGAGACCGCCCCCCCCGCCCCACCCCGATTTCTCCGGTCCTGACTGCATCACTGAGCTCCAGACTCTCTACTTGACATCTCTGCACAGGTGACTTAACACATACTTCAAAAGTTAGGTTTTCTTGTCACGTCCCAAACCTGCTCCTTCCTCAGTCGTCCCATTGTTAAATGGCAATATCACCCTTGATCCCTCCCCTTATTATTTATTACTCCTGGCCCTCTCCCGGTCCATTAGAAGGCCTGTATCCTCTTAAGAGTATATTCTAAATCTCTCCACTTTTCTGTATTTCCACGAATGGTACTTTAAAGTGGTTCTGTCTGAACCCCAGTGGCTTCCCAATTGGCTCCCTGCTTCTACTCCTGCTTCCATTCAGTCCATTCCCCACACAACAGACAAAATGATTTCTTTTAATGGAAATCATATTGATTTCCCTCCCTTTCAGTGTTTTCACATTACATTAATCACACAAGCCAAACTCTTGGCCCTCGTTTTCCAAGTCCCATGTGGTTTGGCCCCGTCTCACTGGTTTGACT
This sequence comes from Panthera pardus, assembly GCF_024362965.1. NCBI lineage: Eukaryota > Metazoa > Chordata > Mammalia > Carnivora > Felidae > Panthera > Panthera pardus. The sequence continues at coordinate 16,569,731 of NW_026526688.1, forward strand.
ACACTCCAGTTTTCCCTCCTTCCTCAGACCTTAACACTAGCTATTTCCTCTACCTGAATGTGATTCCCCAGACCTACATACATGGTCTCTCCCTCTTGTTACTCAGTTCTTAATTCAAGTGTCAGACAAAATGATGGAACAACACAGGGAGGAAAACTATAATCCCAGAATGAAATGTTGGGGAATGACCAATTACTGGGAAGTTGATAGAACTAGGAAAGTCAGTGGGGTGGAGGAGAGCTCACAGCTGGAAAATGAATTGGGGGGTGAAAATGACGCCAACTCCACCTTTGAGCACATTGGGATAGGGAAGGAGAGCCCTCGACCTACAGAGAGGTGGTTATGGGAGAGCTAAGTTTCCGATGAGGCAAGGAAGGGAAAGAAATAGTCTGAGAAAAGGCTGAGGATTTGCCAGCTGGAAAGTTTAGGAGGGAGGGCAGCTGTAAGAACAGGAGAGGAAACAGAAAGCAATATGGAGTCAAGAATACGTGAGAAGACAAATGACCAGAGAGGCATACGTTGTGTGTAGTGGCCGGAGGTGATACAGCTGTGACGCTTGGTGGGACCGAGTGAAGTCAGGGTTCCAGATGGAATTCTGATGTCTAGTTCAGGTACAGTCACAGTGGGTTGGCCTCATGATGCCTGGTGAAGCCCCCCATGTCGGCAGACACTGCAAACTTGGGACTTGAATGAGGGTTTGGAAGGGCAGTTATTGCTTTTGAAACTGAAGAATTTACCAAGTAAATGTTACTTTATGTGGGCCTCTAGGTGTCCAACTAGCTGGCTGTCCATGGGAACACTCCAAATCATGCCCTTCTTTGGACCTTCAACGTTGAAGTCTTTGGATGGACGGGACGTAATCAGGTTTGTATTTTGGAAAGATGGCATTAGTGGCAGTTTGAGTAACGAGTCTGGGACCAGCACAGAAGCTGGGGATCTACTTCTGAAATAACCCAGGTAATGGGTCCTGTGAGCCTGAACTGGAAGAGAGGGAGTGGGACTAAAGGACTGGGGACAGATCTGAAAGATACTCAGGAGATAGTATGAGTAGGTCAGTATGACCCATGGAAAAGATTTTATTTCTGCTTTGAAAAAGACAGTCTCTGGTTTGGGCTTTTAACTGTAAGTGGCTATTCCTAAGTTATAAGGAAACATAATTCCTAGTATTGTTTGTTTTTTTTTTTAAAGGTTTTCATTATGAATAAGTCCTGGGTTTTATGAAGTGCTTTTTCAATACATACTAAAACCATCATATGGTGTCTTACTCAGGCTACTAAAGTATTATATTCATAGAGTTCCTTAGGTTGAATTGTAAAATTTCTGGGCTAAGTTTTACTTGGTTATGACACTTCATTCTTCTAAGGAAGTATTGATTTTTTCTTGTAACAAGGGCAAATATTTTATTATCTTAACAGCTGCTACCATACTTTTTCTTACATAGGATCTTACTCTAGAAAAGTCCTTTGAAAAAGCCTTTTGAGGTGACTCTGATAACAATGTGGTCAGCAAGGGGCCACAAGATCAGTCAATAAATATGATTGAGCATCTACTGTGGTTCTGGCCCTATTCTAAGTCTTTAGGGGATTGAGTCGTGAGCAAGACAGATGAAACCCCCTGATTCTGTAGAGCTTACATTCCAATTAGAGATAAAGAAATTAAACAGGTAACAAATAACTAAGGTAATCATTAAAGTTCGTGAAGAAAGGAAAGGGTGTTGATTTTGATAATATGGCCACAGAAATCCTCTCCAGGGAAGTAACATGAGGGAAAGGCAAAAGAGGAGATGACTCAATTACTCTGTTTGAGACAATGGGATAAATCCATTTTTGGCATCAGAGAAAGAGAGGGTAGAGGGGAAAGACACAGGAGGGGGAAAGGGTGGGGAGAAAATACTCAGCAAGTTTGTAAAGAATCACGTGAGGTAGTGCAGCCACAGAATTTCTTCCAATTCCCAGTTAATTTTGACAGACAACGAAGTGTAATATCTCATTGTAATGGATATAGATAAATACCAAAGAAGAGAGTGGCACAATGACAGAGTGAATCTGAGTCTTGAGACTTTTTGGTATTTTTTTTTTAAAGAGCACCTTGGGTTTTTAATGACTTAAAATTGATATAAAAATAAGAGTCTCTTGAAAATATAACAGAAAATCAATTGAATAAAATAATTATAATACTTTCAATCCTATCTGAATTTGCAGGCGAAACAATTGTGGAGAATCTGAATCACTCGAGACCAATTTTTTTTTTTTTCACCAGATATTTAAACGTTGGAGTGTATCATTGAAATAATAAGAATAGTAATACTACTACTTAAAGTAAATAGGCTTTATCTTACTATGATTTATCTTGTTTAAAATATTTTGTAGAACGAATTTTAATACTATTCCCCCAAAACTGCTTTATTAATTGAGGATGAGAAAAGATTCATAAGATCAGTATGTCAATTTACATTTTTGATTTTATTTAGTACATATCATAGGATATGATGGTCACAGAGATTAGGTGGTAACTGCCTTGAAGAGTATGGTTAAATGGACTCATGATTGGTGTTAAGATTGCTGTTCTCTAGGTTTCTCTAGTTATGACTTAGAAGTGCCCGGCTGCCTCCATATACAGCACAGTTAATGGGTGGCCATGCCAAGCCTACATCAGTTAGTATGCTGAAACGTGCAAAGAGATGACTGAGGAAGCTGGATCCAGGGTACTGAAGGAGGTTTCGTAACATTGCTCATGTCTCTCCCTCCCTCTGAATGCCATTCCTTCCTTACCTTATATGCTGTGCTTCTCTTCCAAGCGTCGGCGGAATCTCCCCTGACCCCACGTTTGTGCCTCGCACATGTATCGTCTCAATCCAGGACTCACAACTGCACTCATAGTTATTCTCAAACTATGCGTTCCTTTTCATACTTATCTTTGCTTCTCCAGCATCTCAGACTGTTCCTTCCTCGTTAATGTTTGTGGAAGGAAAGAGTGAGTGAATAATGCAGTGAATCCAACTAAATAAACCAGGGTCGGATAAATCACAAGAGTAAGCACATACCTCGGGGATTGTAGAGTAGGTGCTCAGAGTGCAAAAACTAGGGATTTTTTAAGCTGCTTTTGTGTCCTTCAAGGCAGTTCCAAGGATGACGACCACCCCTGCGAATGGCACCAGTGCACAAAGAAACTCCACTGTCTCAAATAGTAGGACTTGTGTGTATTTTAAGCAACAGGTTTGTAGGTGAACTAGATGTGGACTCCAAGGGATCGAGAGATGCCGACTAAACATCTAGGAAGTGGGAGGCATTTGTCTGTATGGATCTCAGAATGAGGTTCTGGTGTCAAGACAATTTGGAAGTCTTTTAAAAGTCTAGGTAATGTCAGCCATGGACTGAATGAGCTTAGTCAGGGAGAGAGAGCAGAAGAGGGCAGCAAGGGCCTAGGTTCTGACACACTTCAACATCTAGAAGAGAAGCCGCTAGCAAAGGTGACAGAGGATTGGCTACAAAGAGGCAAACAGGGAAAATTGTATTGCCAACACCTAGAGGATGGTGGAAAGAGGTATGTACAGTATGAGTGAGAATCAGACAAAATAAAGATGTTTCAAAGAGGGTTCAGATTGGATTGAGAACAATGTAGTCATGGATTCCACGTTACTACACTTTTTTAATTTTTGTTTTTTTAAAGAGAGAGAGTATGCAAGCAGGGTAGAGGGGCAGGAGGAGAAAGAGAGAGAATCCTAAGCAGGTTCCACGCTGAGCATAGAGCCCAACATGAGACTCAATCCCACAACCCTGAGATCATGACCTGAACCGAAATCAAAGACTTGGACCCTCAACCAACTGAGCCACCCCATGTTACTACACTTTTAACAGGTTAAACTGTAAACGGGTTAAAATAAAATATCTTGCATTTAATGCAAATATTTGTTTCATCATTCACTTATTTCATCATATGCTATGATTCTAAAAGAGTAAAAATTAAGTATTTCAGGAATTATAGTTCCCATCATTAATTTTATACAAGATAAAATCAGGAAAGAAAACACTCATCAAATGCTTACTACATGTGCCTTGTGTTATTTTACATGTTGTTCAATTTCATTAACAACTACGTGACTTAGGTTGATGGTTTTTATTTTGCATGTTGGCTCCAGTGGATTGAACTGGTAATGTAATCTTAAAGCTTTGTATTGATAAAAGTTCTGAAGCTACGTCTGGATTCAGCTAGAAGGGGGGCCATGATCAATTTTCAAGGTTGGCCATGGCCAAGGGAGGAGGAGGAAATGACAGATGTATCTCAAACTTATGTTTATTTATTTTCATTTTACAAATGAAACTAAAGCCCAGAATCCCATAAGGAATAGAGAAAATTGTCATACTGATCTCCAAACCTCATAGCTTAGTTTATGCTTTCTTTTATCTGCAAACATTTACAAATAAATGAGGCCTAGAAATATTATTGATATACATTAATTTCACCATTATTAAAATGATAATGTAGATTATATTTATTGACAAAGACAAGGACATTCAAAATACATTGTTAGGTGAAAAAGGATATTAAAAACCATTATGTATAGTGTAGTCCTACATTGAAAAAGTGTGTACGATGTGCCCACACATACAAACATATATGTATATATATAATTTTTTGCATGGGGCAATACATGGAAGAATATACTTTAAAATAATAACAGTGTTGGGGCGCCTGAGTGGCTCAGTCGGTTAAGTGTCCGACTTTGGCTCAGGTCATGATCTCACGGTTCATGAGTTCGAGCGAGTTCAAGCTCCACGTCGGGCTCTGGGCTGACAGCTCAGAGCCTGGAGCCCGCTTCAGATTCTGTGTCTCCCTCTGTCTGTCCCTCTACCGCTTGCACTCTGTCTCTTGCATCGTCTCAAAATAAACATCAAAAAAATTTTTTTTAAATAATAACTGTTCATATTTGATAGTAGAATTTGGTGATCCTATTTTTACTTATTTTTTAACTTTTCTCCATGTTCGTGTAGTTTTGGAATAACTTTTAAACATAAAGGAAAACATTTTAAAACAAAAGTGTCATTGACAGTCAATGGTAGCAAGGAGGGGGCAAAAAGAAATACTGTCTTTCACATATATGTAAAAATGACTACTGCTATCCTTTAAATGCTAAAAGGATAGATATTATTGAAAGAAAAGTACAGAAATATAATATTAAAATATAAATAACCTTAATCATCTCAAAAACCCATTAACAATGAAATCTTAAACATTGTGAACGAAACAGTAACTTACAGCGTCTGTAGGTGTCCCCAGTCCATCATAATACATTACTCCTAGCTGGTAAGTTGCTTGATGGTCTTTTTCCTTGATTTCTTCAAACTGTTCTAATGCTTCTTCATACCATCCCTACGAGCTCCCAGGAAATATTGAATTATTTTTATTATTACCTTAAAGTCATCACAAACATTTAATTCCCACCTAAATCTAGCTAGGAGCATCAAATATAGCAAAAGACAGCAACACACTTATGGAATTTGGAAGTAAGGCATCAACAGCAATCAGCACACCATAAAACCAATTAAATAGGCCTAAATATGACAATAGAGGGAAGTGACTAGGAAAAATCTGGGTGAGACTCTCTTTTGTTTTTATTCTTACATTTGGATATTGCCAAACCTCTCTCAAAATGATAGCCTAACCCTCTGCTCAATCCATGCTGCCATATGACCTGCCACTCCTAGTCTGAGACACTGCAGAGCTGGGGCCAGGGCATCAGAGAAGATGTGCACATCAGAATAACCACCATTATTAAATATCCACTATTATTATAACTCATGGCTGCCAATGTTGCAGTTCTCCAGCTAGGGAGAAGACATGGAAAAACAAATGTGATTCTCTAAAATTTTTTCTCCTATACTTCCTACAGAAACCTACACGTTGGGGCACCTGGGTGGCTCAGTGGATCAAGTGTCCTCTCTTGGTTTCGGCTCAGGTCATGATCTCACAGTTTCGTGGGTATGAGCCCTGCATCGGGCTCTGTGCTGGCAATGTAGAGTCTCCTTGGGATTCTCTCTCTCTCCCCACCTCTCTCTTTCTGCCCCTCTCCCTGCTCATGCTGTCTCTGTCTCTCTCAAAAATAAATTAAAAAAAATAATAATAAAAGAATTCATGTTTTAAGGCTCCTCAGCAGTTACAATCTGATAACAACTATGCTAAGGTGTAAGGCACTAATATGGGGCTAATGTCTTAATCCATCAGGGAAAATGTCCTATACTAAAGAATGAATCATTTGTAATCGTGGAAAGAAAGTCTGCTACTGAACTGGAAAGTTATTACTCAGGAAGAGCAGACCAGAGAAAAACAACTTCTGGAAGACACAAAAACAACTGAATTCCTTTTTCTCATAAACTCGAATTAATCAACAATTTCATAAAATTAATAAAAAGATCACCAAAATACTAGCAAATACTAATTTTAAAGAACACATAATGAGTTAGAGACCTAGCTGTTAAGACTCATTGTCCCTTCTGGCTAATGTTTGGCCTAGATGTGAGAGAGCTGGAAAAGTCAGAATACTCTATATGAAGGAAGAGAAGGGAGGAAATAGAAGTTTATTTTGAGAGAGAGCTTGTGCACATTTATAAGTTTATTTTGAGAGGGAGCTTGTGAGCATGAGCACTCACAGGGGGAGGGGCAGAAAGAGAGAATCCCAATCAGGCTCCACTCTGTCAGCACAGAGCCCTATACAGGGCTTGATCCCCATGAACTGTGAGATCATGACCTGAGCCAAAATCAAGAGTTGCTCACTCAACTGACTAAGCCATCCCAGGTGCCCCTAAAAATTATATTTTTAATTTATAGTGTGAGAATGGATTTCATACCAAAATGACTCCTACAAATGACTTTCATTAGAATGACTTTTGTGAAGGAAGGTCAGATATCTCCTTAATATATTATACTTAAAGGCACAACCATAATCTAAGGAATTTAACAGAATTCGCTTTGTATAACAATGTAAGGAACTCTACAGGAAATTTTGCTCTGAGGATCCAACAACAGCATTATATGAAATGAAAACAAACAGGAAATGATACCTCTTCAAAATACAGTTGACCTCGTAGGAAATATGCCATAGCATCCCCCCGTCTTATTCTTTCCTTCAAGAGCTGCAATGCCTTATCCACCAAATTAGCATGGCCGTAACGATCTGATTTTAAAAAGGTGAAGAATTCCATCTTTAGCCTTACGATACGAATTTTCTCTCTTGAACACATGAATTATAAAGAACTCATCTGCCACTTGTTTCTACTAGTTTCCTTCTTAGTTCTCATTTGTGAAACTGGCCTCCTTCGTTCAAGGAAGAAGCATGATCATGGTACCTTACACCGTGCCTTGTATAATCCTGAAATATTTATTGGTTGGTTTCCAAATTAACCCTGTTTACTACTAGGCAGGTGCTCTAGCAATGCAGTGTGCGTGCGCAGTTCTTCAGGCAAAGCTACTCTGTGGATGAGTGAAATTCTTAATTTGAGCCTTCATTGGAACTACTCTAACCAAATGAGCTAGAAACCATCCCCAAATTAATATTATTAAGTGTACAGAAACCAGTGGTAGCTTTAAATGCCATTTCAAAGTAAAGTGTGGCATTGCCACTTCTTTAATAGAAGTGACATCTGGCTTCTCTTTTCCAGAAGGCTGTCCTAAAGTCCTGAGAGTAAAACCAGGTTTGGGATCTGATTAGGAGACTTGTCCACTCACGATTTGCTACCACATAAGCAGTAATTCCTCAGATTCTTACAGGAAAGCTAAAAAGGACCATAAAGTTAACTGCTTCCTTGACAGCAAGTAAGACTCCTATTTCTTGTCTTTTTTGCTCTGGTGTACTGAGTTGCCTTTTAGTGAGAATATTATAAGAATCTGTACCAGTCTTTTCCTTCCTCCACTGGAAGAATTTTGAGTTCTTAGCACCATACTGGGAGAGAGCGGTATAAAAGGGGTTCTTGGGCAACTTTTCACTGGTCAACTTCATCCTGTTTTGACAATGTGTATTCTGCAAAAAAAGAATGAAAGACGGGATGGTAGAAATATCTTCCTCCAGAAAAATGCAAAAATGCTCCATTCTCGCTTGGCACTCGTTATAAAAAACAACCTCCCTGCACTTGCCTAGCGATAGGGGACCAAACGACCAGCTGGGAATGTATTCTTTCTGAGGAACCCAGGGCTGTCCATAGCTATGAGAGGCACAGTCATCCTGGATGCCTGTGTCCACAGCGTGGGGCTAACGATGAGCGCTGTTTGCAAGTCCTGTCTGGCTCTGAGTTCACGTGCTGCGGTGTGGGTCAGGTCACTACCACACCTGCCACCAGTAGGAATTGGTGACACCTCCCATAGATACAGTTCTCGTGCGCTGGTACTTTTGCCTTCTAACTGCAGCTCATGACACTCTCTCATCTCGAATTAAAGCATGTGTCCTTTTTACCTGGGAATACACTTTATTTTAGCTGTGTTGTTCAGTTTTATCTTCCCGTCTGTACTGGACTGCCATGTTTTAAGATGGATCACAGTTGGATGGGAAATCGCAGCCTTCATTAAAATGTAGAGGCCACATCATTTGGGATGAAGGAGTCCAGGTTGGCCTAGGCTGAGGGTAGTGAGACAGCAAACTCTGTTGTTGCTATGCTTTTTTGTTTACTCCTTGGCATTCTGTTACAGCTGACTTTTCACCAATCAGGAACAAGCTTCCAGGAAAGGTTCCCGATTGGTGGTGAAGAGAAGAATTCAGGAGACCTTTAGTGTGATTGGAAAGCTACATTTATACTATTATGTGAAACTATTTTGGAAAATAAATTGCTTCATTTATGAGAAGTGCGGAAAAGGGGCATAATTCAGCATAGTAGGAAGAAAAAAATCACAGCAGTATCTTTGTTATTTTGGAAGAGGCATTGAATCATTTGAAAAGTCAACTTCCTCATCTGGGGTTTGGACTATAAGCAGTTTCAACTAGAGGAGTTCCAAATGCCTGTTGCTAGATATATAACATTTTTTGATTATCTGATTCCAAAAATCTCATGTTGACATTAGTGAATATGAAAGTTTCCAATGAGCTTTGGGGTGAAACAATAATAGGTAGAGTAATTAGAAGAAAGCCAATCCAAATAGGATGATGTAGATAGCATTATCAATTTACAGAAAAACTGGTTATAGAAGTTTTTATTTTACTGAAGTCATTAAACCTGTGTGCTACTGTATCCAAAAAGGCTAAGAAAAAACTTGGCATGTTCAGGAAGGCCACTGGACGGAAATGAAGCAAATCAGAAAACAATACCTTACCTCCTTTGAACTCATAATGCTCTCTGTGGCTACAATACTGCACAAGGTTTTTGTTGTTGTAGCTTGAAAGAAGAGTCAGAGAGGGTCTAGAAAACATAAGCAAAGACTGAACTCTTACTTAAATGCCAGCTATTGTTCTTTGTTCTGAGTGCGTTACAGGCACCAACTCCTACAAAACTTTATGACATAGGAGCTATTATGAGGCCCATTTAACACAAGAGGACACTGAGGAGGGTAAGTAACTTGCCAAAGGTCACAGGGCTAGGAGGTGGGACAATTGGGACACCCCAGGACCTCTGTGCCTCATCATTACTCTATACTGTTCTCCAAAAACTGGGACTAACATGATTTTTTTAAATGGCAGGACTCCTGTAAGAGGATACCCCCCAAATTTAGTACTTTTTAGTTTTAGAAAATGTGATATGAGAAGATTTTCAAAAGGAAAGTATGAGTTTATTTCTGTCAAATCTTGGGATTAGATATAAAATCATTTGAAACTTGACAACTGTTTGCATGACATGCTGTGAATTTAGAAAATTCTCTAATTAATTGGTGATCTGAAAGAAGTCCACAGTTTTAAAGGGAAGGGCTGGTGTAGCGGATGCTGACGGTGCCCTTCCCAGATCCTCTTTACTGGCACCCCCCCGTCTCTAGCAGCTGTGCGTGTTAATTGAAAATAATTCCCAGCTGTTCCTTCTTTCTTTGTCCCCCTGCCAAACATGAGTCCCCTCACTCCTGGACACTTTGCTCCTTCTTTCTTGAAGACAGACCACAGGCCTGAGCATTTGGAAGGCCAGCTTCTATTGAGACACAGTCTGCCATGAGTCTTGAGCATTCTGGCACATCCTTGCTGGGTATGTCAAGAGCACGACTGTAAAAGCCATGACTGCTTTTTACATGGGCCATTTCTCAGGGTTGTTTGCAGAGAGTAACCTTGAGAGCTAAGGCGGTATCTCCCCACAGACAAAAAACAGGCTTACTTTTATAAAAAGTACTGAATCCCTCCTCTCTCCTCCCTCCTCCAATGCTTAGTTCTCCTCTCTTACAAGGCAGCCTACTGAATTACAGGCATCCATCTTGGGTCCTTTGTATCACCTCTGTGGGATTAGGGGTCATGGGGAACCCACCTCAGCATCGTGCTGACACTCTGGCTCTTGCTTTTGCCAGGAGCGATAAAGTCATTTATCTCTGACCCGGGAGTCTTGTGTGTTCTGCCAACATCCATGAAACAGGCTAGCTTGTTAGTTGTAAGTAGGGTATAAACCTCAGGCCCTGCACAGTTCTTGGTACCCCTTCGCCCCAAGGTGAGATGAACTCAGAAGTGTGATATGTTCTCTCTGAGATCAGAATGAAGCTAGTTGCCATCCGAGCCCACATTCCTACTTAGTGTTTCCTCCTTGCCAGGTTGTAGTGCTTTCACTTCCTCCTCCTGAGAGCACCCCTCAGTCTATCACTTGAATAAAAATCCCCAGCTCAGACTATGCTTCTAGGGAACCTGACCTCATACAACAGAGGAGTATGGAGGAAGAGGCATTTTATTCCTTTCTAAAATTGTCATAATAAAGGATAACTTCCCTTCCAATGAAACGTTAGACACACTATACTGTGCCTAGTATGTATGGTGTAGTATGTGAATTTTTGGATAATATATCATTGGTAAGAGAACTAAAATTAGCCTAATGATGAATAACTAATTATTCTGGATGCTGGGTGACAGGAAGGAAAGAAAGATTTGAGAGCAGGGTAGGTCTACAGAGACTGGAGAGGTAAGTTCCAGCTACTTCTGTAACAGCAGAGTCATGCCAAATAGAACTGCAGGACAGAGCTGTCTCCTGAGGACTAGATGAAGTGAAATGACTATTTCTTTAAGATCCAGGCAGGTTGGGGCTCCTCTGTGGTTATGCCTTAGCAGGGATTCGAATCAGAATGGAAATAAAAAGAAATGATAAACTTGAAAAATCAGGGAAAAGAGACAAGTGTTTAGAACAGACTAGATTGCAGTAACTAAAAAGAGGTACTACAAGTGAGAAATCATTAAGTAAGGCTTAATTATGATGCCAAAAGACTTCTATTTAATTTTTTAAAAAATTAAAAAAGAAAAACTGAAAAGCTGGATATAAAAGAACTGGTGGATAGATGTGTAAAGAATGAAAAACAGTACAATTAACATCCATTGGCTGCCATTTAATGTTTAAAAGGTATATTACCTGTAAGGCTCCTGTATGTTCCTCCTCTTTAGACTCCTCCTTTTTCCCCACTTCCCCCCACCCTATTCAAACACCCCCCCCCCATTCTCCCCATAAGCTCTTTTTCCGTGTTTCTTGGCCATTCGTATTTCTCTTCTGTTAAGTATCTGCCTTTGTGTTGTTTGTCTTAATGATTTGTAGTTCTTCATACCTCAGGCGTGTCTCTTATAAATAGGATACATTTAGATTTGTTGATTCTTTTTTATACCCAGGCTGATACTCTTTGATTATTACTGGTACGTTTAGTTCTTTTACAATTATTTTAATCACTATTGAATTGGAATTATTTTGTACTTTTCAGTTCATCTGCCTTATTCATGCTTCATTTTCTCTTTTGTTGCCTTCTGTTGGATTTATTGAATTGACTAGGTATTTATTTTGCTTTGGAAATGTTGAACTTCCTGAGCCTTGGGTTGGGGTCTTTCAATACTTCTAAAAAATTCTCAGATATAATGCATTTGTGTTAGTTTCAGTTTCCTAGAGCTGCCGTAACAAATTACCACAAACTTTGTGGCTTAAAACAGCAAACATTAATTCTTTCATAGTTCTGAAGGCTGGAAGTCCAAAATCGATGTGCTCTCAGGGCCATGGTCTCTCTGGTTCTAGGGAAGAAACCATCCCAGATTTCCTTCCTAGCTGCTGGTGGTTGCTGGCAATCTAACTGCTCCAACAAGGTCCAAACAGTCCATTTGGATTTTGGCAAAATCACATTCCATCCTTGGAGAATCTTGGGTTCTGTTGCACCAGGTAGCCCTTAAGAAAGTACCTTTTGCTTCTGTGTTGATCATACACCCAACCCAGTATACACATCTGGGTTGGCTTGATACTTCATTCATGTAAAAATTTGTATCTTTGCAACTCCTAAATAGCAATTCTCATCAAAGTATCCCTTCCTCTTTAAAATTTTTTTTAGGTAAAGATGCAAACCTTTGGGAATGTGATAAAATTGTCTAAAAATGGCTTGTAAATTATTTATGGACTAGCAAAAGGTAATTTAAATGTAAAACTGCTGTGAAAATGAATTTAAGTATATTAAATAGTGTCTTTTATGGGTTATTCTTGTGTTCCTGTGTAGAAAAGAGTTCGCCTAGCTGGCATGAGGCTGCCATCTTTGTTTGTTTGTTTGTTTATTCTAATTTTTTTTAGTGTCTATTTATTTTGAGAGAGAAAGATCATACGGGCAAGAGCAGGAGAAGGGCAGAGAGAGAGAGAGAGAGAGAGAGAGAGAGAGAGAGAGAGAGAGAATCCCAAGCAGGCTCCATACTATCAGTTCAGAGCCTGATGTGGGGCTCAAACTCACAAACCACAAGATCATGACCTGAACTGAAATTGGGAGTTGGATGCTTAACTGACTGAGCTACCTGGCACCCCGAGGCTGCCTTCTTTAGAAAGGCATCCTGACAAGGTTGGTCCTGTTGGCATTTGGGAATTTGACACTCGAGTTGTCCCCCAGCTGACAAGACCAGTTTGCACTGTTTCTGTTGCTTATATAAACAACATGATGATGTATGGTGAATAGGTTTTCCTTCTGGAATTCTGTAATTTTAGTATTTGGAGAGGATGCCTACATGACCAGCCTGCAATAAAAACATTGGGTCCTGAGTCTCTAAATGGGCTTATTGAGGCAGAAACATTGCACACACCATCCTGCATTATTCACTGCTGGAGAAAGGAACACATTGGTATGTTTCTTCTTGGAAGTGGGTGATCCATAGGCCTGTGCATGGATTTCTCCAGACTCCATCTGTTTTTTTTTTCTTTGATGATCCAATGTATATTCTTTTCACTGTAATAAACTTGCGCCGTGAGTACAACCATGTGCTAAGTCTTAGACTATGTATCTTAGATACACAGCATCTTAGACTATGTTGTAAAAATGTGAGCCTACACATTTCATGGAACTCTTGGTCAAGTTTTAAAAATCTGTTATTTTTTGGGGCGCCTGGGTGGCTCAGTCGGTTGGGCGTCCGACTTCGGCTCAGGTCATGATCTCGCGGTCCGTGAGTTTGAGCCCCGCGTTGGGCTCTGTGCTGACAGCTCAGAGCCTGGAGCCTGTTTCAGATTCTGTGTCTCCCTCTCTTTCTGACCCTCCCCCATTCATGCTCTGTCTCTCTCTGTCTCAAAAATAAATAAAAAAAACGTTAAAAAATTTTTTTTTAAATCTGTTATTTTTTGTTCTTAATTTAATTATTTTTGCTGATGTTTCTAATGAGCTTTTTTGAAACTTAATGGTTGGCTTAATCCAGTACTAACATAATGAATAACTATCTTTAACTAAAGAACTTCAGGTCCAACACTGAAGTTCTTGTCATAATACATAAATAGTTACTGGTGCCCATAAATAAGTGTTCTGGGCAAAAATGCAAAGTACTGTGTTTATTGTTATTGTTCCTTTCATTACTGTTGTCTCGTACTCATTAAAAAAAAATGGTAGCGTTCATATATTAACTGGAAGCATAATCTGTACATATATGATGGAAACTTAGAAAAGAACATTATAATTATTACTGAAATCTCAAAAGACAATATTGAATCGGGTGGTAGTCTTCTGTTTTTTCTTTATTTTTTTCCTCCTTCTAGTTAGGTCTTATTTGCTTATTTAAAATAAAAACCCAGTTAGAGCTTTTTCCATGCCCTTCCTTTTGGGTGTGGCAAATTTACATCATGCCCTGAAATGAGAGAAAAAAAAAAAAAGTGTGGGAAAAGATAGGATGTCTTTCATTACCAGAGAAGCACTGAGTGGGAGAGCCTGGTAGCTTTTTCATTTTTCTGCAATTTACCATGCATTCTGTGAGTATATAAGCTACTCTTGGAAAGACTGATTTTTAAAAAAATTTTGGTAATTATGTGGGATTCGAATGCCTCATCTGTCCTGTTCCTGCTGTGTGAAAACCTTTTTTGGCCAGTTAGAGCTACAAGGGCCTTTCCTGAGGGGATTCACTCAACATCCAGAGGCAAATGAATATAAATATTATTTAGTGACTGTATATTTATTTTCTGGATTTATAGAAGCTTATCCATATGAAGAGTTGATGCTATTATGGATACAGATAACACTCTGGAATGATTTATTTCCAGGGGTCAGGTAATAAAATATCTGAATAAATTTTTAGTGTATAAAAATGGCTTGTCACTCTCAAAGTGTGGTCACGGTTGAGACAAGAAACAGTTACAAGGTGAAATGACAAAAATCTGTAACAACCGAAATTTAAATTGACCTGCTGTCCTAATGACTATAAGGGTCACATCAAACAAGAAAATTGGATTAATCTTTTATAAAATAATCCTGAGCAGACCCACAAGGTTTCTTGTCCCCACCCTATGACTTAGACAATGTATAGGCAACAAAGAATACCATCATCTCACACCTATTTCTCAACTCCATTGGGTAAGAGATCAGATTTCATGAAATCCTAAATATCAATATTGATCTAGGTAATTTCTGTGCTTAATGGCATTTACACAAGGAACTCTCAAAGTGTACTGGTAACTTAGTTTTAAAAAAAGACTAAGCATGAAATTTATATTATCATTTTTACCTGTATAAGATAACTGGATAATAAAAAATGATTTATTAGATGATTTGGGGAATGGTGTCCAAAGTTTGAAATTCAGTTGTTTTATTTAAAAAAAAATGCATATTATTGGAAGTGGGTAGAAAACAGAATATTAGATATATGCTTTGAGTGTATATTCACTTAGAATTTATTTCAACATCATCTGCTACACTGTTATTTACTTGTTCTAATTATTTAATTAGTAAAATGAACATTTTATCTATATTTTTCTCCTCTTAGGAAAAAAGATTAACTTGGATAGGATGTTAACAAATTGTGACAAATCTGAGTTACTGTAAAAAATGAATTTCAACTTTCTACCCTAGATAAATGAGATGTCAAATATATCAAGTAGCCATGGAGCTATGGCCTCCAGAAAGAAATAGAATGCGTTCTGTTCAGCTACTCTCTTTATATCCCTTAAATGAAAGAAATAGGTTGTGCAATAAATGCTTGTATTGCATGCATTCATTGTGGTTGGTCAGTTAAACAAGAATCAATGTAAAATCAATAGAGTATACAAGCATACCACATACATTTTAACTTAAAACATTTTATATTACTTTCCAATCTTTTCATGTAGGATCAGGAGCTTTTTCTTTAAATAGAAGTTGAATGTGAGAGTTTATACAGTTACCTTTCTTTCATAAACCAGATGCATGTGAATTCCATTTGATGTTTCTTTCAAATGGAGCAGGAGTTTAAAAATGCCCATGAAACGGCCTGAGCATAGAGCCATTTCTCCTCAGCTTTTACAGCTGATTTATCCTCACCTACTTTGAAAGCATTTTTCTTGAGATTTGATGATTTCGAAAGCATTTAGTTTCCTCACAAATTATAGCTCTCACCTCTCATTTCACCAGTTATATAATATTTAATTATACATTATAATAATCCTTATAGGTGTGGAAAAAATTCAAAGTGATATGAGCCCAAGTAACTGAACATTTAAGACAACAGCCTGGTAAAACTCCTAGTGATCAATGGGCAGTGTGCTTTGCAGAGGAACTGAAGGAACTAGGTAGTGATTGGTTGTGAAAATTTTGTGAGATTTTTTTTCTTTGTTTGACTAAAACTAGCTTCATAAGCTTTTAGATATCTTCTGTCATTACTGTATTTGGAAAGAGGGTTACTTAAAAGTGAAACTAACTATTTGAATGAAAACTTCAATAGCTGTGGTCTACAGAAAGATGGTTTAAGTGGCCTCAAGTCTTCCTTTTTAAAATGAACTTCATATTTTTAGAATAACTTGAGATTTACAGAAAGTTGCAAAGGTAGTACGGAGAACTGTCCTGCTCAATTTTCCCTATCATTTTTGTTTTTGGCCAAATAATCTCAAAAATTTTTTTATTTGAATATAGCTGATGTTACATTAGTTTCAGGTGTACAACTTAGTGATTCAACCTTGCTATACATTTCACTGAATGAAAGAGTTGTTTTTCTATAGATTTTAATATCTATGGATATTCTCTAAGGACTTTCTTTTGCCTTAAAGAAGCCGATCTCAGTAACTTCAAATCTACCAACGATAACCAAAATTCTTTAAAATTTAGATATAAGAATGTGGCCTCTGGGGTCAAATGGCCTGAGTGAGTTCAGCTCTACCCCCTAATAATGATATGACCTTAGTTAGGTAAGGTATTGAACCTCTCCAAGCCTCCATTTCATTTCCTATAAAATGGAGAAGATAATAATACCTATCTGTATGAATCTTGGGGCACAGGAAGTCTCAATGTCAGTTTATTTTAATAAATTGGAATAGACGTTAGTGGTCATTTAATATAATTTCTTTTCCATCACTGCTGTATGTGTATCATATACTGCAAGGAGACTGAATTGCACATAGTTCTAGTAGCACTGGAAGATATTTTACACTCCTGAGAAATACTCTTTCCTTCATGGACTACCTAACAAACTCCTACTCACCTTTCAAGACTCAGTCCACATATCTTGCATTCATTCGGTCACTTCGTCATCATCCAACATTTTTTATAAACACTCACTCTAAATGGCATCCTCCTTCTGGAGACACATCTACCAGCGAAGTAAACATAAATAACATTAACACTGCTTGAAAGAGTGCCTGTTGAATATGCATCTCAGATCATCTTCCTCTTCAGAAAACTCATCCCACCTGCTACACGTTCAGAAATAACTCCAGCTGCTTGCTCATAAGATAGTATTTCTTCCCCAAATGTATTTCTTCTGTATATTTTTGTGCTTCGCCAGCTTTGTTCAGTTTTTAGAAAGCTTTTAAGCTCATTATTAACAGTAAGCCAGATACTTAGCTGAGACATCATTTTTCTGAACCATATTGTGAGCAATGGACAAGTAGGAAGTGATTAAAGGGAGAAAAGCTTTAACAACTACTCACAAAATTCCCTTTCCTCGTGAAACTTACATACATAACAAAAAGTTAACAATTACCAGACTTAACACGTGCTGAATAGAATCTTGTTTTAAATAAAATGGATGTAATATGGAGGCACATGCATCACACAGACATCCCATTGCATATGTTAACTGCAATATAATGTTTAGAACTCTAAGAACTCTGACAATACCTTACATCATTTAAGAATTCGTGAAAATGAACATCTGTGCAAACCTGAAGCTTAATTAAATGCTTTAAAAAAAAGTGCTCACCTAATTGATAAACATGAATGGAAAAGGGAAATTGGCAGTAAGTTCATGTGTTCTCACATATCTCTAACATTCTTCAAATATCATAAAAATATTTTGAATAATTTCAATATAAAAAATACAGAACACAAGCACTGTTCTAGGTGTTTGAACATAAGTATATATGCACACTTATGTTCAGGTACGCATATGAACAAGAACGTGTAAAACTACCCTTGGGTCAGTGCCTAAGTATAATAAATTTACGACTGCAAAATAATTTTACGGCTCTAATTATGACATAAAAAGGACCGTAACCAAAATTAGAACTACAAGGCCGCTCAAAGACTTGTCCTCTAAAAGCATAATAATAAACACAAACTCTTTATCAGCCTTACTCTCAAAGGAATCAGTAGGAAGGAAATCACTGAGCTTGAATTTTAAGCTAGATTAATCTTGGGGCCGGGGGGGAAGGGTTTAGGAAAATATAGTCAAGAGATTACAGATGTGGCCGAAGGCTACAATTTGAAGTCAGGAAGTCTGTTTCTAAAGTTGCACAAAAAGGTATGACTCAAGCTGAACAGAATGAAGAGCTCCAGGAAAGCCCTTCTCCACCCCCACCCACCCCTCTCACCCTCTGAGCAGCTGGGAGGTCCTGCCTGCCCTGCCGCGGAGGAGCAGCCCCGTACATAGGTCACAAACGTTCGTGGCCTGGGTCCCTTCGTCTGTCCTTGAACACTCCCCACAGTGAGTGTTAGGGCTGACACGTGTCCTCGTCCCTTAAGCAAACCCAAGGTTAATGGCCTGGCCACTCAACCTTTTCACAGGCGACAACCTCAGGGGCGTGCTTTAACCTTTCTCTAGGAGGGGACCTATGGCCACGGTTGGCTTATTTTACAGATTTCCCAGTTATGGGCGTGGTGTCACAGAAAAGGTCCGGTTTGACAAATTATTTAATTTTGGGGGGTGGTCGGAGCAGCCCTTGCTCTAAAACTCATCACTTTAGTTCACGTTAACCCTGCCGGCTCTCGCTTTCCGCCCTAAAAGTCTAGAGCGAGGGTGACAGGCGAGCGGGGAGGGGGGGGGGGGCGGGGGGAGGGGGAGGGGTCCGAATTTGAACGTGACGCCGAAGGAACTCTGATCCTTCCTCCGGAGCCAGAGGGCGGGGGACGCGGCGCCAGCACCAAGCACAGAGGCTTCCAAAGGCGGTGCTGCCGGAGTTCCCTCGTTTCCTGGTTACGTGCGTGCTAGCAGAAACGAAAACTGCCGCTTCTCCACAGGGACCAGGAGGCTGGGCACGCTAGTGTGAGACGTGTCAAGCCAAGCGCCCGCCATGGCCGCTGCCGGAGCCCAACCGCCAGGCGCCCTCTGCGGCGCACGCGCCTTGGGGCTCGGCGGGGGCCAGTGAGGGCCCCGCCCCGAGGTGGGCGTGCCTGGCGTCTCCCGGCTGGCCAATCGGCCGGCGAACCTGAGCCTTCCTCCCCAGCTAGCCTCGCGGTTGCACGTGCCAGTGTTTGTGTACGTGCGGCGGCCGCGGGGCTGGGAAAGGCCGGGCAGCTGCGGGTGAGGCTGCTGGGGCGCGGCCGGGGTTGGGGCGCGGCCGCGAGGGGCCGTCCCACTGGCCCGGGCAATCTAAATTCTCCCGCACTTGGGCTGGCTGTGCTCGCTTGCCTGCCCCGCCGCTCTGCTCTCCCAGGGCCTCCGGTCCTCTGCTTTAGGTGGAGAATGCTGTTGCTTGACTGCAACCCAGAGGTGAGACTCGGGCCCCTTTAATCCGGCAGGTTTACGCTTCCGGAAGTCCGTCTGCTCAGGAGCACTAGCGAGGGTGACTGACCACTGAGCGCTGCCGAGTCCAGCCTCTTCAGAATTAGATTTGGGGCGTGGGGGAAGAGTTTCAGCCGCGGGGGAGCACGGGACTGGACAGAGGCAACAGGGGTGCTAGAGCTGTTTCTTCCCGCAGGTGGACAGTCTGAAGCATCTGCTGGAGGCCGGGGCCTCGGTCAACGCACCCCCGGATCCCTGCGAGCAGTCGCCTGTCCATTTGGCCGCAGGTGGCGGCCTTGCTTGCTTTCTTCTGTGGCAGCTGCAGGCTGGCGCTGACCTCAACCAACAGGTAGCTAGGTTACTGATTGTTGCTGTGTGCACCCTGCCCTCCACCCAAATCCACACAAACCCTCCTTGGACGCCAAAACGTCAAGTTGTTGCTGTTCTAGGTCTATAGCAGCGAAGTCCAAAGGATAGAAAGTGAGACTCTTAAGTAATTTAAAATTTTCTAGTAGCCACATTAATGAAAGAAAATGAAACATGAAATTAATTTATAATGTAACTCAGCTTACCGAAAAATGATCATTTCAGTGTGTGATCGGTATATAACATTACTTACAGATATTTTCCATTTTCTCTTCCTACATCTTTTCAGTCTGGCGTGTGTTTTACATTTATAGCACATTTCAATTCAGACTAACCACATTGCAAGTGCTCATTAACTATATATATGACTACCGGCTACTATATTGGACAGCATACATAGGGCTACAGTTTATTTCAGAAGGAACAATTGCTGCGTTGCCAAATTAAAAGTTTCAGTGTAGTAATTATTGAAGTAACGATTGTGAGGCAAACTCAACCATTACAGTTTCCTATAGAACTTTCTTACGGTAGCCTGCATCTTCCATTGAATATTAAAGTATGGTGAATTTAAATTGTACTTTTTTTTTTTAATTTTTTTTTTGCCTCTGTAAAACTCTACCTTGCTTTTGTTCACCTAAATTGGAATGCACGTGTTTGTATTTATTTATTTATTTTTTGGTTATTTTTAAATTTTTTTAAAATTTACATCCAGGTTAGCATATAGTGCAACAGTGATTTTGTTAGATTCCTTAACGCTCCTTACCCATTTAGCCCATCCCCCCTCCCACAACTCCTCCAGTAAACCTGTTTGTTCTCCATATTTAAGAGTCTCTTATGTTTTGTCGCCATCCCTGCTTTTATACTATTTTGGCTTCCCTTCCCTTGTGTTCATCTGTTTTGTCTCTTAAAGTCCTCATATGAGTGAAGTCATATGTTTGTCTTTCTCTAATTTCACTTAGCATAATTTCCATCCACACAGTTGCAAATGTCAAGATTTCATTCTTTTTGATTTCTGAGTAATAATCCATTGTATACATATACCACATTTTCTTTATCCATTCATCCGTCGATGGACATTTGGGCTCTTTCCATACCTTGGCTATTGTCGATAGTGCTGCTATAAACATGGGGGTGCATGTGTCCCTTCGAAACATCACACCTGTATCCCTTGGATAAATGCCTAGTAGTGCCATTGCTGGGTCATAGGCTAGTTCTATTTTTAGTTTTTTTGAGGAACCTCCACACTGTTTTCCAGAGTGGCTGCACCAGCTTGCATTCCCACCAACAATGCAAGAGATCCTTTCTCTGCATCCTCGCCAACATTTGTTGCCTGAGTTGTTGATGTTAGCCATTCTGACAGGTGTGAGGCAGTCTCTCATTGTGGTTTTGATTTGTGTTTCCCTGATGATGAGTGATGTTGAGCATCTTTTTCATGTCTGTTAGTCATCTGGATGTCTTCTTTGGAGAAGTGTCTATTCATGTCTTTTGTCCATTTCTTCACTGGATTATTTGTGTTTTGGGTGTTGAGTTTGCTAAGTTCTTTATAGATTTTGGATACTAACCCTTTACCTGATATGTCGTTTGCAAATATCTTCTCCCATTCCATTCAGTTGCCTTTTAGTTTTGCTGATTGTTTCCTTCGCTGTGCAGAAGCTTTTTATTTTAAAAAAATTTTAATGTTCTTTCTTCATTTATTTTTTAACAGCGAGAGAGACAGAACATGAGTAGGGGAGGGGTAGAGAGAGGGGGAGACACAGAATCTGAAGCAGGCTCCAAGCTCTGAGCTGTCAGCACAGAGCCTGACGCAGGCCTTGAACTCAACTGTGAGATCATGACCTGAGCCGAAGTCAGATGCATAACAGACTGAGCCACCCAGGCGCCCCCAGAAGCTTATTTTGATGAGGTCCCAGTAGTTCATTTTTGCTGCACATGTTTTTATTAATAAAAACTTTGTATTTACTAAACACCAAGTGAAATTCATTTAAAAAAACTTGAATCAAAAAAATTCAGAACCATGTAGTTCTAACTGGCTTTCTTGAACAGTAATTAGATTTTACCTGCTAACTTCTACAGAGAGCGTTGTGGGGCGAGACTAAAATGTGCTGTCCTATCTTTAAGGATGTTTTTGGAGAAGCTCCACTACATAAGGCAGCAAAAGTTGGAAGTCTGGAATGCCTTAGCCTGCTTGTAGCCAGTGATGCCCAAATTGAGTAAGTATAAAATCAATGGCTTCAAATTTCAGAATTTTCTTGAACTAAGCTAATCAGACTCCTGAAGCTGAATTATGTGTGCTCTGATGCTTGCCTAATTGACAATGTGGAGTTATCATTTAAATGTTGACTTAAGCTATTAACGATACCTAATATTATCACATTTAAGTAAAACATGGATTCTTAGCAATGAGAGGTGCAATTCTTTTCCTCTCTTGTGGCAATATTACATTTTAGTTTGGGTTTGGGATAATCCCTTTTATACAAGCTCTCACTGACCTCCTTTGAGTATCACTTGTTATATTGAGCACAGAATATTCTTTCATTCACAATGGAATGAATGTCCATTCTGTGCTGAACTCTGTGCTAGCCACTGAAGTTGCAGTAGTAAGGGAATATTGGAATTTCCCTAGGATTCCTTTACTTCTGTTCTGAAACCAACATTTGTATGCACCCACATCTCCTGTGTAGAAAGACATATTTAAGAAAAAAAAGGCTGAATAATTGTCAATTTTTATGTAACTCAGTTTTTGTCTTAAATTCAGTTTATGTAATAAGAATGGGCAAACAGCTGAAGATCTAGCTTGGTCATGTGGATTTCTAGAATGTGCCAAGTTTCTTACAACAGTTAAATGTATGCAGTCAGTAAAATCAAGTGAGCCATCGGATAGAGATCACTGTGTCCCAGGGCTTGGACAGAAACGAAGTTTTGGAAGTGCAGAAAATACAACCGGGAAAAGGAAGTGTTGGTAAGTAATTCAGTTCTGTTTTCTTCCTCCCTCGGAGATCTCTTATTTAGTACAGAATTTATTGTTTCATTTAAACATTGGCAGCCTAATTTCTAGTGTATCTTTTTATTTTCATTAACACATTTTAATACTGGTTTTAGTAACTGCTGCTAGATTCTAGAGGTCAGAAATTGTCCTGCATGATGGAAGGCTGGGGAGAAAACCTTTCTAAAAAAGTTTTTAATGTCACTGTGTTTTTTAACAACAGATTCATGCTGGTTCTGAAAAGGTTTGAAGAAAGCCTTCGCTCCGTGCAGGTCTATTGCTCAGCTACAAGCAATGGCTTTTGGCTCACCAGGTGTATCAAAACTCCTTCTAAGAAGGAGGAGAACTTTCTTCTAAGTGAAGATAGCATTTAAGAACACATGTTTTTACATGCCTATAATATTTTGGTTGTGCATGCTTTGTCTGTTAAATTATTAAAGAATGTTTAAAGAATAAACTGTTTTCTTTGTGTACAACTTGTGGAAAAAAATTGTAGTTTAATGCATCAACCTACACCCAGGATTTAAAGTTTGTCTTTATTAACAAATTTATAACACAACTTTACTACAGTCTGAGTTCAAGATATTTTAGAAAACATTTGGTCGCTGAGGAAGACATAAATTATAGTAAGCATCCTTGTTCCAAAAGTCTGGGCCCTTCCATCCACACCAGCCCTAGATTTGGGAGAAGTGAAAGGAAAATCTTTTACAAAATTATAGGACTACATGATCAAAACTGTAACATTTTAAAAACCTGTTCTGTCTGCTGGATCCTGTAATAAGACTACCTGTATAAGTCAGAGATCTGAACTCCTGGGAAGCATGGACATTAACAGACTTGGGTCCATTTCAGGTAGAGTTTAACAAAATTTTAACTCTATGGTACTTAATCCTAGAAATTATTTTTAAAAATTCCTTATGGTAACTGTTACTCCAAATACCACATTTTTCTTGATTTTACGATGTACAATTCTGGCAGTCGATGGCAGGTGATAGTTGAACTGGCAGTCTGTTTTTCTTAGTTGTCCACTAAAGACTGTCTAGGGACCATGCCGTGCACCTTAGCTATGAGGGAATGTGTGTGGCAGGGAGAAATCTGTGCTGGCTTCTTGAGATGCCCTTCACTGTCTTTGGGCCATAATCATGCCACTCTCCATTCTTCATATCACTATTAATCCTTTCTCCCAGCAGAGAAAATTACGTTCAAACAAAATCTCATTGTAAATACAAAAGCGTATCAAATTTCTTTCAGGCCATTGGTTTCTTTTTTTAAACTTTTTAAATGTTTATTTATTTTTTTTAGAGAGAGACAGAGCACAGGCTAGGGAGGGCCAGAGAGAGAGAGGGAGACACAGACTCTGAAACAGGGTCCAGGCTCGGAGCTGTCAGCATAGAGTCTGACACGGGGCTCAAACTCCCAAACCGTGAGATCATGACCTGAGCCGAAGTCGGACACTTAACTGCCTGAGCCATCCACGTGCCCCTGGTTTATTTTCTTAAAGACTCAGCTAATGACTAGTCTGAGTTATATCATTCTGAAATGAAATGCTTTGCTTGCAAAATACTTTTGAGGAGGCCAGCTAGGACTCTTAAAATAAATACCAGTGGGTGAGTGACAGTTACCCTAAGTAACTAGGAAGCTGCTGGGCATTCAGTCAGGGACGTAGAGTTCAAGTGCATGCTTTCTACAGAAGATAGTGTGTTAGCTCTATTTTTTAGTGTGGAGGTTGGAGGGTTCAGTAGACATGTTCTTTAATCTGATTTCAAATGCAAGTAAAAAAACAAACAAAAAATCCTCCATCAGTCGTGTTCCCCTGCCCCCAGGTAACTGCTAATTTATCTTTGAGATCTGTTTGTTTTTATACGTAAATAAGCTTTTTATTATCTCTTTTAGCAAAATTTTTTTCTCATAAATTTAATGTTCTAAAATCTGTTTTCTTGATGAACAGAAAAAAAGGCTTACATGATCTGTTTTAATCTTCAAGGGCTTTTTCAGGTAACCAGACTCAAATATTTAAAAAAGAAGTGGGTAGAAAGGGTGCCCAAACCAGCAACTGATGGCAGTAGATAGGGGAGCCTGCTCTTTCCTTTTGAGGCGAGTAGTCTGGGAACTTCAAACAGGGAAGTTCCACAAAGGGGTAAAGAGAGGTCAGGCGGAGACAGAACTCTCCCTGTAGCTCCCACTACAGACTGAAAGTTGGTGTCCTTCCAAAATTCATGTGAAACCTAATCCCTAAGGTGATGGTAGCTAGAAGGGGGCCTCTGGGAGGGGACTAGGTTATGAGGGTGGAGCCCTCATGGATGGCATCAGTGCCCTCATTAACGAGGCTGCTGAAACGTCCCTCATCCATTCTACCACGTGGAAGACCCTGAAAAAGACTGCTCTCTGTGAACTAGTAAGTGGGGCTCACCAGACCAGACATGCCGGTGCCTTGGATTTCTCTGCCTCCAGAATCATAAGGCCACCCAGGCTATGGTGTTCTGTCATAGCAGCCTGAACAGACTATAAAACAGTGCTCTAGATCGTTGAGTTAAGTGAGAGTCAATAGTTCCACCGATGGCCAGGCCTTGGCTTCACAGCTCCTTCTGTGTGCCAGTACGGCAAAGGGTTTTTTATAGAATCTATGGAAATATAACTTGAAAAGGACAGCACAGTCCTTAGAGACAGTAATCAGGAACAATGCCTTACTGGATCTATCCAGATGCTTCAGAAAACCCTATCTGGACAACTCCATCTAGTGCAAAGTTCCTCATGCCAGCCAGAAAGAAGTAATTTTATCTGTATCACACCTCTAATTAAAATAAGGTTTCTCATTGCCTAGAAGATAAAATCTAAATGCCTGGTTTCTCGCAGGGCTCACAATGACTATCCCGCCAGCCACACCCCTTCACCAGCTCTACTCAGGTTCAAACTACTGTAGTTCGGGGAACATGCCCTGCTCTCTACAGGATCTACAACTCTACAGGAGTTCCAGCTCCCTCTTAGGCAACCATATTCTTTCTGGGGAATCCTTTTTGGATCTCCCTTGTCCTTGTAGCTAGACTAAGAGCTTTTTAAAGACCTTCTTTAATACCCCTATTGCTTTGGACAGTGGATGGCACATATTAGGTAGGTACTTAATGCTGAATGAGTAAACAGTTTGCTAAAGAAAGAGTAAATACTGCTTCCATTTGCATGTACCGGCCAAAAACATTCCATACATAGATTTAAAAGTCCAAATGTCTTGAAAGAGAAAAGCAGAATGCACTTATATCCTGTCAGTATTTAGACAGTCTTAGCATTAGCAAAAGACTTTACTAGTCTGAAATATAAAACAGTTCAGCCACACACAGTGAAGCTCTTTACATACTAAAACCCCTTATCCTCAGGGCTTTAGTAACCTCATGCAGTTATGTTCTTTTCAACTTCTGAAAGTGTATCCCCAATCAATTTCAATGTTAAACTACCCAATTCTCCAGGAATTCTGCTTTAAAAAAATGACCTGGACAGAGTTAAGAAGGTAGAGTATTATGGGGACCCTGACCTTGTCTTATCCCTGAAATGCAGCTAGATCAGCATCAAACCATTTTGAAAACCTAGGAAATTGATGTGAGGAGTAATGCAACAATCTGCATAATTTGAGCCAGATAACTTGGCAGGTAGATGGTGCGGAGAGATGTGGGGGAGAGAAAAGCAGCGGAGCCATGGAGGGTAAGGAGCTGTTTTCATGGCGAGAGGACAGAGAGAAAGGGGGAGAGTGCAGTGTATTGGGACTGCGCAAGAAAAACACTTCCCCTGAAAGTAGCTAGAAAGAGAAAGAGTGAAAACACTTGCAGGGGAATGGACAAGAAATCAGTTTCCCAAAACCATTGAGAGAGAGAAAGGAGTGGGTTTCAATTCCACCAGGATTCTATAAACAGCGGAGCGCACAGTCTGAAGTTTCAGAGTTCATGCCTGGCAGGCAGACAACTTAGACACAGACAGAGTAAAGGCAGGAGCCTGAAACAAAGGAGGGGTGCTTGATCACGTGTGTGAGGGCACAAAATCCCCACGCCAGAGACTAGAGAGCTGGGTGAAACCATTTTCACCTCAAGCGCACATATGCGCACACAGGGATAGACCCCAGTGAGCTAATCAGCGCCACCAAGTTGACAACTGAGCCATTGCCAGAAGTCCTGCCCACCTGCACCCTCGAGGCATATCCTGGAGAAGACCAGGACAAATCCCTTCCACCTGTTTAAGGACTATAGTGTGATGCAAAGTTTCAGTTTCAGGGGAAACTGGATGTAACTTCATTCAGGCTGCATTCTGCTTGCTTGTTTGTTTGTTTTTGCTTCTGTTGTTTTCTTTTTCTTTCTTGGATACAGAAAGAGATCAAATTTTTTAATTTTTAATTTTATTTATTTTCCTTATTTTATTCTATTATTTAAAAATTTGCCAGTGGGGGGGTGGCGCCTGAGTGGCTCAGTCAGTTAAGCATCCGACTTCGGCTCAGGTCAAGATCGAGAGGGAGGAATGTACACCAAAATAAAAAACAGGAAGAAATCATGGCCAGGGATTTAATCAACACAGGTACAGTAAGATGTCTGAACTAAAATTTAAAACCACAATTATAAGCTGGTGTTGAAAAAAGTATGGAAGACAATAGAGAATCCCTTTCTGCAGAGGTAAAAGAACTAAAACCTAGTCAGGCAGAAATTAAAAATTCTGTAACTGAGATGCAATCTTGAATGGATGCCATGACGGCAAGGATGGACCAATCAAAGCAGCAAATCAGTGATACAGAAGATAAAATGTCGATATTACCCATTGCAGTCTATACATTCAGTGGAACCCCTATCAAAATAACGCCAATATTCTTCCCAGAGCTAGAACAATTCTAAAAATTTGTATGGAACCAGAAACAACCCTGAATAGCCAAAGTAATGTTGAAAAAGAAAACCAAAGCTGCAGGCATCACGATTCCAGACTTCAAGCTGTATTACAAAGCTGTAATCATCAAGACAATATGGTACTGGCACAAAAACAGACACATAGATCAAGGGAACAGAATACAGAACCCAGAAATGGACCCACAAATGTAAGGCCAACTAATCTCTAACAAAGCAGGAAAGAATATCCAATGAAAAAAAGGCAGTCTCTTCAGCAAATGGTGTTGGGAAAACTGGACAGCGACATGCAGAAGCATGAACCTGGACCAAACTCAAAATGGATGAAAGACCTAAATGTAACACACGAAACCTTTAAAATCCTATAGGAGAAAACAAGCAACAACCTCTCTGATCTTGGCCGCAGTAACTTCTTACTAGACATGTCTCCAGAGGCAAAGGAAACAAAAGCAAAAATGAACTATTGGGACATCATCAAGATAAAAACCTGCACAGTGAAGGAAAAAGTCAACAACACTAAAAGGCAACTGACAGAATGGGAGAAGATATTTGCAAATGACAAATCAGATAAAGGGTTAGTATCCAAAATCTATAAAGAATTTACTAACTCAACACCCAAAACCCAAATAATCCAGTGAAGAAATGAGCAAAAGAACAGACATATTTCCAAAGAAGACATCCAGATGACTAACAGACATGAAAAAGATGCTCAACATCACTCATCATCAGGGAAAATACAAATCAAAACCACAATGAGATTACCACCTGATGCCTGTCAGAATGGCTAACATTAACAACTCAGGCAACAATAGATGTTGGCGAGGATGTGGAGAAAGAGGATCTCTTTTGCATCGTTTTTGGTAATGCAAGCTGGTGCACCCACTCTGGAAAACAGTATGGAGGTTCCTCAAAAAACTAAAAAGAGAACTACCCTACGACCCAGCAATTGCACTACTGGGCATTTATCCAAGGGATACAGGTGTGCTGTTTCAAAGGGGCATGTGCACCCCAATGTTTATAGTAGCACTATAAACAACAAAGTATGGAAAGAGCCCAAATGTCCATCAGCTGATGAATGGCTAAAGAAGATGAGGTATATATACACAATGGAATATTACTTGGCAATCAAAAAGAATGGAATCTTGCCATTTGCAACAACATGGATGGAACTAGAGTGTATTATCCTAAGCTAAATAAATCAGAGAAAGACAAATATCACCTGATTTCACTCCTATGTGGAATTTAAGAAACACAACAGATGAACACAGGGGAAACGAAGGAAAAATAAGATAAAAACAGAGAGGGAAGCAAACCATGAGATACTTTTTTTTTTTTTTTTTAATAGAATTTACTGTAAAGGTAGCTAACCTAGTATATACAGTGTGCTCTTGGCTTCGGGAATAGATTTCCATGATTCATTGCTTACATACAACAACAAGTGCTCATCCCAACAAGTGCCCTCCTCAATGCCCATCATCCATTTTCCCCTCCTCCCATCAACCCTCAGTTTGTTCTCTGTATTTAACAACCATAAGAGACTCTTAAATACAGAGAACAAACTGAGGGTTGCTGGAGGGGTGTTGTGTGGGGGATGGGCTAAATGGGCAAGGGGCATTAGGACACGTGTGATGATACATAAGTGATGAATCACCAAATTCTATTCCTGAAATCATTATTACACTTATGTTAGCTAACTTGGATTAAATAAAATAAAAAAAAATATACAAAAAAGTAAAATATAAAATTCTAGAGTTTATTTTTAGTATTATTCTTTTTTTTAAAGTGTATTTATTTATTTTGAGAAGGCGAGCAAACGGGGCAGGCAGGAAGAAAGGGAGAGAGAATCCCAAGCAGGCTATCACTGTCACTGTGGAGCCCGACGAGGTGCTCGATCTCATGAACTGTGAGATCATGACCTGAGCTGATATTGGACGCTTAAGCGACC
This sequence comes from Panthera pardus, assembly GCF_024362965.1. Taxonomy (NCBI): domain Eukaryota; kingdom Metazoa; phylum Chordata; class Mammalia; order Carnivora; family Felidae; genus Panthera; species Panthera pardus. The sequence continues at coordinate 16,599,376 of NW_026526688.1, forward strand.
AACACTCCCCTAGAGTTTTTAAATATAGAACTTAAGATATTATTTATAACTCCTAATTAAAGCTTTTTACATAAGAAAATGATCTAATTAAATTATAAATTCACAGTTCAGAGAAACCTTTTCATTCATGTTGATGTTGACTTAGTGACAACATGATAAAAATAAAAGGCAGTAACAGTATGATATATTCATTGGCTTATGGCTAGAAAGGTTGTATGCATTTTTTGTAATTTTAATATATGTGGCAAAGAATATACTACTTAAAATTCAAGTTAATTATGTCTTATACTTGCCTTCTAAAGTTTTAGTATGAGTTTTCATATGTGTAAATTTGTTGCCTATAAATTAAATTTATCCCTCCTTTAACTGATATTGTAAGTACCAATGACTACTCTGGAATTTTGACTCAAATTCAAATCTTTTATAGAATGAGATTAAGTTACATGTAAATAAATTAAAAGTAGTCAAGCCTCCATACTGTTTAGTTTATTTTTGGTTACAAATACAATTATAAAGGTTATTTAATCTACCCTCCTATTTCAGTACATTTGTTTATGCAAAGTTGTAACATCTCCAAAGGAATATAATGATGATCTGTGTGTTCCGTTATTAAGTTAATAATTAAGAAAGTGTTTATAAATCTAAAGTTTTTTCTTTGCAATTCACTTTAGTTTCCTCTTGTTCTCCCTACCTAGAAAGATACTCCTTATAGCCCCAGAATACCTCCTTATAGTGTGGATCACTGCCCTCGGTTTAGAGTCCTTCTGTTAACAGCCAGTTTGCTATCTTTTGGTTCCCGGTTCTTTGCCTTGTATCTTCATTTCTGTTAAACAGATACTTACCTTTTCCAAAATAACTTGCAGATCTTCAGCGCCTGTATAATGTGGATCTAAAATTAGAAATTTTATCTGCCCGGTAATTTCATTCCACGCCACTCCTAGTATTGTGTGGGCCAAAACTCCTCCCCCTATAACAGAGGAAATGTGAACTCTGAGAGGGCATGTATGAATCTCAACTTGCTACTCAATTGCAATTTAAAAGCACTATCTTGCCTATTAATTGATCTAATATCGCATTAGAATGGACTAGCCTATATTATAAAAGACCACAGATGATGTCAAATACACTGAGGAGATAAAATTATATCTTTAAAGACAAAAAAGATACAATCATATTTATAACCATATAAGGTTTATATTCCACTGCCATATCCATGGCATTACTGATACTGGATTTACAAAGGGCTATGCAGGGTCTAAACTCCTCCCAAGAGAACAAGTCTTGTTCCTCATAGAATCATCAATCTTTAGATCGACTAATCTGATCCTTTTGACAAATACAGCTCAGTGAGGTGAAGCAATCTGTACGGTGTCACACAGCCAGCCAAGTTAGTGACAGCACCATGACTTACGAGGCTCAACTGAGTGACAATGGTCTCTTTTCTATACTGCTCTCAACTCTTTAAATATTTCAACACAGTTACCATTTCTCTTCTTAACCTTTATCTTTTGTTTTAGCTTTCTTCCCACCTTGGAAATTGAAAAATAAATACCCAGAGGTCAATATATATGGTATAAAAGCTAATTTTGAAAGGTTTAAAAATGACTGATTTTATGTGACATTATTTACATTAACAATACATTTTACATGTTCTCCACTCTATCAAAGGAGCCCAAGATGTCCAGAACACCTTACCGATCATTACTGGAGTTCCTTCACTCTGGAAATGATTAGCCAGCTCCCGTCCTTGAGAGGCCATTTCAGAACCTTGGCTAGAAAGAAACCATTGTCTATCAGATGAACAATTTCTCACACTAAAGTCATTAAGGTGTTAGGGAGCCAATGTTTTCTACCTTTTTGTTTTCTTTTTTTGGTTACTGAAAAAAATACGATATAAATTTAAATACAATTAAGTGGTCAGGAACTGACCTGAGAGCAATTTAAAGAACCATAACCTCTTAAAACATTTAAGGCCACTAAACATGCTAGGAAAGAAGTAAGGAGACCCTGTTCCTTTGCTTCTGCAACTGCATAAAGAAGGGTCTGGATTTTTAACTGGGGAGTAAAAGTGGTCACATTGATGCCCAGTGGGCTCTTATGGATGGATTTAATTTTGGAAAAATGAGTTTTAAGTCCTGGGTTCCTGTATTCTTGCCATCAGACTCAGTCTGTATTTCCTTATCTTTAAATCGGGACCAATCACCCTGCCCTGTCTACACGACAGGAGCTTTGGGACTAAAATAGACAATATCTGTGAGGCCAATATGAAAACTGCAAGATGTTTTCAAGTATGACATACTATTTTTAGGGATATTTCAATGTCCTATACAATTAGTATTTTTGAGAAAAGAGAAAGATGGTCAGATGAAGGGAGGTTATTTTATAGATTGGACGGGCCAAGTGGTGCTAATCCTTACCTTCTTAGTAAGGCATGTGTAAAGTTTTAAGGGGCCAAAATGCTCACTTTTTAAGCACCATACGCTTCAATACTTAATCTATCATTTATTTGTTAGCATTGGTTTCCAGAGCCAATCCAAACTGCAAGTGTGAAACCAGATGAACTTGGACAAAAGCACATGCACAAAAAAGGATGGTGTTACTGTATCTACTGAGGTTGTTGTAATAGAAAATGTATTTAAAACACAAGCTCATAGGGGCGCCTGGGTGGCTCGGTCGGTTGAGCGTCCAACTCTTGGTTTCATGTCAGGTCATGATCTCACGGTTTCTTGAGTTCAAGCCCTGAATCAGGCTCTGTGCTGACTGCGTGGAGCCTGCTTGGGATTCTCCCTCTCTCTCTGCCCCTCCCCTGGCTTATGCTCTCTCAGTCTCTATCAAAATAAATAAACTTAAGAAAAAATAAAACATAAGCTCATAAACAAGGAGTAAGCTACTTATGGTCATAGAAATTAATCTTATTTAACTAATATTTGCTCATATTTTAATGCTAGAATTATGGTTAAAATGTATTGGAAAAAAATGAATATATTATTTGGACACATTATTAGTTCACTGACATCTTAGAAAAAGAGGAGTTACACAAAAAGGGCAGTCATAGATCAACATTTGATTTTCTCCTTTGAAGACTTTTTAAAGACTTGAGGATAAAAAAATTTGATTTTCTGTAACTCCAGTCAAAGTTGACATATTCCCAAGTTTTCCTCTTCTAGGCTAAAATTAAGTCTAGACCGTACAAGTATATATCACAAAGTTTACTCATCGACTCAAAGTCTTCTAAAAAATAACCAAAAAAAAGCTCAGGGTTTAAAAAATTGGGATTAGGGGTGCCTGGGTGGCTCAGTCAGTTAAGCATCTGACTTTGGCTCAGGTCATGATCTCACAGCCTGTGGGTTTGAGCCCCCTGTCGGGCTCTGCGTTGACAGCTCAGAGCCTGGAGCCTGCTTCAGATTCTGTGTCTCCCTCTCTCTCTGCCCCTCCCCTACTTGTACTCTGTCTGTCTGTCTCTCTCTCAAAAAATAAACATTAAAAAAAATTATAAATAAATAAATGGGATTAATAAAGCAATGAAGCAACAGGGAGGGGAGAAAGAATGTGGAGGAAGAGAAAGGAGAAAAAGATCTAGTCTTCTTATTATTTTAATAAAATGACAATCTTGGTTTGAAATGATTTCACTAATTTCTTAGCATCCTCACCTGATGAACAGTATTTTTGATGTTATTCCAATCAGTTGGTTCAGTACCAGCTGCACCTCGATAGATCCAATCCATTGCCGTGATCCGACAAATGTTGCTGGTTTGTCCCCGGCATCAACTAGAGCCTTTATGTATTTAAAAATACAAAAAAATCCATACACAAGACAGCCATTAAAAACTCTATTTAGGACCTTTTTTTCCGATTACAGGTATATATTTTTTTCCTTCAAAACAGAAATAAGTCTGTGTGTACCATGAGGTAATAATAATTGTTAGTAGTACATTAAGGGGTCATGAAATGTACAATTGATTCCACTTTTAAATGGCATGTTCTGTACCTGCTGAATTTCTCTGTGCGTTGGAATGGGTCTCTCTGTGTAGCCCTGGTGTCTGAACCAAGAGCAGATGGTCTGCAGAGATCGGTAAGCGCAGCCCCAGCCACTGTCATCCGTCCGATCCTGCATGTAGTGATGATAACCGTATATGCCCTGGACCACATGGATCTATATAAAAAGAAGAAATAGAATAACATGTTAAACTTAAGATAGATGCATATATTCTATAATACACCCAAGCCAAGTTTACTGTTCTCAGAGCTAGACTGTTACTGTAATTCCTTACAAAAATGCCTTGAGAACTAGAGTTGAACGTTATACCCTCTTGGCTTTTTATTAAATGTCTAAAGTCCTTACCATAGGCTGTCAGGCCTGTTAAGTCCCGCCCTGTGGCAGTTTCATCTTGGCTTTCCTCTATTGCATGCTCTGTTTTAGGTTCAGATGTGCCAGGGGCAATCTGATCTCAGAGCCTTATGGTTCTCCCTGCCTGCAACACTCTTTTCCCAAACAGTTTTGCAGCTCTGCACCCTTATTTCACTCAGGTCTCTGCTCAAATGTCAGAGGCCTTTGTGATCATCCAACCTAAACATGGCATGCTTACTCCCTCACCACCCACCTCTTGCCCTGGCTGTTACTCTCTCTCCTGCTTTTTTTTTTTTTTTTTTTTTTTCCCAAAGCACTACTTGACCCATTACTTATTACTTTTTAAATTTCTGTCTAACTACACTAATATGTGAGTTCAATAAGGGCAAGTACTGTGTCTTATTTATTTCTGGGCCTAAGCTTCTCCAGGGGGCCTGGCTAATGGTTAATAGCCAGTAAATATTTGTTGAATAAATGATGAAGGAAGGAATGAACAAACAAAGGGTCCACATAATGGGACATGTGAAGAATGTTTCTCCAATTTTGTAAACCTGCCATTGATTAAAACCCAGGTATGCTATTTAAATAGGGGAACCTGGGTGGCTCAGTCGGTTAAGCGGCCGACTTCAGCTCAGGTCACGATCTCAGGGTCTGTGAGTTAGGGCCCCACGTCAGGCTCTGTGCTGACAGCTCAGAGTTTGGAGCCTGCTTGAGATTCTGTGTGTGTGTCTCTCTCTGCCCCTCCACCACTCATGCTCTTTCTCTCTCTCTCAAAAAATAAAATAAACATTAAAAACAAATCCTTAAATAAAGGCCAAGATCATGTAACTTCTTTCTTGTTGTATAAAGCAATATTAAGCGCCTGGGTGGCTTAGTCGGTTGAGCTTCCAACTTCAGCTCAGGTCATGATCTCATGATTAGTGAGTTCCAGCCCCGACTCAGGCTCCGTGCTGACAGCTTGGAGCCTGGAGCCTGCTTGGATTCTGTGTCTCCCTCTCTCTGTGCCCCTTCCCCGCTCATGCTGTGTCTCTCTCTCAAAAAATAAAATAAACATTAAAAAATGTTTTTAAAAAAGAATACACGTTCCCCACCTCCCACCACAAACTGGTACTATTATTTTTTGGCTTAAATTAGCTAGGAAGAGGCATGGACAAATACAGAATCCTCACCCAACAATTAGACAATATATTTTCTTCTCAAGCACACACAGAAAATTTACAACTAGAACATTGCAGTAGGCTGAAAAATGGTCCCCAAATGATATCTATCTCCTAATCTCTGGAACCTGTGAATGCTACCTTATATGGTCAAAACAGAAAACAAGAACAAAAAAGAAAAAAGAAAAAAAGTTTGAGGGAGGCCTTTGCAGATATGATTAAATCAAGGGTCTTAACATACGGGCAAATTTGCCTGGACTATCAAGATAGGCCCTGAATGTAACCACAAGTGTCCTTGCGAGGGAGTGGAGAAGGAACTCTAACACAGAGGAGGAGAAGAGAAGGCAGCATGACCACAGAGGCTGACAGGAAGTGACGCAGCCACCAGAAGCTGGAAGAGGCAGGGATGGATTCTCCCCTAAAGCGTCTGGAGGCGGCCTGACCTTGCTGACACCTGGATTTCAGCCCACTGATGTGGTCCCCGGAGTCCTCTACGTAGACATTGTAGCATATGTTCATTTTTAATAAGATTTCCTTACAAAGCACACAGAGACTCAGCAGATACCGAATAAATGCGATGACATGATGAACAATTAAGTTTCCTCTCTCGGCGGCCTGAGTTTAAGGGAATGGACCTTAAATGATGTGGGCGCTGAGCAGCTCTGAGGAGGGCAGGGCAGGAAAAAATTACACACAGGCTTCAGCGATGAAGAAATGGAGGCTGAGAAAAGCAGGCCAGTTAGGATCAAAGCAAACCCACAGAAAGCAGCAGAGATGCCACCAAGGAGCAGCAGGGGCCTGAGACAGGTGGCTGCCGGTCACGGGGCCGCTAAGTTCTAGGAGGCCGGCCGAGCAAGCATTCCTGTTCTCCGATGGCCCCGAGGCCCTGCTTACTGGCCCTACTCAAACCCTGCAAAGAACCCTCCCCACACTTCACCAGTCCACTCTTACCTGAGCTGCCGTGAGTGAGGACCCACCACCTGCAACCAGGGCCGTGAAGCACAGGAAACGTGTTGCAGGCCCTAACCAGACTCCTGCTACGGCATGCCCTGGGTAGAATACTTAGCCTACTTAGTGTGATTTCTCAGGTTCAGAATGAAAATAAGTGGAACAGATGGGGGCAAGGCTTTTAAATAAGTTGGGGAATGGAATTTTAGTGGGAAAAATGTGGTACATAATATCTATACCTGACCTTTTTAGACTACTGTGAATTACTACTATCTTAAGCAATGATTATTAAAAGAAATGGGTGGTAAATTTTGTTTTAGAGATGATAGACGTTATGAATAAATCCTTATAATTTCCACTGGATACAAAGAGCCAAGAAAAACCAAAAAACCCACCACTGACACTGATGATCAGTTGACTCTATAAATAATTATTAAACTCACCATACCAGTCTCTATGTTAGGTGGATTGAGATAAATGTGTGGATTTCTAATGTAACCATCTTTGTATGGTTCATCTGGAAAGTGATAAGCATTAGACCTTCTGAAATAAGGTCTGTCATGAGGCAGATTGAAGAGGTCATGTAACTCCTAAATGAAATCAGAATCAGTGGAAGAGAAAAAAGTTAAATAACTTAGATTCCTTATCAGTAAACAAACTCAAGCTAAAGATATAAAACAAAACTAATTATATACTGGCTATAAAAGTTATCAAACACACATAATTCACTAAACTAATATAATATGATAACATATAGAATAATAATATTATAACAAACTAAAACCAAATGAGAGTTATGTATGTTTTTCTATGGATATGGGTAAAAATGGGAAGGGAACGCAGAAAAAATGAAAATGCAGTTGACCCTTGAACAATGCGGGGATTAGAGACACTGACCCCTCAAAAACTGAATAGCCACTGTTGACTGGAAGCCTTATAAACACATTAATGATTAATACATATTTTGTATGTTATATGTATTATATACTGCACTCCTACAATAAAGTAAGCTACAGAAAAGAAAACATTATTTAGAAAATCGTATGGAAGAGACAATACATTTATAGTGCTGGATTGTATAGTGCTGAAGATAATCTATGTACGAGAGGATCCCTGCAGTTCAAACCCGTGTTGTTCAAGGGCCAGCTGTAATTTGTCAGAGTGAGAGAAGTAAGATAATGTCAAATTAATTATTTATTACAACACAATCTGTTAAAACACATCCAGGCTAGAGACTGGTTTTGAAACAGCCTTGCAAATGAGTAAATTATAATGAACAATAATAGAATTATGTGACAGTATTTTGAAAAATCATGCTTAGAGTACTTCACAAATACAAGGGGTAGTGATTAAATTATGAAGTAGAAATTCGGTGGTAGGAAACCAACCAATAGGGCATCAAAATTAAAATGCACACACGTGTTTAAAATGCAAAATTTTCCCAACTGTATAAAAGTGTGACAGTTACTTTGTAAAGTCCAGCATTTTCCTTTTTTGTATCTCCTACGTATCTTGCAGTTTGAATGGGATGACGTGGTGCCTTTGCAGGTCAATTCCGCCAGCAACACTTACAGAGGGTGCAGAGGGTTACAGTATGACACGTCTTCCCAGGGGGATGAGGAAGATGCTCCCACAGTATAATTGGATGGGTGCCAGGCAAAGACCAGACATCAAAAATAGGCATTCCAAAACCAGTCATTTCATCAGTCTCAGTTCTTTTAATGCTGATCATGTTTTCTTCAAAATACCTCTAATGAAACCCAAATAACGGTGGGACGTGGGGGATGAAGTATTACTATAAATCCTAATTAGAATTAGCATAAATCCTAACTTTCCTTCTCTGACTGTAATCTTGTCTCTTTCACAAATCTTAAAATAACAGAAGGGAAAAGGAGTTTATTTATAAACACTCAGCAGCAGCTCCAGGCATGTAAGTATCTCTTCATTTCTGTACTTTGTTATGGAAAAATTTCACAGAACATATGAACCACACTGAATGTATGAAATCAAAATGTTACATACGGTTTAGCATTTTTTCACTAATACCACTTTTAAAAAGTTGTATGTGAACAGAAATTACATAACATGTAAAAATAACAGTCTGCTTCCACACTTTCCTCTTAAATCACAAAATAATTTCCATTTATTAGAAATGTTTAAGTAAAAACGAAATGAGTCATGGTCATGTTTTCTCTAAGAACAGGTGAATTGGTTTTACCTTTCTATAGGACTGCAGCTGACCATCTGGAATTCCTGATGGATATGAAATTGTTTTAAGATTTTTCTCCCCTGGCAATAAAAAGTGCAGTGGTTCAGGAACCACAATAGATGTTCCTTTCATATATTTCAAAATGCACTTCTCCATATCAGTTAGTTGATTATGAATTGCATCAACCAGAAGTTTACGAACTCTGTGGAGGGAAATATTCAAGGGCATTAACGAAAGTTATAATGGCTATGAAAAATGAGAGTGGAGAGTAAATATATCTCAAATACAGTAAAACACTTAATTGGACCAGGTTTATGAAAGGAAGTCTAAATTATGCAAAGTGAAGTAAACTGTGTATTTCCTGAGTATAGGTAAAGGGAAAACCCTATAGGTTTTGCACACTACCCTACATCCTCTAAATAAACATTTACTTACTAGATGACTCAGTTTAATAATAAGCAAGGAATAAATCACAGTAAAAGTTACAACAATCCTGGATATGCCTATATGATATTTAAAAACCGACTCTGATTACTTTGGGGAGGAGTGCTCATTCAAATGCAGTAGTAGGACAAAATACTTACTTTCCCCAGGTTTCTTCCGGAGCAACAGATAGAACTACATCAACGGGTAAAATCATACTAACGTAGTGGTGCCCCCCGCTTTCTCTTTCAATGATGGGGGTTACGGCTCCCAAAGAGGTTGACATTTCCAGCATAAGATCTATATTTACTATTTGATGCTATAAAGATAAACAGTAATAGTCAACTTATAGCACATTGAACATTAAATAGTAAGGGCAACTTGCCCTTAAAAAGGACTTTTTAAGGGCCATGTAAAGCTGTATGACAGTAAATTGTTTAAAAGCACAAATCGTAGGGGTGTCTGGGTGGATCAGTCAATTAAGCGTCCGACTCTTGATTCTGGCTCAGGTCAAGATCTTGTCTGTGCTGAGTACAGAACCTGCTTGGGATTCTCTCTCTCTCCCTGTCTCTCTGTCCCTCCCCCGTATTCTCCCTCTCTCTCAAAACGAATACACGTTTTAAAAATGAGTAAATAAAAGCACAAATCTTATCTTTAAAAAAAAGTCTTCTCTGCTTCAAAATAATCTGAGGGAAGGTGGAGAGTGAGTGGGGATGAAGACGAAATCAGACTGACCATGTGTTGATAAACATTTGTGTGTGTGTATCTGTGTGTGTGTGCGTGCGCACTAATAAACACTGAAGCTGACACAGCTTCACCAGTATTCATACGGTATTCTCTCTACTTTTGTAGAGATTTAAAGTAAAAAAAAAAATCAAATGAACAAGATACCAAAGGAACTTTTAAACATACGTTACAACTGTATACTCCTGGTCTAAAGACACAGAGAACTATAAACAAATATTGAACTCTTATTAGTAGGTTTGATTTTGACAGGGGTATACAATAACAACTCTGAAAACACATTCTGTTTTGAACAAATCTGGCAAAATATTGAGGATACTGGAAGCTAGGTTTCTTACTGGAAAACATTTATGAGCCGTGTCAGGTAGGAGTAGAATTAGAAATACAAATAGGATTTACATAGATAAAGAAATGGAGAAATGGCTGATTCCCCAGCTGGAACAGGGACAGTACATGATGTGCCTAGAACACCTTGGGGAATGAAGTAGGAAGTACTCAAAAATACAGTGTCAAAAGGACATTGGAGCTAGCTTAAGGAAGCTTCCATTGGCTAAATCTTATAAGATGTGAGCATCCAAATAACTAATGAGAGTAACAGATTGTAACTCACTGCATAAAATAGGAACCTATGCTTCCATGTTTATAATAAATAAAGAAAAGCAAAGCTCTTCATTATGGTATAATTTCATGTAATAAATGTGGAAGGAAATGATAGAAAAATCACCACTTTGCAACCATCAGGTTAATGTTGGATTCAGGTAAAAATTACCAATTCCAACTGAAGTGGTGAGTAAAACTTTGGTAAGGAATAGGATACATAAGTATAGCCTCAGAAGATAGACAAAGTAAGCCTCACTTAACTACATATAAGGGAAAAAATAGTGTCCTCACAGAGAAGAAAACCTGCAGACACCGCATTAAGTAAGCGATCAGAGTTTTAACACCAACAATAGCAGGAGAAGACTCTTTAATATGATGTACTGAGGGGGACGTGACATTACTTCTGCCATATTCTTACCAACAGTGTACCACCTGAATCTAATCATGAGGAAGCCTAACACATCCCAACTGAGGAGCATTCTACAAAGTAACTGACCCGTACTACTCAAAATGTCAAGCTCCAACTACTGGTAATTCTCAAATCATTTGATCGACAGCCCAGTTTTTTTGTACATTCCATATTTGTAAATCCAACAGCTCACGAGGACATCTCATTGGTGTCTCAAACAACATGACCGAAACTGACCTCATGTCCTCCCCTTCATCCATCTTTACCCAAGCAAGAAACTGGGCATCCCATATCCAATTCGTTTCCAAGCATAATCCATTGCATCCCCTAGATGACTCTTGTCTCCACTCCCTCCTCTCCATTACCATGGCTGTGGGTTTAGTTCAGCTTCTTCTGAGGTGGCCCCTGTCCACCTCTCTAACCTCATGTCATTTTCCCGTAACAGCCTAGAAAAACACTGCAGTCATGTTAACTTGATACAACTTCCTCCCTTAAAGGAGCTCCACTTTTCATGTCCAGTATCTGCCAAGTCTGTGGCATATGGCAAGTACTCAATAACACTGGTTCAAAAAAGCAACAGAACTAAGAACAATATGAAGAAAAGTAAATAATTTCTTACTATCTCATAGCATAATGTGTCACTATCATGTTTCAGAACAATTCCGTTTTATTTATTTTTATATAATTTGTAAACATACTTAGTTGTATACTTTTTGTGGGAGCAAAGAAAGCATCGAAGAAAACCTTTAAGATATGTATTAATATGGAACAAAAGCTGAGACACGTAAAGCAGAAATATGACCTCTGGAAAGTCATTTACTCTTTCTGGACCTCAATAATCTGACCTGTGAAAAATAACAGAGTTGGATTAAATAATCTCTAACATCTCACTCCACTCCAAATTCAAGGATTAAACATTTTTAACTGAGAAGACAGGTGATTTGCTTACCATGTCCGATAACTTTTTGTCTTTCTTTCTCATAAATTTTCGTTTTGTATCTTCTTCCTGTTCAAAGCTAAATTTTTAATACACAAAGATGTTTATAATGTGCAGTGATGTTCTGAAAACATTTCTAGCAGTTTTCAAACATACTCACTGAATAAAGCGCATTATGGTCTTACAAGCAGAACCGTCCGCCAACTCTCCTGGGATGGTGTTTATGTCGCTGTTAGGCCATATGTACACCGAACTGTGGCAAATTTTGAACACAAGTGCATTTGAAGAAAGCTTGGTTGACAGGTCACTTAGCACATGTTTTAGTGCTTTCTTGATAAATATTTCTAAATTAAAAGGACATAAATAGAAGTTACTAAGACGAATTTTAAGCTTTTCAACACGAATGGTTCTAAACACACAAAAGTAGAGCAGAGTAAAACTGACTCCCAAGAACTATTCCCCAGATTCAATAAAAAAATCATTTTGCCTTTCTTTTTGAAAAATTGAGATAAAAGTCATTGACCACAAAAATCTATCCTTTCAACGTGTACAACTCACTTGCTTTTAGCATATTGACAAGGTTTTACAACCATCACTATCTAATTCCAGAACACTGTCATCACCCTGTACTTAACCTGTACTTAACAGAACCCTGTACTTAACAGCACTCATTCCCCGTTCCCTCTGCACTTACCCATGGCACCGCTAATCCACTGTCTCTATAGATTGGCCTATTCTGGATACTTCCTACAAATGGAATGACACATCATGCGTCCACGTCCACCTCTCACCCAGTATAGTATTTTCAAGGTTCATCTATATTGTAGCATAAATCAGTACTTCATTTCTTTTTATGGCCGAATAAAACTCCCTTGTATAGATACCACACAGTTTGGTTATCCATTCAAAGCGGAAACACATTTGGGTTGTCTCTTTGCTTTCTGGCTCTCATGAATAATGCTATGAACGTTTGTGTGCAAGTTACCGTGTGCATGTTTCCAACTCTCTTAGGAAGTGCTTGCTGTATTCTCTACCTAGGAGTAGAATTGTTGGGTCATAGGGTTAACTCTACATTGAACTTCTCAAGGAGCTGCCAAACTGTTTCCAAAGGAGCTGCACCATTTTATATTCCCGCCAGCAATGTAGGAGGATTTCCTTTTAATTTAATACAATTTTGGAATATGTAAAACATTTTCATGGTTCAAGAAGATATATTTAAAGAAGATAATATATACTTGTCCTAGCTTTATACTCTTAAATCCTAAACCTATTTAACCTTGTGATTACAATATTTATTTAACTATTACACTGATATCTTGATAAATAAATACCTTGGGGTTGTGGTAGAGAAAAGATTACTTATAACAAGTCAGATTTTAAGACATCTTGATCTGTTTCAGAAAGCTGAATTTAAAGATTTTCAGCTGCACTACAAAAGATAAACTTAATTCCTCGATTATCTTCTGTTTATCCCTGAAGGTCCATGAGGTAATGTAATCTAAAAAAATTGCGAAGTCTTTAAAGTTAAGTACCTCCTTCTTCTATATATTCTCATTAATGATTCTCTTCTTTGCGTATTTGAAAGACTGATATAGTAGGAATATAATAAATCAAAAGACAAGCTCAAATACATTAATTACTAGGTAAAAAGCATCTACAGTGTCAGAAAGAACATTATGCATTCTTTCCCTTCGTATTTCCATGGAAACGATGGCCAGCTAGTGATCTCCTTCAAGGAACTTAGCACTTTTCATTCCTTATCTTTCTGAACTTCTCTTTGTCTTCTGACACCACCCATCATATTTTTCATGAGTGATTTTATTTATTATCGTGGTGTGGCTTATCATCCTTCAGAGATATTCTCGATCTCTAGTCCTGACCACTCTCCCTTAAGTTTTGGATTCAAATTACCACATGCCTGCTGGGAATCTGCACTTGATATACTCTGGCATCTTATATGAAACACATCTCAAATACAACTCCTCATCTTTCTCCTCTGATATTCTTTACCTCCGTTTGTGGCCTTAGCCCAAATCAGAAACAGGAAGACATCCTAGAATTTGCTTTATACAATCTCTGCTGAGTTTTCCCCCATAGAATTCTTGTACCATTCCCATACACCATAACCTTGAAGAGAGTGGGCTGTGGAGACTCAGGGTTATGCATAGGTGCAAGTCTGCAATGCACAAATCTGGGTGCCTCATTTACATTGTGCTCATTTATATTCATATTTATAGTGACAATTTTTCACCAGTGGGCAGTGAACTTTTTTAAGAGGGGGACATCTTCCTAATTTGCCTAGAGGAACCTTATGGGCTAGTGGTGGTGCTGGAACACAATCCCTAAGTTTAAATCCAATTTATATAAGTTACCAACCATATGATTTAAGTTTATTCATCCTATCTCTCACTCAGTTTCATCTGCAAAATAAAGAGAATCCTGATATATTTCATCATCAATTTTATAATAAAAAAAAGTTTGTTTTGTTTTGTTTTTTGTTTTTTTTGTCAGACCTACCATTAGCAGTAGCTAGCTGAAAAGCTAGATCAAGGCCTCCTCTTATTCTGAAGAGTACATCCACAGTCTCTGAAATCACCTAAGACAAAGAGAACCAAAATTCCGTCATAAAACAAAACAAACTCATCCTCATACAAATGAGACTGTATCTGAGATTGGGCTAAGGCATTAATTAACCTGTATTCTTCAAATTATTTCATGAGTTAATTCTTTGTTTTTTGCAGAAAAACAAAACACCCTAAATTCTAAATCAGGAGTTCTTAATCTTTGTTCCACAATGAAATCACCTGAGGAGCTTAAAGTACTTACACCCGGGCTGCACCCGAGCAATTGTGATTAAATGATCTGGGACGGTCTAGGCACAGGGATATTTAAAAGCTCCTCTGTGCCAGTGATTCTAATATAAAAAGGTTGAGGACCACTGATTTAAAACAGTATTTCCAAATTATGGTCTTCACAATGGGTTTAAGAATGACATGAAAACATCAATAGTGAAGAACTAGTTTAAGAACCGGACAAGAACGATGAATCTAATATGATGACAGTGGTGGTCAAGACAATGAGAGTAAATTGACACATCATAATGGTGGGGATGTGAACTGTAGAACTCTTCTTCAGAGGGCAATGTGGCCATAAGAATCAAAAGTCTTATACTCAAATTCTCGGCCTAGTGATTTCTGCATTCAGAAATTTAGTCTAAAGAAATTTGCTGAGCACACAGAGGCCCCGGCATAAGGATGTTAAACTAAACGTTAACAGCGGGAGATTGGGTAAATAATTACGAATACTATACAGTCATGAAGAATCTCTATGCTTTAGAAGAATATTTAGTAGCATAGGAAAATCTTGCACTTTATAAAGGGAAAAAGCCCTTGTGAAATGGAACCTATTAGTAGTTCCTAATATGAGTTTATATGTTGAATTTTGAGGAGTTGATGACATATGACAAATGACAGGTATCATTTTGTGGGGAATGGGGAGAGAAAGAGGAAGGGAATTTCTGAGATGAGGTTTCAAAGCTTTCATCAGATACTCAAAATAGGTCCCAAACAGGCTGAAGAACCACACTACACATTACGAACCCTATTTTAAAATAAATGAATAGATACTAACATTTATTGAGCTCGTAAAATGTAAAAGTCACTATGCTAAGTGGCCGGACATGTATTAACTCTCATCCTCAGAATATCATGAAGTAGGTACCATTACTATTTTTCTCTTTACAATTCCCTCCTCACATGTTTAAAAGGGTGATTGTTTTTATTTATTCCACAAACTAACCTGTTGAAAGGGTATACCCTTTGCCCCAGTTCTACTTCTGGAAATTTGTGCTAAGGAAATAATCGAAGTTCAGTGAAAATGAGCTTCAATGTTGTCCACTTAACATACTGTTGTTCATCATAGCAAAAAAAATTTTTTTGGAAGCCACTTAAATAGTTACCAATAAGAAGTCAGTTAAATAAAGAACAATACTACCATAGAAAATATTAGGCACCCATTTGAACAAAAAATACTTAATGACAATGCAAGATACCGAAGAAGACAAAATTTAGAAAGACAGGCAAGGGCAAATTTACACTATATGATTTTGCACAAAGTAACTAGTCACTCAGTACTTTTGTACTGTTCTGTAAAATTGGAAAAAACCTATTTCATAGGGTTGTTGTGAAGATTCCACAAAAGATCTTCAGTGAAAGGACTAGAATCTCCCTAGGCTTCTGAACGGAGATCCTCTCTGAAGAAATAATAGTTAAGCTGAGATGTGAAGGGTACGTAGGTATGAGTATTAACAATTCCAAAGGAAAGATGGGGGTGTAGAGGGGAGAACCCATTCCAAGCAGCGGCATAGATTGGTGAAGATCTGCTTAAAAAATTTAAAAGACTGCCACAGATGGTTAGATCTGATGGTGGCAAGGACAGGGATGGTTGCAGTAGAGTGAATGACAATTGACAGCCATGTAGGAGTAAGAATGCATAGCATCTGATTATTGATCAGATGTGCAGGAGTTAAGAGGAAGGTGTCAAGGATGATTTCCAGGTTTCTGGCATGCACAACATGCTGGGTGTGGGTACCATTTACCAAGCTGGGGATCAGTGGAGGAAGAGCGGTTGTGGGATGCCAGGAGGTGGAAATAATGAATCAGTTTTGAACTTGCTGAGTTTGAAATACATATGAATTGGGGAGCCTGGGTGGCTCAGTCTGTTAGTTCCAGCCCCACCTAGGGATCTGTGCTGACAGCTCAGGGCCTGGAGCCTGCTTCAGGTTCTATGTCTCCCTCTGTCTCTGCCCTTTCCCCGCTCATGCTCTGTCTCAAAAATAAATAAACATTAAAAACAATTTTTTTAAATGAAATACATATGAATTATCTGAGTGAAGGTACAACCAGTAGATCTGCAGATGTAGAGCTCGGAATACAGTTAAAAAATTTGTTTAATGTTTATTTTTTTATTTTGAGAGATAGAGATGCGAGCAGGGGAGAGGCAGAGATAAGAGAGAGAGAATCCCAAGCAGTCTCTGCAGTCATCGCAGAGCCCTTGCGATCTGACCTGAGATCATGACCTGAGCAGAAATCAAGAGTGACACGCTTAACTGACTGAGCCACCCAGGCGCCCCTGGAATCCAGTTGTAAAAGCTGGAGATAACAAATTTGGGCAGTCTTTAAAGAAAGTTACTCGTATCTTTCCCGGGTCCAATACTTCTTCAAACCTTCAAAAACGCCTAATATAATCCCTCGTTCTCAAAATGCATACACAAGAAGGAGGCGCGGGCAGCGCAGGTCCTAACGTTGAGCTGGGGTATTCCAGGTAGTGTCGGGCAGTTGTCCCCCGGCTGAGACCACCGAGTTCGCAGCTGCCACCGTGGGCCCTGGCAGGACCAGCTCCTTCCAAAGGCTGTGGAGCCATGGAAGCTACCGAAACCCGAGGGGAAACACAAGCGGCGATGGCGAGCAGAGGTACTCACCATGTCTGCGACGTGGCGAAGACAAGGACTCTGACGTCTGCCCTAGTGCTCAGCCCGCTGGCCCGGAACTGGTGTTTCCAGGGACGGGGCCTCGGAAGGCTGACTACAATTCCCAACATGCCTCGCAGCAACGTCATGGGGGCGTATCCCATTACATCTCCTCGCGGGGGATAATGGGGCGGGGTCAGCAGCTTTTCTTCAGTAAATTCTATTGGTTGAGTCATCCGTATTCTATAGACACTGTTAAGTCTTTCACTGTGTTCCTCGCGGAGGTTTCGAACTCTCCAGGTATCCTTCCGTAGCGTCCTTTGAAACGAGTCCTCCCGTACCCGAGGCAACGCGCCACAATAAACACCTGCGGCCACCGTCTGCCCCCGCGTCGCGGGGAGCGTGCCGAGGCGCTTCGCAGCGAGGCCTCGCGCGGGAAGCGCTTGCGCGGGGAGGCTCGTGGCCCCCGCCGCTCCTGCCGCTGAGTCAACCCGGACGGGAGCTCAGACGCCCTGGTCCCGGTTGTGGCACCGGTGCTCTGCTGAGAGGTGACTTGGTCCTGCGGGCCGCCGGGTGTTGTGCGTTAGGTATCTACCTCCTTTGAGCCTGTTTCCCTTCTGGGAAATCACTTTCCTGTCGCCTCAGCCAGAGGTTTTCCGCCCCTCCTTCACCGCCCCTCCCCCCGCTCCGGAGAGACCTTGCCAGGTTCCACTTGTGTTAGTCTTCACCGTGTACTTGTCTGCTCAGATTGTAAGCTCCCTGGGGTCAGGATCCACGCCTTTTAAAATGTTTTCCTAGCTTCTATCAGCGAGCTTTACCCAGAGGAGGCGTCTGCAAAGTGTCTGTTAAGTGAATGAGCGATTTTGTAAATGTTGCCCAAGAAGAGTTGAGAGGAAAAATAGAAGGCGAGAGCTTTTTTTCCCCTTTCCTTTCCTCCCTTCCGTGGCTCACTTTGTTGTGTGGCAGACGCTGCGCAGACGGTGGAAATACTGTGATAAGGGAGAACCAAGCTGCCCGCGGTGCCTGCCTTCCTGTAGGCAACAGTTTCGTGGGGAAAAGGCAGCTGCTAATTACAGGATCGGTACAGGGTGAACGGAACGTGATAACCAGTTAGACAGGCTGCTATGGCAGAGGGAGTTAAAGAAGGGATGAATGAGGTACACAATCTGAAAGATCAGTGTTAATTGGGGGAAGTAAGGGGTGGGCACAGTGAAGCACTTGCATGAAGGGAAACAGCACGTGCCATGGTCCTGTGGCTGGAGAGAGCCTTACCTGAGAACTGGAAGAAGACAAATGGAGCCCAGGTGCCAGGGAATGGGGTTCCTATGGTGTCGGATGTGGGTGATAGTGGACTTTGGGGGGCCACGTAAAGGATCTGAGTCCCTGTAACAGCACAGGAAGCCCTTGTGGTTGGGCAGTGGGATGGAGCTTTGAAACAGGCTGCAAATGGAAGTAGTATATCCCGGCTGACTGACGTTTATTTTTATTTATTTACTTTTTTAATGTCTATTTTTGAGAGAGAGAGGGAGAGGCAGAGAGAAAGGGAGACACAGAAACTGAGGCAGGCTCCAGGCTTTGAGCTGTCAGCACAGAGCCTGACTCCGGGCTCTAACCCAGCAACCATGAGATCATGACCTGAGCTGAAGTCAGGTGCTTAAGTGACTGAGCCACGCAGGCGTCCCCGCCTCTCCCCCTCACCCCCATTTACTTTAAAAATATACCTGATGAGAGGAAGAAGTGGAATGGGTTGGGGGGAAGGAAGCATTTCTTCTTATGCTGTAGTTTTTTTTTTTTTTTTTAAAGTTTATTTATTTTGAGAGTGTGCATGGGGGAGGGGCGAGAGAGGGAGAGAGAGAATCCCAAGCAGATTCCTGGCTATTAGGATGGAGCCAGATTGAACTCATAAACTGTGAGAGCATGACCTGAGCCGAGAGTCCCATGCCCAACCCACTGGCCCACCCAAGCACCCCCTAAAGCTTTAAATGGAATCTTTGCTTGCCCCTTGATACTACGTGTTAGTAAAGATTCATGCTCAGAGGAGCGACAGTTCCAAATAGGCACACCTGTTTAGTGTCACTGAAATTCAAGGCAAAAGGTAATCACCTTGAATTATAAACTGGGAAGCATAAGCCAATGCTTGTTTTATTCACTAAATGTGTGCCCAGTACCTAGATCTGCTTGGTACTTAAAAAATCCTCTGATGAAATGGAGGCAAATCTTCCTTAACTCTTTCTTTCTAGAACACGTGTAATTAAAAAACAGAATCTAAACATTTGTTTAATGTGATATTTCAAAAGAAAGGGGTGCCTAGGCGGCTTATTCGGTTAAGCGTCTGACTTCGGCTCAGGTCATGATCTCATGGCTCATGAGTTCTGCTGTTAGCGCAGAGCCTGCTTCGTATCCATTTTCTCCCTCTCTCTCTGCCCCTCCCACACTTGTGCTCTTTCTCTCTCTCAAAAATAAACACTAAAAAAAAAAAAAAAAAGGGAAATTCACAGTTGCAGTATGCTCTTTAACAAATACTCTTAATTCGTGGATTTTTGTTTGTCGTGTTGTTCTTTATTTTAATCTTGCCTAGACAATGGTCCTTTCCCACCCATCCCCTTTGTGAACTAATTTTGCCAGGGACACATTTCTTGTATTCATTTAAACTTGAAGAGACTCAAGAACTGTAGGATGTAACACATAGTAATTGTGTGTGTTGTGCATTCTGAAAAACTGTTGTGATTTCCAGTATGAGCGACAATGCAGTATGTTTAAATCATTTGATCTAAACTGAGAGTGTCCCGCCTTATATAATTATGATTTTTTTTTTAATTTTTTTTTTCAACGTTTTTTATTTATTTTTGGGACAGAGAGAGACAGAGCATGAACGGGGGAGGGGCAGAGAGAGAGGGAGACACAGAATCGGAAACAGGCTCCAGGCTCCGAGCCATCAGCCCAGAGCCTGACGCGGGGCTCGAACTCACGGACCGCAAGATCGTGACCTGGCTGAAGTCGGACGCTTAACCGACTGCGCCACCCAGGCGCCCCTATAATTATGATTTTTAAATCTACTTGGAACTTCTCAAAAGCAGGATGTATCTGCAGTGTTTATACCACACTACACAGTGACGATTTTATCATTTACCACAGACGAATGGCAGTGCAACGGATGCTGTCATACACATTTCTTTGTAACGTGTGGATACTTTACCTGGAGAATTTAGGGGAGGGTTCGTGGTGCTAATTTGGGAGGGCCATTGCTCCCCTCCAGCCCCTCAAAGTAGATTCTTTCCCTATGTCATTTGGGACCATTGTTTTATAGTGAATGCCCACTCTCAGACTGAAAGTAAATTGGACTGAAACTTAGCAATCACCTTTTTCCTAAACCTTTTCCCTGTATTTTTCAATGTAAGGTAGGATTTTGCTATAAACGAAATAGCCGCAAGGAACCTCTTGAGGTTGTCCGTATAGAAAGCACCGCCACAAGCAGCAGCCATGCCTGCAGAAGGAGGGAAGACGGATATGGAGAGGATTGGCCTCTTCAGTGAGATGGAGTATGTTACTGTTGGCGATAAATATGTGTCCTCATTTAATCGTAAGTATATCTGGTTTTCTTTACAGCCTAATAGTGGGTGTTCTATAGGAAATTTTGGATTTAATATTTGGGTTAAATGATATTTTTAATGCTCTATATTTTAAGGCATTAAGTTTTATTTATTTTTTTTTATTTTGAGAGAGAGAAGGAGAATGAGAATGAGAATCCACTGACGAACTGTGAGATCGTCACCTGAGCCCAAATGAAGAGTCAGATGCTTAACCCACTGAGTCACCGAGGCTCCCCTTAAAGCATTAACTTTAAAGTCGAGTAAATTTATGAAATTTCAGTACAGTTAAGAGAGAACTTAGTTTCGTAAGAGCAGGAAGCTTCTTTCATTGGGATACCCTACTTTCTTACATTCTCTTCATAGATAATTTCACTTCTTTCCGAAGGTGCATGGCAGTTTTCTCTCAGAATATTTTGCTCAGATGGGACACTGCTATGCAAGCAGCATTTACGTTTGCATCCCAAAAGGCCATCCATGATTACTTTCTTGAAGAATGAAATGCTATGTGAATAGCTGAGGGAGTTTTAGAAGAGTCATAAATAATAAAAAGAGCTAAAGTAAAATAAAAATTTTATATGTCTTAGTTAAATTTCTGGCTATTCAATGACTTCTTTGTTACAATTAGAATACCCTGACATGAAACATCTCCAAGATATATTGTTAAATAAACAAAAAAATCAAGGTGCAGAATAGTTTATTATATAGCATGCTAAGCATTAAAAATGGAAAAGGGTATATATGAAAATATTCATTGGGACATGCCTAAACATTCTCTGGAAAACAAATATCACAAATTCCCTTGGGAGAGGAAGTGGGTGGCCGAGTATGGAGGAAAATTTATTGTAAAAACATTTATATTACTGCATTTGGAACCATGTGAATATACTACCTTTTCAAAAATTTAAGTTAAAAAAATCAGTGATACAAATTCATATTTAAATAACTAGTTGCTTTAAGGATTGTTCGCACTTCAAAAAAGTTTTCACATTGGTGAAGGACTTCCCAAATTGAGCTCTTCTAGATCTAAGTTATAATAGAAGTTCTACATATTTATAAAAACAACGTTTTAAAAAATTGGCCACTAGTACTTCATTGTATAAATATAACACATTTATTTATCTGCTTTCCTGTTGGTGGACATTTGAGTTGTTTCCTGTATTTGAATATTATGAATGAAACTGCTATGAACATTCCGGTTCATGCCTTTTAGTGGATATAGACACTTATGTGTCTTGAGTATATATCTAGGAGGGGAATTGCCTCATTTTGATTATGGAACACCATTCCCTTCAACCTAAACACACACACACACACACACACACACACACACACACACACACTCATACACATGTACTTACTGATGATCTCACATGGTGTTTCCTAATATATAGAGAGGGAAGCATTAGATTAGATGATTGTTAGGGTCTCTCCCAGCTCTAAAAGTCAGAGTCTATAACCAAGACCTTGATCTAATTATTAAAATATTGTGATGGAAACCTCTTAGGTCTTATTGTCAATGTGGTCTATAATGTAGAGCTTTCAGTGAGCATTTTGAGACAGCATTTTAGAGCTCAAAACTCAAAATTAGAGTTGGCCCAAATCAAAGTTTGAAACTTTTCTCAGTTGCTTTTCATGTTCTTTAATTATTAGTGAGCTCAAAATGATGATATTCCTAATTTATTTTTAAAGGACCCTTTAATGACGCTGCAAGCAAAAATAAACAGATGCTACCTGGGGGATCCAAAGCAATGTCAAATCTCCAGGCAGGTTATTTTGATCCCCATTTTGTAAGGATATTTGAAGGTGAAGGCTATGTAAATCTGAATCAAGTGAGGAGACGGCATATGATGGAAGAAGCCAAAAAAAACCTAGGCAAAGCCTTCCTCCCTAGTAATGGAGATAAAAAGCCGTAAGTGTTTGGGGGAAAAGTCATAAATTCATTTCCTACACCTTTCTCTCCTCTAGCCCAAATCAAGTATTTTTCTAGAGGACTTACTTAAGTATGATTGATTTTTTTTAGAGTATGATTTTTAGGATGAGCTTATCTCAGGTGGAGACAGTTATATTGGATGATATAAGTTGACGGGTAGTTTTAGTTAAGTAGATCCTCATCTCATTAAATTTATGCTTATGACACTGCTATTAGTTTATATAATAAAAGCCAGATAAATAATGCAAATAAATTTGTTTGAAAATCTTGAAAAAACTGCCTTGGGTCATCATTATCTGTGTCCTTCACTATTTTTTCTGCTTTGCAAAAATTTTTTAGAAAGTATAAATAAAAATTGTAAAATTTGGTGAAGCCTTTTTTTTGATAAAAAGTAATTTATCAAGACATGCTATTTAAAAACAATTGTAAAGGTAATGCATGGACTTAAACAATATTTTAGTTGTGACAGTTGTCAATGTGAAGTTTCATTTTTTTTTTTTTCTTAACGTTTTACTTATTTTTGAGACAGAGAGAGACACAGCATGAACGGGGGAGGGGCAGAGAGAGAGGGAGACACAGAATCGGAAGCAGGCTCCAGGCTCTGAGCCATCAGCCCAGAGCCCGACGCGGGGCTCGAACTCACGGACCATGAGATCGTGACCTGAGCCGAAGTCGGAAGCCCAACCGACTGAGCCACCCAGGCGCCCCTGAAGTTTCATTTTTTTATCTTTAAACCATTGAACAAAGAAAATCATATAGTCTGTTATATCATATTATTTGGCTGAGCTTTATAATAAGATGCTAATGCACACTCTATAATGTTGACTGTCTCTGTAGAATTTATGAAAGATGAGGATTGGTTGAAGGCCAGTTTTGTGCTTGTGCTATTTTTTTGAGGTTAGTAAAACTGCAATTTTCTGAATTAATGGAAACTATTTTCACTTCCTAGAGATTGTGAAATTTTGTTTATGTGGAACATTTAAGATAAGCATAAAAAATTAAAAACCTCTCATCTCAAAATTTGTGACTTTGAAAAATGGGCGAAATAAGACTAAAAACTAAAAAAAAATGGTTGCTTTTTTCTTGCCAGTGTTGGGCAAGTCAATTCCATTACATATATTTTGCTCCTTTTTCAGTCATTTTTTGTGAATCGTGGTCAAATATGTATAACACAAAATTTGCTGTTTTAATTTGCTCCGTTTTTTAAAAACTGTATTTAAGATGTGGGTTAGGAACCTACTATGGCACGATAGGCGGTCCGGTGCCATTCTTCAGCACACAGTTGAAACCCAGAGACAAATATGAGGTACCTGGAAAGAATTTATACACAAACCCGGGAAAGAAAGGAACAGGATATGGGTAAGATACTTTTCATGGTTTCATATAATTTGTTTTGAAGTTAAATAAAATTTAAAATTTCTGAATCATGAAGTCACTATTACTTAATTTTTTCTTCCTTAGCTATGCAAATATTACCATAGGTAAACAGTTTTCACACTCTGCTGATTTCTACGATGCACCCAAACTAAATTTTAAGGTAAAATAATCTAATTTTAACTTTCTTCAATCTTTCTCTTAGTTGAAGTCGAGAATTCATTTGTGATCTAATTATGGATTGCTTTATTTTATCTATATTTGTGTTACCAGGGCAATGGTAGACCGATATCTATGAATTGTGATAATTTTACCTTTTTGATACTAGATTCCCATATCTCGCTGTAGATCTTCTCAGCTCTTCCCAGGATGAGCTTTTATCTCTTGCTAATTTACTACATCTACCTTATATCTCTCTAAGCTAGCTGTGAGACCTTTCTTACTTGGCCTAATCAGCTATACCTATTTTTGAGTAGAGGAGTCATGTCCTAACCCTTAGGACACCACCACACCCTAATATGTTGTGCGTAAGACAGTAGTGGTGGTACTTTTGGCCTAATCAAGCCATTCTGGTAAATGAGTGGAATGCAGGAGTGATGGGAGGTAAGAAGGTGGAAGGTAGAGAATGGATGAACACCTACAGAAGAGAGAGTGATAGGATGAGAAGAGAGTGCTCACTATACTAAACCACAGAAATAAAAGCTAAATGTACTGGTATATGCCTCTACACTCATTTTATATAATCTTCGACTTAGAACGAAACATAGTCACTTGTTTGCAGAATGCCTACATGAGAATGAGTAGAGGAACCCTTGTAAATATTGGGACACTGTCAACATAATTTAACAATTTCCATATAACAAAAAAGCTGGTATTAATGAAAAGTCAAGTTTGGACATTAAACAACAGAAATTAAATAGCAAGCATTTTATTAGTTTTTGTTTTAGGCCTGCAGTCTTCCAACAATTACGCTGTGGTGACTTTAAGCAGCAGTGGGGCTACGAGATAGAAGGATAGTGGCCATTTTTAGTGTGTCCACACTCAAGCAAAGTTTTCTATTAAATTGGGCAGAAATCTCGGTCATTTAATAATAATAAGCATCTTTGTTTCTATGTGTGGATTATTAGAAAATTAATGTATAAACTGCTTTTCATCTGTAGGAATAATAATAATACATGATATAAACATATACAAGGCAATTTTATCAGTGGCTCAGTAATGAGTCTTTTATCCTAAATTTTATGTGGTAAGATACTTTTCTCTCCTTATTGTAAAGTTCTTTTTTTATATTCAGAACGTATTATTTATAAGTCAGTTATTTTATATCCTTGGACTTTCTAAAATTAATTCTGAAAATAATTTTAAAAATGCATTCTTGCTTTTTCTTTTAGAATTTAATTTTTAATTTTAATTTAATTTTTTATTTTTTTAAATATGAAATTTATTGTCAAATTGGTTTCCATACAACACCCAGTGCTCATCCCAAGAGGTTCCCTTCTCAATGCCCATCACCCACTTTCCCCTCCCTCCCACCCCCCATCAACCCTCAGTTTATTCTCAGTTTTTAAGTCTCTTATGGTTTGACTCCCTCCCTCTCTAACTTTTGTTTTTTCCCCCTTCCCCTCCCCCATGGTCTTCTGTTACGTTTCTCAGGATCCACATGAGAGTGAAAACATGGTATCTGTCTTTGTATGACTTTATTTCACTTAGCGTAACACTCTCCAGTTCCATCCACGTTGCTACAAAGGGCCATATTTCGTTCTTTCTCATTGCCACGTAGGACTCCATTGTGTATATAAACCACAATTTCTTTATCCATTCATCAGTTGATGGACATTTAGGCTCTTTCCTTAATTTGGCTATTGTTGAGAGTGCTGCTATAAACATTGGGGTCCAAGTGCCCCTATGCATCAGTACTCCTGTATCCCTTGGGTAAATTCCTAGCAGTGCTACTGCTGGGTCATAGGGTAGGTCTATTTTTAATTTTTTGAGGAACCTCCACACTGTTTTCCAAAGAGGCTGCACCAGTTTGCATTCCCACCAGCAGTGCAAGAGGGTTCCTGTTTCTCCACATCCTCTCCAGCATCTATAGTCTCCTGATTTGTTCATTTTAGCCACTCTGACTGGCGTGAGGTGATATCTCAGTGTGGTTTTGGTTTGTAGTTCCTTGATGAGGAGTGACGTTGAGCATCTTTTCATGTGCCTGTTGGCCATCTGATGTCTTCTTTAGAGAAGTGTCTATTCATGTTTTCTGCCCATTTTTTCACTGGATTATTTGTTTTTTGGGTGTGGAGTTTGGTGAGTTCTTTATAGATTTTGGATACTAGCCCTTTGTCTGATACGTCATTCGCAAATATCTTTTCCCATTCCGTCAGTTGCCCTTTAGTTTTGTTTAGTTTAGTATTAAAATTTTTTTTTTGATGTTTTATTTTTGAGAGAGAGAGAGGGAGAGAGAGAGAGAAAAAGAACAATCAAGGGAGGGGCAGAGAGAGAGGGAGACACAGAATCCGAAGCAGGCTCCGGACTTTGTGCTGACTGCTCAGAGCCCACTTTTGGCTTGAATTTGTGAACTGTGAGATCATGACCTGAGCCTAGCTGACTGAGCCCCCAGGGACCCCTTCGTTTAGAATCTTAAAGAGATTACTCCACTGCATTCTTGCTTGATTATTTCTGACAAGAGATCCCTTGTTATGTTGATTTTTGTTCTTCTCTATGAACTGTCTTTTTCCCTCTGGTTACTTTTAAGATCTCTTTATCACTCATTGAGCAATTTGATTATGATATGCCTTGGTCAGGTTTTCATCTTGCTTCTTGTGCTTGGGGTTTATTCAGCTTCTTGGATCTGTGGGTTTATAGTTTTCATCAAATTTGGAATGTTTTCAGCTATTATTTGTTCAGTTATTTTTTTCTGTCCTTTCATCTTTCTTTCCCTTCTCCTTCAGGGACTCCTAGTACATATGCATTAGATCTTCTGAAATTGTCTCACAGTTTACCAGTGCTTTGTTTGCTTTTTTTTCCTTTTTAATTCTCTTTTTCCCTTCTTTGTATGTCAATTTGAATTGTTTCTTTTCCTATGTCCTCAAGGTCACTAATCTATTTTAACTACAGTGTCTAATCTGCAATATCCTGTGTATTTCTAATCTCACACATTGTACTTTTGCTCTCCAGAAGTTCTGTTTGAGTGTTTTATAGCTTATGTGTTTCTGTGTGGCTTTATGAGCATATACAGTTTAATTACTGTTTCAGTTTCCTTCTCTACTAATTCTAACATCTGTGTTCTTGGTTGATTTTGAATTCTTAGTTTTTCTTCTTGGTACAGGTCATATTTTCCTGCTTTGCATGGTTAATGATTTTTGACTTAATGTTAGGCACTTTGTCATTTACTTTGTTGAGTGCTGTATATTTTTGTATTCTTATAAAAATTCTTGGGCTTTGTTCTGGAATGCAGTAAAATGATTTGGAAACAGTTTGATTTTTTTCAGGTCTTGCTTGGTTTCAGATTTGTTAGGTGGGACAGGAGCAATGCTCAGTCTAGGACTAATTACTCTGTACTACGGGGGCCACCCCTTTCTGTGTGCTCTACCCAGTGCCCTGGGACTCATGTTTTCCAGCAGAACTGATGGAACCAGAACTCTTGCCAGCTCTGTGATAAGAGCCAGACACTGTTACTTTTAGTCTTCTTAGGTGGTTCTTTTTTTGGCTTTGAGTAGTTTCCTCATATATGTGCTGATTTATACTACACTGAATGCTCTAGGGCAGGGGTTGGTAAAACAAACACAGTATTCTAGTAAAACGTGACCATACTCTAGCCAAAGGTGTTCTTTAAAGCCTTTCCTCATGATAACCTGCATCAGAATCACCTGTGGTGACTAAAATGATAGATTTTTAGGCCATATAGCAGACCAAGAGGATCTAGAAATCTCTGAGAGAAGAGCTTGGTATTTTATATAACTTATCAAGAGATTCCTATGAGAACTAAAATTTGAAAAACACTGCCCAAAAAGATAAATGGAATGGTTAAAATTATCATTACCACTGTGATATGGAAGAGGGGAGAGATGATCAGCAAGAAGGGGTAAAATTTCTATGAGCTGGAGAAAGGACGAGGGCAAGCAAAAACAAAGAAAAAGATAAAAAAGAGTGAAAAATCCTGAAAGTGTTACAGTAGCATTCTTGGTAATGCAAGTTTGTCTTCCCTGGATTAACTATCTATTTTAGATTTCATTTATTAAACATTTTCAATTGTTTGTGGAATGACAAAATACCAAATTTCATATTAGAAAAAAGTGAAAAAAGGTATTAATATTCACTTTAGTTGCCTCTTCAAATCTATATTTCATAGCATGAAATTTTTTTTCTACTTTATTAACAGAAATTTTTGTAAGTATTGTCCCATAGAGAAGATTGCAAAATGGAAGGGAAAAAATGACCTCTGTTTTGCTTGAATACGAGGTAGTTAATATAAAAATGTTATAAAGAGTAAGTATTCCTCATTTTTAGAAGTAAAAACTGACAGTTATTTAGGGCCCACCACATGCCAGGTACTTTATGCACTTAATTGCATTTAATCTATACAACAGCATTGGGTGTGTGGAAGGAGAGATTATATCATCTACAGTTGAAGAAAATGTAGCACTAACAGGGTAAGTAAATTTCCCAGAGTCCCTGAGAAATGCTAAAAAGCACAAAGGAGTTGTGATTTGAACAACAAAATCCTTTTTCTTTACTGCATCATACCACCCAGATAATTAATTTAGATTTCTTTAGGTGATAAATAGATCTCTGTACTTGAAATCAATTTATATCTAAAGAGAGCATTCATACTTGTACCTGTTCATAAGTGAGGCATATCTTTTGTATCATAGAAACAGAACATAACAAAGGAATGTTTTAAAGAAGTGAACCCAGCAGTATAGCTATAAAACATCTACATGCTTATGTTAAAATTTAAAAGAAAATTTGACTGTTACTTCTAATGTGAATAATTTATGTCCCACAATTTCAAACACTCTGGTTTACAGAAGGAGAATGAAGAACACCATCGTTTAGTTAAAGGAACACCTTTCAAATCAAATCTTTACCCAAGGGAATATTTTGACACGAATCCTTACTTGTTTGAGAAAGCTTTACCACCAATTAAAAAAACAGAGAAGAAAGAATTACCTGCACACCCCTTTAAGCCTTCTTCTCCTGGTAAAAAGGTAAGTTAAAAATTTTAGAATGAAAAAATATTAAGCGTTATAAAGAACTGTTGCCTCTTTATGTCATTTTGTTACCCATGTAAATAATAAACTTTTGTTTATTATTCACACTCTTATTGAATCACGGTAATAATTGTGAAACCTCTTTTAACAAAATTAGGAAAAGTCACAAAGCATGGCTAGTATAGGGAATAATGAGTTCTTGCAATGAAATAATCATTAATTATTTCAGAGGCATTTGAATTTATAATGGATTTTCTAAGTACCTCTCTAGATTTTAGGTATAATTTTTCACAAAACCATGAAAAGCCAGACCATCTTTCAAGTTTTGAAATTGTTGTTAAAATGAACTATCTCCTACTCTGTTGGTGTTTACAAGTATGAATAAAAATACAAATGCTTCTTTGGTTTATAAACCTTAGTTTATACTTTGTTTTGTCTTTTATGTATCACCTGTTCATTTTCCCTGCTGATTTTCTATTAGGATATTTGTCTTTTTCATATTGATTTGTAAGATCGTTTCATATATTAAGGATATTCTTTTGTCATTGTGTTGAAAACAATTTTTTTGGCTTGTTAAGTCTTTGACTTTTGTTATGGTATTTTGTGCTATTCAGAAGTTTAATAATTTGATGTAGTCAAATTTATCAGTTGTGCTAAGTTTGATGACATTCTCAGAATCACTTTCCTCACCACCAATATTAGAAAAATATACATTCTTGATTTCTTCTATTAGTTTTTTCCTTTTTATTTAAATATTCATTTGAAATATATTTTGAAATAAAGAGCAAGGTAAAGATTCAGCTTTTATCTTTTCAAAATCCAATTTTGAAATTAGGAGGACCCTTTGGGGAGGAGGATATGCTCTAGATCTTGATTGCAGTCATGGTTTCTAGGGTAATACACTGTCAAAACTCATCGAATTGTAAACTTTAAATGGGTGCAGTTTATTGTACATGAATTAGACTTAAAAACTGATTTTTTTAAAAAAAAAGCCAGTTGTTCCTAGCATCACTGATGGAATAATTTTCAACAGCACTGCTTTGAAATGGCATCCTTATCAAATCAAAATTAGCATTTCCATTTTATTTGATGTT
The DNA here is from genome assembly GCF_024362965.1 of Panthera pardus. NCBI lineage: Eukaryota > Metazoa > Chordata > Mammalia > Carnivora > Felidae > Panthera > Panthera pardus. The sequence goes on from NW_026526688.1 coordinate 16,629,810, forward strand.
TATTTCTTTTATTAAAAAAATTTTTTTTTAACATTTATTCATTTTTGAGAGTGAGAGAGAGCATGAGCAGGGGAGGGGCAGAGAGAGAGGGAGACACAGAATCTGAAGCAGGCTCCAGGCTCTGAGCCGTCCGCACAGAGCCCGATGCGGAGCTTGAACTCACAGACCACGAGATCATGACCTGAGCTGAAGTCGGACGCTCAACTGACTGAGCCCCCTAGGTGCCCCAATTTGATGTTTATTTCTACCTGTATGAAACTACTTTTAATTACCATTGCATTTTAATTTGGGGTGGTCTAGTTTCTATCTTGTTACTCTTTAAAAAAATTACATTGGCTATCCTCCCATATTCTCTAGAACTTTGAAGTTATTGTCTAAAGTGCTGGGGGAAAAAAGACTTTGGTATTTTGCTAAAAAGTTAAATCTTTAGATTTTTGGATGTCTTAGCTTGCTTGCTCGCTCGCGCACTCATTAATTAATTAATTAATTAAAAGTTTATTTATTTTGAAAGAGAGAAAGAATCCCAAGCAGGCTCTACACTGATGTGGCGCTTGATCTCCTGAACCGTGAGATCATGACCTAAGCTGAAGTCACAAGTTGTACACTTAACCGACTCAGCCACCCACACACCCCTCAGCATATTTATGATTTGAGTCTTCTGATCTAGAAACAAACTGCTTATTAAAACTTTTATTTCCCTGGTAGAATTCTAAATCTTGCTTCATACAGGTTTATATGTTTTATGTTTTGTTCCTATTTATTTTAAGGCTCTTGTCAACAATTTTTTTCCTATTATATATTCCCTTATGTAATTTGTCTTTATCAAAATATTTGATAATTGGCCACTTCATTAAGTTTTCTTATGTTCTAATGGGTATTATGTTGATTCTCTTTAGATTTTCAGATATGTGATTACGTTATCTGCAAATAATTTTGCCCAATCCTTTCCAGTATTTGTAGCTTTTAAGTCATGTTCATGTCTAGTTGCTTAGCATAGCAATAGTTGTCATCATTTGCCTTAATCTTGAATTTACTGAATTAGTTGAATTTACTCTAGTGTTTCATTTTTATAGATGCCAAAAAAAGGAATAAATTAGGAATGTATGTAGAATGGTACTGAATATTTTGGTTTAATCTATTTAGACCATCTTTTTTTTCTTTCTTTGACTTGTTATAAGGTGAATGATGATAAATTTCTCGGAATGAATTCTGCTTGGCTATGTTGTATTTAAGTATAATACTTTATCTTATTTATTAATATTTTAAGTATTTTTGCATCAATAATTTTAAGTGTAACTGGTCTAATTTTTTTTTTTTTGTATGCTTTGTTTTATCTTGGTATAAGTAGGTGTTAGCGTCTTAAAATAATCAGGGAGATTTTTTTATTTTTCTGTGTTTTGTAACAATTCAGGTAACACCACAAATAACTGTTCCTTACAGGCTTGAAAGAATTCTCATGGAAAATGTTCTGGGCTTAATTTCTTCTATGGTGCCTTATCTGATTTGTATCTCTTTTGAGTCGATTTGACATTTATATTTTCTTTGAAAATAATTTCATTTATGTTTTCAAATTTATCAACATAGAGGTTTACAAAAATGTTATTTTATATTTTTGGTTATTCCATATATGTCTACTCCTTTCTCAATCCTAATTATAATGTAGATTTATCTATTTATTTTGTAAGGCATCATCTGGTGGTTTGGTTTATTTATTTACCATGTATATTTTTCCTTTTTTTTTTTCTTTTTTTTACTTAATTTTTTTTAACTTTTATTTGTTTTTGAGAGGGGGTGGGGGAAATGGCAGAGAGAGAGGGAGACACAGAATCTGAAGCAGGCTCCAGGCTCTGAGCTGTCAGCACAGAGCCCAACATGGAGCTTGAACTCACTCGAACTCACCAACCCTGAGATCATGACCTGAGCCAAAGTTGGATGCTTAACTGACTGAGCCACCCAGGTGCCCCTATATTTTTCTATTTTTAATTAGTTCATTTTGCTTTACCTTTATTAATGAACTTATTTTACTTAAATTTCCTTATTATTTATTGCTCTTCAAAAGAATCTGTGTCCTCTACCTGGAAAACTTGAAATATTACAATTATATCTTTTAATTGAATTAAATTTTCATGTATATTTGGCATAGATATTGTAAGATAATGGATGCCTATTTAAATTGGTTATGATGGGGCGCCTGAGTGGCTCAGTCGGTTAAGCGTCCGACTTCAGCTCAGGTCACAATCTCAAGGTCCGTGAGTTCGAGCCCCGCGTCGGGCTCTGGGTTGATGGCTCAGAGCCTGGAGCCTGCTTCCAATTCTGTGTCTCCCTCTCTCTCTGCCCCTCCCCTGTTCATGCTCTGTCTCTGTCTCAAAAATAAACGTTAAAAAAAAAATTAAAAAAAAATAAATTGGTTATGATGATTCTATAGAGTTTTCTTGGTAACTATGTATAAAGATTAAAATTGTGGTAAATCAGCTTAAAAAGTCAAAGCAAATATTTGTTTTGTGTACAGTCAAAAAATAATTTTGACTAACTCCTTACTAGATCTAAGAAAAGTATAAAGTAGGTCATATTTTCCTCTCACCTTCTGTTTCTATGTGCTACTCCTTGTTTTTAAAAATTTTTATTTTTTGTATCTTTTTCATCATTGACCAATATTTAATGAACTCATGTCAGCCTCCCTGTTGAACGAACCTTATCCTTGACCTTCTCTTCTGAGCATGCTCTGGTTCTGAGCCCCAACTCCTTTCTGTATCAAAATATACATGACAGGTCTTATTCCCTCGGTAATAAACTCACCCCTTAACCAGATGACAGCTTGATCTGGTGAACTCTCACTAAGATATTAATATTTGGGGCTTCTGGGTGGCTCAGTTGGTTAAGCATCCAATTCTTGACTTTAGACTCAGGTCATGATCTCACAGTCTGCCTTGGACTCTCTCTCCCTCTGCTCCTACCCTACTCACGTCCAACCCCCCTCTCAAAATAAATAAATAAGCTTAAAATTAATAGACAAATACTAATACTTGACAATAGTTTAGAATATTACCTTCCCATAAATATTTGCATTTTAATAGAGGACTTTTGAAAACTACAATGTCTTGCCCCCATAAAATTGGTGGCAGGGAGACTGCTGGTGTTTGAACAGTGTAGGCATACTTAGTTTTATTGCGCTTTGCTTTATTATGCTTCGTACATACTGTGTTTTTTTACAAATTAAAGGTTTGTGGAAATCTGTGTTGAGCAACGTGATTGATACCATTTTTCTGACAATATTTGCTCACTTTGTGTCTCTGTGTCACGTTTTAGTACTTCTTACGTTATTTCAAACTTTATTATTATTATATTTCTTATGGTGATCTGTGATCGGTGATCTTTGCTGTTGCTATTGTAACTGCATGGAGGGGTGCTATGAATGCCACCCGTGTAAGACAGCGAACTTAATTAATGCACGTTGTGTGTTCTTACTGCCCTGCCGACTGGCTATTCCCTCATCTCTCTCCCTCTCCTTGGGCCTCCGTCTTCCCTGAGACACAACAGTATTTAGATGATGCCAGTTAATAACCCCACAATAGCCTCTAAGTGTTCACGTGAAAGGAAGAGTTGCATGTCTCACTTTAAATCAAAAGCTAGAAATGATTAAACTCCATGAGGAAGTCATGTCAAAAGCTGAGACAGACTAAAAACTAGGCATCTTGTGCCAAACAGTTACCCAAGTTGTGAACACAAAGGAAAAGTTCTTCAAAGAAATTAAAAGTGCTACTCCAGTGAATACATACATAATAAGAAAGCAAAACAGACTTCTTGCTGATGAGGAAAGTTTTGGTGATAGAAGATCTGGATGGAAGATGAAGCCAGCCACAAGATGTCCTTATGCAAAGCCTAATACAGAGCAAGGCCCTAACTCTTCAATTCTGTGAAGGCTGAGAGAGGTAAGGAAGCTGGAGAAGAAAAGTTTGAAGCTAGCTGAGGTTGGTCCACTAAGTTGCAATCTCCATAACATGAAAGTATAAGGCAAAGCAACAAGTGCTGATGTAGAAGTTGCAGCAAGTTACCCAGAAGATCTAGCTAAGGTAATTAATGAAGGTGGCTATGCTAAACAACAGATTTTTAATGTAGATTAATTAATCCTTTATTGGAAGAAGATACCATCTAGGACTTTCATAGCTAGAGAGGAGAAACCAATGCTTGGCTTCAAAGCTACAAAGGACAGGCTGGCTCTCTTTTTAGAGGCTAATGTAGCTGGTGACTTTAAGTTGAAGCCAGTGCTCATTTACCATTCCCCAAATCCTTGGTCCCTTAAGAATTATGATGGGGTGCCAGGGTGGCTCAGCCAGTTGAGTGTCTGACTCTTGATTTTGGCTCAGGTCATGGTCTCATGGTCATGAGATCCAGCACCACGTCAGGCTCTGCGCTGAGTGTGGAGCCTGCTTGAGATTCACTCTTTCCATTTCTCTCTGCCCCTCCCCTCTGAAACAAATAATCATTTGATAAAAAAAAGGATTATGATAAATCTCTGTGCTATAAACAACAAATCCTGGGTGACAGCACATCTGTTTATGAAATGGTTTACTGAATATTTTAAGCCTGCTGTTGAGATCTGCTCAGAAAAAAAAAAAGATTCCTTTCAGAATAGTACTGTTTATTGACAGTGCGTCTGGTCACCCAAGAGCTCTGATGGCAATGTACAATGAGATTAATGTTGTTTTCATGCTTGTTAACACATCTATTTGGCAGCCCATGGATCGTGGAATAATTTCAACTTCAAGTCTTATTATTTAAGAAATACATATCATAAAGCTCTAGCTGCCATAGATAGTGACTCCTCTGATGGATCTGGGCAGAGTAGATTGGAAACCTTCTGGAAAGGATTCATATTCTAGATGCCATTAAGAACATCTGCAGTTCATGGCAAAAGGTCAAAATATCAACATTAATGGGTGTTTGGAAGTTGATTCCAAACCCCATGGATGACTTGGAGGCACTCAATACTCCAATGGAGGAAGTAACTGCAGATGTGGTGGAAATAGCCAGAGAACTAGAATCACAAGTAGGGCCTGAAGATGGGACTGAGCTGCTGCAATCTCATGATAAAAGTTTGATGGAGGAGGAGTTGCTTCTTATGTCTGAGAAATGAAAGTGGTTTCTTGAGATGGAATCTACTCCTGATGAAGATACTATGAAGATTGTTGAAATGACAATGGATTTGAAATATTATATGAACCTGGTTGATATAGCAACAGCAGGGTTTGAGAAGATAGACTCCAATGTGAAAGAAGTTCTGCTGTGGGTAAAATGTTATCAAACTGCATGCTACAGGGAAATCATTCATGAAAGGAAGAGTCAATCAGCATGGTAAACTTCATTGTCTTGTTTTAAGAAATTGCCACAGCCACCCCAACCTTCAGCCACCACCAGGTCAGTCAGCAACTATTAACATCAAAGCAAGAACTTCCACCAGCAAGAATATTCTCACTGACTGAAAGCTCAAATGATATTTAGCATATTTTTAGCAATAAAACATTTTAAAATTAAGGTATGTACATTGTTTTTTTAGGCACAATGCTATGGCACTCTTAATAGACTATAGCATTGTGTAAATATAACTTTTATATGTAGTGGGAAACCAAAAAATTCATTTGACTTGCTTTTTTGTGATATTAATTTTATTGCAATTGTCTGGAACTGAACTCACAATATCTGTGAGGTATGTCTGTATAGACAACTTTAAATGTAAAACCAACTCCATAGTGCACAAATATGTATGAACTTCTTCAAAATCTAATTTTGTTGGAAGCATTTTACAAAACTACATTAAATTGTCTCATTTTTATTTGTAGGCTGGCGGAATGAAGGCAGGAACGTTTGATCCTTACCCTTCACATTCTGCTGACCCTTATGTGGTTAAATTGACTTCCAGCAAAGGTGCTAAGATTTTCTATCCACCAAGTGGACCAAAGAGCAGACCAACTGAAAGTATAATGACTTTGAATGTCAAAAGGTAGTAATATGTTACACTTAGACTATAAACCAAGAAAAATTGTTTTTGACTTTTAGATTCCTTCAAAATAATATCTTTTATTTATATGTACTTCAAATAATGACAGATCTGGATGTCTTTGGAAATCTCAGCTCCTTTTATATAGAAGCTCTCCCTTAGAAGTTCTTTCCCATCTTCTAAAATTTTCTGTTGAAAAGCTTAATTTATTTTTTCTGTTCATAATTTTTACTTTTATTCATTTTTTAATTTATTTTTCTTTTCTGTATTTTATTTATTTTTTATAATTTACATCCAAATTAGCACATGGTGCAACAATGATTTCAGGAGTAGATTCCTTAATGCCCCTTACCCATTTAGCCCATCCCCCTCCCATAACCCCTCCTGTAACCCTCTGTTTGTTCTCCATATTTAAGAGTCTCTTATGTTTTGTCTTCTTCCCTGTTTTTATATTATTTTTGCTTCCTTTCCTTTATGTTCGTCTGTTTTGTATCTTAAAAGTCCTCATATGAATGAAGTCATATGATATTTGTCTTTCTCTAATTTCACTTAGCATAATACCCTCTAGTTCCATCCACGTAGTTGCAAATGTCAAGATTTCATTCTTTTTGATTGCCGAGTAATACTCCATTGTGTATATATACCACCATATATATTCATTCATTCATCCATTAATGGACATTTGGGCTCTTTCCATACTTTGGCTGTCATTGATAGTGCTGCTGTAAACATTGGGGTGCATATGTCCCTTCAGAACACCATACTTGTATCCTTTGGATAAATACCTAGTAGTGCAATTGCTGGGTCGTAGGCTAGTTTTGTTTTTAGTTTTTTGAGGAACTTCCATACTGTTTTCCAGAGTGGCTGCACCAGTTTGCGTTCCCACCAGCAGGGCAAAAGAGATCCTCTTTCTCCGCATCTTTGCCAGTATCTGTTGTTGCCTGAGTTGTTAATGTTAGCCATTCTTTTTTTTTTAATTTTTTTTAATGTTTATTTGAGAGAGAGCGTGCGTGCACGTGCACACACACACACACACACACACACACACACACACACACACACGAGCGAGTGGGGGAGGGATAGAGAGAGATGGAGACACAGAATCCGAACAGGCTTCAGGCTCTGAGCTGTCAGCAGAGAGCCTGATGTGGGGCTCAAACTCAAGAACCATGAGATCATGACCTGAGCTGAAGGCAGACACTTAACTGACTGAGCCACCCAGTTGCCCCAGGGATGTCCACTCTCCCCACTGTTATTCAACAAAGTACTGGAAGTCTTAGCTAGTGGTGGGTCTTTCATATAATGGCTTTTATGATCTTGAGGTAGGATCCTTCTGTCCCTACTTTCTTGAGGGTTTTTATCAAGAAAAGATGCTGTATTTTGTCAAATGCTTTCTCTGCATCTATTGAGAGGATCATGTGGTTTGTGTCCTTTCTTTTATTGATGTGATGAATCACATTGATTGTTTTGCAGATATTGAATCAGCCCTGCATTCCAGGTATACATCCCACTTGGTTGTGGTGAATAATTTTTTTAATGTATTGTTGGATCTGGTTGGCTAGTATCTTGTTGAGGATTTTTGCGTCCATGTGCATCAGGGAAATTGGAGTATAGTTCTCCTTTTTAGTGGGGTCTTTGTCTGGTTTTGGAATGAAGGTAATGCTGGATTCATGAAAAGGGTTTGGAAGTTTTCCTTCCATTTCTATTTTTTGGAACAGCTTCAAGAGAAAAGGTGTTAACTCTTCTTTAAATGTTTGATAGAATTCCCCTGGAATCTGTTCATAATTTTTAAAGCAAATCTATAGCACCTTACTATAAGTTGCTTGAGACTGTTTACATATTTATTGTTGAGTTAGCAGTACATGTTAACATTGTTTCTCAAAGGGAGTTTTTGATCTTTGTTAAATTATTATCTCTTTGTGGCTTCCAGGCTCTCAGTAATTGTGAGGAATTTTAATTATGCTTAAGACTTCTAAGTTTGAAATAATCTTTTATGAAATCTTCTAGGAAACATTTTGGTTAGTTAAAAATGCTATTAACATCACATTATAATACTTCGAATGAAATATATTATTTAAGTATCTTAAAAGTTCAGTTTTATCCAGGTTTTGTGCACTCTTAACACTGAAAAGAAGTTGTCAGGAGTTCAGAATATAAATTAGGAAGGGACAATCCATCATTGTCTTTTGGTGTGTGTGCAAGATCGTGAATAAATGGAAGAATTCATTTGATTACCTTTCCATTTATTCATTGAAAAAGTTTTAATGCCAAATAAGCTAATTTACATATTTCTAACTTCAGTGTAATCATAATGGATTAAGTAAAGGACACCAAATTCACCTTTTATAAAAACCTCTCAGTACATCTGTGTCACTTGTGGACGGGGATTATAATGCCAGTCTTACGATCCTATCCCCAAAATAAGACTGCCCATCATTATTTATATAATTTAACTCTTGGCTACAGGCATAATATTCTATGGGGGCTAGTTGGTGGAAATTGAAATATGTGGAGTCTTTATTTCATGTCCTTTGATCTTCATCCTTCATCAAGTCACCTATCTATTAGTACTCTGTTCAACTTGATTTATGTAATATAGAACAGAGAGTAAAATTACAATTTTCTTTATGACACTCACCCTCAAATAGATGAGATTCTTTTGGGAAGCAAGGGGAAGTTTCCGGTTCTTTGTGTGTTCTTTTCTATCCAGAGAACAGAATTGAGAAAGTTCTACAATATATATGTTTGGAGCAGAGAAAAGAAAAGAATAGCTGATTGCTTTTTTGGAAACTCTGTTTATCTTCTGTTTAGTAATTTTGAATTTATTGAAACCCTTTCTTTTTATATTATCACAAGTATTATCCTAAGTCAAATTTTAGATTTTTTTACCCTGATTTTAAAACTAATAAACCTCTGGGTGGTATTTAAAATTGGTCCCATTAAACAATTTTCCTTATTTATTTATTTATTTACTGACTGACTGACTGGCAGAGAGGGCAAGCAGGGGATGGGCAGAGAGAGAGGGGGAGAGAGAATCCCAAGTAGGCTCTGCACTATTGGTGGGAGGCCCAAAATGGGCCACAAACTCACAAGCTGAACCATGAGATCATGACTTGAGCCAAAATCAAGACTCAGATGCTTAACCGACTGAGCCATCTAGGTGCCCTCCCAATTTTTTCCTTCTTGAATTACATTTTAAGTGAAACTGTTTAATTTGGTGAGAGAGTTTGGTTTTGGATTAATTTATTGCAAAACCTTTTTACGAGAATACACAGATACATTACCTGCACCTATAAAATTAAATGTGCATTTATTTTCCAATTTTAGGGCACTAAATACGAAGAACTACAAGACTGCTTCAGTACAGTCCTGTTAGCATCTGGAAGACAAATGGCTTTCCAGGTCCTGACTACCAGTAATTCATTATCAAGTGCTAATTATTTGAAAATAACATAAGATATGGAACAGGTGTCTCAGGCATTTAAGATATTTAAGCCTGCAACTCTAATATTCTTCCTTGTTTTAGTACTATTTCTTAACGAATAAATAGTATTTGTTAATAATTTAGTATGTGATTGCTGATCTTTGCGTATATCTTTCTCAGGAGAATATGATGCTTACACATTTTATAAAATCTTGAACTGTAGTCTTATCATTTGAAAGCTTTTAATGTTAAAAAATTGCAAGCTTGGAGAGCAGGTGTGGAAGTTGGGGCTGGAGGGGTAGAAAGTGCACATTAAATTCTTACCTTGTGGCTCTTGGGGGTCTTTGAAAATTGGATTGATAGCTTATCCAAGTGTCCTAGCCAATATACTGCATATATTCATGTATGCATATTTTAAGTGAGGCAAATGTCTTCATTTATGTGGTCCTCATACCTTCTATTTATGGTCTTTGTAAAGCTTCATATTAGTCAGTGGCAGCCCCAGGATGAGTTGGAGGTAGGGAGAATGGGGAATGCCCTTTTAGTTGAGTATCTTACACAAGTACAAAGTTACAAGACGGATGAAGTTTGTCTTTGGTGTTCCTCTCACGTGCATCTATAGCTGTCTAAAGCTGCGTCTTCCAGAACACCCCCTCTTGGTCTTAACCTCTTGGTCCCGATTATCTCTTTTTCACTCACCCTACCACTGTAGAAAATACCTGTTGTTCTTAAAAGATATGATTTAAATACATTACTGTAATTCATGGTCAGGTCTTTATCAACAGCCCTTATTCAATTGGGGGTGGTGGTCATAGTCTTTAAAAAGGGAAATTTATAATATCTATTAATGTAATATATTGGGGAAGTTATTTTTTAAAAAAATTTTTAACGTTTATTTATTTTTGACAGAGAGCGAGACAGAGTGTGAGCCGAGAAGGCGGGGGGGTAGAGAGGGAGACAGAATCTGAAGCAGGTTCTGGGCTCTGAGCTGTCAGCACACAGCCAAACACAGGACTCAAACCCATGAATGGTGAGATCATGACCTGAGCTGAAGTCTGGAGCTTAACCTACTGAGCCACCCAGGCACCCTGGGGAAGTTATTTTTGATCCATGGTGATTTCCTTAGTACTTGTCCCTTTGCCATCCGAGTCTTCTCAGAGCTGGAAATCAGAATGTATAGAGGCTGCAATACTCTTCTTTTTAACCCCCCACTTTTTTTTTAAGTGGGAGACTATTTTAAAGGGATTGTAGATGGTACAGAGAATTTTTACTATTGTAAAATCTATACACCATATAGATTTATTTTCACATCTCAAACTATTTACATTTTTCTAAAAGAGTGTTTAAAAATCTTTATTTCCTACCCAAAGGACAGTGTGGAATGAACATCTTAAAGACATTATCAAGGGTATAATGTGACCCAAAGGGAATACATTTGCCTTTAGGAATAGTTTTACCAGGTACGCATAATTGAATAAAAGTCATATACTGATAAATGTTACCAAATAAACCTTATGAATATATGTATTCTTTTGAGATATTAGGTTTATATTTTCAGGTTTTATTAAAATCTAAATAGATGCTTATTTTCACCTGTGCCTTTGTTAGCTATAATTAATTTTTTTAATGAGCCTCTAATAGCAATGCACACTTCATATAATATTGATAGATGGGAATGCTCATCTAATGTGTTATTGAGGGTGTAAGAAGCAGTATGACAATTGGCAGAGCTTATTTAGGCTTTACCTAAATGCATTGTATCCCTTTACAGAAAAGCAAATGCAGAAACCAGTAACAGGAATAGTGAGGCATGTAGAAAAACTAAGATTTTTGAAATGATGAGTGACAGAGGAACACACACACACACGTATACACATTTGGTTTAAGGGGTATAAACTATGATGTCCACTGATTGTTTTGTTACAACTTATTGCCTCTTAATGTTGAAGATACAACAATACAACATTAGGTAGTTTCTTGTGAAACAACTTTTTTCTTTGGACTCCGACACGAAGAGTTACAAGGTAGTGGGCACTGACATTTTATCTCTTGACAACTCAGGCATCTAGTTATCTTCCCTCCCGTGATGATGCCTGTATATGACTTGAGAAGTTTTCTGCAACCACCTTCAGTGGATAATGGAAGACATAGGCTTGCTCAGCAGCTTTTAATCTCTGCTAGGAACCATCCTACCACATCTTTTGAAGGCTCATAATTGAAACAAATGTTCAGGATGTTAACCTGATCATGGAAGAGAGGCTTAACTTGAAGAGAGACCAACAAGAAGCTCCAACAGGAAATAGAAAGTTAAATAATAGCATATATTTTTGGAAATCTTATCCTGGTTCTTCAGACTGCCTGCTCCTTTTGTATGCTAATGTTGTGGGACATAGATGAAGAATAATAAGTCAGATTCAGCCTATGACAGGCTGTGTAAATTGGAGCAAATCACACAAATCTTGAGACCCTTTCTTCATTTGTCTTGTCTACCTGGAGGAATTCTCATGAAGACCAAATTTAAAATACATTGTGAGCTATAAAAAGTTATATGTAAAACTTAAAAAAAAAAAACAAACTAGTTATTACCTGTCAAATAATTTGTTGTAAATAATTTCCAATGTAATTTGTTAATTTGGATTTTTCATCAGTCATAACTGAATATGGTCTTTTGTTTACAATGCTAAAAATGAATTAGTAGCTAACACTTATATAGTGCTTACTGTATGCCAGGTACCATTCCATGTGCTTCACATATTAATATGTTTATATTTCCTAATCACTTAATCTTCATTTAACAAATGATGAAAAGGAAGCAGAGAAAAGTTAACTTGTCTAAGGTAGCACCACCAACCGTGACAAAGCCAAGTGGTCTGTCTGCTTTTGACTACCTGTTACTATGTTTTGTCCCCAGGACACTTTCCCAATTTTCCACAAAAATAATGATTCTTCCTAAATGGCTTCAAGTCACATTATTCGTTCTGCAGCCCGTATCAGAACTAGAGAGCAGAAGGTGGAAGTTACTTACCAGTAGGAAATCAAGTATAGAGCACAAATTAGTTGACAAGGAGGAAAACGGGGAAAACTTTTCAATTTATTCCTCTGTACACCTTATCACAGGTCACAGGTTGCAAGCCTGTGGGAGATAGCTAGAGAAATGTAGTGTATCATTCCCAAATTTACATGTGATTTTTCAAAAAAACAACAATATCGAATCATTACACTTCAGTTAGGAAGAGACCTAAATGTCATTTTGTCTAAATTCTTTAAAATATTCCTACCAAGTGAATGCCCAACCTACATCTGACACTCTCTGGTATGATAACATTGCCTTCATTTAGCGTTCATTCAACAAATATTGAGTGCTTACTCTGCTCCAGGCGTGGTTCTAGGCCCTGGGATGCATCAGTAAACAAAAAGACAAAATCTCTGCCTTGCATTTGTTTAGGTAGAGAGCTAGTAGTAACACCAGGTAAAGAGAAGTGCTGTAAGGACAGTAATGCAGGGTAAGGAGATAGAGACTCATGGGGGTATGTTTGAACTATTTTTTAAAGGATGGTTAGGGAAAGACTCTGAGAATGTGACATTTGAGAGAGACCTGAAGGACATGAGGGAGTGGGTAGTTGTTCCAGGCAAAAGGAATAACAGATGCAAAGACTTTGAGGCAAGCATGATCTTAGAGTGTGGAACAACAAAAAGCCCAATGTGCCTATAGCAAATTGAGAAAGGTAGGGAGCATTAGGAAACTAGAGAATCACATAGAAACTACATCCAGAGGGTCTGTAGGTCAAAATCAGGACTTAGGATTTGGTTTTGAGTGTTATAAGAAGCCATTGAAAGTTTTTGGAATAGGCATGCTATATTAATGATTTACATTTAACAAGATCTCTTTGGTTGATATTTGGAATATTGACTGTAGTAGGGTAATGTGGAAGCGGGAAGGCCAATGTAATAGAGAAGACTTAGTGATGGCTTAGACCAGGCTGGTAGCAGTGGTAATCCTTGGCCAGCAGTTTGGCAAATGTTTCTTATGTGAAATTGAAATCTGTCTCCTTAAAGTTTGTACTCATTAGCCCTTGTTCTACTACTTATAGATGTATAGGAAAAAAAAACCCAGTGCTTTTATAAAGGATAACTTCACATATTTGAAGGTAACTTTAATTTTTCTGGTTGTTTCTTATGACATGTTTTTCAGTTCTTTCACCATTTAGTCCTTTCCTGCATAGTGATAATGTGTCTCTTTTCAAAAGAATGAGGCTTAGATTAAGCATACTGTTTTTTAATTTTATTTAATTCCACATTAGTTAACATATAGTGTAATAATGGTTTCAGGAGTAGGATTTAGTGATTCATCACTTACGTATAACACCCAGTGCTCATCCCAACAAGTGACCCTCCTTAATGCCATCACCCATTTAGCCCCACCTACCTCCCTCCATCAATCATCAGTTCTCTGTATTTAAGAATCTCTTATGATTTGCCTCCCTCTCTGTTTTTATCTTATTTTTTCTTTCCTTCCCCATGTTTATCTGTTGTGTTTCTTAAATGCCACATGAGACTGAAATCATATATGTCTTTCTCTGTTATTTCACTTAGCATAATACATTCTAGTTCCATCTACATCGTTGCAAATGGCAAGATTTCATTCTTTTTGGTGACTGAGTAATATTTCCTTGTATATTTAACATCTTTACCCACTCATCAGTTGATGGACATTTGGGCTCTTTCCATAATTTGGCTGTTGTTGATAGTGCTACTATAAACATCGGGGTGCATATGCCCCTTCAAATCAGTAGTTTTGTATCCTTTGGATAAATACCTAGTAGTTTAATTGCTGGGTCATAGGGTAGTTCTATTTTTAATTTTTTGAGGAACCTCCATACTGTTTTGCAGAGTGGATGCACCAGTTTTCATTCCCACCAGCAGTGCAAAAGTGTTCCCTTTGCTCAGCATCCTCGCCAACATCTGTTTCCTGGGTTGTTAATTTTAGCCATTCTGACAAGTGTGAAGTTGTATCTCATTGTGGTTTTGATTTGTCTTTCACTGATGTTGAGTGGTGTTGAACATCTTTTCATGTGTCTGTTAGCCATCTGAATGTATTCTTTGGAACACTGTTTATGTCTTTTGCCCATTTCTTCACTGGATTATTTGTTTTTTGGAGTTGAGTTTGATAAATTATTTATAGATTTTACATACCAACTATTTATCTGATATGTCACTTGCAAATATCTTCTCCCATTCTGTCGGTTGCCTTTTAGTTTTCGTGACTTTTTCCTTCGCCGTGCAGAAGCTTTTTATCTTGATGAGGTCTCAATAGTTCATTTTTGCTTTTGTTTCCCTTGCCTCCAGAGACATGTCTAGTAAGAAGTTGTTGCGGCCGAAGTCAAGGAGGTTGTTGCCTGTTTTCGCCTCTAGGATTTTGATGGTTTCCTGTCTTACATTTTATTAGGTCTAAGTTTCTTAGGTCTGTTTTTCAATTGTTTTTTTTTCTTTCTTTTTTTGAATTAAGTACCTTATTTTATTTTCTATCTTTGTCAACTGTTAACATAGCATGTAAGCCTGTAAGTTTTCCATCTTATTCTTTAGCTTTGATTTTTATTACATATTGATCCCAGTTTTAACTAATCATTGGGAAGTTAGCAAGATAATGGAAGGCATAGGGTATTCCAGGAAAGGGAAACAGCATGTAAGCCATCATGATAGCTCAAAACAACATGACACTTTCAAGAAATTACAAAATATTCAAGGTGAAGATGAAAGTTGAGAAAATATGGCCACCATTGTACATTTCATTCATTCAATCAACAAATATTTACTGAGTGCCTACATAGTGTGTGAAGCACTATGGTAGGTGCTAGTAACCATAAATAAAATAGATATGATCTTATGGTACTTATAATCTCACAGAGGATATGGGCATTAATAAATATTATAAATATTATAAATGTGAACTAAGAAGGTGTTATTTGAATACATACCAAGGTGACCTACCTTCGTCTCAAATATCAGCAAGACCTTCTTAAGGAAGGATGGTTCAGAAGAGATCTGAAAGTCTATAAGTCAGAGTTAGTAAAGTAAGATGATGATAGATGGTGGGAAAGGTTCCAAGCTGTAGAAAATGGATAAATCCCTCCCAGGCAAGGGACAACCTGTGTATCATTTTAAAAAGTGAAATAGATCTACCCTAGCTAGAATGAAAACAGCAAGGGAGAATAATAAGTAATGAAGTTAAAGGAAGAGAAATGAGCCTACTCCTGAAGCCAAGACTACACTGTATGTTAACTAACTTAAGAATAAAATAATAAAATTAAAAAAATAAAAAGTAAACAGAGATATCAAATAAGCCAAGTTAGAGAAAAAAATGTTGTCCTAAATACTTAATACAAAAGAAGTCAGAAAGAGGTAAAAGAAACAAAATAGACGGGACAAATAGAAATCAAATACATGGATTCTAGTTAATTACATTAAACTTATTAATAATTACATTAAATGTAAATAAGCTAAATACTGCAATTTAAAAGCATAGATTGTCAGACTTGATAAAAAAACCCATTTATATGCTTCTTAAAATAAAACCACTTAAATTTTTTTTTTTTTTAGTGTTTATTCATTTTTGAGAGAGTGACCGAGCATGAGTGGGGGAGGGGCAGAGAGAGAGGGAGACGCAGAACTTGCAGCAGGCTCCAGGCTTTGAGCTGTCAGCACAGAGCCTGACACGGGGCTGGAACCCACAAACTGCCAAGATCATGACCTGAGCCAAAGTTGGACGCTCAACCGACTGAGCCACCCAAGTGCCCCAAAACCACTTTAAATGTAAACACACAGGTTAAAAGTAAAAGTATGTACTTAGCTTTTTAGTTGAATTGTTTTATAGTGGCAGTGGTTTTAACACAAATATTCTATTATGTAATCATAAGTCTCACAGTTCTTTAATCTTAGTTCTATATTTAAGTGGATACAATGCTCACCTTTAGTCCTTTTTTCAGTACCTGAAGTCATTGTGTTTTTGCCATTGATATAATTTAAAAAAATTTTTTTTTTAATTTATTTTTGAGAGAGCAAGTTGGGGAGGGACAGAGAGAGAGGGAGACAGAGAATCCCAAGCAGGCTTCATGCTGTCAGTGTGGAGCCCGACACAGGGCTCAATATTATGGACTGCGAGATGATCATGACCAGAGCTGAAATCAAGAGTTGGGTGCTTAATAGACTGAGCCACCTGAGCACCCCATGACATTTATATAATTTTATAATAAAGGAAAACACGAGACCACAGGTTTTCACATTTATGTGCATCAATACTTTTTTAAATTAGTTTTTTTATTTGAGTGTATTTGACACACAATGTTACATTAGTTTCAGGTGTACAGTGTAGTGATTTGACAAGTTTAAACATTATGGTATGTTCACCACCACTATCTGTCACCATACAATGCTATTATAATATCATTGACTATATTTGGTGTACCTTTTATTCCTGTGACTTATTCCATAACTGGAAACGTCTATCTCCCATTCCCCTTCACCCATTTTGCCTTTCCTCTCTACTCCCCTCCCTTCTTGCAACCATCAGTTCTCTGTTTATAGGTCTGATTCTGCTTTTTTTTGGTTTACTCATTTTTTTTTGATTCCACATATCAGTGAAATCATATAGTATTTGTCTTTCTCAGTTTGACATATACATGTTTGAGTTAGCATAATATCCTCTAGGTCCATCTGTGTTATCACATTCATCTATCAGTGGATTCTTAGGTTGCTTCCATTTGTTGGCTATTGTAATTAGAGCTGCAGTAAGTATATGAGTGCATATATCTTTTCAAATTAATGTTTTTATTTTCTTTGGGTAAATACCCAGTAGTGGAATTATTGGATCATGTGCTGTTTCTATTTTTAAATTTTTGAGGAACCTCCATACTATTTTCCACAGTGGCTGTACCAGTTGACGTTGCCTCCGACAGTGTACAAGAGTTCTTTTCTCTCCACATTCTTGCCAACACTGTTATTTCTTACCTTTTTGATTTTAGCCATTCCTTCAGGTATGGGGTGATATCTCATTGTGGTTTTGATTTGAATTTCCCTCATGATCAGTGATGTTGAACTTCTTTTCATGTGTCTGTTGACCATCTGTATGTCTTTGGAAGAGTAACTATTCAGGTCCTCTGTCCATTTTTTAAATCATGTTGTTTGGGGTTTTTTGTTTGTTTTTATTTTTGGTGTTTAGGTATATAAGCTCTTTATATATTTTGGATATTAACTGCTTATCAGACATATCATTAATGAATATCTTCTCCCATTCAGTAGGTTGGTTGCTTTTTTGTTTTACTGATGGTTTCCTTTTCTGTGAAGAGCTTTTTATTTTGATATAGTTCCAGGAGTTTATTTTTGTTTTTGCTTTCTGTGCGTTAGGAAACATATCTAGAAAAATGTTGCTGCTTCCGATGTCAGAGAAATTACTGCTTGTATTCTCTTCTAGGATTTTTATGGTTTCAGGTCTCACATTTAGGCCTTTAGTCCATTTTGAGTTTATTTTTGTGTATGGTGTTAGAAAGTGGTCCAATTTCATTCTTTCACATAGCTGTGTGTTTCACGTAGCTGTCTAGTTTTCCCAGCACTGTTTATTGAAGAGACTGTCTTTTCCCCTATTTCGTATTCTTGCCTCCTTTGTCATAGATTGACTAATTGTGGTTTATTTCTAGGCTCTCTATACTGTTCTTTTTTTTTTTTTTTTTAATGTTTTTCATTTATCTTTGAGAGAGCGAGAGAGCGCACACAAGTGGGAGAGGGGCAGAGAGAGACAGCGATACAGAATCTGAAGCAGGCTCAAGGCTCTGAGCTGTCTACACAGAGCCTGATGTGGGGCTCAAACTCATGAACCATGAGATCATGACCTGATCCAAAGTCGGACGCTTAACTGACTGAGCCACCCAGGCACCCCTCATCTGTGTTTTTGAGGTGGAGAGGGAACATAAACCTGCCGTTCTCCACTCCCTATGACCTGGAAAGCATTCCCCCAGCTCCTCCATAGTTTTGCAGAGTTCTAGAATTGTCTCTTTTATATGCTAGTTGCTCTTTTAAACTGCATTTTGTTGTGGTTGTTGTTGTTTTGTCTTCCTTTGTCATAATCTTGGCCTGAAACCATCCTCATTATGTTTGATTTTTTAGGATTCAGTCATTGGGTTTTCATGGTATATATTTATGATTTGACTATGAAAAATTTCTACTACTGATTTCAGCATTGCAAATATAAAAGTAAAAACATGCAAAAATACATACTATGCAAACACTAAAGACAACTGGAGGGCTCTGTTAACATCAGTCAAAGCCATTAGAATGAGGAGAATCACCAGGGATGAATGGGCTCACTTCATAATAAAAGGATTAACTCACTGACAGGACATGATAGTCCTGAAACTGTACACATGAAAGAGCTTTAAAACATATGAAAGAAAAAGTAAGAGAATGGACAGACCTACTTCTCTACTTTTCCATAGTAATTGTTAGAACAAGTAGAAGATCAG
This sequence comes from Panthera pardus, assembly GCF_024362965.1. NCBI lineage: Eukaryota > Metazoa > Chordata > Mammalia > Carnivora > Felidae > Panthera > Panthera pardus. Next base: position 16,648,741 of record NW_026526688.1, read on the forward strand.
TAAGAATACAGAAGATTTGATCAACACTGTCAACCACTTTTCCTTGGTGGACATTTATAGAACATTCCACCTAACAACAGCAGAATATACATTCTTTTCAAGTTAATGTGAAACAGTAACTAATATAAACCATATTCTTGTCAGTAAAATAAGTTTCAATAAACTTAAAAAGATAAATTGTACTGAATATATTCTTTGATCACAATGGAATTAAATTAAGAGTCAATAACAGAAAATACCTGAAAATCTCCAGAGTTGGAAGTTTAGCAGCTCACTTCTAAATATTCCATTAGGTCAAAGAATAAATCATAAGGGAAAGAGAAAATATTTTGAATTGAATGAAATTGAAAACATATTAAAATTTGTGTGATGCAGCTAATGCAGTGGTTGCAGTGAAAGTTGTAGCTTTAAATGTATATAGTAGAGAAAAATAAATTTTCCAAACCAATGACATCTTTCACTTTAAGAAATTAGGGAAAGAGCAAATTGAGCCCAAGAATACAGAAGGAAATTCCAAAAACAAGAACAGAAATCATTGGATTAAAAATAGCAAAGTTAATAGAGGAAGATAAAACAAAAAGCTGATTTTTGACAAAAGCAATAAAATCAATTGAACTCTAGAAAAACTTCCAAGAAAAAAGGAGTATCCCTAAGTTACCATGTCAGGAATTTAAAATGGGACAATTACTGTAGGTCCTCTGGACATTAAAAAGCAATACAGAGTATTTTGACGAACATATGCCGATGCATCTGAGAATGTGTATGAAATGTACAAATGAACATACAAATGATCCAAAATGACTAAAGAAGAGATAGAAAATCTCAATAGTTCTATATCCACTAGTGAAGTTGATTTTTTAATGTAAAACCTTCCCATTTAGAATACTCCAGACTCTTTGGTGAATTCTATTATGTACTTAAGGAAAAATAATATCAATAACCAATCCTATACTAATCCTTTTAGAAAACGGAGGAGGAGGGAACATTTCCCAACACATTTTATAAAGCCAGATTTTCCTGATACCAAAACCAAGTAGACGTTAAAGAAAATAACAGAGACTAATATTCTTCTGAATATAGAGGGAGAAATTCTTAACAAAATATTATCGAATTGAATCAAGGAGTATATATTAAAAGGATATACATAACTTGTGGAGTTTATCCCAGGAATGCAAGATTGGTGTAGTGTTTCAAAATTAACTGATGTAATTGCCATAGTTACAGCTTAAAGGGAGGAAAAAAATACACGTGATCTCTTCAGTAAGTGCAGAAAAAGCATTTGACAAAATTCAAGAAGTGTATTTGTATCGTAATCAGCCTTGGAAGCTAAAGTTAGTGTCTTCTGGAGCAAGGGCAGGTATGCTAATTTTCCTGTATAATAAAGGTAATGTTTCCATCAAGAGCAAAGGGCAGACATGCTTACGACACTCATGAAAGATTTGGTTTCCCGAAACTCAGAGTTCTCTCCTCTACTGCTGTGTGACCCTTTTCATGTTGCCTATAGGGATTGGGGCTTGGAGAATCGATGCGAAAGTGCTGGTGTTCTGGCTACTGCTATTGCTGTAACAAACTGTCCTTTATCTCTGACACAGGACTTTCATGTCTTCCACTGGAACCCATGAAACTGTGTCAGACTAACATTAGCTTACAAGTTCAGTAAAATCTTGAGGCTGTTCACAGTTCTTGACAATATAAAAATATATACCTAATTCCAGTTTCTAATTAAAAATTACCCTAATCAATTACAAGGTAATTATGAACCTATATAAAAGTGAATTTATAGCAATTTTGTGGAAAAAAGGACTGGACAAAGGATTTTGAAACAATCATTTTAGAAATTTATTTACATATCTTGGATGGAAGCAATTGATACACTTGACTTGGATTTCCTGGGGAAAAAAAAGAATTTTTTAAGGTGGGAGTGCCAAGTATACTTCAGAAAACAAAATAAAAAATCTTGCTCCCTGCTTTGTGCATATACAATGTATAGAAATAATATAAGTAAAATAACAACATGACTTTTACCAAAAGAGCAAAATTCCTAAATTCCACTGTATAATAAATTGGATACACATCTTATAAGACTAAATTGTATTTATCTTAAAAGTTTCCTTCTTATTACTGAACTCTGGCTAGTGCCCAGTAGGTGAAAAAAATCTTATCCACGTCTCTACTAATCCACCACAATATTACATACCTTTCAAATCAGGAGCCAAAGGCCTACTCCTAGGGCCAGAAATGTCTTCATAAATATCATACTTTTCAAAATGGAGTTTCTCTCTTCTTGAAATATAACCCATTTTTGATAGGTCACTCTGTTGACTACAGATTTTTTCACTTAGATTTAAATATTCTCTTTGAAGATTCCGCATCTCAAATTCCAAGGTATCCCTTTCATTTTCTATACTTCTTACATAGTTTTCTAAAAGTATTTTGTCTTCTGCAAGTCTACTGATGCTATTCTCAAATTTTATATTTTCTTGACTATGTTTTTTTAGTTCTTCTTTTAGAATCTGATTATCTGTTTTAATTTCCATTACCATTTTTGATAACATTTCACATTCGTTGCCCATTTCTGACAAACTATTCTTATAAATACTTGCTTCTGATTTTGCATTTTTAATTTCTATCAGAAAATTCTCTTCTGCAGTAGATTGGTATTTTTGAATATTCTCAATTTCTCTTTCCATCATTTGTCTAGCAGCAATAGATTCTTGTAGTGTTTTTTCGAGATTAAGTTTTTCATTTTTAACTGTTTCTATTATTTGAAAAAGTGTCTCTTGTTCAGTTTTTGCCAATATTTCCTTCTCTTTTAGCTGCATTATCTCTAGTTGGTTTTCCTTCAGTTCATTTTCAAGCGAGCTTCTTTCCTTTAAAAGCTGGTATGTCTTTTTCTCTAGCATTTCCTTTTCTTCTTGTATCAATAGAATATTTGTTTTCATTGATTCCATTTCTATACTCATACGATTATTTTCATTATTGACCGTGGCCATATCATTTTGAATTTTGTGTTCCTTGCTTTTTAGTTGATCTAATGTTTCTATCATTTGTTGCTTCTCCAAAGAAAGTTGATTGTTGTTTTCCTCTAGAGTTTTATTTTGTCCTATGAGAACATTATATTTACCAATTATTTTTTTCAATTCTTTAAGACATTCTTTACCATCTTCTTCTTTTTTAATTAACTTGGACTGAATAGTGTTCTTTTCTTCAACCAAATTCTTAAGTTGCTTTTCATATATTTCGATTTTCTGTATTAGAGATTGTGTGGTAAAGACAAGAGGTTTTATTTTGGTCTTAAGGGTTAGATTTTTATTCTCCAGTTCTGTTACCTTTTTTTGTATCTGCACAGACTCTTTTAGGTAATTCTGTAAGTACTGAATTTTTGCAACACACTGCTCAGTAACAGAATTGACTTTGGATGTTTTCTCATTTTCAAATATTATTGGCCCTTGTTTTATTACTAACGGTTGCATTTCTTTGTCTTTTATTTCATATTTTGTTGAGTCAGAGAATGGCAGTGTATGTCTTAGAGCTCTGGAATGGAATTTTAAATCTGTAATAGTCTTGCCAGTGATAGGAATTTCTTTACTGTTTTTCTCATTTCTCTTTCCCCTGTGTATTTCACTCTTAGATAATTTTTTACATTTCCTGCAAAAATTCACATGGAATTTTGACACTGTTTCCCTGAGTGGGAGTAATTTGTTTACTAATGCCTCTAATTCAGAAATTCTCTTTGATTTCATATCTTCATTTAAGTTACTTTCTATATTTTCTTCCTTAATAAAATTATTTTTTTCTTTGTGAATTGAAGACAGTTCGTATTTACCATTGCTTGGAACATTTCTTTCAGTCTTTAAAGTTTGAAGTTCATTTGTAAGTGCCAGTTCTCTGTCATGTGACTTTTGTAGCTCTTCCTTCATTTGTTTGATAGAATGGCAGATATCATCTAAGTTTTCAGAAAATCTGTGCTTGAGAAAAGGCTCAGTAATTTTGGATTTATCCAGAATTACTGTATCAGCTTGAGACATCACATTTTGAGGTACATTAGGTAGAAAATTATAAAGATTACTATAATTTTTCAACATGTCAGAATTTTCTGAAGGATTCATAATTATGTTTGAAGGTGAATTGTCTGTTGAAGTTCTCAGAGTTAATACGTCCTTGAAATTTACCTGGGATGTCATATCTATACCTTGAGAGAGACTGTTAACACTATCACCGCTGAATTTTTCTTCCATTGAATGAATAGCGTTAGACTCCTCAAAAGGATGAATTTTCTCCATAGAAAGGATTTCTTCTTGATTCTCTATAGGCTAGGGACAATAAAAAGCACACTGTAAATGTATTATCATTTGCCACATGACCAGCAAATCAAGAAAATATTTTGTGGAGGATTTGCTTTTATAACCAAAATGAACATTTTATCCATTTCTACAGCAAAGAAACCTAACAAATGTGATTAATTTTCTCTAGAAAAATCTAACAACAGTTATTTTGAGATCTGTAACTCTGGTCTTCACAATTTGCTTAGAAATTGCGCTTATTTCCTCAGAGGGTGACATACATGGGCCAAACCCCTCAATTTCAGAAATAGAAATTTAGAATCCTTCAAGAGGCCATCAGAGATTGATGGGGAAGATAGAAGCAATAGGTCAAATGCAGTAGGTAGTTTAAGGGAAATGAATATTTCCACTTCGGGGCTGTTGGTCAACCTTTGCATTTCCTATTTTGGATGATTCTAGGGCTGTGACTATTCTAGAAATGCGAGTTCTAATCAGCGTAGACAGAGTGACTCTCGTTCCAGCTTGTTTCTAGGGAATTCACCTCAGGTCTAGGTCAATCCTACTAAAAGTAGAACAATTCCTAAGTGGATAGAAAGGCTAAAAAAACTTGCCTTGTATTTCAGTTTACTTGGGAATCTTTTAGGTATTCCTCTGCCCCACAAAGTCCGTTTGCCCCACGAAGAAGGTAAGAATGTAAAGGGGAAGATAAACTGGTTGTAGTAACATTTTTGAAGTACCTAAATAGAGAAGTAGTTTTGAACAGAATAACATACCAAAGCTTTTTCAAGGCGTGTTCCGAATACTAGATTTTTTTCTGAGTTAAATTGTGGGTTTTCTACTTCAATAATACTTTTGTTCAAGATTTCACTGATTTCAGACTGTACCTTTAAAAGATAAATTGATAATGTTAGAATTTGATTTCAGATTTAGAAACTTATGAATGTATAGCAATAATAGATATTATGATACCTTTAAATTTCCTGCACATAAAAATTCTTTTCATTTATATAATGTAATTTATTATAATCTCTGTTATTACAGGAATTTTTAAGAAAATTATACCTTTATTATATGATAAACAGAAAAAATTTAGTAAAGCAATAAAATTTTATGAACAATATTCAAGTAATTTTGGATGCTTGAGTTTTACATTGTTGAATAAAGCAGAGACTTTTGATCTCTGTCATCAGAATAGAATCCATTCTGTCACTCAGGAGGAGTTTATCTTCTCTTTCCATTTCCTTGCAGTTGCTTTTAGTACAAGAATATTAGGATGAAGTTTATATTAGGTCTTTAGTGAATATGTGTTGTGTTAAGCACCACCAGTATCCATACCCTATCCTCTGTAAATACTGTCCCTTATTTGTTCTGGATAAAGTCCCACGAGCCTTTGGTGATCCCACTTCCAGCTGCATGTGACCGAGAGCTAACCAGTCAGAACACTGCCTCCCTTTGAACAGGGATTGGCTCAGGCATTGCATATGACCCAATCTGGGGCAGCCAAGTCAGGCCAAGAACCTTAGGAAAAACTGTTAAGAGAGAAAAGCATCATCTCTTCTCCAACTGGAATCTGGAAGGATAAAAGCCTGGAACTTCTAGCAGCTCTTTTGCTACCACATGAAGTCTGAAAATCCATTACAGTGGAAAGCAGAACCAAAATAAGGAGCGTTGTTCCTTATGACAGAAGTCCTTATCATATGGATTAAGCCATCCTCAGGTGAACTGTTCCCAGGCTCTTCAGTTATGTGTGCTAATCAAGTACACTTTTTCCCTAAGTCAGTTTGAGTTAGATTTCACATCACTTATAATGAGAGTTCCTATTTGTAGACTGTATATAGGTAGCACTTTAAACATATATGTTTTTAAAAAATCGGCGAGTACTATTCCTTTTTGACTATAGTTGGCCCAAATTCAACTGTAACAGAAATAGTTCCCCTCAAACAAATTTTGAGCCTGGAATATTTGTAACCTTTTATTATATTCTAACAAAAACTAATCAGTTGGATAATGATCATTAGCTTACAAATGTGGAGTGGTATCTTAAGTTTGGCTATTTCCCATATAGAGATTAAAAGAAACATACCATGCTAACATTCTGCAAAGTCTGTATTCGGAGAGCCTGAAATGATTCCAGTTGATGCTGAAGGGCCTATAACAAACATGGTATGAAATTGATGAGTTGAAACTGTTATTATTTCTTTTTATATGTATCCCCCAAAGTTGCCTATTTCCAGAAAGGATCACATGAGGGTCAGAGGACTCACATTCTTAGTCATTCTTGCCAATTCTCCAATCCATTTTCATGGAGATTTTTGTGGAAGACCCATGTGCATTTAGGAAATATTTATTCTGAAAAAGATCAGCCTTTACATAGGTATTTGGAGAAAATAAGATGAAATGAAAATGAACTTACTTTCAATGCTGATTGTGGTTGGATTTGATTTTCTGATTCCGATATGCAGCCATATTCTAAAAAGCAAAATTGAAAAACCATGTGATCTGATTCTTAAGTTTTTTTAAAACAATTGTGATGCAAAATAGCCTCCTAACTTTCTTGGATAGCGAGACAGAGATAATGAGAAGTTTGATGTTCACCTTAGGAAGAACCCAATGTTAGTCACTTAATAAAGTCAAATAATTTTTGCTTGACTTAAAATGCCTTCTGGAGGTTATAAATAGTGGTTTTATTTTCTTTTTGTATTTATTTATTTATTTAATTTTTAAAAATTTACATCCAAATTAGTTAGCATATAGTGAAACAGTGATTTCAGGAGTAGATTCCTTAATTCCCCTTACCCATTTAGCCCATCCCCCCTCCCACAACCCCTCCAGTAACCCTCTGTTTGTTCTCCATATTTATGAGTCTCTTCTGTTTGTCCCCTTCCCTGTTTTTATATTATTTTTGTTTCCCTTCCCTTATGTTCATCTTTTTTGTCTCTTAAAGTCTTCATGAGTGAAGTCATATGATTTTTGTCTTTCTTTGACTAATTTCACTTAGCATAATACCCTCCAGTTCCATCCATGTAGTTGTAAATGGCAAGATTTCATTATTTTTGATTGCCAAGTAATACTCCATTGTGTATGTGTGTATGTATATATATATATACACACCACATCTTCTTTATCCATTCATCCATCGATGGACATTTGGGCTCTTTCCATACTTTGGCTATTGTTGATAGTGCTGCTATAAACATGGGGGTGCATGTGTCCCTTCGAAACAGCACACCTGTATCCCGTGGATAAATGCCTAGTAGTGCAGTTGCTGGGTTGTAGGGTAGTTCTATTTTTAATTTTTTGAGGAACCTCCATACTGTTTTCCAGAGTGGCTGCACCAGCTTGCATTCCCATGGTTTTACTTTTATAATAGGCCATTAGCGTGTAATGCCAAACTTGGAACTCTCAAAAACAAATATTTTTGTTTCTGCAATGTAAGCTGCATTAAAAAAAAAAACCAAAAACAACTAATGATCCTGTTATGGGAGACCTTTCACAAAGTACTGTATAGGTCTCTGTCTGTGAAATGGCCATGTGATGTTTTTCCTCCTTACCATGGAAAACAAATTGGATTAACAAAGCATAATTTTTGTCATGCCTTTAACCAAGGTACTATAAAGATCTATGTATACCTTCCTAGAAAATAGATTATAGATCTGTAACAGGAGACTATAAACTGCAGATTTCCTGACATACATCCTTCTTTATCTAAATAGGCTTTTAGCTTGCTTTGTAAATTTTTATTAAACACTTTTAAAAATATTCAGTGTCCCAAATGAAGTGAGAGTTATGATAGAATGCTCCTCTAGGATGACAATTTCTGTCCTAAGAGAAGGTTTTAAAAGAGGTCAGCACATCTCTCCTTCAAATGACAGTCTACCAGACGTCATAGGAGCTGGTTGCAAAGTATAGGCACCCCTCTTATCTGCCATCTGGCCCTCATCACTGAGAGAGCAACTCTGGTTCAGAGCCTGGAGCCATTTGGCCAATTAAAGACTCCCACCTTCATCAGAAGGCAGAGAAGGACAGCGAGTCCTCTGGATATTGCTGAACTTTGCATCTTACTAGGAATAAAATGGTAGTCTGAAATATTTATCTCAGAGACATTAAAAAAAAAAAAAACCAAACTCAGATGAGGTCAGACTAATGCAGCAAGGCACCCCCAATTTTTTCAGACTCAAGGACAGCTTCTAATGACCTCAAATAGATAAAAATTCAAATCAAAAAGCATATATTACCTAGAATCCCATTGCCCAGAATTAACTGTTATGAATTTTAGGTACCCTCCCTTCAGTCAGCTGTCTATGCATATATGCAGGAAAAAAGAAATGATTTTAGAACAGTGGGATATTATACATTTTACTTTGATAAATGGTATTGCATTTAGGTTTCAGAGAATAAAGAAAACTGCAAATAGTTGAAGTTATCACTAGTATTCAAATTTTTTTGACTACATGAAAGATTATTTCCTATGAGATCCCTCTGAGCTAATGGAAATATATCACAAGAAGGACTAAGAGATTGGAATTTTTATTTTTTAAATAACATTCATTTCCATTGTATTCAGTATTGAGTTACTCCCTGCCAAGAAAGGAAGTAAATGATGAGGAAATTAGCATTATGCTTGCTCTCACATTTACTCCCTACTTTTCATGATATTTGCTCATTATATTATTTTCACGCTGTGATGTTTTATGATGTTTTACATTTTGCTATGTGACTATGATTTCCACAGAGCTAAACACAAAGATAGGACATTATTATCGTAAATATTTTCAGCCTTCAACTTTATTCTTGATGGATTTACTGTCCAAAATTCCATCTCCTTTCTGCATCAGTAGGGCCAGCCTCCCTTTTCTGCATAGATTTCCTTTGTTTCAGTTAGGAGGACTTGCAAATTCAAGGCAAAGTACAGGATTTCTTTTGCTAAAACCAAGTAAGAAATACTGGGTCAAAATAAATTTAGAGACTTACTGAAGGGATATAACAAATATAACTTTTTAAAGAAAGAATGTGGGATTCATATAGTGGTTCTACATATATTTGCTTCCCTCCATCTCTTCCTTCTTTTTTGACCACAGTATGATTGCAGTTACCAGGTTGCTTCTTTTCATGTAGGTCAGTGTAACCTGAGCAACTCTGCTCAGAATTTGTTTTCTTTGACATAATATAGATGTTTTCTCTTAACATCCTTCCCAGAGTCCAATGGTCTATTCCTCTGAGATACAGTTTTAGGGCCAGTGTGTTTTCCTACCCATTTTCTGTAGCCTAAAAATTAGGTGATGAGGTCTGGGGTACGAGAGATCATTTGGAGCTGTGTGAAGCCTTTGCTGGAGGATGTGATCTTTGCTGTTTTGTTGTTGTTATTCTCTGAGACTACTTAGAAATCTATAGGAGATATATCCTATTACCCTAAGGAGATATTCTCTTGATTGGGATTATTTCCTTAATTCAGTACAGAGTCCTGGAACTAGGACTGCCACACAAGACCATACAGGTTGTTCACTACACAAGAGCTCCTGGCCAGAAGATATATGTGGGCTGAAATGTGTCCCATGTTCCACTACAGTCAGCTAACCAGTACCCTATTTGGGTTTGCATATACCTAGAGTTTGGTTATACCTTTCTCTAGTCCGCACAGAGGCACCCCATGAGCTAGTGGCAGCCCTACTCATAACTTCTTTCATGAGAGCAAAGTAAGCCCTATTGATCAGTGTCCAGGTTTACTCATCTATCTTTCCAGCTGCTCCTCTGTACCCATCCAAACCCCAATCAGCAGAAAGGAAGACACAGGTATTTCCTCTTTTTGTATCCACATTTGGAGTGGGAGAGGCATTAATGAATATTTTCAGGATTTGACTTGTTTTATTCTAAAAGTCAGAAAAACAGTGTTAGAAGGTAGTCTGTACTTTGCCTTGCCAGCATCTTCTGTTTTTATCTTTGGCCTCTGTTTTCCAATTTCCTTCTTCAGGTGCTGCTGGTGAAGTTTTTGCTGGTTTTCTATTTTGTTGTTGTTACTGATCTTTTCATTTGGTGCTGGGGAAAGGAGGTCTGGGATCTTCCTTGGCTCTAAAATCTCTATGTGAAAGTCTAGAATAATTTTTATGAGTTAGTGATTTAGCTTTTTTGTTTCACATTTAGTGATTCATTCCTTCAACATCATTCATTCAAGTATTGAGTGTCCAATGTGTGGTATTCTGTTGTAGGTAAATACTAAGGACACAGCAATGAATAAGACAACCAAGGCTCCTGTGGTCATGGTGCTTCCATTCTGGAGAATGAACAGGAAAAAAAAAAAGAAAGAAAAGAGGAAACAAGATACTTACAAATAGGGATAAATAACGCAAAGAGGATAGGCTAATGTGACAGGGAGGATGGGACAGCAGTGGAGGGAGTGCTTAGCAGAGACCTATCTGGTCACATGAGTTTTTAGCTGGGATTCCCATATGATAAGAAAAGGCCATCCATGTGAATATCTATAGGAATAGATTCAGAGCAGAGGACATGGAAAGATCCTGAAGCAGAATATGTTTATCTGTGTTTGCAGAACAGAAATAAAGTCAATATGGCCTCAGCTTAATGAGCAGATAGAAGCCCGGTATGATTAGAGGTGAGAGGGGGAGACAGGAATAGATTATGTAGGAACTTGTGGGCCAACCCGAGTGGTTTTGCTTTTATTTTAAGTGAAATGGGAAACTTTGAAAGGTTTCAATCAGAAGAATGATTTGATCTGAAAAGAAACATTTATAGGTCACTCTGCCGCATGATAATGGGTTATAAGGTGGCAATTGCAGAGCTACTGCAGTAATCCAAGTGAGAAACAAAGGTATCTTAGACTAGAATGGCAGAGGGGAAGATGGAGAAAAATAGGTTGATTTAGAATAGATTCTGGGTATAAAACCAGCAGCATTGCTGGGGTATTAAATGTAGCCAGAAGAGAGGAAGAAAGGATGACTCCTGGGTTTTTGGTGAGAACAGATGGATGATGGATGATGAATGATGGTGTTATTTACTAAAATGGAAAAGAATAGAGTAGGAGGATTTTTTAGGGAAAATTTTTATACATAAAATTAAGTTTTCTATTAGACATCAAAGTGGACATCCACAGGCAGTGGGATATTCCTGTCTCTGATTCAGGGGAATTGTTATGAACACTATTGGAAAATACAGGTGTCACTACTGGCCTAGACAAGGGAAGTTTCTGTGCAGTGACAGGCACAAATGCCCAAATGAAGTGGCTAGAGAGAATGGAATGTAAAGGTTTGTGGGCATTGAATATAGGCAGCTGTTTTTGAATTTTACTGTGGAAAGAAATAGAGTGCCTAGTGGAATAGGGTGTATGCATGTTAGAAGTGATGTGAAGGTCAAGAATTTTTTAACCATGGGAGATTTTAACATGCCTGCTTGCTGCTGGAATCATGTAGTAGAAAGGGAGAAGAGTAATTCTGAAGGATGAGGGAGGCTAATTGCAGAATCTGAGTACTTGAGAATTCCAGGAGAGCTTTGATAAAGAGGAAATGAGCTTTGAGCAGGGGTAATTCTTCCATCGAAACTGGGGACAGCAAGAACAGGAGCAGGAAGATGGAAGAGTAGGAGGACCCTAGGCTCACCCTGTCCCACAAACACAACTAGATAATTATCATATCATCCTAACTACCCCAAAAATCAACTTAAAGACTGACAGAAAAATCTCCTTAACTAAAGGGAGAGAAGAGGCCACATTGAAGATGACAGGAAGTGTGGAACTGTGGTTTAGGGGAGAAACAGATCATGGCTGCTATACAAGTGAAGGAGACATGGTTGCTAAAAAAGAAGGGAGAGGAACACACAGGGGAATTCATAAGGAGAATGTTTCCTCAAAGCCAATGGCTTAGAAAGTGAGAGGGGCTGAATTCCATGAGTTCTTGCAACCAGTGGGGTTTAAAGCCTGGAGTTTTAAAGATCAGTAGGCTTGGTTGGGATAGAGCACTGTGCTGCATCTAGAGAACAGGCAGACAAACAACCAGGGGACAATGTGGAAATAGCAATCTGAAGAGCGTGTGGGGCACACAGTGGGGTTATTTGCTCTTCTCAGAGCACATCCCTGAGGGGCATCATTCACAGACACCTCTCCAGGAACAAAGGAGCTGGCCAGTGCCATTTCCATCCCCTCCTGCCCTTCAGCATAAACACAGAATAACCTGTAAGAAGCAGTGCAGTGCAGACACTAGCTGCCTAACTTGCTTACACCAAGTACCACCCCCTCTGCACTTCAGTGGAACTTCCATTCTCAAACATGCTTGCCTCAGTTCCAGTGCGGCAGGTCCCTCCCCGAGAAGATTAGTGCAAAACCCTGTCCACACCATGTCTCAATACAGAGAGTTTTGCAGGGTCTCAGTTCTGGTGGAGGTGGTGACAGGTCTCATTTCAGAAGCAGACCAGAGCACATCTGTGAGCTAAAACTCACCACATTCAGGCCAGGGACCAAACACTGCCCACAGCATGCAAGGAGAGCCTCTGCAGATGACTGGCCTGAAGGATAGAGAAGCCAGAATGCAAGAGCAGAGTGTATGCATCACACCAGAGACATTCCCCGAAGTGCCAGGCCTTGGGCACTACATGACCTCTTAAGGCCATTACTTTCAGAAGCAGGAGACATAACTGGTTTTTCTAACACAGAGAAGGCAAGAGCCTTAGATAAAATGCAAAGATGGAGGATTTGTCCCAAACGAAAGAACAAGATAAGGCCAAGGCCAGAGATCTAAGTGAAACAGATGTAAGTAACATGCCTGATTGAGAATTTAAAGCAATGATCATAAGGATACTCTCTGGGCTTGAGAGAAGAATAGAAGATATCAGTGAGATCCTTACCACAGAGACAAAAGGGTTAAAAAATAATCAAATGAAGAGTCCAATAAACAAGATTAGAAAAACTTTGATGCAATGAACAGTAGGCTGGAAGAAGTAGAGAAATTAATTAATGACTTAGAGTAACGGAAAGTAAGCTGAACAAAAGAGAGAAAAAAGAATTGTGCAAAATGAGAATAGACTTAGGAAACACAGTGACTCCATCAAATGTAATAACATTCATGTTATAGGAGTCCCAGAAGAAGAGCAAGCAAAGGGGGCAGAACATTTACTTGAAGAAATAATAGCTGAAAACTTCCCTAATTTGGGGAAGGAAATGATATCCAGATCCAGGAGGCACAGAGAACTCCCATCAAAATCAACAGAAAGCAGGCCAAGACATATTGTAATTAAATTTGCAAAATACAGTGATAAAAAATCTTAAAAGCAGCAAGACAAAGAAGTCCTTAACTTACAAGGTAAAACCCAAAAGGCTAGAGGGAGATTTTTCAACAGAAACTTTGCAAATGAGAAAGGAGTGGCATGATATATTCAAAGAGATAAATGGGAAAAGTCTGCAGCCAAGAATACTGTATCCAGCAAAGCTATCATCCAGAATAGGAAAGATAAAGAGTTCCCCAGACAAACAAAAACCAAAGGAATTCATGACCCCTAAATCATCCCTGCAAGAAATATTAAAGGGGACTCTTCCAGTGGAAAGGAGAGACCAAAAGTGACAGTATAAAGGTAGAAAACACAAAAGTGGTAAAAATGAATATTTCTGTAAAAATCAGTCAAGGAACTCACACCAAAGTATATAAAATATAATAATGTATAACTAAAATGTGGGGAGGAGAGGAAAAAAGAATGGGTTCCAACTTGAATGACCATCAACTTAATTTAGACTGCTATTTACAGAAAAGTTTATATACAAGCCTAATGGTAAGTATATATCAACAAGCACTTATAAACATTCAAAGAATAAAGAGAAAGAAATGTAAATATGTCACTAAAGAAAATCAACAAACCATGAAAAAAAGACAAGAAAGGATTAAGAAAATCTCCAGAAACAACCACAAAACAAGTAAAATGGCAATATAAACATATCTATCAGTAATTACTTGGACTGTAAATGGACTAAAGGCTCTAGTCAAAAGACGCAGGGTGTCAGAATGGATAGAAATACAAGACTCACTTATATACTGCCTGCAAGAGACTCATTTTAGATCTAAAAACACCTGCAGATTGAAAGTGAGGGGATGGAGAAACATTTATCATATCATTATCATGGACGTCAAAAGAAAGCTGGAGTAGCAATACTGATACTTTATACAAAGTAGACTCTAAAACAAAGACTGTAATAAGATACAAAGAAGGGCATTATATAACAATGAAGTGGACAATCCAACAGGAAGATACAATCATTGTAAATATTTATGCACCCAATATGAAAGCACCCAAATATATAAAACAATAACAACAAAACAACAACAAAAGCAATAAGGCATATAAAGGAACTAATTAACTAATTGATAATAATAGTAGGGTACTTTACATCCTCCTTATATCAATGGACAGATTATCTAAACAGAAAATCAACAAGGAACACTGGACCAGATGGCCTTAACAGATATATTCAGAATACTCCATCCTAAAACAGCAGAATACACATTTTTTTCAAGTGCACATGGAACATTCTCTGGAATAGATCACAAACAAGTCTTAACAAATACAAAAAGACTGAAATGATACTATGCACCTTTTCTGACCACAACACTATGAAACTAGAAGTCAACCACAAGAAAAAATTTGTGGAGAGACCACAAACACATGGAGGTTAAACAACATGCTACTAAACAATGAATGAGTCAACCAGGAAATCAAAGAAGAAATTTAAAAAAAAATACATGGAAACATATGAAAATGAAAACACAACGGCCCCAAACCTTTGGGATGCAGCAAAAGCAGTGCTAAGTGGGAAGTTTATAGCAATACAGACTTACCTCAAGAAGTAAGAAAAATCTCAAATAAATAACCTAATCTTACTCCTAAAGGAGCTAGAAAAAGGATAACAAACAAAGCCTAAAGCCATTTAAAGGAAGGAAATAATAAAGATTAGAGCAGAAATAAATGATATAGAAACTAAAAAGAAAAAAAAATCAACAAAACCAGAAGATGGTTCTTTGAAAAAATCAATACAATCGATAAACCTCTAGCAAGACTTATCAAAAAGAAAAGAGAAAGGACCCAAATAAATAAAATCACAAATGAAAGAGGAGAAATAACAACCAACACCACAGAAATACAAACAATTACAAGAGAATATTATGAAAAACTATATGCCAATAAATTGGACAACCTAGAAAAAAATGGATAAATTCCTAAGAGACATAAAGTACCAAAATTGAAACAGGAAGAAATAGAAAACTTGAACTGATAACCAGCAAAGAAATGGAATCAGTAATCAAAAAACTCTCAGCAGACAAAACTCCAGGACCAGATGGCTTCACAGGTGAATTCCGCCAAACATTTAAAGAAGAGTTAATACCTATTCTCAAATATTCCAAAAAATATAAAAGGAAGGAAAACTTTCAAATTCATTCTATGAGGCCAGCATTATCCTGATAGCAAAACAAGATAAAGACCACACGAAAAAGAGAGCTACAGGCCAATACCCCTGATGAACATATATGCAAAAATTCTCCACAAAATACTAGCAAACCAAATCCAACAATACATTAAAAACATCATTCATCATGATCATGTGGAATTTCTTGCTGGCTTGCAAGGGTGGTATACTATTCACAATCAATGTGAAATATCACATTAATAAAAGGATAAGAACCATATGATTATTTCAATAGATGCAGGCAAAGTACAACAGCCAATCATGGTAAAAACTCTCAATAAAGTAGGTTTAGAGGGAACACACCTCAACATAATAAAGTCCATGTATGAAAACCCACAGCAAATATCATCCAAAATGGGGGAAAACTGAAAGCTTTTCCCCTATGGTCAGGAACAAGACAAGGAGGTCCACTCTCACCACTTTTATTCATTATAGTAATGGAAATCCAGCCACAGCAATCAGAAAACAAAACGCATCCAGATGGGTAAGGAAGAAGTTAAACTTTCAGTATTTGCAGATGACATGATACTATATATAGAAAACCTGAACGAATCCACCAAAAAACTGCTAGAACTGATCAATGAATTCAGTGGAGTTGTAGGATATAAAATCAATGCACAGAAATCTGTTGCATTTACATGCAGCAATAATGAAGCAGCAGAAAGAGAAATTAAGGAATTAATCTCATTTACAATTGCACCAAAAATAATAAGATACCTAGGAATAAACTTAACTGAAGAGGTGAGAGACCTGTACTCTGAAAACTACAAAACATTAATGAAAGACATTGAAGATGACACAAAGAAATGGAAAGACATCCATGCTCATGGATTGGAAGAACAAATATTGTTAAAATGTCTATATTACCCAAAGCAATCTACACAGTTACTGCAATCCCTATTAAACTACCAAAAGCATTTTTCACAGAACTAGAATAAACAATCTTAAAATTTGTGTGGAAGCACAAAGGACCCTGAATAGCTAAAGCAACCTTGTTAGAGAAAAGCAAAGCTGGAGGCATCACAATTCCTGACTTCAAGCTATATTACAAAACTGTAGTAATGAAAACAGTATGGTACTGACACAAAAATAGACACATATATCAATAGAACAGAATAGCAAATCCAGAAACAAACCCACAATTATATGGTCAATTAATGTTCAACAGAGCAGAAAAGAATAGCCAATGGGAAACAGATAGTCTCTTCAACAAATGGTGTTGGGAAAAGTGGACAGCAACACACAAAAGAATGAAACTGGACCACTTTCTTACACCATACACAAAAATAAAATGGATTAATGATCTACATGTGAGACCTGAAACCATAAAAATCCTAGAAAAGAACACAGGCAGTAACTTCTTTGACATCAGCCATAGCAACTTCTTTCTAGATATGTCTCCTGAGGCAAGAGAAACAAAATAAAAAATAAGCTGTTGGACTACATCAAAATTAAAAGCTTCTGCACAACAAAGGAAACCATTAACAAAACTAAAAGGCAGCCTACAGAATGGGAGAAGATATTTACAAATCTCAGATATTTATATATCTGATAAAGAGCTAGTATCCAAAATATATAAAGAACTTATAAAATTCAACACCCAGAAATTAAGTAATCCAATTAAAAATGGTCAATTAACACGAATAGACATTTTCTCAAAGACATCCAGGTGGCCAATAAAAACATGAAAAGATGCTCAACTTTTCATCAGGGAAATGCAAATCAAAGCTGCAGTGAGATATCACCTCACAGCTGTCAGAAAGGCTAAAATCAACAACACAAGAAACAACAGGTGTTGGTGAGGATGTGGAGAAAGGGAAACAATCTTGCACTGTTGGTGGGAATGCAAACTGGTGCAGCCACTCCGGAAAACAGTATGGAGTTTCCTCAAAAGGTTAGGATCTACCCAAGATCCAGCAATCGCACTACTAGGTATTTACCTAGAATACAGAAATACTAATTCTAAGGGGTACATACACCCTGATGTTTATAGCAGTATTATCTACGATAGCCAAATTATGGAAACAGCCCAGGTGTCCACTGATTGATGAATGGATGAAGAAAAGTGTTGTATACATATACAATAGAATATTAGCCATAAAAAAGAATGAAATATTACCATTTGCAAAGACATGGATGGAGCTAGAAACTATGCTAAGTGAAATAAGTCCAAGAAAGACCAATACCGTATGATGTCACTCATATGTGGAACTTAAGAAACAAAACAAAGGATCAAAGAGGAAAAAACAAAGACAGAGAGGCAAATCCAGAAAGAGACTCTTAACTATAGAGAACAAACTGATGGTTACCAAAAGGGAGAGGGGAGGAGGATGGGTTAAATAGGTGATAGAGATTACGTTTGTGGCAACTCTGTGTGATGAGCACTGCGTGATGTATGGAAGTGTTGAATAATTATATTGTACAGCTGAAACTAATACTACACTGTATGTTAAACGAGTTTAAATAAAAACTTGAAAAAAAAATGAGGGACAGCAGATAATATGGGTACAGAGAAGCAGGTAGGTTAGCAAAATTTGAGCAGGAAAGAAGGGAGTTTGGGTCTGATTGCTTCCATTTTCATGTAGTGTGAGATTATGTTAATGAGTTGAGAGGTAGTGGTGAGAGGTTTTGGAGATTAAGGAAACAAGAGTGAAATAGTTATCTTGGAGAAGGTTTGAAAAAGCATTTTCTGGGGAAGTAGTTTTCTAAATAGCACTGAGATCCATGTTACAACTAAGAAGTGAGTGGTTTTCCCCTGCAATGTTCAGATGATTCAGTGAAGATAGAGAATAGGCAGAGAGTTGGATTTATCAAATTTTATTTATTTATTTTTTTAACGTTTATTTTCAGGAGAGAGAGAGTGCGAGCAGGGCAGGGGTGGAGAGAGAGAGAGAGGGAGAGACATAGAATCCGAAGCAGGCTCCAGGCTCTGAGCTGTCAGCCCAGAGCCTGACATGGGGCTGAAACTCACGGACTGTGAGATCATGACCTGAGCTGAAGTTGGATGCTTAACCGACTGGGCCACCCAGGGGCCTCTATCAATTTTTAAAGGCTATTAAAATAAGTTTTTGTTTTTAAAACGAGTTTCAGAGACTTTGGTTACTACTTATTTCCAAAGGAAAACTAATCTTAGAATTCAGCAATACCTAACCGCATAGAGTTATGTGATTCCAGAATTGGAAGGGAAATTACCAAAGAAGAACTGTAGAGGACACTCAATGACAGGTCATCATTTATTAAGTCCTTGCTAAACATGAAATATTGAGCGGTATGTAGACTGAGTGGAAGATATGGTCCCAGCCCTGAAGAAGCTTATACTCTATTGGGAATGTAAGAAATAGTAATCATATTATATTGAATTAAATTCTCTAGCTGTCCCATATTTAGTGTCAGAAGTGAAAAACAAGAAAACCCTGTGGGCTGGTGCGTAGCTTTCCTTTCTGATCTGCCATCTGCGGTGGAACCAAGATGCAACATTTTGTGAAAACCCTTACAGGAAAGACCCTCAGTGTTGAGGTCGAACCCTCGGATACAATAGAAAGTATGAAAGCCAAGATTCGGGATAAGGAAGAAATTCCTCCTGATCAGCAGAGTTTGATCTTTGCTGGCAAGCAACTGGAAGATGGACGTACTTTGTCTGACTACAACATTCAAAAGGAGTCCACTTCATCTTGTTGAGACTTTGTGGTGGTGCTAAGAAAAGGAAGGAGACGTCTTTCACCACTCTCAAGAAGAGTAAGCACAAGAGAAAGAAGGTTAAACTGGCTGTCCTGAAATACTATAAGGTGGATGAGAATGGCAAAATCAGTCGCCTTCGTTGGAGTGCCCTTCTGATGAATGTGGTGCTGGGGTTTTTATAGCCAGCCACTTTGACAGACCTTATGGCAAATGTCTGACCTACTGCTTCAACAGACCCAAAGACAAGTAATTGTATATGGGTTAATAAAAGACATGAACTAAAAAAAAAGAGAAAAGAAAAGATAGTTATCAGTGAGATGGCTTTTGAGGCGATTAGAGACATGGGGAATTTATTCTGAAATCTACAGAGGATTATGTCATATTCAACATACAGGCACCCCTCGATTTATTGTGCTTCACAAATGTTTGTGGCAACTCTGTGTCGAGCAAGTCTGTTGGTACCATTTTCCAACAGCATCACTTACTTTGTGTCTCTGTGTCAGTTGGGTAATTCTCACTGTATTTCAAAAGTCTTTGCTATTAGTATATTTGTTATCGTGATTTGTAATCTGTGACTATAACTCGCTTTAGCATTTTTTTAGCCATATATATATATATATATATATATATATATATATATATATATATTTAGTGTCAGAAGTGAAAAACAAAAAAAACCCTTATACACACACACACACACACACACACACACACACACACCCTTTAAAGTCCAACTTCGGTATTCATTTTCATATATATGTATGAAAATATATATATATATATTTTATATATATATATATGAAATATAACTTGTTTAGCATTTTTAGCCATATATGTGTGTGTGTGTGTGTGTATGTATATATATATGTGTGTGTATATATATATATATATATATATATATATATATATATATATATTTATGAACGGTAGAGAGGCGCAGAAGGAGAAAGAGAGAATCCTAAGCAGGCTCCATGTGCAGTGCAGAAGCCCAACACAGGGCTCGATTCCACAACCCTAGGATCATGACCTGAGCCAAAATCAAGAGTCTGACATGCCTACCAACTGAGCTACCCAGGTGCCCCAATAAAATATTTTTAAATTAGGGTATGTACATTGTTTTTTTACACATAATGCTCATATACACTTAAAAGACTACAGTAATATGAACATAACTTTTATAAGCACTGGGAAACCAAAAAATTCATTTGACTCACTTTATTTATTTTATTTTATTTTTTTCATTTGCCTTACTTTATTGTGATATTCTCTTTATTGCAATGGTCTGGAACCAAACCCACAATATCTCTGAGATATGCCTGTATTAAGTGCATACTTGCAGTTAACAGACCAAGGAGAACAAATGAGTTTTTACAATGCAGCATAGTAATGCTGTAATATAGGATGTTAGATACTCTGTAGTCAAAGCTTTGTAATTCTCAGGTTCAAATATGAGGTTTTGCTATGACAATTCAAATTCATTCCCAGAAGCAACTGTTTTACAAAGCCTTAATGAGGTGTGACACTGTCTGCATGAGGCACTGTCACGGGAGCTACAGAGTCAGGTTGTCTGTGCTTGAATCCTGGCTTTGCGACACACTTGCTATGAGGGATAAACCTAGTTAGCATCTAGTTGGTAGGTAAAGTCCTTTGCAGGATGCATGGCGCATACTAAATGCTCAAGAAGTATTTACTCTAATCACTACTACAGAGACGAGGTTAGTAACAACATGATGATGATTTGATAGACTTAAAACTTCCAAATGCAATGGAGGGGAGAAATGGCCACTCCACATTCTCTAATGTTTCCCATTTTGTGCAGAATAACCCCCAGATCCTTATGCAGAACTACAGTGCCCTCCTCCCCAGTTTCCTTTCTGATCCCTCTCTGCCCCTCCCCCTTATTCATTCTGCTCCCACCAACACCAGCTGTTCCTCAGACATGCAAGGCATCTTCCTACCTCAGGGCCTGGACAGTTGCTATTCTCTCTGTCTTGACTGCTCTTTCCCTAGAAAACTGCACTGGTTACTTTTTACCTCCTTCAGGTCTTTGCTCAGATGTGACCTGCCCAGTGAGGTCTCCTACCACCCTATTTAAAATGCACACTTCTCACTCACCTCTGACAGTCCACATACTCCCCTGTTCCCTCTGTGCCTTACTTTTCTCCATGGGATTTACTCCCATCTTACACACAGTCTCCTTTGTTCCTCCCATCAGAAAGTAAGCTTCATGGGATTTTGCATATTTTGTTCACTATTGGATCCTCAGCACCTAGGACAGCACTTGCTTAAAAATATTTGTTAGATGGATGAATGAATGAATGGATGAGTGAATGAAGACTTAGGTAGAACAGGGGTGCTAAAAACAACACACTGGATATCTTGAAGTTTAAAGTATATCCTTCACATATCCATTCCAATAAATCAAAGGTTACACAGGCTAACCACTTATTCTGTTAAAATTAAAGAGATCTAAGAAATATTACACAGCTTCTTGTAACTCAGCATTATGCAAATGGGTCAATATTCTGTTGGTTAGTACTCAGGGAATGGATCACACGGTAACAATAAGGTGTAGATAGAACAGAAAAAGGGAGGGAACAAAGTCCTACCTCCTAATTTTGCCATCCAAGGCAGCCCTTGACTTAGAATCTATGTTACTGAAAACCTGCCCTTGCTAGACCCTGCACTTAGAGCACCTATGCGTTCGCAAGATAAACTATATCTCTTAAATAAGTGTATGTACTATTTTGCCTGTAACTTCATTTTCTATTATGCTGGGATCTTTCCCCAGAGTCCTAAATCTCGCTCATGTTAGATAACACACGAGCTTGCCAAATTAGATTACCTCAGTTTCTTCTCACCTTAAATGCTCTTTTTGAGGTAAATATTGAGCTGATGCAACCTCTAAACTCTCTGTGAAGACTCTTTCTCCCTGTTCATGTTTCCTGATTGCACAAGGATGCCTGAATATCCTCACGGATGCTGGGGCACAGAAGAGTGGACAGCTGGCAGGTCATTGCACTGTCCTGCTGGCCTCCATTGAGATGTTTACACTGGTGGTCCCTGGGCATCCAGGTGTCTTTGGTCTGGTGACATGTGGCTGCTCTAGCTTTTCTTTCAGGGACCTTGCTTGACAAGGTGTTTGGGATGGTCCTGGATTTATGAAGATGCAGAAATCCTGTCCTGACCTCATGTCACTTCTGTGTCCGGATCACCCCTATGTCACATGTGGGTTTTAGGCAACCGGGGGTCCTAACTTGGCCCATCATTCTAGATACCGCCTTCTACTCAGAGTGCTCTGCTCCTTCCCTGGCATGTCACACTGACCACCAGCCTCCTGCAAGAGGTGTGTAGGCTCCTTGGGCTTCTCTCAAGGAAGTGGGAGTCCAACTTCAGTATTCTCAGTATGATACCCCTAGTTGGGTATTTACATCTTATTCATGGTTTATGTGGAGCTTGAATTATAGCTCTTTGGTTATTTCAAATATCTTCCCTATACAATATCCTGTGGTCCACACATATTTACTGTAAAAAGTTCCTTTTGTTAAAATATATATCTGTTTAGCATCTGTCCAAAATATCATTCTTATTTGATATTTAGAGAAGCAGTATAGTATAATATGATGGTGAAGGCCTGGACTCTGGCACCATTCTGCTGAATACTTACTGGTTTTTTCATTTGCTGCCGTGTGACCTTGGGGAGTTATTTAATCTCTGTGCCTCAGTTTCCTCACTTGTAAAATGTGGATAATGGTAGTACTTACTTTATAGGGTTGTTGTGATGATTAAATGAATATACTTAAGTGCTTGGAACACCATCTGGCACAAAGTAGGTGTGCTCTGTTACCTAGTACTTTAATAATAGTTACTGGAAGTACCTATGTCCTGGCAGTGCACCTCTTGGGCCAGTGGGTTTAGACAAGGGTACCCTTTGCCTGTAGTAAGAGGCAGAAACATTACTGCCGGTGGATGTTCTCTAATAATGTTCCCCAATGACTCCTTGGCCTTGGAGATTTCACCTGTTTCACTGCCACCACTTTCCTTTATCCGGTCAGAGGAATTTAGGATCTTGGACGCTGAGAGGAGAACGCACTCAACTTCATCCTCTTCCTCCGGATGCTTCTCTGTAACAGAACCGTAACAGGTGGCTTTTAGTTTCTTTGGGAGCAGGGAGGCCAACCGTACGATTCCGGACGCGGACGCCCTTAGAGGCCACGGGAGGGCGCGCCGGGGCCACGCAGCGCGGCGGGACTTGGTGGCGCAGCAGCTGGAAGCAAAGGCTGGGCGTGGGGATGGAGGCGGTGCTTCAGTCCCCGGGGGGGGGGGGGGGGGGGGGGGACAGCAGGGTTGTGCTGCTAGTCAGGAAGTCGGCACTCCGGGACCAGCCTTGGGGGTGAACGGGTCCGGGCACCCTCCACTGCCCGTCCACTTCCCATGGCCCCTCCTCTGGGACTCTTACCCGGACTCATTTCTGCTGCTCAAGTTCTCCCAACTGCCTTCCCCCCTGCATTCCGCCCCAGTAGCTTCGCGCAGGGGCAGCCCGTTGCCTGGTAACCCGGCTGCGGGGCACGCACGTGGGTGGGGGTGCGGGGCGGAAGTGCGAGCTGGGGTCCGGAGTCTGGGAGCTGTGATGCTCATCCCGCCACCAGCGCGCCGGGGACAGTTGGGGTTTGCTGTGCGCTCAGGCCTGGGGCCAGTCTCACTGGGGCATTTTTCTCCCGGCTTCTCCGCTGACCAGAACTTGATCTTGATCATAGTCTGACCGAAGACTGCACCTTTTGGACCAAAGCTGTGGACAAAGGGGAATGCTTGGAGACAGGCAAACACCTAGGAACTTTGTTTTTCGTTTCCTGGTTTCATTGTTTATTTTGCTTCATTCCTCGTTTTTTCGACCCCTCCGCCAGAGTAGTTTCAATGTTTGGGGGTTTGATCGATCCAAAACCAATATTGTGAAAGGAATTTTGTTTGCTATGGTTAAAAGAAGACCCCGATTTCCAGTAATAATCTTAAAATAACAATGAGATGTATGAAAATGTACACATTAAAGCTGATGCAGAGGCACTGATCTCCATATGTCAAATCAGGCTAATTTCCTGTGCACCTGGGCAAACCATTTGCAAAAGATGGATATTGTGTTGGAAACTGGAGCTCGTTCAACCAAGGACTGGTTGGTGTGGCCGCAGTCAATACTTTATGCAGAACAGAAAATGGCGCTCTTTAAGTAAAAGCTTTAAATGAATATATATTATTTATTTTGCAATAGCAACCGTTCCAGATAGAATATAAAGTAATGGAAAATTCAAATTTTAAGTCACAATAAGGAATTTAAAGTTATGATATAATAATTTATTGTATAATAATTATATGTTTTGCTTTCATGGAAATGAAACTCACGATAGTCTCAATGTTTGCTTGATATACTTTCTTGTTAACAATAGGATGATCTCTAGAAAATTTGAGTATTGTGGCATTGTAGACAATTTCAATAAATTGTGTTTTTGAGAACTTATGCTCTCCATCGATGATGGCTAGTGACAAAATTAACTTTTTCTGGAGAGCTACAAATGTTTTCAGCAGTGTGTCTGTTAAATTACTACTCTAAATAATTTACAGTATTTTGAAGTGAGTATGCAGATAAAAGCTACTACAATTTATTAAGCTAATTTCTACTAATGAAATTTCCATAACAGACTATAATATCTTTCACATGACATATTAATATCCAATATTAATAATGATAATATAATGTAATGTTCTCTAATAACTCTAATTTGTCTATGTGAGATATATAGATTATGATGGCAAGTGATATTGATTATTACACAGAAATTTCTTGGGGCTCTACCTGGGAGGATTTTGCGACACCATTTAGTATAGGATATAAAAAGCAGATGAAAAGAGTTACAATGTCAAACTCAAATTTAGCCAGTCCCCTAATCTCAGTAGAGACATACTTTTAAGATACTTCCCAATCAGTCAGAAAGGTAGTTCTTTACTTAGAAGGACAGTCAACTTAGAAATTGGGTCAACAAGGCCTTTGGATTTTAAACATTTTTCTTTTGTAAACTGAATCAGATATATATAGTCACAGAAGAAAAAATAATTTGTCAGAAACATCTTGTAATTAACATAAAAAACTCCATGTTTGGAGCCTACCAAGTTATAAAGATTAATAAATTAAGAAATAATATTAAATATAATATTAAATATAATAATATTTAAGTGATAAAAATGTCTATGATATGAATGGCATCCCCTCAGAAGAGGCCCTTATGTAGGGCCTCATGCGAACAATCGCACACGGGGACCCTCTTCTCTGATCAGAGAGAACCTGAAAGCTGTAAAAATGAGGGTGGATGGTGGACACATCTCATTGGGGGGCATTCACGGCATTTGAGAATGTGTGTTGAGGAAGTCTTACCTGAATACCCAGGACCACCTAAAACTGTTGTCACCCATCACAACCTGTCCTTGAAACTCCATTCTGAAGTTATCGGGTAAAGGCGTTTCAGTGACTTGCCCTCGTCTGCTCGTGGGTTTACTCGTCTGTACAACAGGGAGCTGCCAAGATTGTTGTGAGGGTTAGTGGACCCCGTGGGACAGGATCTGCTACCATCGGTGCAGTGGGTACATAGGAGGCTGACAGGGAATAGAAGCTCTAGACCTCAGAGTCTAAGGTGAGATTTTGTGACAGTGTTGATATTTTTTCCTTACGTAAAAAGATTTGATACTTCAACTGCAAAAGATTCAAGGGGCACCTGGGTAGTTCAGTCAGTTAAGTGTCCAGCTCTTGGTTTCAGCTTGGGTCAGGAGCTCACAGTTCGTGAATTTAAGCCCTGCATCAGGCTCTGTACTAATAGGAAAGACTACTGTCCTAACAGTACAGTACAAAGTACTGTACTAATAGTGCAAATATCAGAAAAAAACTTATATTTTACTTATTTTATCCTTAATTTTTTAAATTTAAATCCTTAAATCCAAGTTAGTTAATATATCGTGTAATAGTGGTCTCAGGAGTAAAATTTAGTGATTGATCACTTACACGTAACACCTGGTGCTCATCCCAACAAGTGCCCTCCTTAATGCCCATCACCCGTTTAGCCCAACCTCTCCCCCACCTCCCCTCCAGCAACCCTCAGTTTGTTCTCTGTATCTAAGAGTCTCTTATGGTTTCCCTCTCTGTTTTTACCTTATTTTTCCTTCTCTTCCCCTATGTTCATCTGTTTTGTATCTTAAATTCCACATATGAGTGAAATCATATGAAATTTGTCTTTCTCTGATTTACTTCGCGTAGCATCATACATACATTCTAGTTCCATCCATGTTGCAAATGGCAAGATTTCATTCTTTTTGGTCGTCAAGTAATGTTCTTTTATATATATGTACACACACACATACGTATATATTAGTTTATATAGTTCAATATATAGTTCTATTAATGTATATTAGAATACATATTCATATATATTAGAATATATGTATGTACATATGTGTATACTATTGTATCCTTTCGATAAATTCCTAATAGTGAAATTGCTGGGTCATAGGGTAGCTCTCTTTTTAATTTTTTGAGGAACCTCCACTGTTTTCCACAGTGGCTGCACCAGTTTGCATTCCCACCAACAGTGCAAAAGTTTTTGCGTTTCTCCACATCTTCACCAACATCTGTTGTTTCCTGAGTTGTTCATTTTAGTCATTCTGACAGGTGTGAGGTTGTGGTTTTGATTTGTATTTCCCTGATGATGAGTGTTGTTGAGCGTCTTTTCATGTGTCTGTTAGCCATCTGGATGTCTTCTTTGGAGAACTGTCTGTTCATGTCTTTTATTCACTGGATTATTTTCTTCACTGGATTTATTCACTGGATTATTATTTTTTTTGCAGTTATGATAACTTCTTATTAGATTTTATATACTAACCCTTTATCTGATATGTCATTTGCAAATATCTTCTCCCATTCTGTTTATTGCCTTTTAGTTTTGTTGATTGTTTCCTTTCCTCTGCAGAAGCTTTTTATCTTGATGAGGTCCCAATAATTCATGTTTGCTTTTGTTTCCTTTGCCTCGAGAGACATGTCTAGTAGGAAGTTACTGTGGTGGAGGTCAAAGAGGTTGTTGCCCGTTTTCTCCTCTAGGATTTTGACGGTTTCCTGTCTTACATTTAGGTCTTTCATCCATTTTGAGTTTATTTTTGTGGATGGTGTAAGAAAGTGGTCCAGGTTCATTCTTCTGCATGTCTCTGTCTAGTTTTCCCAACATAATTTGCTGAAGAGACTGTCTTTTTTCCATTGGATATTCTTTTGTACTTTGTCAAAGATTAGTTGGCCCTACATTTGTGGATCCATTCCTGGGTTTTCTTTTCTGTTCCAATGACCTATGTGTCTGTTTTTGTGCCAATACCATACTGTCTTGATGACTACAGCTTTGTAATATAGCTTGAAGTCCAGAATCATGAGGCCTCCAGTTTTGGTTTTCTTTTTCAACATTACTTTGACTGTTTGGGGTCTTTTCTGATTCCATACATATTTTAGAATTATTTGTTCTAGCACCGTGAAGAATGCTCGTGTTATTTTGATAGGGATTGTATAGAATATGTAGATTGCTTTCAGTAGTATAGACATTTTAACAATATTTGTTCTTCCAACCCATGAGCATGGAATGTCTTTCCATTTCTTTGTGTCTTCTTCAATTTCTTTTTTAAGTTTTTTTTAACTTGTTTTATTTTTTATTTTTTAAAATTTACATCCAAATTAGTTAGCATATAGTACAACAATGATTTCAGGAGTAGATTCCTTAGTGCCCCTTACCCATTTGGCCCATCCCCCCTCCCACAACCCCTCCAGTAATCTTCAGTTTGTTCTCCATATTTAAGAGTCTCTTATGTTTTGTCCCCCTCCCTGTTTTTATATTATTTTTGTTTCCCTTCCCTTATGTTAATCTGTTTTGTCTCTTAAAGTCTTCATATGAGTGAAGTCATATGATTTTTGTCTTTCTCTGACTGACTAATTTCACTTAGCATAATACCCTCCAGTTCTATCCATGTAGTTGCAAATGGCAAGATTTCATTCTTTTTGATTGCATTGTATATATATATACCACATCTTCTTTATCCATTTATCCATTGATGGACATTTGGGCTCTTTCCATACTTTGGCTATTGTTGGTAGTGCTGCTATAAACATGGGGGTGCATGTGTCCCTTTGAAACAGCACACCTGTATCCTGTAGATAAATGCCTAGTAGTGCAATTGCTGGGTCATAGGGCAGTTCTATTTTTAAGTTTTTTGAGGAACCTCCGTACTGTTTTCCAGAGTGGCTGCACCAGCTTGCGTTCCCACCATCAGTGCAAAAGAGATCCTCTTTCTCGGCATCCTCGCCAACATCTGTTGTTGCCTGAGTTGTTAATGTTAGGCATTCTGACAGGTGTCAGGTGGTATCTCATTGTTGATTAGATTTGTATTTCCTTGATGATGAGTGATGTTCAGTATTTTTTCATGTGTCAGTTGGCCATCTGGATGTCTTCTTTGGAAAGTGTCTATTCATATCTTTTGCCCATTTTTGCACTGGATTATTTGGTTTTTTGTCTTTTGTAAGTTTTATATAGTTTTTAGTGTACAGATCTTTTACCTCTTTGGTTAGGTTTATTCCTAGGTGTTTTATGGGTTTTGGTGCAATTATAAATGGAATTGATGCCTTGATTTCTTTTTCTGGTGCTTCATTATTGATGTATAGAAGTGCAACCGATTTGCAGCCTGTGACTTTACTGAATTCATGTATCAGTTCTAGCAGTTTTTTGATGGAGAAAAACTTTATATTTTGAAACAGAGGGCATTGTGTTGCCTAATATGTATTGTATGTCAACTCTGTTGTTGAATTTGCCAAAGTTCTAAAAATTTGACAAGCTTCTAAGTAAATGCACATTTAGATGGCCTGTAAAATGTGAAGTCCTCATTATGTGTTATTTATTAATTTTTTGGGATAAATTTAAAAATGGAAAATGCAAAGAAATATGTAACTAACCCTTTGCCTCCATCTCCCAGAATTAACAGTTATAACTCTATTGGCATAGTTGATTTCTACTTATTTAGAAAGAATAAAACATTACATAGAATTGAACTCCCCACTCCCTCCTATCCTGTTCCTCCTTTCCCGTGTTCCTCCCACAAGAAACCATTATTCTGAATTTTGGGTATAGCCTTCCAGTCCATTCTTATATTTTTATAGTAATTACATGTGTCTTCATGAGTAATATAGGTGATTGCTCTTGTTTGTTTAAAAATTTTTCATAAATGGTATCATAATTTATATTTTGTTCTTCAGCTTGCTCTTTTTACTCATAATTGTATGCTTTTTAGCATATTAAAAATAGGTCTTTAATTGAGTTGTGAAAATAGGCTTGAAATATCCTCCAGTTCTTGCCTTTTGTTTTTGCCTTTTTGGTTTCCTTTAATTTTTTTTAATTTTGAAGTTATCACTAACTTATAGTGAAATTGGAACTATTGTCTGATATATGTTTCATTTTTTCTTGAACCCTTCAGAGGGAGTTGCTGACATGGTGTCCTGCCACTCCTGAATGCTGTGATATGTATTTTACAAGGACATTCTTCATTATGAGCACAATACAGCCATTAAAATCTAGAAATTAACACTGATACATTACTACTGTTTAATCTTCAGACCCCACTCATGTTTCACTGATTCTCCCAATATTGTCCTTCATAGCAAAAGGATCCAGTCCAAAGTCTTGCACTGCATGTAGTTGTCGTGATGTGTATCTTTAATCAGAGTCTCATGGACTCAGAGTTTCCTATTTTATTTGGTGGGTCACAATGGATTATTTTCTGTTGCTAACATGATCCATCGTTGCAAAAATTTTCCTAGTTGGGTCAGTGGGAGTTTCTTTAGCTTGCTTCTGTGTACTTTTGGCATGTCTCCTTTATTATCGGAGTACTTCTTCATTTTTTTTTTTAATTTTTAATGTTTATTTATTTTTGAGAGACAGAGAGAGACAGAACACAAGCAGGGGAGGGGCAGAGAGAGAGGGAGACACAGAATCTGGAGCAGGCTCCAGGCTCTGAGCTGTCAGCACAGAGCTGACATGGGGCTTGAGCTCATGAACCTTGAGATCGTGACCTGAGCTAAAAGTCAGCAGCTCAACTGACTGAACCCCCCCCAGGTGCCCCTGGTAAAATATTCTTACCTACAGTTATTACTATTGAGAATTGTGGAATTTTATGAAGGAAATTATTTTCCAGATTGGTATAGAGGAAAACTTAAACATGGGAAGGTTTAGAAAATTTTTAAAAACTCTGTACCTGGTCGGTGCCAGACTTCCTGATTCTGAAACACTGGTTTGGCCAAAATCAGTTTATTTCCATTTTTTTCCCCATAACAAATTATGGCTTTATGAGATAGGATGCCATATTGTCTAAATTTTATGAAAGTATAGAGAAAGTATAAATTTAATTAATACTAGAGCTAAAAGTTCCTATTTCCTGAGATGATATCACGGTTCTCAGGGTGCTGAGGCTCTTTTTTTATTTCATTTGGCCTTATGTCAGATAGACAGCGGACCATATTCTGTCAGGAGATATGCTTTCTCTGGTCACACATGTCAGTCAGTTCAACAGCTTCCCTGAAAACATCTGATTTTTTTTTTTTTTTTTGGATCGTGAAGTTCATTGCTAAAGGACAGGATTAGAATCTCTGTACTGCCAATGGAAAAAAAAAATCTGTGAGTCACAGTATTTCAAAATCTTCAAATGGTAACTTCTCCTAGAGAATCCACTTTTACCTATTGACTAACAGCTGCAGATTCAAGAATCTGGAACAAAATCAAGAGAACTGCACAAACACAAGCTAGTCAAATCTATTCTTAGCAATCTATTACCAGACTGAAATACTTCTGGGCTTTTTTAGCTTCAGAAGATCTTTTTTTTTTTTTTTTTAAGCCTGAGATCACAAGGCTATCACTCATAGCTGAGATCCACAGTAGTGTGAAAAAGTAACCAAATGACACTTAGGGTATAATAAATTTGGGAAATTTTCCTAAGGCAAGAGAGGGGGACTGTGCTGGTGTGCTGGTGACTTAGGGAGTCTGTGATTCATAATGTCCTCTGATAGCTCAAAGTCTTGCGCCAGATGTCAACACCTCTACTCTGCCTTCTCTAAGGTTCTTTTAGTGCTGATTTTAACCTGATTTCATCTGTGTAGAATGAAACCTAAAGCTCACTAAGGATGGCCATTAGCTTTGGCTAAGGAACCTGGTTGCCATTTTAAGAGAACTTATTAATAGCGGTAAAAGTGGGGTTGGCCTACCTGTGAGAAGTTTGGTGTGCTAAAGGGATAGACCTAGATCACTATCAAGGTAGCTTGAGAAGGAATGGGTATTAGGGAAAGAGATATTTTTAGGATGGGTCATGCTTGCAGGCGCGAAGAGTCGGTGATAGAGACAGAAAGGAAAAAATGAGTCGGGAAGAGAACTTGAGGAATAAAGTAATGGGCATGATTTGGACCAAGAAGAAGACAGAGGACCAACAGTCTCTTTGAACATGTGAAGGTTTGGCCACTTTGTAGAGATGATATAGAGCTTTCCTCCCTCTGACAGAGACTATCAGTGGGGAACGAATGCCCTTTCTCTGAAACAAGGTACTTCAGGTAGATAAGTGCCCCATTTGTGAAGCTTCTTGAGGATGAGTAGCGTTTATCAGTTTGGGTAAATTTAGAGGTAGCGGTCTCTGTAGGCTTTTCTAGACCGAGGAGTCTAATTCAGCTCCAAGTATGTGACCCCCTTCTTCTGATGCTAAACTGCTTTCTGATTTTTGGACACTAAAGGAGCTGCACTGACAAAGGCCACTTTGTCACACTTTAATAATAGTAGCATGTTTCCTTTGCTATATGAAGATACCATTAATGCATACTTCCAACAGAGTGAATGAGTTTGCAATAAGAAATCCATATTCCTTGCTTGACTTCAGCTGTGAGCTATGACATGAGTCAGAGGTAGTGTCCATGACCATTGGAACAGAATGAAACTTCTAAATTGAACCAAGAACCTAGCCACATTGGTGACATGCCCTCACTGAATGAAATGAATCCAGATCCTTATTTAGAGCTCTTGCCATGACAATCTCCTTACTGTCTCATTACTTAATATTTTTATTATTCCACACTACTTTTCCTAGCACTTATGGAAGAGATGTCTCTTATTATAAAGAGAATAAACATGGACTGCAAGTTAAGACTGATGTAAATAAAACTATAGAGAGGAAGAATTATAATAGTATTTAGAATTTATAGGTTTAAAGATTTTCAAAACATATTACTTATTGCTAGGGAATATTAGCGAGTTTAAATGTTTTTTTTTCTTTAATTGTTTGGCCTTGTACAAAAGTTAAGCTCTCTGATACTTTTCCTCATCTGTAAAACATCTATTTGGCAAAGTCATAAGGATTAGAAATAATGTGTAAATGTGACCAGTATTATGTCAAAAATTTTATAAGCATTCAATTAAGAGTCTATACACTCAAATAAAATACATGTAGTCAATAAAGGGACCTTAGTCCTCTTTATAGCTACAAGATTATAACCTATAGGTTTTGTTCTTGTTGCCATTCTTTGCCTTTGTTTGAGCAACTGGAATTTTTACTTGGATTCACTAAAATTCTGTTAGTCCTCTAAATCCTTAAAGTATATAAGAACTTCTTTGAACTTACCATTGGGGATAACAGAATATTGCCAGTGAGTCTTTGGGGGAGTCAGGTTGCATGAAATCAGACTTTTAAAATTATCCTCCTCAATGAAGAAAACTTCCAGTGAACTTCATGAATCTGATCCGTTCTCAGTGTGAAATGTCGACTCTCCTGGGATTGCCAGGAATAGGCATCTAGTTCTGTGAATCTTCTAGCTTGATACCTTTGTGCTCATTTGATTGGCCCTCGATTTTGGACACCAAGAACAATTAGAAGGCGTAGAAACACCATTTTGAATCTGGTATTGAATGGTGAAAAGTATACATAATAGGAGTTTACACATTAAGGAGTTTACACATTTAGGAGTTTACACATTACTTAGTAGGAAACATGTCAGATATTTTTATATGAATTATCTTAATTTAGTCCTTACAACAACCTTGTAAAGTAGAGATTATCATCCTAATATTATGGTTGATGAAACTGAGGTCTGGGGAGATTTCATGATTCCTCCATAGCTTATAGCCAGAAGATAGTGGAGCTAGTTTTTGGTTCAGGTTTGCCAATGTCCAGAGCTCATTTCTGTAACCACCGTTTTGTAACCAACAACTTGGAGTAAGTTGTGTTGAAATGGAATCTAGGAGACAATTTTTATAAAGCTCACTGAGGGCTTTGTTGTCCCATGGAAGCTTTATAATTACTCTAAACTAAAAGCTATTAAATCTCTTGTGCAGAAATAATGTGAAGCAGCAGAGATGGGACTCAAGAGCATGGATTCTAAAACCAAACTACCCAGGTTCAAATTCTGTTTCTGTCATTTACTACAGGAGAAACCTTAGCTAACTTCTTTGTATTTCAGTTTCCTTGTCGGTAAAATGGGAAGAAAAGTAATGCCTGCCTCACAGCACTGCTGTGAAGATTGAATGAGTTCATACATGTCAAGCACTTAGAACAGTTCTTGATACATAGCAAGAGCCATGTTAAGTGTTAGCTATTGCTATTATTTTAGCATTGATCAAACATTTTCCAGAAAATGTGAATTTGTGAATCACCTAAATAAGAAGGAACATTTCTACTAATGTTG
The DNA here is from genome assembly GCF_024362965.1 of Panthera pardus. Classification (NCBI taxonomy): domain Eukaryota; kingdom Metazoa; phylum Chordata; class Mammalia; order Carnivora; family Felidae; genus Panthera; species Panthera pardus. Next base: position 16,682,924 of record NW_026526688.1, read on the forward strand.
TTTCTTTTGGTCCTAACCATTTCTCATCTTATGAATCTGTCTGTTTAACAGATTAGTGACAAATACATGTTTAAATTAAGTGTTATTTTAAAACTAATAGCTTTTTTGAGATATAATTTACATATCAATAATTCACTCCTTTAAAGTATAATTCAAAATGCCAACAAACTGGGCAATCTGGAAAGAACTGACAAATTCTTAAAAAGAACTACCAAAATCGAAACAGAAAGAAATAGAAAATTTGAACAGACCTATAACCAGCAAAGAAATTGAATCAGTAATAAAAAATCTCCCAACAAACAAGAGTACTGTGCCAGATGGCTTCCCAGGGGAATTCTACCAGACATTTAAAGAAGAGTTAATACCCGTTCTTCTCAAATTGTTCCAAAAAGTAGAAATGGAAAGAAAGCTTCTAGACTCATTCTATGAAGCCACGATAACTTTGATTCCCAAACCAAACAAAGACCCCACCAAACAGGAGAATTACAGGCCAACCTCCTTGATGAACCTGGATGCAAACATTCTCAACAAGATACTAGCAAATTGAATTCAACAGTACATTAAAAGAATTATTCATCACAATCAAGTGGGATTTATTCCTGGGCTGCAGGGCTGATTAAATTTTCACAAATCAATGTGATCTACCATGTTAATAAAAACAAAAGAATAAGAACCATATGATCCTGTCAATAGATGCAGAAAAAGCATTTGACAAAATACAACATCTATTCTTGATAAAAACCCTCAACAAAGCAAAGGTAACGTAGCTCAACATAATAAAGGCCGTATATGAAAGACTCACAGCTAATATCCTCAGTGGGGAAAAACCGAGACCCTCTCCCCTAAAGTCAGGAACAAGACAAGGAGGTCCACTCTTACCATTACTACTTAACATAGTACTGGAAGCCTTAGCCTCAGCAATCAGACAACAAAAAGAAATAAAAGGCATAAAGATTGGTAAGGAAGAGGTCAAACTTTCACTCTTTGCAGTTGACATGATACTCTATGTAGAAAACCTGAAAGACTCCACCAAAAAAACTGCTAGAACTAATGCATGAATTCAGCAAAGTCTCCGGATATAAAATCAATGTACAGAAATCTGTTGCATTTCTATACACCAGTAATGAAGGAGCAGAAAAAGACATCAAGAAATTTATCCTGTTCACAATTGCACTAGAAACAATAAGACACCTAGGAATAAACCTAACTAAAGAGGTAAAAGGTCTGTACTCTGAAAACTATAAACACTGATGAAAGACATTGAAGAGGGCACAAAGAAATGGAAAAGCATTCCATGCTTATGGATTGGAAGAATAAACATTGTTAAAATGTCTACACTACCCAAAATAATCTACACATTTAATGGAATCCCTATCAAAATCGCACCAGCATTTTTCACAGAAGTGGAACAAACAATCCTAAAATGTGTATGGAGCCACAAAAGACCCTCAATAGCCAAAGAAATCCTGAAAAAGGAAAACAAAACTGGGTGCATCACAATTCCAGATTTCAAGCTATATTACAAAACTATAGTCATCAGGACAGTACAGTACTGGCAGAAAAATAGACACATAGATCAATGGAACAGAATAGAAAACCCCAAAATGGACCAACAACTATATGGTCAACTAATCTTTGACAAAGCAGGAAAGAATATCCAATGGAAAAAAGACAGTGTCTTCAACAAAAGGTGTTGGGAAAACTGGGATGGCGACATGTGGAAGAATGAAACTGGACCACTTTCTCACACCATACACACAAATAAATTCAAAATGGATGAAATGCCTAAATGTGAGACAGGAAACCATCAAATCCTAGAGGAGAACACTGGCAGCAACCTCTTTGACCTTGGCCGGAGCAACTTCTTACTAGGCACATTGCTGAAGGCAAGGGAAACAAAAGCAAATATGAACTATTGGGACCTCATCAAGATAAAAAACTTCTGCACAGGAAAGGAAACAATCAATAAAAATAAAAGGCAGCCTACAGAATGGGAGAAGATATTTGTAAATGATATATCAGGTAAAGGGTTAGTATCCAAAATCTATAAAGAATTTATCAAACTCAACACCCAAAAAACAACCCAGTTAAGAAATGGACAGAAGACATGAATAGACATTTTCCAAAGAAGACATCCTGATGGTTAACAGACACATGAAAAGATGCTCAACATCACTCGTCATCAGGGAAATACAAATCAAAACTGTGATGAGAGATCCCACCTCATGCCTGTCAGAATGACTAAAATTAACAACACAAGAAACAACAGGTGTTGGCAAGGATGTAGAGAAAAGGGAACCCTCTTGCACTGCTGGTGGGAATGCAAACTGGTGCAGCCATTCTGCAGAATAGTATGAAGGTTCCTCAAAAAACTACAAATGGAACTAGCCTGTGACCCAGCGATTGCATTATTAGGTATTCATCCAAAGTTTACAAAAATACAGATTCAGAGGGGTACATGCACCCCAATGTTTATACAGAATTATCAACAATAGCCAAACTATGGAGAGAGCCCAAAGGTCCATTGACTGATAAACATATAGAGAAGATGTGGTGTGTGTACACACACACACACACACACACACACACACACACACACACACACACAGGAATATTACTCAGCCATCAAAAATAATGAAATCTTGCCATTTGCAATGATGTGGCTGGAGGTAGAGTGTATTATGCTAAGTGAAATGTCAATCAGAGAAAGATGAATACCCTGTGCTTTCACTCATATGTGGAATTTAAGAAATGAAACAGACAAACATATAGGAAGTGTGGGGGAAAAGAGGAGAGAGGGAAACAAACCACAAGAGATTCTGAGTGAGAGAACAGATTGAGGGTTGATGGAGGGAGGTGGGTGGGAGATGGGCTAGATGGGTGATGGGTATTAAGGAGGGTACTTGTAATAATGAGCACTGGGTGATGAATGTAAATGATGAATCACTCAACTCTACTCCTGAAACCAATATTGTACTGCATATTAACTAACTAAAAATTTTTTTAAAAAACAATAGAACATATTATTAAAAAATAATAAAGTATAATTCAGTGGTTCTTAGTAAATTCACAGAGTTGTGTGAGCTGAGTTAGACTTCTCAGTCTAACGGAGACTATAGGGACCACTACCTTTAAATTTACTCAAACTGGTAAACACCCACTCAGCCTCTGCAAGTTTCACAAACAGAGCACTTATCTGAGCTAAGTGCTTTGGTCCAGAGAAAGTGCAATGCCCATTGCTTTGGGCTCTGTCAGAGGGAGGAAAGCTCTATGTCATCCCTCCAAATGTGAAACCTGCACATGTCTTTTTCTTGGTCCGAATCCTGCCCATTACCTATTCCTCTAGTTCTCTTCCAACTTATTTTTCTCTATCTAGAATTTGTACCATTGAAGGCATTTCAAAATACACAAAACACAAATATTTGACATAAATGGGGGCAGTAGAAGACTTTTAGTACTTGTTAGCACAGATGAGTCTATCCGATGGCAGAGCCAGCATCGATCAGAAAGACTGGGATGAAATACAAATGTATTCATGAGGAGGCGTGAAAAGCTCTGTGACATGAAGCAGTGTTCTGAAAGGGTCATGGTTGGGAGCTTTGGGAAGTCAGACAGCAGCAACTGGAGCCCAGATGCGTGAAAGGACAGGCTGAGCAACCAGTGCACCTGTGGGCATAACAGTGCCTAAAGCAGTTCTTACATATGACATTGGTTGCATAACCTCCATGCTTTTGTGAAACAGAGATATGTGCATGTCTGGGCACATATACATATGATGGCTAATACACATACCTGTGTTTTTCAGCACCTATACTCCAGAAAAGGATATATAATTGGAACTTGGCCTCCTGAGAGGTAGTTCTCAAACTCACAATGTAGTTTTGCTTTTGGTGCAGAAATAATAGCTTGCACATATTCCATCAGGTGAAAAATTGAATAAATAAAGGAATGGAATAATTGTCATCCCCAAATATTTGGCATTTAATATAATCTTAGTTTAAAGCCCATTTTTGGTTAATACTTATGACAGGGGTGGCAATTAGGTTTTAAGAGCAGATACTGTATTATTCTTTGAATAATGGACAATGGAATTGTGCTTTGGGTTTGCATAAATTAAGACATGCTGAAATGCCTTATTCCTAGAGAAAGGAAAACATGTTGTTGGACATTCTTTGTATATTTAGACAAAGTTTTCAGGTAACTAAAAAGGCAATGTTGATACCTGATTTTGTGTTCTTCTGAAATGAATGATTGATAATACTACTAAAAAATTTGGAAGGAAATAATTATAAGCAACCACTTCTTATACGGGCTTTGTTTTAAAATTAATCACATGAAGCATTCTAATTAGCTTAAAAATGTTAATTTGTAACTGTAGAGAAAAATATTCAAAAATCCGTATTGTTATGCCTGTATTCAACATCTCTTACTTGGTAGGTTTTCAAATCAATATTTATCGAGTGCTCTTAAAAATGAACAGAGTTGAGAGGACTATCGAAGTGGTCATAGAGGAGCTGAATGGTTTATTTCCTTGAATTATCTGAATATCTCGTTCTTTCTTGAATTGCCTTTTTTGGCCCGGCATAAATAATAAAAGAACATCAGGTTATGATGACATGATAATAAAGAGTACTGGTTATAAGTAGCAGTTTTGTAGGGCAGAAATCCAATCTGTTCAAAGGTCGACCTGACAGACTGACAACTGAAGTTGTTAATAGAAGAAACCCAGAGATCCATTCTGTTTATCTTGGAGTGTTCTCATGTTGGACAAATGGGAGATTTTCTTCCACGGAGATGAGTAAACTGCCTGTGTGTCACATTAACCATTACGTTTTACTCCGCTCACACAGATGCAAACATATGTGATAACTAGGACTGCTTTTTATTCAATGTTTCATCCTATTGGTAGAGAGCATAGCAACTCCGCCCTAGGTTTACTCTGAAAAAAAGAAAACCCTATAATTTAGTTAATCATGAGTCCAAAGTTCATAAATACCCAATTCTTAATCCTAATGCATAATTTCATTGATCAATGTTAGCTTTAATAAGCTTGTGAATATAAACACAGTGACTAGTCTGTTTACTAAGGAGACATATTATTCTGTGAGCGAAATCAAAATCGGTTGGCAGTCTTTGTTCATGGCATGAATTCCTATGTAGAATCTGGTGTGAACTTATTGAGAGACAAAATGCTGATATGGGAGGGGGACATACTGCTTTCTCATTTTTTTTTTATTTTAATTCCTTTCCATTTGAACACTGCTATGTTTATTTTGTACTTTATATATTTAAGAACAATGTTCATATTGCATTCGTTTTTTTATGTAACTTTTAATTCCAGTGAGCTAACATACAGTGTCTTATTAGTTTCAAGTGTACAATATAGTGATTCAGCTCTTCTCTACAACACCCGGTGCTCATCCCCACGCGTGCACTCCTTAATCCCCATCACCTATTTTACCCATCCTCCACCGTCTTCCCACAGATTATTCTCAATAATTAGGAGATCTGTTTCTTACTCTCTCTTTCTCTCTTTCATTTTTTCCCCTTTGCTTGTTTGTTTTATTTCTTAAGTTCCACATATGCGTGAAATCATATGGTATTTGTCTTTCTCGGACTTATTTTGCTTAGCATTACACTCACTAGTTCCATTCATGCCATTGCAAATGGCAAGATTTCATTCTTTTCTTATGGCTGAATAGTACTCCGTTGTATATACATACCACATCTTCTTTATCCATTCATCAGTCGATGGACACTTGGACTGCTTCCATATCTTGGCTAGTGTAAATAATGCTGCTATAAGCACAGAGGTGTATGTGTCCCTTTGAATTAGTGTTTTTGTATTCTTTGGGTGAATACCCAGTAGTGCAATTGCTGGATCATAAGGAAATTCTGTTTTTCACTTTTTGAGAACCCTCTATACTGTTTTCCAGAGTGGCTGCACCATTTTGCATTCCCACCAACAGTGCACAAGAGTTCTTTTTTCTCCATATCCTTGAAAACACCTTTTGTTTCTTGTGTTGTTGATTTTAGCTATTCTGACAGGCGTGAAGTGATACCTCATTGTATTCTGATTTTCATTTCCCTGATGATAAGTGATGCTGAGCATCTTTTCATGTGTCTGTTGGCTATCTGGGTATCTTCTTTGGGGAAATGTCTGTTCGTGTCTTCAGGCCATTTTTATTTTATTTTTTTAATGTTTATTTTTGAGGGAGAGAGAGAGAGAGAGAGAGAGAGAACTTGAGCAGGGGAAGAGCAGAGAAAGAGGGAGACAGAGAATCCCAAGCAGGCCCTACACTGTGAGTGCAAAGCTATATCTAAATTATTGCATTCATTTATATTCATTAATTCTTTCCATGTTGAAATTTCTAGATTTCATTGTCGAAAGAATAATTTTTATTAAATATAATGAACATGCAACTTCAGGGCATACTTCACGAGCCTTGGTCACATAGTCTGAATTACCAGATTTAAGCTTTATCTCTTTTGAATTTCGGATTAGAACTATACTATTAAAAAAACTATATACTTTTTTCTTGTTATTAAACGTGAAGTTATTCGTTATTATTCTATATACTGATATATACTGATATTCTACATACTGATATACTGATTATTCTATATACTGATACTGATATACAATGGCCATTAATGTACAACATAATGTCTAACGTACACTTTTATCATGAAATCTTTCATTCTTAATTTAACCTCTTTTTAGTACAGTACACATATCCTCAGCTGTGCTTCCTGATTCCACCTGAGGTGTTGTTTTACCTACTACAGATAATACCTAGAGGACTTCCCCTGGAAAGGGCCGTGAGCTATAAGAGAGGCGACAGCTGTGGGGATTAAATATTTCTCAAACAGCTTCTCCTTGCTCCACCTGATAGTCATGCCACCTTTATCCCTTAGTCCAGAAATGCCAGCGCTGATCATTTCCACACGTTGGCAAGATTCTGGAGGGTGTATCGGGTTGGTTTTCAGTTTTCTCCACTGCTGCTTTGGATATCAACTTTCTTGAGTTTTCTAAGTCAGTTACCATTTATTCGTTCTATAGCTTCCTATCTATATTGGACCAAAATATTTTAAAATAACATCTAAAAAAAAGTAATCTACTTTGGGTACATTCATCGCCTTGATCTCTATGTTTTTTATTTATTTTATCTGAATGCCTCTGGTAATGAATTTGTTTTGGTACAGGGACTCGAGTTGCAATCTCAAATGCCTAAGGGGCCAGGCTGGTGTTCTGGCTTCTCTGACTAGATCGAAACCTCAGACAGGTCAGGGTCAGAAATAATTGGTTAAGTTTGGGGGAATCCCAGAGCAATACAACATGTGCCCTGTTTTCCATTGGGACAATAGGAGATTACCTGCCCCAGGCTCATTGGCAGTGGCTGTAATAGGGTAGAGATTACTTTGTGACCAAGCAGTGAGACAGAGGGCGTAAGACAGTCCCTACCTCCCCACCTTCACACCCTACCAGTTTGCCTTGGTTTGTATGCAGAGGGGACAGTTTCAGAAGCTTCCCATGTATCCCCAATGAGGAGCATAGGAAGTAGGTAAGACATGTAAGTTAAGGACATTGCCAAGTGGCCACCATAGTGGGAGGCAAGTTGACAAAACAGGGGCCAGATGGAATTCAGGTCTGAGATGGATCCATGACTCCAGAGAAGGCTGAGCTGAGATTTCTGGAGATGATGCTGGGGGTAGGTTTGTCGCCTGCTGCCAACCATGGGTAGAAAACAAACCACAAGTGAAACCATGGATTTTAGCAGTGGGTACAATAGGGCCCCAGGAGGCCAGCAGCCCCTCCCTTCCCCTGGAGGGTCCTGAAACTGTCTCATCTGGGAGATGCCATCTTGGGAAGGAGGAAGCAGCAATGGTGAAATTTAGGGCATGAAGAGACAGCCTTGAGGGAGGTCTGAGCCTTGAATTTGACTGAATAGTTTATCTGAGAGAAGCATTTAAAATGAAAGAGACCATTTCAAAGCATAAGCAACTGTTTTAATGGAAAGGGAATGAATTATCTTTAATTAGCAAATTTAAATGTTCCTCCTATCAGCAGAAATTGTGGGCTCATAAGAAAGAGTGAAGGACTTATAAAAACTAAACAAACCACATTTTTCTTAAAATACCTGAGTTGTTAGTGTATGTGTCAAGATATGATCGGACTTCTTGTTGGAATGTTGATTTTATCTGAATTCACTGCGTGCCACTTCATTAGGTATTTTAAAAATATTTTATGTATTTATTATGTATGTTGCATCTGGTGGTATAATTGAATATGAAACTAGAGAAATCTAGGGAATTTCTTTCTGACATGCACTATAATTTAAAACAGTAACAGACAGCTGCAAGTTGTGTTAGAATACAAGATTGTCATTTGGTGTTTACTACAATTGCAAAAACAGCTTGTTAAGGAAAAATAATTAGACTTCCCCAAATATCTTGATGTCATAATACATATGTAAATTGTGGAGTAGGACATACAAAAAAATTATTGCTTTAAATGTCAGTTACTGCTAGCCCCAGAGAGAAAAAGAGCTGCAAAACGTAGCTACTGTATGTTTACACATACATTTATAGCAGGCATTTGTCTCCCACTCCTTTTCTTCAGTAACAATAATATAAACGTCTAAAAAGCCTTGGTTTTAGATTTGGAGTCGACAGTTGGCTATACTTCTGCCCAAAGCCATTGATGTCTTCCTGCGTTAAGTGCGCGTGAGGGCTTGCGTGCTCTGGTCTGCGTTAAGACTCAATTAAGCTTTGGGATAAAGAGTAACTGTGTCGTAGCCCTCTGGGGGCCGCATGCGAGCTCTTGCATGCGTTTCGCAGTACAGCTCGCCCTCCACGAAGAAGTAGCCCTTCTGTTTGAGGTTGAGGTTGCAGTCGGCACACACGAAGCACTCCGGATGCCGGTACTTATCCCGCGCCTTCACAACAGCACCGCTGTAGAGAAAAGGGAGATCGAGTCAAACAAACAAACAAAACCCACAGAGCCGAAAACATGCTACAAGGGGAGATAACAACTGCCTTCTGGCAGGTGTTATCTGTTTCACATTCAGGAAACAGCCTCCAGCTGTAAAACCAGCAGGGCTGTGAAACTGACGTCATTGTCAGCCAGATCCCTGAGGACCACAGGAACACATCCCGTGTTTCTCGGGTGCCTCCTTTTCAGAGTTTTCAAACAAGTCGTTTCTACAAAAGTTATGGGATCTTACCTCGTGGTCTTTGCCGATTGTTTCTTTGAAAGAGCAAAACACGACATGAGTAAGACTCACACCCCTGCACAGGATTCTGATTGTGACCAAGGTTGCCTACAGGGCTACAAGTCCCTCTGACTGCTTTCTATGTTGGTGGTGCAGCCGTTATTCTATGGAGCACAGAGAAAACAGACCCAAGAGCAGAGATGGGATTGCCATGGGTGGGCGGACTGACCTCTCCTGTCAAAACAGCTTACTTCAGCTTGGATGAGGTAACTGCTTTTGGTACCATTATAAACGCTTGTGTTTTATGAGATCCTCTCTGCTCCAGAGCTCCGTGTCCCGCTTCTTTCTTTCTGTGTCACATTCCCCACTTGCTCTAAGCAGGCTTGGCTCCCACTGCCCTCCTGGGATGAATCCTGGAAAACTGGACTGATGGTGCCTCAGTGTGAGCTAAGAGTAGAGGAACAGGATAAAGGGGTGGGAGAAGTGGCCTCGTGGGGCATGTGGGGCATTTGCAGTGGAGAGATTGAAATGACCTGCTTCACTGGAAGATCTGAATTAGCAAGTGTGGCTATTCAAACATAAGGGCCCTTGAAATGGAAGCTGACTGAATTTTTAAAAATTATATTTCAGTATTTGTGTAACTTAAGAAACCCAGTAAAGAAAATGTGTTTCAGTGAACAACCTGATGACCTTAGTATTCGGTTCCCTGAGTTTATACAGAAAAGAAAATATTTAAAGACTGTATATTAACAAAGGGAAGGCTTTTTGAAGTGAAATTGTGATTCTTGGACGTGATTTTTTTAAAATATACTTCTAAGACAATTTTTATGGGAAAATATATGAAATTATGAGTCCAGAATGCCGATTCACGTTACATGCCAGTTTTAGGGTGTGTCGAAGGAATTCTGGTCAAATGTGCTGAATGTTGTGGATATATTTCAAGTTACTGACTGGAAATAGAGAACAGATACCAAGATTCATAGTGAATTCCTGGGTTAAAAATGAAACTTACACAATGCCACTCCCACATTTGTCACAGAGTGGCATCTTCTGTGTGCTGCCAGGGCCACCATGGACTTTTGTAACTGGAGCTCTCACACTCCGAGTTCCAGCGGGACGGTCATCTGAAAAACAAAGTGTTTCCATTTATGGCAAGGGAACAGCTGGCTACTGGCTAGTTCCTACTTTGCTTCTATTTTAAGGTGTGCACTTTAACTTAAGGAATTCTTAAGTTGCACGGGTGCTATCATTTCAAAAGGAGTAGGACCGGTTCAAGCATAACTTGTTCTGAAGCATGGCCTTACAAAACAGAATTAGTCAACATTTGTTGTCGTCATAGGGAGCTGTTATAAAATGCTCAAAAAGGCAGAATACCTTTTGCATTTTTTCCTGCTTCTTATTGGGGTAAAATATACATAACATAATATTGACCTTCTTAACCATTTTAAAATGGGTAATTCGGGAGCAGTAGGTCTATTCACAAGGTTGTGCAACCATCACCAATGATTATTTCCAGGACTCTTTCATCATCCAAACAAAAACCCTGTATCCATTAAACAGTAACGGCCCATTCTCTCTTCTTCCCAGATCCTGGTAATCTCTATTCTACTTTCTGTCTTAAGACTTGCCTATTCTAGGTACCTCTTATGAGGTACTCTTATGAAGGGTACAATATTTACCCTTCTGTGTCTGGCCTGTTTGACTGAGCATGTTTGCAAGGTTCATCCATGTTGCAGCATGTATCAGAATTTCATTTTTTGAGGCTGCATGATATTCTGTGTGGATAGACCATATTTTGTTTATCCATTGATCAGTTGGTAGACAAATGTGTTGTTTTCACTCTCTGGCTATTGTGAATAATGCTGCTATGAACATTGGTGTGTAAGTATCTGTTTGAATCTCTGCTTTCAAGTTTTTGGGTATGGACCCAGAAATGTAATTGTTGGATTATTATGCTAATTCTATGTTTAACTTTTTGAGGAGCCCGTATACTGTTTTTCACAATGGCTGCACCATTTTGCATTCCCACCAACAACGAACAAGGGTTCCAGTTTTTCCACATGCCCACGAACACTTGTTTTTTCCTTAAAAAAAAATATTAGCTATCCTAGTGGGGCATTTTGCATACTGCGCAGGTTTTTAAAGGACAGTGTATCTTTTGTTGATGGAAAAACATTGGTAAGAGTGTGAGCCCCGAGGACAGCAGGGGTGGCTAGAGATTCAGCCCTGCTTCTTACTGGCTGTGTCTCTTTGTACAAATCCGCTCTCTCTATGCCTCAGTTTCTCATTTGTTAGAGAAAATAATAGTTCCTATCTCACAGGTTATTGTGAGGATTAAATGATAAAGTATGCAAAGTACTTAGCACAGGGTTTGGAACACAGTAAGGGTTCATCACAGTGTTATTTTAAAATTTGGACGACGACGATGATACCGTGGAGTATGGGGGGAGGCGGAGAAATCTTGCAATATCCATTGAAAATTGGACTTTACGATTCTGAAGCTGAACTAGCCCCTGGATTACTGTGGAGGGAATTTGTCGTGGTGCTCTTTTATCACCGAGTTGGTGGCTATTTGGATACATTCTGGAAGCTCCTTTCCTAAACCAAGCACCACCCAAATCCTTCGGAGGAAAGATTCATTTGATCACTGAACTGAATACATTTTTAGACTTTCATTCCCAGGATGTTTACTGCCCTCCCATCCCTTGACTTTTCTAAGGGCCTCCATCAATGCTGTCCCAGCAAGACATTCGCGGCTGCTCACCAGGGCCGTCATTCACTAATTCCTGGAGCACTCTGAAGGAGCCCGACTGGCGAGGCTGAGTAGGTTCATTCCGATTGTCATGGAGCATCCGGTACACATCTGACTCGGGGGGCACAGAGGCTACAGGTTCACTGAAACACAGGATGGCAGGGAAAGCAGTGTCAGGAGCATCATGACACATGGGATGTGCAAGAAGCTACAAGGCATGAATAAGCAATGATCACTATATTTGCAGTAACTCCTGAACAAAGCCTCTGTATTTTCAAGTTAGTCTCTATTACAGTTAAAAAATATGGTATGAATTCACATGGGTCACCTTGAAGATGTCATTAAATTACATCACCGCACTTCTCCATCTGACAGAATACTTTGGAGGGCAACTAAAATGTGATTGTCAGGGAATAGCAATTAAAAAAATAACACTCGTGTCTGATGGATATATAATTATGATGTGAACACAATTAACTTTTCTCATAAAAAAGACAACATAACATGTGGTAGGAAGTGCAGGAGTGACCCCAGTTTGATTATTCTTGGTCATAAAATGGTCAGTAAAATTCAGATTCACTTCTGATATTAAACTGAAAGGTATGGCTTCATTTTGTTTTTAAGATTAATTTGTTAACTTCGAAAAACAGCAAAGGTATCGTTTTGCTTATAAATTGAAGATGTTCAACTCGTATGTGAAAGTACATAATGTAGAAACTTTCAGTTATATTGACTACATTATGTTTTTTAATAGCCACATTATAATTCACTTCTAACAACGATAGCAGCTTTATTTTTAATATTCTACAAATACAATTCAAATCTAAGAAAATGCCTCAATGATAATACTACATGCCAGGCACTAAATGCTTTATTATTTTATGTCATTTAACTGCATTATCTAGAAAAGTAGTTGCTATCTGCACATACTTTTCTACCTATATCCTATTTGAAAATCATCTTATATATCTGAAAGTCCTTGCAAAAAAGCTTTGAGATACATTACATGATTATTATCTCATTGCATTCATCCCAAGAGATATTTTTGGGAATTGATACATAGTACTCTTAAACATTATAAAACTTTAATTTATAAAAAGCGGTTATGTAATACTGAAAGAAGTAATAAGACTTTATCTTATAATAAATCTTTTTAATTGAAAAGCTTGATGGCAAAAGTGCTTTGAACAAATATTCATAATAAAGAAGAAAGTAGTCAAAATAAGAGACCAACAGAAATTAAATATTTACATTATTAGCTTGAGCTTATAAAACTTTATTCATGGCAAAAATTCCAAATGAAAAAATAATTACCTCTCCATAAGATACCGTTAACAGAGAGAAGAGGTGTCATTTCTTAAAATTCCTCTGAACTTCCCATCCCTTTCCCAAATTTTGACCTCCAAAGGAGAAGCATAGAGTATGCCAGATTATAAATCACTTTTGAAAAGTGTTGTACCAGACATTTGTAAAGAGCATTGTAGCTTTCCAAGAGATACATACATTTGGTCCTTCCATGATTTCATTTTATTGCGATCTGTCCCATTAAGCTCTACTTAGCTCATTCTGGAAGTCACTTTTATCTTTATGTCTAGATATTTGCAATACATCCTTAGCATTTTTCTCTTGAAAGCTTTCCACATAACCTTCTTCCAATTAAGACAACGTTAAAAGACACCGGTAAAGTTGACATTGCCCATGTGTTTAATTAATATGCCCATCATTCAAAAAGACTCGTATTACCTCATTAAGGGTGTTTCCCCTAGAGCTGTTGAAACCTGACCCTGAAGTGTTTCCATAATATTGTCATCTGAGTACAACTGCATAGGTGTATTAAACTGAGCATGTACAATCTTCACACCGGGAAGTTCCATTTCCAAAGGAATGTTAGGGGCCATCTTAGCAGCAACTTTCAAGTCACCTGGGCAAATAGTACTAAGAGTACTGACAGAAGAAGGGGTGCTACGTCCACTGCCACCGTCAATACCGGACGGAGTACTGCATCCACTGTGTTAATGACCACGTTACACAGAGAGGTGACACAGGAATCAGAAAATCCAGACAGGAGAACACAGAGAACAAGTACAGAGAGGTTAAAAGGAATTGAAGACAGAAAGTAAGAAGTGAATTCAATCAAATTCAAATGAAATGTTTATTTCTAGCTAGAGTATATTTTAAAAAGGGGAGACATTTAAAAATTCATGATGGAAAAAAGTTCAAGAAAATTAAAAAGTACAGGTGATATTGCATTTGTTGGCTCTGTTCTACTAGGCAATATGTTAAGCCGAGGGTTACACATAGAGTTGTGTGCATAAAGTAGAAAAGATGGAACTCGCTTTACTTTTTAAAAACAGGCCACACAGTTTTAAACTTGCCAACATCACAAACAAATGATGCAGGGAAATTACATTGGCTGGATGTCCTTTTACCTTTATGAGCTGCAATGTTTAAAATGAAAACATTAATAAATGATCCTTCACAAATGGTAACTGGCTTTGCAGCATGAAGGTCAATCAGATATTTAGGCTAAACATTTCAAAATAGGAAGCAGATGTTTCAGACATGCAGTTACACGTTCCTTGAATAGGTTCTCCGTTGGTTCTGTGATAAAGATTATGTTTGAAAGCTACTTTGTGAACGTTTTCTTGTTACCATGTTAACTTTTTCTACTTTCGTGCTTTAATTTTGTGAAGAGTACACTTTAAAAAATTGTTCAGTGATTTAATACAGGCTCTAGAAACAGCCAATAAATGCTTGTCACCTTGAAATTAATTGATTAGAGGGCAAATAAGGTAGTCTTGGACTCTTTAGATGCCAGCTAGGGCATCATATGTAACTATTTTATGTAACATTTTGGAGGTACTCATATATTTCCATGCATATTTCTCATTTCCTTTTAAAGATCAATTGAGGGGACTTATTATTAAAACACGAGAAAGGCCATTCATGCAGTTTTAAAAACAGCTAGGGAGATTTCAAATTCTCTTTGAATCTGGATAGGAGGCTAGTCACAACTGACATGCCAGTGACTAAAAAGTAATTTTTCTACATGCATTCTAAGTGCAGCATGAGAAATGCATTTTACAAGAAAATGGAATATACTGAGTTGTTTTTTTTTTAAGCACAATCATTTAAGACTAAACCAAAAAAAAAATTAGTATTTGTAAATTTTTTTCATGCTTGCAGGTTAGTGTTGCTATAAACTCAAGGCAGAGAACAATTTATATGATGTGTTTATCTCAAAGTCCGTTTTCTCTTAGGGCTTAGGTATGGCTCTTGCATTTACTCTCTAGGGCTGCTAATGCTAACCTTAGCCTCATATAGAGGGCAAAAACCAGAAGGATATTGGGCATCGATTCTGCTGACTACATCAATGTTGTAGCCTGCTTAGTGTGAACAACTCATGTCACTAAATGGATTTTTTAATTTTTTTTGTCTGGTGTTATCCAGTTCGACCACCTGCATGACCTAAATGAGGCGAGTATACATGGATGTGCCCCTTTACTTCCTGGCTGTTGAGACCCTATTTAAAGCCCAGTCTGTAAATTGGTTAATCATCTACAAAATGCCGAGCGGCGTTTTTATCATTTTTGTAGTTCAACACTCTCTTTGCTCCTGAAATCGACCATAGTTGGTGAAAGGCTCTGTGTCAGGACTAGAGCTAGACAGTAGATGGGTAAGCTATGAGCAATCAGAACTTACAGATAGACATTATTTTGTAGTTGTAATTAGTAATCTTTGTTATTAGTGTTCTTGTATATAGCATGCTTGTGTACATAATTTTATTTGAGCAAAGATTCTATCTTCTATTGCCTGATTTCTTTATCATTCTATTTAGGAGCCCCTGGTTATTGAATACATAGGAAATATACCCTTAGCAAACAAGAATGACCTTTTTATAAATTTTCGGACAGTTTTAAAAGATCTCTTGAACTGATGCTCTAAGTAAATAGTTTTGATGAGCTCCATTCACTGTGGGTAGTATCATGGGTCACCATGACCTATCCTGTGACCCGGAAAGGTAGATACGAATGAGATTTCTTGACTTTGACTTAGTGACTTGGCATGTGTAAGCTTGATGATACACTCAATTACTTCATGCCTCCATATCATCAGACAGAGAACTAATTTCCCTGGCCTGTGTACAGACTTTTTGGGATGAACTTCTGGAAGTGAGCTGTCCAAAAACCACTCAGAGGATTCTATTTTATCATTTGGATCTCCAAAATATCTTGTGTATATTTTTGGGTATAAATTTGGCTTTAAAAATTTACATATTTGCCTATGAAAATACTGATTTTTTAATATGCTTCAATTATGAAATAAAAGAACCATAACTAGCAGGCAGGCCCGAGGGAGATTAACATATTAACAATTTAGTGTCTCCCACTTCGGATTAAAAAGTTGTTCATTTGGCTGTAGCTTGGTATATAGCCACCTAAAACTCCACCTCGATGAAGGATCATTTGGTAAGAACAAGAAATTCAGAAGCTAGAACAAATACGGGACACAGGAAGAAAGGAAAGATAGTAGAGGCATTTTTACAATTCTTTAAGATTTATATGTGGTACCTGTCTTTAGAGTTTATTTGGGGGGGGCAGGGAGAGAATGAACAGGGGAGGGGCAGAGAGAGGGGGACAGAGGATCCGAAGAGGACTCTGTGCTGACAGCAGAGAGCCCGATGTGGGGCTCAAACTCACAAACCATGAGATCATGACCTGAGGCCAAGTCAGATGCGTAACCCACTGAGCCACCCAGGCGCCCTGGGTACCTGTCTTTAAAGCAAACCCTTTTGTCCCTGTTTCTCCTCTCTCCTCTCCCAAATTCAGCTATATTGAAAGGCACCTGACAATAACAAAATCATGAGTGGCTTGTCACTATCACCATGTTTGAGTTAAAATGAAAATAAAAGAAGGCCATTAGCTACCTGAATCCCTCTGACTTTCCCTGAATTATGATGAAATTAAATGTGTTACTGGTCTTTAGCCACGGCAAGATCTGTGTTACTCTGATGTGTCATTTCACTCATCGCCTAAAGTCCTAGGGTTTGGATTAGTGAATTTCCAGTTGAACCAACCTCAAAAGAATGCAAGTGCATTAATTTTACTATGCTTCTTTAGAAAGTTGCATATATATTTATTCAATAGTAACATAGCATCTTAACTCTTTATCTAGTGTTGTGATCTTGGGGGAGGGGCTGGGAAGCTGTGGAAGGTGGGGAAATAGGGAGAAGATATACAAGCAAATAGAATGGGGACCAGGGAACAACGAAGTAAAGAAAGGCTTGTGCAGAGTTCCGTCTATGAGGTAGGGTGGTAGCTCTTGATTCTACCTGCCACTCAAGTATTATTAGGTACCCTTAGGACTTCGTTCCTTTATCTAAGAACATTATGGAGCATTAGTCTGTCCCAGCCTTGTGTCCAGGTGCTGGGAAGATATAAGGCGCTCCCTTCTATTGGGGGAAAATGTATTTAGTAGTCACTGCCTTTTTAGCCTTGTCTCCTGCTCTTCCACTCTACTGCTTCTGAGTCTGATCTCACAAAATCGGCCAGCTTATTTTGAGATAATCCTCTGGCCCTGACTCTAGCTCACGGAAAGGTCTGCACAAGGAGATCACAGATCACATATCAAGCGATGATTGACCATCCAGAGCAGGTATCATAAACTTGGACACCCCCAGGGGCCAGCAGGTTATACTTACATAAAAATAGGCCAGGTATCGGGAGTGGTGAGCATTTTGACAGGATGGAGACTAGATGTTCCATCTTAAGGCATTTACTTAAGTTTCTTGGTTTTGGTTTTGTTTTTAACAACAGAAGGGTTACATAAAACACCCTCTGTAAGTTGGATGGGCCGCTAGTTTGTGACACTGGATATAGATCATTATTCAATAATCCTAACTGCCAACTTCCTTCCTCTGGGCTGACTAATGTAGCTGAGGTCAGAGGAATGGGTTTGAGGTTTCCTAAAGTCACTCTTTCCCAATGTGCCAACACAGGGCATTCGTTTCCCCCCCACCCCCCCTTGGGGTTGGAGTACAATTTCTAGAGAAGATATTTATTTGAAAAGGATCATCTGACTGAAGATGATGATCTGTTTCTCTGATGGACAGCACTGAAGAGCTGGCCTGTTCTTACTGCAGTCTGGACACAGTTATATCTGTGAGGGTAACAAACATACCTCCCTCTCTCCCAGCTTTTTCCTTATACTGCTCTCCTCTGTGTGGCAAAGTTCCTTTTCAAGTGGCCTCTTTTTCTTTGCAAGTGTCCATAAGGATGAAGATTTACTTTTTGTTATTAAAATTTTTTAAAATATTTATTTTTGAGAGACAGAGCATGAGCAGGGGAGGGACAGAGAGAGAGGGAGACAGAGAGAATCCCAAGCAGGCTTCAGGCTATGAGCTGTCAGCACAGAGCCCTTTGTGGGGCTCAAACTCAGGAACCAGAAGATTATGACCTGAGCCAAAGTCAGACGCTTAACCGACTAAGCCACCCGGGTGCCCCCACATTTATTTTTATGTAAGAGCTAGAACGAGTGGGATTACACAGCAGGCTAATGGTGCTGTGAGAAACAAGGGCTGAGGTGGGCTACTCACAGCCTGTGAAACATAGAAAGCTGCACCAGCGTTCCCACTGGGCCCTGCCTGTCTCCTGACTTCTGATAGGGTGCCGGTGTCCATGTTTGTTCCTGCTGGCTGGGCTCTCGTGCCCTGGGAATGGGGTACATCTGCCTGCCTCAAAGGTCACTGTGTTCTGATGGGATCCTCAGAGCAGCAGGGGTATTAGTTATAAATATATGTGGTGATTGCCTAACATTTCACAGCTCTATAATCTGGTCAGTATTTACTCTCGGAAATGGACGTTAGTTACCTACTGTTCTCTGCTAAAAGTGAGTTTGTTTCTTTTGCTTTTGAAATAGGCTTCAAAATGAGCAGAGTCACTCCAAACCCCTAAGGGTTACTCTTCTTAGTGATTAGTAAGGATTTATTAGAGAAGCATGCACTCCAGACATCACAATCTCAGAGCTTATGACCTGCTTCGGCCTGGGATTATGAAAGGTTTGGGCCGAATATTGTGCTTGTGTTCAAAGTAGTTCACATCCTGTAAAAACAAAGGGTTAAAAAGTTCCTCAGTGGAAGATAGTTTTTGTGGGTTTTTTTTTTTTTTTTTTTAGATAAAAGTAAATGAATGATAATTGCACAGAGAAGATTATTTACCACCAAATATTGACATGACTAAGAAGGGGGATGATGGAACCGAGCGATTTCTTCATTTTAAGCATCTGTTCACTAAATGTTCAGGAACTGGCAGACTGGACTCCAGAACATTCTGGATCTGTTCTAGATGCTTGTCTTTAAACTAAACATCTGACTGTGCCTTCAGGAAAGTAAAAATAAAACAGCAAGAGCTGGACTTTGGAAAGGAAAAGAAACCGTACTATCACTGTTAAGAGCATGGTGGCCAGAAGGCAAGTCGGATACTTACTTTTGAGGTGAACTAGGAATGAGACCCCGCAGCTGTCCGTGAAGCGCGTCTTGTATATTGCTAGTTGAATAGAGCCCAATGGGTGAGTTATAGGAAGCGCTCACTACCTGTCTTTTGTCATCAATGTTTGCTGCTGCAACGAAAGGTTGGGCCCTTCTGTTGTGCGCGGTACCAATGGGTTTGAACTCCTGTACAATGGCAGACAAGATACACAGAGCCACAGAACGCACAACAAAGCCATTAATGAGCAAACCTAGAGCATCGCTGTTGTTAATCAAGGCTTCTTCACCCCACTGCAAGATTAACGGCAAGGTTAAAGGAGGAGTTATGCATAAACCTTTCTACATTTTCTGTGAAATTTACATGTGCTGTATTCAGCCACTTTTAAGGTGCAGATGAATTGACCTTATTTAAAATATCATAAAAGAATTCGAACGTTATTCTTTTTGTCTGGCCCTACTGACTTTCACGGCTGTAGTTGTTAAGAAATTCTCATATGACTCATTTGGATACTGAAATTCGATGTCAGAAATGAGATTTGTGGCTTAGAAGAATTATCATAGTTAACTTTTTCTCAAGGAGAACTTATATACACTTTCTCTTCTATGAATATCTTATTACAGCTTCCTCCATTTTAGGAAAAGGAGGGGCAAAACAATCAGAGAGAGGGAGCATTTATGAATACTTATACCGAATCATTTTAACTAATCCAAGTAAAAGTTTTATTTTTTCTTTATGCCTACCACAAAAAAATTCTTATTTTGCGTTATGTTCTAACTTTAAGTTTAGAACAAATAATAAGCATTAAAGGACTATTTTTTCCTTATGAGAGCAGGGATACCATGTATATGGAAACTTTCTTTTCTTTTTTTTTTTTGTGATGATTGCACGTTGTGTGTTTAAAGAACTTTTCATGTTTCTTTTAGTCCCAGAAGGACTAAAGTCAACAATTCAGATAGCTAATGTATAAGACTCACAAGAGGATCTCCACTTTATTGCTTGGAGAAAAGGATCAAACATCCGAGTCCCAAACTCTGAAACATGCCTGAATGATCGGAAACTCTATGTTATTATTTTTTAATGTAGGAATCTGGTTTTCCAATTTTTACAGAGATTTGTAATTTCGTAAAGTCATTAAATATCTTTTTCTCCTAAGCGACAGAAGAAAACCAGGAGGGAAGGCTAAAATATACACAAGCTGATTCTCTTTCCAGATCTTTTCATTTGGCAGAATCAGTAAGATAAATCTTTCCAATATTTTCACTCACGCATTCACATCGACTTCACTTACTTTGGTGAATGTGCCACCAATTTTTCACACAGATTTCAACTAGCACAAACATTTATGATTCTTTGAAATGTTACTGAAAGGAGGCTGTTTTTATTAAAAAAAACCAAGAAGGTCTTGTAATATTCTTGCTCATGTCATTTTTTTCTCTTCTTGTCATTACAAATGAGTAAATCGTGGGATGGCGCTTTTTTTGGTTGTTGTTAGAAAAAGAGACTGTCTTCGTTTCTTAGGGGAGGAACCAGAGTTTTGCACACAGATTCTTGTGCTTGAGAACATACCGACAGCTTCCTTTAGGGACCCATGCCACATGATGCTTCGGTGTTTTGATTCTGAGCAGCCACTCTTCACACGAAGTCCCTATTCCCCCATCTAGGTTTCTTGGAAAAGTTCACTTAAAATTTTAATAGTTGTAACAGGCAAATGGGGTACAGCTTCAAATACTAGCCGTACTGAGTCTGTGACTCCAGCTACCCCAAATCTCCTGGTGCCTGAAAATCGGGGATGTGGTAGAGAGCAACTTTTCTCTCATCAACCTTGGGCCGCGTATTATAATAGCCTCTTAAACTTGAGAAGGTCTGAGTTGAATACAATAGGCTGTGATCCTATAGTGTGATTGGATTGACTGGCATCTTACTGATTCATTATTTTTACCTCCAGAATAGTGGCTCACTGCCTAGGAGTTCGTTGGGGGACAGTAGGGTTGCTGCTGTTAGGCAGCAGAATGACTGAAATCACCAAATGTGGCTTTAGAAAAATGCTGAGTCCCAGAATAAGGGAAAATGTGTGTAGTCACACATTTATACAGTGCCACCATCTGATTGTTTTGGCTGATTTAATGATGAATTCTGCTTGTTGTTGTTGTTGTTGTTGTTTTTTATGATTTCTGATTAGCCTTATTAGGGCAGGAAAAAAGTGAATTGGAAATAATTGTAGGTAATGCCAGTGGTGATGATTCAAGCCTTTGTTACTCTTTTTGAAATGAAAGAAGAAGGCTAATTGCCTCATTTAGTTTTGGTAAATTATTAATTTCTCAGGCTAATTAAAAGAGTGAATCAGGCAGAACTGAAGGACTTAAGCTTTGTGGAATTTTTTTTAACAAAGTATGATAGGCCTTAAAGATCTTGATAAATAGAATTGAATTTAAAAAATTAGTTAATGTGATATGATGGTTTTATGGGGAAAAAAGTCGCTGCCCTTATTTCTTCTTAGTCTTAAAATGATTAAGAAACATGGGTGGTGATTGTCCTGTAAATGAGGCATCTTCACTGAAAATATTTGTGCACTAATAATTTCTAGTAGTGCTTCCGAAAAGCAGCATTTGAGTTAATCAGCTCCAACCTTTTTCTTTGCTTTCAGTTTTGGTTATATATTGCAAAGGTCATAAATGTGTAATTTGTTAAAATAAAAAAAAACCTTACTTTCTGCACATAATCATAAGAGGATATAAAAGAATATAGAATTCAATCTAATATAGGCTTCAAACATTTGTATTTAGGCTTTGCAAAGCATTAGTTTATGGGCTGCTAGAGTCATTCCAAAAAAGCACAATGAAGTTGTATACATCAAAGGTAAACAAATTTAAGTATGGCACGGGGAGGCAACATTATATCCAAGTCTTCCATCGTTGTTGATGGTCAAACAGAATCAAAAGACAAAGCCAATGACAAGTTTGGTATTCCACATTAATTTCTTTTTACATTTTCTGGAAAATCATTCGTAACAGTAATACCAGTAAAAAATTATACAGCAGTCAATACAGTCCAGCTCTTGTGTTTATTTTACCCAGACAAAAGCATCCAAATGATTCTCATCTCTTGGGAATTCAATAAGTAACCACTGCAGTTAATGAATGCATTTTAAATGTTATTTTTAAATATTAGGAGCTTATACTAAGGAATAATAGTTTGAATTAATAAAGTGCTAGAGCCAACAGAGTAAAAGCTAGGCAACTAGATGGAGGCTTGCTGATATTGGGGAGAATGCAGCTGGTGACAACAATCTCCAAGCCCTTAGGATGACCTCAGCAGTGACAGCATTCCAAGACAGTTGCACCTTTCAACTTCCTACTTGAAGAAGTTGTACATATATAAAGATTCAGCCCAAGAACTGAGGCTATTACCAGCTCCAAAAGAAACAACATGTTTCATGGTACATACATAGACGTATGTATATACTTACTAAAAAAAGTGGTGGGAAAATAAGGAAAACAAGGGATCATACCTTCGATCAAGGCACGCTGAAGAACTAATGGTATTTTGTCATGTTTGGAATTTATGAACAATCACCACCTGACCTCATGCTCACCCCTCAAAAGAAAAATAGTCACCCCTGCAAATTTTTTTCAGTGATCTGTTTCAAGTGTTTCCCGTATATAGTAGGGAACAGTTTGGGGATTAAGAAAGCTTGTTTTGAATGGGCCGCCTTCCAGTCATCACAAAATTGTAGACAAATCTATCTTTTGATAGACAAATCTATCTTTTGAAAATATAAACAACTCCAACCCATACCTCACTTGATTGTGTGTAGAGTTCCTATACGTCTTTATTATCAGATCTTCTAGGGCCAAGGATGTAATTCTTTTATGGAGACAGAAACAGTTATCTTCTCATTTAGAAATGAATGATGTTCGTTTCTGAAAAGCATCTTTCCTGTGTTGTGATAGCTACATTATAATTTTGAGTTGTTCAACTAACATTAAACAAAGATAAGCATAATGTCTTATTTGAGAATGCCGGCTTTGAAGGACACAGACCTCTAACAACATACCGTTAGCCTACAGCTAATATATAATGCTAATATAATGCTTTGTATAGGAAAATGCATATCTGCTCCCAGGCCAGGTTCAGTGTGGATGGAAGGCTTTTATTCAATGGCTGTGGGTTGATCTAAACAACTTCTAAGGTTCTTTTTAAGTCTAAGATTCAAGTCTAAATTCAAAAAAACAAAATTTAACTTTTTAATAATAGCATGAACAAATGAAAAAAAAAAACTAGGCATTAAAATTTCATGTCAGTTGTTACTATAACTGTAAAAGGAAAGTCCCCAAAGCCTGAATCTATGCATAGGGAAAAGACTGGAAATAAATACACTAACATTTTCTTAATTGTGGCAGGGCTTGTGTGGTAGGATGTAATATTTTTCCCCCTCAATGAATATATATTACTTTTAATTTTTTAAATATTTATTCATTTTTTGATAGAGATAAAGCGTGAGTGGGGGAGGAGCAGAGAAAAAGGGAGACACAGATCTGAAGCAGGCTCCAGGCTCCGAGCTGTCAGCACAGAGCCAGCCCGACGCAGGGCTCGAACTCACAGACCGTCAGATCATGACCTGAGCTGAAGTCGGACGCTTAACCGACTGAGCCACCCAGGCGCCCCGAATATACATTACTTTTAAAATGAAAAGTATTTTATTCTAATAGCCAAGGTCACAGAATTTACAATGAAAGTTTCACTTGGCTTGAGAAATAAGAGCTCAAATACTGTTTTGCTCGATGGCATTTTCTACTCATCTACAGCGGCGTCTTGAAGCATGATATATCAACAGCATTTATTTCTCAGACAGACACATCTTTGTTGTCCATAAAGTTGCCTTATTTGCAAAGTTCCTATTTTGGGTGTGTGCGTGGGGGGAAGACCTCTCTTTGCAAGACATCGTTTTGCGTGGCGTCGTGTTAATTAAAAAAATAAAATAAGAAGACAAACATAACCTCCGTTTAGCTTTCCTCCACACTCATGCTCCAAGTTAAATTCACTGCTTATCATTTTCTTTCAATCATTGCATTTTGTTCAGTTTATGCTTTGGCGTTTCAGATCGCAGGGGTTGTGCTAAGGCTGAGCTATGTTCGTAGGGAATGTCCGTCCTGAAGTGCCAAGTTACGTGAACCGATCATGCAGAAATCTGGCCTGAGGATCATCAGAGTAGGAGGCCTCTGGCCCATTAAGGGAAGAACTGAAATGGTTGTTATCTCTGAGACCTTCGAACACCGGCCTCCCTGAGAGGGTGCCAGTAAGAATGAGCCATGACTCAAAGTAAAGGAATGTTCAGAGGCTCCATCTGACTGGCTTCTGGAGCCTTTAACCCAAGCTTCACCTTTCGTTCTTTTTTTTTTTTAAACCTATCTCATTCTCTATGTTTCCCCCATTTGTGCTATCCTAAATATCCATATTGCTTAACCCCAAGATGTAGGACACGTGGACTAATATATGATTGAGGAGAGGCCAGAGTATTTAAAATTAGGGTTATTTTTAAAAGTCCAGTTTTTGTAATAATTATGGTCATAAATTCAAACTTGTAGATTTATAAAAGGGGCTTCTTCTAGAACGAAAACTCAGACAATTTCCCTTAAACTCCACTTCTGGACAGATGTTAGCAAAACACAGGCTCCCATTTTGGTCTGAGCTCAGCCTGTGCTTGCTAAATACTTGCTGAGGCACCCACATGCCGGAGCAGGTACTGCAACATGGTGAGGGATCACTGGGGATTTGGTACTTTGGTCGTATCTATTTTTTTTTTTTTTATTAATCTTTAAAAATGTTTATGTATTTTTGAAAGAGAGGGTACAAGTGGAAAAGGGGCACAGAGAGAGAGAGAGAGAGAGAGAGAGAGAGAGAGGATCTGAAGCAGGCTCTGCCCTGAAAGCAGAGAGCCCGACGTAGGGCTCCAACTCACAAACCGTGAGATTATGACCTGAGCTGAAGTCGGATGCTCCACCGAGGGAGCCAACAGGTGCCCCTGACCCCATATCTTAGCGGCTCATATTGGTGAGATCAGATTTTGAACATTAGGAGAAGTCTGGAATGGAAAATTAATTTGCGGAAGGGTGCAGTACAATTTTGGATGTGTACTATATACGGAAAAGGAAATTCAGAATTTTATCCATTTCGTCCTGGTGACAATAAGAGATTGGGTGGTCAATAAATGCATATGTGTGAGCCTTAAACTTTCCTTTCTTTCTGTTGTTTTTTAAAGCACCACATGATCTCTTTTTCTCACGCGTTGCCTCTAAGGGATGAACTGGAGGTGGGACGAAGCTCAGGGATTCCTGCAAAGGACTATCTACAAGTGACGGCTCTGCCTGGGAACTTTGTTTTTTCCTCCTGCAGTCTTGTCTTCTATCTAAGGTAATGTTGATCACAGGTATTGTTCTTCACCAATCCACCTCGGAGGCCAGGGGCTAAGCCACCACCAGCATTCAGATCCCTTCTCTGAAGAGCTGAGCTCTCGCCTGACCTAAATCGCATTCAACTTGCATGACCACTTTTACCCTGCAGCTGCCGGGGCTGGGGGCAGCCAAGCACCATTCTGAGAATTGGTTCCCAGGTTTGGTCCTGGGCGATGGTAGAAGAGGCAGTTTATCCATTTCCTTTCGTTCATTTGTCAGGTATTTATTGAGCGCTTGCTGTGTGCTCTGCCCGGGAGGCTCAGAGTAAAGAGAACAGACACAGCAGTCCTCACCTTCATGGATAGCCCAGATCACGCTCCCGCTCCCTGCCTTTGGGGCCTGTTTTCTCCTCCTTTGCTCTTAATGATTTTTAGGCTCAGGCTCTTCCTTTCTTCCAGTCAAAGGTCTAGGGCGAGGATCTAATAAACTCATGCTCTCTAAAGGTTAAACTACTCAGGATGTTTCTTCTTCTGGGGGGATTGTATTTGAACTGAAAATAAAGTTTTGATCCAAAGCAGTTTGTAATGACCCTTGTAATGGTGATGTGGAAGGCAGTCCTGGTGTCCAGGAGGTCCTATCGCGTGGGCAGCTCCCGCCTCACTGTCAGGAGAGGCCAGAGGCCTTCTGATCACAGCCTGGTGGGAGGCGGGTACCATACCAGTCCCACCAAGAGCTCCCACTAAATTGAAATCTCTATAAACAATTCGATGTGCCAAGTTCTTTTTCTATAGTGTTTTATTTAGGTCTTTGAGAAGCCCGATGAGACACAGGTACACGTTACTCTGAACGTGTTTTTACTGAAGAGAAAATGGAGGCTTATGAAGAAAGTGGAAAACTGGAAGGGACAAATGCAGGAGTTGATCCTGAAAAGGCAGATGTTGCTAAAGCATAAATTACAAATATGTTTTCAATGCATTTGCAGCAGTTATATAGGAAAACTACAGTTTGGGAATATTTAATCAGTTTAGTAGGAATGCTTGTTTAAAAAGGGATACCCAGGGGTGCCCGGATGGCTCAGTCGGTTGGGTGTCCTACTTCGCTCAGGTCATGATCTCACGATCCGTGGGTTCGAGCCCAACGTCGGGCTCTGTGCTGATAGCTCGGATCCTGGAGCCTGCTTCGGATTCTGTGTCTGTCTCCCTCTCTCTCTGCCCCTCCCCTGCTCACGCTCTGTCTCTCTCTGTCTCTCAAAAATGAATAAACATTAAAAATTTTTTTTTAAAAAGGGATACCCAGTTTATGTAGCTGTCTCTCTAAACTTGGGAAACCTCTGGCTAAGGAGAGGTTCTAAAATCCTTTCCTTAATTACATTTTGCATACAGCACGATTGAGGGTTAGTTTAATTTCAGTGTTTTTGGAGCTTTTGAAAATAGACATGGTCAGATAGGCATCAGATTATTAGATTAATTTAGCTCATTAGAATTGCCTCAAGGGAAAATCCTCTGTCTTTTGTAATTCTCCTGCATGGGCAGAATATCACCATGATTACATAATGCAAACCCTTTTTTGTCGAGTAAACTTAATTATAGAACTCCAGAACTGAGAATTAAAGAAGAATGTAAAATAAAATCTGGGTGAAGACCTGGAAGAATTGAAGTTCACAATAATTATTAAATTAGAGACACCTGTTTCAAATGCTAGACCCTAATTTTGTTTAGCTTTGTTTTAACATTTTAAACTTCTTGGATTATGTCATGGTCATATGGCAGAAGTCCATCAAAAAGAATGAAAAAATAAGTGGACTGTACATAGATACAGCCAAATTTTTCCAGAGAACATATCTATCTTTTAACAAGGTGCTTGTCTGGGCATACTTCTTTTTTTTCCTGATGGAAAAAGCACATGGATAATACAAATTAATCTCACAGGGTAAAGACAGACAATGGCTCCATCAGGTGGCTCATTCTAAGTTTTTTGTATTTGCCACTTCTTCCTCTTGGAAGGCGTCCACATCATTTAAAAGGAAATAGAATGTGAATATCATTTACTCTAAAATTCATACCTGTGGTTCTGATTCCAAGTTGATTTTGAAAGGATGAGCCTTCCCATCTTCAGATACCTGTGGAGACCATAAGCGAGTTTCTGCCCTGTAAATAAAAGAAATTTTGTAAGCTCCAAATTCTAATGGTACTTTCAGTTATAGTATACTTTCATCTCCCATAATATTTATCGAGATACTATCAAACCTTGATAGTTTAAGGAAAAGCAATGTTCCCTGGTCATTATTCTGTATTCTCCCATCTAATTAGTTTTTTGCATACTTTTGGGGAAACTTGAGTGGATAAAAATTGCATGGAGGACTACTATAGACTGAAGTTTGGGTCCCCCCACGAGTCCCCATGTTGAAGCCTCAGGCCCCAGTGTGATGGTATTTGTAGGTGAGGTCTCTGGGAGGTAATTAGGATTAGAGTAGGTCATGAGGGTAGAGCTGTCATGATAGGATCAATGTCCTTACATAAAGAGGAAGAGATCTGAGGTCTCTTGTCTCTGTGTGCATGCACCAAGAAAGGCCATGTGAGGATATAATCAGGAACCTGACCGTGCTGGCACCCTGGTCTCAGACTTCTAGCCTCTAGAACTGTGAGAAATAAATTTTTGTTGTTTAAGCCAACCAGTCTATGGTATTTTTGTTATAAGAGCCTGAACGAAGGAAAAGACATTGTACAGTTTCTGGAGAAAGTAGGTTGCCAGTACCTGCAGGCAACAGTACAGGAGAGGAAGATCCTGGAGGCCGATGACCACAGGGCAAATGCTCTAGGTTTCCCTCCTTCCCTCCTTCCTACCCAGGCCACTGCAGGAGACACGGAGTGGTTTGCCAGGGGGATTTACTGTTGGCATCAAGGAAATGAGCTTTGTCCAATCTCATGTCCTTCTCATGTATCTGTTTGGGACCATGTGCTCCTAAGGGACTGTGTGCTTGGCAGGAACACAGGTCGTGGGTAAATAGGAAAAGAGTCAATCTCACCCCTGAAATGGCAATTGGCTGATTGATTGTGCCTTCTGAACCACAGCAGGGAAAGTTGGGAATACAATAACAGCAGGATAAACACACACTAACAACCACTATTTAATGTGAAAACATTATTTTCACAATGGGCTATGGCAAGAGATCAGGTTCAATTTCCTAATTTTTTTTTTTTTTGTTGTTGTTGTTAGAAATGTCTCATTCTCTAACACTCTCACTCCACAGGCACTCTTATACCTGGTCAGATTCTTCTGGGCTGAATTCTGTACAAAACAGCCAATGGCATACAGGGTATTAGCAACTGGTTTTCAACATGATCACATTTTGGTAAGTCAAGAGATTCTTTTGGAGAATCTTTAAATTCCATCCCATTCTCTACTGCATTTAGAACAACAGTACAAGTAGCTGTCCTGTACATTGTTTCTGTGGCCAGTACCTTTAATGGTGCTATTAACAGGAAAAAGAATTCTTTTAGCCTCTTTCATTATTGTGACATTCCAAAGAATTCTTTTCAGAAATAGTTTGTTAGCAACTACTAGACTGACATCAGTGAAGAACAGACCAAAGTGGCTGATATGTTTAAAAAAAGCCAGTCAAAATTCTAGGCCCTGTGACACTCCTTTGCACTGGGAGGATGAAATCATTTCTAGTTCTAGTTCAGGTTCTCCTGCAAAACAGATCACATTTTAACACCATTAATTAAAGAGCACCTGTCAATTTTGAGGCACAGCTGGTGGCCTGCTGCTTTAATCCTGTCCTGTGCATCCGCGTGAGTCATGGACTCTGTACCAAAGCCATCAATAGCCAGGATGACATCTCCTGGACACAGGTGGGCAGCTGCCGCCTTGCTTCCCGGAGTAATCTGGAAGAAATCATGGCATCATTTAAAAACCAACATTCTGCACTATCTTGAGTTTTGTGACTGACATTTATATCTTCAGCTTGGTAACATTTTAAATGTTTCACTGGGCAGGGAATTTTATTTTTTTAATTTTTTTTATTTTTTAATATATGAAATTTACTGTCAAATTGGTTTCCATACAACACCCAGTGCTCATCCCAAAAGGGGCCCTCCTCAATACCCATCACCCACCCTCCCCTCCCTCCCACCCCCCATCAACCCTCAGTTCTCAGTTTTTAAGAGTCTCTTATGCTTTGGCTCTCTCCCACTCTATCTTTTTTTTTTTTTTTCCTTCCCCTCCCGCATGGGTTTCTGTTAAGTTTCTCGGGATCCACATAAGAGTGAAACCATATGGTATCTGTCTTTCTCTGTATGACTTATTTCACTTAGCATCACACTCTCCAGTTCCATCCACGTTGTTACAAAGGGCCATATTTCATTCTTTCTCATTGCCACGTAGTACTCCATTGTGTATATAAACCACAATTTCTTTATCCATTCATCAGTTGATGGACATTTAGGCTCTTTCCACAATTTGGCTGTTGTTGAGAGTGCTGCTATAAACATTGGGGTACAAGTTGGGCAGGGAATTTTAAATCTAACTTAAAATAACTCTTAATTGGTCAATTGTGTTAGCTCTATTTTTCCACCATGCTAAATATTTTTGTTTTTTACTAATGACATGTCATCTATAATGACCTCTCTTATTCTCTTTTAAAACATCTTCCTTAAATCCCTGCTTGAATCATATTTTCTTTGCTTTAAACAAAACAGTTCATTCTTTAGGTATTATTTCACCCATAACTCTCTATTTGGGAATACAACTCCCCCAAATTAGGGAGCTTTTGTATTTGAATTGAAACTACTGTAGCATCCCTATAAGTAATGATCTTTGAAATTCATATGAAGGGGGATATAGGCTGTAGAAAGCTAGAAAGAGAATGACTCCTGCATTGATAAGAAGAAGCCATATAATATACAAAATTATAACCTTTAATGAACTATTCAGAGAGCTAAAGCTGCAGGGCAACCAACTGGCCTGGGATCCAAGGAAAGACAGGTGCCTCCACAGAAAGTAAGCAACTTGTATCACTGTATCAGAGCATAGAGGAACATGGGACCACCATTTTAGCCATAAAGAAGAATTCAGTCAAAATTATGAACAAATTACTAAAGTTAGCATTGAGATTCGAGAACCCTTGGGGATGGCAGACACAGGGAAGTTTGCATCCATAAACAATCTCTTCTCCATGAATGAAAAACAGATTGAACAAATAAAAACAACTAACAAGATGCTAAATTTTAATTGAACCTTATCAGTAATTACATTAAATGTAAATGGTCTAACCATATTCTGATGTTTTAACAGAGATTGTCAAACTAGGTAAAAAAAAAAAAAATCCAGTTTTATGCTATCTACAAGAAACCCACATGGATTTCTTTTTTGGGAGGGTGGGCTGGGGGGATGAAAGGAATACTTAATGGGAAATGTATGGTTATTAAATGTTTAAAAGATAGCAAATTAGAAATTATTACCATATTGAGTATTCAGTGTTTGACTGCTATACCTACTCCCTTTCTGGGTAAATCCCAATTATTTACAACCACCTAATAGTCCTTACCTGGTTTTATCCTACCTACTTCTCTAACATCATCTTACACCATTCCTGCTCCCATCACCCACTGTGCTGTAGCTATTGCAGTTTCCTTTTAGTTCCTCAAATAGGGCAACCCTCTTCAGGGCTTCACATGCACTGTTCTTTTTGCCCAAAGTGTTTCCCCCACTCTTCACCCAGTTGCTTCTCCTCATCCTTTAGGTCTAGACTTAAATATCACATTCTCAAAGAGACTTCCCCAAACATCTGAAGTAGCTTCTCCAGACCCTCCCCCATCATTCTCCACCATTACATTTTATTCACTTCCTTCCTGAAGACAATTTGTATTTTAATGTTTGTTTATTTACTTGTGTATTGTCTTGGCAACCAGACTGGAAGTTCTTGAGAATATCTATAGTAGCATGTATATTTCTAATACATTGCAGCGTATATTCCAGTGTTTAGAATTAATGGATAATTAAAAATGAATGAAGTGGATATTTAAATAAGCTCATGGAACAAAAAGACCTACTCCCTACAGAACCAAAGATTATAGCTATTAATGTCAACCCATCATTGGTACATCTGCACATTTCCACTGTTTAGAGGAGAAGAATGCATAGGACTTGACTTAAACCTCTAACTGCTCCAGGAATAAACTAGGTTGTTTTTAATATTTTACTTGAGGATAGTCATTCATTCATTTTCTTTCTCTATTTACTTAATCTAGCTATCAGTTCTGTTTAACATTGTTGCTCTAAGGGATATCCAAGTTTCGTCTAAATGAATAAAATTGCTGCGGTAATAAATTCTCATACTTTGAGATCTTCAGTCTCATCACTAAAATATTTGTTGTACTCACTTCAATTCTGTGATCATGTCACTATAGTGATTGTCATCATTTTGTGATAGGAACAGTTAATAGAAGCTTGGTGAAGACAATGGGGATTATTAGATCTCAGCCTTTGGGAGACATTTCATAGCTGTTTTCCATTTGGAAATTCTCCCAGACACAGAACTGTTAGAAGAATAAAAGTTTCCATCCCTAGTGTCACTTGCAGGGATAAAAATAATATTAAACTTTTAATTTTCTCTAGCTATAGTTTGTCAACATCAGTACTATCTATTTTTAAACTCCTAAGACCAGAAGTCTTTTCTTTGAGTTAGAACATGTTAGAACCTGGGGTTCTTGCCTGTCATAAAGACTCCCATCATACCCTAAATGCCTGGAATCACAAATCATACACTCTAGGAGAGGAACGAGGGAATTTGTGTTTCAACAAATGCCTCGGGTGATTTCCATTATTCATATCAATGTATTGTTTGGGTCCATTTGGAAAAAAAACTAATTTAAATCACAGGTAAAGCATCTATAATATTCTACTTACTGCAGGAGACAGGAGGGAAGCACAAGATATGGCCGTGGTGACACATTTATGTTAAGGATAAAAATGATTAAAATAGTTATGAACAAGGCAAGTATATACTAAAGGGCTGTGCTGTGGGGTATGAGTCAAAATAGTGAGAGAGCCCGTTGTTCAGTTGTTCTCTGTTGCCTGCAAATAAACTCCAATGATCTACCTGGCATCTAAAGCCCTCTGGTGCCTGGCTGTAATCTACATTTCTAGGGCCATACCTCAGACCAATCATATCAGAAGCTCTATACATAGCGCCTGGGCATGAGTATTTTCACAAGTTATCTGGGTGAATCTACTGTGCAGCTGGGGTTGAGAACTATTATTGGTATTGTAATACTGAGAACTATTATCTCACTGAATTCTCAAGACACTCTTTTAAGATGAGAAAACTGATGCTCTCAGAGTAGAAGAAGCTTGCTTAGGGTCACACATCCTGTGAAAATCTGTAATTCCTTGTAGGTCTAACTCTGCAGCTCAAGTTCTTTCACCATCCTACAAGGCCCCTCCTGCAGGCAGTCTTTGCCCTGACTCCTCCTACCCTTGGCCATACTTTTCGCACGGAATCCTGGACAGGCTGTGTCATAGAATCCTGGACAGGCTGTGTTATGTATGTATTATGTCCCTTCTCCTATTCGAGCGTCTCAGGGGTGTAGAAACCCATTACATTATAACTGTATCCCCCACAGTGCCTTCCACATACAGTACATTCTGCAATCAATAGATATTTGTGGGATATTTGTGCAATTAACAGATATTTCTGCAATTAATAGATAATTAATAATGAATGTTATGAACATATGAACCAGCACTGCCATGCAGACATGTCTTTGGTCGAATAAAATTCAACAGGTTGTCCCATTGACCTTCCTACTGCACTTGAATCCTGGTAAAGGATTGCATTCAACTGTAAGCATTTCTTTCTAAAAACTCAAATTTCAAATATAGTTTATATTGGAGTAACATACTTTTCTATGTTCAAGCCTGCAAAACTTAAGAATACAGTAACATTTTCTATATTGGTACCCAAGTCCATATAGTGTTCTCAGTTAGCCGTGATCTTGGCCGGACTGTGCTCTGAATAGGAAGGAGGGAGGAGGAGGGGGAGGGAGAGGCATTGAGTGGGAAAGTACATACCAGTATCAGATGTATACAATAATTTTACATCTCATACACAAAAGAAACTTGTACTTTATTCCAAACTGGACCATTTGTGCAAACAAACCATCTGTAACTTGGCCGTGATAGCAGATCCACCTTCTGGGTGGTCCAAACATTTAAAAAAAGAAAGAGACTCCTTAGAATCTTCTTGCCAGAAAAAGAAAAGCTGCTCACTTAGAGATGTGAGCCTCAGATTTATTCTGCGAAATGCAGAGGCCAGTAATGTATGGTGTTTGCAGTAACAACCCTTCCACATACACAACGGAAATTCATATTGCACCTGGCATAGCACACCTATTGCCTAGAAACTATTTTCCTACAGATTGTGCGTATCACAACCCACTGCTAATTTTTTGTCAAGGGTGCCTGGAGTTTGGTTTACCTTACTTCTGATGTCTTTTATGATACAAATCAACCCAGCTGATTAAGTGGATTGCCAATGGTTTCTGGAGTGGGGACCCTTTGCCCTACCTAATTCTGTGAATTGTAATATCAATTGCTAGAGAGAGTCACACTGGCAACCCCCTGCCCCAACTCTAGTGGAGTAGAGGCCCACCGTCTAGGAGCATTTGCATTTGCAGAGTGTGGAGCAAGGAGGGAAGGCCATAGCTTGCTGCAAGACAAAAGCCGATTTGACTTGAGGCACGTGTCTCATTTATAGGAATTTTGGTGGTATTAAGTCTAGGCATTGGTTTCTCAATTCTTTGCATACTCAGGAACTTAGCTCACACAGACAGAACAATTAACAATAAAACAATTCTCACTTATCTTTATTGTAGAATATTTTGAGCATACAATCTGCACCTATTGTGATAATAATAGTTACATCAAAAGCGAACAATTTAAACAATCATTCATGTCATGTCTATATTCCGTGCTCAGCACTGAGTGGCCCCTAAATTTTAGAAGTTCCTGCCTTCGGGGAGCATGCAACTTGTGGGATACCGATGTACTGAAACATCTGTGGCACAAAGCATGGTATAAAGGAGAGGTTGTAGGGCAAAAGCTATGGTAAGCAAATGGATGAAATGCTTGTTATTACAAGAATACTATGGGAGTGGTATTTGATTGGGTTTCCATAGGCACAGAGGACAGTGGGGTAGAGTGAGGAGGAGAAATCTGGAGAAAAATGATGGGTGTAGATGTGGTAGAGAAATCTCAGTCGTCCAGGGCAGTGACACAAATGCCGGTCAACCTATGCAGGGCGAGGAGGAAAGGGAGAGAGAAGGAAGAGAGAGGGAGGAAACGAAGTTGGAAACTTGAGTTGGGAAGAGGGCGGAGGCCGGGAATGTGAGCAAAGACCACACATTTTATTCTCTCTAAACTGGTGTCGCCATTGAAGGATTTTTAAGAAGGGGGAAGAGAGAAGCCCTCCCCAAGGCAGCTGGTAGGAAGATACAGAGTGAGTCTGGGAGGGCAGACAAAGAGCTCGGTGTGAGGTCACGGAAGCTTGAAGAGGGACAGTGGTGGAAAAAGAGGGACATGGTAGATGTTAAAGATTGGGAACCAGTAGGACCGGGCGGTGAAGCGGATGGCGCAAAACACCTGGTGGCAAAGATCTGCACAACAAGCAAGATTCTTCTTAAATGTGTGGACTTCAGAATGCAGGCTTTGGAGGCAGGCAGGGCGAGTGTCAAGTTCCGTCCACTTGTGATCGTCAGCAGGTTAATGAAATTCTTGAAGCTGCATTCTCTCATGTGCAAAAAGGTATCACTACTACTTCTCTTACAGGATTATTATGAGATTTAAGTGAGTTAGTGCATATAAAGGGCTAAGGAGCATGCCCAGGAAGCAAAGGAGTGCACTAACACACATACAATCATACCAATACCGGTCCGTACAATACAAAAATGATACAAGCAATAGAATTTTACTGTGGTTTTTTTTTTTTTTTTTTTTTTGAGATCTTTATTTATTTTTGAGGGGGAGGGGAGCAACAGAGAGAGAAGGAGACACAGGATCCAAACCGGGCTCCAGGCTCTGAGCTGTCAGCACAGAGCCTGGTGAGGGGATGTGAGTTCATGACCTGAGCCGAAGTCGGATGCTCAACCGACTGAGCCACCCAGGCACCCCGAATTTTACTGTTTAATTACAACACTGATCATTCGTTTTGTGTAATATCTTTTAGTGTTGTTACAAGTGATTTTTACTGTTCTTATAATTTTAATGGAAATATTCTCAGTTAGGTGTTCACGATGGCAAAAAAGTTCAAGTGAATATATTTTCATTTACTCAATATGAATCTGTCATGCGCATGGTTTGGGGAGCACTTGGAATACAAAATAGCTGAATTTTACCTGCTATTCTTGAATTAAATTAATTGAAGAGAAAAGGCAGAGTCCAATGAAATAATCATTTATGGTCACGCATTGTTATTGAACCATGTCAAAATGAGTGATACAAATTAGTAATGAATCAAAAATTCAAGTATGAATTGGCCTCCCAAATAATAATTGTCGTGTCAACTACATTTGCCAATAGCTCCAGTGGCAAAATATAAGTACTGCTTTAAAATAAACGTTATTTATAATGTCAACAATGCAAAATTTCAAACATAAGATTAATCATATTGATGTGTTACGTAGTAATAGCAAGATATTTCTTTTATAAATCACTTAAGAGATTTTGGTGACGAAATTATTTCTTTAGTGTTTACTATGAGTTATCCTTTGTTAAGATTCAAGAGCTTATTTCCTTTCATCTAAGCAAATGAAAACTGCTTCAGAAACTTTAAAAATATTTCTTAGTAGAGATAATGGAAACCGTTTTGGTTGGTAAATCCATAAAAGGCATTCATTGCTTGGCCCAGATCACTGAACCATTTTCTGCTTAATTTACTTAGGAACTTTTTTGGAGGTATGTTAAGTTTTCATGTCTCATACAAAAACACATGTCAGATGTGTTTATATGTTTTCAAAAAATGTAAAACAAAGCTTGAAATGTTCCATGGTATGCGTATGTATATATGTATGGTACATGTTGTGAGATATTTTAAAAAGACATTGGTTCCCCAAACTCATAGATATATAAGTAAAGCAGAATTTAAAAGGTATTACCTTGATTAAAACTCTATAGGAGTAAGTCAGCTTATAAAGTATACGTTTATAAAATACACTATAAGCAGTAAAGAAGAAAACATAAGAAAAGTATAATATTCTGAAAGTTTATGCTTTTTGATTATGTTTAATATACCTTATATTGATAATTGAAGTAATAATTTTCTATTAAGACAGACACTTGTGTTAGAAAAAAAAATCAACTAGACAAATCACTTATTTACTGACAGGACAGAAATCCCGAAATTTCCTTTTTCTTTCTTTCTTTCTTTTTTTTTTTTTTTCAAATTAGACAATACTCCAGGGAATATTAAGTAAGGAAAGCTGGACTCTGATAATAAAGTACTATTTTCAGAGTTACTAGGCTGAATGTGACTTTCCATCAGGTAAACTAAACTATCTGACGGGTTTTCTTTGTAGTTTGAGTTATAAGGTGATGATTCCTAAGCCAAATTCCCAGCTTTGGAAAATATTTATTCAAAATGCCTGGAAACCTAGGAAAACACGTGCATAATATTTTCCCCGTCTGGGCTGATATGAGCGGTTCCAACTTGGCCGACCCAGGTTGTGCCCTGCGATCAGCGCTGTGTCGAAGTTTTCATCCGTAGGAGAAAAGCGCTCACGTGCGCGTTTGGCTCTGAGGAACCACCGCCAATGTCAGTCATCCCTCCCTCCTTCCTGGGACCTCATTTCTTTTGTTACTGAAAGGAAACGGGGGTTCGAGAGCAGAAGCCCCCACGCCCCCACCCCTCGCAGCCTAGCCTTCTCGGAGCCCAGGGGAATCACGCTGTCAGTTCACCTCTCCTGGAAAGTTGCTGGGGACCGAGAGGATGCAGAGACCATTGGAGCGGACTTTGTAAATTCTCGTGAGTTGCCCTGCATCCTCCCAGCTGCTTTGCCAAGTTGCTACCGCCCCTCGAACTGTGAGCCCGAAGCGGAGGACCCACACCCAGCGCACCCGGGGCTTGCTGGCCACTCTCCGCTCCTGGGCAACCCTCCGCACGCCAGCCCCCGACTCGCAGCGAAAGAACCGAAAACACCTACCCTGGTGATGACCAAAGGCTGGTTGAAGTCTATGCCCCCCGAGAGTCTGAAGCCCCAGGGCGCGGGGCCCGGAAGAACCACGTTCTGGGGCATGGTGCTCTTGGCGTGGTGGCCTTGGCTCCCAGGGACCGGGGCGCAGCGAGGGGTGGCCCTGCCCGCGGCAAGTGTCCCCGAGCAGGACAGCCACTCCGCTCCCCAGAAAGTGCCCTCGCCCCGATTGCGGCCGGGGAGCTTTATCCCCGCTCCCGAGTGACGTCACTGGCCTACCCGCGTCCCCACCCCCTCCCACCAAGGAGAGCTCCAACTTTGGAAGAAAGAGACGCGCCAGACCCGCGGGAGTTTACCGACGCGCACCGGCTGGGTGCAGCCTCCCAGACCACTCTGGCCGGCGCTGGAGGAGGCTTCGGGTTACAACCTCCAGTGGTCTCTTAAAGTAACACCTGTCCTCCTGTTTATCTTCGACGCGGAGCTCAGCAGTGCGCTTCATTCGGAGTTAAAAGCACTGAAAGCACAGCTTCTATGCTTCCAGTGAAAATGAAACAAAAGCTTCATAAATGCAGTTAGTTGTTTAGCAATTTTGAGTGAGCTAATATTTACTTATTAGCTGTGTGACCTTGGTTAAGTTACCTAACGTCCTTAAGTCTCAGTTTCTTCATCTGTAAAATAGGAGTCATAATTGTACTTCTCTCAGGTTATCTTGAGAATTAAATAAGCTATTTCTGCCTAGTGGCTGGCACAGCATCAATAATTATTAAGCATTTCTGCAATTAAGTACACATAGTCACATTTATTGATGGGTATATATGATATACATTAACATGTATACACATATA
This sequence comes from Panthera pardus, assembly GCF_024362965.1. Lineage (NCBI taxonomy): Eukaryota > Metazoa > Chordata > Mammalia > Carnivora > Felidae > Panthera > Panthera pardus. The sequence continues at coordinate 16,721,800 of NW_026526688.1, forward strand.
TTCAAAACCTATTTTTTAAAACAAAGAAATATACAAGTGAAAATGTCATGCAAACATACTCAGTCCAGTGAGCGTTTAAAAGCATACGTTAGCACCTGGGTGGCTCAGCCGGTTAAGCCCCCTACCTCGGCTCAAGTCATGATTTCATGGTTCATGGGACCGATCCCTCCATAGGGCTCTGTGCTCATAGTGCAGACTGCCCCTTCCCCGCTCGCTCTCGAAAATAAATATTTAAGAGTATACACGAGAAGATGATTCATCACTATACTGAAAATATAGTTTAATTTTGACTGGAGCAGTTGTCAACTCCCTCAAATGAAGTCTCTACACTTATTTTTTTGATGCACTTAGGAGGTGAGAATAATAGAAACCTAGGAATTGAGAGTGTCCTGTGTGGGCTTTGCAGCCAGAGTGAGGGTGCTGGGTGGAGTGCCGTGGATCAAGAGGATCCCCAAGCCAGATGAAACTGCATGGAGGAAAAGGGGGGACAAACCTTCATGGAATATCACCAGGGTTCAGGTGCTGTAGCGATTGCTGTACTGACGTGCCCTTACTTCGTCCTCAGGCCGAATCCATTAGAATGTTCTTATAATTCCTTTTCTTTTTTTTAGGTGAGAAAATTTCTTAGAAGTTGAGTAACTTGTGTAAGATCACAAACCCAGGTCCGCCTGCCACCGTTGTCTGCCTGGTGTAGATGTCAAGGCCGGGAGAGTCTGGGGAGGGTCCAGGCATAGGTTCCTTCCTCAGCGTGGAATCGAGTGTTTCTGGCGTTAGAACCCAGGACGTTCCCATTCACAAGGCAGGCGAGAGGGAGGAGGGCAGGCAAGTATGAAATGCTTTTAAAACGTGAGAGTGAGGATCCGGGACTTCATGCCCAATATGATAGGGCCATAATCAGTCCTGGAGACCGGAGCAGTACCTTACCTTTAATAGAGTAGTTTCTTTGGAAGTGGTTTGAAGACTGATAACGAAGAGATTCAGGAAGCTCTAAGCCAAGTATAGCAGCCTGGGGATAGTGTAAACCACAAAACCAGCATTGGCACTACTTTGCCCCCTGTGGTGAATTATATAAAAGTCCCAGGGGAGGGGCGCCTGGGTGGCTCAGTCGGTTAAGCATCAACTTCGGCTCCGGTCATGATCTCACGGTTTTGAGTTCAGGTCCCACGTTGGGCTCTGTGCTGACAGCTCAGAGCCTGGAGCCTGCTCTGGATTCTATGTCTCCTCTCTCGCACTCTGTCTCTCTCTGTCTCTCTCAAAAATAAATAAACATTAAAAAAAAAAAAAAGTCCCAGGGGATAGGTGTTTTCTGGTCTCAAACATTTTCCAGGGCCCCACCTATATCGGGTTAGACAGGAAATAAGCATCATATATTCTTGTTGATTTTGCTGGTTCGGGCTGGCTATATTGTTGCAAATCACATTTCCTCTGTCAGTCACTGATTGTGTCTGCATGGTACGCCCACACAGCCAGCAGTCAATTCAGAAAGAAAAAAATCACACAAGATATTTGGCATAGTGTAATTGTAATAACCAATTATTTATACCTCACCTGCTGAGTTGGCTTATATAACCAGTTGATTATAGGCTTTTTGCTTTCTGCCTTTTTACATGTCATTTGGGCATCATTTAGATATAAGCAACATCTGTACAACATCAATATAATACTTCATTAGTTCTTAAGGCCAATAAAATGGAAAGCAGGGACATGAAATGGGCAGTTTTTCTCTATCCTACTGTTTACTGAGGTCAGTGAGGAAGTGTTCAGAGGTGACTGTCAGGGTAGGGCTGAGAACAGCTGTGAGGGACAATTCTAAGGAAGAAGCAGTGGCCTGACCCTAATCACTCCTAGAGGTTTCTGCTTTTGGTTGGGTCCTATTCTAAGAAAAGTGCTTTCTGGATGACCCTTTCATAATTTTCTTTTTGTATCTCCCTTCTTAAAGGATTATGATAGTAGAGATAAAAACAGAAGGACCAATTGGAAAAAAAAATTATGATAAACTATTTATGGTTCTGTTAAATACGACTTTTGTGATTATTGTTATAAACCGTGTTTAGAGAGTCCTTTAACATTTTCTTTTTAGAAAAGGGTCAGTAAAGGGGCGCCTGAGTGGTTCAGTTGGTTAAGCATCCGACTCTTGATTTCGACTCAGGTCTGATCTCACAGTTCATGAGATCGAGCCCCTCATCAGACTCTGTGCTATCAGATTGTCTTTCTTGGGATTCTCTCTCTCCCTCTTTCTCTCTGCCCCTTCCTCACTTGTGCATGTGCTCTCTCTCTCTCTCAAAATAAATAAACTCAAAAAAAGAGAGAAAGTAGGTAAAATTGTTCATTCTCCTCTTCCATAACTGGAAAACTCTCCTGTTGGTAAAAAAAAATCATCTCTTCTTTTTAAATTCTCAAACCTATAATTTTAACCTAGAACTCTCATCTATTTTCTGATCTTGTTTTTCTAACCACTTAATGGTACATGTACAATCCAACCTGTTCAAACCCAAATCCATCATTTTCTTTACTCACCTTAAGCTGGTTTCCTGGTCCCTATGCCTCCCAATTTCCTCATTTCTGTTCATTTGTCTACTATTGTAAATGGTTTGTAGGATAGATGCTGTACATTTTGCCTCTTCTTTATTTCCTATATGTCAAATGTCACTGTGTATTGTGGTTTTATTCAGTCACTCATTTGTTCATTCAACAAGCATTCACTGGGCATCTATGACATGCCAGGCACTGGGAATACAATGATAAACAAGGTCCACTTTCTGTCCTCTAGGAGCCACTAATAAACAAGGGAGATGGAGATGTGAAATGTGATCGCGTTATGTGATGAGTGCCGAGTCAGCATTCTATACACTGGTGAAAAATGAGGTAATCAAGTCTTCTTGGGGAAGGTGTCAAGGAGTGTTACCAGAAGAAGGGACATTAGGGCTGGATTTTGAAGGGTAAATAAGAATTTTCTAGGTGACTGGGAATTGAAAGGGGAAAAGGAAGGAGGACATTTAAAGTAGAAAAAAAAAACGTGTATAGGATGTGCAGTGGCAGGGAGGCAAGAAACAGATGGGCAAGTAATTTGGTGTGGATAGATATTAGCACACTGGGTAGGAACAGGAGACAAGGGACATAGTAGTCAGGGACTATATCAAGGGATGTTGTCTGTTACACGAACATTTTGATTTTATCTTATCGGCAACCTTTGAAGAGTTTTAAGCAACATGTATAATAATCATATTTGCATTTTACAAGCATTATTTTGGGCGTTGGGAGGATGAATCACAGTTGTAAGGGATAGGAAACAGGGAGTCAGTTTAAAACTTACAGAAGAAGATGTTGATTTGGGCAGTGGGGGGTGGAGACGAATGGGGGAGTTAGGGGAATCATTTAGAAGGATAATTGACACAATCTGAGGATAGATCTCACATGGGGAATCAGTGAGGTTAGGAGATTGGATGGTTCCAAGACTTCTTCATTTGGGTATTATGTGAATGTTGAAATTATTAACAAGGAGGAAATATATAGGAAGTACAGTAAGATATTTTTGTTTTAATGAGGCTGTGGCAGATTAAAGCGCAGTTTTGGTAATGCTAAATTTGAAATACCTATAGAATATCTGCTGTATAGTGTACTGGGTATAAAACTAAAATTTGGAGCCAGACTGCCTGAATTATATCCTTGCTGCATGATCTTAGGCAGATTATTTAACATCTTTATTAAAATGATGACAATCATAGTACTTGCCTCCTAGAGTTATTGTAAGGTTTATCTGAGTTAACAAGTATAAAATGCTTACAAGTGTTCCTGTCACATGTTAAATGCATATCATCATTTGCTATTATTAGGTTTTTACAAGGTTATGTATTGATTGGTTGATGAAAACGTTGTGACCAGAAGCTCATAGGAACCTAACCTTGTATTTCCCCTAGGAACAATGGTTCAGTATTTCCTGCCAGTATTTGGTGTTTGTGGCAGCTTTATAGAACATAACTAATGGGAATAATGAGAACTGACTATATATAATATAGAAATATGGTGTGTATCATGTCGCAGAGGTAGTCATGTGCAGTAAGCACATCTCTGATGATAAATAATTAAGGACATTCCACAGTATCCCCTGCTCACCTAAATTCCCAACTTCAGCCTTTGGAACCCAGGGTGAAGAGATTAATGCATTTAACCTTTTATCTCTTTAATTTGTATTTTGTCCTGATTGCTGTGAAATTTAGGCACATGTCGGGTCTCTAACACTTGTTTCATTTATTTTTTTTTTTTAATTAAAAAAAAAAAAAAAACCCAAAGCTATTTCATCTGTTCTCCCTTACCTCCCCACTCCCTGCCTCTGGCAATCAGAAATTGAGTTGGATTTTCTTTTTCTTTTCTTTTCTCTTCTCTTTTCTTTTTTCTTGTCTTTTCTTTTTCTTTTCTTTTCTTTTCTTTCTCTCTTTCTTTCTTTCTTTCAATTCCACATATAAGAGAGATCATATGGTATTTGTGTTTCTCTGACTTATTTCACTTAGCATAATGCTCTTAAGGTCCATGCATTTTGTCACAAATGGCAAGGTTTCATTATTTTTTATGGCTCAATAATATTACACACACACACACATCACACATCACAATTTCTTTTATTCATTCATCTATTGATGGACACTTAGATTGTTTCCATCTCATGGCTATGGTAAATAAGGCTGCAGTGAACATGGAGGTACAGATATCTTTTCAAAGTAGCATTTTTGTTTTCTTCAGATAAATAGCCAGACATGGAATTTCTAGATCATAAGGTAGTTCTATTTTCAATTTTTTGAGGAACCTACACACTTAAGAGTTGGACCAATTTACATTCCACCAACAGTGTGCAAAGGTTTCCTTTTCTCCACAATTTCACCAACACTTGTTATTTCTTGTCCTTTTGATGTTACCCATTCTGAATGGTGTGAGGTGATATTTCACTGTGGTTTTGAATTGTAATTCCCAGGTGGTTATTGATGTTTAGCATCTTTTCACGGAACTGTTGACCATCTATCTATATGTCTTCTTTTAAAAAAATGTCCTTTCAGATCTGCCCACTTTTAATTTGATTACTTGTTTGTTTTTGTTTTTGTTTTTTTACCATTGAGTTGTATGAATTCTTCATATGTTTTGGATATTAGCTTCTTTTTTATATGTTTATTTATTTATTTTGAGAGAGAGAGAGAGAGAGAGAGAGAGAGTGTGTGTGTGTGTGTGTGTGTGAGTGAGGGAGGGACAGAGAGAAAGAATCCCAAGCAGACTCTGTGCTGTCAGCATGAAGCCTATTGTGGGGCTCAATCCCAGGAACTGTAAGATCATGACCTGAGCTGAAATCAAGAGTTGGATGCTTAACTGACTGAGCCACCCAGGTGCTCCTGGATATTAGCTTCTTATCAGATATATAATTTGCAGTTATTTTATCCCATTCAGTAGCCTGCCTTTTCATTTTGCTAATAGTTTCCTTTGCTGTGCAGAAGTTTTTTGGTTTGATGTAGTCCCACTTGTTTATTTTTGCTTTTGTTGCTTTGCCTTTGGTTAAAACATCATTGCCAAGATCCATGTCAAGGAGCTTACTGCCTATATTTTCTTCCAGGAGTTTTATGGTTTCAGGTCTCGTGTTCAAGCATTTAATCCACTTGGAGTTAATTTGTGTATATGGTGTAAGGTAGTGGTCCAGTTTTTTTCTTTTACATGTCACTGTCTGGGTTTCTCAGCACCGTTTATTGAAGAAAGTGTCCTTTCCTCATTGTATATTCTTGGCTCCCATGTTGTACATTAATTGGCCATACATGTATCGGTTTATTTCTGGACTGTATTGTGTTCCAATGATCTATGTGCTTGTTTCTTTTGCCAACACCATACTGTTTTTTAATTTTTTTTAATGTTTTTATTTGTTTTTGAGACAGAGACAGAGCTTGAGCAGGGAAGGGGCAGAGAGAGAGGGAGACACAGAATCTGAAGCAGGCTCCAGGCTCTGAGCTGTCAGCACAGAGCCCGAAGCAGGGCTAGAACTCACGGACTGTGAGATCATGACCTGAGCTGAAGTCGGAGCCCAACCGACTGAACCACCCAGGCACCTCAACACCATACTGTTTTAATTATGATAGCTTTGTAATACAGTTTGAAATCAAGGAATATGATGCCTCTTACTTTGTTCTCCTTTCTCTCAAGATTGCTTTGGCAATTCAGGGTCTTTTATGGTTCCATACCAATTTAAAAATCGTTTATTCTATTTCTGTGAAAAATACCATTGGAATTGTGATAGAGATTTCATTGAATCTCTAGATTGTTTTGGGTGGTATGGACATTTTAACAGTATTAATTCTTCTAATCCACAAAAACGGAATATCTTCCCATCTATCTGTGTCTTCTTCAGTTTCTTTTATTATTGTCTTGTGGCTTTCAATATGCAGGTCTTTTACTTCCTTTGTTAAATTTATTCCTAAGTATTACTTCTTTTTGATGTGATTGTAAATGGGATTATTTTCTTAATATCTCTTTCTGATCATTCAAATTATTAGTGTAAAGAAATACAGCAGATTTTTGTGTATTGATTTTGTATCCTGTAGCAACTGAATTCGCTTATTACTTTGAACAGTTTTTTGATGGAGTCTTTTAGGTTTTCTATGTGTAATATATATCATGTGCAAATAGTGACAGTTTTACTTCTTCATTTGCTATTATTAGTAGTGATGATAGTACAATAAGCAATTGATATATAAATATAGAGCAATTGGATATAAAAGTCTAGAGATCTGGGCTTGAGATAAATATTTTAGAGCTATGTAGCTATGAATGCTAGAGTTTTTAAAAAAATGGTTGCAAATATTTTTGACATTCCTCATTAAAAAAATTTTTTTAACGTTTATTTATTTTTGAGAGACAGAGAGAGACAGAGAATGAGCAGGGGAGGAACAGAGAGAGAGGGAGACACAGAATCCGAAGCAGGCTCCAGGCTCTGAGCTGTCAGCACAGAGCCCAATGCAGGGCTTGAACCCACAAACCGTGAGATCATGACCTGAGCCGAAGTCAGTTGCTTAACTGACTGAGCCACCCAGGTGCCCCTGACATTCTTCATTTTGAGAGGTGGAGTTTATATCCCATCCATTTGAACTTGTACAGATGTGTAACTCTTAGATTACCATCAAAATATGGTGGAAATGACAGTGTGCCTTCTGAGGCTAGGTCAGGAAAGGTGATTTAACTTCTGTCTTATTGATTCTAACATTTGGGACCGAAACCTTCAGCTGCCATGTGAAAGCTCTGAGGTGCCATGCTGTGAGGAAGGCCAAGCTACATGGAAAGGTCACATGTTGGTGCTATTGTTGGTAGTCCCAGACCAGGCACCAGACAAGTGAGTTAAGATTCCATCTTCCAAAATGGATAAATTTTTAGAAACAATCTTCCAAAACTGAACTAGAAAGAAATAGAAACTCTGAGCAGACTAATTACTAGTAATGAAATTGAATCAGTCATCAAAAACTACCAAAAAATTAAAGTCCAGGTCCAGATGTATTCACAGAGTTAATACATATTCTCCTCAAACTATTCCAAAAAATGGAATAGGAAGGAAAGCTTTCAAATACATTCTACAAGGCCAGCATTACCCTGATACCAAAACCAGACCAAGGCACCATGAAAAAAGAAAACTACAGGCCAATATCCTTGAATATAGATGCAAAAATGCATAATATTAGCAAACTGTATTCAACAATAAATCAACAAGATCATTTACCACAATCAAGCAGGATTTATTCTGGAAATGCAAGGATGGTTGAATATTCATAGATCAACCAATGTGATATACCATTTAAAAATAAAGGCTAAAAATCATGTGATTATCTCAATAGATGTGAAAAAAGCATTTGACAAAATTCAATATCCATTCATGATAAAAAAAAAAAAACAAAACTCTCAACCAAGTGGGCTTAGAGGGAACATACCTCAACATAATACAGTCTAGCTATGAAAAACCCACAGCTAACATCATCCTTAATGCAGAAAAACAGAGCTTTTCCCCTAAGGTAAGGAACAAGACAAGGATGGCCACTCTCGCCACTCTATTGAACATAGTACTGGAAGTCCTAGCCACAGCAATCAGATAAGAAAAGAAATAAGAGACATATATAATGATAAAGAAGAAGTTAAACTGTCACTATTTTCAGATGACTCTGATACTATACATACAAAACCTAAAGACTCCATCAAAAACCTGTTAGACCTAATAAGCAAATTCAGTAAATTTGCAGGATACAAAATAATACCCAGCAATTTGTAGCATTTCTTTTTTCAATTAATTAACATTTATTCATATTTGAGAGACAGAGAGAGACAGAGCACGAGTGGCGAGTGGCAGAGAGAGAGGGAGACACAGAATCTGAAGCTGGCTCCAGGCTCTGAGCTGTCATCACAGAGCCCAATGCGGGGCTCAAACTCACTGACCGCGAGACCTGAGGTGAAGTTGGACACTTAACCGACTGAGCCACATGCCCCAATTTTGTAGCGTTTCTATACACTAATAACAAAGTAGCAGAAAGAGAAATTTAAAAAGAAATTCCATTTCCAAGGCTCCAGAAGTAGCACATGTGAAAAGACCTGTACTCTGAAAACCATAAAGCAATGATGAAAAAAATTGAAGATGACACAAACAAATGGAAAGATATTCCATGCTCATGGATGGGAAGAATTCATGTTATTAAAATGTCCATACTGCCCCAAACAACCTAAAGATTCAATACAATCCCTATCAAAACACCAACAGCATTTTTCACAGAACTATAACAAATAATACTAAAATTTTTATGGAACCACATAGACCCTGAGGAAGAAAAACAAAACTAGAGTTATCACAATTCCAGATTTCAAGATATACTACAAAGCTGTGGTAATCAAAACAGTATGGTACTGGGACAAAAACAGACACATAGATCAATAGAACCGAGTACACAGCCCAGAAATAAACCCATATTTAAATGGTCAGTTGACCTATGACAAAGGAGGCAAGAATATACAACTGGGAAAAGACAGTGTCTTTAAAAAAATTTTGTTTTAAATGTTTGTTCATTTTTGAGAGAGCGAGAGTGAGAAAGAGAGAGAGAGCAGAGCATGAGCAGGGGAGGGGCAGAGACAGAGGGAGACACAGAACATGAAGCAGGCTCCAGGTTCTGAGCTGTCAGCACAGAACCTGATGGGCTTGAACCCACAGACTGTGAGATCATGACCTGAGCTGAAGGTAGCCCCTTAACCAACTGAGCCACCCAGGCACCCCAAGACAGTCTCTTCAATAAGTGGTGCTGGGAAAACTGGACAGCTATGTGAAAAGAATGAAATTGGATCACTTCTTAAAAAAATTTATTTATATATTTTGAAAGAGAGAAGGAGAAGCAGGCTCTGCACTGTCAGCAAAGAGCCCAATGTGGGGCTCAAACTCATGAACCATGAGATCATAACCTGAGATGAAATCAAGAGTCTGTCGCTTAACCAACTGGGAGCCACTCAGGCGCCCCCAAAATTGGATTACTTTCTAACACCATACACAAAAATAAACTCAAAATGGACTAAAGACCTAAATGTGAGATCTGAAACCATAAATATCCTACAAGAGAGCACAGGAAGTAATTTCTCTAACATTGGCCATAGCAACATTTTTCTAGATATGTCTCCTAAGGCAAAGGAAGCAACAGCCAAAATAAACTCTTGAGACTACATCAAACCCAAAACCTTCTGCACAGCAAAGGAAACCATCAACAAAACAAAAAGGCAACCTATTGAATAGGAGAAGATATTTGCAAATGATATATCTGTTAAGGGGTTAATATATAAGTAATGCATACAACTGAACACCAAAAAAACCCCCCATAAATAATTTGATTAAAAAAATGAGCAGAAGACCTGAATAGACGTTTTTCCAAAGTAGACATACAGAGGGCCAACCGACACATGAAAAGATGCTCAATATCACTCATCATCAAGGAAATTCAAGTCAAAGACCACAAAGAGATATTACCTTACCCCTGTCAGAATGGCTAAAATAAAAAGGACAAGAAATAAAATGCTGGTGAGGATGTGGAGAAAAAGGAACTCTCATATCCTATTGGTAGGAATGTAAACTGGTATAGCTACTGCGGAAACAGTATGGGGGCTCCTCAAAAAAAATAAACAAATAAAATAAAAACCGAAATACCATATAATCCAATAATTTCACTACTAGATATTTACCCAGAGAAAACAAAAACACCAGTTTGAAGAGATATGTGTTCCCTATGTTTATTGCGGTGTTATTTATAATAGCCAAGATACGGAGGTCACCTGAGTGTCCGCTGATAGACAAACAGATAATGAAGAAATGGTGTGTGTGTGACATCACACATGCACACCCACACGATGGAGTATTAGGCAGCCATAAAAAGGATGAGATCGTGTCATTGGTGACAACACGGATGGACCTAGAAGGTAGTGAAATAAAAAGATAGACTGGATAAGACACTGTGTGTGTTCACACTGTGAAAAAAATCACTGGGTGATTTCACTATGCGGAATCTAAAAAACGAATGAATAGATGAGCAAACAAAAAGCAAAATCAGACCTACAAATATAGAAAATGAATTGCTGGCCGCCAGAGGGGAGAGAGGGAGGAAGGACAGAATGGACGAAGGGAAGTGGTAAATACAGGCTTCCAGTTACGGAATGGCTAAATCACGGGAGTAAAAGGCATGGCCTAAGGAATATCGTCAATGATTTTGCAAGTGAGATTTCAGGACAGATGGTAGCTAGACTTGCGGCGAGCTCAGCATCAGGAATAGAGAAGTTGAATCACTGTGTTGTATACCTGAAACTAAGGTAACATTGTGTGTCAACTATGCTCACATTGAAAAAAGATTTTTAAAAGAGGATTCCTCCTTCCAGCCGCCAGCTTCTGTGTCACCCCCAGCCTCCAAGTCCTCCCAGCTCAGGCTGTAGACATTGTGGAACAGAGAGGAGTCATCCTCACTTGTACACTTTCCAAACTGTTGGCCACAGATTCTGTGATAAATAATAAACGATGCAATTATTAACATTAATAATAAAAATTAATAAGTAATGCATGATAATAAAATGGTTATTTTAAGCTTCTAAACTTTAGGATGATTTGTTACACGGCGATAGTAACTGATACGGGGTGAAATCACCCGAGGAAATTAGGTGTGTGAAGCAATGCAAAGACGATTAGTGATTAAACTCTGAGGAACAGCGGAAACAGCAGCAATGAAGGGGCGGGAGTAGGAAAAGGTGGTTTTGCTCTTATAAAGCATTTAAAGAAAACCACTCAAAAGTGCCATGGAAGATACACGAGGAGGAGAATTCAAGGAGAAGGCAGCTATCACTGGGAGGTGGAGTGAAAGTTGCCATGGTGAGTGCTGATAGATCTGGTGGTTGTGATGCTTCAGATTATCGGAGCAGGAGCAGAAATGGTGAGACAGAAGCAGACTGAGTGGCTTGAAGAATAACGGGAAGAGGGGTGAATATAGACCCTCTCGTCAAGGAATTGTTAAATAAAAGGAACGGGGAGACCTGGGTGGTCAGCTGGGGGGATGCAGGCCAAGAGAAAGACCTTTAAAAAAAAAAAAAGGAAAGCTTAGTGATGTTTGCTGAAGTTAGAGGGAAGAAGATTTGGAAGAAGCGAGAGGAATGTCGATCGGGGGATTGACACTGGAGGTCTAAGTCTTGAAGAGGACAGACCCCTTTTCCTCTGAGAGCAGACGGGGCTCCCATAAATTGAGGTCTTCATTTAGAATTCTGCCTGAGTGTTTCAGGCACTCAGTGACTTCACCTCGACCGTGGCAAGTGTTCTGAGATTGCCTCCTTGCCAAAACTCTCTCCCGTTCTTTCCACCTCACAGACTACTGTCGGATTGAAATCCTGTCGCTGTCTTGGTTAGGAACCTGCAACAGCACTTTATTATCCCTAGGACAGAGGCCAGTTCTGCTACTGAAGGGCTTTAGGGGCCCTTTATCATGTGACATGTGCGTGGTTGTATCAGATTTGGTTTCCTCATCACACAGCGGTCACTGCAGAGCCAGGCGAGTGGACTCTGACTCCACTTCCCGTCTTGGTTCCTACATTTCACTGTTTTTCCTTTCTTTTTCTTCCTTCCTTTCTTCTTCCCTCTCTTCCTTCCCTACCTCTCTTCCTTTATGCTTGTCGTTAAGGGAAGAATATGTCTTTGTTTAAATCTGAGATTACCTTAGTCAGTGGTTCTGAATTTTGATGAGCGTTAGAAGAGCCTAGGTGCTTATTAGAAATGCAAATCTGGGCTCCACTCACAAGAGATTTGAATTCTGTTTCTGGAGTCAAGTCCATTGTGGCTGGTGTCTGGACCACACGTTTAGAAAGAGTAATTAACTACTACGTCTTTATATGTGCTGTTCTTCCTTTCTGGAATGTTCTCTCTTCTGTATCCCATCCCACTCTCTTTTCACATTTTCTGGGAAGACATGGTTGACCACCTGCATCTGTATCAAAGTTTCTTTTTACTTAGTTCTTATTTCTGGTCAATATATCCCAATTTCAAACTTAGCTCTTCTCCAGTTTAACCGAGCACCAGACAGCGTGATGGCTGCTGGGGTCGCACGAAGCAACGGAACGTGGATCTGAACTTTGGGAGGCACATAATCTTACAAGGATGGCATTTTCAGGGAGCTATTTTTGCATTGCCCATCAGACCATAGGCTCCTCTAGGACACGGGCTATGTTTATTTAAAATCTACCACAACTGCCATCCAGTGCTGGGCACTGAATAGGGGGTCAGTAATTATTGGTAGGTAGAAACAGGTTTTGGTCTTGAGATCTGTTCGGTTGGGGAAGCTGGTTCTTCCTTCCCGATCCTTTCCTCTAAGTAGTCCTCCCTGAAGCACCTTCCTTGACAATTGCCATTAGGCCCACTGTTTACAGTTTTATCTCCCTCAGCTTCACCTTGCTCTGGCTGTGTTTGCATGTACTTGCTGGTTTGGCTGTGCAAAGCCACACATCCAAGGGCCTGGGCAGTCAGCCAGTGCTCCCAAGCCCTTCCACGCATTGTGTCTGACTTCCTCTTTGGTAGGAGTCCGTGTGATTTTCATGCTTTGGAGGATTTGGGCCCTTGTGAAATCTCTTCTGGGGAATTAGCCACACTGAATTCCATGCTTTGTGTCTGCCCTCAGTGCTGGCAGGAGCCTATATTGTTTCATTCCCACGTCGTCACACTCCTTGGGACGATGTGATGGTTCAGCTCAAGTTCATTTGGTATTCCCCTCTGAAATGTCACTGAGTTTTCCCACTGTTTGCACCGAATTAACTAATAACAGTCAAGGGAATCATTAGTATGCTGGAAACATGAACTGAGGCAGTGTGGGCTGAGCATCAAATAAAGGACTCTCTCGGGCACCAGCCTCTGTTACTGTTGGTGGCTGCCATTTTAGTGCTAGTGCTTTTGCAAATCGCAGCGTCATGGAGACAGATGGAGACACAGAGAGGGGAGAGAGAGAATTTGTTGGTCAGAGTAAGGGAGATCTTAAAAATCTTTTCCCACAGAAGCAGCTTAACGTGGGCATTTTCATCCTTACTGGATTGTCTCCTGGGTGGACTTCAAACTAAGTGAGGGCATGTTGCTTCCTGCCGCTGGCAGGTTGAGTAAGATGCTTCTTTTTTCATGCCCTAATTACCTGTTTCCTATTCTGGGAAAGTGAACTTGATCAGAAGAGCTACCATGATGTGTCAGATGCTGTGCTAAACATTTTGTGTGCCAATTATTTCTTTTTTAAAATTTTAAAAGGTTTATTTATTTGAGAGAGAGAGAGAGAGAGAGCTAGTGGGGGAGAGGGACAGAGGGGGAGAGAGAGATAATCTCTATTAGAGAAGACAGAGTGTGGAGCCTGGCACAGGGCTCAATCCCATGACCCTGGGATCATGACCTGAGCCGAAATCAAGAGTCAGAGGCTTAACTGACTGAGCCACCCAGGTGCCCCTACATGCCAATTATTTCTAATTCTTAAAACAACCCTGCAAAATAGATATTATTATCCTAGGCTATTGAGACTGTGAGAAGGTATGGAATCTGTCCGAGATCGTACATCTGGTAAGTGGCAGAACTGGATTCAAACCTGGATCTGCCTCTTTCTGTGTCTTCCTGATTCTTCTGCCATTCCATGTTTCCTTTTAAGGCACATTTGCTAAGGTTTATTGACCCCAGAGAGCGTCTGACAACCTCTCTAGACTGGTGGGTGCAGTTTCGAGGTCACTGAAAAGCCAGCAGCTCTGTTCCCACTGAAGTTTCATTTTCCGTGGGGACTAAGGTAAGGTCACAAAACATCGTGGAAAAGGATTCCCCAGAAACTGAAATCAGTCTTGCTCACTATAGCCTGTTAATGCTGTTTTCAGGATCCTAGAAATTCCTGCCTAAATGCATCTCAGGAAATCAAAGACCTAATCTTCAGTTGAATGGTGTTTTACTTGATAGAATTAACTGCCCTCAGTTTTCTGTAGATGTACCTTCATATTTTTAGTACCTTCTGACTAGCGAGCAGTCAGAAGAGCCAGGATGCATATTTACGATAAAAACACAACCGAACTCATTCTTGAGTAACAGAGAACATGTGTTTTGGGGCTTTTCTATTTGGAGTCAGTTTATCATCACTATGAAAACATTTCAGATGAGAATGGAGTCGGTGGAAACCCTGGGGACTGCACAGGGAGCTGTAGATTTGGATGGCTGGATGCCTGGCCTGGGTTTAGTCACTCAGGAGGTTTGAAGCAAAGCACTAATGCTAGAATGTAATCTATCACAGACGCCTTGGCCATCTCCTTGAGCATTTCCACCTGTTTCACCACTGGGCGTCATGGCTGGTCTCCTAACAAATAAAACGTGTGTGTTCTGTACTCAACATGTCAATTAAGTCAAGAGAGAACTAGGTCCCATGTATAGTCATCTTAATGGTGTCTAGTTTTCTTTCTTTCTTTCTTTTTTAGACATTCTTTAACTTAAGGTGAAAAGTAGGGATAACTAACTGTTGAGTAATTTATGTAATCCATATTTAAATTATGTGGAAAATATTATCCTGAGCCTCCTTTTTTGTGGGAGACACATTCTGGAGTGGAGGAAAATAGTACTTCTGCCCTATTTTCCTCAGTTTTCTGGTGACACCAGGAAGGAAATGAACATTATAGAGTCTAAATCCTGGCCCAGGTGGTAGTGGTTGGAGGGAAAGTCTTCACTCTACAGGAAACCATCTGCAAGGAAGATACTCTTGCTGTTCCCCTAGAATAATGAAATCGCTAAGTTTTAGACATAACCTTGGATGTTCATGGTACAGGTTGAAACCAAACTCCATGAAGATCCTGAGCCTAGGTATTCTGTTAAAATCGTTCATCCCTTGGATCCTGTCATTCCACAGATTTCTGGCTGTTCTTTGACATGGATCACGGGAATGCTCCTTCTTAGTTCTTTCAAAAGGCCTCTTCTATAGCTGCTCTTAAACGTCAGTGATTCCCACTCTCCTGTGATGTTTTGGAATCTCATTACGTGTTTTTATTAAAACCCAAAGCTTTTTTCTGCTTCAAAATTAAAGCCGACAGAGGCGCCTGGGTGGCTCAGTCAGTTAAGCATCCGACTCTTGATTTTGGCCGAGGTCATGATCTCACACTTCATGAGTTGGAGCCCCTCATCGGGCTCTGCACTGGCAGTGCGGAGCCTACTGGCATTCTCTTTCTCTGCCCCTCCCCCACTCATGATGTCTCTGTCTCTCTCAAAATAAATAAATAAAAACTTAAGAAAATTGAGAAATTAAAGCCTACCTCCCTCGATCACATTTATAACCAATTATTACCATTTTTTATTTTTTTGGACACGAGATCCAGTGCCTATTCAACTTTTTCTTTCTGAGAAACTCAAACTCAACTTGTCCTAAGTTCAAATCTTTTTCTTCTTTCCTTCCTCTCCCCTCTGTTCTGGTGAAGAGCAGCATCACCACCGTGACAGTTACTGAAGGCTCAAGTCTGAGTGTTCTCTTCCACTCCTGCCCTCAGGCACCCCTAATATATGACAGCCGACCACATCTCATGGATTGCCTCAGTACATTACCAGCTCTTATATCATGCCCCTTGTCTCTAGGTCCATTCCTTTAGTTCAGTTACCCCACATTCCTCCCGGCATGACTAGCAAACTCTCCTCACTTCTTTCCTTGTCCTTGGTTTTATAACCTCCAATTCATTCTGCGCACTGCTGCTAAAGTGATCTTTTCCAAAATGTAAGAGTAATCATGTCCCTTATTTATCTGTTTAAAATTCCTCAGCGACTCTCCAGTAGCTTCCAGGATAAATATCAGACTCCTTAGCGTAGCCCACAGGGCCTAGATGCTCTGCCTCAAACCAGACCTCTGTCCTCAACCTCCCTACTCCCGACCAGACATGCTTTCTCCAACCAAGTAACACTTCTTATGGCTAGCAGAACTCACTGGAGTCTTTAACGATGATGCTTCTTTGGCCTAGAATTCATCTATTCATTCACAGATTAAATAATTGATTCAACAAATATCTGTTGAGTGTCTGTTCTGTACCAGGCACCATGACACTTCCTGGGGACACAGCTGTGAACATGAACATGACAGAGAAAGATCCTGCTCTAATGAAACTGACATTCTATTGAGAGAAGACAGAATAAAACAGACAATGAATTGCAGATGGTTTTGAAAGTTATGAAGGCAAGGAGCTAGCAAGGGAATGAGAAAACAAGTGCTAAAAGGTATATATGAACGTGTGGGACTTCTTCACATGGGGTTCTCTGGGCATGTTCTCCTGAGGAGGGCTATTTGAACACAGATCTTTGCTGGGCAAGAACAGCCATTAGGTCTAGGAACAACGTGTGTAAAGGTCCTGAGTTGAGAGTGGCCTTGGCATTTTCACTGGATATTAAGAAGCCCAAAGTGGCTATAGTTCAGAGGTTGAGGGAGAGAGTGACAAGAGATGAGGGAGAAGAGGGGGCAGACACAAAATAGTGTTCGACATCGTAGGCCGTGATGGAGAGTCTAGCTTTTATTTTACAAACAGAGGAATGATATCAGGTTTATATTTTTAAAAAATTCCTCTAAAATAACAACTGTTGGCTGGATGTAGAAAAATTGGAAACCTCACACACTGCTGGTGGGAATGTAAAATGGTGCAGCCACTGGAGGAAAACAGACGGTTCTTCAGTAAGTTAAATTCACAGAATTACCTTATGATCTAGCAATTGCACTCCTAAATATACACCCCAAATAATTGAAAATTGGTGTTCAAACAAAAACTTGTATATGAATCGTTCATAGCAGCACTATTTAAATAGCCAAGATAGAAACAACTGAAATGTCTATCAACTAATGAATGAATAAAAAAATATGGTATATCCATTCAATGGAATATTATTTCATCTTAAAAACGAAGACAATACTGATAAATGCTACAATATAGAGGGACCTTGAAAATTATACGCTGAGTGAAAGAAAGCAGACACAAAAGATCACATATGGTATGATTCCATTCATATGAAAGTCCAGAGTAGGCAAATCCACAGAGACATAAAGCAGATAGTTGTTGTCAGGGGCTTGGGGTGTGGGAACTGGGGAGAGACTATTTAATGGGATTTCCTTTTGGAGGTGGTGAAAAGATTCTGAAACTAGACAGTGGTGATGGTCATACAACACTGTGAATGCACCCAATGCCACTGTATACTTAAAAATGGTTAAGGTGCTAAGTTTTATCCCATGTGTATTAAACTTGGGCCGCCATAACGAATACCACAGATGGGGTGACTTAAACAATAGAAGTTTATCTTTTCACAGTTCTGGAGACTAGGAAATCTAAAATCAAGGTTCCGACAGGGCTGATGTCTGGTGCTCGCTCCTTGGGTTGCAGACAGCTGCCTTCTCTGCATGTGCTTAAGTGGCCTTTCCTCAGTTGCCTTCCAGAGAGAGAGTAAGTGGGCTCTCTGATATATCCTATCAGATCAGGGTCCCACCTGTATAATTGCATTTCACATTAATTACTTCTTTACCTCTAATACAGTCATATTTGGGGTTAGCACTTCAATGTATAAATGCAACGGGGAGACACAATTCAGTCCATAGCATTATGCATGTTTACAATGAAAAAATATTCTGGTGACTGCGTGGAGCTTGGGTTAGTGAAAACAGGGAGACTAGCTAAGAAGCTAGTACAGTAATCCAAGCGAGAGATGATATTTGGTCTTAAGGTGGTAGAGAGGAATACATAGCCTGTGCCCTTCTTATTTTCGTGAGGAGAGATTCTCTATTATCCTTGTCTTCCTACCCCACCCCTTACTCTTCCTTTTCCCATAATGGCATTTGAAGGCGTTGGTCCACATTTCTTAATGGGGTGGAGTTATTGTCTTAACAAACTCTAAGGATCGGGGATCCTGTGCCTTTTCTTCCCTCTGTTGTCAGGCCCAGTGTGAGATAGTAATCCTATTCTGTAGACCCCAAATTTCCCCTGGAGCACTGTCAGTGCCAAGATAAGGGTGAGATGGGGGGGGGGGGCGGTTCATAATGTATTAGCAAGTTCACTCGACTACAAACCAAATATGTTTCTCTAATGAGCTTCATCATAATGTAGGTGCTATTTTTGTTTCCATCTGTATGGCTCATTTAGCCTACTCCACAGAGCCTTCAAATCTCAGCTCCGTATTACTTTCTCTGGGAAGTATTTCCTGACCATCCCCGCTCTCTAGGGTGCCTCTCTTCTGTTTTTCTATAGGACCACGTGCATTCTCCTTGCTTAGCACATACCAACCATACTGCAATCACTTATTAAGTGATTAATAATTATTAAGCCACTGCATTCCAAATACACATTGTATTTCATACTGTTGTAATGTACTGTGATGCAGGGCTTCTAAAGACATTAAGCTGCTTAAATGTGAGGCCAGTCTTAATTGCTTTCTATTTTCCATGGCTGGTACAATGTCTGACCCACAGTAGGTGCCTAATAAATGTTTGTTGAATACACAGTTACAGTAGAAAAGTTATTGAAGTGCTAACCCCAAATACGACTGTATTTGAGGTAAGGAAGTAATTAATGTGAAATGTGATTATATAGGTGGGACTCTGATTTGATAGGATATACCAGAGAGCCCACTCACTCTCTGTGGAAGGCAACTGAGGAAAGGCCACTTGAACACCTTTCTTTACAAAAGAGTCAGAGAAGATAAGAAAGTCTACAAATCTTCCTTGCTATCAAAAGTTAACTTACTATCAAATAGTTGACTGTTATTTAAAAAAAAAAAAAAGATGAATGTTGGTGAGAACGTGGAGAAATTGGAACCATTGTGCCCTATTGGTGAGAATACGACATGGTGCAGCCCTTATGGAAAGTAGTATTGTGGGTCCTCCCAAAATTAAGAATGGAACTACCATATGATCCCATAATCTCACTTCTGAGTATATAACCAAAATAACTGTAATCAGAATCTCAAAGAGATATACGCACTTCTGTGTTCACTGCAGCAGTATTCACGACAGCCAAGTTATGGAAACAATCTAAATGGCCATTGACAGCCGAATGGATAAAGAAAATGTGGTATATACACACAACAAATATTATTCAGCCTTTTAAAAGGAGGGGCACCTGGGTGGCTCAGCTGTTGGAGCATACAACTCTTGATTTCGGCCCAGGTCATGATCCCAGGATCGTGAGATTGAGCCCTGCATCAGGCTCCATGGGGAGCCTGCTTAAGATTCTCTCTCTCTGTCCCCTTTCCCCGCGTGTGCACCCTCAATCTCTCTTCCTAAAAAACAAAAAATAAAATGAAGGAAATCCTGCCATATGTGCCAATTTGGATGAACCTCGAGGACACTATGCTAAGTGAAATAAACTAGTCATAGAAGGACAAATACTACATAATTCCACTTATATGAGGTATTGAAAATAATCAAACTCATAGAAGCAGAGTAGAATGGTCATTGCAAGGGGCTGCGGGGAGGAGGAAATGAGATACTATTCGTCCATGGGTATAAAGTTTTAGTTTTACAAGATGATTAAATTCTAGGGATCTGCAATAAAACATTTAATTTAACAATGGTGTATTGTACACTTAAAATTTTGTTAAGAGATGATCTCATAGTGTTCTTACCACAATAAAAAAATTAGCTTAAATCATGGAAGAAATTGGATCCATAATTCATATGTAACTATTCACTTACAGAGTATGTCCAGCAAGGCAAGCAGAGTTCTTTCATGTTTTGATAAGCTCATGACTATGATACTCAACTGGAATTTGTAGTCTTCTCTGAAGTTTTTCTGAATTGCTACAGTCATGGAGTGATATCTTCTTGGAGCTGATTGTCTGAAAGTCAGCTGGGGACACGAAGTTGGTATGTGTTTTCAATTCCTGGGATAGTGAAAGGAAGTAATGTTCTTGGGGTCACCTCTCTTCTCAGAAAATTGGAAAAGGTCGAGAAATTAAATTATACATTCCTTTAGATGCAAAAATGAATGTCTGTCAAAAAAGAATGTCCACCTAGGGACATGAATCCTTTTGGTGGTTGACTGGGTTCATGGTTGTGGTCTGAGGGCATGAAATGGGTTGAAACCTGCTTGTTAATATGAGTCCTTTGATTTGCATTTTTAAAAATGTATTTGTGTGAGACAGAGAGAGATAAAGCACAAGTGTGGGAGGGGCAGAGAGAGAGGGAGACAAAGAATCCCATGCAGGCTCTGTGCTACGGAGCCTGACAGGGGCTCGAACTCACAAACTGTGAGATCATGACCTGAGCCAGAACCAAGAGTTGGAGGCTTCACCGACTGAGCCACCAGGCGCCCCTGATTTGCATTTTTAAAATTTTCATTCTCCAAGTGGAAAATTGACCTGCTACAAAGTACAAATTTCCTGAAAGCTAGACTGTAAAATGATTTAAAACCTATTTTGAGATGTTTCAAATATTTTGAAAAATGTTAGTTATGTATAACTGAAGATAGTGTGCTGCCTAAAAATATAAGCAAAATAGTTTAAAGATTATGCTAATTGGCAAGTGAAACATAAATAATAAGTTGTACATTTACCTGGCGGTATGATATTTAAAAGAAGCCAAGATTAAAAGGAAAAACTTGTATCTATGGGCGTCACGGAGAAGTGACTATGAAGACTGACTGCCTTTCATGTGCTTTGTGTGGAGATATGCTCCTGTGTCCCAGGAAAATGCTGTCTTGTCTCTCTCATGGGTTAAATTTAGCCTCCCTCCCAACCTAAAACGTGCTTTTTAATAACACAGGGCCTCAATGGAAGCAAGATATCTTTTTAGTTAAGTATTTTTTGAAGGTGGATGAGATGGTGATTGACTCAAGAGGTTGGTGGGAGGCTTAGCAGGCATTCCTAGAATTGCAGGCGTGTCCGATTCCATTTTACAAAGGAGTTTAAAATAGAAGACACAGAATTAGTCTGTCTAGGAGCTTTAATATTGCCTGGTCATCCAGCTGTGATGTGGAGGCCAGAACAGTGGCAACCAGCGTTTTCAGAGCCCTCAGTGGTACGTCTTCTTAGGAGTCTTTCACTGGGGTCCTTGAAAGAAAAGTTGTCTTTATCACAGAAGCGTCTAGAGAGTCTTAAGATATTTACATTGTTCTACCCAGTTAGGAAATTCAAGTTTAATCGATGACTGCAGCTTTAAATGAATTGTCAGGAACAGGCAACTTCTTTTATTGATGTTAGACTCCTGTACCATCTTCTACTAAGGTTTTAATGGGCTCTCTCTCTCAGGGTTAGGGCACAGATTTTACTTTATTTAAAGAAGATCATGCAGTTCGTTCCAGGGACACAAAGAAAACAAAGAAAAACAAAGCACTCAAGTAGTCCAAATAGAGCTGGTCGCCTATGCTTTTTGCATTCAAGTTTTGAATTTTTCTAGGTCTCTCTACCACGTGGCATGAATAACGATAAGACCAGTTCTCATTGTGTTGGAAGTAAATACTCTCAATAAAAGAAAGCACATATTTGCAGCAGGCACGCCTTGGAATTCATGATTATCTGGGCAAGGGTGAATGAAGGGCTTGTGAGCCCACTGGGTATGAAGTGAATATTTAAATGAAGAGCAGTTACAGGAGTGACCCCTTCTGAAGAAATTGATAGTAAGGGAAGAGAGAGTAAGAGGCTGGGTAAATACTCAAAAGCTGGTGCGAGTCGATGGACCACTTTAAAAGGAGAGGGGTATATCCAGTGGTTATCATTCCAGATTGGTCATATCAATGGATCTAAGGCCTAAGGCAAGGAGTGATTTCATGAAAATATCTATGCGATGTAAGCGCACACACTGCTAGTTACTCTAGTGCTAGCAACTGGTGTCTTAAGAGGACCACTTCCTTAGCCAATAGCACCCTCAACCCTGGGCACGGCTAGCTTCTGGGGTTGGTGGCCCTGGGACGTAAGTAGAGATTAGCAGCAATATCATTGCCTCTGGGAGGGAGCCCATTGGTGTAGTTCCGTTGCCCACTCTCCTGGGAACTGTTCTCAGGACCAGTGACTTCAGTGGGCATAGACAGAAGTGACGGCAGCTTCTCTGGGCCCTGGTGATTTTGACTTCATCATGTGTCATTGGCATACACTGCCACTTTGGGTATAAACAGTCGTAGGAGCTGGGCCATGCAAGAGGGCACAGTGGAGCGCATGTGAAATACCCCTGGCGAGGTAGAGGAGAATTAGAGAATTCAAGGCAAGTTGGAGGTCCTCCAGAATTGGGGGGGCAGGGCCAGTGTTGCGGTCTTTAGCCTTTAATTGTGACCTTCTCTTTATCCTAGGTTAGGACAACCTGAGAATGAGATTTGATTACTTTGGACCAGATATTCAGCTTAAATTCTGATGTTTTGAAGTGTGAGGTGTTTAGAGGAAACCAATAAATAACCAAGAAAGGAGAATTGTAAAGCACTCCTTTCCTTTCGGTTTTCTTTCCATGTTTCTTAATTCACGTCAAGATTTTTTTTTTTATTCCCTTTATTTCAAGATTTCCAGCTTAATTTTGCAGGAAGAGAAGCTTTGTATAAGTAAACATTCCGTTTGCATTCTTCCCACAAATGTGAAAGGAATATAATGAGGATGAGTTTTATTGAAGCCCTAAAGGCCAGAGCCAACTGGATAGATCCTATAAAAATACATGGTGGCTGTTAACTCTGGAAATTGAGCATCACTACTTTCCATTCTGTCATTTACTCCTCAGTGGCTCAGCTCCACGTTGATCATTAGAATCAAACGTCATCTCCAAGTTTGGCAAACAGCTGCCCTATTTGGTTTAGGGCTAAAGCCTGTTCTGGCAAAGATGGATCTACTCATTCCAGATGAGAAGGTTTGGATGAGAACAGTGTGGCTGTCTGCCAGAGCTGTGGGGAGCAGAACGAAGGCTGCAGTACGTGCACCTCGTGAGGTGGACCCAGGAGTGTAGATGAAACCTATAGACTTGGACTCTGTGTGCTAAAGGTTCAAACTTTGAGCTCTCAAGCCAGCAAAATCCAATCATGAGACAATCACACAGCCTTGGATCTAGGTATGTTACATCATATCCCCCGAAAATCCTTACACATGGCAAAGGTCAGTTACATCTCAGTTCTCCTACCAGAGGAATATTAGCCTGGTCTCTCATAAAACTCCCTGTCCATATGTCACACGTAGTGGTAATGATAATAGAAACAGTAATTTGCTATTACTACTAGAAATATTCCGGATAATGTTGCGTTAGATTAGCCCTTAAGTAGCCATTACGAATCTACCAGCTTCCCACTTATTTGCTGAATAAACTTCTGTGTGTCTAACATTGTGTAATGGCAGATAAAAATGAAGCTAGAAATGACATTCCCTGGCTTTGAGAAGACAAGACATGCTTGTATAAAATAACTTGAGGTAATACGCGGGTAGAATGGGGGTTAGCAGTTTCAAAAGTTAAAGACAATTCTGAAAAAAAAAATTGCAGGGGTGGGAAGTAGTCAGGGAGGATGTCTGATTTTTCTGCACATGATCCTAGTTGGCAGAGAAGAGAGGATTTAGCTTTGTAGGCTGGTAAACATCAGCAAAACGATGTAGGTAGACAAAAGCACCCTGTATGGATTAATGGTAAAGGAAGAAGCAGCGAGGAGCTTGGATAATGGTTGCAGTGGTAGGAGAAAGACTGAGTAAAGATAAGACCAGCCTAAAATGTTCTTGTTAAGGTTGTTGGAAGGAAGCACTGGATAGGTTGGGTGGACCCATGTGATGGAGGCTCTTAACTATCTCGCAAGGGCCTTTGGGTTATCACTCACTCATTCACTTGATACATTTATCAAATGTTTATGTGTTTGGCACTGGACTAGACATTGGGGATGAACAGGACTGATGCCCTAAGGAAGTCACATTAGGGAAAAGAGGCACATAAACAGCCCCATAACATAATGGCTCTAAAGAGGTCTGTAGAAAGTAGCCTGGTGACAAAGCAGAAGGATTAATTTTGCCTGGAATGGAGGCAAGGCTAAGCAACCTTGGAAAAATATATGTTCTGAAGCAGATGGAACTGATGGAAAAAAATCTGAAGCAGATGAAACTGATGGAGTAGGCTATAGAAGCTATTGTAGAACAATCCAGACACAATGAGAACAGACTAGATGCAGTCACAAAAACTGCAATGGGCACCAGTGAACAAGGAGGGAGGCAGAGGTACTGTAAAGATGCCCTGAAGCTTAGGTGTGCAGCAGACCTGAGTTTGGGTTACTGGAGAAAAACTGTGTGGGAAGGCGGCTGGACGCCCACCAAAGTTCTCACTCATGGGATGGCATTCTTGGTCATTTTCTTTGCATCCTCTAATGCTTCAGGCATTTTCTGTGCCTCTGAATCTGTGACTGTTTCCCTCACATCCCCTTCCACCCCCCGAATGCTCTTGTTCTCCTGGAGAAATCTTATTTATCCTTCACATGTCACTTCTCTTGTACCCAGAGTAATTCCTCACTCCTATAGGTAAATATCTCCACTTTGTATATAACTCGACTTTGGCACTTACCTTATCATAGTTCGCCATTTATGTGCGGATTTCCTCTGTAGATGGTTCATTCAAGGACAGGGATTGTGTTTTATTTATAGCAAAAGCAAGATTGAGCCTAGTCTTGGCTTCGAATCCCTGCTTTACCACTTACTAGCTCTGTGAATTTTAGAAACATGGTTAATCTCTCTTTACTTCATTTATAAAATAGGGCAAATAATATCTACCTAATAAGGTTACTAATTAAAAACCAAGATCATGTATGTAAAACAACTGTCAGAGTGATTCATTCATAAAGACTCAATAAACATTAATCTTTTTCTTCTCCTTTTCTCACCATTCATATCCACAGTGCTCAACACAGAGCCTGGTATATAGTAGGAACTCAACAACTTTGGTTGGATATACAAACTGTAAAATTTACCGGTGCTTATCACATTCCTTCCAGACATTGTTCTAGGCACTGTGGGTGTATATGAACTCATTTAATGCTTTCCGTAACACCGTGAAAACATCATTAGTATCCTCATTTTACTTATGAGGAAACCAGGACATGATACCCGAAGTCTCTGCTCTTGCCTTAATTAACCCTTTTTCTGCAGGTTCATTCTGTGGAATTTACATATGATGAACCTTCTGGCAGTTTTCTCCTGGTGATGATCTGGCCCATTCAGAGGGTTCCAAAAAGCAAGATTGCCATTTGTCTTGAGTAAATCCATTCTTGGTAAGCATGCAGGGACTTCTGAAGGCTTTTCAATTCTTCAAAAATTATTTCCTGTAAGAAAAAAGAGCTATTCCTTTTTGTGTGTGTGTGTGTGTGGAAAATCCTCCACTAGTATAGACATCTACTCAGATTAGTCTGTGATTTAACTAAGTAATATATTCGTTTGAGTCCTACTTAGAGGTTGCTCCATTGTCAAGATATAGAGTTATAAGACATGATAGTTGCCCTTGATGAATAACCAGTGCCACCGGCACCAAAACTGCCATTTTGTGAACTTCTATGTGGCATCCCTAGGACTAAGTTACAACTCACTGCTACATCTCCATTTTGCAGCTGAAAACTAAAGCTCACAGAGATAACTAATTTGCCCAAGGTCACAGAGCCAGCACATCTTTGTATTCAGCTCTTCTTGACTCTGATTTTACTTGGGGAAACAAGAGCAACATAGTTAGGGGAGCTGGACATGGCTTCATAGGGGTTTATCCTTGGTTCGTCTCAAGAGGAAAGGATTGAAGATATATGATCAGTACTCTCCAGGGTAGAGTTCTCGCTGTCTGGGTGACATTCATGAGAACCTTGTGTTATTTCAAGCTAGCAGCAGTGCAGAAGAGGAGAAAAGAGCGGAAGACACAACGCAGGGTGGCTTGGGTTTGGGGCTGGCTTCCCTGCTCAAGTCACCTAACTCCTCAATTTATTACAAAACTAAGAATAATACTGGTATTTACCTCAAAACATTGTTGTGAGGATTAGTTGGCACCAAAAAGATACTTTCCCGAGGTAATTTGCTTATAAGGACATCTATTTATTTGTCTGCCCGGCTTCTATGAGGCAGAGAGAGGCATTCACTTATTAGCGGGAACATAAATAGAAATAGCACAGAGACATGAAGCAGGAGGTTCCTGAGGAAACCACGAGGGAGCCATGAGTATGAAGAACCAAAAGGCAGAGAAGGGAGGATGTGAACTGTGTATCACCAGAGTGGTGGGCATTGTCACATTTTTATCCCTGAAGGGCAAGAAGGTAACCCAATGTATTAATTTTCTATGGCTGAATAACAAATGACCACAAACTTTGTGGCTTAAGATAGACAAGGTTATTATCTCACAATTTCTGTGGGTCAGAAGGCCAACCATGGCTGAGCTTGGTCCTCTGCTCAAGGCCAACAGGGAATCTCTTTCCAGTTTTCTACTGTGGTGTCTTCTAGAGCAACATAATCAAGGAGCAACCACCCCGCCGTCCTCACAGTGTCTCCACATCCAAGGGGAGGGGTTACACAGTGGGTATACACCAATGGTGGGAATCTTGGGGACCATCTTAGAATTCTGCCCGCCACTCCCAGGACGATGGTGCCACCAGCATCGTTCAGTTCTTGAGCTCTATTCCAGCTCCCTGGGATCTTTGCGCAGTCCCTGGGTCTCTCCTTGCTAAATGCTGTAATTTCTTGAATGAATCAAAAGACCCTATTTAAGACACAGAAGGAGGGAAACATAACAAAAACTACCTTTTCTGACCTGAAAAATTCTAGTGAAAAAGAAAAAAAACTGCTTCAGTCATTTTCTTTTAATTATTCCTGATAGATATATTAGCACTGAATTTTGATTTGAGCAGAAGCACAATTACATGGCTATATACAAACTATAGCTAGTCTCAAGTCAGACATTCTTTTTAAAAGGTAGAAAGCTCCAAAAACAATTCATTTTCTGACTAGTTAGATGAGAGAATATTTTTCTATAATAAATGTCACTTTAAAATTAGCCAATGAGAGTATAATAGTTTTCTCTTTTACCCACTCGCTATGTAATTTTTCAGTTTGTGGGGAAGCCAGAAGATGAATTTTTTTGTAGGAAATTAAACATTATACACATGTTTTCTCAGAAGGGGTCCACACGCACAGTATTAATTACAAGTGATGAAATGGCATAACCTTATGACATTTAATTTTGGTGGTGTTTTAGTGTATTGACGGATGGAGCCCAATTTCCTTTGTACTTTATTTAAACCCATCTTATGGTTTCTAGCAAAAAGCTTAAAACTGAGCAAAGATGATAAATAAGACTAATGTGCACAAAGTACACATTCCTTTCCAAGCTGGAAAGTACATACATTCCTTTTTTCCCCTACTCGGCCAGCTAAGCACAGACTGTACTTGTGAATAAGTCAAGAATAAAGTCATAAACTCCAAGTATGCAGTATTAAAAACTAATTGATATATGTGACTTTTCACTGACACAAGATTCCTTGGGAAATCAGTATTGATGCTAAGTACAGAAATGACTGTGCCTTGGTTCCCTGGTTTGGGGCACCTTGGGACCCTTCCTTCCCTGTTGACATTAATGTGCTGCAGGGAGGAGCCAATTATATAGAAATGGCAGCAGCCCTCTGTCATTGGGAGAACAGGGAGCAGGACAGGCTCCAAGTTTTCCACGTTATTTATTTTCCAATAGGTCTGGGTCTCTTTCCCTCAGACACTAACACTCGGCACAATAGGACTAATCTTCCCCATTTGCTCTTTTGGGGTCTCCGCCTCTCAGCATGAAGGTAGCCCAGATACAGGTGATGAGAGTGCACCTGTTTCTGTTTTCCTCTTAGTGGGATAGTGCTACTTAGGTGATACAGTTGCATGACAGGGAAGCCCACGGGGTTTCTGGGAAGATGGAGCCTCGGAGCCGCAAGTGCTCGCATCTGGCCTTGCACCTTCAGGTCTCCCTGGTCACCAGTGTCTCTGCCTCCCCACAGGTGGGCAAGGACACTGAATGGACTTTCTATTCCCATGCTCACGTTCAGCCAAGAACATCCCACAACAAAACTCCCAGATCCCAAACCTAATAGCTTTTGGTGGCGCATCTCTTTCCATTACCATGTAAAGCCATTTGCCTTTTAGTACATACACTGTGGCAGAGCGACTAGAACATGCGATGCCAGCATCAGCTGCACACTTGGCCCCGGGTTGACAGTTCTTCTACGTATGCCCTGCTATTGTGTCTGGGTCCATCCTCCAGAAGCCTGATCTCATCATCACGATAAATGTTTCTATTGTCTTTTTCTGTTCTTTGTCTCACATAGGATCATACTAGTTCATTAGGTATATTTTGAAGTCTTTGGCCCTTAAACAGAAAGGGTCAGGCTCCTAATCCCTAGGTCCTAATCTAGGTCCTCTGCCCCTTTGTAGGAATATGGTTGCAAAGTGATACATGGGGAAAGGCAGCAGTCAGCAATGTCAATGACTGAAATGCAGATAGATGTGTTGACGGAAGGTGACATCTATTTCCTCTACCAGTGATCGGCAGGACTCAAGATCTTGCCATACTCTACATTATATGAGGGCAACAAAGGGATTTGAGTTGTATCCACATGATAATGACTGTGCTCACAACAGTCTAAATATAGTGTCACTTATTTTCAGGTGATAGTGTTTCTGCTCTCAGGAATTCTCTCTGACTGGATTCCATTTATTTCTCTTTTAATGTTGAAAACTTCTGCGATTTCCTAGAGGTTTTGTGTGGCTTGTTTATCAAGTGATGACAGAGAAATTTTTCTCCAAATCACAGCTATTATAGGCAGGGTTCTGTCTTTTTCCTGACTCAAGGGTGGTATCTTCATGTTTGAGTGGCATTACTTCCTAAAACATTTACTCATTGTCTCCTTAGGCATAAACTTGTTCCTCTGAGTGATGAAATTCTGGTTCTTGGGCTTTAAAAGTATTTTCTTCAGTTTTCCTGTCCTGTGCTCCTGAAGCAGAACCTCTTCTGGTTCTGAGGGAGCCACATAACCCCTCTGCACCAGGGGTAGTGTTTGCCAGTGTCTGCTCTTTGGGGAAGGAGAAGAGCTGCTGGAAAAATGTAACCATCCTGAGACCAGAGAGGAGCTTAGCCAGAAGTTGCCAGATTGCTCTAGGAAGGAAAACTATATTTAGCAAAATAGTATTAGTTTGTCAATATCTTTTTTTCCCCCTCTCTCTATAGAGTTACTTTTTTCTGGACATTTTATGTAAATGCAATCATAAAATATATAGTCTTTCCCCCAATTTTAGAGGGAAAAACATTCAGTCTTTCACCAGTAAGTATAAGCTAGCTGCAGAGTTTTTATAGGATCCCTTTATCAAGTTAAATAAATTCTTTTCATTCTAGGTACTGAGACTTTTCATCACAAATGGATGTTAGATGTTATCAAATGCTTTCTTGCATGTATTGAGATGGTCATGTAGTTTTTGCACTATACTCATATTATTCTATTAAAATGATTTTATAATGATTGATTTTTACATATTCAGTCAACTTTATATTCCCGAGAGAAATCCTGCTTGGTCATGGTATATAATCCTTTTTACATGTTGCTGGCTTCATTTTGCTAATGTTTTATTGAGGGTTTTTACATCTCTACTCGTGAAGAATCTTGGTAAGTGGTTTTCCTGTGATGTCTTTGTCTGGATTTTGGGAAATTTTTGCTCATATTTTATGAAAGAGTTTTTGAAGGATTGGTATTACTTGTCTTTTAAATATTTTATAGAATTCACCAATAAAGACATCTGGGCCAAGGCTTTTCTTTGAAGAAAGATTTTCATTTAGTAATTCACATTCTTTACTTGTCTATTCTTGTTTTCTCTTTCTCTTTCAGTTTCATCAATTTATGTCTCTCTATAAATCTTCTTATTTTATCTGAATTGCCTAATTTGTTAGCATAAAGTTGTTCATAGCATGCCCTTATGATCCTTTTTAATTTCTGTATGGTTGGTAGTGATGTCTCCTTTAACATTCTTGGCTTTAGTAATTTTCATCTTTTCTCTTTTTTTGTTGATCAGACTAGATCAGTTTTCTTAACCTCAGCACTGTTGATACTTGGTCCCAATTCTTTTTATTGTGGAGAAGCTGTCATATAATGTAGGACACTTAGCAGCATCCCTCCCTAGCTTCAGGCAACCACTCATCTACTTTTGTCACTATGGATTTAGTTTGCATTTTCTAGGATTTTGTGTAAATGGTATTGTAGTATGAACTCTTTTATGTCTGGCTCTTTCATTCAGCATGAGATTCACCTATGTTGTTGTATTAGTTGTCGACCCAGCCTCCTCCCCTGGCTTCTTATTTTTGATGCTAAGCAGTATTCTATCATAAGGGTTTGATATTCATACCTTTGATGGATATTTGAGTTGTTTCAGTTTTGGTTTATGCTGCTGTAAACATTTGTGATAACTCTTTGTGTGAACTTAGGTTTACATTCTTTTGGGTGAATACCTAGGACTGGACTGACTGAATCCTATGGAAGGTGTATATTGAACTTTTTGAGAGACTACCAAATAGTCTTTCTAAGTGGTTGTACCATTTTGCATTCCTACCAACAGTGTATGAAAGTTTCAGTCTCTCCACATCCTTGCCAACACTTGGTATTGGTAGTATATATGCATTTTCTTAAAGTGTAACTTCATGTAAATTAATAGTTACAAACATATACTATTATGTGTATAACAAATAATCCTAGAGAATTTTTGTTTTTTAGTGACTGAAGGAGTTTTGGGATCTCTCTCTTCCTTTTATTTTCATATGTTGTATTAAATTGGATACTTAGGAAAGAAAATTCATATTCTTTAAGTCACCAGGGGACCCCATAACCCACTGTAGCTAGGATTAACAAAAGGCACCACTTTTAGTATTTTGACATGAAGAATTTTTTATTTCTTAACTCTCTGAATTACAATTGGGAGGAATGGAGAAGAAAAAAAAACGATTAAAAACTATAGGTAGGAAAGGGGGAAATAGGTTGGAATATGGTGATTTCCACAGTAGTTTCAGTTATATTTGGTCACATTGATGTTCTCAAACCATAACTCTATCCATAGATTTCAACCAAAGTCTGGGCAGCCAAATTGAGACTCATCACATCTATTAACCTCTAGTATGCTTTCTCCTCAGTTTTCCACTTTCTACTGTTCCTCCAATTATGTTAACATGGCCTCCTAAGAGACCAAAGGTCATAAGAAGTTGGCAGCAGCTGTGACCCATTCTCCAGCTTGCTCTGTAGGCCTCGATGCTGTCCATTTCTGCCTTACTATTCAGTTACCAGCCCACAGAGCAGCTGGAGTGGGGTACAGGGGTGGAAGTCCTAGGTGAGAGGAGGACTTGGGTGGGGTGCTCACTGAAGTACATCTGGCCATCATGAGTACTTTGGGGGGTCTTGAGCTCGAGTGAGGTCCTCCAGACATGGTGATGCTATATAAGAATGTGTGGGACTCCAACATAAGGTGAATGTGTAAAAGTGGAGAGAGAAAGTAGAAAAGAGAAAGAAGTAGAGGAAGAGAAAACAGAAGGAAAAAAATTGTCACCAAGGAAAAGATATTTTAAATTTTTTTTAACGTTTATTTATCTTTGAGAGAGAGAGAGAGAGAGAGAGAGAGAGAGAGAAAGAGAGCACAAGCAGGGGAGGGGCAGAGAGAGAGGGAGACATAGCATCTGAAGCAGGCTCCAGGCTCTGAGCTGTCAGCACAGAGCCCCAGATGGGGCTCGAACTCACGAACCATGAGATCATGACCTGAGCTAAAGTTGGACGCTTCCCCAACTGAGCTGCCCAGGTGCCAGAGCTTTTTAAAAATATAAAAATAATCTACGACAAAGTTTCCCATTTTTACGTTAACAATACCCACTATATCCTCTGCCTTCTCCTGCAATGGTATTTTTGGTGGGAGAGAACCAATACCATAAGAGGGAGCTGTTGTGCCTGAATGTGTTGCTGCATTCTTACCTAAATCACAGCCTGTGCAAGATGGAGAAGGGGGGAGGGGAGAATGAGTCCTGGCATGAGGTCAGAAGCCTGACTCTGTGGCTAACCAACCTCAACTCCTCTGGGCCTCAGTTTCCTCAACTGTAATGCAGCAGTTAACATGCTGCAAAATAGCCCGTTATCAAAGGGCTATTTTG
Organism: Panthera pardus; assembly: GCF_024362965.1. NCBI lineage: Eukaryota > Metazoa > Chordata > Mammalia > Carnivora > Felidae > Panthera > Panthera pardus. Next base: position 16,754,421 of record NW_026526688.1, read on the forward strand.
AAGATCAAAATGAGATGGTGTGAAAACTGGCACTCAGTGAAGGCTTTTCATCTGCAATACTTTCATGTTTTCCAGTTTTGAAGCAATAATTGTGGGAGCTCAACCGTGGGAGCTCAACTGGGAAGCTCAATTGTGGGAGTTCCGAACAATCTCTTAATTGTCATATGTCTTCAGTGGCATAATGGGAATATAGGATTGGAACAAGTTTCGTCTGGGTGCCTTTCACTTTTACTGCTTTGATTATTATCTATACTGATGCTTGCAGACAGGCAGCCCTTGAAAGATCATGGCTTCCAAAAGTTTAATTCTTTCCACTCAGTTATTGAAACTTAGCATATTTTTGCTATCCTCATTGTAGATATCATACTATCTGGCCTCACACACTCTCTGGACCAAATCTGTCCTTTCCTCTTGAGGATTGTCCAGTTTTTCTCCAGTAAACCCTGTAATGAGTTTCATTACCAAGATGCTTGCTGTTTCCATGCCTACGAGTCCTGTTTTCCAAACTGGCTGTTCTCTGGCTGGCAAGAGTGAACTGATTTAACTCCAGAAACATTTTAAACTTCCCGAAAGCTTAAATGGCCAGGGGTGCTCCCACAGATCCTCTGCAGTATTCTTTTCTGAGGTCAAGGTTCATGCTTTCTTTATAAGTATGATTTTCTGTAGATGTCCAAACTGTAACGGCCATCAGAGATTGTTCTACAGCTGTCGTCACAAGAGACTGTCTTCCCACATCCCTTCCTTTCCAGAATCTCCTGAATGCTTTGTTCTCCAGCTGCTTTTTTGATGATTTTGGTTTCCAGAACTTTTACCTGCTCGGGATGAACTTGTCATCCTTGAGCGGCCTTGGCAATGGCTTCCCATGGCGTCTGACGCTGAAGACTAAATATAGCAAGATGAAGCCCAAAGCATTCTCCAAGGAAATAAAATCGAGCAACGTAACTGGATTATTCTTGGTTATCTTGCAGATATCCGTGTGACCAGACGTCTGCAAATGGTGGTGAGGTCATTTCTAGTCGCCTTTTAATCTTCTGGCAGCTGGCTTCTGAAAGCTTCTTGATGGTTTTTCTTTTTTTTCCCAAAGCCAAAGGCAGCCAGCAATTTGGAAACTTTCCATGTTGGTTTGTCATTTCGACTTCACAAGTAACTTTGTAAGGTTCCTTTTCCTTTCTTTCCTCATTTCAGGCTGTTTTTTTTTGTGTGTGTCGGGGTGGGGCGAGGAGGGGAAGGTAGGATTTTACTTGTTCATAGTGGTTGCTAAGAAAGAATCTTCTCTGTTTATAGGCCCCTAACAAATAGTGACAGCTGAGAGACAAATATGGTGTTGTGTTCGCAGGAGAGGATGGAAGGAGGCCAGCAATTAACAGCCTCCAAGCACAAACGCTCACAATGAGGCCTTTGAGAGGGTCGGCTGGCATTAGGCTTCCACAGATTGCTTGAAATAATTTAAAAAGGTGTTTGCCTCATGCTTTCAATGGCAAATTCATTTCCAGAAATCAGGGTTGTATAACTTGATAGGATTGTAAAATGACAGTCTTTTCTTTCTCAAAGAAGCATTTGCTTAACAGGAGCCAAATCTCTGCAGGGTTTGTATCCGTTTTCAGAACAGGATTCTTTCACCTTTGGGTCAGAGGCTGGAGCATCACAAACCAACAAAGGGAAGCCAGGAGTATTTTGATTCAAGTTCACCTTTCTTGACTCTTCGTTTGAGGGGATTTACTTCATTCTGATGGTGTTCCCCTACAGCAGGATGATGTCAATTGGCTGGAGTTTAGAAAAGCCCTATGCAAAGAGAGAATAAAGGTGTCTTTCTAACACTAATATATAAGTGGGTTTTTGGGTCCTTCATTACAGCATAAAAGAAATAGTTAACTGGGATGAAATACAAGGCTGTGAAATGATGCTTACTGAAAAGAAGGTCTAGGGGCACCTGGGTGGCTCAGTCGGTTGAGTGTCCGACTCTTGATTTCAGCCCAGGTCATAATCCCAGAGTCATGGGATCAAGCCCCACATTGGGCTCTGTGCTGAGCATGCAGCTTGCTTAGGATTCTCTCTCTTGCTTTCCCTCTGCCCCTCTCCCCCACTCACATGCTCTCTCTCTCTCTAATTAAAAAAATAATAAAAATAAAGAAAAGAAAAGAAAGGGAAGTATAGAGTATTTCCCCTTTAGTCAAGGATCACGTTAAGAGGTTAGAGTAGCACAGGGTGATGCTTGGGACGCCGGTGGGTCACTTTTCTAATGTTCTCTACACTATATCAACCCGTTTCACCCTCAGCACTGCCCCAGCAGGTAGGCACTATTATCATCTCAGCTTACAAGGAGAGAGAGCACGAGCAACTTGTCCAAAATGTGCAGTAAGTGTTGGAACTGTGGTCTGGATCCACAAGGCTTGGTTGAGAACCAGTGCTCACAACCGCTGCTCTGTGTGGCCTCTGTTGGGATGCCAGTGGTTCTCAAAGCCTCATCTTTGTTTCCCATCTCTCAACAGCTGATCAACAGCTCTTCTGGCTCTGGGGAGACCTCTCTGAAAAAGCTTTTCCACGGACTTAGTCGGGAGAATACCTGCCTTCCTCTCCTTCCTTTCCTGTCAACTTCCCGAAGGGAGCGGTGTGTGTGTGTGTGTGTGTGTGTAGAGTCCTGAGATGACTTTGAAAGAAACACATGGAACTTTGATATGAACATAATGGTCCAGGTTTAATGTTAATTTTTTTTCCACTTTGGTACACAGTACCAAATCTGAACGTTTCCATTTGGTACCGCTACTCCACATTTGCTGTTTTAACTCAGAAGTGCTTGGATTTATTTAGTCTGTGGTCTATAAAGTGTGTCAGAAACCATCCATAAGCGCCTGGCGTCAGGCTATCAACCAGTCATCAGTGGAGAAAAATTTGAGTTTCTGTTGGAGAGATTTCAATCCTGTTGAAGAGCCGAGACACACATGTCAACAGAAAACTGATGAAGTCGGGCTTGTCCTTGCCTTCAGGATGAAGTTCAAACCCTCAGCCCGCATGGCCCCTAGTCACCTAACCATCCTTCTGCAGGTGATTCTGCAAATGTGATTCTCTCTGCCTTTAATTCCTTCTGCAGAAGGCTTATAAGCACTGATTCTGAATGAACCAAGTTGCCTGCGTTCAGACCGCAGCTCCATCATGGGAGCACAGAGCAAGAGGTGGGGGGCAAGGAAGGATCCGTGTTTTGAGGAAAGGTTTACAGGGGAGATAATATTTTGGCTGAATTTTGAAGGATTTATTTACCCATTCAAAAAATAATGTTGGATGTTTACTATAGGCTGGATTCTGTGACAGGTGTGGGGTGTAGAGTGGGGATAAAAAGGCCCAGGTTCACCCTCAGAGGGGACACAGAGGCACTGAGAGGACCGTGAGCTGGCAGCAGCCTGGAGTTGGCAAGAGGAAGCTGTCATGGGCAGCGGTCTGGATTGGCAGGGGGCAGTTGAGGGCTCAAGTGTCAGCAGCAAGAGTAGCTCTCATCTGCCAAAAATCCTGTTGGGATCAGTTGTCCTGAGGGGCACCGATCCAGAGTCCAACATGGTCAGGCCACTGCCCTGAAGAGGCCAGCAGAGGAGAGAAGCCCACTCTCCCACCATTGCTAGGGGGACTCATAAGGTTTCCTCTGTGCCCAGATCAACTTGGGAAGGAGGAAGGAAGGGGAGACAAAATCTGTTAGTGAGTGTACTGTAAGCTGAGTCTTTTCCAAAACAAAGCTGAGTCTTAAACTAGAAACATCTAAGATATTACCGATTGCTAAATTTGAGCTAACGTAAATTTTTACTGCCACCCAACAGAGTTGGAGTTCATAGGGGCAGTTTGGTTAGTTATGTAGCATATGATTCAGTTGGCGTGAAGTATCTAAAATCGGCAAAGGCGGGGTGCCTGGATAGCTCAGTCAGTTAAGCATCTGACTCTTGATTTCAGCTGAGGTCATGATCTCACGGTTCATTGCTCTGGCTGTATGGAGCCTGCTTGGAACTCTCTCCCTCTCTCTCTGCCCCTTCGCCACTCTCTCTCTTTCTCTCTCTCAAAATAAATAAAGAAACTTAAAAAAATTAAATAGGCAAATGCATAGAGACAGAAAGTAGATTAGAGGTTGCCAGGGGCTGACTGGGGACAGAAAGTGGGGAGTGACTGCTAGGGGGTATGACATTTCTTTCTGGGGTGATAAAAATGCTCTGGAATTTAGATAGTGGTGATGGTTGTACAACTTTGTGAATATACTAAAAACCACTCAATTGTACACTCTAAAGGGGTATGGCATGTGGATTATATCTTAACAAAAACTACATGGAAAAGATCAGGCTGGATAAAGAAAATAAGGAAGTGGTGATTTTCTTCACACATCTGAGTACTGGTATGAGTAAAGGCCCCTCTATGTGGAAATAGGTTTTTTTTTTTTAAGTTTATTTGTTTACATTGAGAGAGAGACAGAGAGAGCGCACGTGTGCAAGCTGGGAAGGGACAGAGACAGAGAGAGGGAGAGAGAGAATCCCAAGCAGGCTGTGTGCTGTCAGTTCCATCCCATGAAGTGTGAGATCATGACCTGAGTGGAAATCAAGAGTTGGATGCTTAAGCAACTGAGCCAGCCAGGTGCCCCTGAGAATTATTAATCAAATGTTGATTTTCCAAATATCCTAATCTGGTACCACGTTGGATTATAGTTTACATAGAGCTTTATATTTTTTTCTACAAAAATAATAAACTTCATAAAAAACTCAACTGGTAGTCAGAATTCAACTCAACTACCACTTGAAGCAAAAAGTACTTCTTAGAGAACTACACGAAAAGTGATCTACAACACATAAACTCAACGTGAGATGACACGTGTAAATTCAGATACTTTTGGTGAAGTGTTTGCGCTTTGATTCTGTTCACCCTTTGAAGATAAGAAATGATAAACGTATGTTTTAAGTCAGAATACTTGTGAAAAACATACGAATTGTACGTCGTACTTCCACTGAATATACGTGTTTGGTACAAATTTGTGAATTTAAAAAATTTTCCTCCTTTACTTGTTGGCCTACTTATATTTCTCTAACAGAGAACTTGTAGGTGGAAAATAAATTGCTGTCATTCAGAGCAAGACTGAAAGTGGGCCATTTCTTGTCATGTTTTTACCATTGCTCCAGTTGGCTTGGCTTGAAGTCTCATCGACATCGTGGACCCTACCATCTCCTCCAATCCCTAAATCCAGTGAGTGGCCAAGTCTCATTTATTGTACTCTCACGTATATTCCACTGCTGCTGCCCTGATGCAGACGATCATTTCCCCCAACTTCGACCAGGGTGGCCGCTGGCTTCTTGGCTTCCATATTGCTCCTCCTAGAGCCCTCAGAGTCAACTTCCTACAGCTTTGAGCTGCCGAAGTCACTTCCCCCGCACTCTTTCACCATGGCTCCTTTGACTGAATCACCATTTCTTTCCAGCACCTTGGTTTATCTTCTTCTATCTAAGCTATCTCATTTCCAACATTTCTTTCTCTTCATATTCTATTTTGTCCACGTGAACTAGGAAGTTTACATCTTTGAATGCCTTTTTAGAAGAATCATCCTTTTTTTGAAGCTCCCTAATCATTTTTTCCTATAGTGTGAGAGTTATCCCTGTTAGTTGCCTGAAATTCTTTCTGGAACAAGATGGTAGAGAAATGAACTATGGACTTTGGTGTCTTGATTATTTACCTTGGTCTCCTGAAAGTTTTATGCCCATGGCAGGAAGATTTGTGTGTACCATAACTATTTCTCTTTGAGGCAATATGAGTGTGTAGGGAAACTTTAAATATTACAAATAAAAATATACAGGACATTTTTATTCTTACCTCCCGAACTTTCTCTGTATTTTGCACTGGTTTTTGTGAATTCCCTTCATTAAGTTTCAGTAGCCTCTAAGTCTCTATTCAAAGCCTTCTTCCTCTCCTGGTGACTCCCTGTTTTATCTAGGTATATTTTAGACTGATTCCTTTTTTCAAATAACTTTATAATGGAGAGAAAGTCTTAAAATATTTAGTTTTTTTTTCTTTCATGAGTCAAAAACCTTTGCCTCTTCTGCCCTCAGCATTCATTTAAACATAATTTTCATAGGAGAAATGCCAAGAGAAAGACCAAGGTAATACCCAATATTAATATTATGTGATTAAAAACCAGAATGACATAAGCAATTGTCTTGCAGCCCATTTCTTGAGAAAGGCTTCCTACTTCCCTTTATCAAAGTGATAACTGAGCTTAGAGGGCCACCATTCAGAGAATTTTTCATGTTGCAGAGAAGAGACTACATAGAAGTCTATGTATTTAGCTGGAGTAGAGGTGGCGAGGACATGAGGTATAGCAGAAGTAAAAGAAAAGCTGGACCATATTCTGTCATGAGAAATGACGGAAAGATGGAGAAGGAGAGAAAGAATGAAGTGACTGGTGTGTCTCTTGATTTCCTTTCTGGAGGCCTACGCTTTAAAGTGAATTAACTTCAAGAGCAATCTGGACCTCAGCCGACTCAGAATACGCTGGACAAAGCAGTACACTCAGGCAGAAAGAGGGCTCTGGGATTTAGCTTTTCCTTTGTTCTTTATCTCACAGAGGTACAGAATCGAGGCATGAAGAATCTACAGTGGTATACACGATGGTGGGGTGAGGTGACCCCCGGCAGAGGCTGGGTACACTGCTGGGCCAGAGGCTGGAGGGAGCGCATGGCAGATATTCAGGAGTCTGCGGCCCGCAGGAGCTAACATGAGGCTGAGTCAGCCAGGAAGTGATCATCCTGACCAAACCGAGGGAGATCAGATCACCAGTTACACCATCCTCAGATTTCAGCCCTAGAGGCCAGGAGATACCCAGGGGATAAGGGACATAGCCCTGGAGACCAGAAGAGGTAGAGGACATTGTGCCCAATACCCCAGAGCTTTCCCACTGCCATGAAGATGTTAAGTTCTCCTTCCTCCCGATATAATTATCTATATTATATATTTCTGTTAGCCAGAAGGTGGGGATTTGGAAGCCAGAGTAGCTGGGAAATGACATATTTTAGGCTTATTTAATGTGTAAATTAAATATTTGACCTCATTATAACTTTTTCATATATCAAAAGAAGCACATCTTAATTATAAAGAGTTAGAAAAATAAAGGTATCCATAATCACTAAGATATGGTCATAGTCAACATTTTTGTGAATATTTTTCTAGTCTCATTTCAGTATCTATGTATTTGTGTGTTTGGTTGAACCCTATGAACTGATTGGTATTTGACTGTTTTTTACTTATAAAATTGGCAGTTTCCTAGGGTCAACCAAATACACTTGTTCTAGGTCCACACACACACACACACGCCCTTCTTTTTTCTAGGTACATATACACATATGTAAAAATACACATTCTTCTTACTAAAACAGAAGATTTGTAGCACTTTTTTCACTTAACAATGTATTGTGAACATGTTTATACATCATTAAATAATGTTCCATGAGGTCTTTAAAAATGACTATGGGGTATTTCATAGTAAAAAGTGCCACAATTTATTTAACAATTTATTTAACAATTCTTTTTTTAAACATTTTTTTCAAGTTTATTTATTTTTTTGAGAGAAAGAGTGCACAAGCAGGGGAGGGGCAGAGAGAGGGAGAGACAGAATCCCAAGCAGGCTCTGCAACGATGGTGCAGATGCAGGGTTTGAACTCACAAACTGTGAGATCATGACCTGGGCCGGGATCAAGAGTCGGACGCTTAACCAACTGCACCACCCAGGCACCTGTATTTAGCAATTCTTAATGTTAGATATTTAAGTTTTAAAAAATTAATTGATGTCAGAAATAACATGATAATGACTACTTATAGCTAAATACTTGAACACATTGATAATTATTTCTAGTAAATATATATGGAATATATAGAAATAATGTATAAAGATATATTAGAAATACGTAGAATTGGAGGCACCTGGGTGGCTCAGTTGGTTGAACATCCAACTCTGGCTCAGGTCATGACCTCATGGTTCGTGAGTTTGAGCCCCGCATTGGGCTCTGTGCTGACAGCTCAGAGCCTGGAGCCTGCTTGGGATCCTGTGTCTCCTTCTCTCTTTGTCCCTCCCCTGCTCATGCTCTGTCTCTCTTTCTCTCTCAAAGATAAATAAAAACATTAAAAAAAGAAATATGTAAAATAAAAGTATCAAATAAATATATACAAATGACGTTGCTGGCAATGGATCCATAGTATTTTAAAGTTTTGTTATGAACTGTCAGACTGTCATCCAAAAATTTTATCAGCTTACATTCATGCAAACATTATGTGGAGACAACCTTACAGTTGCCAATTTGCTAGGTGAAAATGATAACTTATTTTATTTATTTATTTATTTATTTTTTACTTTCTTAAGCTTATTTTATTTTTGATTTCTAGAGTTGTTTACTTACCCCTATGCTTATGTACTTTCATGTTTCCTCTATTGTCTTTACCTGTTAAAAAAAATAGTCTCTTCACACTCTTTATTCTGTGCTGTACTCTTCACCGAACCCACCACAGCAGGATTCTAGCCTAAGATTTCATGTTTATGAATTTCCATTTCTTTGAGACTCATATCCAGTTGCCGCCGAGTCTTCTGGCCTTTTTCCTCACATATTTCCCATTAAGATTTCATGGACAGTTTAGAAATGGAAGGGTCTTGGTGATTCAGTTGATTTTCTTCATTTCACCCATGAGGATATTGACATTTTGGCCATCTCAGTGACTTGATGTCACAGATCGTATGAGGGCAGAATTCAGAGCGCCATGATGCCCGGCTCCAGACCTCTGGTCTGCTTGCCTATCTTGTCACCCCTCTTGCCCACTAGGGTTTCTGCAGCCTCTATCACAGACTAGATCTCTGTGTTGGAATCATCAAAATAACCAATGGCTGATAGCACTTTATCTAATTTTTCGCCCTGTTCTCTTTTTATTTCTGGTTTTTAACTCCATTTTTATGTCACTTGCTTCCTTAGAACTGATTAGCTTACTATGAAAAATTACAACACCTGTTTTATGCAATACAATATCTTCTTTGAAAATCTTATTGATTTTAAATGTATTTTTAGGGATGCATGGGTGGCTCAGTCAGTTAAGCCTCGACTTGGATCTCATGGTTCATGGGTTCGAGCCTGACATCAGACTCTGTGCTGACAGCTTAGAGCCTGGAGCCTGCTGCAGATCCTGTGTCTCCCTCTTTTTCTGCCCCTTCCCTGCTTGCACTGTCTCTCTCTCAAAAATAAGTAAACATTAAAAAAAATTAAAAAATAAAAAATATTTTTAAGTGCTGTATTCTGATTGTCCACTTCAAATACCCTACCTCTAAAACTCGGCAGTGGAGGAAGAGGATTATCTAATAAGTAACTCCAAATGTTTGATGCCAATTAGAATCAGCCAAAATGGTAACTTGAAAAGGAGAAAGAGAGCATGGAACTAGCCTTTATGTAGTTCCAACTCTGTGTTAGGTTCTGCTTGTATTATCTCATTTACTACTCAGATAAATGCTATGTGTTTTTAAAAAATTGTACCCACTTTACAAGCTAAATGAAGTTGTCACCAGTTCAAGGCCACTTCCTTAGACACCCGAGTAAGGTTGGATTTGAAACATACACTTTTCTGTTCTATAGGACTCATGTTGGCAAAGCAAGGCATTCACACTTTTCTACTTATTCCTTTTTTAAACTGAATTCCAGAATGATCCCCAAATAATTATCATCAAATAATTATCAGCACCCATACAATACATCATCAGAAAGGAGGCTTAGACAACTTTGGATTGGAAATTTGCACCGTGGCCCTTGTTGTTGCTTTAAATCTTTTCTTGCGGGGAAGAATGTCTCCTGAGGGAGGAAGATTATTCATGACCCCATTTAGGAAATAGGTCATCTCCTCCGTGTATCATCAGTGTTGAGAAGTATGTTGTGGTTTTCAATACAGTTGTCTAGCAATTTATCTTTGATACTGAAAGAAATGCCATGCCCATTAATCCATGGGCAGATGTCCACTGAGCTTGTTTTCGTATCGTTTGACAGCTGACCAAAGGCATAACTGTGTGTGTGGAGGGATCCTGGATGGGTGGGAGGTCTAGATAGCACTAGCTCAGAGTTCATGAGCATTTTAAGACTCCTCCAGTAGGAGACAGAAGAAGAAAAAGAGAGTGAGGGACAGGCCCTGTTGTAAATACTTTGAACAGTGTCAGTGTTTCTCCTAGGGAGTAGATCAAAGATAAACTTGCTAGTTCCAATTCATTTCTGTCTTCCAGTAGCTATCCTTTTTTGCTGAAGGCAAAGGGGGGGGAAATGCCAATAATTCTAGGGAGAAGCCTATGCTGTCAGCGACTCTGTGTAAGTAAGCAAATCTCATGTTTCTGGCCTGGTCCATGGCAACATACACAGATTCTGAATATCTTGATGTCTCTCTGTGTGTTTTCTTCTGTTTTGAATTAAACATTCTGTATTGATATTGAGTCACCAAGAGGAGCGCAGTGGAATTATCAGAAAGAGTCATGACTTGCCGTGTCAATGGCTTTGAGTGTCATCCCCAAGGGTGTTTAGTGGAGATGTTGGTGGCATTCGGTCGGGAATGTTCAAGCCAGAATGCCTTGAATGCCAAGTTTGTTTGGAATTTTAGTCCTTGTATCAAAGCTCATCTATAGGAAACAACAACAACAAAAGGGAGTAGCATTGGCTCAGATAGAGTCTAGTGTCTTGAGCAGTGACAATAAAAATGTGCTACTGGTTGGTATTACATTATAGACCCAATAACACCAATATTTATGCCAATGTAATTTTGACACCAATTTTACTTGATATGATTGAGTCATTAGAAGAGACATACTGACTCCTTGCTGTTTTGTCCAAGGGGATTTTTCTGGAATAAGTATTATCTATAAATTCTTTTTTTTTAAGTTTATCTGTTTGTCTTGAGAGAGAGAAAGAGAGATGGAGAGAGCACAGAAGCAGGGGAGGGCAGAGAGAGAGGGAGAGAGAATCCCAAGCCGGCTCAGCGCTATCAGTATGAAGCCCAGAGTGAGGCTCTGTCTCATGAACCGTGAGATCATGACCTGAGCTGCGATCAATAGTTGGACACTTAACCGACTGAGCCATCTGGGCGCCCCTATTTATAAATTCTTGAACTTATAACTCATCATGACCTTAATACTTATACCCTAAGGAAGAACATTGATATTTCTTGATTGATAATCTTGATATCATGATTATCCAATTAACAACTTCTGATTTTATTAGCTTTCAGTTTCTATCTTTCCATATTTTAACCCAGCCCATAAGGATATATATGTGTGTGTGTGTGTGTGTATATATATATACACACACACACACACATATATATATATTAATATATATGTATTTACATATTTATAAATGTTGACATATTTATATACGTTTTCTATATTTAGTGGCAAACAAGAGTCGGTTTAATGTTTCAGTGCCACCCTCCATTCCTTGTGGAAGGAAAACTAGCAGATTTTTGACACTTCCTTTGAAGGCTGTTCTGAGTATGTATTTGAGATGTCTTCTTGAAGCATCACATTAAGACTATCTGGTGACACAAAATAGGTCAAGTAGTCTGGTCTTGTGGAATTAGGTGCCAACTAGAGATCTCAAAAGAGTGTGAGTACTTGAGGTATCTTCTGGAAAGATCCAGGCATCTATTAATTGTTTTGTTTTCTTTGGTTTTGGCCTCAGCAGCTCACCCTTTCCAAGTTGTGCAGTTACCATCTAGAATTGAGGTGTGCCTCCCACTGAGGGGGTAGCCATCGTGGCAGCAGCCCTTGCAAAACTTGGGGACCCGGAGTTCTGAAAGGCTAGCAAGAGAATAACCCAGAAATCTCTGGAGCTTGTGGAGACATAAAAGGCTTTGGGTAGCTTCTCAATAAACCCCATACAGACACCTTTAGCCACCAAGATGAGTTCAGCAAATTTGTTGAAATGAGATTGTGCTTCAGCGCCTGATCTTACGTTCTCAAGATTCAGGAAAATGCTCTTCAATGACCTATGATTCCATAAGGTATGTTATTACTGAACCTTTTTGTTAAGGTGGCTCTATGTGGGTGGGTGGGTGTGCGCGTGCACGGGCACGCGTGCGGTGCCGGGGAAAAGGGGTCTCTTCTCTCCGTGAAGGCGTAAGCAGGAACTACTCAATAGTTATCCTTTGTTATCTCTTGTTTTTATATGCGAATTTCAGATGGAGGACAGAGTTGGGGGAGGGGGAGTTGCAGTCGTCACCTCGGGAGCAAGATACGTGTTCTGCGTGTACTGCCCACCGAGAATTGGGGAGCCGAGAAGGAAGAGTGTGTAGAGGTGAGAGGTCCCGAGGGAAGGACTGGATTATTTTTGTAGTACTGCCGTCGCAGAGGACTACAGACTGAGTGACTTAAGCAACAGAAATTTATTTTCTCACCTTGGGGGGCTACAGGCCTACGATCAAAGTGTCAACAGGAAAGGAGTCTCCTGGAGGCCTCTCTTCTTGGCCTGGAGGTAGCTGTTTTCTCCCTGGGTCTTTACACGGTCTACTTTCTGCGCACATCTGTGTCTGAATCTCCGCAGTCATTCTGGATTAGGGGCCACCCATCCGATCTCATTCTACCTTATTTACCTCTTTAAAGGCCCTACCTTCAATCACAGTCACATTCTGAGGTCCTGGTGGTTAGGCCTTCAACTGAAATACGAATTTGGGGGGATATAGGTCAGCCATACCAGAGACTGAGCTCCTCGTTTTGTGTTTAAACGGTCACTATTCCTGTAGGTGTTGACTAGAGATGAGGATGTTCCCAGTCTTTTATTCACTAGGAACGTAGATGTGACTCTCACTGCAGATGGTGTGAATGATTTGAGGGGCACAGTTGGAGGCCTCAAGTTAAGCCTCAGGAGATGGCACCTTCCAGGTTCTCATTCAGAGCCCAGGCTGGCCTCGTCGCCAACCCCCTATGGTCCGCGTGTCTTCTGGAAGGAGGTGGAGTCTCTCTTCACCAACCATGAGACCTACGAACAGCTTCCTAATAACTGAACTCGTCTTACCTCACACACCCAGCCCCTGACACGACGACGCTCTCTCTGAGATCCTCTGTAGGAGAGAATGTACTCTGCTCTAGATGGGCCATTTTGTCCACAGAGATTTTCCACAGATTAATGTTTATCTATAAGCAATCACCTTTTATCTTACTCCATATGTACTTTCGTATGCATTTTGTTCTTACCTCCCAAATTTGGGAAAGAGGGACTGCTTTCTGCCAAAGGATCTGGTATTGCCAGATGTAGGGAGAATATAGAGACCATTAGGCCTCTGGCTCTCGGCTCTTTAACCATGGATTAAAAAAAAATGTTTAATAAAATGAGCTACAGTATGATTCCCCTAAGTAGTATGGGTTCCCCCGAGCAGCAGTTGTCAACCTCAGCACTACAGACATACTTGCTGTGAGGACGGCCCTGTATCCGGGAAGGTTTAGAAGCACTCCTGGCCCCTACGCCCTGGACGCCAGCAGTGATATCTGCCACCCCGAGTTGTGACAAGCACAAATGTCTCCACACATTGCCTAGTGTCCCCTAGGAGAGAAACAACATTGTCCTGGGTGAGCAGCGCTGTGCTTTCACATTATAAAGACGTTTTCGATCTAACTTGTCTGGAATATATCTACTTTCAAAATAAATGATTATCTGTCCTGTCAGTTTTGACTCAAAACCTGTGCACTTTGCTAACGTCCAAGATGGTTTGGAGGTTGCATTCCACTGCTCTGAAGTTCACATATATTTCAATTTAATATCTCTGTTTCTTTGGCCACTCCTTAGCTATAAAAATGCCTCACACGTGTGATAGCTTATGGTAGGGGGCTAATAAATGTTATTTTCTTTTCCCTCTTTGTGTTTTCTCTCCTCCCCATAGCAATTCCTCAGATTGCAACAGATTTTCCAGCCTAGTGGTAATTCTGTAATACTTGCCTCTTGACTTTGAATTAATTACAGGTTCATAAGTCCTGGGGATTGACTTTGACTTTTCCTCACTCTTTTTATGAACCTTGGTAGTGTCACATTGACTTGGAAACCTGATTTCTCCCCCCCTTCCCCCCCCTCCACCTCCTCCTCCTTCTTCTTAGTTTTCAGAGTCCTGCTCAATATTAAGTGCGGGTTATGAAACAGTATGTTCGGTATGAACCCACTTTTGCCTGCACACTACGTACTAGAAACACACTAATCTGCACGTGCAGAAAACACTCTGGAAGAGTGTATTCCAAAGTGTAATCTGTACCCTAAATGGGACTGTTAGTGATTCTATGTTTCTTCTTTTTACTCATTTATATTTCTAATTTTTTCCCGTTAAGTGTCTGTTGCCTGTATAATTAAAAAGGAAAAAAATGCTTCAAGAAGTCATTCTCAAGCTTCCTTGACACTTGTCCACGGGTGTTGTTATTAGTAACAAGAGTTTTGTTTGAAATGACACTTATTTTTAGAAGACACTGGGACTACTGAGTCACCCATCGTATTTTAGGGAAAAGGATGAAACAAGAAACCCCAAAAGAACAGGTGAAGATTTGCTAGGCAGATTTCTGTCTTGCACTGAAAGTTTTTTGGGTCAAGATATATGTATGTGCATGAGCTCAGATGGAATTTTCCTGAGCCGGGTGGCTGAATTTAGCAGTGAGCTAAGGCTTAGCGAGTCGTCTAGCGGAGAATGGCTAGCGTATCCTGGGACTTGGTATATTGAAAAGATGTTCTGTAAGCACACTGCGTTCCTGGAGCATGCTGGGCTTGTCTCTCTCCCAGTGGCTCAACAATACCAAGAACTTCCCAAAGCACCCAGAGTTTCCCAGAGCTGAGTTGGCTCATTAAGCAACAGCCCGTAGGGCCATAATGAATCATAACTCATGGACAGGCTTATGCTCAATTAAAACATGTCAATAATCAAAGTCATTTTCTCCCTGGTTACCATGTGCTTTTAGAAACGAAAGTTAGCTTTCCTCAGGGAAACACTATTTCGCTATTACACCCTCTCTCGTCATCCCATGCACAGCAAGGGGCTGTTATGAGTGGCTGGCTGCTCGTGATGGCAGAGTCTGGGAAAATGATGGGGCGGAAGTAGGTAAGCGGATGTAGCTGTTTAACTCGGAGCGCACAGTTAGATCAACAACATGTTTAGCACCAAGCTTGGTTGATTTAGAAGAAAGAGCACAGGCTTGGAAGATAGACAACCATATTTTGAATCTGATTTCCATCTTATATTTCATATCAACTTCTCAGAGCCTCAGCTTCGTCACCTATAAAATAGGCACAAAGCTGATTTCCTCTTAGATTTGTTGTGAAGATAAACCCGTGGGCCGCATGTAAGTTACCGCCTGGTAATACAGCGGACGTTCAGTATTCCTTTCCCTCTGGTCAGTTTTCCGGTTTGTTGCTGTCAGTTGGCATAGACCAGGGTGTCACAGGCTTTTTCTCTAGTGAGACTGATAGTAAATATTTTAGGTTTTGTGTGCCAGGAGGCAAAATTGAGGATAGTATGTACACAATTATGTAACAAAGAGAAAACAAATTTCCACCAGTTTATTGATGAAATTCAAAATACAGTAATATTGGGGTAAAGTTTTTAGTATAGATCTACCAGTGAGAGGAAACAGATTCTTTTTCTGGGGAGACAACATTTCACTTAATTGGGGTTCAAAATTTGTGTTCCCTATCATCAAATTGATCGCCAATGTCTATCTATACAAATAGTGGGACGCCAATGGTTATTCCTAATTTGCAAGCCATAAAAAAGCAGGTAGCAAGCTGAATTTGGTCCACAGGCCTTAGGTTGCCAATCCCTGGTATAGATCACTTATTAATAATGCCAATCTCTGCTTGTGCTCTGACCCAATCATTCACGATGAGGACATGATTTGAAACCATAACTGATATGTAAATAGCTATTAGAAGGCTATAATCTGGAAAGGAGGATGGAATGATTTAGTCTTTAAATAAACAGACTTTTGGAAGCTGACAGAATACTTAGTCTTTTGGATTACCTGATTCCTCAAAGTATACCACCTCTTGCGGCTGAAATCTGGACAAGAATAGGAAGAAATAATCAGGCCACACGAACTGACCACCTACACAGAGATCAAGCAGTGAATGATCATGGGAACAGTTACTCAAACAGGTTCTTTTTGCTTTCCATCAAATAAGAGCTGGGCAGGGGCGCCTGGGTGGCGCAGTCGGTTAAGCGTCCGACTTCAGCCAGGTCACGATCTCGCGGTCCGTGAGTTCGAGCCCCGCGTCAGGCTCTGGGCTGATGGCTCAGAGCCTGGAGCCTGTTTCCGATTCTGTGTCTCCCTCTCTCTCTGCCCCTCCCCCATTCATGCTCTGTCTCTCTCTGTCCCAAAAATAAATAAAAAATGTTGAAAAAAAAAAAAAAATTAAAAAAAAAAAAAAAAATAAGAGCTGGGCATACCTGCTTTTAGTGAGGGTGTCGCTAAAGGAGGGATTAAAATTTGGCACCTAAGGTACCAGAGGGTCCCTTGTTGCTACTCTTTCACTGACTGAGATGGCCAGTTAGTGCACAGATGGGAGTCCACAGCAGATAGAGGTGGATAAGCAGACAGTGCTTTACAGGCCCCGCCATATTGAGTTTGCAACAAGGGATCCTACTCCACCTGCCAGGGAGGCTTCTAGTAGCATAAATGACATGCCTTAAAGTAATTTTTGGTGTATGATGATGAGCGTGCGTTGACATAAAATCAAGTAAGATAGGTTACTAAGTGTGAGGCAATTCTAAAGCAAAAAGTAATTCAAGATTCCACCTGGAATCCTGGCATCCACAATGAGGAGGCATCGCAGGCACGTCACACTGTGGTGTAGTTGCTCTGGACCTCAGAGCAGTACCCGCATGGCGGGGATACAAGTCTGGGCAAACCGCAAAGGTGTGGAGGGGGTTCCTGGGCGCGGGGCTTTGATAAGGCTGCTGCGCCATTTCAGCAGATTTTACGGAGAAGCACAAGTGAGTAATTCTCAAGTGGGAAGAGGGAATCTAGATTTTGATGGGTGTGTTTTTAAAATCCCAGATTTGTATTTTCAGGGTGTTGATCATTTGGCAAGAGATTCACTTGAAGAGAGCAATGGGAGACACCCGGAGTACACAAACAAGCACCCCGACCTTATCAGATTCAGATTCACCTGGTGAAATTACCCATAAATGCTCTGATGGAAACAGGAACAAAAGAATATTCTGGGGCATATTCTTCACACAAAGGGAACACATTTTGGTGGAGAGCTAATATACAGTGGAAGTTATCCAATGGAATGGAAGGGTCCAAGGTGAGAATGAAGGTGAACCAACTTGACAAAACACCTCTGATAACACAATTGCCAACAGAGGAATGTATGTGTTTCTGAATGTGAGAGATAGATGTCGACGAGGGTTGATACACATAGAGCCACAAGGGTCCAAGGTCTATTAGAAAGGATCCAAGGTGGGGAGCTAGCCCTTTACTATTTGTGAGTGAGAAAAGCACATAATTTGAAATTTGCCAAAAGCTTGTGGGTGTTACCAGGGACTGCCCATGCCGATGGTGATAAAGCTTTTTAGGGAAGTAATTTTAAAATTTAAGGTAGTTGAGAAAGTGCTTCCAACTTCATGTAATTAACTTCTTCTTGGAAAAATAGCTGTTTCTGAGGCAGAAATATTTTTAAATGTGTTGCTTTTAGCTGAGTGGTGATTTTCAGCCAAAGAGTATTCATTCCGCAAATGAGGTTTAGTGATGAGTTTAAAGAATATTTCTTCTCTGAGCTGATGCATACACATCTTTTCTCCATTTGTGTATCAGGAGAACATAGAGTAAATGCATTTTCTCTTGGCTTATGGAAGAAATTGGGGGTAAACTACACAATTTTCTTACGGAGAAATGTCAAAAAGAAAAACTAAAGTATACTTCCAAGCAAAATTTATTAGATGTCTATTCAAGAAAAACACAATGACCTTCGCTTATAAGAATTCAAAGTCAATAAGCTGAAAGCCAGGTATGAATATTTTTCCTTTTAAAATCAGATACAGAGAGTAGAAACAGTAATTTTTCTTAAATATGACAGGCAACAGATATTGAAATCTTTTCTCATCAATGGCATCAAAGATAAATATTCATTTATCAGCAAAGCTGCATGCAGTTGACTCAATTTCAAACCCAAAGCCTTTAAAATAAAGCTGCTTGTGAATTTGACAGTAATCAAGGTAGTCTACTCAAAGATGTTTCTTTACCTTCTTTCTAATGAAATTCCTCTGTAATCAGTATTTATGTACATTTCAGTTTGGCTGCTCAGATCTTGTAAGTTCATAAACTTTTGCATAAATGCTATCTTACAGAATCGCGCAATCAAGGCGTGCTTGTGATCTGTGGGATATGTAAAGGATAATCTGTTGAAAGTGTTTTAGCGTAGTTTAAAGTGAAGGATAAAGACCAAATTAGGAAATTCCCATTTTCTCAACAACTAAATAGTCTGTACAAAAGAGCAAACATATGTACAAAATGCTAGGGTCTACGTACGTTGTGAAAAGATCAATCACTGTCCACAGAAGAAACGCCATAAAAAGTTTTATCTATAAGGTGCCCAAGATCCAAATATGAATAGTTCTTATGCAAAGTCATAAGAAATACAAAGCTAGTTCTCAAGGTATGTGTAATTCAGGCACTGTTGACCACATTAAATCTTTCAGGTCCCAAAACCAGTTTGTAAATGTCTACTTCAGGGCAGAAAATATAACCCGAATGATTTAACATTGCCTCTAAAAAGTGCCTAATGTATTCCGAGGAAATATTTTTACACACACCAGGAAAATCAGGCTCAACATATTCCTGTCCTCAAATGTAGCCAGGATTCTGAGTTCCATAGAAGAAAAATAATTATCATAGTAAAAATAATTGTATTGATCATAATCCTTGCTAAAACCAGCCTTCATACTTGTGATGCTTCTGAAGTACTCTATATCTATAAAATAATGTGTGGGATTCCTTTACATTTCCATAAAATGTACAACATACCATATGGATTGTCTGTTTTCACACAATCTCAAATGTATATGTGTGCACACAGTGAAATCTTACCTATGAATATTGCTTACAGATACTTTCAAGTGTCTACGTTAGGATAATTCTTTGCACCTCTCACTAACACTGTTTTTATTAAAATTTTATCAGATAAATAAAACACTAAGAGCTCATTGTTCATGATGCTGATTATTACATTTTAATATAAAATAGCAATGCAACTTTACAACACAATAGGTTTTGTTTTTGTTTTTGTTTTTGTTTTTTTTGTAGTCTAGCTAAACCTCTTATAGTCTCATGATTATTACCAAAGGCTCTTAATCACTTACGGTTTGCACTTCTAAAAAGTACAGAAGAGACTGCAGGAAAAGGCTCCTATTTGAAAACTCACATTCAATCAACAAAATCACACTCATTCGGATTAACTTTCCTACTCTTGCTTTAGATTTTTGTAATCACTGTGCGTATTACAATATATAAGTGCAGGCAAACGATAGCCGAAGTACAGTTTTCATGTCGTGTAAACCAGGACACTAGGCAAACTCGTGAAAGGAAAATACACTGCCAAGCTAAGGATGCGAAAATGCAAACGACAGCATTTAGTAATACACAATCTCTGGCTGCCTGAGGGGAGAATATCTTTCGAAGTGAACTAGAGAGTCTTTTCCTTTTTTTTTTTTTTTTTGCCTCAAATACGTAACTCTTTCTAACTATAATGATTTTCTTTCTGATCTCACGTATCGACTTCTCAAAGTTTAGAGCAGACATCAGGGATATGCACTTTCATGCGGAAGCAAGTCTGCTAGCCTCCCCAGGGCGGGGCAGCAGGAAGTTCCTTTGCTGGTGGTCTGGTGGCAGATAGAGATGGTGACAGTGGGTGACTTCTACTGGAAACTGGAAGGCAGGACAGCGGGAGGAGGAGGCCTAAGGGTATCTTTCAGGCAAGGTTATACAGATGTGGTGCTGAAATGCAGCGTAAAAAGGAGGGAGAGTGATTCACAGCCTCTTGACATAGTTTCCGGGAAAAGTACCAAAGAATTTGGTTCTTCTCGAGGTTCCTGAAAATAGAAGCAGCAAATGAAACGGACAGCAATGAAATAATCGGTTTATCTTTGCAGTCTTGAAAGCTCTTCATTTACAAGCCTTCACTAAGAGAGCAAGCCCAGCAGGGTTTGGGAAAGAGAGCAAACTCACTTGAAGGCATAGCAGACAAAGTGAGCGGTTTTATTTGGACTGCCTGCCGCCTTCACTGCCTCCTAAGGTTCGGCGCTGCGCTCCCAGCCCACACCAGACTAAAGGGAAAAGCTCAGCCTCCCTGCCTGAAGGGAAAGACAATCCTGCCGAGGAGGTGGGTTTTTAAGTGTAATGATATTAAGTATAAGGATACTCCATCACCAAGGCTGCTAGGCAAGAGTGAGGAAAGGAAAAAGCACCGGGGGAAGTGACGTTTTCGAGGACAATCTAAATAAAGACAAGGCTGGCAGTGTGATGGGATGGACTAGAAAAGTGCGACACGGTGTAACAATGGCCTATCGGGGACCATCCAGTTTTGTGATGTCATAGAAGATCACGCTGAATGCCGCCTCATTCATTTACAAATAGCACTGCCAGAGTCCTTGATAAAACATAAAAATTTACAGTCACTAAAGAAAAAAAAAAGGCCAAGAACTATTTGTAGACAGGGGTTCATCATCAGGTACGACTGGCCATCATCATGATTGCCTTTGGTTTCAAATAACAGAATTCCTTCGAAACCGTTAATGAAGGTTGGTGTGCTGAATTCTTCCTTAGGATTTCTAGCGCGAATGGAGTGAAGAGAGGCTCTACGGTTTCATTTACGTTCTGGAACTTCTTGTCTTGGTTTGATTGATTTTCTTTTCCCCTGTGTGGGTTAGCCATTTACTTTTGTTCTAAATGGGGGGATTAATATGAACAGAAGCAGAGGCTGGTGTCTGCTCGGTTCTTTTATTATTTTCCTCACTGATTACCTGTCTATAGAAAGCCCTCGTTTCCTCATCTTGTCTCCTCTATCCCCTGTGCCTTTATTTCCTTTTTTTTTTTTACCTCTTTCCTGTGTGTCCCATTGTATGATTCTCTTATCTACAAAAGTTATCTCAGAAAAGCTCTAGTCTTCTTTTAAGATGGTAAGAACGTGATTGCCTTTTAAGTGGTAAGAATGGAACTTCTCTCCACTTTTACCAAAAATTAACATAAAGGTGGATCATTGAACTTTCAGGGCACTTAACATCGGACCTAGTAGGTAGATGAACTGCTCGCTGCATCTTGGTTTTTCCAATTAGATCCTCACTGCGGACACCTAACCGCCCACCCGACAGAGTGATACTGTTTCTCGTTTAGGAAACACCGTCGTTATGGTTCTTAGACCTCAGTCTTTCCTGGTTGGTGCTATTGGAAGACATTTGCTTCTCTCAGTGGAAGTGGCACTGAAACTAGCAGAAAAATCACATACGGCCAAAGCAGTAGATACTAAGCCATATTAAAAATGCAGGGCAATGTGTGAAAGATCCGAGGCATCGCAAGTGCCTTTGTCTATGGCAAGTGAGCAAATACGAGCAAGTTCTAAGGCGGCCAAAGGGGTGTGGAAGGAGGGTGTGGAAGGAAGTGTACACATACCCACAAACCATCCATCGTCACACTTCTCCATCACATCAATGACATCGCTTTCTCTGAGTTCCAGCTCATCTTCATTCCTAGGAGTATAGTTATACAGAGCCTGAAACCTTAAACAGGACAAATGGATGCGTTTAAAAACAAATCTTTACACCTTTGTGAAACTATAGAAAATTATACAATAGTCATTTTACTTTCAATGTTTCTATTCTTATTAACATGTGAAATTGGTATAAATCTTTGGTAAGCGTGAAAAGTAAATAGAAATGTTTAGATTTTCATGGGACTTAGACCACTCTGATAACATTTCAAGACTACAGTGAGGAGTATTTGTGGAAGGTTAGAGTATCCACAAGTTGGATTAAAACATTTTGACATTTCTAAATCAGACCTGGATTCCAATTGTCCACTCACAGATATCATGAAGACATTAAATAAGAGTATAGAATATAAAAGAAGTGATATGTGCATTATCCAGCAATGTAAAAATGAGAAAGGGTTACAGGTTTAGCTGACTATAATCAAAAGCAAATAATTGGGACTTCCAAGTTGAATTTTCAAGTGATTCTAAATTGAGATGTGCAAACTGTGTTAGTCATGTCTTCTAAATCGCTATGTGGGGATTACTGTAAAAGAAAAGGTTATTTTTTCCGCCAACAGAAATTCTTTACAGCCACTTAGTTTTATAGTTTGAATCAGTGTTCTATGAGGATTTAGAATTTGAAAATCTGATGTAATTTACCTCTGAAGTCAAGCAGGTGTATTCTATGCTCAGTGATTACTGAGCCAATATCAAAGAATAGATTATGGGTATAAGTTTTGTTTTAAAATAGGTCCTGGAGAAATTGTGTTTGATGTTGGAACTCTCCCTTGAAATAATTTTATGTAAAAAAGAATTACTGACAGAATGCTACCAGTTTCCTTTCTCTGCCTGAATTCTTTGAACGCCTTTATTTGGGTGACATTGATCAGTAAAATTGAATTTGTGGTTAACAAAATAGTATGTATTTTACTGCATATTAACATGGATTGGCATTTCGGAAAGTGAAGACACAAGTCCTAGCAGCTGAGCAGTTCAAGAAGCAATTGATATGCAATTAACATGAAAACTTTATATCACTATTAAAATATTACCAATAGAATGAGGGGGATTTTAAAAACTCAGTGAACTTTTGTTTTTGCTGCTTCTTATATCAGTTGTGTAATTCTGCCAATGCAAAAAAATAAAAACCACATTTCAGGGCACTTTGGATTTTTAAGGTCAACTTTAGAAAGCAGATAATATTGAATACTGCTGGAACAAGAATGATTTACATCTAATTACTTCATTCAGTCAGAAAATCACATTTTGGTGGAACAAAACTATTCTATCATTTGAACTCAAACAGCATGTCATAAATCAGGGACATGGCTCCGTTGGCTTTCCTCTCTGTCCATGAACTTTTTCAGATTGGGGGACCCAGATAAAGTTGGCTTGTGGTGGGGGTTAGCGATGGTGGTGGTTGTCTGGGAAAGAGCTGGTGAGATGTGATGCCTAACATCATCTCCTAGAATACATTATTTTCTCTGGCTGGTACCAAAGCCTGAAATCACAACATTAGAGCTGTCTTTCCCTGTTAATATGTTATCCTGCTAGGGAATCTTTTCTGCCACTTGTACTTCTTTTGAAACTGGGCATCTGATGTCTTCTGTTGAAAAAGGATTCCGATTATGGAGAAGGACAGAGAAAGGTAGCCAGAATCCCAGAGCAGTGGTAAAAAAGACAGGGAGGTGTTGAAAACCAACATTGCTTAATTTTGATATTTGCACAGGGCCAGCCCTGATTAGAGGAGACCCATTATTTTGTTGTTTGCTTTAAGGATTTGATTTGGAGGCTGCTCTGGTAAAGGGACGCTATCTTTTCTATATTCATATGGGGAAAGTTGATTTCAACCTGGTCCCTTTGCCAGTGTCACATTTGAGGGAGAAAGTCATTCCTGGACTGCTGATTCTATGGATATACATTGAAGCTCTCCCTTTGGGAATCACTGATTCTCTGATTGAGCTTTTGAGGCTTCAGCCTTCTTCCCTCGGGCACTTGTCCAAACTCTTATGGAGACAGGCCCATTTAAGGCCACCAAACCCCAGCTGCTTGAAGAATCTCAAGGTCCCAAGGGCTAAAAAAAACAAAATTGGCACAAACTCCTACTTCACTTTGGTATGACAAAAGCCAGTATGCGCCTCAACATTTACTTACCATTCGGGTTTAATTAGACCACACACACATAAAAAAAAAAAAAAAAAAAAAAAAAAAAAAAAAAAAAAAAAAAAGGAAAAGGAAAAAAATTGGGAGTTTCATGGAAAACATAAACAAACCTTCCGGAAACCCCTCTGCCTCTGCTGGCTTTCAAAACCAGTGTTGCACGACAGGAAATGCAGCCGAATTACAATTAAAATGCTATTTTGAAAGATGTGTCGGTGAGATGAATGATGGTGGTGAGGTCAGGATGCTTCAAAAAGAAATTTGTCTTTTAAATAAAAAATGCTCAGCCAAGTTTGAAGCTGTCTCTATAACTTGGAATGTCTCCTGTAACACATTTTATTATAATTCTGAATTGCGGCAACATTATAACCTTAGGTACCTATTTTCATTCCAATCTATTTTTTAAATGAAAGAAATTAAGTACACCCCATCATCCCACTCCTTGGGGTTGTAATCACACAGAAATTTAGTAATGTTTAGTAGATGTTTCTAAAGTCCACAGCAGGACCTTGAAAAAGTGCCTTCTCCCACCTGTGAGCTCTGTGGTTTCCATAAATACCCAAATGACCACACTTGGAAGTATTAACTTTCTATGACATAAAACAGTATAACATAATATACCTATTAATGCGTAATCTCCTTAACAGCTGCTTAATACGATGTGCTGGTAACACAACAGACCTAAACAGGCCCGGAATTTATTTTTTGTGTTGTGCTCCTATCATTTGCTTAAATAAGGCAACAAACCAAAACTTTAGAATTACAAGTCATACTTGATTTCTTTTAATTTTTTTCAGTTAAATGGAACTTGGAATGATTCTTACTTCCAGCGTGTTCTTTTCATAATCTTTCCCTAACAAGAAAACCTTTCTGGCTGGACTCGGTGACAGGCAGTCTCAGGTGAGAGATGGTTTCTGAAAAGCATGCTTTCAGCTCACTGCCAGGTCCCTGAGAAGCCAGGAGGGAGCCAGAGGTCAGGAAGGCCCCAGGCCACTTGCTCTACCCCAGGGGGGCAGGGCGTGCGCCCCGTGGGCTGGAGGCCCTGCTTGTGCTCAGGGGTACCTCACAAGGTTTAGTTCTGTCCGTGCTCCCATCCGTGCTCCTTCCCAGGGGTCTAGCCCCTGACTTACAGGCTAGGCAGTAGCCAGTGGGAAGTATGTCGCCGCTGAACATCTATCATGGGCAAGATGGAGCAGAAATGGATACACACGCAAAAGAGAATCTTAAAGACAATGTGTGACACCTTCGATTTGAGGTGACTTGTGGGTCAGAGAGGAGAGGGAATTTGTAAGCGGAAAAAGGCATTTAACTGAATGACAGTGACTGTTTTAATACACTGCCATTCCCGAAGACCTTTGTCAAAAGGTAACCTTGGAATTTTGTTACTAACGTATCACTTCTGGTCTACTTTGACATGCTTCTGGTCTTCAGATATGTGTACAACCACTGTTAGGGCACTTCTGTGTCTTTACAGCCGTGGTTACTGGAATTTGTATGGTTGGTAGAACAAAGAGGGAGGCAGATGCCTAAATCTTAGGCATCACTGGAGCACCGTTAGGTTTTTCTGGTGTGTGAATCGAAGGCTGCTATGCAAAATGATTGGGTTTCTTTTTAAAATGAACTTCTGCTCTACGTTATGAAAGAGACTGATCACAGAGGCCTCATTTTAGTTACTTTGTCCTCTTTCACTTGCAAAGTCCTCTGTTTTGGTACACCAGTTGTCTATTTTGTGAGTCAAGGTTAGTCTTGAACTTAGAAGATAAGAAGAATACTTACGGTTCCCCCCCACCTTGAATGTTTTCATGAGTAAACACAGGACGCTGTGGCTGAAATGAAATGATTTTCAATGTAATCAGCGTTTAAACTGGTACTAAGTAAAAGATAATTTGGATAATGGCATGGTACTTTTCTTGACATTTAATATTTCCTGTTGTAAAAAACCAAGAGGAAGGAAAAAAAACCAAATAAAGGGTTTCTGCAGGATTAATAATCCAAATATTTTGAAGGGTGCTTTGAATTAAATGAAAATAACCAAGGTTCAAATATTTGGAATGTATCTAGAATCTAGTCTGTTCAAGCTTTAAGGAAAAGTCAGGGTTTAGTCCCATTGATTTTTCAAAGGCCAGGAATATGGCAAGAACATAGACACCAAATCACTAGAATGGGAAATCTGGACACCTTCATACAACCTTATTCTTCAGCGTTTTCTCAAACAAGCGGAAAGTAAACCACATTTAGTCTAACGGCAAAGTGTCCACATTCATTCTACTTTTCCTTCACAGACAACATTTTCACATACGGTACGGATGAAAATGTAGATAGGCAGACATCCCATGCTACATTTGAATTAACACTCTCTGTTCTCAGTGTTGAGAGAACACATGCATTTTTAAAAAGAGAAAACAGAGAACTTTAACTAGAGGGTAACAAACAATATCCAGGTAACATGTAACATTTTACCTTAGAAGAGAAATATTGGTAGAAATTCCCAGTGCACTGAACTCTCAAAAGAGTTTCCTTTCTTTTTAAACTAAGCATCAAGACCAGTATCTGTAATAGATACTTATAATATTGGAAATGACAAACCTTAGCATCCCACATATCCACACAAATATTGCAACGAATGAAAGTTAACATGTTTGTCGAATATGTAAACTCAACGCAGTTTCTACCGACTACCTAAATGTTACCATTTCAGGGAAAGAAAAATATTACAATTCATTCACAACACGGTTCAAAGACATCCTCTTCTAAATGATGGCTGCGTGCTAAAATGCGATAAGTAGGCATTTGCATGACACTTATAAAAGTGACTTCTTGATGACCACTGAGTTAGATGGATCCATGTCATTAGACATCAGGGCCAATTCGTGGGTCCCTGCATTATGAGTAGATTACCGACAGGCTGGGAATTTTACCCTACAAATTGTCCATAAAAATCCCACTGGTCCAAGAATGGATGGAGAACTCTGGGGTTCCTTTCAGTCTGTGAGTCTATAATTTGCTCCCCTTCCTCAATTCTGTATTCACTCCCCTCCCATCCAAGCTGTCTTTCTAGCATAAGAAGATGAGGCACTTAGAGCACCTGGGTGACTCAGTCAGTTGAGCGTCTGACTTCGGCTCAGGTCATGATCTCACAGGTTCATGAGTTTGAGCCCCACATCCGGCTTACTGCTGGCAGCTGTCAACACAGGGCCCGCTTCATATCCTCTGTCCCTCTCTCTTTGCCCCTTCCCCGCTTGTGCTCTCTCAAAAATAAATAACCATTAAAAAAAAAAAGGATACCAGGCACTTACATTACTAAAACTTTAAGCATTCAGTCTATTAATTGGAAGTGTTTACTTTTTAGAAATTTCACTCAGCAGTCTGTGCATGGAATATATAAACCTAAGACTACAGAGTGGATGGAAATGATTGGAAACGTGTATGGCTTCAGAATACAAAACTTCTATAAATCAATATAAAATTACTCACAATGTATTTATTATTAAAATGATAAAATATACTATTTTAAGAGAAGTCAAAACTAAACCATTTTCTAACCATTTTAAGGCCATTTAATTCAACATAAATATATTGAATGATTCTATAATTCTTATATATAAATAATACAAACATAAAAATATAAATAAGTAAATATTATATGTAAAATAAATATAAGCCATCCACAAGCCTATATCCTATTAAATTTCTTCAAATCCTCATCCAATCATATATATATAACTTTTATGCAGAAATAAAATACATATATATCAATTACTATTAATATTTTCTGATAGTTGTCTAGTCTTCTTTTTCATTTTAAGCCACTGCAGAATAATATGCCCTCACGTTGGTGTAGATATATTTTTTTAGTTTTCCTAACCATTTCTCTTTTTTGTTTTCGAAGTTAAGGTTAGTCTAGCCTTTTTACACGTTCATAAGCAGCAATGCTATAAACATTTTTATACAAAGAATTATTTACTTCTTTTGGACAGTCTTTAGAACACACTTCCAGGAGTAAAATTTCTGGCCAAAGATTATACATTCAAGCCACATGATATTGAAAATGCTCATGTTAATCGCTCAAAAAAATTTAAAAATGGAATTAAAAAAATCAAAATGCTATATTTCAAAGCCCATTCGAGGACAGCTACTGTTGTCTCGCAAAAACATCATAGCACCAGTTACAGTGCAGAACAAAGTTATAAATAAGAAAATATCATCTGATGATCTTTTCTTATCTTCAGAGAAAATGTTTTGTAAAATGTATTTCGTTGTGCTCTTTCTACATGTTTAAGTCATTCTAATATTTTTAAGTTGAGTAAAAGTTTTACTTTTCTATCATGGCATCCGGTGCTTGGTAAATCTGGGAGGTCGAATTTCATTGCTCTTTTCTGTTAAATGTGAATATGACTTAATTTTTTAATTTTTTTAAACGTTTTATTCATTTTTGAGAGACATACACACACAGAGTGCGAGGCGGGGAGGAACAGAGAGAGAGAGGGAGACACAGAATCTGAAGCAGTCTCTAGGCTCCGAGCTATCAGCACAGAGCCTGACATGGGGCTCGAACCCACGAACCATGAGATCAGGACCTAGGCTGAAGTCAGATTCTTAACCGACTGAGCCACCCAGGTGCCCCTAAATATGGCTTTAAAGATCAGATTGTTCATTGAAATAAAACAATCTACTTTTAAAGTCCATATGGGACCTTTTGTTGTCATCATTACAATTCTACTTTAATTCCTTTAATTCAACTCATACCATAAGTTATTTAAATGAATCATCCCTTTGGCAACTGGGAACATGGGGCTGTTGCCAGAAGTATGTGGCTCCCTTGATGCCACAGGTGTCTATGTCTCAAGGGGACTCACGTTCCTGGCTGAGCCAGCCAGTAATGTCCTTGTTTTTACCAATCCTTCGCAGTATGTCTTTTCTCTTCCTTTATAGCCTTTAATGAACCTCCCACCCCCTTTTCTGACTTACCAGGTCTCTATACTGTTCACATGCTCAGGCCAAGATTTATCGCAGCCTTTATTAGCAGTATTATCTTGGTGACTTCAGAACTTTTCTAAGTTTACTTTTAACAGGAATCATCTCCATGTGAATCTGGATAGTTAGGAACCAGTTTTGAGGAAATGTGACTAGCTACAGTATTTGAATTAATTTATTTAAAAAATATTTGGTCCATAGAGGAACAAGTAGCATTATAGGGCACATTCCTGTCTTCATGGTATTGGCACTGACTACCAACGTAGCCTTGGATATGTGCCTGAGCTTCCTTTTCTCTAAAACCAAAGAGTTGGTCGGGATGGTGAATAGAATCTTGTCCCCCCTCAGGGAATCCGTTCCCACAGACACACTTCCTCCGTTATGTATAGGTGCCCTCATCAACCTTAACCCTCTGTTGTCAGAGAGCTGTGCCAATTAATTCTCAAGTGTCCCAGTCATGTAAAAACAATCATGGTAACAATTCAGCTTCATTTTTCAGATCAGTGAACCCAAACTCACAGATCATTTCTTAAATCACAAATAAGTAAAGAGAAGAAACAGAATTAAAATGTTGACTGGCGCTCATAGTAAAAGATGACCGTGATGGATTAGCTGGATCAGCATCTTTATTTTGTCTTTTAGGCGGGTGTTTATGTTCCATACGGATACTCAAGCCAATTATCTTCGGAGACTATCTTTTGCCTTTCCCCCGTCCTGGTGTTGTTATAAGGCACAAACCTTGAGGAAAAGATCTGTAACGTATTTGCACTCTATTGCCACCGAATGGTGATTAGTGGAAGCAACACGCTAAAAGTTTCTGCCTTCGGACAGCTCTCTCACAAAGTTTCGTTCCTTCAGCCTGGATTCGTTTTGAAAGGCTACTT
This sequence comes from Panthera pardus, assembly GCF_024362965.1. Lineage (NCBI taxonomy): Eukaryota > Metazoa > Chordata > Mammalia > Carnivora > Felidae > Panthera > Panthera pardus. Next base: position 16,784,167 of record NW_026526688.1, read on the forward strand.
TAAAGACCACAGAACGCTGTGGAATAGATATTCATGTGTCTTTCTGACTACCTACTTCCCTTCCTGTGTTTTAAATTCTTGAGAAAAGATCTCTGTGTAGCCACCCGTCTTTTAGGTCTGTGCTTGTTTCTGTTTTAACTCTGCTCATTACTCGTAACTTCTTAGCAGTGTTGTGAGCAATATAGAATATACACTTGTGACATTCAGAGAGTCCTACATGTGTCTTAAGAGTATAGTAAAATTGGAAAACCCAATGAAGCGCCATGTTGTTTTCATGGAATCCTCAATATTTAACTTTTTTCCTCGGCAATGTAGCCATCTTTTTTTTTTTTTTTTTCCTCTCTCTCTCTTTTAGTGTAGCTATTTTTTTTTAAGTTATCAAAAGCAGATACAAATGGGACAAGTTTTAAGCACACGCTAATATTCAAAGCCAGAACCAACCTAACCATAAGGGAACTGGTCTGAAATATCCTAGAATCTCTGGTTTCAGTAAACATCTACTTGCCTAGCTCAGATGGGGAGATGCAGTCTGTCCAGAAGCCATTTGTCTATCTGTGCTTCGGCAGAGGCATTTCTGGTAGCTCTATCTAGTATTTGGTGATTCTTGAGTGAGGATTGGCTGTTACTTTAAATACTAATGTGGAAGAATATTTGAAAGAGTTATAAGCACTTCTAGAGTTTTTCAGTCAATTTTTTTCCAGAAAATGTTAGGTGTAGTATTTGCCAACCAGAATTCTATGACATTCCCCTAATAAAAGTCCCATGTTTATGTTTATAGGATTATTTTTCCTTCTTAAATGATGGTATACAACTTTGGATGAATCTAAAGAATATAGAAAATGTATGTTCCACACAAACACATGTACATAATGTATACATCTGGCAAAGAAAAAAAACTTGAGGTGACCCAAAACATAGCATCTCATTGACCCATGGGAAATTTATGGCTGGGCCACATTAATTGTGGAAAAATCTTTCTTTTTGTTTTGGCTCTAGAAGGCCCTTGTGTGAGTGAGTCTAAGAATCTCTTCAAATCAACATTCCTCTTTCTCTATGGCAACCCAAATCTCTACCTCAGAAACAAAGTGAGGTCTCATTATGCAAAGCAAAAAGCACAAAATTGGCATAAACACAGAGAGGTATCTACATTTTTTGAAAGTAGAAAAGGAAATCCTCTTTGCAATCAATTGGGCCCTTAAATATTTGCAAAGCATAGTCATGTAATAGACCAGGTGAGGTTAAACCAGGGTTTATCAAATAGAAATGGTGAAAAGACTGACTTTTGAGGAGATGGAAATCCCTACAAGCCTTGGCTGCCTTCCCCAGAACTGATAATACCATTTACAACCCGTTCATAGGAAAGCGCTTTCGATGTGATGTTACAGAACCAAAGAGTTACAGGGAAAAGTAATTTCACCTTTAAATTCAATCAAAGCTGTCAAGAGCCTGGGAGTATCTGGAGTCCAGGGCAGTAGCATTGGCTTAAAAAGCGTCATGGAGTGAATGTAGCACACATCACCAGAGCAACAGGGTATTTTGCAACAACAATCGTGAATTTAAAGGGAAAAACAAAACAAAACAAAAAACTGAAATAAACGGAATGCCACAGAAGCAAACATCACTGGAAGCGTGCGAGTTCAGTATATGATTGGTAGCAGCCTTATTCTTCGCACTAAAAACCGTGACTGGAAAACAGCGATTTACAGAGAACGTGGAAACCTGAGACGGACGTAGAAGACGACATACGCTACGCCCTCCTTTGTACCATGAGAATCTGGTCAGACCTTTTTGGATTTTGGAAAGCTTACACACACACACACACACACACACACACACACACACAAAAGGAAAACACATTGCTTAAAGACAGCAGAGGATTTTTGTGTTGATCTGATTTCATAGCTCATCATGGTTGGGGTCACTTTGTCTCAAGGGTACCTCTGGCCCTACTTTACGGGCAAAGCACAGCAATGACAATTAAGGAGGAGCCACCCACTGGGGGTGAATGGCCAGGGTGCCTGGCTCAAGGTGGGGCGTTCTGACCCTACCCTGTGGGAACCGCTGAGCCCTCTGACAGGTGAGCTGCAGTGTCTCCTAGACATCACTGGGCTACGCGGAGGCTTACCCAAGACAAATATCTCGCTTTTTAAGTCAGCCTGGAAAAGCCATAAGAGGTTAGTTAGTTCTTGTCTTCGGTTTACAGCCTTCAGGAGAAGCTTTCCTGTTTTGTTTTTTCATGCACACGCACGCAGCATGCCAAACTCTTGCATAGCAGCAGAGCGGGAAGGGTTCACCAGTCTGCAGACAGCTCTTCTGGCTGCCTGTAGGTTTCACACCACAGGCGTCAGGTGCCGCTTTCATACGGAACTCAACAGGCACAGCAGAGAAAGACTTACAGAGAGAAGCTGGCATAAAGAAGATGTTTGAGTGCGATATCGATGGCTAAGAACACATACAAGAATTTGTACGTCTTTAATAGAATGTTTACCAGTGGGATCCAAGACACCCTCAGATTGGACCTGTTTTTTTTTTTTTTGTTTTTTGTTTTTTTTTTGTGCACATTTGAGTAGATGCAAGGTAAAATAGAGGGAAATTTCACTCAACACCCATAAAGTTTCATAAAAAGTCTCAATTGCTTGTCGGGGCAAATTTTCTGACAAAACACATAGGAAGAAAACATGGCTTTTCTGGGGGAAAATGGTGAAATATAATTAAATACTGAGTATTGTCCTAACTCCACCTTGTGACTATTTTGGCGTTCTTCCAAAGTAAGATTTTTAATAGGACAGTGAATAAGCTAACCTTTCTTGTGCGTGAGTATGCTTTATTTTCTTTCCAGTAGTGGACAGGATCTACCACTTGTCCTTGACAAGTATTTGGGTCACTTATGGGAACTTCAGCAGGACTAAAGAAAGGACTTTTCAATAAAAACATGCTTTTCTAAACTCTCACTGAAGAAAGTTTTTATGATGACTGACCTCAAATCTGCAGTCTGTGGATACGAAACACATTAAACATTTTTCTCTAAGGGGTTATGGCAGAGAATGCTTGATGTGCTCCAGTATCCATCCTTTTCTTGTCTGTCCTCTGTACTAGAATCCTGATAGGCACATGGACCTTCTGAATAAAGTCTTCCTTGGATCTAAATGTGCTCATGTGATAAGTTCTGACAGACGGGATACACAATAGGAAGGGGCTGCGAGAGCTGGTGCAACCACTTTGGACCAGGCAGTGGAGGCTTCTCACTGGGGAGATGATGTGCAAAAATAAAATGGAATCTCCTGGGTTTTCTGATGATTCTGGAGCCACATACCAGCCCTGGATGCCCGACACTTAGGTACCAGAGAAATATACTTGTATGTTGTTTAAGCCGTTGTTATTTTGAGTTTTTTGGCACAGCAGCTGTCCCCATTTCGACTGATGCGGGGAGGGGTTCTACAAACATCAAGGCTCATAGAGGAAAAAGACATTTAGCTCTTAGAATGATGTGGACAAACAGCTGGAAAGATCATTTGAACATATTAGGAAGAATCAGGGCTTAATTCCATGTTGGAAACCGTGCTCAAGGGGGTCACTCTCTGATGGGATGGCTTTAGAGTGAGGAGACTTCCCAATGGGCCCACAAAAATTGAGTTTCTTGGAAGAAGCCCAAAGAAGAGTCCTTCTATCTCTTCATAAAGAGTCCACATGCCATAAGTCTCTTAGATGGAATTGGAAGTTCGGCTTATAGGAGAACTGAGAATTACGATAATTTTTATTATGAAAAACCATTATTAAAAAAAAAAGATGTTCAAAAGAGTAGAGAAAATATTGGTTTCTGATTTATGCATTGCTCATAATTTATATGTACATTTTCAGCCTTCTGTCATCGATAACGTGTTGGTGAATTTTGCGTTTATGGAAGATTTTGGATTGGATATGACAGGCTTACATTGTCTCAGAAGATACTTCACAGGAGTAAAATTGCATCAAATTTTATTAAAAGAATAAAAGTGCATTAAATGGTTGATAAGGATTGATAAAAGTGTAATGATTCATGCATACTATGCTATACCTACTAAAACATTATTAAAATTTTATTTTATCTTTGCTTTTAGTGCAGGGTTACTTTCTTGGTAACGAGCATAACGTATAACATTCTTGAAATGGAAGAAATAGGAAGGCTTCTTAGAGGACTCAAGCCTGCACAGTTTATCAGTATCAGACGTGGGGTTAAACTATAATAATGGCCTGAGATTTGCAGCTGTTTCAATTTGCATTTATATTTACAATAAGCACCAACGAATTCATCAACTTATATCTTTCCAATGAATAGAAAAAGACATTTATAAGGTTTTCAAAAACTCAGTGGGGGATTGAAAGTTATCATTTGCTCTTGAGTATGAGATAAAATAGAGAAAAAAACCACTTCATTTTTCCGGAGTTAGTTATTTGATGTAGTTATGAAAAGTATTCTTTGGAAACATTGTTATTGTAAATATGTCCGTTCTCTCATACCATTCTGCAAACAACTGACACCTAACGTGTGTATCAGTTGAGCTTGGTTCTTGAAGAATGAACTTGCATAAATCTTGGTTTTGTCCTTGATAGTACAATGCCAGTGAATGATCTTTATCTCTCTAAATTCTAAAAATCCAAACTGATTCTAAAGTTATTTAGCCATTTATTAACTAAGTTTAAGGGCTAAAGAACAAGTAGGGAAAGACAGGGAATAAATACTTTGGCCTTAAAAAGAGAACCACAGAAGGAATGGGGGTGGGGGGGGGCGAGGCAAATTCCTGGTCTTAGATAATATCTAAAGTATTATTATTTTTAAGATTTCCTAATTATTTCATGCCGGCCAAAATGAAATCTCAAAGGGCAAAGAGCAACTAGTCTTTAAAGTATTCCACTTTTTCAAAAATTCCTTTCACACATTAGATGAATTCACATTCACATTGGACTATTTTGTTGGATGGAGTTAGTGATGGGAGTTGGGAGTATTGTGCAGATGGCATTTCTCTGGTGTTGGTGCTTCCTGGTAAAGAAACTCGACTCTACCAGAGCCTTCGAGTTTTCCCTTAACTGCAGAGGCTCTCATTCACATTCAAAACATTGGATGTGAGGATGGGTTATTATTTGAAGTCTATCACCTTTTGTCTAAAGGAAGAGATTTCAGGATCATGCTGATTGTAGAAGCCAAGCTTTTCTGTGATGGAGTCATTTCATGCTGTGGTTGTCATTAAATGTCTTTCCAGGGCCAGTCATTAATTTTGTTGAAAGTCTTTTTTCCTGGTGTCCTTATGGGGAGTTGAAAGTTAGGGGAACTGTCAGCCCACAGGGCTCTGAGTTGGGTGCTTTTAACAAAGGGAAGTATCATTCCTGCATCCTCATTAATTTACTTCAGTTTTGTGGAAGAACAGAGCTCAAGACAGTGCTGAAGATCATCCTGCCCTTGGGCTCTGCTAAACCTGCTGATGGGTGAGAAACGTGGGAGGCAGTGAGCCCACTGAGAAGTGACAGGAGATGACAGGCACCAAGCTGATGTCTTTGAATGGGATGGTTCTCCAAAAAAATACCTAATGATTGCTTTTTATTTTTCTATGTAAAATTGATTTTGGGTATGCAAGCGTGTCTTTTAAATTTTTGGGATAGAGGCCATGCCAATGATGTTAAAAGTTAGCAACCAATATTTACACGACTTCTTAGAACTTGTAAGATGGCACAAATCTAAATACATCTAATTAATAAAATTCATTTAAAGGCATGCAATAAACCACACTCGGGATGCAGTTACCTTTAATTTTGGTGAATTTATCTCCTGTTGATAAGGGTATTTAGGGAGAAGGGGAGGTGTGTAGGGCTGGGTAGTCTGAGAAAGTGTAGAGGCCAAGTCAGAGACAGAGGCCCAGGGAGAATGGAAAGGAAGGGAGGGAAGGACACCGCTGGGAAAAGGTGTAGACGTTCGATCTCCCGGAGAAAATGAAGGCGGCTTAAAGATTGAGGAAAGACAAGATGTGATTACACTTGTGCCCAGAATGAGGTTATGTGGTCTTTAGAGAATATCCCCCAAAGTTGAATAATGTTCAAGTTACCAAATGCCCTGGGAAGTGACATTTATGACAAATTCTTGCTTTAAATTCTTGCTTAACTTTTTCTTTCGAATTTGACTCAAAATCCCCAGTGAGTGTGATCATTTTTCTGATGTGGGTGGCTGGACAGAAGAACCCCCCATAGTCTACAATTTTAGAATATATTTACAGGATGGCTGCTTCTAAACATGAAGGAAAAACTACAAACCTGCAATGACTCTTTGTTACTTGCTTGTAAAGTAGATTACGATTTCTAGCTGGTTAGTTACAAAGCCGGGGAACTGATGTGTGCCAGCAGCTATTTGAATAACTGACTTAGAAACATGCTTGACTTTCTGTAATGAATGATCTCTTTTACTAAGTAGTGTATTTGTTTATTTTATACAAATACAGGCATGGCTGGGTTCTTTGTGCAGATGACCTTTTCTCTCCTGGTTGAGGAACTAGCCAAGCCTCGGGGTTTTGTGGATGTCCAGGGGTCTCATAGGCACTGATCATTATTTAAGCCCACGAACGTCCTATAGTACAGGCCACGTGCCTCTATATTTGTTATTGGCAAGGTCTTAATAGAAAACTATGGGATTTTAAAAATTATTTTTGTTTTCTAAGATTTAAAATAGACGATCCATGGGGGAAAGTGACTGCAGAGTAGCATGATACAAAACATTTTGTTTCCTAATTTCAGTATTTGCCAGTAATCGTATTTTCTTTCTAAATTACAGGTTACATATGTGAGAAATGAAGTTTTGTTTTTGTCTTAAGAGAAAAATTTACAAACTAAAGATTTAGGGTATGTCCCCTCTTTACTAATTAAAATCATTGCTCAAGATTCTTTGTAAGATGAAAATGCATTAGTAGTCTTAAGTGGTCACCAACCTGCAGAAATTATTTCTTCCGAGAGTTAAAAGGGTACCGGCGTGCCTTTTGGTTCTTCTGTCTCTCTCCCTTTTTACAAACTGCCATTGGAATTGGACTCGTCTCTCTGTGTATCAGTTTTCTAATTTCTCAAGTGGGGCTAATAATATAACCCATCTCATTGACGAAGAGTTCTTAGAACACTGATACTCAGTAAGAGTTCAACTATGTAGCTATCATTATTAGTAACAAAAAGTCAGGAAGACTATCAATTATAGACTGTTTAAAATATGAATTTCTAGTCACAAACAAATAATGGAATGATATCAGACATTTACATCATCTTACTAAAATTTGGTGAGTTTCCATACACCCCTCCACCCCCAACTTACGTAGTGCTTGTGTTTCTTAGGAGGAAGCCTTTTAGGGCAATGCCAAAATTGACGTTTAGTAATGTGATTAACTGTACTAGCTAAATATAGTTAAGACGGGTTAGTTCTTTGGTAATTAGGCAAGGTTAAAATACCTCAGTACTGGTTTTCACTGCACTGCTGTCTTCCTTAGGGATCCTAGGGTCTGTGGGGGTGGCTACTGGATATTTTAAACAGTCAGGTTGCCTCTCTTCTTCCTCCTCTTCGATGTTCAGGCTTGGTGTCACCTCTGTGCCGTCGCGGGCACACCACAAGGCATCCGCTTCTCGACACTCTGGCCCTCTTGGGACGCCTGACAGAAACCCCTCATAGATATCCTCATCTTCCTCTCCGATGGCGGGGAGACTTTGGGGCAAGGGAGCCACATTAGTGTGTGCAGAGGCCACAAACTTGTCACCTAGGACTTCGGGTACTTTCTCAGGGCCTCCAAAGCCCTTTCGTCTTTTTGTCAAACCTGCACATTTGTTCTGAGTTGTCTTTCTGGGATCTTGAAGTGGTGTTGCCTCAGAAGGCCGGACTGCGGCTGAGGTCACCCCTGAGCGGGGGAAAGGCAGCAGAGAAGAAGGGGATTTGGCAGGTGCGGATGCTGGAGGCAAGGGGAGGAGATCTGAGGGCTCCTCCTTAATTTCGAGGACGATCTCCTCTAGGATATTTGGTTTGGCTTGGTCGGCTGGTAAGGTTAAAGCACCAAGCTTCTCCAATTCATCCAAGAAATTGTCCAGAGAGTGAGGCGGTGCTGGGGTCAGAGGGTTTGCTGGTGGGCACTCGGCTGTCAGACGCAGCCGCCCCTGGGCTGTCCTATCTGAGCCCGGTGAAGCTTTGTGCGTGGGAGGAGGGGCTGGTTCACTGAAAGCCAACTTAGAAACGAGCAGGGATTATAAGGTTAAAATGTAAACCGAGAAAATCATACATCAAAACACAGAGACAGAGAAATGCAGGGAAGTTGTGGTAATAAATAGAAACATATTTTACGCCGTGGTCTCGATTTGTGGATATTTTTGCGGAATTTAAATAAAATCCTTCGCATGTTAACTGGAAGGTTATCTGAACAATGAAACTCTCCTAGTATTTGGAAGGGGTCTTAGGTGTCAAATGATAAGGTAAAGCTGTAGTAGAGATAAGAAGGTCAGACAGTGAATCCCTAAGTGATTTTATCTAGGGGATCAGCTCTTTTAAACTAGGCTTCACATATGACTCTGAAATAATGTTACTGTAAAATGAAAACCAATAACGAAAACTTTTCTTATTCCCTGAATTTGTTTACTACTGTTCTTTCTGCCTGTAAGAGTGCCAAATCTTTTGAACTTCCATGATTTTTTCACTTATGTTTTGCAACGTAATTATAGCGTATGGCATAAAATATTTTTACATCATTATGCATGAATACATTTCCCAGTGAATCAATTCTGAAAAATATTTTCCAAGAGCAGAAACCCCTGATCAGAATGAAAGTAAAGATAACTACTACTTCAAGGTTTAAAAAACCCAAAGTAAATGTTTACATAGAAAGGGAACATATGATTTTAAGGGGAGTAAACTTCTGCTAGGACTCCCATTCTTTTATGTAAACCTGTGGAGTATAATTTATGAAACTTAATCTCCTGAAGTAAAAATATACTTCAGTGGATCTTACTATTATCAGTATATTTTGGATATATTGAACAAAACAGAATGGTAATGGAAATTCCTTAAAAGTAGTTCTGGAAGGGCTGCCTAGAAACATTCTAAGACATTCTATTGCTGAACTGGAAAGAATGCTACATGCTGTACGTAGGAAGGCCTTGACAGTCTGGTGGATGGCATTTTACTGTCATTCTCTCCAGGGAGATGGTTTGGGTCTGGAAGATTTTGGAGATGCATTTTCTCGTTGGTTATTTAGGATGAGACCTCACTCATGCACTCGGCACTCTTGGTCCTAAGGCCACTTAACTTTTGACTTCTGTGTCCTTTAACCGGAATGGGGCATTAATACAATTTATTTAGCTATTTTTTTAAAGGAAATATGATGTCCTGTCACCTTGGGGTGGGGGTATATAAGCCAAAGAGTCACAAAACTCACGTGAGCATCCTAACAGAAGATTCAGGTGGTCTTTAGTCCTCCTAGCACCTGATGCAAAGTGATACTATACATGTGGTCTGTTACTAGATAGATAGCCACCCCTAGCAGGTCCTGTCTATGTTCAGTTTTTAGTAAGACAGAAATTACCTAAGTCTCATTTCATAGTCTAGAGAAATTCTCTTATTGGCCAGCATTCTATCTTATGCTCTTTGTTATGCAACAGAATAACAGATTTTGAACCTCTGTGAAACGCATAAGAATTCTAGATGATTACTTTTCGCTTTCATTTTCTCTCATGGTCAGGAATACTATGTAGACAAGGAAGAAAGATCTTTCAATCCCACTGTTGTCATGACTACCACTGTCACTATTACTGCCACTACTCCGGTGCTGTTACCACGACGGCTGCCAGTATACATGTTAACAGGTTCCAAATGCTTAGCTTTACAATGGACTTGCTTCTACAAAAAGGCAAATTACGTATCTGAGATACCTACATAACATAAATATACCTATAATACAAAAATCACATAATTACCTTTCCTCCCTAAAGCATTCGAATTGGATTCAACTACACTAAAAGCAGAAATATCAGAAATGGTATCAACTTCCATTTGGATCTCCCCTAAAATAAAGATAGTATGTCAGGAAATGTGATTTAAATGTGTCAGAGTGATGCATGAGTCAATGAGTTCTTTCCTCTATTTGCAAATACCAGTTAGAAAATAGGATACATAACATTTCGTGTATTTTGGATGTCATGGCTTAGAAGTATATTATAGTTCTTTTTCTGAAAATGATCCAGTTCAACACTAGTGAGAAGTTTCCCTTATTAAGTCAATGATATCATAGATTACCAGATGGGTCGAAATCATTAAGCATTTTTTTTTTTCAAATTATGGACATAAGCTTTTCAACATATTTTCTTCCCAGCAGTGAGAATAAAACACTAATTAGTTTTTAGTGAAATTTCTCTATTTATAAATCGTAAAATCTGGTATTCTAAGAGAAAGTTTAGGAAACTGAAAATACATTTAAATCATATCCACAACAAGGATTAAAACACTGTGATCTACAGTATTACATTGCCAGTATTAATTAAGACATTATGGAAGAATTTCTTAAATATTAAATAAGGCTTTCTAGATAAATGCCTATTCTTTCTTATAATATTTTGTTTGAAGGTACAGTTGCTTTGAAATTCATCTGGTAGTTTTTTAAGATGACTGAATGGTAAATAAGACAAATATATGGTTGAAGGTTCTGATATTGTCTTTTTATCAGTAGGAACTATTGAAGGAAGGATGTTGCTCTCTAACGCTAAGCTCTGGTAGTGAAGTCAACCTACTAAAGAAGATTCTGGAAAACTTTATTATCAACCAGACACAATCTGATTACCGTTCTGTTATCCAGTGTTGCCAAACTGTTCTATTATTCAGTGATAAGGGATTTATAGCAATCACCCTGCAACGGAAACCCAGTCTTCAAAGAGTAGAATAAATAAAATGCCCTTTTAAAAGAAAATGCTTCTCTTCGGATAGTAGATTCTTAGCTCATTTACATATGTAAAATCCTTGTAGACTCATTTTCAAGGAGTAGTTTAGGTCACTGGGGATGCTCTCTTGCTTTGGGACATGAAATGATTTCATGTCTGTGATGTTGATGTTATTTTGCTAGGGCCAAATGGTTTAGTTTTCCATGTCCCAGCCTTGGTCTCAGTTAAAATTTTCAGTAAGTTATGGGAAACAAAATGTTTAAAATGTTGGGAAGTACTTACAATATTTTGGAAATAATTCCTTGGTAATTTAAAGTTTTACTCTTGAAAGTCAATGAAAAGGAGACAGAAATCCCTAAATACCATCCATGAGAAGAACACAACATATTATATATAATTCAATAGAAAATTAAGAACAATTTCACACTGTGAGTAAAGAAAGTAGAATAGCCTTTTTCTTTTTCTTTTTTGGAATAGCCTTTTCTAATCAACCAGTTCAGGAAGCAAAGTCCCTTTTAAACTACATGTTGAGAAAGGTAATTATCTTTAGCTACTGGCTCTAGTGAGACAGTGGAAATCATCCTAAACCTAATAAAACAAACTTGAGGACTCCTAAGAACCAATGACATTTTCATTCAAACTAATAAACAAACTGACTTACAGACCTTAATTAAAAATTTTTACTTTCTCTCTTTCTGTACCAAAATACCCCAAGACTTTCATAGAATTTTGTCAACTCAATTACCATGTGTTGTTGAAATAAACCATTTTGGGATCTATCTATCTACCTATCAATACATTCTATACTTATATTTACTACTTACACCTGCATAGAATCCATGTAAAACATGCATATCTAAAAATAAAATCAAGCTTCAGAAAAAAATTGAGTTTCAAAAAGCAGCTATAATTGCATACATACATACAGACGTATATCATATAGGATTTTATGATGCTAATGTTTTCTCTTTCAGTATTTCACTTTGAAAATAAAATTATCCAAATCAAGCATGAAACCTTTGTGCTAGCACCCCTCAGAAAGATTCAATTATATTGACTTGACATGGCACGCACACTCAGAAACATAACATGTACATTTTGTCGCTTTGCAATAGGTATGATGTTTTAGTCTATGCCTAACATCCCATGTCGATGATCTTGCATCAAGCTCCCAAACATGACGCTAATATGCTAGGATGTCTTCTTACCTTATTTGAACTTAAGCTGTGGATTCTATCACTAGAATAGCTGTGGGGTATTGGAGGGTCAGGGTAGTCCTCAGCACCTTTGGTTGTATTCTTCTTGACAACTTCTACGTAGGAAACAGGGAAGATGCCTTGTCTGCTGGTTCCTGGAATTTTACCTTCATACCAGTTTTGATCAACTCTTTTAAGAAGAATAACTCTATCTCCCTGCAATGAATATTAGGAAAATGCATTATAAATACAGACGTGGTAACATAAAAACTGTCAATTGTCAATGGTTTCTAATAAGCAATAGCTTTCCATCTGGGAAAGTTTGATACCTCCAGTTGTTATGATTGTTGTTTGTTGTTTGTTTTTGTCAGGGGAATGAAAATGAAGGCTCTGAGCTCATTCCCAAATTACAGATTATCAACATGTACAATACGTAATCATTCATCGATGACATTAGAATCTCCCCTAAGGATGCTTGGTTTGTGTGAATGGGCTTACACATGTTCACACCGGTACCATGTGAAATGCCTTGTATCAGTTACTTTAAAAAGCAGAATAGTTTAACAGGGAAAACCTCAATGACAGTAGCGTTATCCTATCATTGACAGGATTCGGGGAAACGACCTTCTGCAGGAAGAGCTTCAAAACAGTGCAACTCAGCTCGCTGTGATTGTGTATCTGAAATGGATTACGGAAGTCAAGCTCCGGAAGGGAGGAAGTTGAATGGCATACCGTTTTGCTTTCTTGATCTACATGTGGTAAGCAGGAGCAAAGAGTAAGGCTGGCAGGATGGGGCAAAGGACGTACCCTAGATAATCCACAGCTGTGCCCAGGGCCGACACCCACCTGGTCTGGATCAAGATCGTGTAACACCACTCACTATCCATTCTGATTGGCCTCTGCATAGAACATAACCGAGGAAAAGTAAATCTCCCTAATGTTAAAATTGCACTGATTTTCTGGGCAGCACGCTGCTGTTGCCAGGCTGTTGCTGGAGCTATAAATTGCATTGGCAGAAGCTTCTCTTTATAGTATGAAACATCAGCCGGGATGGTTCATGGAATGTTGTGTTGTCGCTGGGACGGTAGACGAGGAGAATGGGTTGATGATGCAGAACCAGGGCCGAGAAGGGAGAATGGGATGAGGTTCTGCCGGTACAAGAACCGTGTCGTTTGCCTTCCTTGCCCCTGGCTAAGGGATTCGCCAGTAGGTGAAGGAGTTCTAGAACCACCCTGCCTGGGACTCTCTAGCCTGTGCTCTGTGCAGACACGTGGTCAACTCAAACAAACGAATGTGATGGTTTAGCAAATCATGAAGATAGTTTGTTTGATCTTTCTGCGCAGAAACAAATTAAAAAGAGTTCTTTCTGGGGGCACCTGGGTGGCACAGTCAGTTAAACATCCAGTGTTTGGTTTCGGCTCAGGTCATGATCTCACGGTTCCTGAGTTCGAGCCCCACATAGGGCTCTGTCAACACGGAGCCTGCTTGGGATTCTCTCTCTCTTACTCTCTACCCCTTCCCCCCATGCTCTCTCTCTCTCTCTCTCTCTCTCTCTCTCTCTCAAAATAAATAACTAAACATTAAAAAATTAGAAAAAGAGTTCTTCCTGATATTACTAACATACTAGAATTGGATCGGTTGCTAGTGAAATTTGGGTCAGTCATGAGGCCTAGAGAAGGCTGATCAGGGGAACAGCCCTGCACAAAAATGTCTCCTCAAAAAGGCTCTGTAGGGAGAAGTACCTTCATTACGTTAGGACCGTTCCTGGATTCCAAGATAAAAGTAAATGTTGAAACACCCATTTTTTTTTTTAATTTGAATAATAAGGCAGCAGGACAAACAATATTTTGAAGTGTATGCAAGTGCTTTTCCTTTTGATGTTTCCATGTATAGAGCTCCTGGCTGTTCAGCCTGAGGCGCCCCTTGGAGGAGACGTGGAACCTGCCATGCTAAGCCTGGAGGGAAAGTCTCTCTGAGAAGCTGTGCATCCCCCAGGGGACCTCTTCTGGAAGGACACGGAGCGGTAGGTGACAGCGCCTCAGGGTGGCCTCATAGAGTCCTTTGTAGCACATGGGGGAAACACAAAAACGTCCAAGGAAATAGATAACCTATTTTAGTTTTGGAAATACACAGCCTTTCAAAAGCCCTGTTGACGACAACGGCCAGGGTACCTTTCTCAGCGACAGCTCCACGTTTGTGTCAGCATTGAAATTATATTTGGCTACAGCTTCTCCGATTTCTCCAGGCTGGGCTGGGGGAGGCGGTCTTGCAGGCTGTGCCTTCTCAGGAGGCGTGAGTTTCTACGAGGGGAAAAAAGTTATCTATTCTTGATCTGTGGCGACTTTGGAAACAGCAGCCATGGGAGAGGGAAGGGGTAGGACTTACCTCCACGTAGGAGATGGGAAAAATGCCCACTCTCCCGTGGTGCTCTCCCTCATACCAATTTTGATCAATTTTCCTGAGGATGTAGACAGTATCTCCTTTCTTAAATGACAGCTCCCTGGAAGAGACACGTTTCAGGGTTGGGTTCCCCACCCCCCCCCCCCCGACCCCTGATGTGTAGCCATTACTCTTAAGATCAACACTCTCACTTGATCTGTATTTGGCTGAGAAACGTACTTTCAGTATGGAATAATCCGTCAAGCCCAGTTACATCAGGATTTTCGTTGCAAACCCTTAGAATTCACTTATAACTTTAAAAGTGATTTCAAAAACCGAACAAATAGAAACCTCGTGTTTGATACAAGGCACAGGCAAACTGATATGAAATTGAAAGGCCAGGATGGACTATTGCTGCGTAATCATTAGTTTACTGTGGAGGAGTTGTTAGGCTTGGCGTAATGATAGATTCGCTCTGCACTGATCTTGTTAGTTCTGAAGCTAGTGAGATAGAACCTTAACTTCTCTTTCTTTCTGGCCCCCTTGGATGTGCTAAAGCTTACAATAAGGAGAATAAGTAGCTTTAGCACCGAAGCGCCATCATCAGAAAAATTTTTATTTACACGTCTTGGAAGCTGGTTGTCGGGCATTTATTTAACTGGCATATCTTGATAAGGAATTTATTTTGTGTAAAGAAAAAGATTTTATTCTTCAATGGAGCGCAGACATAAACATGTTTTAAGTCTAAAGACATGCACGGGTTGCTTGCTGCCTTTATAGCTTTTGTTTTTAAAAAGTAAAAGTATTTTCAGGACACCATCTATGCTTTTCCATTTTGGTTATTTCTAAGAAGAAACCTATATGCCTGCTTATTTCCTAAGTAGGTAGATGTGGGTATGTAGTTTTAAGCTATAAAAACATTACTTATTTTAGATAATTCATGCCTACCTTCTCATCCCCACTGCATCTGTTTTTGACGGCTTCATTATCCAGGTAACTGTCTGTTTGCTGTTTTGCCCTCGTAATTACGTTTTGTCGGAGGACACTTATTTCACATCTTTTCCCAAGAGCCCTACTTTCCTACACATCTGCCTCCCCATTCTGGAATCTTCTGCAATGTTTAGTTCAGAATCTTGAGTTGGATCGTTTATATGTGCAGAATGGATCATGAAGAGAGCTGGATATCAGATGTAGCATATTTCTCATTGATTAAAATAATTAATTGAAAAACTGTTACATATTAGGGGCGCCTGGGTGGCTCAGTTAAGCGTCCGGCTCTTGATTTCAGTTCGGGTCATGATCTCAGGGTCGTGGGATCCAGCTCCGAGTTGGGCTCCATTCTGAGCACAGAGCCTGTTTAAGATTCTCTCCTCTCTCTCTGCACTGCCCACCCCGAACCCCCTCCCACTTGTGTGCACTCTCTCTCTCAAATAAAAAAAATAAAAAACTGTTGCTAATTAAAGAATTATTGCACAGTTCGAAGTGTTAAAATCTTCACATTGAAAGTGTGTTAAATTTTCAGTAACCCTAAAGACAGAGGAGATTCAAGGAGTCTTACATTCCAATACAGCACTCCCTTCTTTTATGCAAATGCCTGATGTAGAAAACAAAAAACAAAATATTTAATGTTTGCAATCCAATAGCTTTCTGAGTACCAGGTGTGTTTTGTTTCTGGAAATGAGACTAGGAAGCTTAGCTTTTTTTTAAAAACAAGTCAATTAGAGAAAACTTTTTCTTTCAAATATGAAAAGAAATCTTTTCTATTTTTAAAGGCTTGTATTTAAATGTTTTAAGCCTTCTACATAAAGGACAGAAATCTCACTTAACAGCTTTCAAAACTGCGTCTCAGACCCAGAATTTCTGAGTCCCATAATGGTAAGCTTGCTTTCTCCCTCCCAAACCCTTTTAGAATGGTGGCCACTGACAACCTTTGGAAATGACGTTTTATGTCTTTTTCCTATTTAACAATTGAGACATTATGTCTGGTGAGTTACTGAGCTGTATCGTTAGCTGTGTTGTTAAAAAATTAAACTTTTTGCATTAGGTAAAGACAAGTAGCTTTTATTTTATTTTATTTTATTTTAGTTTTGTTTTTTTAAGACAAGTAGCTTTTAAAACAGATGTTTCTTTAAAGCAGATATGTCTGTCTCTTGTTTATAAGATGTTAGGCACAAAAAAGCACCCACATCTAGCTATTAATTAAAAGCACGTAAAAATGTGGCTGGGCCTTTGTTAACAGTCAGTGCTTCTGGGTGTGTGAGCCTTTGAAAGCTGTGTGAGTCGTCCAGAACCTCGATTTTTGTGTCAAATAGGTTAACTACACTGGGGAGTGCTCTTTACATCTCCTAAAAACAGAACGAGAGGAATATGATTGAACGGCAGTCAGATAAATGTATTTATGGTATGTGGGAAACATTTTTTGTTTTTGTTTTTTACTAACATTATGGGATGACTTCCATGGGTGATTACTGAATCGACTTCCCTGAAGGCTACAATTACACAATTAGATCCTGTTGGTTTAGGAAGATTTGGTGAAAGGTGGGGGGGGGGTGTTGCAGATAACCCTGCAGGAGGGCTGTGCCATTTGCAAGCCTGGAACCCTTGCTGACTCGGAGCTTGCACCAGGAGGACATGGCCTTGGAGGATGGCATCAGGCTTGGCAACTGGAGCAAACAAAATCCAGCGACACAATCAACACCCCAACACTCGCCTCTGCACTACACCTCACCTTTCTCTCACGGCTTGTTTTTTATTGAGCCTTGTCAAAAAGCGGTGGGCCCTGGGTGGATACCTTTCCCGTGTCATATGCCCTGTCATTCCTCAGGGGTTCATACACTTAAAAAAGCTTTTGATGGCTTGTCACAAAGAAGAAATGACATTTACATGTTCTGTACCGTTCGCTTATGAAATCGGCATGCATCATGCACGTTGTCGCACCATAACCACAGAGCAGTAATAAGGGCGAGAAGGTGGTAGGCACGAAGCAG
This sequence comes from Panthera pardus, assembly GCF_024362965.1. Lineage (NCBI taxonomy): Eukaryota > Metazoa > Chordata > Mammalia > Carnivora > Felidae > Panthera > Panthera pardus. Next base: position 16,801,640 of record NW_026526688.1, read on the forward strand.
GTGTTACTCATCTCATCAAAAAAGGAAAAAAGAGGTAAGCTTTCGTCAGGATTTTTTTAAATACCCGATTTAAGCCACGTTTGACATCTTAAATTCTGTTTTTTAATTTTTAAAAATGTTTATTTAGTTATTTTGAGACAGCGAGAGAGAGAGAGACAGAGAGAGAGGCACAGAGCCTGATGCAGGGCTCGAACTCACGACTGTGGCATCATGACCTGAATCGAAACCAAGAGTCAGACGCTTAACTGACTAAGCCACCCAGGTGCCCCAACATCTTAATTTCTAAATAGCATTTTCCTATTTAGTTCATTCTCCATCTCAGCAGCATTACAAAAATCTGAGTGATTTTATCTTTTTACATGTCTTATGTCAGAGACAGTTTCTAGAACTAGTAATATAATATGCATTTTAATGAATAAAGTATTTTGTTATTATGTATTATATATATATTATATATGTTCCGTCTAAACAACAAAGGATAATTTAATGCCAATGTACAATGATTTCAATATCTTCAATTCTAATGGAGACCAAAGTTTCTTAAATAAGGTCTGTACACATGGGCCATGACACTTCTGGGAGACTGCCTCCCTCCCTAGCCTTTCTTAACCACATGCCCATCTGATGAACAAGTTCATAAGGACAAAGGTTAAAAAAAATACTGCAGCAAAGGAGTATGAAAACACTAACATCAAAAGAGTGCAGGAGGAGGGGTACCTGGGTGGCTCAGTCCGTTAAGTGTACAACTCTTGATTTCAGCTCAGGTCATGATCTCCTGTGGGGTCCAGCCCTACTTTGGGCTCTGCACTGAGTGTGGGGACTGCTTGGGATTTTCTCTCTCTCTCTCTCTCTCTCTCTCTCCCTTTCTCTTCTCTCCCACCCCCCCACCTCTGTCTCAAAAAATAAAGAAAGAAAAAGAAAAAGAAAAAAGAAAAAAAGGACCACAGGAGACAATTTTGCTCAGGATCTCCAAGTTTTGAGTGTTAAGACGTGGAGATATTACTCGAAGAATCTTTGTACACAGTTCTACCCTTCAATCCCACAAACTATCCTGGATATAGTTGGATAAATAGGTGTTATCAAATTCTCCCAGTGAGTGTTAATTATTCCCCAACACTGAATTTTTATGCTATTCTTGACACAAAACTTCTAGAAAACAAGATTCTTTTTTAAAAAAAATTTTTTTAACCTTTATTTATTTCTGAGACAGAGAGAGACAGAGCATGAGTGGGGGAGGGGCAGAGAGAGAGGGAGACACAGAATCTGAAGCGGGCTCCAGGCTCTGAGCTGTCAGCACAGAGCCCGACGTGGGGCTTGAACTCATAGACTGCGAGATCATGACCTGAGCCGAAGCCGGACGCTTAACCGACTGAGCCACCCAGGTGCCCCGAAAACAAGATTCTTAATTCCGTTTTATTTGCCCTATCCTTTTGAACTCATGGTACACTAGATGTTCAGTGTCACTTAAAACCCAACGTTTCTCAAGAAAATTACAAATGAAAATAGAATTAGCCGTATCCCAATTAATTGTGAAGGAACCATTAGTTATAGCTGATTGCTGAATTCGCTGAATTGGGACTTAGACCTTATCGTAATACACCCCATTAGAATATTCACCTCTTAAAGTATTACCAAAGTATTTAAAGCCAACCTAAGTCACATAATGAATATTTATCTTACTTACTTAGACGTCTGAGCTTTAAAATCGTAAACAGCTTTTGCAGGCAATTTCTGAAAGGGAAAGTAAACAGTTAGTGCTAACTTAAAATTTGGATTTTTTTTTTTTACAAGAAAGCAATTTCATGTGAATTAAAGGGAAATGAAAGCACAAGGAGTGAGTAAACATATATAATGTAAACCCTCTATGCAATTCATAAGTCAACCAATTAGTTCTTCATTTAGGTATTTAAGCTATAACAGGAGTGTAATAGATGGCTTGCTCACCGTAATTACTAAATATCATATTTCCTCTTAGAAACTAAGGTAGATGGGGGCACCTGGGTGGCTCAGTCGGTTAGGCAGCCGACTTCAGCTCAGGTCATTATCTTACAGCTTGTGAGTTCGAGCCCCCCATTGGGCTCTGTGCTGACAGCTCGGAGCCTGGAGCCTGCTTTGGATTCTGTGACTCCGTCTCTCTCTTCCCCTACCTGGCTTGTGCTCTGTCTCTGTCTCTGTCTCTGTCTCTCTCTCTCTCAAAAATAAGGAAACATTAAAAAAATTAAAAAAAAGAAACTAAGGTAGATGAACACTGCAGTACAATTCCAGAGGGATCTGTCCCAGGTATAATTCTGGCTTTTCCTGGGTCAGTTGCCCTGTGTCTTATGTGTTAACACAACTCCTTTGGAATCATAATAAAAAGACTGGAAAAAGTCACGAAGGAAGCCATTATCCCTTTTACTAACACTTATTAACATAGTAGCAAAGAAATATTAGCCCAATTCTCATTGGGAAGCGAGTGTGTGGCCCAAAGTATAGGCTTGGTCATCTTGCATTCCCAGGAGGGTTCAGGAATTCTTTATTGACACGGTAAATCGGCCGTTCATCTTCTAGTCGTGATAAGATGTGACACACACTCACCTTCAATCACCCTGCACGCCCTAGCTAGCCGATTCAGCTCTGCCTTTTCTATTTCTCAGTTATCTCCTCACCCCACTCTCTTTCCTTGGGATTCCATGAATGTTAGGCAACCTGGGACATTCCTGACTTCTTTGGGGGGGTCCCACGGGTACTGGGCTGCAGGAGACACCTGTAGGGATTCTCCTGGAGCGGCTACCAGTCCCAGGCCAGCTTCAGTTGCCGTCAAACCTTCACGGCTCCAAGACGGCGTGAACCTGAGCTCCAGCCCTGGCTCGGGACCATGCACAAAGCTAGCTGGTACCTGGTTCCTAGGAGCAGTGATTTTCCAAGTGATTTTCCAGCAAAAGCAGGCCAGCAAAAATTAGGTCGAATTTGTATTGATTTGCGACACAGATGACCTAGAGCTCTCCTCTACATCAGGGGCGAAATTTGTACTGGGAAATCTCCTTCCTCCATGGGGCAGCCCAGCTCAACACTCTCGCAGAGCACGGTTGTTAATTCACGGGTGTCAGGTCAAGACTCGGCGGGGCCTCGCTGCCGGAACCGGACCGCGGTTGGGGGACATCTACAGCTAGGGTCGGGGTGCGTGCTGCCTTGAGTCCTTTGCTCAACCTCCAGGGAAGGTGTTTCTAGTTTCTCTCTCGTCATTTTTATGTTCTTGATCCGGGCTCTTTACTGGTTTTGGAAAAAACTCTGGCTGGCAAGTGCTTTATCAAGTACGTTGCAGAAAAAAAGACTCCAGTGCTATTGAACAAACTACCTCTTTTTCTGGAGTTCCTCTTCTTTCCCTCGGTGCACTTCTCCCCAGGTCAGTCATAGTGGATGAGTAACTTCTAGGGGACTCATGGTCTGTGGGAAAGGACAGGGTCAGAGTGAGTGTTCACATAATTAAAAGCCGACCTTTTTTAGCCATGGTCCCTGGTGGCAACTGTTTTCTCCTTCGGATTTAGAGACATAGCACAATGGAAGACATGGGTATAAGATTCATAGGTAAACGATAAAGTTGTGATGGAAGACACAAAACCAGAGCATCGCAAAAGGGAAAAGTATCCGAGGTTGCAGAAGTGTTATAATCCCAAATGTAACTGTTACATTAATTATGCTGCAGCACTTGGTATAGACAGTTCATACTCGCGGGGTGATGGCAGGGGTGGGGGGATTTCTCACCTCAGAGATTTAATACTTTCTATTCCTTTTGCCTCCAATTTGTAATTATTTTTCAGGGCAGGGGAAGCCTGGGTGGCTCAGTCGGGTGAGCGTCCAACTCTTGATCTCAGCTCAGGTCATGATCTCACGGTTTGTGAGCTTGAGACCCAAGTTGGGCTCTGTACTGACAGCATGGAGACTGTTTGGGATTCTCTCTCTCTCTCTCTCTCTCTCTCTCTCTCTGCCTCTTCACCACTCATGCGTACACACACTCTCTCTCTTACTGAAAATCGATAAACTTCTAAGGACATTTATAGGGCCTATAGAAGATGGAGAATTTGGACATAGCAACAATTAACAAAAACTAAGACATCTCATGGAACAATTTAAGAATGTAGTAAGGAAAAAGAAAAATAAAGCATGATGATGGCAGAACTATGGTCGTGTCCATTCCCCATGCCCCATCCCTACACGCTCTGTCCCCCTATCCCCCCACCCCGTTGGTACATAGTTGTTGAGTTTTAAGATGTCATCCTAAGGCTTAAAAGGCCTTTATCTTTTGCCTTCCCTTTTGTTCAGCTGCCTTATCAGAAAGTATATATTTATTCCAAGAAGCAAAGGGATAAAAATTCTCTAAACAGGAAGTATCCTATTGATTGCTACGCTGCTTATGAAATACTGAATTGTTTTTGTTCATCTGAAAGCACAGTATAAATAATTACATTCCCAAATTATGATTATAAGTATCTCTTAATGGTTTCTTATACTTTACACATTTGTATGTGGAAATGTAACTAGAGTCTAAGAATATCTCAGTAGTCTCTGTTACAGAATTTTACCAGTATAACTGGGTCAAAATTAGTAAATTCTTTCTCTTATCCCTTTAACAGATTTAGTTATATTGATTACCAAGAAGCATTAAAAATAAAATAAATCCAGCTACAAAGGAATTAAAAAATGCTAATTCATAAAAAGAAAACATTACTTAAAGATTGTGACTACTTTGACTATAAGACAGAATTGTCTATTTAACAGCAGGTGGACACGAGTTACATGACATATAAGGACAAATGTCTAACTGTCGGTTGTGAATTCCAAAGTCTTTAGATTTAGTAAGGTAACATGGCCACAAATATTTCAGGTTAAACTTACTCAGTTATTTTCAAGCATGAGAGAGATTCTGTGCCATATATTTTCTGTTTCTAAAATGGAAATACTTTTATGAAAGCTTTCATACTGATCGTTAAGTTGTAAATCACTTTTACTAATCCATGGCATATAAAATATTTTTCAATTGGGCTAAACAAAATTGGAAAGAGGGTATGTTATCAAAAGACAAATACCCTTCAAATGCATTTCAAAGCCCTCTCAGATCAAGTTTCAATAAGGTACTCTATCCGTACATAAAATTTAGAGGTGATTATTATCGTTGATACACTTACTTGAATAGCTGGAATTATCCAATATTGAAAAACTGGAAAAGGTAGCGGACTTATTATAAACTTAAATTATGACGTCTCAATCAGTGAAAATTTCAAATTGTAGGCACTGTTTTAAAAAATTCTAATTTGTTGTTTTTGAAGCGTGTTGTATGGTATAAATGAAAGCAAAGATAAATACTAATAAAGCAAATTTGTGCAGTGGCCGCTAACAATTGAGTCACATATACAGTACATTAATATGAAATTTGCATTGTCTTTTTTTTTAACCTATAGAGATTATATTCTATACTACAAATACTGAATTACTAGGAGTTTGCATCTCTTTTCTCTTACCTACTCCCTAACTGACTTTGGTCAAATCTCTTGTCTCCCCTGGGTCTCACTGCTTATAATGATACCTATCACCTAGGTTGGTGCCAGTGCTAATTAGATAGTGTGTAGAGCACTTTGCAATGCCCAGTGCATAGCAGACTGTTGACAATCCAAATCCCAGCAGGGAATGTTCTTTCCAGCTTCTGAAAACTTACATAGTGAACAGATGTCTGTTAAGAATTAAAAAGAGAGAGAGAGAGAGAGAGAGAATTGTATACAACTTGTATAAAAAAATATCAGAACCCCTAACAAACCTCAAAAAAAGTCCTCTGCCTTTGAACTGTTATTTGTCCGCATATTGCCACTCCAAGGTGATAATCCATCTATGAAAATGGAGTTGAGGGTCACTTTTAACCTAAATGGTCTAATTCAAATGTCAATAGAAGATTGTTTCAGCGGAAATAGAAAATAAGGTAATGGAAAGGAAACGAAAATGAATACACTGAATGATGGAAATGAGACTTCTGTCTATACAGCTTAAAGAGGTATTCACAAAAATTTTATCCCATGTGCCCTTTAAAGGTTGTTCAACAAATCCTATTCTCTTTTCATTGTCCATCAATCACTACATTGACTAGTTCAGTTTTGCTTCCTGAGTGTTTGGATGTAGTATCTTGACGTTGAATGTAAGGAATTTATTTATTGAGTGAGTGACTATCAAGTTAATATAATAACTAAGTAAAAGCTGTTTGTTAGATTATTGGTTTTGATTCATTTTACGACAAAACAAGAGTCATCAGTCTCTTAAGGATACTGATACTCAATCATGGCTTCCTTGATGGGATCCTTTTAAATTGATAAGATAAGTTTAACTGGTTGTTTCGACGTATGTTGTTTCAACCCTAACATTAAGCTACAAGATGGTTTTCCCTTTTGATTTTGAATGAATAAATTTTTGTGAATTGGTGATCACTTTAAGCCACACGTCAAGTCCGATTATCACATGGGCAAATGAGACTATTCAGGAAGACATGTTTGCACAACAAGCATTTGCTTCAAAAACACATAACGATGCCGAGTGGTCTCACAGCTTAGGAATGATGAGATGTAGGAATGGAAAATGAAAGAGCTGGATGGTGGGTGTCTGAACCACAGGGACAGAGAAAGAAAAGTTCATCCACCTTGGAGACTCCGTGCACTCTCATAGTCTTGGTGGTGGTAGTTGTTGGTGGTGGTGTCCACGTCTGGGAAAGAGGCACTGTGAGGCATTCTCCCACAATCGTTCTGGTACAATGGACAATGAATAGCACCATCTTGGGGCAGTGGGTGGAAAGGCTGGTGCACGGGGCTCCTTTTTAGAGCTTTAAGTGATGAGTTCCTCTCCGGAATATCTGGCAACAGCTCACTGATAAGACGGTGCAATATACTGTTGTCTGGCAAGCTTCCCCTTCTCTTTTCAGCTTTAATTTGGTCACAGATGTCTTTAAGGGCAGAGTCCAGAGCCTCAAACACAGACGCTTTACATTTTGCCTTGTCAGCCTGTTTTTTGGGAGTCGAGTTCTTTTTCCTCCGGAAAGGCACGGGACTGACTAGAAACGCAAGTTTAGAAAGGCCGGGGTCCGTTTCCTGTCTTCTGGGCTCCTCGGCATTTTCGTGTTTAGCTCTTTCATGTTTCAGCATTGTGGTAAATCGGGTGTAGGAGGCAGGGCATCTGCCTTTGCAGGAGCTGATGAGGTGCCGGTGGTGGTGGTGGTGATGGTGGTGGTGATGGTGGCTGGATCCATAAAAGCTCTCAGAGGATGTGAAGGAAAAGTGATCAAAGTCACTCTCGCTGCAAAAGGACGACCCTTCCACGTGGATGTAATCACTGTGGTCAGACACAACTCCTTCTTGGTCACTGTCGGAAAACTCCAAATGAGTTCTCGGTTGCTCGTCACTGGTGACTTCGATGTGAATCGGCACCAGGGTTTTGGTCTCGTAGCTGCGTTGTACGTGAGAAGGGTGTCTACTTTGATTTTCTTCCTCCAGCAGAGACTCGATGGAAAACCGCCTCTTGGGACATAAACCGTTTTGTTGGGGTTCTAGGGTTATAGGAGAGAACATATCATCTCCTAAATTTGGCATGGATTTTGACTTTTGAATCAACTTCTCAAATTCAGAAATGCGAGTGGGGACCATGTCCCTGGGCACCTCCTCAGTGGAGGACTGACTCCAGCCATGGAGCAGGCCCTTGTGTTGCTGTTCGTTTTCATACTGCAGGATTCTGGACTTCACCGAGCAAATCACCTCTGAGTTCATCAAATCCTTGCGATTAATGCGGTGCATCTTCTTGTACATTTTTAGGAACCCTGGGGCGTCATGGGCTGACCTGTGTCGGAGCCTCGATCTGCCGTTACCACGGCCCTCCTGGATGTAGGGGGATGTCCAGGCCCCAGGGCAGCTCTCCTTGGACTCCTCTTCACATAGCAGAGAGCCCATACTTTCTGACTTGGCTTTTGGGTCAGGGAAGCTGTCACAGTCACCATTTAGGAGATCATCACAACTACGGGATTTGAGTTTGGGGGAGACTGTCTCTTCAGTGCTGCTCCAGACCTCTGCATTTTGTCGGGCCATTTGCCAGCCGTTCTTGAACGTGATGGCCCTCTGTGAGTCACGAGGGACATCCAAATGCTGCTGCCTCTTGTAAGCGTTACAGTAATCTAACTCATTGGAGGGGTTGCCGTTGAGTCCTGAGTAACTATACAGGGATGGACACATATCATCCCCACCTTTTAATCCAGGCCAGCGTGGTGGAAGAGAGACATTTGGAGAAGTTAAAAGGTTCACAAAGAGGAAGCATGTCAGTTAGCATCAGATAGCATAGCAGAGGGAAAGCAGTTAGCATGGTTTAGTCTAGACACGGATTGTTACACATGTAGCTTCAAGTTTAGAGGAAGAAAATCCTAATTCTAAGGCAGGGTAATACTTTTTCAATGAATGGAGCTTCGCAGATATTAGGGTTAACAAAACCACATATAAAGAGTAATTAGTGTAGCTTCGATACCTATTTGTATTGTGTTCATACATCTTTCCGCAAACGAGGTATGCCAAAACCACAGAAGTACCTCGGAAGCTAATAGCCTGACCCGGTGTAATTTAAAGGTTCACCAATTAAGGCCAAAAGCGGTAGAGGTTTAATCAACTGAATAGGGTCAGGATTTGAGTCTCGTTTGATTTATAATGGTAGAGAGGTAAAGAGTAATTTATAAATTTGCATTTAGTTACTACTTCCGTAACTGTATTAAGTAACTTTTCGTGGGCATTAGATAGAAAAAGCAACAAGACAAAGCATTTTCCAAACTTGTAAAATCAAGATGCTTTGAAATACTGCTGTTAATATTTCTCCAAGACACACAGTACAAGCTCTTTAAACATACAAATTTACCTCATTCATTGCTCTACAAATTTACCTCATTCATTCCTCATTCATTGCCTCATTCTATGAGGCAGATTCTCTTAAGAGTAACTGGATATAGTATAAAATTCTCATCAGAGGTTAATGCATCTTAGTTTTTTCCAAGGAGGTTGTTTTTTTTAAAAAAATAATTTGCAATTTGATAATAGCTAAAACTGACCTCAATTTAGAATATGTTTAGAAATACTCTTTTCTTATGCTCTGCTGCGTTAACTCATAAATGAGAGGCCAAATTAACATCCAATGGGACATTTTCATCTTAGAAGGAAACCTGATGAGGGAAAATCTCTCTCTTGATAGTTCCTGTCTTACAACCTTATCCAAACTTTGCAAAAGTAGATAAGCACATCAAGCAGATATGTAATGTTTGGGAAAGGAAGTTGAGTCAACACTCCCTAGGGTAAAAACAAATATGTAAATTAATCAGAATCCTTTTAATTTTTGGGTGCTCTCCAAGCATAATGAATCAATGGTATTTCATGACCTATTTACTATCTTAAAATATTCATTTGCATAAGTGAGTGGAACCTGATAAATGTATGTCTGTTAATTGGATGAAAGGTATCGTAAAAGGGGCTCACTCATTCTGAACCTTCCAGGTAGTAGGCCCACTTTTACTAGGCCATGGAAGACGGCTAGTGACTCCCACCTATCCGGAGTCCAGGCATCCAAACCAGCCTGTGTTTTGCACACAAACCAGCTACCACTTAGCTTTGATTGCCACATGGCCACGCTTTTCGTGCTTACGTTTGATACGTGTGGCCGAATCTGTGCTATTTAGGGGAAACTTCTGTTAGAGCGCAAGTTCTTTACGCATTTCAAATTCCTTTTGTGTTCTGTTTCAATGCCAGGAGATTGGGGAAGATTTCAGGGCCCCAAATTAGGTATGGCCTTAGGTACCTGTAGATGCTGGTTTATCCTCAGTCTCCATCTTGGGAATATTCCCGTTACCACAGCAATAATGCACTAACCAGTCTTCCAGAGACCTGAAGGAGACTTGCCCTCTCTCAACACAGCTCACTGAACTTCCAGAGAGGAGAGAGGCCATATGGAGCAATGGCTTGGTGATATCTAAATTTTCCAAGTATGGCTTGAAACCAGTTGGTTCTTATTAGTGGACTGTTCTGAATCAAACACCATGTTACACGCGTAACGTGGATATTCTACTATCTATGTGAATGTTGGCCAAAGTATAGAACAGATGACGAAAGAATAAACTTCCGTAAGTCAGACAAAATTTTGTCTCGAATTAAATAATTAAAAAAATCAAAGTACGTTTTAGGCAACAATGTTCTTTGTTGCTACTTCTAATTCCTACTCTATAGATGTGATTAACTTTGCTAGTTGTAGGAACTTTAGACCATTTTTTTAAAATACGCAAATATTTATAAATGTAATCTTTTAATGGCCTGACAATAAATTAGGTACTCTGAATTTGTTCAAAAAAACCACAAATGATACATTTGGAGGACAAAAGCATTGAATATGCTAGATGATGGAGTCCATTAAGCCACTCACATAGCTCACCAACCTGACCTAGTCTGTGTAAAAAGAAAGCTATTGTTATGAAACTGGATTGTATTCAAGACACTGTATTTAAACGCTAACTATCTCTGCACGGTTAATCTTGCCCAGCTGTCACAGGTAGCCTAGGTTAAAACTAAGCTAGTGAATTGCTTACCCATCAATCTATGATTGCTCACCTTTTGCTCTTGACGGGGAAGAAGGGGAGGAACTTATGAAGGACTGGGTCAGGGTGGCGCTTGACCCTGGGAGGTCCGCTCGGCCTGGGCTGGTCCTGCGTGCACCGTGATCCAGGCCCCTCGGCTGCCCCACCGCAGGCTCGCTCTTCCTCCTTTTCCTGAAGTCACTAGCCATGCTCGTGGCACTAAAAGAAGAGATCAGCTTCAGTCAGGCTGCTGTTAGAGGAGGCTAGTATGTGAACCAGAAAGACTGATGGAATGTGCTAGTGACAGTGGTACAACTCTTACCTCTGTTCCCCCGAACTGCAGTTTTCAGAATTCATTCCTTGCTATTAAGTGCTATTTCTTTATCATCTCTTTAAAAATATTCATAGACTGTATTTTATTATTTTTTTATTAATTTTTTAAATGTTTATTATTTATTTTTGAGAGGCAGAGTGCAAGCGGGGGAGGGGCAGAGAGAGACGGGGGGCGGGGGGAGACACAGAATCCGAGGCAGGCTTCAGGCTCTGAGCCATCTGCGCAGAGCCCCATGCGGGGCTCGAACCCACAGACCTCGAGATCATGACCTGAGCCAAGTTGGACGCTTAACCGACTGAGCCACCCAGGTGCCCCTGAGACTGTATTTTAGAGGAGTTCCAACAACATGACTATATCCGGGGAAGCGTGCCCGACATGAAAGAAAGGACTGGAAAAAAGGAAGTCACCTGATGAGACAAATTCCTCTTACCCCAAGGTTTCCCTACGGCTTTTCCTACCAATCTTAGCTTGAAAACACTTACACTGAAATTCTAACATTTTCCCAGTGAAGTGATGAATGAATCACGATCTGACCAGCAACCAAACCGTCTAAGGAGACTTTCATCCGGTTGTATGAAATGGTGTAAGCTGTCTATAATGGCAGGACATTTTTATCACGGTCTCGATCTGAATATAGGATCACTCAGGACAAACGCTAGTGAACAAGGATACACATCACGCGGCATGCTGTCTGTCCGATCATTACACAAAATTACATCAGCGACAGCAGGAACAGCAACACCAGCTCCCACGAGGCAGCAATACACAATTGCTTTGCTGCCGTTTCTGTCTGCACAGCCCACACGCAAACCTGCGAGGTGTGCACGTTACCATTATTGCGTAAATAAGTCGATGCAACACACACTTTGCAAGCATAGAGTTGGAGCTGGACCTCAGAATTTGTCTTTGTTCTTCTGAAGAGGATAGCCGTCTTTTCCTAGACCTGTTTTTGCCGTCACTGTCCTGTCACGGGAGGGTCTGTGCACAGTCTTAATAGCAATCTTAGGTCAGATGAGAACTCTGAAACTCAAATACTTTAGGAGTGTCTATAGATGTAAAAGATATGAGAGGAATTTGAGGAGCCTTTTACTTAGTGACATTGATGTCACTGAATGGCCCCCATGAACCCACTTTACAAAGGACCCAATTTACAAAGTTTTTGACTTAACGCCGAGAGAAATCTGTAGAAGGGCAAATTTATATTTCTTGTTGGTGATACAATATGGCTGAGAGTTTGTATTATTCACTCTTGCTAGTGAGCTGTGTCTGAATTTCGGTAATGCTTTCAAGTCAAGTGATATTTAAAGCCTATCAGCAGGACTTAACCTTGGTGAATTCGTGGGACAGTTAGGGGTAGTTCCAAGTTATTCTGGCTCAGTTCTGGTTTGTCTCTGCTCCTTGCTAGCTATGTAAACTTGGTAAGTAATGAAGCCTAAGTTTAGTGCGTTCAGACCTAAGGTGGGGAGAACAGTACTTGACTCACCGTGGTGTCTTAAGGATTGAATATGTTTATGTACTTAGAATGTGTGGTATATAGTAAGCCATTCTTTATTGGTAGCAACAGTGTTTTTGATTTGTGCAGTCAGAGTATAATGAACAAATATGTATAGAACATAACTTAGAAAATTTCTAATAATTTACACATTTTTTCAAATATGCCATCGTAAGTATCATCTAATAATATTGAAAATTAGGGGCGCCTGGGTGGCGCAGTCGGTTAAGCGTCCGACTTCAGCCAGGTCACGATCTCGCGGTCTGTGAGTTCGAGCCCCGCGTCAGGCTCTGGGCTGATGGCTCGGAGCCTGGAGCCTGTTTCCAATTCTGTGTGTCTCCCTCTCTCTCTGCCCCTCCCCCGTTCATGCTCTGTCTCTCTCTGTCCCAAAAATAAATAAAAAAAAAACGTTGAAAAAAAATATTGAAAATTAGATGTTTATAGTTCCCGTTTAAAGAAAAGAAAACTGGATAGAGAGGAGATAGGGAAGGGGAGAATTTCTTGGTAGAGGAACCCAGAATTATTTCACTTAGTTTTTATAAATTTTTGAATATGCTGATATACAGTGATGCAAAAACACAATAAAACAACTTCATAAAGTATGGCGCTTAGAATAATAATGACGGGTAACGTAATCTTCATTATCATTTCACTGAATATTCTGGTTGCATAATGTAGTGACATTCTTACCTAGTGGGTCTTTCTAGGCTTCTGTCTATTGAGGATTGATACAAGGAGGCCTGTTAAGATAGAAAAATAGTTCCATGAAAATTTTTACCAAGGTAAAATTTCATTTGTCCGTGGACATTAAATTAGGTATCCTAAAATGAATATTATAAAAATTGCGATAAAAATACCATGTATTTTGATCATAAAATGTCTTTCAAAGAGAAATCATGCAACTCGATTTCTACTTTCTTCCTATCTACTTTCTCTTTTGATATAACGCGCTGTATTTCTCTTTGTAACTCAAACTATTCACAAACCAAACATTGCCTGGGGCAAAAAAAAAAAGTTGTTAACTGCTCCTTCTTGTAGGAAATAGACTGTAAGTAGGAATCTTCTACATTAAGGGATGGTTTGTTGTTTAAAAAAAAATATTTGTAGGCATCATTCGACCCTTATACAACATAAACCTTCTTTATAAATTTTTTTGTCATGTTGCCAGGCGTTACCTTCAAAGTATAACATTTGAGCAGAACTGAGACATCTTTCCTCTGTCAACACAGAGATGGCATTTTAATAATACCACCGAATTTGGTTTGAAATTAAACTAAACTATCTGGTACTTAAATCAGGTACAGACTGACATCTTTCAAATTAGTTAAGTTCAGGGTTAGTTTAAACAAATGATTAATGAACCCAAATATAACCTTTTTATAAACAGAAGTGGACTTTTAACATTTCCATGAGAAAACCAATTCTCCGTTGTCCATGGTTGTAGGAACAAAGAGAAATAGATAATGCAAAGTGACTCATAATTCCAAATACCTGTTGTACACACCATTTTCATACCCCTTCATTCTGAACAGGACAATGAAACAGATATTAGGCAAAATTATTAGATATGAAGTTTTTACTCCCCATGGCCATCTCCTAGAATAATTACTGAAATACCTAAAAGGCAAGAGAGGATCTGTTTTGAGCTCTTGAACATTTGAAATGACACTGCAGAATGAGCGAAAGTAGTTATGGTGCGACGTCTAGAATGTATAGGAAAATGTATACAAGTATATATGTGTAAGACTGTATATGTGTTCGGGCCACATTTGATGATCCATTATTTATCACAAACTTTGGTCTGATGAAGAGCTGAAATTCTAGTTTAAAAATGGCCTTCCGTATGAAAGTTTAAAAACGTCAACCCAAAAGGCAGGATTTGACAGATTTTATTTAAGTTCCTATCACACAGAAATATTTAACCAGAGTGTTAAAAACCTACTTAAGTGGAAACTAAACCACACTTTAAAACCCATTTCTATAACTTTATTTTGTACTTGTAAATCGGCACCAATTAACCAATTAAAATATTAGTATGTAATTTTGAGATTCTTTATGTAGATCGTCTGACAAGCCCTCTTATGAATAATTCTAAAGTTGGTTCTGTTAATTAATATTTTCATTTAATTTCTTCTTACCGAATGCGAATGGAATCTTGCCCAGAAACAAACAAAAGCACCTTTCTGCAGGAGACTATGGCCCCTCCTTTGAGACAGAAAAGGCATAGTCTAATGTTTTTAATTCCTAGAAAATATTTGGATTCCTAGGTTCTCGATAAATATAAAATTAGAAGAAAGAAATTTGGTCCACTGTCTGATAAATGTACATAATTACTTAACTTGCCAAAGTCTGAATCGTACACTGGAAAAGTGAAAAAAATAAACACTAAATAAGAGGGAAAACAAAGAAGGAAATGAATAAAATATTCTGATTTAGAAACATTAACTCCACAAGTCTGCAGAAGAGCAACATCAAATAGCCTCAGAGTATTGCCATCTGTGTAGAGCACAGCATTCACGGAAATGACAAACCACAGTTGATTATCAAAAAGTGTCAATTTCAGAACATCCCTAGGGTGACCAGAGATTTTGAATTGCCAGCTTGGGATGAGCCTAAACAAAACTGTAACATGAGAGAAAACATAGTGTAAGAAGTGAACGCTCTATACTGATAAATTTATTGTGTTTTAGACTTAGGCAAAGAAATGACAATGATTCCTCCTTGTGCTGGTTTCCATAATGCAAAAGAAACTGAAACCAGTTTTATTTATAGTCAAAGGAAGACATTCGATATTAAATTACAAGGAAACAGGAGGAGGTGTAGATAGATGACCAAGAGAAAAACTTGAATGATAATTATATAAATGACACTCATTCTGAAATGGAGATTGTGTCCAGAAAAGGGGTTAGCTATTTTACCTATTATGATCTACTATTTACATATTACCATTATTTTAACATACCTAAATTAAGTTCATTCTGATAAAGTATGGACACTGAATCACTCTTTCTGCTAAGTGATCGTGTGATTTAACTTTGCTTAGAAGTCCTTAATTGTTCATCATTAATGCCAGTTTCTCAGTTGTATTGATTAAAAAGTTTGTTATTCATGGCATATGCTAGGCACTTGATAAATGGTAGCCAGGGTGATATGTAATCAATTACAAATTTTACCAGAAATGTTTTACATAAAGATATTAAAGATAATATCTAGTACCTTAGCAGAGTATTTGTTTACACTCTGAAAAACCATGATGTGAGAGTAATATGCTACAGAATCGTACAACACTCCTTCTCAATTCCAAAGAAATAATGGCAAATCAGTTAAATCATCAGCAAAGTGCTTTTTTTTTATGTGATTTTTTTTTTGGGCCACTACCATAGCATGTAGAATGTATAAAATTTCTACAATTTTTAGCCCAAGTTATTGTGTAATGTTAATTATAGAACTCATTTTACAAAAATAGTTGACAAGGAATAGTATTAAGTAAATAACTTGTTTCTGAAAGATTTGAACTCCAAATACATCTCTTGGATGTGCTAAGAAGTGTGGTATAGAGGAAACCTCATAGAAGTGGAGGTTAAGAGATCTATGTTTTATTTTTAACTTGCCACCCTCTTACCTTGTGATATTGGACATATATGTTTTTAATTTTGGGGCTCTACTTTTCTTGACTTAAAAATGAGTGAGTTGGACTTGGTGATCTCTGAATTTTATTTCACTTCTCTAAGAACCAACCACCTTAAAATCATCCTAGAACTATCTGACCAAAATATCAGAAAAAATATCTGACCAAATTGAATTCCAAAGTAAATTCTTGGGCTCTTCATATGTTGAAATGATACCCTTTATTCAGATGTGAAGGTAACATAACATACAGAATAGAATTGCTTGTTGTATTTGATTGTCTTTAGGCTATAGGCCTGTCTACAAAACATAAGCCTCTAGAAATGACTACATTCAGTAACCTAGAATGCTCTTGATTACTCTATTTTCCTTTTTATTTAATATATAAATATTTTGATTAGTTCTCTGTTTTAATGTACACTATGATGCATAATTTAGAATTGCAAAATTGAAGCTTCAGGAAGTTGGGTATTTTCTTCTGAGACTGTGCCTGCAATTCCAGTTGTCACCACTGTGTGTCAGTAGTACTTCCTGAAGCATAGGTATCTTAGTAGTTTTATTTTCTAGTTGCACATTTTTTTGTTTTTTACCAAGTTAAGACTTTTTGATGAAAATAAGGTATTTATTAAGTGTCTTTGTATATATTTAGGACCACAGAAAATCTGTGTAAAACCAGTTTATGCACTTTGCTCCCATTCCAGCTACTTCTAAGAATTCCCACACAGAGGCTTTTATATAGCTGATGTTTAGCAAAACTGTCACTTTTGCTTATGTCAACCAGTAAGTCTTTAAATATGCTTTCCAAAATAATTTCAATTTTCTTTGCAGAGAGCAGGATAAAATCCTTTGACTCTGGAATGTTTCTTCCTTTTTCATACTCTCTTTGACTAAATCAAATAAAATTTGACATTGCCTGGAATTTTTTTTTTTTTTTTTTGCCTAGCAGATTGTCATGAGTGATGGCAAATGCATTTCATCTCATATGCCAGTCATAATCTATTATAGTGGCAGCCTGGATTATAGCATTGAGAAGGATTAGTAATGCCTGTCAAGGGTGTTGAACTGGGAAATTGTGACATGTGTCCCAGTTGTTTGTCAGCCCCATTCTTGATTTTATCTGATGCTAAAATCCACAGATTGTATGTAGGAAAATGAAAGAATTAAAATAAATTTTAAGAATATGTGGGGCATCAACACGTAATTAAGAATCTAAACTGTCATTCTGCACCTCCAAGCACGATGATAAAATGACTCTGCCTAGTATTTTGTGCAATCTGATCAAAACAGGTAGTTGATATATGCGCTAAGAGTGCTACTTTTGATTTTTTAATGATCACACTCCAGGACTATGTTGAACAGTTCCACTGAAAGTTATGGCTGGCGTGATTCTTCACCTACATTGCAGAAAGAGCCAAAACTTTGGTATAATTAATGTCTAAGCAATGATACTGTATACGACACAAGGGTGCAAAGGTGGGTGCTCCAAAATAGCTTAGACCCTATGGTCAACTGTTAAAACGCGGATGGTTCAGAATCACAGTAACGGCTCCTAAGAGAGAAAGCTGAAAAAGAGAATAATTTGTTTTTACCTCATTGGAAACACCAGAAGAATGATCTTGAACATAGTCCAGAGGCTTTTTAGGAGGCTGGGTGTAGATGCACCACATAAGCAGAAGTGTAGAGATGGAATATGGAGGAGAATCAATGGCAGCAAGGAATGGACATGTGGAAAAGGTGACAACAGTTAGAAACTGAGTGCTGACAGCATCAGATACACAAAAAGAGTGCATGAATGGAGCAAAATGGGGGTGGCCCAGGAGGAAGGGTGCAATGTTCGTAAAATACTCTCAAGCACTGGGCAAAATTACTAGTGGTTTGATTAGTAAATTTGTAAGTTCATCTCATCAGATCAAAATGAGCACTCCTAGTCTCTAGCCACAGAGGAATGCGAGGTGTATTAAAGGAACATTAAAGGAGCAGGTGGATAGCTGGTGAGTTTCCATGCGTGGCTAAAAATGACTATAGAAAAATGCTGATAATTTATGCTCAGAACAGAAATCGGTATGGTCCCTACAAACCACGTAATCAGTAATAACAATCCGCATAAAATAAAGCTAGAGAATTTTTATTCCTCTAAAATAAAATGCATTCATGTGAATACTTGGATACAAATTAGGAAAAAAATGAGAGAAAACACTTTTCCTGTTAAGTATAGAAATTCTAGGAAAAATCTTTTGGCATATATTTATTTACAGTCACTTTTGATCCAGTTCAATAAGATAAGGAATCTAACCAAGTGTCCCTTGCATTTCAATGGACTAAAGGGATGACTATAACCACCCCCCACCCCGCCCCGCCCCGCCCCGCCCCGGAACCAATATATGGTCACTTTATGAGTATGCAAATCAGTACGTGGCATGGTAAAGAAAGATTATGCTCTCTGATCTTCAGTAAAATTCTGTGCAGTGGAATAACTGGTATCTTAGAGAGTTTAAAATCCAGTACCACCAGTAATATAAAAAATACACTGACAAATAACAAATGCACAGCTATTGGTAGATAGAATTCCCCAATAAAACTTAAGGAAGGAAATCGTTATTTAAGGCTTAGGTTGACTATCCCAAGCAGACTGTGCAGTTCTCGTAAGGTCTGCCTTTGGCGGGTTTGGGGACAAGATGTTTCACTAGCAAAACTAGAAATCAAGGTCCACAGGGGTTATTTATTTTTCTCTTTCCCTATATTCCTGTGAGTAAATGAGTATTTTATAGTGGGAATATACTGATAATATATTATGGTGGGAATTGCCCAGAGTTTTTCTGTTTGTTTGGTAGACCCGGGTTTAACTTCTGACTCGACCACTTACTGTCTTGGGCAAGTTACTTAACCTCTCTGGTCTCCGCTTTCTTCTTATTAGAGGGGCATCCAGAGGACTCACTGAGACAGTGAGTTCAGAACCCAGCGCTCTCCAGGTGCTTGGTCGTTCCTCAGCAAATGGGAGCTTTAATAATAGTAATTACTGTTATAAATGCCACAGTACTTCCTGTGATTGAACGAGACCAAAAGGGACTGTAAACAAATATGAATCTTCAATAAATCTGCAACAGTTGTCTAACTGTTCCAGGACAAGACCTGTCTCAGCATTTTGAATTTGTTTGGATAGAAAGTAAGTCTAAGGCATGGTGTGGGGCAAAGAGAAGCTGCATAGGAGGTGTCTGGGCATGTTTAACCCTTCGGTACAGAAGTGAATGTGGGCTCAGCTGTACCGAATTTGCATATGCAGCACAGGTTCGGCTCTTGTTCTGTGAATGGCACCTATCTCTTCCGAGGATAGTATGTTTTATCAGTCAAACAACATTCCCCTAATTTTCTTACATTAATAGTCTGGCCTCACTTACCGGGCGTCCAAACTCCAGTTCTGAAAAGAATTTATACCAGGGCTCATTTTCTAAATCTATGTCATCTGGATTTATGCGATCATTCTGGAGCAGATGTGAAGGAAAAGGGAAGGAAAAGGCACACTGAGCTGAGTGAGGGAAACGCCGTGTGGTATGAAAAACACGCACGCGCATTCGCACGCAAACAGGCACCGACTCATCCAACGAATCTCAGCAGGACGAACAAAGGAAGTAAAGTAAAATGAGTAAAATCAGGATATGAAGATGAGCTTCGATGGCATCACCTAGGCCCCTAGTCACTTTCTCTGTCCACCTCTGTCCTCTCTTTTGAGTTTTCTCCTTAGCTGGAGGCATAAACCATGAAAAACTCTGTGAGCGAAATGAGCACGGGGAGCACACCTCAAAGAGGCTAACTTTAGCCTATTAAAGTTAAAATAGACTCAACTAAGCCACCGAGGAGCTCATCCGGGTGAGTCACGCCACCGCCCCTGCCCTCACTGATCCCAGCGTGTAAGCCTGCAGTCTGCAGACAGTTTGCTTGGGTGCAGATATAGGGAGAGCCTGGCGGGGAGAGGAGGGCAAAGGTGGGGAGCGGGGTGAGGGGGAGGAGTGAGAGGTGCTGGGAGGCGGTTAGGGGTCGACTGGCGTGAAGAACCTGGGGTCTAGTTGGGAAAGAAAGGGGCAGCAAGGTGGAGGTGGTGGTGAGTAGCTGGGATCTGATTGTCCTCTTAACCTCTGCAGAGTGAGGGCCACCCCTGAGCTTCCCGAGGGGCATTAGATAAGGTAAAGAAGGAAGGAGCTCACCCAGATGGGGGAGAGAGCCGGGGTGCGCGGGCTTGGAATGGGGAGGCCAGTCCTGGGCGGAGGGGAGGGGCTACCAGTTACTCCTCCATGTGGTGA
This sequence comes from Panthera pardus, assembly GCF_024362965.1. NCBI lineage: Eukaryota > Metazoa > Chordata > Mammalia > Carnivora > Felidae > Panthera > Panthera pardus. The sequence goes on from NW_026526688.1 coordinate 16,821,988, forward strand.
GACAGAAAGAGGCTTCCGGCCAGGTTCCCTTGGAACAGGTGTCGGAGTTGTTGGGAGAGGGGGCTGCAAGAAAGAGGGGCGAAGGAAACACTGATTGATTAGATGGAGGTTCTTGATGCCATGAAGAGGATGTCAGCTAGCAGGAGGAAATGTTTCAGAAAAGGCAAGATGTCCCTTGGGAGACCCAGAGAACTTAGGAATGGTCTGGAGCACTGACAAGATGTGAAGACAAGGAGCCTCCCAGAAAGTAAAGAATGATCATGCTTAATGAGCTACCCCAAGTATCCACTTCTATCTGTCTACCTTGAGCTGGAGAAATGGATTTGGATGGGGTTGGGTTTTCACAGTAGTTGGCTAAGGGTGGGGAGAGGCTGAACAATGGAGTCCCACTCTGATTTGGTTGACACGCTGGTTTAGAGAAAAAACCAATTTTTATAACCGACTTTCTCCCCTCTGGTGGTTTCAGAATATTGTATTCAAGATAGAAAAACTAGGAGTGTTAATATTAGCAGTTGGAGAAAATACATACAATTGCTTTAGTAATAGAAAAAAACAGACGTGGAACATTTGCTTTCTCCAACGATATCCTTAATGCTTTTGCATAATATATGCTGATCAGACTGATTCAGGCTGGCGATTACATACTAAATGAAAATGCTTAAAGTATTACAGATGGGTTATTGCTTCTTGGATAAATTATTACATGACACTAATCAAACATGGTACAATTTGACAGTAATATTTTAAGTCAGGCGCACACACACACACACACACACACACGCACACCAGCGCCCTAAAAGCCATCCACCATGTCCAGAAGAGGACATGTTCTTGGTAACATTGAGGGCTTTGAGATATTCCACATTCAAACAAAAGCGATTATTTTGACATTAGCTTGTCGAAGCCTTTTACTGACTTTTTGAATTCCCAATCATTTTGTTAATAATATACAGTCTGTGTGCAACGATCAGTTATAATCAAAGTAATTTTAGAGATGTGCTTTTTATTTCAATATTTTATAATAGGAGATTATAATAGTAGCTATAGACAATGAGGGAGAAATTTGAGGCATCGTAACAAAATAGTGAAAGGGCCTAAGTTCTCCAAAATTTGCAATGGTCGTGATGATAAAGACTGGGTAGTAACTCTGGGGATTATTTATGGTGGAATGCTAAGTGATAAAAGCCAAATATGATCATGTGCTTGTACAGCGTTTGCACTGATATCACGAAGTCTGTGTCTGGATGAGCACAGGAAGAAAACACACACATCCACAAAGAAACCACAATGGTGTTCTGGTGTTGAGATTGTTCTTTTCCTTCTTTTAAAATACTATTTTGCTTTCCTGTTATAATGTGGAGAACATCCTGTAATTACTATGGGAAATGTTGCAGAAAACTTGATTCAATTTACACTTGATTCAGTAGGATAAAAGGACTCACTGAGGTTTCAGTATTAGTAAAATACTGTTTTTCTCCAATTATCATTTAGATAATAGCTGCGGCTTATGACTATTTTATGGAATAGTTCTATTGGAGCAGATTTTTGGGGTAATGGGTATTAGAATTTTCTAGTAGTTTTTGTTGTGTCTCTAGAGGCCTAGTACTTCTTCCAGAAGAAAATCAATCTTTGGTTCTTTCAAATGTCATTGTTTCTAGTATTATATACTTAGTAATATTACTAATTCTTATTCTATAATCTCTGCTTTCATGTACAGTATTTTGTTTTGCTAAAGGGAGATAGCAGTTTCTCTTAGAGGAAACAAATTTGTTTAAAAGTATTTTGAACAGCAGAGGGCAGCAAATTTACTAAACACATAAGTATATTTACCAGTGGTTACAACTTCACTTTGACTTCCACCTTAAGAAACTGTATAACCAACAGATATACAAAATCCTGATTTATGGAGATATATTTCTGTGACAGAATGTGGAAGAGGGAGAATATCTACCTTCCTGCATCATATCTTAAAATGACAGTGTTTCATGAATTATGGTTTTGTAGATTCAAAATTTAATTTATAGTCTCATTGGGCAACTATCTAGAGCCATGCCAATAGAAATGAGCAGAGAGAATGCCTCAAACAATGGTAATTGGCAATTATCTATAACTTTGGAACTTAATGAAAGGCACATACTTGAGTACAGACTTGATGGTAAAGAAATGCAAATGACAGAGCAAGAATTGTCTTTTCACTGTGGTTGACCTATTGGATCCCTTTGGTTCCGCAACAATGTCATGTATTACGTAGCCATCTAGATCCATGGCTGAGGTACATAGAGGCCTCACAAAAGTTAGTGATACATATACAGATGGTCAGCCAGCAGAAATACACAAATACACACTCACAATCTCACTAAATCGTGCATCACCTGGAATCTCAGGTTCCACGCGTAACCTGAAAGTTCCTTTGAGTTGTTTGACACCAATGGGAACACTGAAAAACTCACTTAGGAAGCGTGGTTATGCTTTACTCTAATTGCCCATTAAAAACAACAAAAAAGCAGATATACCGTTGCACATCTTTCTAACCTTTTTGGTTCTCATTTTGAAAAACCCAGCAAATCTGTCCTTAAAACAAATGTCATGTACCAGTGCAAGAGGAAGTATTTAAGAAAACCTAAAACTATAAATCAGACAGGATTCTTATTTAAAGGCAACCAGTGGGGAACACTTTTTAAAGTTTTTGTGTTTTCTATAGTTTCAAACCATTTAGTTGCTTTTGGGGTTATAGAACTCTACGATTCTCCGTATTCTCATTGCAGGCATAGAATTTTGATGTGTTGTTCCAAACGAAAAGAAGTGCCAACGTAACTTAGTTCTTCAAAATTTATGCTCATGAGAGTTTAAAGCTTTGATGGCATTCACTACTATGTTTTATATTTATTGTGGTTCCACAATCGATGATATACATAATTGTCAGCTGGGATCATTCCTTATGGTTCAAACCATCAGATAGAACTCCCCAAATTTTTATACTTTAAGCTTTGACAATCTTCACTGATAAGGAAGTGTAAGTTCACTGAGGGTTTGCATTGCATTTCAACCCTGCACAGTGCTTGCGATGATTTTTTCTCTCTGCTTTTATCATTCTGTGCTAAGTTGTTGTAGAGAAAGGTAATATCTTCATATTGTTTTCTATTTTATCATGTATAGAGAGGTCCTGAGTAAGTGCTTACTTTACTTTACTTTACTTTACTTTGGGCTCACCTATAAATATATCCAAGCCAGATGGGATGTCAAGTTTTTATCAATATAATCTCAGCAGAGAGTTTTGTATGATTGCCTTATGGAATAAATTGTGGTTCAAGTCAGTTAAAGATAAATTCCTGGTAATTGCAAAGTACGTTTGCAGATCAAATGTTAGGCCCTTTTAATCAGTGTTTTCAAGTTTATAGTCAAATGAATATCTACATGCTTCAAAAAGTTGCATTGACCTTTACGTTCCTGTTAAAAATAAAAATGCGTATTTCATTGATTCCTAAAGAAGAAGGGGATCCCTTTGGCCAGAGTCTGGGTAAAGACTTTTATTCAAATAGTAACACCTCTTCTGCCCACCTTGTCCTTACTCCATGGAATCATGGAATTTGTGAGCCACGGTCACGAATAGCAGTGTGTCAAAGCTATTGTGTGTGCTGTGATGGAGACCCACTGTGCCTTTTGTCACTAAGAATGTATCGACTTCATAGAGAAGCAACAAAACAGGGATTCTGTCTCACCAGCTTTATCCACTAACCACAAGGGTAAAACCTATGTTCTTTCATGCACTTATTAGTTCGATGGCTATTCACTAAATGAAACACCCATCATGTGTGCTAAGTGCTAGCGGGCTAGGTGCTGGGGATACAACGGGTGCACTAGACATGGTCCTGCCTTCAAGGTGCTTAACATCCAGTGAGGGACACAGACAAGTAAACAGGCCATTACTATTCAGTGTGTGAGGAGGAAATGTGTGCTACAGACACACAGGAGGGAAGCTTTACACCCGGGGTGGAGGAGTCAGTGATGATGCCCTGGGGAAAAGAGACAAGGCCACGGGTGAGATGGGATTTTCCAGTGAAGAGAGAGGTGATGGAAAGAGCTTTTCCCTCCTGGTGGAGAGAAAGCCTGTGCAAAAGTCCAGGAAGGCAGAAATTGAAGGCTGTCTGTCTAGCTGGAATATGGTTAGTAGGCAGGAAGAGATACGAGGCTGAAAAGGTCAGCAGGAACCCAGATCACAAGGTTTTTTGGAAATTACATTAAGAAATTTGGAGTTTGCTCTAAGGATACTTGAGAGCCAGGAGAAAGTTTTGAGAAGGAAGTTTTATAAAGTTTCATAAAGATTGCCCTAACTGTGGGGCGCCTGGGTGGCTCAGTTGGTTGAGCTTCCAACTTTGGCTCAGGTCATGATCTCATAGTTCGTGGGTTCGAGCCCCACATAGGGCTCTGTGCTGACAGCTCAGAGCCTGGAGCCTACTTCAGATTCTGTGTCTGCCTCTCTCTCTCTGACCCGCCTCCACTTGTGCGCCCTCTCTCTCTCTCTCTCAGAAATAAATAAGCCTAAAAGAAAAAGAAAAAGATTTCCCTAGCTGTGGTGCAGAGACTGGACTGGATAATTAGGGAGAATAATTGGGTGGCTGTCACTGTAATCCAGGCAATGGGTACATTGTGGACCAGAAGAAGGGTTATCTGTAGCATATGTCCTAGTGGTAGGACTTTGAGATCTTTGGGGGAAAAGGGAATCCAAGATAACACTTGGGAAGACTGGGCAGAGGAGGGGGTCATCTAGGAATTCAAAAAGGCAACAGAAAATTACCAAGAGGTTGTGTATAATTTACAAAAATTAAATAGGAGAGGAGCAAAGGAATGCTCACACACCATCTTGGGGTAAAAAGATGCGGGAGAGCATTCCATTGAAATCCTGAAGTTTTGTCTGTGTGCTTTTACATCACTCTCATTTAGCAAATCTGCTCTTCATCCTCTGTATCTTGTGGGTATCTTTAGATACGCCAGCATTGTACGTAAACTACATCAGTATATAGCCAGTGTCTGAGATACCACTGTGCACTTAGCCTTTTGGATTGTTTTCTAATTTAGAGAGCCAATGAGAATGAATTTCAGGATCGATGAAAAGAAAAAGAGGATAATAGCTTGGTCCTAGAATAAAAAAGCCTGGCCAAAATTACGTAGACTCCTAGCCCAAATCCTTTTTGCATAATGCTGGCCCCCAGCAAAATTGTTCAGGAGGAGTAGAAATGTTGATTCTTTCTGTCTCTCCATAAGGTATCTATTCTCATTTCCTTCCATTCCTTCCCCTCTTTTTCCTGTGGCTGCAGAGCCCTGTCTGTACCCAAATCTCCAGCAATACAAATACTTCCAGAACTTTCGGTTCTTCTTAAAATACAAGTCTGACTCTGCACACCCATTAAATGAAAGACTCAAAGTTCCTCAAGATAGAGTCTTGTTCACTACTGTGTCCCTAGCACCATGCTTAGCACATAGTTGGTGCTCAGTAAATGTTGACTGAGTAAATAATAGAAATATCCTGGTGAGGAAGCTTCTAAAATCAATCCTGTTGCCTGAGATCACAGCTACTCAAGTGTTCCAATATAATCACAATGTTCTTATGCATTCTTAGAATGATTATTAATGAGCCTTTTATTATTTATATTTAAATCGGAGTCTCATTGTTGTGCATAATTATTTTGCTGTTTTCAATTTTATGCAATGGTCACATTGTGGTTCACGCAATTCTCATCCCAGACATTTCAACGTGTCCTGATATTCAGTCATATAACCTAGTAAATGGGTTATAAGTTTGCACTAAGCCTGCAAACCAGTGGTGTTCCTTTTTTTTTCTTTCAGTTTTTTTTTTTTTTTTTTTTTGGTGAAGTTCTGTTACCCTAAAAGATGTGGGTTATTTGAAGAAAAGCAAAGATGGCTTAGATAAATATTATGCGTGAATTATGTGATTATAAGGTTTTTGAACATGTTTCTCAAGAACATAACCATAAGTACAGGGTTTCAAAAGCTAAATGCAGGATGCTTATGTTGGGTGTGGTAAGGCAAAGGTTTCCAATCAAATTTCAGGGCTGGCCTTGCATTATATATAATAATGTGCTTTCTTGGATACTCTTAAGGGAGTAAACAAAGACAACTCTCCTTTTCCTGTTCACTGACACCACCCCAAATTCTTCTAAGGCAAAGAGGAGAGTAAATTGCAAATGGCTTTCTAGAAGCAGGTTTTGATAGAAATGCAAAGGAATCATAGTTTCAAAGGGATCCTGTGGGCACTTATCTAGGAAGGAAAGCAAAGGACTTGGAAAGGAGGATGGAGGGAAATAAAAACCAAGACCGAGGAATAACCTGTTTGTTAAATTGCTCTTTGAAGCGGCAAGTGGCTCTTTTCAAGTTTATATCTCTTTTTGTTTGCATACATTAAATAACTAGCAAAATTTCTGCAAAGTTAAATATAATCTTGATCCATTAGATTGACAATCAGGAAGCTTGAGGCTTGGTAACCTGAGAGAGATTTAATAAGAATCAATTAAAACAACTGTTTGTTTTTTTTTTTTTGAAAGGCATTTCAGAAATTTCCCCTTAATCCAAAGAAATATTAAGCAACAGATACGGAAGCCAAGGGATGGAACTGTGTGGGTTCATTTGTATCAGAGAGACTAATGAATGATTTTTCTCATTAGCAATGGAGACTAGCAATTAAGACTAATAAGACAAGCCATTAGTTACGAATTTTTTAAAAAATTAAGCTCAGGGCCATGATGAGGCCCAGCTATAGTTATATGCAAATGGATCCCATATTTGGTTGGTAGGGGCAATAAATTAGAGCGTGTGTCTTCAATTCTCAGGCAATATGCACGAATCGTGATACAAAATAAACTTGATTTTTAAATAATGCCAAATACATAGATTACGTTTGAGACAAAAATTACTAAACGATACAAAATTCAGGTCTACTTGGGAACCCAGAAGCCTAGAGAACTGGCATTCTGTTGAATGACAAGTGCTTACTGGTCTTTCGTGCTGCAGAATTGATGACTTCCCAGGTTCATACTCAAAAATACTCCTGGGCTCAGAACGAAACTTTCTTGTGTCCACTTTTCTGTCTGGCGGATCCCAGTCATGCCTAGAAATAAACAACAAATTACATATAAAATAATTCTCTATGCCCCAAGCTGTTCTATAAAACCATTGGCTATCTGTTTACAAAGTTAATTTTAGTATCGAGTTTTAAAAAGTATCTCAGGATAAAAAGTTAATCTGCATAACATACCCCATTTATATGTTGTCTTACATAAGTGATTTAAAGAAAGACTTTTATTTCATATTCTATTTTCCTCTATTTTTTTTCTCTCATAAGCGACTACCCTGCTGGCTCCGTAACTCACACGAGGGGTTTACAGACGCACATGCTGCCAGTGATCTGCCTGTAAACCCTTGGGATCATGTACAAATAGCAGCTGTGTATACTTGTGTTTAGAATAGGTGGCGGTTATGCTCCATTGAGTTACGTGAGTTTTGCACCACTCTGTGACCGGGCATCCTTGATCCAAAGTGACAAGGAGTGATGCACACGCCATGTTTCGTCTTATTTACCCTACAAATGGCATCCCAGTGTGTCTGTGAAAAGGACAAAAGTGTCCCTTGGATCGCCATCCAGAGAAGCAAGCTGTGTGGTAGGGCAGAGCCTCCTTTGGTCTTACCCTTGAAAAACCAGAGTGAGACAGCCATCCTATTGCATAAGAGACCTTGGAAGCAGCTCTTTTTCCTGAACTAATATCCTTCAAAAGGCGGTCACCGAGGGACTTTGAAAGTAAAGCTTTTCTAGGTAGCCAGGGCTATAGAAGGCTTCCTTTGTGAGGATCTTTTTTCTGCGAGAAGAATTTTCTGACTATAGATGGGAGCAATTCTGACCCATGGAATGAGATTAAATTCTCACTCTGAAGCACATTGGAAATAGAAATGCTTTAAGAGACAGGACAATTGGGGACAAGTCCTGGCTTACCAGTAACTGATGACTGATATTCAACAGATGTATTTTGAGCATCACATGAGACAATGTATGTGAAAGACGTCTAGAAATTTTTAAGAGATTATCATATTTCTTAATGAGAGATTTATTTCCACTAAACATAGAACATATAATACATTTAAATTTGAGTTAATTTTGGTTCTCTTTAAGTGGCAGAGATACGATTTTGTATCTAGACAATTATGTCTCAAATTTAAGACATCACACTTACAAACCTATAGTTTATCACGAGGAGATTGGTATTAAAGTGAGGATCTCTTCATACATGATGTATATCTATTTTCATATCTCATACCCAATTTGATCACCAGTTACTCTTAATGGTACAGTGGCATGTTGAATATAATATTTATGGGATGTTTATGATAGGTGGATGCTTAAAAATTAGTACTGATGCTAAATAATGCTTATTTTTTCATTAATTGCTGTATCTCATGAGCTATGACTTTAATCAGAGCTGAGTTGGGACATACTGGCTATATGAGCTGAATAATTTAATTTTCTAAAACAGTTGATTTCTCTCTAAAATGGGTTTAAAGTAGAACAAACCTCATTGAGTCATTCTCAGAATTACATGATATAATCCAGGAAAAGCACTTAGCATAGTGCTTGGCTTATCGTGAGCTCTCAATAAAGGTTACCTATAAGTAGGATTATTAGTCATAATCCTAATTTAAAAAATGCACAGTAACAGTATGTTTATAAATTTTTATTTTCGTGTAAATAGTTTCTATAAAAACATTTCAGTGGGGAAATGAAAATTAGTATCATCTTGAAAAGCTGGTATAAATGAGTCACAGATAGACACTTACTAACTAATGCCTTATTTATTATTTATGAATAATTTTGCCTGCTTTCAAAGAGAGGCTTTTGTGTATGAGAGGGGAAATTTTAAGTAATGAACAGACCTAACATTTTGAACCTGAGGAAAATGAAAACGGCATAATCTCTGACATGCTATGCCAAAGGAAGTACATGTCCGTTATTTCTATTTATTTATCTTCTGATATGCATTTATTGATCAAAAAGTAGAGATTGTGCACATGTTTTTTTGTTTTAATTTTTTAATGTTTATTTTATTTTTGAGAGAGAAAGAGACAGAGTGCGAGCAGGGGCGGGGCAGAGAGAGAGAGAGGGAGACACAGAACCCGAAGCAGGCTCCAGGCTCTGAGCTGTCAGCACAGAGCCCGACGTGGGGCTCGAACTCATGAACCACAACATCATGACCAGGCACCCTGAGATTGTGCTCATGTGATTATGATATTATGAGCCAAGATTGTGAAAACGTTTGGGGCGCCTGGGTGGCTCAGTCAGTTAAGCATCTGACTGTGGCTCAGGTCATGGTCTCACCCCTTGTGAGTTGGAGCCCCGCATCGGGCTCTGTGCTGACAGCTCGGAGCCCGGAGCCTGCTTCGGGTTCTGTGTCTCCCTCTCTCTCTGCCCCTCCTCTGCTTGCACTCTGTCTGTCTCTCTCTCTCAAAAATAAATAGACATTAAAAAAAAAAAAGATTGTGGAAGTGTTTGTCACAATCCCAATAGGGGAGGTCAACATGGCATATATGTTGACTAATAAGGTTATACACGCAGTATCTTGCTAAGGTAAGCACTGACTCTTCTACGGAGTGCCATCCGGGCTTACTTGTATCCTAAACTAAACAGAGGCCACGTCTGGGGAAAATGCCTTACTTTTCTGTCGAAGATCGATCTCTTGGTCGAAGTGGTGGAACTGGAGGAGGAACGTGCGGGGGAGGGATGGGGGAGGAGGCATCCTTAAAGACATCAGTGCCGTTGTCGGAGTGGCTTTTGGAGAGGGGTCTGTAGGTCTGGGTCTTTGCAGCAGGATGTGACTGAGCGCTGTAGGGTGAGTTGTACAGGCCTATCACGAAACACAGCACAATAAAACAAACAGAAGCAGAAAAACATTTTAAAAGTGCATTAAATTGTTTATACCTCACAAAACATCCAATGATTTTGCCCAAGTTTTTATTGGCAAGCATATTCATCACGCATGCATCAGGCGGTATGTTCTTAATCGATTTATCAATATTATTAATCTATTAATCATTATTAATATATTAATTTATTAGCGATAGGTTCTGTACACAATCATTGATTGCAGTAAATCTTTGACAGTCATTTTTAAATTAGTAATGATTCAGACTGGTATTAGGTATAAATCTACAGATAGTCAGCAAATTTTCTCCTGGATAATATAAACAAATAACATAGTTAAGGTTTCAGGAGAAGATTAAAAATAGTTCATAGAACTGTTTCCAAATATCTTCTATTACTTTAAAAGCTCTGATTTACCTGTGATAATTGACATGTTAATTGCAATCACGCAAAATATAGTTTTTCAATTTTTTATTTTAGTTTATTTTTTTTTTACAGAGTATGCATGAGTGGGGAGAGGGGCAGAGGAAGAGGGAGAAAGAGAATCCTAAGCAGGCTGCACGCTGCTCAGCCTGGAGCCCAACGTGAGGCTTGACGCAGGACTCGATCCCACGACCCTGGAATCATGACCTGAGCCAAAATCAGGAGTCAAGATGCTCGAGAGACTGAGCCACCCAGGTGCCCCAGTCAAACAAAATATTGAGCAAGTTGTATATGTGCTGTGCAAGGCTCAAGGACACAAAATCCTCAGCAAGCTTGTTGTATATCTGAGGAAATGAGACACGAATGGAATTGTGATTGCAAATAATTGGTAATCTGACAAAGGCCAGATGAGGAAAATGCATATGAGGAATGAAACATTTTAGAGGATGGTGGATTGGTCAGAGAAGATATTATGGACCAGATGGCACTAGGATGAGCCCTGGAGGACTGGTTTGGGTGGGTCGGGGAAGAGGGAAGCAGAGATGGCTCAGGAAAAAAAAAAGAGGCAAGACATAGCACAGTGGGACTCAGGGTTTGTAGAGAGGGAAGAGGCTAGTTACAGTTGCTTTGTCTACCAATTAAACGGCAAAACTATCTCAAAAGGGCTCTGCAAGGTTATATGTAACTATTACTCTTCAATTTATTAATTACTAATGGCTACAGAATTTCAATAGTAAAGATAATAATAAAAATTCTGAATTTCCTGCCACCTCAGACTTGTGAGTTAAGTCACTTTTCACTCATCTGCTTCTCCTGAGGGTCCGTACAACTTGCCATGACAAATGGAAAGACAGTGTCTACACGTACTGCTTTGCTTGGGTTCCACGGTCAGACGTCAACTGTACAGCTTGTTAAAAACATAAGAGGCCCAAAATGGAGTCACTTATGCTAAGCACCCCCGTCACCCAGTGGAGACTTAATTACAGTTTTGAGCAGAAATGGCCTCTTAAACCAGACAGTCAAGCATCGCCTGACCAGCAGGAGTGAGGTCATCTCACTCACAGACCCCTGCCCTCCCCTTAAAGCAAAAGGAACCTTGCAATAATCTCCTTTTTTTTTTTTTTTTTTCCTAGTGTAACTTCCTTGTTTGGCTCCCTTCTGCCTATAAAAGCCTTTCATTTTGTACAGCTCCTCAGGGCTCCTTTCTATCGGCTAGATTGGATGCGGCCGCATTCGTGAATCGTGGAACAGATCCAATACTATCTTTAAAATTTACTTGGCTGAATTTTGTTTTAGAACAAGCTAAACACGGGAGGTGAGTTTGGAGTACCTGTGGCTTGGGATACAAGTTGAGGGAAAGATTTTACTGGGCTTCCTGCTGTCACCTAGAAGAATGAAGACCTAAATATCAGAGGTCTTGCAGCTTGCTAAGCTCGTTCTGCCTGTTTTTTCTTCTCTGTTTGTCTTTGGAGACTCCTAGCAGAGTCCCTGACAGTTAAAGGGCCTGAGTGCTGGCCTTCAGGCAGCAAGGAGGGAAGAACCTTATGCAGGCCTGAGGCCAGGCTGGCCAGGGGACCCCTTACAAGGGTGCAGGTGAACAGCCTGAGCCTCAGAGCCTGCTCTCAAGAAAGGAAACCGTTCAACAGTCACTAGCCTGGGGCTGAGTGGTGACAGGAGGCCCTATATAGGATCCCCTAATGTGACGTTTAGGGGAAAGGGAAGCATTTTGTAGGGATCCCTCACTCCGGCCCTGCAACCATTTCACAAGATACCAATGCCCTCAAATACAAGTAGAAAACGCCCAGAATTGAAGTCATGCCATTATGACTGTTGGCAACTCTGAGTCAGAAAAGTGGCCTCAGCAGAGTGGGATTTTTAAAAATCCTTCAATGAATGGTTGCATTTTGGGAGCAAAAGCATGGACAAAGTCACAAAATACTTTTGCTTGACTCGTTTTTTTGTGAAGTGTATCTGAAAGATCTTACGCAATTGTGATCACTCTCTCTGCTGATAAAAAGAGATCTTTATCTTATTTTGTACCCCAGTTACAGTGTGTTCTTTCAAGCCGTCCTTCATACTTTGGTTAAACATTCCTGAAGCTGCAAATAAACGGACAGTGTGAGAATGAAGGAGACAAAACAGTATTAGTTCTCATTTCCATGGGAAAAGATCGATCCTTTTGTTATGCATGCTTTGAGAAAAGAAAAAAGAAAAGCATCCTCTTAATTGTCTACACTGAAAACATGCGCTCAAACAGTGGTAACACAGTGAGTGGGAAGTGATTCCAAGCATACGGTATTCATTGCGAGCAAGGAACCCCGTCCTACCTGCATTATATGTATAAGGAGTATTATACATGTCTGTGTCATCATCTAGAAAATGAAACATAAATATCATGGTAATACACGTTCGGTCACCATATCGTAACAAGACAGTAGAACTTCAGAGAAACAAAAACAATTTGGTAGAAAACCAGGGTCTCTTGCCTGGTGCATAACACCATTTTTCGAATTTTCTAATACTGCTTTGTTCCCGAGCTGCTGCGGTTTGACCTCGCTGGTCCGTAACGTATTTGCTGGGTTGCCCTCTCCCCAGCATGCAGGGCCAGGGCTTTTTCCTCACTTCCTGGGCCAGCCTTCTCTTCTGAATCATGAATTTCCTCCGGAAGTGCTTTCGAGATCTTTTGTCAAGCTGGTGAGACCTACCTCTGCTTTCTCTCTCTCTCTCTCTCTCAATCAGCAGCTGGCATGGGTGGACAGAGGAACAATGACAGCGCCACACCCCACACCACGCCAGACTGTGGCTGGGGAGGGAGGAAGGGACCAGAGCACCTGGCACCCCTCCAGGGTCACCTAATAAGAGGCTTCTTGGCAGCTCAGGGGTGAGGCAGCAGCTCAGGTGTCTGTGACTTGAGGACGGTAGAAGGAAAACAAGGAGGAATGTTGAAAGAGGGACCGCCATGGAGTTGCTAGGGTCTGAACGTTTTTTGTGAACCTGAACTCTACAGGAGGCTACACATATACCCTTTGGCCTGGAGGATCCGATCAGAAAACAGAACAACACACATACCCGGCTTGTGTACCATGTGGATCTGCTTGAACATCGTCTTGTACCAGTCCTTCGGTCTGTCAACTGTCTGTAAGAGAGAATGTTCAGTAGTTACCAAACCGGTGCTGAGTCAACACTGCTTGCCCCTCCACGTTTTTCTTTCTACAGTTTATCTTTTCTAATAGCAGGTTTCTGTCTGTGATTACAAAAAAGAACAAAAACCTATTTCATGATGACAATACTAGTAACTTACCTAGTTATGCATGAGGTTTGTAAGTATGTTACCCCTTTAGGCTGAATTTAGGCTGAATTGGGACATTATATGCTGTGGCCAAATCGCACTTGTGCCCAGCATTAGATAGTTGATATTTGTACAAACATATTTATATAAAATGCACTGAATAAAAGTTGTAGTGTTGTAATAGTTTGTTGAACTCCTTTTGGTGCTAATTATCATTATCCTTCAAAACATTTTCGTGAGTGTTCTGTTGAAAACATCATTTTTAGAATTAACTAGGGAATATTTTTTACTGTATTCTGATCAGCTTAGACTTAGAGAAATAAAAGTATGATATTTACTAGCTTAAGTTCATAAAACCCCGAATGTAGTACAGTCAAGGGTCCTGCGGTAAATCTAAAAAAATGTAGACATTGTTTAAAACTTTTTTTAACATGATAAATAAATGTATGCAGCATTTGCTTTGCTAAATTATAAATTCCTTGAGAGTAGAAGCTCTTTCCACATGCCTGGATTAGGACACGATAGAAACTGGGTTGTAGTGGAAAGAAGAAATTAACGTCACCTCAACCTAGATTCAAGTCTTGCTTCCTTTAATTGTTGTTTCATACTTCCTAGCAGTATGAATTTGGATCATTTAGGTAAGCTTTTAGAACCTCAGCTTGTCCTTCCTAAGATGAAATAATTATATCTACATCATAGGATTGTGATGGAAATGGAATGAAACCATGTATATAAGACCTAAAACAATGCCTAGAATGTAAGAAATGCTCAATAAATAGTAACAGTCAGTAAGGAACATAACATATTTATAGAATAAAATAATGAAAGAACCCAGGTTATTGGATGGAATTCTACCTGATTACATACCTGTGAAAGTAGACCTACACTTTTATAATCGTAATTAAAGATTTTGCTTGGCAAGATCTTTATCTCAACGTTTCCAGAAATACTCCAGCAAGAAACCCAATCATTCTGTATATAGTGATAAATACACCAGATTTTCCAAGAGCATTCTCTTGATATAAAATATTCTGTTAGGACTGCCACACAAATATTCTTGTACTTTTTAAAAGACTGAGCGTTCGTTTAGATTTTATATCCTATTTTTTTCCCCTCAGAAATGTGGTAATTGCATTTTTCATCTGGAAATTGAGGGTTTTGTGCCGCATCTAAATTTATTTTGGTCTCTGAGCATACATGGTTCTGATAATCACAGCAAATATAGATTAATATTAAGAGCTACTTGACTTTGTTCTGAGTCACCTCTTCATTCATTGTAGGCTCTTTCTACATTGGAAAAGCTTTGAGGAGATTGTTAATTGACCTTATTTTCAAATGATGGGAGCTGGTGGGAGGGGTGCAGTGATGAATCAGGAGTTTAGTTATTATTGGCTGATTTAAATAAAGTGGCTGAACATGTATCTTTAAGGGACACTTTCATAAAAGATCAGTTTCTCTTTTGTTAAGCTCTGTTTCCTTTATGTCTTCAGCAATAGAAAATAAGATGTAAGTTGGTGCAAACATGTTTCCCAGCCATACCTGGACACAACCAATAGCAACAAGGAAGCCTAAATAAGTGACTTATATCCCTGTATATGGCAGTGTATCTTGACAGACAGGATTTTTTTTTTCTTCACTTGCTGGAGGGCACATATCAGGCAGGAGCTTAGTTTTGCCATCTGCTAGCTTTATATGGTGAGCACAGAGATGCCAGGAAATGCCCGGTGGTTGGCAAAGAGGAGTATGAAACTGGTATAGGGCAACACTAAAACTCTTTGTCCCTTTCTAAAAGAAGCACTCTGGGCATTTGAAGTTTCTTTTATAAATGGCATCATGGACATGTTATGTCTAATACCGAGATTAAGTAAATAGAAGTCTACTCAAGTTTAAGGAAGTTTGCTTCTGTATGTGTCCTTCAAGGTTACTTTGTATGGGCAGTAACTACTAGCAATTCACGACTCACTTGTTTTCTATAATCTTGGCAGAATTCACCTGGATTTTACTTTTCTACAGTTTACAAAGTATCAAAACTCGGTGTTGATTTATCACGCAGAGATTTCCAAAAAGGGAAAAGACACATATTTTCTACGTACGAGTATACAGTGATTCTATTCTATTTTTGCCCCTTTCCAGCTTTGAAAATGCTCGAACGGTGTTATATTTGAACTAGAAAAAAAAGAGTCTTGTATTTCACTTAACTAGCTGGCTTTAATTAGACAGCCTCCTGGGATCTGAACCCCAGCGATTTTTGTTGTTGTTAAGAATGGCAGTAAAAGGCTAACCCAGACGTCCCAGGTCACATGAGAGAGGGCAGACTGGGGAGCCTTCATTCAAATAACTCAAAGGTACATTTGTTGACTTTTGGCTTTCTAGAGTTTCTAGCTTACAAAATTCTGTTTCCTTGGTATAGGCTGGTTGTCTAAAATGAGGCTACAACATGATACACTGAGACAGTACTGCCTTTGGTGGATACACTGAGCAGAAAGTCCATGTAAAGCAATTTGAGTCTGATAATCATTACTCTCTACACGGATGAGAAAGAAAAACAACCTTGGAGATTCTTGGCCTGCTGTGGCTCAGAGACGGCCTGACTCAACATTTATAAACACAGCTATACTTGGGGATGTGCTTGGCGAGGCTGAAAAACGGGGAACGCAAGTAAGAGTCTTCACAGACCTGTACCTTGTGCGTACAATTTTAAAAGTCTAAATAAGAGCACAGCTGTGCCTAAAAATTACGGTTCCTTATAGGGAACTTCTGGGTTGCTTACATTTTATTTCCTATTTTACAGAAGGGGAACCAGCATTGAATGTTTAGTATATGTATTTGCATATGCATATCTAAACATGCTTTTGATTTGCAAGTAGGCAGACCACTAGAATTTTAATATTACTTGATTTTCACTAACCTTTGACAATGTCTGTTATTTTTCCTTTGGAAAACTAAGAAGCAAGTCTTTGCTGTTTAAGAAAATTATGTCGGATGGATAAAAAAAACTGGTCCAGCTTTTCATGTTGTTTCTTATATATCATTCATCATGTTAAAAACACACCCAGAGGTCTCAGACACTATCTTTTCAGACAGAATCTACAACAAGTTAGAGTCAGGAATATCCTAATTTGTGTATATACTATGACTCGAGGGTCGATTAAGCAAAACCAATGACACCATACCTGTCTGACACTGCATCCCTACGTTATTTGGAAAAAAGATTCCAGTTAAACCATTTTGAGTCAGAAACCTTCAAAGGGAAACAAATGACCAAACACCGTCACCAGAAACATGCAGTTGTCTTAAGACCGTTAGTCACAATCCCTGAACTTTTTCTGTGACTTAAATATGACAATCATCAGTTCCAACATAGATTGTTAGGACTTGATAATTAGTCACATTCAGCGTTCCCAGAATCTAGTGCGTCTACAGCCCCATCAACTGCTGTGCAGGTTGACTTTCTGGCTTGCAATTCTGATACAGATGCTTGGAATAATCCATTTTTTAACTCTTCTCTCAGAACGCGCAATCCCCATCTATGAGAAATGCAATCTTACCACTGCTTTTTTTTTTTTCCTGATCTCTTTCCCATTCGTTTCCTCTATCCACTATTGTCTTTGCACCCCCTCCCCACCCCCAGCCCCCAGGGTTTGCATTCCAGGGAAGCAGCTCTTGGCAACACCCCTGCCAGGTAGGCAGGAGTATGCAGCCTGAGCCCTCTCCTTGCAAAGCCCCCCAGTTCACCTGCAGACGTGCTGCGGCCCTCATCCTGGCTTCCAGAGTCTTCCTTCTGCCGGCTAGCACAAACCTTCTCTGCGAGTAGACTGGTCAGTGAGCAGCTGCCTGCCCGGGCTCTCAGTAGCTGCCTTTGCTGCTGCTGAGCTTTGCCAGAAGGGGCTGCCCTGACACACTGAGCAGTGCTTTGGCAGAGTTTAAAGCCAAAAAAAAAAAAAAAAATCCAAACACTTTCACTTAATATCCCTGAGGGCTCACAGCAGGCACAGCTGAAGAGG
This sequence comes from Panthera pardus, assembly GCF_024362965.1. Classification (NCBI taxonomy): domain Eukaryota; kingdom Metazoa; phylum Chordata; class Mammalia; order Carnivora; family Felidae; genus Panthera; species Panthera pardus. The sequence continues at coordinate 16,839,626 of NW_026526688.1, forward strand.
GACACTAAAATGTGTATTTTTCTTCACAGTTTTTTTTTTTTCTTTCCATGACATTAACTCCCTTTGCTGCAATCATCTCACCGCCCAGCTGCCAATTCACGGCTCCCAATCTCCTGATGTTAACACACATCCATTTCAAGAAACAAATCCCTGGTTTATTGGCAAAGCAGTCAAAGCATTCACCTTGTCTCGTTCCTTCTCCTTTCTCTCTATTGCCCTAACGCTCCCTGGAAGAGGTGAAACAAAACAAAATATACCTTTATTCAACAAAACTCACAATCTTCGTGATTTTCAATTAAGATGCAAACACAGATTCTGTGATTAGCTTCAATCCACAGTTCTTTTCCTCTTTCTCTGCCACATACAACATAATATTCACGAGAACTCAAATGGCATAGAGGGCAATCCTCGTTATATAAGACCATAGGAATGCACAAAGCCGTTGACAATCCGGCCTTTGTAGAGCCTGGGCATAGCCCTGCAGCCACCACGCTGGCATTTCCTACCGTTCTAATTGCGGTGGGGATTCCGGATTCATCCACGGGCCCGATCCCCGGGTAGTGGGGGGCTTTGATGACCGTCACTCTCTTCTCCTCCTCTGAGGATCTGTACAGTGGTATGGAGCTGCCCATGGTGCCGTCCAGAGACTGCGCGTGCTGGGGATAGGTCTCTGTGGAATCTGCCGAGAAAATTTGGTGACATATCATGTATTTGATGCGCAAGGACTCATAAGTATAAGCCTCTTGTATATTTATGCCAACTGTAACGTAGAATCTATTTCCATCGCTCTCTCTTTTGACCCATTTACCTTGCATTCGAGCCACTCGTTGTTAGCATGTAGGTATATACCCAACAGAACAGTAACAACAAGATCCTGTCGTTGTCTGAAGAAGGAGGAGGGGGAGGGTGACATTTGTGGAAGGACCGTGTGGCCGTGTAGCAGCCACTGTGTTAAGACAGTACTTTACATCTATTAGCTCACCTCACCGTCCATTTAATTAATTAATTACTTTTTATTTTGTTACTACTTTTTAAAAATTTATTTATTTTGAGAGAGAGAGAGAGAGAGAGAGAGAGAGAGATTTTAGAACACCAGCAAGGGAGAGGCAGAGAGAGAGGGAGAGAGAGAATCTCAAGCAGGCTCTGCACTGTCGGTGCAGAGCCTGACTCGGGGCTCGAATTCAGGAACTGTGAGATCATGACCTGAGCTGAAGTGAAGAGTTGGACACGTAACCAACTGAGCCACCCTGGTGCCCCGTGGGGGGCTCCGTTTTAGAGACGAGGAGGCAGACCAAGACATTATCTTTGTGTGAAGTTGCTGACTACTGTTATTTGAAAGCACCGGAATGTCCTCTTAGAGCAGAAGATAGGACTGTTGAGTCTACAGCAGCAATTTCATATAAATAAAGTGAAAACAAAAATCACATTAAGAAATCCCCACATCCAAACACATACTTAGATGGGGTGAAGGCTCATGGGTTAAATGGATGATTTCAAATTATTAGTGCTGATTTGTATTTAAGTAGACATGATGGCCAGATATCTTGGCTGTTACTTTGAAGCATAATTATTTATTTAATTAAAAAAAATCTTGGGGCGCCTGGGTGGCTCAGTCGGTTAAGCGTCCGACTTCAGCTCAGGTCACGATCTCACGGTCCGTGAGTTCGAGCCCCGCGTCAGACTCCGGACTGATGGCTCAGAGCCTGGAGCCTGCTTCCAATTCTGTGTCTCCTTCTCTCTCTGCCCCTCCCCATTCATGCTCTGTCTCTCTCTGTCTCAAAAATAAATAAACGTTAAAAAAAAAAATCTTTATTTTTGAGAGAGAGAGAGAGACAGGGACAGAGCATGAGCAGGGGAGGAGCAGACAGAGAGGGAGACACAGACTCCGAAGCAGTCTCTAGGCTCTGAGCTGTCAGCGCAGAGCCCGACGTGGGGCTCGAACCCACGAAAGCAAGTTTATGACCTGAGTCGAAGTCGGACTCCCCACCGACTGTGCCACCCAGGCACCCCAGAAAGGTCTCTTTTTATGTGGATATGGAAGAGCTCTAATGTTTCAGGATACCATCACTTGATGACATATATATGCATATATGTGTGAATATATATGTAATCTATCTATCTCAAAACATATGATAGTATTTTTTTATTTGTTTATTTTTTACTTGAGAGAGAGAGAGTGCAAGCAGGGGAGAGGAACAGAGGGAGGGAGAGAGAATCTTAATTTTTTTTTGAGAGAGAGTGCACACATGAGCACACAAGTTGGGGAGGGGCAGAGGGAGACCTGATGGGAGGCTTGATCCCATGACCCTGGGATCATGACCTGAGCCAAAACCAAGAGCTGGTCTCAACCGACTGAGCCAGCAAGGTGCCCCATATATGACTGTATTTTTTTTTTAACAAATTTATATAAAAATTCATAAGTAAGATTTTAAAAGATTTAACTCATCATTATAAGGATAACTACAGATAGGACTCCTGTAAGCTAAAATCTATTGTAACACTTATAACTGCTATTGCTATTATTATGGCTATATTCAGTTTAGTTTGCAACAGAAAAGCATTTTAGATACATTTCTGATGAAGAATGAATAAGGCTAGGAAGGAAACGGTATCTTTTCCAAGCAATTCCAAATGTGATGTTTGACTCTGATTTCCCATTTAGTTCCAAAAAGTGTTTGAGTCAGGAACCATGATGGCGGCATTTCTATTAAACAATAAATAATTTTTGAGCACCTCCTATGTGCAAAGTCCCAGCCTAAGCAAGGAGTATGAACTCTGTCTTCACATATGGTTCGTTAGAGTCAAGGAGTTTATAGCTTATATAAGTTAGCTTTTTATTTTATATTTCTTTAAAAAAATTTTTTTTCAACGTTTTTTATTTATTTTTGGGACAGAGAGAGACAGAGCATGAACGGGGGAGGGGCAGAGAGAGAGAGGGAGACACAGAATCAGAAACAGGCTCCAGGCTCCGAGCCATCAGCCCAGAGCCTGACGCGGGGCTCGAACTCACGGACCGCGAGATCGTGACCTGGCTGAAGTCGGACGCCTAACCGACTGCGCCACCCAGGCGCCCTTATATTTCTTTTATAGGTCCACTAACTCTCACTTTTGTAGTCTTTTGTCCTCAGCTTAATATAAAGTTTCTCGAAGCAGGATAGATTTGTACATTCTCAGAACCTATCTCAGCACTGGCTGATTGGAATTTGTTCCAGTGGGACAAGGGACATTTCTTTCCTTGTAGTATGGCTTATATGTAAATCTACCCATCAGTATGTTCTAATAAGAAAGACTGTCTACATTCAAGTATTTATGTATTTTGTTTCTCGGGGTGGGAGGGACAAAATTGTGTGTATTAAGACAGGTGATGAGGAAAAAGAGTCAGACTTTGATAATAATTATTTGAGAAAACATTATGGCTAGAATAATTTGTAGTTTTACTAAAGGAGTGTGATGATGCATAGCTATGTAAAAAATCTAGGTATGGGGGGCCTCGGTGGCTCAGTCAGTTAAGTGTCTGACTCTTGATTTCAGCTCTGATCATGATCTCATGGTTCATGGCATTGAGCCCCACGTCGGACTCTGTGCTAACTGGGATTCTCTCTCTCTCTCTGCCCCTCCCCCCTTACGCACACACATGCTCCCTCTCTCTCTCTCTCACACAAAATAAATTAATAAACATTTTTTAAAAGTCTCGATATAAAGGACTCCTGTTACAATACTGCACCACGGACTGATCGTTTCAGAGCAGTGTCTGGGCACAAGGACGTCCTACTTTCTTATACTCTAAAAAGACAGCATTATAACATTCACAGGTGATCCCCACGAGCACCATTAGAGAAGGCACAAGTATATTTAGACTTTTCTTCGGTGAGTCTCAGGGCTCCATGTGAGTGTTCCAGAGGCTCTGTTGACCACAGAAGCTGAGTTCCATAACGCACACGCTGAATGTTCCCGGGTAAGCCTGGATGGCATCATGTCTTTCAACGAACAAAGGGTGCTGGGGGAGAAGAGGTCCTGCTTGCTGTTCAAGGAGGAAAGGAGAGTGAAAGGCCTGTGTTCTGTTGCTGTTTGGCGGTGGCCCGGAGGGATCAGTCTCAGCCTTTCTGAGAGGTGTGCTGCCTGCCCTCTTTCCTCTGCCTTCCTCCCGGCTGTCTGGAGGGAAGCCTTCCGGTCCCTCAACATCATGGGACCTTTCTCAGCTTGAATTCGGACGACGGCTTGATTTGGTTTGGTTTTTAGTGTTTCGGGGTTTTGCTTTTTTACATTGTTAAAAACTAAGAAATACATTGTTTTCTAAACAGTCCTACTATATTTGCCACGTAAAAGTGTTTGTGATCATACAGTACAAGTTCTTATCCAGGAGGCTTAAAAAAAAAAAAAATCACAGGGCCCGTGAAATGATACGCTTGAAAGTTTGTATGAACGTTCAAATGTGCATTTTTCTTTTTCTGGAGGAGAGCTCTCTCTTTCATCTAATTCCTAGTCCTCAAAGGATTAAGAACTCTCTCTATAGCAACTTCAGGGATCATTATTTAAAGGAACTCCTGTCCCAGGCCAATGGTCTTCTGGTCTCAGTTCAAAGAGTGTTTTGCTACTTTGTGAGGCGATAGTTTACTATTTACTGTTTTTGTGAGGCAGCTCTCCCCCTGTTAGACTGTTTTAACTGTGAAACAATTCTGTATATATGCCAAGAGAATTTTCTACAGTGAAAGCTTTTCCACAAAAGAACGAGCTGTTTTGAACATGGATGGTATTTGCCATCCATGGAAATGCGCTACACGAATGTTCCGGTGGGGAGAACTCTCCTGCCTGACTGTCCACCTTCTCTCTACTTCAAACCACAAACACTTAATAGTTGTTTCCAGGCTCAGATATAGATGTAGTCATTGTCTTGGGATAGCTGGATGCCTATTTTCTCCAGTGACTCCTCTGCTCTTAATTCCTCCCCTAGCATAGGTTCATTAAATACTGGAGTGTTGAATATCCCACCTCTTTGGAAAAATTACTCTGATGTTTTTCTCATGTGGTTTGTACTTGTTATATGAAATTGTCATGGAAATCATGACTGCAAAAGACTTACCAAGTGACCGGCCATGCTGCATGATAATGCTTGAGTTGAGCGAGCCTGGGAGAGAGTAAGCTGAAGGGGAGAACGGCCTTTGATAGTAACTCATTGGGCTCACAGCACCTCCTGAGTTTCCATTCACCGTTATCTGGCTCTGAGAAGAGAGTTGAGACATCCAGGCAAAGTGAGGAATATAAGGAACACAACCGTTTGGATTTACATATCATGAAGCAATCTATCCTATTCTAAAAGAATCAATCTTTTCTGGCAAAGCATCAGAAAGGCATGATAAACCACCGGCTTCTCCCTATTGCAATCTCATTTAGTACTTTATGGGTCTCTTTTTGGTTTCTTGAGAATTTATTGTTTTGATTGATTTATATCTGAGTATATTATATCCCCAGCGAGATCTTAAGATACTTGTTGGAGATAGTCATATATGTGCTGCTTTTATGTTTTTTTATAATGTTCGACCTGTGCTAATAACATAGTAGATATTCAATGGATACATATTCTAATTGAATTGGATCAACTTAGTTCACAGAGGCTGAGCTCACCACTATTAAGGATGCCTCTCTATCCGCAACACAGCGCCGAGCCTGGGCACGGGGGAGATTACATAATGCATGCAAATGAGACAAAACATTAGTAAGAGCATTTGGTTAAAATACTTGACAGCTGAATACACACAAACACAGATAAAGAACCATCATTTGCGAACCTTTTCTACTTTTCTACTGATCCTAAAACAAATTAAACTTCTACAAGACAGGCCTGAAATGTAGGTAGTCAATTACTTACATATTTCCTTGATTTTTCATTTTAAAGCTCATGTTTTGAAAATGGCCAAGAGTTAATTTAATTTCATATTTTTATAGTCATACCACATCTGCCCTGGGGTCAATAAATATTCCATCACAGTGATTGTGCTTACTGATTAAGTGCTTCTCTGAGCTATTACAGAAACCACTCTCCTGTCACAAACCACCATATCTTATAGGTCTTATACCTGAACAGCACTGGACATTCAAATGATCCGAGGCACTGGCCCATCCAAATGCCTCAGAGCCTGTCTACAAGTTTGATAAATTACCTGAGAATATTTTTGCCACCTTGCCCAAATTGGTTTGGTTGTTCTTTGTAAATATAATTATGGTGCTCTTGCTATAATGTGTTACAATGAGTGTTAAAAGCAGAATTCTTATTAAAAACCATCATGTTACTGTGTTACTACACTTAGAAAAGTTGGCTTGAATCCTATTTTGATAGTTGCAATAATATTGATTATGGGTTAAGAAAGTAAATATTGCAAATAGACTTCATCTTTCATCATGTGAAACGGACCAGGATTTTACTAATGAAATAATACCATTAGAATTTTAGAAAATACTTTATTGTTATAGTGTAATACTTATTAGGAAAATCGTCTCATGGACGACCTATGTGCAATTTGACCTGCAACTTGAAACTAAGTTCAGTTCCAGTTAGCTCTGATTGTGCCCGTAAGACTATATGTATGTAGGCCTTTCAAGCTCCTAAGGAGTCTTAAATATAGCAAATTGAATTGGTTAGTACATAATTTTATATGCTATTACTGTTCTGTGTTTTTGGTTAAAGGCCCTACTATTGCTTGAAGTTTTAAAACGGAGAACTATTGAAAACATAGTAGAACATGGAGAATCCCAGGACCACTGAGCTTCTGGCTGTACTGGCAGGTAGGGTGTTAGCCCTGCAAAGTGAGGGCCTTTTTTTTGTTTGTTTTGTTTTTTCTGTAGCCAGTCACTAATGGGAACATTTCATGGCAAAGTTTTATACCCAACCATTGAATGAATACTAAACCCCATTTAAAGTATTGTTAAGTATTTAAGAAAGATACTAAAAAGTCTTTTGTCTTCTATAATTGCGATGTCTTGAAAAGCATGTGACTTATAATATTTCTCCATGCATGAAATTTTCAGGTTTATGACATTGACATGACATAAAAATTATGTAGCACAACGAAAATTTTGTTTACAATGGTGCTTATTTCAAACTTCATCATAAAATCAATTTTAGAAAAAAATTCTCCACTTTTTTTGTTTGCCTAAAGTTAGATACCTTTCAAACTGAAGCCATTGTCTATACATTATATGTGATGGCAAATGTGTGCGTTAGGAGTGCCTGGGTGGCTCAGTCCGTTAAGTGTCTGACTCTTGGTTTCAGCTCAGGTCGTGATCTCACAGTTTGTGGGTTTGAGCCCTATGTCGGGTTATATGCTGGCAGTGCAGAGCCTGCTTGTGATTCTCTCTCTCCCTCTCTCTCTGCCCCACCCCTGCTTGTACCCTCATGTTCTCTCTCTCGAAATAAATAAACTTAAAAAAAAAAAAAAAAGAAAATCTGTGCCTTAAAATCTGAAAGCATTTAGTTATTCATAAATCATTTGCTAGGGACTCTTGCCATATAGACATATTTAAATGATATCATTTGTATGGGGACTATTTATATATTGCTCTAAATGAAAGATGAATTATTGGTATATAAAACAATAAATGAATTCATAAATGTCTAACCCAGAATGGCTCAGGAAAAACAATTCCAAAAGATCAGAGGGCTAAATTTCTGCAGTGTAGACTAGGAGTATTTACATCATTCGCCCCTATAAGACAGATAGGTTCAAAAGATGTAGCGGTTAGTGAAAGAGAAGCGAGAATTAGCGTCATGCGGTCAGCAATTATGTATGCGAGAAACAAGGGTATGTGAACTATTCACACAGGACAAATTCATGTGAATCTCAGAGGTAAACCGTTATCTACCAGGATTTAAGACTGGGTTAAAATTTTGGAAAAATGTTAAGACTTTTGCTATAACTCGATCATCATAATATATGTATACTTATCTAAATTTCTGAGATAATTTATTATTTTTTTGAGATAACTACTTATCAAAGCAAATCACTGTACAACTCATTAGCTAGAGCAACACAGTGTAAATATAAATGACTCTGAAATGAATCAGAATAGGGGCGCCCGGGTGGCTCAGTGGGTTAAGCGTCTGACTTTGGCTCGGGTCATGATCTCTCTGTTTTTGAGTTTGAGCCTCGCGTCGGGCTCTGTGCTGACAGCTCGGAGCCTGGAGCCTGCTTCGGATTCTGCGTTTCCCTCTCTGCCTCCCCACCTTACACTCCCCCATGCCCCGCTCCACTCATGCTCTGTCTCTCTCAAAAATAAACATTAAAAAAAATTTTTTTTTTTAATGAATCAGAAGACAGTTGACTTTTTCAGCTGAAAGTAGGCTTTTGAGGATGACTGTAGAGGATTTTCTGGACAGACTGTGCGGAATCGGTTTAGGTATAATTTACACCTATGTGAATAAAAACGCTTGGCAGCAAAGTGAGATGGCAGACGAGAAATCAATCGGTCCTTGTGTCTGGCCCGTGGAGATCTGTTTAAAAAGTGGTGGAGGCAAAGGAAGGAAGAATAATGTCCCGCATGGCTGCCTGGTGCTGCAATCTGTCACAGATGACCTCTGACCCACGGTCGGGAAGGTGTTTCAGAATGGTCAGGGACGTCGGGGGCACCTGGGTGGCTCAGTCAGTTAAGCAGAACGGTCAGGGATGTCAGAGTCAGCTTCCTGAGCGCATGTGGGATGGTTGGGGAGAACTCACCGGAGGAGCAGGACAAGTCTGTAAGTGAGAGAGTCTGCGGTGTGGCTGTGGGCAGGGAGGACAGGAGCGAGGGGAAGGGGTTTGCAAAAAGCAGTGTGAAAGGCTCGGGGGGGGGGGGGGGGTTGGTCTATGCAGGTGTGAAGGCCCCAGATCAGCAGGTGGTGACAGAGTCGGTGAGGCTGGGCTGGGGTCACCGTCAGGTAAGAAGTGGTTCAGTTCAAAAGCACCACGGAAGGAAAAGCGTGAAGAGGCTTCTGGTGTGCTTTGCCTGTGAGCCTGTGAAGCATTTACCTCTGGCACATGGGCAGCTAAGTTCTGGTTTCCAGGCTGAGTATGAGGGAAACATAACAAGAGATATAAATTATTCAGTTAATAAGGACATCTCTTTTTGCAATGTGGCAGAGAAGGCTTTATTCAGCTTAATCATCAGCTGTATTTGCAAGCCCTTTTAAGAAATATATTCAAAGGATTAGTTACCGGCATTCAGTACAGAGCAAGCATGAAAAAGTGAGGAAAATAAATCCAGTAAGTGTTTTTGGAAATAAGACCAATTTTCACGTAGCACTGCATTGTAATTTGGGGTGGGGGCTTGAGAGGCTTGGCATCATGGAATTTTTCCCTCAGAAGTTTTGTATTGTGTCCCTGTGACAGCAAAATAATATCAGGTCGTCTGTTGGCCAGCAGAATTCCTTTCGCTTCAATAGAAAAATCTTATAGTAGATTTCCCCCGACTGCCTCCCCCCTGGAAATAATCCCCCCCCCAAAAAACCAGGTTACCCCATTTTTTTTCTGACTTACAGATCTAAAGAATGATGGAACTAAAAACAATGAAGTGGAAAGGATATTTTGATTTCACTATAAAACACTAAAAGAATTGAACTTTAAAACATCCTAACTGTGCAAATGGAGACACCTGTTTGTGAAAATGAAGTGAAGACAAAAACCAGCCCCTGATGATGGTTAGAAGGTACCTTAGTTGGTTAGAGCCACTGTTGGTTTTAAGTCTTAGGTAAAGGAGAAAGAAACTGGAGAAAAATAAGTTTTAATGCCTCTAAGGCTATATAACCCAAGAGGCTAAAAACCATGGTGGAGGGGCTGTCTGTAAAAGGAAGAGCGTGGATGGCCCATTACAGGCTTTATAGCTATCTCTTCTGACCATTGTGATGTCTACCCACACATGTCGACTGTGATGATAAACATCAGCCTCATCATGAGTAAATGAAATTTTGAAGCAAAAAAGAATTTTTTTTTCTTAATTCTTCCTTTCCCCCTTCAGAACAGAGGTTTTTTTGTTTTGTTTTTGTTTTTGTTTTTGAGTGTTTGGTGTGGTGCCAGTTGTAAGACAGATAGCCAGAAGTATTGCAGGACATTGATACCAGGGGGAGGAATGAATTAAAGAAAACTGTATAAACTTAGAAATCTTGCCTAGGAAAAGTTTAGGTGATACTATTCGGTGTTCTTGGCCAGCCAGCATTTTCCTAACAGTTGGTGCCATACACCTGTTCCTCTCATAAAAAGTCATAATTAATTTTTTTCTTCAGCCTTTTAAACAAATACTTCTAAAACAAATACGTAAAAAGGTTTCTCTTAGTCACAGCTTAAAAAATTTGATGAAGACTATTGACTCTTAAGAAAAGTGTACAAATTCATGCCTACGTAAAATTCTGCATAAACTCTGGGGATTGTGGATACCATAATCCAACAATCTGATTTCTCAACTTGTTCGATTAATCTAACAAGTTAAGAAATTCCAACCCTGGATAAAAAGACAGGTTTCCTTATCCTATTTTTATTTAATATGATTGCTGTTGTTGTTGTTTAAACACACTTGTTTTGAAAGTGATACTTTTTTACTGTCTCTGTGGGTTTTTTTTTAACGTTTTATTTATTTTTGAGGGAGCACGAGTCAGGGAGGGGCAGAGAGAGGGGACAGAGGATCTGAAGCGGGCTCTGTGCCGACAAGAGAGAGCCTGATGTGGGGCTTGAACCTACGAACTACAAGATCATGACCTGAGCCGAAGTTGGACGCTCAACCAACTGAGCCACCCAGATGCCCCCTTTACTGTATACAGTTTTAAAATCTCTAGAATTAACTGACAGAAATCTCCAAGTTACCCAGAATTTAAAATATTCTCATAGTAATGTATGCATGTTATTATTACATTTTTATAATAAAGTAAAATTACATTATTATGAAGTAAAACTATAATATTATGAAACTACAATAATTATAATTTAAAATGTAAGGATTTTGCTAGAATTCTGAATGCAATTCAATACAAAGCTATCTCGGGTGAGTACGGTGTCCATGGAATTTCTCATAATAATGTAATTTCCCTGAAGAGCTTTCCATGGAACATGGGTCTCTTTAGTTTTACTTATGCTCAGTGAAAATTCTGTTAAATAATATAAATCATGCCAAAGGATTTGAGTTATCTGCTCAAAGGAGTTCCTTCCCCTTCAAAATTAAAAGGAAAAGCTAATGGCTGTATCTCTCCCTGGATTGGCTTACCGTATGTATCCTTTTGGACTTGAAACATGTCAAATGCTAAAGCAGATTGTCTCTAAAACCACTGTTGTCGTGGGTAATATGATCAGTTTGTTTGTGTGGCATTGTGTCTAGGAATGGTCTCTATCCATTCTTTTGTTCTTTCAAGAGCTTGTCTGCAGAACTCTTCCACTTTGCCAATTTCTCTCCCTACCTCCTGATATGCTCACAATTTTGAGTCCTAATGCGCGTGTGTGTAACAGATGGAATGCATCTTGGTGAGTCATACCACATTTAAATTGCTATAGATGAAACTAAGAAAAAAAAAAATCAAGTCTATAGGTTACTCACACAAAAGCTTTGAAATAGCTTGCCATAAAGATGTAAATTACATCTTAGACTAGTTTTTTGCATGACCCTGGTCTCCTCGTTGATGAGATGCCCTCTTAGACACAGCAGGAGAGAAAACCACATGCTACATGTTTCTCTGAGGAAAATGTGATAAGAGTGGGGGCAAGAGCCTGAAAAGGGAAGAGGAAGTATGTTGTCAATCCAGACTACTTGGAGTAGGAAACACTAACGTAAAAAACAAGAGAACTTGTTTTCCTGCTGAATTTCGTGGCAGATAGACAGATGACTGCAGAAAATCATCATAGTTGTTTTGTGTCTCCATCTTCCAAGACATGTAAGGTTAAGGTGCTTGGCTGTAGGCCCACAGTCCCCAACTTTTGTGGGTATAAGTTCCTTTTCACTTTCTCCAACTGTTGAGCTGGGAGGGAGAGAGGAGCTAGAGACACCAGTTTGCTGCTGCCTGGTTTCTACAAAGGAAAGGGACAGCGCTTAAACCCCAAGGTACTCAATATTCCAAGAGAGAGCAGCATTGAACATCTGGGTCCGCATGAATTCAACCCAGAATGCTAAGGTGAAGTTGTGGATGAAAGAGATCACTAACTCGAGGCTGGACTCCTTGAGGAACTAAGGAATGAGGCGGCTCAGGAAGGATGAGTTTCAGCAGCGGAAAAGGTGTATTGGTCGTGCGTAGGCCTTGCCAACTCAAGTGCCTACCCAGGGCCAGGGATGTACCCAGAATGGGTAGATCAGGTCAGGCGTTAGATAAGAGGGAATAGTGAGAACCACAGTAGGATGGAGAAGGCATGTTCCTCCTAAAGGCGGCCAAATTAGAAATAAAATAAACCCCGTGGCAGGCCAGCCAAACGTATCTATAGTTACAAGGCTGTGGGCCGTCAGTTTGCTGACCCTGTAGATCCAGAAGCTGGAGGTGAGAAAAGGGTCGTTGGCTGTGGGCTGGGTATAAAACTGGGGCACCGGGAAAGGAAGCATAGTCTGGCAACTCCAGGCCTCAGGGGACATGAGGAGACCCTTATCTTGGGTGCAAAATTGAAAGGAGTGACAAAAATTCAGTACCTGGGGGGAACCTGAGTGGCTCAGTCAGTTCAGTGTCTGGCTCTTGATTTCAACTCAGGTCATGATTTCACAAACTGTGAGATCGAACCCTGCGTCAGTCTCCACACTGAGCATGGAGCCTGCTTGGGATTCTGTCTTTCTCTCTCTCTCTCTCTTTCTGTCCCTCCCCTGCGCATGCACTCTCTCTCTCTCTCAAAATTAAAAAAAAAAAAAAAATTCAGTAATTGAGACAAACATTATTTTCATGCAATCTTAGAAAAAAAAAAAACAAAATCAATGTCCCCCCCAAAATCCATACAGAACCAAATGCCAAAAATTTAAATAACATGACAAGTCACACTGAAGACCAAGGAAAAAGGAAAAAATTGTATCCTGGATTTTTTAATGAAAGCAAACCCATCAGCAGAATTTCCCAAATCTTCTTTTTCCTGAACTCATTTTCAGTGGAGAGCACAGCTGTGTTGGACAATTTCCCCTTGACTAACAATGATCACAAAGAAGACAATTTTCAATTAAGAGGAAGTAAGATTATAATAAATTCTGTTTGTGTAAATAAAATATTGAAACGTAATGTTGGTTTTCATGCACCTACTTTTTAAACTTTCGAATATTTTAAAAATGACTTCAATGTTCTAGAAAAAATTAACAATACATAACACCATATATATACGGGCACATATTTTTATTTCTGTCTTGGGCTCCAGTTGGCTTGACATGCTACTGTGGTCTGGGACCTTAATCTTGTAGGTCTCCTTTCCCGAGGAGCATACAGAATACTTGAGAAATATCAGGCAAGGGATTTGACTGGTTTTATTCTCTATTTTTCCATAGAGTAGACAGTAATTTACTTGAATAAAAAAATCTAGGAGGGAATTACATAAGAATCAATCCCCTTATATTGAGAAATCATTTATATTTTATTGGGTGTCATAATGGTTCTTTCATTATTTTTTTTTCTCTTCACTCGTTGGATAAAGGTACTAAAATTTCTACTAACTTAAGGGAATGGTGTCTTATGTTGATTTTAAAACACTACCAGGATAACTGGAGTTGACCGTTGAAAATGGATGACCAAATAATGGAAATTGCTGATGGGTACTTATAATGGAGTTTTGTAATATAATTATCCATCTCATTGTTAAGACTTTGAATTTCCATAATTTTTAAATAAACAATTTAAGAATTTTTAGGAAAAGTAAAAGTCAATCTTTACCTCCCCCCCCCCCCCTTCCTGCTTCTGTAATAATCAACCTCCTCTCTCTGCCCGTCCTGAGGATGCTGGGGAGGAAGTACCTGGCAGCCATGTTTGTATTAGGCAATTCCATTTCTCTGGCCACAGCTGATTGTTCAGGAGAATAACTGAACTGAACTGGGCCAATTAGGCACTTCCTCCCGCCGGGGAATTTGAATTATATGACACTGAATGCCCCAGTCAGGCAGTAGTGTTCCCCACAACCCCAGACACAAGTTCATGCATAACTGGCACCAGACAATGTCATAGGAATCCACAGACAACTTGAAGCAATGAGAGGATAGAAGCTAAGAGAGAACGAGGCTGACTCACAGAGGACAGAAGGAACTAGGTGGCATCTAAAATGGAGAAAGAGTAGCTAACTGGTCATTCCCCTGTTCCCCGAAGGCCTGGCTGTACCACTGGCATTTCAGTGATACAAGATTGCCCTATAGTCTCATAAGGAAGACCCTTTTACCAGAGATCTTAACAGCATTACAGTCCCTACCTGTGGGTGCAAGTTATCCAAAATTGTCACCCAGATTTGGGCACACAGTGTGGTATCTGATCAGGGGAGTGAATATTTCCACTGTCCTCTGTGGTACTCTGATGGAGAATATGATTTTGAATCTAGGAAGGTGTCATATTTTAAGAATGTTGCCAGAAGATGGGCTTCAGGAGTCAAGTTATCTCAGAAAATAGAGGCAGTGGAAGCTACTGGTAGAGCTGTGGATCTGGAGTCAGACAGACTTGGGCAGGTCATTTAGTCTCCCTTGGCCTCCGTTTCCTCATGTGTAAAATGTGGACATTAGTAAAACCCATCTCCTAAAGCTGGTGAAAATTAAGTGTGGAAATGTACGTAAAGTACTTAGTACAGTACCAAAAAAAGCATTTAGTACAAAAAAAAAATGAAATGCCTGGAAAGCACAGGCATGCTTTGCACAAAGCAAAGAGCAGGGTAAGGAGAACATTAATATGAAAACTGCCATCGGCTGACAGCATAACAGACTCACAAAGAAGAATATGGGATGTTGGTTGGCCGTCCTAATGGAACACATGAGCGATCGGTGTGGTATCGATGGGATTGGTCCAGAAAGCATACTTTGTATTCTAAACCTTTCTTACCATTCTGCACTGCTGACGTTTATTCATTATTCTGCCTTCCTTAACTTAGACGTCTTGATTGCATGGAGCACTGAGATGACTTTGCTCCTTCCTCTACGTGACAGCGAGATAAATTCTCCTCCGAGTCTCTAACATATGTGCAGCCACAGCTGTGAAAGTAGGCTCTGACAAATGATTGATTAGGTTATTTCATCATAGAAGGGTCGAGATTACCCTCCTGAAGCAACGGGAACAGCATTCACAAATGCCAGGGAAAATACTTAGGGTGTCGCTTTTGCTGTCTTTTCAAAGCTTCTGGCTTAGACCTCCGCTTATCTGACACTGAAGAACAATGTGACTTTTTTAGCAACAGGGTATCTGTTCCCACAGTGATAGTCGGGTAACACACCTCATTTTGGTTCTATTTATAAATTAGTAAGAAAATCAAACACTATGTTCAATTATCAAATATGGAGAGAATAGAAATTCCTAAAAGTAGGTTGCTGTTTTCTTCTTAAACCAACGGACAGACTTTAACAAAAACAGCAAAAAAAAAAAAAAAAAAAAAAAAAAAAAAAAAAAAAAAAAAAAAAGTAAATAGAATTCGTAGAACACTGAAGTTTCCTTTTCACTTCTCAGTGTAGAGAATTTTTGTTTCTTGGGTCTGGTAATTTCTTGGGAGGCTAATTCTTTATAATGGAGCCTATATTGGGCTGATTCATAGAGTGTAGCCTACAGCTCTCAGTATTTGATGAGACTTCTCACCAGAACGTGGAGTGTAAGTATTTAAAATGCAAAGGTCACCATTGTGAGAGGCCATTACGTGGAAAATGAGACTTAACAATGCCCATTTTTCACAATAGGCAAGATGGGGAAACAGCCTAAATATGGATCAATGGAAGAATGGAGTAAAGAAACTGTGATATGTACATACAATGGAATGCTATTCAGTCTTAAGAAAGAAAGAAATCCTGTCACATGAGGCACAGATGAACCTTGAGGACATTATGCTCGGTGAAATAAACCAGTCACAGAAAGACAAATCTTGCACGATCCCGCTTACATGAGGTATTTAAGACAGTCAAACTCAGAGAAGCAGAGAACAGGAAATCGGTTGCCAGGGGCAGGGGCGGGGGGGTTGGGAGGGACGTGGGTTGCTGTTCAACAGGTATAATGTTTCAGTTATGCCACATGAATACGTTCTGAAGATCTGCCCTGCAACATTGTGGCTATAGTTAACGATACGCTTTAAAATCTGTTAAAAGGGTAGATCTCATGTTAAATATTCTTACTACAATCAATCAATCAATCAATAAAAGCAAGCCCAAAGTGCAATAATCTCATGCCACCTTTTGACAAAATGCTATAAAGGGCAACACACTCTCATCATGGAACACACAGTAGGTGAGATGAAATAAACTTTAATCCACTCCTAAAAAAACGTATTGTGGAAAACAACAGATTTCCTTTTCCCCATCAGAGGTAGAGTTTGGAAAAAGGATACTATTTTAAAATAACAACTTCTACATATCGAGGGGTTACTATGTAGCAGGCTCTACACCAGACTCCTTGTATACAGTATCTTATTCAAACTTCACAGGGGATGAATGCCGTTATTATCCCCATTTTACAGATGAAAGACTGAGGCTCAGAGAGGGAGAATCACTGGATGAAAGGGCTTACAATAATAAGGCCTGGAAAGGATGTCTGTCCAATTGCTCTTCTCCTAGCCTCTCTTAAGCCCACTCCAAGAAAGTCTCCGTACCCACAACTAAGTCCAGGATGACTTAGCAGAACTCGTCGTACACTTGCCCCGTCAGCAGTATTTGTGCACTTAACCATCTCTTCCTTCTCCGTATACTTTCCTTGCTGGGCTTTTAAGATACCACATGTTCCTGGATTTCTTCCTCCTTTAGTGGATGCTTCTTTTAGTCTCCTCTGCTGGTTCCTTCTTTTACTATTGGGATGCTCTTGGGCTCAGTCCTCGGGCCTCTTGTTTTCTCAGTACTCATGCCCTGGTGATCTCATTCAGTCTCTTGCCTACGAGAACCATCTGTAGGCTGGTATCTCCAACCTGGACCCTTTACCTGAATGCCAGGCTCCTATATTGGACCGCTTACTCCACCCCTGCATGTGGATATCTCATAGACACCTCAAACTTAACCATATCCCAGTGGAACCTCTGATTCTCCCCCAGACCTGCTCTACCCAAAGTTATCCAGTCTGTGTGGGCAAAGGCTGGCAAATTCCATCCTCCTCAGGTGCAAAGATTCAAAACCTTGGAGTCAGCCTTCACTCTTCTCTCTCCCTCACGTCCCCCATGCAGTCTGGCAGGCAGTCCTGTTTTCTCTATTTTCACAATACATCCAGAATCTGATTTCTCCTCACCTCTGCTGCTTCTACCCTGCCTCGAGCACCATCATTTCTCACGTAAATGGTTGCAAAAGCCACCTAACTGGCTGCCTGGCCTCCTTTCGCCCTAGCATAGTTTGTTCTCCCCTGAGCTGCCAGAATGATTCAGTTAGACCACGAGTTAAATGACAATTGCGGTAGCCTTGAAATTTCCCAATGGCTCCCATTTTTATTGAGAGTAAAAGTTGAAATCCTTGCAGTGTTTGCAGGGACTGCTGTCATCTGGCCACTGTTACCTCTGACGTCCCCTCTGCCTCCTCTGCACCTGCCTTTCTCCCTCTCCTTTCCACTGGCTTCCCTGCTGGTCCTCGAGCAGCCCCAGCATGCTTCAGTTTTAAAGCCTTTACACGATGCTCTCTCTGACAGGAATAGTCTTCCCCCTTCAAAGCTGTTCGGTCTTCTCAATGAGGATCCTTTGACTATCCCAAATAACGTGGAGTCTGCTCCCCGGATCCCTGCTTAGTATTGCTTAGTTATTTACAGAATCTCCTTCTGATGTATATAATCCACCTATTTAAGTTTTTTTTTTTATTAAGTTTTGCCTCTCTCTGGCAAGATTTTAATTCTCAATAGTTTCAAATACAGCTCTGTGACTAGAACAGACTTGACACATAGTAGATACCCAATAAATAATTGTTCAGTGAATAACAGTGACAGGTTCTCAACACCTTAATTTGTGTTTCATGCTGATTCTCTGGGGATTATGTAATGAAACCAACTATCTCTGGTCGGCATGGATAGTGACAAAACCGTGGAAAAAGAAAGTTATCGAACTTAAGTTTCCCTGCATATAATAAACTCCTAGTATTTTTAGTTGCTATTATAATTATTGTTATCATATTTCATAGGGGCTTTCAAAAGATATTACCTTAATTCAAAGAAATTTCGCTAATGAATTAATTTTGCATATCACAATCAGCTGATGAAGGAGATCTTTTTAGCAGAGGTATGAAAATACCCGTTTGTCTTTTTTTTTTTTTTTTTTTCAATATTTATTTTTGAGACAGAGAGACAGAGCATGAACAGGGGAGGGTCAGAGACAGAGGGAGACACAGAATCTGAAACAGGCTTCAGGCTCTGAGCCATCAGCACAGAGCCCGACACGGGGCTCGAACTCACAGACCGCGAGATCATGACCTGGGCCGAAGTCAGACGCTTAACCGACTGAGCCACCCAGGTGCCCCGCCCCGGGCCCCCCCCCCCCCCCCCCCCCCCCGCCACCGTTTGTCTTTTTAATCATCTAAGCTTAAGGTTTCTGCTGTACAGGTGGGAAAAGGGATGTGGTGTCAATCAGATGTCTGATTTTCTACAAAGTTTAAAAATATATCTCTTCAAGGATATGTTTTGGATGATCTTTAATAGTGCAGCTACAGGAAATCGTATTATAGAGATTATTTACTTGGGTATTAGTGTTTCCAATACTCCCACTACTGCTGTAGTTGTATTTTATCTTTATTAATGGTTTACTTCCACTCTCTCCCTAGTCCTACCATAACCTAGGAATTAAGGATTAATTATTATTCTCATTTCTCTGCTCAGACCGACAGAGAAGTTAAGAAGGTTGCCTCATCACATAGCCAGTGATGGAGTTGAACGGAAATCTGCTGTTTATCCTTAAAGCTTATGCTCTTAACACTATATCAGGTTGCAGAAACCAAGAAGAGGAACATTTATCTTCTAAATGATTAATAAATGCCAGGAGAATGACACTATGAGAGCATTTTACATATAGGGAAATAAGGGTTTACTTCCTAACAGTCTGGATATTAAAGACTGACAACTGTATGTCCTGAGATAAATTTTAAGCAGTAGAAATGGATCAAGTTTCAGTGAAAATGAATATTGAGGTGCAAAGGAGTAAATGCTGGGTGAATTAAAATACATGTTCCCTGCCAAAGTGAATTGTAATTGCTAATTATGTTATATAGGTAAATGAGGTAAATCAAGGCACTCAAAGGCCTGACATAAAAAATATTTCTGTGAAACTTAAAAATTCTTTGAGCGCTGAGGTGGTTTGCAGAGTATTCAGTAATAACCAATTCATCAATACTTAGAGGGAAGAAATGTTAGCACATGATTTCTGGATTAAAAATCTGTGTATATTATATATATATATATATATATATATGCACATATATATTGGTTGGTTGTATATATATATATATATGCACATATATATTGGTTGGTTGTATATATATATATATATGCACATATATATTGGTTGGTTGTGTATATATATATATATATATATATACACATATATATTGGTTGGTTGTATATGTATATATGTATGCACATATATATTGGTTGGTTGTATATGTATATATATATGCACATATATATTGGTTGGTTGTATATATATATATGCACATATATATTGGTTGGTTGTATATATATATATATATATGCACATATATATTGGTTGGTTGTATATGTATATATATATATATAACTATATATATATATAGTGTATATATACACAATAGATATTGGTTGATATATATTGGTTGATATGTATTTTTTTAATTAAAAGATACCTAGAAATCTATTGATGAACTTAGTAGGGTTTGAAATAAGAAGATGGTTTCTTTCTCCTTTCCCTTCCTGCTCGGAAACTAACAAAGCATTTGGTTATATAAGAAGCCCAAATCAGAGGAGTTAGGGTCTCTACTGAACACCTGTAAGAAGAGATTGGAAAGTGTAATGTACCACCCGGCAGTCTGAGGACTGGGAGGCCGCAGCAACTGCAGATTTTTGTCTCTCTTGCTGAAGAGGTATCTTTGTGGTCTCTGGAGAAAGCTCAGGTAGCTGTTTGTGGCTTTCAGGATCGTGTCCTGAAACGGGAGTTATCTGAATGGAAAGAGATGCTGTGTATATCCCAGGCACTGGGTTAGGGGGTGGTGAGCAAGGCCTTTTGAGCCACGATGGTACCTCAACAGGTTGGGAAAACCGTGGAGTATTAAAGTGGACACTACTTCCTAGATCCTGGTTATGGATTAGTTTCAGTGTAGAAATTCGTCGAGTTTGAGAGTCCTGCGTGTAATCCTCTTGTAGAAATGGGGTGCTGGTGTCAGCATTTGGTGGGGGACCAGTGCTGGCAGCTGCTGGTAGTGGGTTAGTGATTTTTTGGGTATATGACACAGTTGTGTTAGATTCTTCCGAATACACAATTGTCTGGTTTGAGTCATCATTGGAATGCATAGTTCCTTCAAGAGGTTTTCTGCTAGTAAAGTACTTCGTACAGGAGGGAGTTTGTGTGTTAGTTACTAGTTGATCTAAAATGTCACCCTGTGTGTGGCTGGTTATCAAGGAAGTACAAAAGCTCTCTTTTCTGGGCGGTGGAAAGGGTGCCTGGATTGCCAAAAGCATCCGGAGAGAGAAATAATGTTGAAGGAAAAACAGAGAGAAAGTCAAAGTTAGTCATTAAAGAAACCAGCGTCAACCTTACCCTTAAAGAAAGTAAAACAATGTCATATCTCCTTATTATTCTACACATTTTGTTGGCTAGATTAAATGATCATTTTTGTTCCATTTAGAATGCCTTGTAATTTATTATCAATAGTTGCCCTCTGGGAGAAAACGGTTTTTATGGAGAATACATTATGAAGTTTGACTCCATCTATATTCTTGAAAATTATGTTAAAAATGAACATGTGTTCTCTTGGCAAATTTTTTAGGCCTTGGGATATATGCATAATTTCAGACTTTGAGGTATAGGTATCCTATATTTATTCACACTGTTTCGGTAACACTTTTAAGATTTGGGGCACAATTTTACTAAGATCTCCAACACAAGGTTCTTTCAGTTAATATAATGAACAGTTGCATAACTCCTATTTATTGAATAAACGTATGGCCGACCGCATAACTTCGAAATCAAAGCATCGGCTGACAGCTTTTTATGAATTTAAGGAAATATCATAAACATTATGTAGAAAGTGATTGTACTTTTATGAACTGAATCAGAAAAAAAGCCCCACAAAGCCCGTTTTGAGCTTAAAACTTGTCTTCTATGTTGTGAATTCAAGTTTGGCAAGGAATACAGATCCAAAAGCAAAAACACATTAAAGATAAAAGATGCATCTAAATATGCACATGTTGCTGGAGAAGAGACTCTAAAGCATATTTTTAACCATGTTTAAAATCACACAGTAAACAAGGCCGTGCAAGATTACCTGAGTCGGTGACTTTTTTTCTTGTAAGTTTGGTCGAACGCTTCTAAAACCTTTTGCTGCAAGAGAGGAATATGTAGCATCGCCGTTCAGTGTCTCTTGATTTCGATCATTGTAAGAGCTCCAAGCTTTTATTAAGGGAAGACAAATTGGATACAAAAATATCTACATTCACTTTTAACATTTTTTTGGTAAAATTTATTTTTTTTTCCAAAATAGAATTTAATTTCTTTCTAGAAATTAGACATAAGTGTATATGCAATTGAAGTTTACTGTGAGGTCAACAATGTGACTACAAATATGTTAACAAAAAAAAACTCACAACAAATGTAATGGTCATTCAGAATAGCTTTTCTGTACCTGAGTCTGGTGACTGAGAATCACGTCCTAAAAGAAAAAGAAATGCTGAAATTAATACCAGGGTAAAAGAAATGAACAGTCTAGTAAAGATCATTTGGGAAAGAACCACAACCACTTTCTTTTTTTTTTTTGCAAACATGATCTCATTTCTAAAACTCGAAGTAAGTCCAATCTACTAAATGAGAGGCTTGTGCATTTATGTTTATTTCAATTAAAATATCATTCATTAAACATAATATGTAATTAACACATATAACAAACACTGATTTTTTTCCCCTCAATAATATTGCAACCATGTAATTTTATCTTATTATTGCCCAAGCTGGATATATGAATTTTTAAATACTAAATTAAAGGATCAAAAGGTATCTGGTCTGAAAACAATAACTGCTTCTCCAAGCATTAAATCAAGCCACAAGATACTTAGTTTTCACTGCCCTGGTGTTAGTAACCATACTCAAGTCCTATGTTAGATAGCAGTCAATTTTTTGTAGCCTGCATTTCATTTTTATATTTTAAGAAAGTGTAGGTGTTTCCACCATATTCTGCAATATTTTCAAATCATTCTCTGGACTTTGAATTTTCTTCTTGTTGCCATTTTAAAATCATTTTGTATTCAAATATGAAAGAGCTGTTACGGTATATTCCATTGTCTTGCAGAAAGCTATGGAAAACAAGTTCAGTATTAACATAGTTGGAAAATGGCTCAATGGCATATTTACTATGGGGTTTATTTGAATTATACATTCAAGAATACTCTGTAACCGAGGTACACTTGAGGTAATCGTTTGTTCTTTTATACCACATGGCCAACTTCTCACAGAATCATAAAGCCTGAACTTTAGAAAGGACCTTAGGGGTCATCCAGCCTGATCTTCTGTCCAGTCCTGGACTCCTCCTCAAGGTTTCCCGAGACCATTATTAAATTGCTGTATTTCAATGCCTGATAGAACACGAATGTTACATGTGAAAAGGACTCTTCATTTTCTTTCTAACGCTTATGGGATACTTTGAAATCTAAACACATGAATTTGGAGTGACAAAAATGAATTGAGAAATGAGAGTTTGCTTTTTAGATAAAATATTTGGTATGGACTCTTTCCAAATGAAAGGAACAAACATGTGACATAGCACAGAGTACATTACCATGTCTCCAGCTCACGTGAGTTACAGAAGACTGACAAATCTTCATCCTTTGTGATAATTGCTAATTTAGTATGGAATTTATCTCCAATGAGTTCAAAATCATTTTGCCATAATAAAATGGCTACCGCAAAGAAAAGCAATAACTTTGAAGACTTACATGTGACATGCTTACTACTAGATTCTATTTCTAGGATTTAATGGAAGCAGAAGTGATTGAAATTCTCAATCACCTCATAAAGATGAGGACTTTATAAAGAAAACAAACATGGTGTAGCAACAAAGAGCAATCATTAGAAGTCTGCTCTGGGGCCCTCAGGGAGAGAGATGTAATAACCACCTGGGTGTCACATACTGTTTGTGGACAAGGAACAAGTTTTGGGACCTGGAATGGCAATGAAAAGGGAAGGAGCATTAATAATTATTATTTATATCATAATTATCTGCGTAAGAGTAGGGAGTTTATTTGACCTTAGTTTGATAAAACTGAGCTTATAATGAAGGGTGTGTGGGTATATGCCGGGGATGGAGGTGGAAGGAGTCAGATGCTTGGAGGTACAAGAGGTATAGACACAGTGAAGGGGAGGAAGGTATATTTAGAGCAGATCTGAAGGATGCTTGAAATACACTTTATCTAATTGGTCGTTTGTAGAGGGGCAATTCTGTTTCTTCTTACTGGTGACCATGCTGGAGATTATGGAATCAACGGGGGAATAAACATTAAGTGCAAGACTCACAAGATAGTCACTCTAGGTTCAACCAGAGGCTTCCCTCGTCCCCTGTATTGGGCCCAGGGACTTCCAAATGAAACTGTACGTATGCTACAGGAAATATGAGATATTAATAATGGCGAGCTTTTCAAACTGTACTCAAATAAAAAAAAAAATAATGAGGATGAGTTCTACTGAATAGCCCTGCTTACCATGGTAGACACAAGTGTGTAGAATTATGAGCAAGGAGAAAGGAGAAAAATGGCCATGGATTAAAACTTCAGGATGAACCCATATGTTAATGAGTTCTTATGTTAACGATTAAAGTCTACTCTTAAGTGGGTGGTCTCTTAAGGATATTCAAATGTACAACATTTGTTTCTTTAAAATAAATCCAGTTGTATAAAGCTAATACATCAAGTCCTGATTTGCTATTTTATTATAATTGTTCAGAGGCACTGAAAGATAAATACCATCCCACGTGAATACTGTTCACCATAGCCTCGCTTTTATTTAATTTCTGCCAAGAAAGCTTAGGAAAGGGAGGGCAAGCGTGATTTGGAGCAGGTAACAGAAAGCGTCTTGGAACCATGTCAAATAAAGAGAATATAGGGTTTTTTTTTTTTAAAGGTCTAGCATGTAAATGATTTGGCAGATTCGTGGGGGAAATGGTTTTTGCCCAGTATCTTGAGCGTGATTCATGATTGTTCATTTGTGAAAAAAACAGAGCTTGAATTCCAGGGATCAGAGATTTTAGTTTCTAATGTTCTGTGTAGTTGATGGTCATTGCTTCTCTGGAAATTAAAGAATGAGTAAATGGGACAGATTTATCATTCCCTGACTCTTTTGCATGTGCATGTGAATAGGGTGTGTGAGAATTAAGAACTACGACGTCTCTTCTCTGGTACAACGAACACTCCCTGTGTCCAGGCAGAAGGTGGTGGACACCTGTCACAGAACTTGTTGAGGCATTCGTGGCTCAGTTCGGGGATTGGGCTGGATGCCCTCAAAGGTCCTTTCCAATTTGATGATTCCACCATTACGATGTTTATGTAGCTGTGTTTGTGGTACCTGTTATATCATAATCTCTCCCCTGAGGTTTTGTTTAAATTCCTTTCCACTGGTAGGCTATATTAGACATTATAAACTATACTTTTGTGAAAATTATGATGATTTTAATTCTTATAGTTCCTTTCTTTAGAGGGTTCAAATGCTTTGCAAGAATTAATTAAACATATTAATTCAAGGCAACTAATTGAATGCCTACTGTGTCTCTAAGTGCTGTGATAAGCCTTTTTATTTATTTTCTTCATTTACTCTTATTTAATTTTGGCAAATCCTTGTGAGTTTGGGAAATGATTATGTTCTCAGAGAGGTAGGAAATGTCAAAAAATTTATTTTTTCTTGGTTTGTTTTTTTGTTTTTTGGGTTTTTTTTTTTTTTTTTAAGAAAGGAAACTTGAAGTCCAAACAGATGGAATTTCCCAAGGGTGTATATATAATACACAGGTGGTGTTGGTAAGACCCAGTTTCTTACCACAGTGGTCCAGTCCCAAAGCATAACACCATACTGGTGTTATCTTAGACTGCCACGCATTTTGGTAAAATAAAATGTCCTTTGAGAGGCTTATGGTATCTCTGTAGTCCATAGCCAACATACTTATTGTTGTGGCTCTAGCTTAGGTTGAAAATCTCTGTGTGCTATGAATTGCCCATTGGGACATTACTTCTCCTAAAAGATAAAGAGAAAGACACCGATTTAAAGGACAAATAGTTGATCGCTAGCAGCTCATACTGACTCTGTGACTGAGCGGGGAGAGAGAGGAGCTTAGAATCTTTTGCAGAGGTAGTCTTTTACTTAAAGGTTGTTTTATTTTAATAATACATAATGTAGTAAGTACTTACTAATCCTCTTTTGATTCACAAAAAAACACTATGTCGAATTAGTTCTTGTGAAGGCTACCGTATCATGTAAGAGGCATAAAAAGAGGCTGATTTCTTTCTTCAAAGCATAATTAAAAGTTCCTTGAGAAAGGAATCATGTCTCATGTGTCTAATAAATACAAAAGAGATCCAGTTTTAATGTAACAATGAAAAGCAAAGTTCAGGGGACTTCATTCTCTAGAAGTCTTACTCCTACTGATACAAAATTAAAATTTTTTTTAATGTTCATTTATTTTTGAGGGAGAGAGAGAGAGAGACAGAGCACGAGTGGGGGCAGGGCAGGGACAGAGAGGGAGAGACAGAATCCGAAGTAGGCTCCAGGCCCCGAGCTCACAGCACAGAGCCCAACACGGGGCTTGAACCTGGGAATGGTGAGATCATGACCTGAGCCACGGTGGGAGGCTTAACCGACTGAGCCACCCAGGGGCCCCCTAATGATATAAAATTTTAAATGGTTGGGGCACCTGGGTGGCTCAGGTGGTTGAGCATGCAGATTTGGCTCAGGTCATGATCTCACGGCTCGTGAGTTCGAGCCCTGCATCAGGCTTGCTGCTGTCAGTGCATAGCCTGCTTCGGCTCCTCTGTCCCCCTCTCCCTCTCTCGGCTCCTCCCCCACTTGCACTCCCTCTCTCAAAAATGAATATATTTTTTAAAAGTTTAAATGGTCCAGAGCCATTGCATACTCTTATTACTGAAGATTATTTCATATTCCTAAAGTACTAAATCTTGTCCATTATTTGGATTCTGAAGCATTAAATATTTTCTCCTAAATTGAGTGTTATGAAATTGATGGTGTTCTAGTTTTGAGTCTCCAAAATGGCAATCTCTGTTTCAATATGCTACTATTCCGTTAGTAAACTTTTGTAAATCATAACAATCTGGCATTGTTGAAGTAGTGCCACATTCCCTAGATGGTACCCTCAGATGGTCCGCGTCCGAGCAGCTTGGGCCAGAATTTTACTTGGTTGAAATGCCGGTGGCATTTGTGGTTAGGCATTCCGATCACCTGATGGCCCTGGAATTCTATTTATTTACTTATTTACTTAACCAATCAATCAATCAATTTATTTATTTATTTTCTTATTGCCCTTTATTCCCTTTTCTCTCGGGTATCCAACATAAACGACACTTGAGTTTTTCTAACATTTTTCCACGCTCATATACACAGGAATAAACATGTACAAATACACACACGAAGATCTCTCTTAACCAAAATGATGTCCTACTACATACCTTGCAATGCAATTTGCGTTTAAAAAATGTAATATATTATGGAACCACCTGGACCGGTGTTTAAACTTGTACATTGAAATACACTTGTGACCTGGAGGTGGTGGTGGCTAAGAGTGGGATTCTGCACGTGAAAGCTTGTTTTTTTTCCCTCAACATAGCTGAGTACTTTAGGATCAAGTGGCTTTAACCAAGGACATTCTCACTATAATTAACCACTAAATGTATGTGTATTAAAGGCACTGATATGCAGAGTATGAATTAAAATTATCTAAACACTCTCAATCTCTTTCCAACTTCTCCCGAACTTACAAATATTACAAATAAAAAAACAAGGAAGCCCCACCAACCAACCCACAATCAAACCAACTAACCAACCAGCCAACCCACAAACCAGTCACAATAAGGTCTAGGCATATTTCAGGGCCTACAGACACTGGGGGTGCTGGGTTCACTTTCATCTTCCGCAGCAACAGCCCCTCTCAGGGCACGTTGTGCCCACAGGCTTAGGTAAGTCAGATAGACATTTGTCATCCAGAGACCCACCTCATTGGATGCTGAAAATATCACATTCTCAATGGCTTTCTGCAGATATTTATATCTGAGGGTACCAATTAATCTTACTCAGATCAAGACGTTTAAAATATATATTAGAAGAGTCTTTGGTGACTGGATTAAAGGGCGTTTCAGGGTCTTTTTCAAGACTATTATTCTATCATATTGTTTGCAACCTTTGGTCAAGAAGTGAATTCATAATGATTCGGTTTCCTGAAAATCCCTCTTCCTGACCCCGTGTCCCCACCACCCGACAGTTTTCAGGTAAAAAGAAAACAACTGAACCATGTGGAAGTTATCTTAACTGAATATTATATTGCTTTAGTTCGTGTGGAAAAAAAAAACTGAATTCGTTATTAACACTTGTAGCTGTTACGCAACACATTTTTGTCAGGTGACTGTTGTTTTTAATTAGATTTTTAACATGCTTTTTGCAAGATATCAGTTTCGTTTGGCTTTTTATTTTTAGAATAAAAACAGTCATAAGGGATGGGAGCTATTCTTGAGACAAGAAAAATAAGAACTCGTAGGGCATTAGAAAGGTATTTACAGCCACTTTCATCATCCGCACAGGATAATTCTGGAAGGAGAGAAAGGTCAGATAAAGCCAGTAGATTGTGACATTCTGTGAGTTAGTGATATTATACCTGCAGCCAATAGGTTTGGAGAACTTTGAACTCTCTTCACAGATGTTAATGTAACAGACATGGCAGCACGTTTGCGAGCACACCCACCGCTATCTGAAAGCAAAAAAATGATATAGCAGAGGCCACAGCAAAGGGGAAAGCACATGCACTGTCATGCATTTTCAAGTGGAATGTGCCAGACATCCATGAGGAAGATGAACAGCCAGAATGAGTAACCATGGGATACATCTGAAAATTTCACACCCACCCCAGACTAAGACAAAACAGAACCGAAAAACCAGGAGTCTGTTTTAGCAATAGATGCCAATGCTTTAGTGAAAACACAGATTTTACACTTAATATGTGAATGGTTTTCTTTAATGAAAACACAAATAGGGAACTCAACTTTGTAACATGTAAATTCAATTAATATTAAATTTATAAGCAGTGCGAGTAGCTTTTGGAGTTATGGACAGCCTGTATTTCAGGACTGAGACGTATGATATAGTATGTTTTGTATCCATCATTTAGGTTTTACTGTATTTTAGCTATTTATGGTTCCTAAAAGTAGCTTGAATCACTTCTTGAAGTAAAAGTTATTAACTGATACAGGCATGGTCTATTTGATCTATAGGACTCATAAAGAAACATGTATCATTTTAGAAATTCTCTGTCTTCCTATTTGGAATCAAAGGCAATATTGATATATACAGGATTGCAATGACCAATGTTTAAAAAATTAAATTGCTTTTATACCTTTGAACAATATATATGATGATCTGTATACTTACACTTTATGGAAATCACAACATGAAATAAAATAAGTGAAAATGCATCAGCTATTTAACATGATATGAGAAGTTCAGAGTAGCAAGACTTCTAAAATCGGAAGGTTCACGTTCTAGTTAGGAACAGATTCCAATTTCATTCCCACATTCCTTTGTACATGGAATGTGCAATAAATAGTTTTGCTCCTTCTCCGGGAATGAAAACAACTGAAATTGAATTCTTTTTGGAGGTTATAACAAGAAAAACAAATCCTATAACCACCGATGTGATAGCATCATCATCGTATATTGCCACAGGCTAATCTCCTTTTTTCCCCTTTCGTTTATTTCTTAAAGAAGAGGATGCACTTTGTGTATGGGAAGTGAGAGAATTTAAGAGAGCTCAGAAGTGCGACTTGAACTAATTATTGGTAAAACCGCAAGCAGTAAGATCAGTAGAATTTACAAGTGGTGGAATGATTCCCATATCAAACTAGAATTTCTTGGATATATGTTGAAAATCACGATTTCCTAATGCAGATGATAACTAGAGCAGAAAAATGAAGCAACAGAGGCGAAGTCAAATAAATCAAAGGCCAAACATAGACACAAATGGTAGAAACATACAGTACTAAAGATACCTGTAAGAGGGGCACCAAGAGGATTTTAGCAAATTGCAAAAATAAATAAATAAATAAGTAAATAAATAAATAAATAAATAAATAAAATCTACAAGAGGAGTGTTTCGGATAAAATGGAGGCAATGTCACTGAATGTGGGCTGTATAGCAGCCATGAGTGGTGTAAAAGGATCGTGTAGTCAAGGGCGTCGAAAGTGGACAGTGACCTCCGGGAAGTCTTATCTTCTAGTTCCGTTAATTCTGAACATCTGAAAATTTCAAAATGAGGAGACTCGGGGTTACTCCTTCAGCCCATGGTTCCAAAACTGCGTGCTGAGGCCCCCCCGGGCCCCATCAGGAGCTTCGCAAGGGCTTGGGAGGATATTTTGTGTTCTTGAGGAGAACACAGCGATCCCTATCAGACACTGCACAAAACTACTAGCCTGAGCTAGTCCCATTTTCAACGTAGTCAGTTGTGTGGTCTGCCTTTAGATGATATCACATCTTTGAAAAGCTGGGTGTTGGTGATCACCGCGGCAAAAAGCAAGGACCCTCTGAAAATAATTTGGGGCCGGCAAAAGAGAGTGGTGATGTACGCTCTAATTCCATGGTCTGAGAAGTTGTGTGTGCGTCCAACAGGCACACACGTCCCATTAATAAGTACATTAATGTGGTTATAAAGAATAAAAAAAATGATTATTTTTTTAAGTGAAAGTGCATTATTTTTTCAAATTGCTTCTCAGTTGGTAGAACATGGGTACTTATTAAGTTGTCTGCACCTACTGCTTAATAAATAGAACTGTGAAGTATTTCTTTTGGCTTGAGAGGATGGCTAAATATTCCTAAGCTATCTCGGCACTATAAAACCAGAAAGTGTAGGAACCTCCGGGTTAAACTGTGTCTGTATTCTAAGCTAAGACCTACGTAAGATGACGTGAGAATCCGTTTTTTATTCACTGTCTAATAAAGAGCTCCCCTCGAAAAGCTGAGACATCTGTGAAATTGCTAGAACAGAAAAATCTATTGCATTCTGTATCTACTTACTCATGTGTTGATACTTTCTGCTTTTCCTTGAAGATATGTGTGAGATCTCAAAGTGAGGATGCTGTCTTTAGTACTGTGGCGTTTTAAACAAAAGGGTCCAGTCACTTCTAACCCACTTTGTATGCATATGTTCGAATATCATATTTTGCATGCCTGTATGTGTGTAAATTCACCCAGGTAAGCAAAGTAACTTTGCAAATCAGCATTCTATACAGAGCCACACTCACTCCTTTTAAATGAGAGCATGCTTTAGAAGGGGTTGCATTCATGTAACAGACTTGGAGTGATAACTTGGCTCAAGTACCCCAGAGACCTAAACAAACGCACGAATTTCTCCCTGCCTACTTTACTATTTAAGGATTGAATTCCAACACTAGCAAGATTAATTACTGAATGCGTTGTAATGAATATGACATATTTAGTATGATCACATATTACACCTCCGTCATTAATAGGGTTATACTATAAAGGCAAATCAGCACTCCACAAATTGGGAAGTTAGATTCCACTTTAATCCGTGAGGAGATGCCTGCAAAGAATGAATGAATATAACCTCCCCAAGTGGACGGTTTGCTGGAGTGACAACTGTCCCACCATGCCTTCTCCTGTTCAGCTGTGTTCTCTCTGTTCTATTTGCTTTCTTCAATCCTTTTGCCTTGTAATATTTCTCCTTTCATTTCCCATGTCTGACTCTCCCACATCTGTCCCACATCTCCAACTGTCCAAATGCCTTTACTTGGTTCTTCTCTAGGGTTCTCATCTCTCTTGATTTCTCAGCTTTCCTTATATGTTTTGACTGTCTCCAATATCCTCATCTCGCCTATTAGTCTCCACATTTATAACTGCATTTTTGGGGGTCGGCTGACCCACACTTTTCTGAGGTCAGCTAGAGCAGGTTTCTGCTAAGGGGCAACCACAGGATCACGGACAGAAAGACAAGTGTCCGTATCTCTACACTTGATCTAGGGATCGGATATTGGTTCTCACCAATGGTTGTTAATCGTCCCTCAGAGCATTTTGCTAACACTAAGAGATGGCAACCAGGCAAGCCGCTTGATGTGAGAAAATATCTCGGGCCACCCTTTTCCCTTTGCCACGGAGTAACTGGCTAGCTTTCCAGGGGCCACTTGTGGAAGGAAATGGCATTATCTGTGAACACAGGTTCCAGAATTGCAGTGAGAAAGTTGTTTTTCAGAATCAGTTGATAGCCCATATAAAAGTGTCAAGGGGGCAAAGGTGAAAATAGAACTCAAAATATTTCTACTGTGGAAAGAAAATTCATATGTACCTAGCATGTGTCATAAACACTGTTACAATTAACGTGCATCATTACATAATACAGAGTTCAGAGACCTCGGTGTTGTTAAAGCTATTTGGAGACAGTGTTCTCATTCTAAAAATATAGTACTTATGACTTTATGTGTATTATGTCTAGAATAATTAAGCTGATCTCACATGAAGCTTTGGCACTCTGTCTGCTAACATCGTTAACGTGAAGTGTTTATAAAAGGGGGACTTTGAATATTTTCTACTGCAGCAAGTTGCCTATGAATTTAGCTTGTTTTAAGTGAGAAATTACAAATGTATGCATCAAATGATACGCTACTTTTTCCTAGGGCTTAGGAACTCCTGTCCATTTCAAGATATGATCATAGAAAAAGGGAGTAAGAGTAGATAACAAAACAGAAAAGTCTACTTTTGATAGCTATAAGATTGGAGCACAAAAACAGAGAAGTCAAGTAATGAATTTAGATTAATCAGATCAGCAGAGTACTAAACTTAATGATTTAGGGCCAAGATGATTTTGAAAGGGTCGAAACTAACAGAAACAGCATACCTGTATTCATTTTGACCTTGGAGGGTTTGTTATTAAAATCTTCAGTTTTCCTGTAGAAAGAAAATGATGCATTAATTTGCTCACTAGTATGCGGAACAAAATACCATGAACAAGTGTTTTTGTTTTGTTTTTGGTGTACCTGTGAGTTAATAGCACATTACCGTTAGTCTTATTTTAAATCGGGGTGAATAAGGTAGGCAGAATGTATAATTCTATTCAAACTAAACTTCAGTTACTATTGGTCCTTGATCATAAACATAAACTTAGGTTTTTGCTTAATGGTGACCACTAATGGATGAAAATGGCGAGGAATTCAATTGTGTTAAAAATTAAATTTCTTTCACAAACATTTATGCTAAGAGTTTTTGTTTTCTAAGCCCCAAAGGGTCATTGGTTGTTAAGTGTCCTCTTCCAGAATTTTGAAAGGTAGTCTGGCACTTTGAAATCATGACCTTACATTGTTCAATTTATTACATTATTTAATTTATTTTGTTTGAGATCATGACCTTACATTATTTAATTTATTACTGGGTCAGTTTCTTACCAGGGAATAGTTAATGAATTGAGCATATATTTTGAGGAAACGGTCAAGAAAGATGAGATGCACCTATTTTTTCTTCTTAAGACACAGGAAATATAAAACCTATTTCTGTTTCAGTACCTGATGCTGTGGTTCTTCCCAATTTAGTATTTGCTGTGTAACAATTGAGGTTAATTCACTAGAAATGGTTGGTGGAATGTTGCCGGCTGCAGAAAAAGTTTTAAGATATTGTGCATTATTTTATGTCATGTGAGATGACCTAGTTCTTTCCCTGGCATATTCTTTCAGCCCATTTTTAGAGTTTCTTACTT
This sequence comes from Panthera pardus, assembly GCF_024362965.1. NCBI lineage: Eukaryota > Metazoa > Chordata > Mammalia > Carnivora > Felidae > Panthera > Panthera pardus. Next base: position 16,872,852 of record NW_026526688.1, read on the forward strand.
CTCCATACACCAAGACCAAAGGGGAAGGACGTGCTGTCATAGGAAGCAATTCTTTTAAGAGCGAGAGCTCTGAAAGAGAGGTTTACCCCCAGCCAACCTGCCTTTGCTCCTGAGTTGGATGAACACAAACTTTTCCAGCCCCCATATATTCGGTTTCCAGGTACATCAGCACTCTCTCATCTGATCACTTAAAATACTTATTTAGACATTATGGACAAGTTGGGATAGGCTGAAATGAAGCAGTCTGTCATGATCTGTCAAGAAAGACTTTTGATAAATACATTTTCCCTCAGTCTCTGCAAGGAGCACCAAATGAACTCCCTGTGTTTCTTGTCCCTGCCAGAGTTTTTGCCTTCTCCTCCTTTCTGACCATTTCTCCTGTCCTCATATGGTTGGCTCTGTTCATCAGCTATCATTGTCTTGCAATATGGGCATTGAAGTTCACCTCTACCAGAAAGCCTGGTTTTGCCCATCACTACGGTGAAATTATAAGAACAAAATCAAAATGCAAACACCAGCTAAGTACAATGATACGTATCTTCTCTCCCAGGACCGGGAGGGCGGGGAGAAGATGGTGAAATATATAGCCTGGAAAAAACACACTTAACTCATAGGAGACTTAATTATGAACCAAGAGGAAAAATATTTCCTTTTTTTGAGAGAGAGAGAGAGAGAGAGAGAGAGAGAATGAGAGCACCAGCCTGGGAGAGGGGCAGAGGGAAAGAGAGAGAGATATTTGACCAGACTCCACACTCAGTGCCAATCCTGATGCCAGGCTGGATCCCGTGACCGTGGGATCATGACCTGAGCCTAAATCAAGAGTCAGAGGCTCAACTGACTGAGCCACCCAGGCAGTCCCAACAAGGATTTCTTTTTTAATGATTAGCTTAACTTCCGAATACCTTGGTACTTGGTAAATACTAAAGCAGCAAACACACAGAATGGATAAAACCACAGTAATGATATTCCACCCCAACTTATTTTTTAGAACTATAAACTGAAAACAATACAGATGATAATATCCTAGTTGTGTAGTTTTTGTGTCACCTGATCGTGTTGAGTGTCCTATTCTTGCCTGGAGCTGCCATGTCCAATACCGAGTGACTAAATATTACAGTGAATTTTACAGTGAAATTTCACAGGCCAAGTGATTTTAAAAAGTGAGCGAGGGAAACTTCGCTCTGATGAATTTTCTCTCTTAGTTTTCCGTGCACACAAATGAGAGGAACACGCTCCCCCTCCCCGCCCCCCCCTTCAAATGTGGCCCTTTGTGAAGAACTCTACTCGGTAGCCTCAACATGGCCCGTATTGAAGAGATGCCAGAGAAGTCAGGGAAGAAGGCAGTGGTCAGTGCAGGAGCCTTGAGAAAGCTCCATCAAACATATTTATTTTAATCTCTCGGTAGCAAAACTCTTAGTATGTTAACCTTAAATGGATAAAATAAATGGAAAAGAAAAGCCTCAGGGGATGTCTGTGACCAAGTCAGAGGCAACTGCTAAAACAAGAAGGGATAAACAGTCCCCAGAAAATGAGGACTGGAAAGGACATTTCCCAAATTGTACTTTATCACTCCTTTTCAGAACGCTTTATGTTGAAACCTGTCCTAAGTTTTTATTTCTTTCTTTCTTTATTCATTTATTTTTTAACATTTATTTATTTTTGAGAGACAGAGAGAGGCAGAGCATGAGCAGGGGAGGGGCAGAGAGAGAAGGAGACACAGAATCCGAAACAGGCTCCAGGCTCTGAGCTGTCAGCACAGAGCCCGATGCGGGGCTTGAACCCACAAACCGTGAGATCATGATGTGAGCTGAAGCTGGACATTTAACCAACTGAGCCACTCAGGCGCCCCTGTCCTAGTGTTTGAGTTGAATGACAAAGATTAGTGTTTGCCTTGGAACACTACTGATTGGTAAAGAAAACAAACACAAGGAAGGTTAACTCTCAGAATACAAAAGCTGCCAATATAAATTAATAATGTTTTCACTCTAAGCTAGGGAACTAATTGCCAACATTTGTTGTTTGAATTCAAATGCAGATGTTTACAAAATATATGCCACTCAAAAAGTAAAATAGGATGAGCAGGAACAAAGAAAGGCGCCACAAATCCTTGAGATTTTCATCTTTAAAGTGATGTATCCTGTTGCTTATAAATGTAATTTCGTGAGGCTTTTAAGCTTCTCATTGTTTTAGATGTCAAAATGTAAAATGACTAACTTCCTGATCAGGCAAGACATTTTCCACGTTGTGAAAAGAAGAGCCACGGGTGATTGAGCTTTCCAGAAGAACCTGAAACCGAAAGGCTTCTTGGGTGACTAATAAAAATGCATGATTCAATTTCCATGATTTGTACTAAACCCATTAACAAGTCCACAACTGAGAACCCTCTTTAGACAATTTAAGCTCAAGCAAATCTAATCTCTTTTGTTCTTTCCTGGAAAAGTGTGTTTGATTGTATTTACAGAACAAGCATAGATTATTCTGGAAAGCATCAAATTCCTAGAGCGTTTGCATGCTACGAGAAGAGACAGTGTTTCAAGTATTCTCCTAAATTGGAATTGAACAAGGGCCAAGACAGTGAAAACTGATGATAAAATGCAGAGCACCTTGAGTCTCAGCAAATAACCCACAGAGCAAAGAACTCTGTGCATTAGTGTCAAAATGATTTTCAACAGGTGGTGGGGAGCTGTATTTACTTAAGTTCAGTTCTTGCCAAAGTTTTATGTAAAAAACAACTTTATATGTATACTAAGTTGTATACAGCAACCTATTTGTTTTGGCGTGGGTCACGGCAGCCTTCTTTCCCAATATGCATATGGCAATAGATTGGGTTTGTTGTTCATGCTTGGGAAAAACGTGACTGATGAGGGAGTGTGGAACAAGCTGAGGGCAAAATACAGGCTCCCCTCCCCAACCACCCCCCCCCCCCCCCGCCCGCCCCAGGTGAAATATGTGTGATATTCCTCAGATACTCCTGGCTACCCAAAAACAAAGGAAAGGGGTTTAAGTGTTTGCCATGGTAGTGTAGGAAAGTAAGGCAAATGAAATATTAGATGCCCTTACTGCCTGCAGCCCATTGACAAGTCCTTGAAACTGGCAGAGTGACCTCCCTCTAGAAGCTCAGCTGCCTCAAGGATGACACTTTGCTGGGGGCAAAAGAGAACCTTAGCTTAACATTATTCTAACCTCCAGGATCCTGTAAGTCTACTTCCTTTATCTCAACTGCCCCAACATATATGCTGGCAATCATACTCCAAGTTTATGGCCCCGGGATCTAAAGGGTCTCATGACTGAGGTTGTATTAAACGGTAATAAATGGCATTTCCTTAGCAACAGCTAGTCCCTCAAGGTCCTGGAAACCGTGCTTCCAGAATACCTTAGAGACTGACTCTATCCCTGACCCCCTCCCAACCTAAGAGCATATAATGAGTTACTCCACACAAGCCCAGAGCAGCTCTTCCTGCCCACAGGGTCCTGTCCCTGTGCTTTAATAAAATCACCTTTTTGCACCAAATATGTCTTCAAGAATTCTTTCTTGGCCTTTGGCTCTAGACCCCAAGAACTGCACCCCCCCCCCCCAAACCTTCATCAATGACCTTGTGTCTGTAATCTTTTAATTCTGCTTGAGTTTCTTTTGATGATCTAACATCTACTTTTTTTCTTATGGATCAGAGCAATCTTTATTCTTAACAGGCATATAACAATAGATTGGCTAAGTTAACTTTTGAATGAGGGTCCTAAGAAGATGTTTGATTGTTCAGGCTAAGACACCAACATGACTTTGTGCTCATAATCTTGTAATTCTCCTTGAATTCGCTTGTTTATCAGGTATCCTATTCTGAAAGAAGCAGAGGCAAAATCCTTTCCTCAAGTTTGGCCAAGAATTCTGTGTAAGTCATTTCATTTTTGTAGACCCAAACTGAAGCACCAAGAACATCTATAAAACTATAGGACTAAATTTTAGTTCAGCTAATGTGAGAAGTTGCCCAAAATATTTTCCATAGAATAATTCTAATCCAATAATTGCTAGGGTTATTTTGAAATTGACCTATTTACAGTTCAGATGTTATTTAGAAGAAAGGAAGCACAGTGTAAGTGGTAGGAAAACATTGAGGGATGTTAGATTTTTTAGAGACATAGTTTAAACACAAGAATACAAATGATGCATGCTGAGGTTATGCACCAGATTTTGACCAGAATTAACTTTGGAATGGATCATGTGTACCATTCTCTTTGGATAAACTATTGAGTGGCCAATGCGTGTCTGGCTCTGTCTTTCTTTCCCTGGCAGTGGTAGGATTAGAAGTATTTTTTTTTAAGTTTTTAATTAATTAATAAATTTATTTTTGAGAGAGTGAGAGAAAGTGCAAGCAGGAAAGGGGCAGAGAGAGGGAGAGACAGATTCCTGAGCAGGATCCTTACTGTCCGCGCAAAGCCTGATGCAAGGCTCCAACTCACCAACCTTGAGATCATGACCCAACCCCAGATCAAAAGTGGGATCTTAACTGACTGAGCCACCCAGGTACCCCCCCCCTTTTTTTTAAAGGGATTACAAGTATTATTGTTATTATTATTTTTAATGTTTATTTATTTTTGAGAGAGAGAGACAGAGACAGAGAGACAGAGCACGAGCAGGGGAGGGGCAGAGAAAGAGGGAGACACAGAATCTGAAGCAGGCTCCAGGCTCTGAGCTGTCAGCACAGAGCCCAATGCAGGGCTGGAACTCATGAACCACGAGATCATGACCTAAGCGGAAATCGGACGCTCAACCGACTGAGCCACCCCGGCACCCCAGGATTAGAAGTATTCTTAAGTGCCAAATGATTTTATTTTTCAATTACAATCAAATGACTTAATGTAGGTTGATTACAATTTATCTTTTCTGTCAATGTGCTGTTTTGAAATTTTCACAGGAAATACCCCAAGTAGATTATTTTATCCTTTACAGTCTCTGCATTTAGAAAGATAAGTATCCACCTCAAGCCCTTTTCTGAATGGGTTCCCTGAATTGACAGCTGGTATATGACACTGACTCAGAGGCTCCTCGGACATCACAGTTGATAGTAAGGTCATGGTTGTCCATGTTCAGCCTTCAATAACTAAAAATTCCTCCCAACATTCCCCAGCTAATGGTGCCTGAAGATGAGTCCTTATTATTCAAGAGCCAAATCATCCACAGCATTTATATGCGAACGCTGGGGTAAGAACACATTCAACATCATTTCTAGGAATAAGGAGAGATCATTACCATGAATAGTGAAGAACAAAGAACATGAGGTCATTGATTATTTTTATAAGAATATACAATATATTTTTAACAAAATTTAACCAAAACATTCTTTTATATCAAATATCCTGATACCTGGAAAAATTTCCTGAGGAGGAATAGCATGTTTAAAATGGAAATTAGCAATTTTTCTTTTGAGACTTTACAAAGCAACCTAGTCAAAATTGGTAACAGATTTTTCCTGAAGACTATACTGGTTAGAAGTCAATCACTTGGTAAATAATTTTCTTTCTGGAGCTTTCCAAAGCCTCAAAGTCTGTGAATCACTCTCTTCTTTATTTTATTTATTTTTTTAAATTTTTTTAACGTTTATTTATTTTTGAGACAGAGAGAGACAGAGCATGAACGGGGGAGGGTCAGAGAGAGAGGGAGACACAGAATCGGAAGCAGGCTCCAGGCTCTGAGCCATCAGCACAGAGCCCGACGCGGGGCTTGAACTCACGGACCGTGAGATCGCGACCTGAGCCGAAGTCGGACACTTAACTGACTGAGCCACCCAGGCGCCCCACTCTTCTTTAATTATAAAAGAATGCTGACTTCTTTTCACCTTACATGGTCATGTGATTTAATTGAAAAATATTTATTTATAAATATTTAATTTAAATATATTCCTCTAGTGTCCTACCTTCATTGGATCTTTAACTTTTATATTGAGGATGCTTATAGGTTACATCTAAATACTGAAAAATGAATGCCTTTTTTTCTCTAAAACAAAGTCAGTTATTCAAAAGTACTAGAAAAATTCCACTGGTTTCTATTATGTAAATCTAAAGCCAAATGGGTTCCCAATTAAAAAAAAAGCAGATTTCTAATGGGGATCTGATGAGTCAGGCACATTATCAAAGAGACAAGTGAGGAATTAATAGAATATAGGAACACATGTTACAGGTGAACTGAGTAGTGTTGGAAGGATAGGTTACGGAGTCAGGCAGACCTAGATGCAAAATCCAATTCTACCTATTTCCAGTCATCTAAACAATTTATACTAATGTCGTGATCTTCTTCTACAATAGCAACAGCAGCAGGATCAAACCTATCCCCGTCCCCTCTGCAGTAAACCATCCCCAAATTGGCATCATTCTCATTCCCCGATATTTCAGGTACTTTGAGGCATACCTTTTATCTTGGACTGAGTCTTGACAAAATGATCTAGACTTCCCTGAAAGTATATAGGACATTATTTTATTGCTTTAAATTGAAGTCAGATGGGGTGCCTGGTGGCTCGGTTGGTTAAGCATCCAACTCTTCATTTTGGCTCAAGCCATGATCTCAGGGTTTGTGAGATTGAACCCTGAGTTGGGCCTCAATGCTGTCAGTGTGGAGCCTGCTTGGCATTCTCTCTCTCTCTCTCTCTCTCTCTGTCTGCCCCTCCCCTGCTCACCCTCATTCATGTGCATGCATGCATGCACTCTCTCTCTCTCTCTCCCAAACATTAAATCATGAGTACCTATGGTTTATTATTAACTACAGAAATAGTTAAATCAAACACTTGTTTCCTAGCCCAGCTAAGTTATTGCTAGTGAACCTAAGGGAAAGTGACACTTAAAGGTTGTAACAATTAGCTTTTTATAAATCCTTTTTCCATTACCTTTGACAGCTTATAGCCCAAGGGTGACAGTCAGAAGAAAGAGATGTCCATAACATGTCACACAAAAAATTGTGTGACAAATTACAGTGATAGCATCCTGATGACAGCCATTTCTGTTTAGTTCCGTGAGTGAAAGTATCTCCCCTTCATTCCACCATTATACAGACTACCATAAATTTTTATTTTCAGCAGCAAGTCTTTGATCTTTTAAAAGAATCATTTGTTTCTTTTCTAATTTGGAAGAAGGAAAACTGTCTGTATTTGTGGATAACATATTATATATAGAAAACCCTAAAAATTCCACCAAATTCCACCAAATATTAGAACTAATAAACAAATTCAGTAAGGTTTCAGGATTCAAAACCAATATGGAAAACCAGTGTATTTCCAGACACTAATAATGAAATATCAGAAAGAAAAATTAAGAAAACAATCACATTTATAATTGCATTAAAAGAAAAACTACCTAGGAGTAAATGTGACGAAGGACGTGAAAAATCTGTGCACTGAAAACTATAAGACATTGATTAAAGAAATGGAAGAACACGCAAATACTCTGGATTGGAAAGAATTAATATTGTTAAAATGTCCGTACTACCTAAGACAATCTACAGGTTCTATGTAATCTTTATCAGAATTCCAATCACATTTTTCACAGAAATGGAACAAAAAAAATCCCAAAATTTGTGTGGAACCCCAAAAGACCCCAAAACAATCTTGAGAAAGAAGAAACAAAGTGGGTGTTATCATACTTCCCGATTTCCAGCCGTAATCAAAACAGTATGGTATTAGCATAAAAAAAGACACATAGGTCAATGAAACAGAATAGAGAAGTTAGCAATAAACCCATTTATATGTGGTTAATTAATTTGACAAAGGAGCCAAGAAACTCAATGGGGAAAGGATAATGCCTTCAATAAATGGTTTGAGAAAACTGGAAAGCTAAGTGCAAAGGAATGAAACTAGACCCCTCTCTCACACCATACACAAAAATTAACTCAAAATTGATTAAAGACTTGAAGGTAAGACCCGAAACCATAACAATCCTAGAAGAAAATAGGGTGTAAGCTACTTGACATTGGACTTGGTGATGAGTTTTTCGATTTGACAATAAAAACAAGGCAATAAAAGCAAAAATAAACAAGTGGAAGTACATCAAACTAAAAACTTCTGCACAATGGGGTGCCCGGCTGACTCAATTGGAAGAGCATGAAACTTTTGATCTTGGGTTGTGAATGTGAACCCCATGTTGGGTGTAGAGATTACTTAAAAAATAAATAAATGTTTTACAAAAATAAAAACAAAAACTTCTACATGGCAAAGGAAACCAATAAAAGGAAAAGGCAGCCTATAGAATGGGAGAAAATATTTGAAAATCATGTGTCTGATAGGGGATTAATATCCGAAATACATAAAGAACTCATACAACTCAATTGCAAAACAGAGCCCCCCAAACCAAACAACAACAACAACAACAACAACATTTGATTAAAAAGTGAGCAGAGGAAATGAATAGACATTTTCCCAAAGAAGACAAACACATGGCCAACAAGTACATGTAAAAGTTCTCAATATCACTAATCATCGGGAAAGTGTAGTTCAAAACCAAGACCTAACTCCTCATGCTTGTTAGAGTGACTATCATCAAGAAGACAAGAGCTGACAAGTACTGGTGAGGAAGCTGAGAAAAGCGTACCCTCGGGCTCTGTTGGTGGGAATAAATTGGTGCAACCACTATGGAAAACAGTATGAAGCTTCCTCAAAAAATTAAAAATAGGCCTACCATAAGATCCAGCAATCCCTCTTGGGGTATATATCCAAAGAAAATGAAAATAGGATATTGGAGAGGTATCTGCACTCCCATATCTATTTCAGTGTTATTCACAACAGCCAAGATATGGAAACAGCCTAAGCATCCATCAACTGATGAATGGATAAAGAAGATGTGATATGTATACACACACACATGCGCGTGCACACACACACACACACACACACACACACACTGGAATATTACCCATGAGAAAGAAGAAAATCCTGCCACTTGAAGCAACATGGATGGACCTTGAGGGCATTATGCTAAGTGAAATAAGACAGAGAAAGACAAGTGTTGCATGGTATAATTTATATGTGGAACCTATAAAAAAAAAATTGAACTCATAGAAACAGAGAGTGTAAAATAGTTTCCAGGGGCTGGAGGATGGGGAAGATAAGAAGTTGGTAAAAGTTATAAGATGGATAGGATCTGAGGATATTATGTAAAACACGGTGTCTCTGATTGATTAACACTGTATTGTATACTTAAAATTTGCTAAGACAGTAGAGCCCAAATGTTCTCACCAAAAATAAAAGGGTGTGTGTGTGTGTGTGTGTGTGTGTGTACATATGTGAGGTGATGGATATGTTAACTAGATGGCAGGAATCCCTTCACAATGTATAAATATATCAAATTACCATGATCGTACACTTTAAGCATCTTAGAATTTTATTTGTCAATTATACATACCTCCAATAAAGTTGAAATGAAAAAAAAAGCTAATAAACACTTTTGTGCCATGTAAAAGAAATAAAGTAATAAAAGAACTGTTAAATTATGAGCTTCGCTAAATAAGTTTCCCCCTACTTTCAATTTTCAAAACTTCCATCTTAATTTTTATACATTGATATCACAAAATGATCTGATATAAAGAAAACTCTAATCTAGTTTTGCATGTTTCATACTTAGAATTTAATGGATGTGAACATTAAACGCTGTGGTAGGAGAGAGAAGTATCATTTTATGTGTGTTTTATTTTTTTAAATCCCAGCTTTGGAAAAGGATCTTAGATCAGTCTACTCATTTTTGAGATTAGACATTTCAGGTAAGGAAAAATGACTGCTCCAAGGTCAAATACCCTCAAAAGTACTCAGATGTGGCTTCGCTCCCCTGACTATAAGCAAAGAACATGCATCTCCCTTTAAGGTGTCTTGAAATGTCAGTTGAAATCAAGATAATTTCCCTCGATAGGTTACAATTAATTACAACGCATAACGTTAAACATAGTGCTTAAGTGCCGAATCATATGTGGCAGGGTTTAAAGGAAAGAATGAAATATCAGAAGGCTAAACTGGTTGACGAATAAAAAAGGGCTTTTGACAGAAGTCTATCTACTTATTTTTCTAATACTAATATGCAAATAGTGGCTGTTTATGACAAGGATTCCTTCTGCCCAACTCCCGTAGTCGAAATGGAAACCTTTGTTTAGCTAAAGCCCAGACCAATAGCTATAGATGGCTGTATTTTCAGAAAACCTCGGAATCTGAAGTTAATAAGTATGTTTATTCGAATGTATTTCCATGGCAATGTTATTTTATGAAGTGACTACCGTTAAATAATCCTGCTTATTGTTAATTGACTGTGAAAAAAAGTTACGTGTTTCTTCTGATTGAACACACGGGCTTCCAGAAACACCAGAAATAATGCTTCTATAACTTAGCGATGTCAAAGTGCCCTTCGACCATATTATTCAGTACACTGCCAGTATTATTATAAACCTGTGTTTGTATGTGTCTCAGATATCAAATGGTGAAACTCTATTTGCTATGTGAAATTTGGGAAAAAAATCTTGGGGGGTGGTGGCAGAAATTTGCTTCAATTATTTTTTTTAATGTTTATTTTTGAGAGAGAGAGAGACAGAGTGTGAGCGGGGAAGGGGCAGAGAGAGAGGAAGGCACAGAATCCGAAGCAGGCTCCAGGCTCCGAGCCGTCAGCACAGAGCCTGACGCAGGGTTCGACACCGTGGACAGGGAGATGACCACCTGAGCGGAAGTCAGAGGCTTAACCAACTGAGCCACCCAGGTGCCCCTTCAATTTGTTCTTTAAAAACCCATGGAAGACAATAATGGGCCAATGGGGGAAAATGCGGGAAAGCTTGCATTTATTAAAATTCCACATTTCTGGAATTTTTTCAACAGTGGAGAGTTTGTGACATTATTCATTTGGATCTAGTGAAAATAGGTAATAACGATAGTTATCTTTTATTGTGAAGATTATTTACTTTTGATAAAAGAAGTGTATAATCCTCATCATCATCATCATTTTCATATTGCTATTCATTGGCGCACAAGAATGGCTTGCTAGATCTTGGCAAGAAATTTGGCAAACTTCTTCATGACATCTCTGTGGTCCTGCAATTTGGCTAAACCACGTCACTTTATCTGAAGTAAGTCTAGGGGCTTTACCAGACTATGAACTAAGAGCGACATAGTTGTTGGAAAATATAATTAAATTGATATATAAGGGAATAGTGGTTATTGTATAAATCAAGAAGGATGTGTTCCCACTTTTACAGCTGTGTTAGGGCCTCGTTACCCCGATTTAAAAATGCCCTCTTTTTGTGTTTGTCCATGAACTAGCCTGTCATGGATGCGAGCATGTAAGCAGACTTTGGAGGCTCTCACTGACTGCTGAAGGGAGGCTAGATAAGGCCACTGAGTGATTTGGTAGAAACAACATAATGAGCTACCAGGTGAGTGTTAGCAGCAGTAAGAAAAATTATTGGCATATCCATTGTTTTCGTTGTTGTTGCTGTTTTTGTTTCTTTCATCTCAGGGAAATCATCTCAGTGGCTTTCAGGGTTAATGCTCTCAAATAATCCACATTTATGCTTTGCATTGACGGGCAGACAGATGCCTAACAGTTCCAACTAGAAGTTTTAGTATTCCCTTAAGATGTACCTGAATTTAAGAAACATGATATCCAAATTGCTGGGTTTTTAACAATCTGGTTTATAACTCCCATTGGAAAGAAAGTAAATGAGCCCATCCTAAAACTAAAAGCTTTGCGATTTCTGAATTATACAGCAAAACAGGGGTTGGTATCTATTGCCCTTTTGTTCAGCAAAATGCCCACCCAAATGACGTCACTTCTAGTTCTTACCCAACTCCCATGTCCCCAGCATTCTTCCTTTTTTATACCTAATATAGTCCTTCATACCCTGCCACTATTTAAAGCTAAAACTTTCACTCAATCTACCTAAAATAGGCAAAGAAAACAAAATACAAATTTATACTTAAATTATACATTGGAGCATGCTGAAACTTATTTGAACTAAGATTTTGTCATTTTATAATATCCTTACTTATTTGACATGGTGGCTAAATCCCAAAATGGTTGGAATGTTCTTTAAGATGTTTGTTGGGTATATTTCAACATATGTAGTTAAACCGTATTCGATCTACTCTTTATCAGTCTTCTGTCCGCCCCCACCCCCCCCCAGCCCCTTTATCTATGGAAACAAGTGCTCCACTTTTTTCCATCTGCCCTGGATCTCCACTGCTCTTTGAAAAGCAGAAAAGATTTCATCTTGAGTTCCCAACGGCATGAGGACATAAGCTGTTTCAGGGCAGGCTGGTTTCACCCCGAGGTGAAGCAATGGCATGGAATCTTGAATGTAAAGACCCAGGCTGGGCTTTCTGTTCACACGGACTCCACTGTTCTACTTCAGATCCACAGGTGGAGGCTGTGTCTGTGCGGACATCCCCACACAAAAATCTGATACTCACTGACTTCAGTATCATTTCTTCTTTTTTAATGGGGAGCAAAAGCATTGCCTCATTTCTGTTGCAGCGTTTGGTAATGGAAATCTAGAAACTGAGTTGTGACCTTGTGCCATGATACTGATTCATCAAATGTATTTGAGGAGAGGGATCACTTTTCTATAGTACATAGAAAATTTCTAATGTGAACTCATTATTGTTCGGATGTTGGCTGAGTTCCTGTGTCGGAGTTAAAGATAAGAAAATGTAGGTCATCATATTGCAATATATAAATATATAAATCTATTATACACCTTAAACTTATACAATGTTGTAAGTCAGTTATATGTCGATTTAAAAAAAAAGTAGCTCCTATGGGGAGGGAACAAAAACAATAGATAGGCTCAGAGTTAGTAACTTTCTTGTAGGAGTGGCAACTTCAGAAATATACATATACACTCATCAACAGCTGGTAAGCGGCAGAATCAGGATTCAACAACCCAGATTTTAGGGAACTTTCAGGTACTTGCTTTTAACATTCCATTATATTCTAAAGTGAGTATCAATATTAAGTCTTATGTGTGAATGTGTGCTTGGGCAAACCACCACACTCCTTTGGGCCTGAGGTTTTTCGTTTATAAAACGAAAGACTTGTTTTAAAATTCGAAAGCACATAAGGTCCTTTTATGGTCTGAAATTTTCCTAAATCCAAGAAGCGTATATTTGGTTGACAAATATTTATTGAGCTTTCACATACAAACCAATATTCTTATCAACAAGATTATATATGATACTAAGCAGAATCTAACTGGAAGTCAATATATTTAAAAACTTTTTTTTATGTTTATTTTTTGAGAGAGACAGAGTATGAGTGGGGGAGGGGCAGAGAGAGAAGGAGACACAGAATCTGAAGCAGGGCTCCAGGCTCTGAGCTGTCAGCATAGAGCCAGATGTGGGGCTCGAACCCACAGACCATGAGATCATGACCTGAGCGGAAGTCAGCCGCTCAACCGACTAAGCCACCCCGACGCCCCAGAGGTCAATATTTTAATGACTCATTTATATATTAAAATTCAGAAGGAGACTTTTAAAGAACCGTCTTTCTTTTTTCTTTTTATTTATTTATTTTGAGAGAGAGAGAGAGAGAGAGAGAGTACATGAGCAAGGGAGGACAGAGAGAGAGAGAGAGAGAGAGAATCCCAAGGAGGCTCTGCACTGTCAGTGCAGAGCCTGATGTGGGACTCAGACTTACGAACTGTGAGATCATGACCTGAGTGGAAGTCAGAGTCAGATGCTCAACCGAATGAGCCACCCAGGTGTCCCAAAGATCTGTATTTCTAATAGCATCAGAATGAGATAGACACGTATTAATCCAAGTCAAAGCCATTATCCAAATCTGTCTCCCTCTTGGCTGCCTAGGTTACTTAACTCCAGAAACAAGATCTATGGGATTCTCTCTCTATAACATTATTGTCTTCCCTATTAACTCAAAAACCCTTCAACTGAGATGATCAATTTTAGGATTTCATCTTGCCTAAAATCACATCCATTTTATAAACCGATACCAAAACAATTTGCCTAAAAGTAAACTTCAGTCAATAAATTATCATCACCTTTGTAAAGTCTTTTCTCATCATGGGTGGTGTGGTGTTGGTAGAGACATTGGGGGGGGGTGACAAGAATCATTGATCATTTTGTTTTCTATTAGCGTTGGTGGGCGAGAAATCCTTCAAAGCAGATGAGTGGTGAATGCAGGTTCGCATTCCAAATGTTAACATTCTTTTGCCTGTCTCGTATTTCAAAGAGTTGTCTATTGACCTTTGAAGAGACAAAAGGCTGAGAGATCTTCAGCACGTTGTGTTCCAAACCAATAATTTCATTACATTTTCTTTCTGGCTCAATCAGTCACATCATCACTTGCTAAATTGCCATAGCATGGGAGGTACTGTGACATTTGAAGTTACTTTTCACGTGGATGATTACTGCTCCAGGCTTTGCTTACTGTTGAAAAAGTTAGGTATCGGGCCCACAAACAAATTGCCAAAGTCTTATGAGCCACAAAAATTTTGGTCAGCCTGCTCCCCTTTTCAGAAGTTTTGGAATTAGAACGTTTACCTGATATGATTTAATATGCTTGGCTATTTGTAAAACTACTATGTGATGAATGTATCATTAATTTGGAGTGATTGAGAAAGACCATCTGAATTAGGGAGAAGGGTGAATTGTGGAATGGTTGTGAAGAAACAATTTATTTTCCTTTAAAAATACAGATTAACTCTAGGTCCAGGAAATAATGTCCAGACTGGGTCCTTTAGGGTCCTATTTTAATGAACGCATAAGAATGATTTGTACACACAATGTCAATTCACATGTAGTAAGTGTTTCAAAAAAGGTTTCAAAAAAGCCTAAGGATTTATGCTAGCATTTTGTTTAAGATCCTAGCTTTTAGGGGCACCTGGGTGGCTCCGTTGATTAAGCGTCCGACTTTTGGTTTTGGCTCAGGTCGTGATCTCATGGTTTGTGAGTTCGAGCCCTGCATCAGGCTCTGCACTGACAGTGTGGAGTCTGCTTGGGGTTCTCTATCTCTCCCTCTCTCTCTGCCCCTCCTGTACTCTCTCTCAAAATAAATACACTTTAAAAAAAGAACCTAGCTTTAATATCACAAAAGGTAAATGACAGCCTAGACCCTCATCCAATTATCACAATTTCCAAATTGTACGTTTAAGATACAGTTCAAATATACTTTATATTTATTCCCCACTTCATACTGGGCTCATGATATTCTCCCCTCCCCAAACCTCATCCCATTTTCCATCATTCCCTGTCTCAAGCAATGGCACTAACTATTCTTTATTTAATTCGTTAATCCATTAATCAAAAAATTGGAAGCCAGTCACTGCATAACTAGAACTTAGTGTTTACTCGTGTCATTTCTTTCTCCCTTAACTCTCTGTGTTTTGAGAAGTAAAACAAGAGACATTCAGCTCTAGAAAGGACAAAATACGTCTAAGCCCCTCGGTTCGTTTGGCCAAGAGATTTATGTGTGAGATGATAAGCATTTTTAGTTTTTTGGATTTTATACAGGCCAAATCCAGGTTAAGCACAGTGACAGTTTAATACCCAGAGTAGGGGAGATGGGAGCACATGACCAACTAATGGTGATAGAGACTAATATTATGGCTTCATGTCCCCATGGCAGCAGTGAACCCAAAATGGATGATCGTCTAGTAGTAAATATGTAGGAGCAGATAAAAGTGGGAGAAAAAGTAACACACACACACACACACACACACACAGTCTGTTTTCCCTGCCCAATTCTCACAGGCCACTTGTTTCCAGATACTTTTATCCCCTTGGTTCAGTGTATGACTACTTCAAAGATGGCGAATGTTAAAGTTTCAAAGAGGTAACCATATCACTTTTGGTCAGATTTCTTACCTAGTGAGACAAAGACTATTCTTGTCTTAGCAAAAACTCTTTAGGAACACATGCAATGAGATGAATAACTGTAATACAGGACATATTCATTACTCAGGTACTTAAAGTTTAGTATTGCATATTCTATAAGCAGACACTAATCGTGGGGGCTTTTCTTAGCTTCTTCTCTGCCACCCCTTCCACCCCTAATGATATCTGGGCGGTAGAATTTGCTCGGTAAATATACATACAATGAAGGCATCCTCATTTGTGGGCGTGAAGGAATGATTGCCATTATAAAGCAGTTTGTCAGGGAGAGAGACCGTGCAAAGAAGCTTGACGATTGCCCTCAATTGCCCATTACAGTCCCTGCCTTCATTTTTACTAGATTATCTATGACCTTTCTAAGTTTTTCTTATCTGCATGTAATGGTGTCTCTTCTGGAATATGTCACTTCACGACTCTTTGAATGGTATCAGGCTAACAAATCCACACTCATTCCTGAAAATCACTGGCAAATGTTGAGGTTGGTGGAGCCCGTTTTGGTGGTTGGCAGGATGGCTTTGTTTGCAATGTGAAATGTATTTAAGAAGTTATTTGGAATCCCGGAGTATCGGTACTAGTAATGAATATGCTATGCTTGCCACACTGATTCAACCAATACCAAATCACCGGTTTATATCATGCATTTTAAACAAACATGTCTTCACTGTCTGAACCCTAAACAGTAACATGACCTGTCATTTTGTTTTTCCAAGAGAAGAAGACTAATAACATTATTTATTTTAGAAAAATCCTCAGTACATATGGTGTTTGTATCTATCTTGCTACTCCTTTTCCCAGCCAAAATGGATCAACACATACAAACAATCCCTCACCTGTGTTATCTTTTAATTATTTGTAATATAACATCACTGGGATTGATTCTAGCAACAGACAATGATTGTCGTTACTTTGGGGGGCATGTCTCAAGGATACATAACTGGATAAATTGTGATTCTTGGTTCATGACAAAGCCTTATCATAGGTCCATGTGTCTCTTCTTCTCTCTCTTCCTCCCTTCCCCCTGAATACCTACACACCTGCCGTCTAAAGCAAGAGATAGACTTGGATAGGAACCTGCATCTAACCAGATGGTCTGGGCCACTGTTTCATCTTTTATTTCCCCATACCTCAAGTAGCGGTCATTCTGAATTCCATGTGGGTCATTCTCTTGCTTTCCTTTTTATGAGTTTCCTTGAACATATGTATCCTCTCTTTATTTTAGTTGTTTTTATCTTTATAATGATGTCATCATGCTGGATATAATTGTATTGCTAAAATTCATCTTTATTGTTGCCTGTTCCTATAGTGTGCTCATTTTGCCTCCTGTATAATATTCTATTGTGTGAATATACCAGTTTGCATATTGACTTTCTTGTTCAGGACATTTGGGTTGCTGCTAGATTTTGCTGTTTTGCTATTCTGAATAGTGCTGCTATGAATATTTATGTACATGTTTCTTATTGCTTTGCTTATTAATTGCTTGCCAGAGAACTTAAATGGTAATAATAGCTTTTAAGTGCTTTCTGTGTGCCAGGAACTATTCTAAGTGTATTTACATATATATTAATTCACTTGAGGCTCACAACAGCCAGATGAGGAAAATACTGTTGTTATTTTACTGATTTAAAAAAAAAATGAAAACTCAGAGAAGTTAAGAAACTTGCACAAGATCACACAGCAATTAAGTAGCAGAGTCAAGCTTGGGAATCCAGGCGGTTTGGCTTTAGAATTTATGTTCTTAAACACCGCACTAGAATGTCTTTCTTAGATCTAAGAATCTGAAGGATTACAGCAGTTTATAAATATGTAACTTAGGTGTTGACCAAAATTTCAGCCCAGGACCACTATAATTCGGATCCATCCATGTGTAGCATAACCTGTAATGAGCAATACTGAAAATTCTCGCGCATATTATAACTACCCTAAAACATAGTGCGTATAAACTTCGTTGCGTATTTTTTTTAATCAGAGGCATAAGCTTCTTTGTGAAACTGTTTCAAGGAGAGGATCACTGTGCTGTTTTTGTTTTTGTTTTTGTTTTTGTTTTTTTAAGTAATCTCTGCACCCAACACGGGGGCTTGAACTCACTACCCCAAGATGAAAAGCTGCACACTCTCGAGCCAGCCAAGTGCCCCTAGGATATTCGATGCTGCAGATATGCCTCCACACCAGTGGTGGCACTTCTCTGAGGCATTTCCTGCAGACATCCCCGAGCGCATCATTCCAGATCACAGTCCTACCATGCTCCAGGCCCATCTTCATTGCCTCTGAAGGAGCCCCAGCTTTTTCTATGTCTTTGTGCTAAGGGCACAATCGGGGCCCTGGGGGGCTCTCGCATGATCAGATAATGAGTTTAAGGCAGAGGTGACTTGGATTCTTAATTTTCAGACGAAGAGATGCTCTTAGATCAAGAGCAAAAATGCTCATCAGTCAGTAAAGCAGCACCCTCAAAAGCGTATGGAAGTTGTGGCAAACATCGGTCATGTCATTCCTAAGGTTTCTATTTGTTACTACCTAACAACTCGTAGTCAAAACATTTAGTCCAGAAACTCTATTGTCGTAGATACAGGTAAAACATAAAGACAGGAAGCACAGACGGCATTTGTTTATTTTGTGAGCACCGAAGCCATCATCAGGGCCACCCTTCGTGGCTCCATTTATTTCTTGTTCATCCTGATTCTGAAGGTTTAGTCTCAAGAGGAAGAAGAATGAGCCATCAGTTGGATGAGTCATATTTTTGTTATAATCACAGGAACATTCAAAAATGAAATCATTTAATTCAGCTGAACGAACCTTATAAAAAGTAAGTTGCTTCATATACATTTGGCAAAAGACTAATTAGCTATTTTGAGCTCTTCCTGGAATTATCTTGCCCATTCTTTCCACCCTCCATGACTCCCGCTTCCAGCTCTCTCCTTGCCCAGTGCTTTCCTGGTCGTGTTAATGAAAAAGAAAGGAGGAAGAAACATGTGGTTTTGACGACCTTCAAATCATTAAGGCAGAGGGGGAAGAGGCCCCACAACCAGTCGTCTTTGAAAAGTGAGCATCTTTCAAAGATACAAATATTTTCGAGACATTTTAATATTATCTTTATCATTGCTTTTACATACTCTGAATTAGAACATTATTTCTGGATTTCCCATCTTTAGCTATATCTGTATTGGCTTCTGTGTGCGTGTAGATGTATATATCTCTCCCCCTTTTCTCTTTCTCTCCAGGCAGATTTTCCAATATGTATCAACACATAAAAGTCAACGCTGATTACATAGATATTTGAATTCCTCTTCTACCATTTGTCAAAAATTTCAATTCAGTTCTTGTGAACCAAAGAGCTCTCCAGCAGTTTTTAATTTTTATTTTTAAAAAGGGCACTAAGTTGACAACAAGGGAGCTTACATTTTGTTAAAACTAAATGGGAGGTTTCAAAGAAAGACTAATCTTTAGTATTAGGGTCAGGATAATTACTAGCGACTTTTTTTCTCCAATGTTCTAAGGGTTTGTGAAGCATTTTTGTTACTTTAAAACTACAACGAAGACAAGCATATAAGTAAATTGCAGCATACCCACACACTTGCATTTAAGAGAAGATAGCCCCGTGCATGGCAGAAAAATGGACCTACTTATTCCCTGGTGTAAACATTCATGCTCCCTTTCACATCTTGGATTACCTTGTTGAAACTTGTTTTCAAAGTTTACCTCAAGCTCTCTATCGCCCGGCACCCTGGCTCAATCACCCACAGCTTTGTCTGTATTTCTGGAGCCTTACCACATGAGCCATTCGTGTGAAATATACGCTGAGATACAAACTCACGCAGCATTCTGATGTGATTGCCGTTTTATTTAACTTTTTAGATGCATTGCCTTCCTAGCTACATTTTAAGTACCTTGAGGGGGGAGAGACAAAGTCACTTAAAGTTTTCGGCTTCAGTTTCCTCATCTGTAAAACGAGTGGGACTAGACCTTTCTTTATCAACTCTAGCATGCTGTGATTCTGGTTCCCAGGACTCAAAGTCACCATGATGCTTTTTTTTAGCTTTGCTTCCACAAAACTCTCGTTAGCCCAGAGATCCTAAAACCTAAACTAGAAGCCACAGAGCAATCCCTCAGGCTTCTGGAGGCATTATTATTCCTCATCCTGAGTTGTAAGACAGAAACATGTGAGTGGTCCAATTAAGAGTTCAAACTCATTACTTCCGTCATTTTTTGTTAAATAGGCAAAAAAGGATTTTTTCTATTGCTCATGGAGTGTCTGAGTATTTTTTTTTTAATTTTAGATCTAAAATATAGATAGGTTTAGATCTGTATTTTATTTATTTATTTATTTAATATGAAATTTATCATCAGATTGGTTTCCAAACAACACCCAGTGCTCATCCCAACAGGTGCCCTCCTCAATGCCCATCACCCACCCTCCCCTCCCTCCCACCCCCCATCAACCCTCAGTTTATTCTCCGTTTTTAAGAGTCTCTTATGGTTTGGCTCCCTCCCTCTCTTTTTTTTCCTTCCCCTCCCCCATGGTCTTCTGTTAAGTTTCTCAGGATCCACGTAAGAGTGAAAACATTTATTTACCGCAAATTTTCAAGATGGGTTGAATATGCTTTCTGCTGCATTTACCACTTAAGTTCTTTCCCACATTATGGCACGATGCCTCTACTTGTATTATGCTTGTTGGTGTCCCGCACTGAATCGTTTTTTGTTTTTCTCTTTGTGTTCTGTGCACGTTATACAGCTGCTTTACACAGCCCCCATTTTTCCAGGTGAGGAACTTGAGTTGTGTGTTAGCAGTGGCTGCTACTGGCCGACATGAGCACTGGCCAGTCTGTTTGGGACACCAGGGGACACACTGCTAGTGGAGATGTGTGTAGACCGTGCTGCCCGGTGGGGCACAGAGAAACCAAGTTCTTTGGGTGAACATTGCTAAGCCTTCGAGAGGCACCAGACCGAGTCCTCGCTCCATTAGCAAATTGCAAATCAATATGTCCAACACATAATAAGGATCCTACTAATTAGATATTTGGGATTATGTTAACACCGGTTTGATACCTTCTACAGTTAAGATCGAATTGCATAACTGCTCTAGCCAACTTTTTAGTATAGGTGTTTAGTTTCTCAAGTTTGACTAGAGAAATTTGTAGAACGTTATAGGTCTCACCAGTGTTTCAGTTCACACGGACTCTTGCCGTACGGCATCACCCAAGTGAGTTCTGAGGGACAAAAAACCCTACAGAAATTGCAGAGCCGGGGGAAGCCTGTCTTTGGGCTCCTCCCACCCTCTCCGTGTTTTCCCCTCCCATCATCTCTTTGCATTATTATTATTTTTTTTGAACACAACTGGATCTACACTCTGGAGCACTTCTTACCATCTCTCCTCTTACGTGTTTATTATTTCTTTTCCACCCTAAGAATGTAAGCAAAGTTCCCAAACTTATTTGGGGTTCAGGTGACCGTACTTAAGGCAGTCACAGAGTAAGATATGAATATGCTTGAAGGAGGGGCTATAGAACCTAAATTAGAGCTATTTGAAGATCCCTAAATTTCTCTCTCAAGTCCTGACCTGTCTTCCAAATTCCAGACTTGGAATGTGAACTGCCTACCCACACTTGGACGTGGCCAGTGTCCACTGGGGGCCCTTCAGTCACCCTGGCCCCTCCACTGCCCCCTCTCCTACCCTTTCCTGCAGCATTTCACTTCTCTGCAAACATCACCATTTCTGTTGCCCAGGCCAACCTATAGCCAAGCGACAGGATACAGCTCGTTTTTCTCTTGCATTTACGAGCAAATCCTACTATCTCTGCCTTCAAACTGTATCCAGAATCCAAATCCTCCTCATCACCTTCTCCACTAACACCTTCAACCTGAATTTAAGTCTGAACTATTCCAGTAGCCTTACAACTGGTCTCCCTTCATCCACTCACACTCTGTTCCCTAAGTACTGAGAATGAAGTCTCCAAAATCTGAGAGCGAGCACTCATCCAGCTGTTCAAAACCCTTCCATGGCTTCCCATCTCCCATCCTTACCATGGTCTGCAGGGTTCTCCATGCCCTGGGCCCTCATGATACCCCTGGCTTCATTGCTACCACCCACCCTCCATGCTTCCCCGCCCCAGGCTTGCTGACCATCTCACCGCTTCTGGGACATGCCAAGCCCACAGCGATCCCACAGTCTCTGCCACTGCTTGGGACCCTGACTCTATGAATCCCTTTGGTTCTCCAGGTCTGTGCTCAAATGCCACTTTCTCAGAGACACCTGCCATAACCCCCCTCCGCCCATATATATAATGCCCACCTCAGTATTTCCTTTACCCTTCGAAAGTTTTTTTTTTCTTCAGAGCACTTCTCACCATCTCTCATCTTAGATGTTTATTATCTCTTTCCCACCATGAGAATGGAAGCTCAGAAAACCAGGACCATTATGGGGAGAATGTGATTCAGAGTCAGGAAATTCAGTCATGGGGTGGAGTCTACAGAGATCCCACCTGCACAATGGCATCTTGTGGCCCCACACAGGGTAGTTAGGGGAAAGGATGAATATTACCGATGACTAAAGTCAATATATTTTTTTTCCCTTAGGAAATTCAGACAGGTAGTCAACTTTACCAACTTTTACCACTTAGGCAGCTTTATCCACTTTAGCCCTTAGGCGGCTGTGGAAACCTAGCCGTTGTGGACGAGAGCACAAAAGAAAATCAAAGAGTGGAACAAGTCAGTGCTTTATAACTTGAACAATAGAAACTATAATCATCACTTGCTTAATTGCTCCCCTATCATTCTATTTCAGCATTACATAAATTAATAGTGCCACATGTTTATACTAAACACCATTATTTGCCTTTGTTGTATTCTCATGTGAAACTAGACAGACATCACGATCAGACTTTGGACTCTGATCATGGGCATTGATTGCAAACAGTGCTGACTTAAGTCAGTGAAATCTGGAGTCGCCACCACTACTCAGGATCTGAATTTTCAATCCTGTAAATGTGACCGAATAGCTGCCACCTCTCCTAGGTATAACGAAAAGGTTACTTTCTTGGTGGTAACAGGTTTCCCTACTTAGTTGTAGACGTGGCTGATTTCCTATGTTGCATTTAATTTCCTTTAGTTTTGTTAAGATTTTGAATAATGAGGTACTGCCTTACACAATTAACACATGCATTTGAACGATCTGTCTTCGATTTCTTTCCAGAATAGTGTTCCAAATCATCGGAGGAGCCAGCAGATTGGAGTGTAGGATATTTCTGAGCAGGGTCTTACAGTAAATCTCAAAGCATGCCACCGGTCTGCTAGCTAGCCTCTGACGCTACAGTTGGTCTATACTTGACTTTTACCAATACACTGAGCCGACGGAGTGCAGAATAACGGCAGGTTGAGCAAACTTAATGTTTCTCTCTCCCTATTTAAATTTGCTTTAGGCTCTTTTCTGTCTCGTCAGCACCCAGAACTTGTAACCTAAAATTTGCACAGAAGTAATTTCAAACAGCTGTAACTACTGTAGCTCCGCCCCCTCCTTATCTGTGTGTTGCTTTCCCTCAATTCATTTACAGGGTCCACCGCCTTCTGGAAGCAGGTGTCCCTCCTTGTGATGTAGCCTCTGGTCAATAGTCGCCTAATGTTACGTCACAGGCCTGCGTCATTCGCCTCACTTCGTCTTGTTGGGTGGGCATTTTCTCATCTCGCCTCAGCCCCAGAAGGGTGAGTGCAGGACAATAAGATATTTTGAGAGAGAGAGAGAGAGAGAGAGAGAGAGAGACCACATTCACATAACTTTTGTTACAATACGTTGTTATAACTGTTCTATTTTATTCCTGTTGCTAATTTCTTTCTGTGCCTCATTTAGAAATGAAACTTTATCATAGATGTGTACATATAGGAAAAACTATAGTATATATCAGGTTGGGGACTGTCTGTGGTTTCAGGCATCCACGGGAGGTCTGGGATGGTGTCCCCTGAGGATGAGGGGGGAATGTCTGTAATGCCATCTTGCTGTCTCTGTGTCGCAGATCATTTTAAACTTTCACTTAGAAGTCATTTTCAGAGCACACGACTCCATGAAAAGATAAGGAATTGCGGTTTGGGACCACAATTTAAAGGCTTGTAAATCATCATTTAAAAAATAAGCTGCTTTACAGTGGCGTTTTTCATGATGGGTTTTAGGAAATATCAGTGTCTTCTAGTATATCTACAAGAGTTTGTTTGCAAATAAAAACACATTTATTTTACTTAACCATTAGCTTTATACCACTTTTGGAAAGCATGCCTACCTAATTTGAGAGAGCAATACTAAGAGTGAAAGGGGGTGTCATGAATATTTATGCTGACTTCACAGGGATAAAGAGGGATTATCCCAGGCAATAATGCAAAACGGGGATGATTTAACAAAATTCATTCTGTTTTAATACTAACTTAGTCTCTAGCAATTTACAGCTTTCCTCTCCAAGAAATATTCCTGCATTCCGAGAAAGAGATAACATAAGTTGTGAAAAGGCATGTAACAAGGTCAAAGGGACAGATGTAAAACAAAATAACGTAACTTTTCAGGTTAAGGAAGAAAAATTTTAAATTAAATGCAAAAGAATGAAGGCAGAAAAAATGGGACTGACATTTTAAAATCAGAAAAAGCGTTGTAACGTTAACTACTTTTTTCCTAAGCCCTAATTTACCAGGATTAAAAGGCACTCCATTGAATTTAAAAACAATTTTTTTTCATGACAGTAGATTAAAAACTATTTTATTTAATGAGTAGGACATTTCCGGGCTCAACAATTTCAAATGCAAAAGATGGAAAATGGAGACAGAATCAAAACCCTTGGGAAGTATGCATGAGTGACAGCTTCATTCATGTTTCCCTCTCTTGGCTATGAATGGATTAAGGACACAGCTCAGAGGTAATAAAGGAAAACTATCTAAGTGCTCATAGATAAATGACAAATACTAACTGCTCAGTAAATGTTTCTGGGATATGTAATAGAATATATTTTTTTAAAAGACTAGTCATGTTCACTCTACAACGTCCTATAATGCAAGTGCTGAAGAATACTGAGCAAACCAAAAGTCCATTGTGTTTCTTTAGTCTGCTCAAAGTGAGGTTGCGTTTCTATGTGCAAAACACAAGCCAGAGACCTAAAAGAAAGCAGTCTTCTTCCTCTTCAGAATAAATAGAAACAGACACGATTTCTTTATCATCAGGAGATTTTGTAGAAAAAGTATTTCAGGACTAATGTTTTGATCCAACTTATGGGCTCTTGTCAAGAACCGTAGCATCACCTTCTGCCTTGTTTCCTGACGGAGCGATGGGACTGGTACCGGATAATGTCTACTGCGGGGACAGGCTAGTTTGTGATCCAGAGCGCAGACTTTGGGCCCAATCCAACTGGGTTAAAAGCTCATTCTACCATATCCACATGGATAACTTCAGGCAACATATCCTCTCTCTGAACGTACGAAGTTTCTTCCTCTATAAATAGGGATAACAATGGTGCCAACCTCCTAGAGTTGTTGAAGGAGCCAATGATTAATATGCACAAAGCACTTAGAAGTAGGTCTGGCACATCATGCCACAAATGTTACTACTGCTATTAAAAAGTCAGTGTTCCTTTGATGGTGATACTTGTGACTAGTGGCTGCATGATTTCAGATAGGGTTCCCTTTCTTGCCGTGGTCATTTGTTCAGATGACTTCTCTAGTCAGGTCTCCTCTTTTTATAAACTAATTATTTTGGGAATGTACTAAATCTTGGTTTGAAGACATGAAATAAATCCTTCTAAAGTCACATTTGTTTCTTTCCTGCACAGATGGCTGAGTAGAATCTGTGTTGATTGCACCTTTATTTTGTACATTAAGGCTCTAAGAACAGCGGCTTCCTGAGACTGACTGGGAAACTGTTTTGATTGACGGGTCTCACCAGGACACCAGACTGTGCAGGCAGATAAGAAGCCCACTGGGAGAAGATATCAGGGAAGGTAAGAATGCCACGATCCCTTTATATGAGAGCTGGGAAACTGGCTCTGGGAAGGGGAAACTGCAGAGCAGCAAAATGATCTTGATTACTAGTGACATTTAATTGCAATTAGGTTTCTAACAACAGCAAAAAAAGATTATAAAACTCTTCGGTTTCTTTCACATCAAACTGCCCATGCTTGGAATATTGTCGTGTGCATTCTTCCTGCAACACCATCAAAAACAGGTTCACTGTATTTGCAACATACTGAGAAGAGTTAATGGCCAGTGCAGGAGTTCTCCTGGCTTCAGAGTTCAAAGTTATCTGCTCCCGGATTCAGTCACACAAATTATTCCCTGAGAGTAATCTTCAGTGAGTTGCTAGGAGATGACCGGTTTATGTTTTCCTTTGATTATAGGGCATAACCGCCCCACTGTCAAAGTGCCAAAAGTTAAAAAAAACAAAAAAAAAGGCAGTGATTGCTTAAGAAAAATTTTTTCCTGTTACTTGCAGTGAGGTATTGAAACCTGGACTATTTTGCATACAGGGAGCTCAAGGGAGCCAAAAAGATCTATGCGGTATAAGAATTGTTATCTGAGGGGCGACTGGGTGGCTCAGTCAGTTGAGCGTCTGACTTCAGCTCAGGTCATGATCTCGCAGTTGGTGAGTTCAAGTCCTGGGTCGGGCTCTGTGCTGACGCTGACAGCTCAGAGCCTGGAGCCTGCTTCCGATTCTGTGTCTCCCTCTCTTTCTGCCCCTCCCCCGCTTGTGCTCCCTCTCTCTCTCTCTCAAAAATAAATAAACATTAAAAAAGAAAAGAATTGTTACTAAGACCAATTACATGTCAATGGTAGTCAGCACGTGACCAATGCTTCCTACATATTTGTGTAATCAAACCAAGTCATGAGTTTTTAGCAGTTTCTTAAAAAATAGTATTATGCATAGGTATGGTGAATGGCTTATGGTTTCAAGGAAGTGCTTACACATATTGGTGGGCACCTGGCATGGGTCAAAAGAGGTAAAGGGCCAGCAACGGAGGAGTTTAATTAAGCTCAAACCTCTGGATAGAGGTGAAATAAAAAGAGAAAAGACTGTAACGCTTCTGGCCCCAACACCAGGGCTCATTTTGTTATGCCATACCATCTCCTGGACAGAGAGTTATGTGATATGTAATTGTTTTTCTGTGATAGCCAATATAGTGATTAAAAGTGACAACCCGGTTTTAAATAATAACTACTTACTGGCTGTGTGAATTGGACTGAATTACTTACATCCTCTGTGCCTCAGTTTCCATTCCTATAAAATGGGGAAAAATAATAGTATATACTTCTTAGGACCAATGTAGGAATTGACCTATATAATTACAGTGAAATAATATACGTAATATACTTAGAAAATATTATTCTTAGCAAAGTGCCTGATACGCAAAAATGTTTAAGGGGCCATAAGATAAGCTATCATTTTCACTATGGTTATTAGTATTTTTAACATTATTTTACTGCATCCTGAACAAGTTTAACACCACCTGAGAGCTTGAGGGTCAGGTATATGAAACCTGAAAAAGTTGAGAAGCCACAGGTTTAGATAAATAGGGGAAATGAACAAAAGCAGGAAAAATTCAAGGAAGCAAAGAGAAAGCTGAGGTTTTCTTAAGTCTGCTGTCTTGTTAGTTGTGGGTTACCACCCTATTCTCAATAATTTGGTGTATATGCGCCTCAGGCTACCTAAGGCTGGCCACTTATTAAGCAGATCCTGTGAGCAAGGGCATCTATGTTTATGACACTTGAACCTCGTGTTTGCCTGGGTGTTGAGCAACAGAATGGACAGACCTCTGGGATTTGGGAGCTCCAGGTTCTGGTCGCTAACTGGGTGGGTGTCCTCAGGGATCTTTCGGCCTTTGTGGACTTCCATTTCCTCATTTGCAAATGAGGTAGTTGGACATTGTCGCCTTGATCTCCAATTACAAATTTTGTAATTTTATGATCTGTCTATATAAGAGCCGTGTCTGCTCTAGTTTCCTTTGCAGGTGAGCTCTGGGCAAATCTGTCATGTGGAAACCCAGAGCTGCAAATCAGAAACAGTTAGATGACCTCCTTTTGCTCTATAAACGAGTAATACGCTCCGTAAATGGATTATCAGACCCTGTTAAATAGCAAGATCGCCCAGTGACGATGAAATGGAATGTGGTTTACAATAAAACAGCTTATCTGTTGCCTCTTGTGTAAAGCAAAGTATGCGAGAGAGTTGTTTAAATGGTGCACTTAAAAAACTGCCCCGGCAAATCACTTTCTTCGAGAGAGGTTACCAAGAAAAATGCAAAAGGAAAATTCAGTGTTTCTGGTTTGGAGAGGCAGCAGGTGCGGAGACTCTCAAACCACCATGAACGGTACACTGTAATCAATTATTAAATGTGATCCAGGGTAGGGCAGTCTATGCTAACACAATTCAGATACGTTTTTCTCTCCAGCGTTCTGTTATCAGTTATGCGATATATAGAGTAACAGTTAATAAGGATCAGTTTCTGCAACTCCATCCTGCAACCTACTTTTTTATTGTAAATAAACCAGATGAGGGGGAAAAAGGCAAAGGGAGACAGTGCCACGTTTCAAGCCATTTGTCTTGGTATTTTAGCGACAAGCTTAATCTAATTAATTGTATTTGGCGCTGACTAGCTTGGCATAAGGTGTTAGCTTTCGGCTGCAAATGAGTAGCGCTTGACAAGGTGAGAAATCCTCCTTTGATTGTGAAATCATCCAAGATGCATTTCTAATCTCTTTTGAAAATGAAAGCCCTAGGACTACGTGATTAAAACAAAAACCCAAAACCCCAAATCCCCTCTTACACCTAACAGCTGAGCTCTGCAGTGGAGGACGATAGCCTGGTTACTACACATGGCAGAGAGAGTTGTCCCCACATACTCAACCTTCTTACCTTGTACTAGAAGTTTTAACCGGGCACATGGCTTTAGCCAGCCAAAGACGACATTTCTGTTTCCCTTGCTTTGCTATCAAATTTTGGTTGGTGAGTTTGAGAGGAAATGATGTGTGTGCCCTCCAAGGAGCCGTGGCCTTAAAGGGAAAGGACATTCCAACTACTTTCCCCTTTTCTCCTCTCTGGGGAGAGGTGTTAGGATCTGGAACAGCCATCTTGAACATAAAAGGGAAGCCGTGTGTTGAGTGGGGAGGAAGGAGCCTAGGTGTCTGATAATTATGGACCTACTCCTCTTGTGTTACCAATTTGTACTTTTACCTGAGTGGGCAATAAATATCTCTCATTTAAGCCTCTATTGCTTTCGGATCTCTGTAACAGGCCTGAGCTTTTATCCCAATGAATGGACTGGACACTTGGAATCCAACACGTTATAATAATCTCATTCAATTTATGCATAGTTACAAGGAGAATGTCTGTGCATTTTTGGTAAATTTTATTTTCCTTCTGTCACATGTTGAAATGTTGGCTAGTAAACATATTCCTGGTGGCACCATAACCCTGTGCTGCTTTTGAAGATCTTATTTCCTCCCTCCATTCCTCCCTCTCTCCTTTCCTTCCTTCCTTCCTTCCTTCCTTCCTTCCTTCCTTCCTTCCTTCCTTTCTTTTTTCCTTCCTTGAATGCTTTATCATCTCCACTGGACTACAAATTCCTTGACAAGAACAAGACATACATGCCACGTTCTGTAGTTTTCTATCACAAAGACTAAACACAGAGTTTTGCACATTGAAACAGTCCTTGCTGAGCCTTTGTTCAAGAAATACTCAAAAGACATGCACAGAGCTGCGTTAATTTTTAACATCACCATGCATTTCACCAAATTCCTGAAATGAACAATTTGAAAACAAGTGCCTAAATTATATGTAAAATTTGATTTCTAAGTTTCCAGACAGACCTTGTTAATCACTAATGATAACAATACATTTAAAGAGACATTTCAGTAGAGTTTAAAATGATTCAGTAGCTCAAGAAAGAGCCTTAGGCACAACGAACAGTAATATGATATTAATAAGATGGAACTTGTAAATCTGTAAAGCAGCACCCAAAGCCCGATATTTATCCCCTTATTGATCATTTCTGGTAAAAATTAACTGAAGGTTGAGGGAGTCCAAGCCATAAAAGATGAAGTATCCATGGAATGTGTTACAGGGAACAAAATTATTTATTCTGTAGTTTAGAAAATAAATTGGAAAAAAAGAAGGCTTAAATTCCTCATTTTTCCTGAGTTGATACCAGTAGATTCTGGTTATTCACACATAATGAAAACTTTTTTACCAATGAGACAATCGCTATAACCAGTTGTTGAGTCAAGTTGTATTTTACCTTGTATGTAATACATTGTGTGTATAATGCCTTTTGTCTTTACAACGCAGAAATAGGGACAATGTTAGCATTCCTAGACATTTTCTAAAAAAATTCCAGAAGTATATCTCTGTCAAAAAAAGGCAAAAGCTTCCTTGTATCGAAGAGGGTGGGCCCGGCTTGCAGGTGTTCCTTGCCAACCCACCTTAGGAGAAAACTGTACTGGGTGCCGGAAGACATTTTGTTTATTATCCTTTGATTTTGAGACCTGGAGAATATGTTTCCTGCGTTTTTGAAAGATATTTACAGTATCATCTCAAAGAATGAATTACTATTTTTTCACCGTGGAGCTGTTGATAAATCTGTCCCTTGGAATGAGGCATTGTGGGATGAGGAACATGGAATCAGGCTTTAAAGGCTCTTCAGATTCTGAACTGAAGTGATATCACCAAAAAAAAAAAAAAAAAAAAAGAAAGGGGGAAGCATGTGAGGTGATGGATGTGTTAATTAACTCTGTGGGGGAATCCTTTCACAGTGTGTGCATCAAATCGTCATGTTGTATGCTTTAAATATCTCATAATTTTATTTGTCAGTTATACCTCAGTGAAGCTGGGGGGGAGGGGGGAAGCTTAGACTTCAGCCAAGGTTTCCAACATCTACTCATCCATGTGACTGGAGGCATGTCACTTTGTCTACCCTGGCTTCCCTTTTCTCCCCTTTGCCATGGGAATGGTGCTAAACGTCCTGGTCTGTCTACCTCATGACATCAGTCAGTCTAATAAGAGACAGTCTAGACCAAAATCCACCTTGAACCAAAAAATGAATTGCAATAAAAACCAACTTCCTAATTCTCCTGCTCTTTAAGTGTGATGGGGACGTTCGATGTGTTATCTCCTTGTAGACAAGAACACTGTGGTGATTGACTTTCTGTAAGAATACAGCACAGGTAGCAGCGAAGTCTTCTGAAGCATGTGTAAGCAAATTCTGGAGCAGCCAGTAAAAGACAGAACTCTGTTTTCTCACATTCACATGGAATTTTGATCCAGACGCGAAATGTGAATGAGGTTGGGAGGCAAACGCTATGGAGAAAGAATTTTTTTGGTGTAACCAGAAGATGAACCCTAGACCACAGTTTCAAAGAAGCCAAATACTTTACTGTAAAGTAGAATAGGAAAATACCAGATCTTTATGCAAGAGCAAAAGAGTTTGTGTTAAAAAATGCTGTGGAGAAAAGAGGAGCTGTTTTAGGAGACTAAATCAATCACTTGAGGAAGAGGCCTGCTCCAGAGAACTGAGGTCTTCCTCTTAGAAATTACAGACTTTTGTTCCTTATAATTAGGTCCAGTGTTGCTCAGCTTCCAAATAATTCAGAGGAAACTATTATGTGAGATCATAATTTTCCTCCAAAACAACCTTATCAATGTGTAGCAAAGTGTCATAAGGGAGGAAAATGAGAAGTTCTTTAGCTTTGAGCCAAAACAATAATTTGAGCCCCGGGTCATTATAAAAATGGATACCACTGATACCCGCTAAAGGGTCATGAGTTATGTAAGAGATGTTGGACTAATCACCTTTCACAATAGCCCTGAAAAAATAAATGAAAAGGAGATCATGGTTGACCAGTGAGGGGCGGGGGAGGGCAGATAAGGTGATGAAATGGGTAAGCTTTGTGATTGGTGATGAAACATAGCCAGGGCTGGAACTGTAGTTATTCTGGGTCAGAATTTTGAAAAAACTTTGGAAGAGTAGGACTTGAAGAAACAATAAGGGACCTTTCCCTTCATCCCTGGGTCAGCCCTAACAACCCTGTTTCCTTTTTCTTTTACTAAAGGGTGACGTATTGAGAACACCTCTGATATTTAGTGTCTGTTAGCCTGACCTCTTATACCCTGTTAATGTTACTTAAAGCTCTACCCAAAATGGGTACCCTAAGTGCAGGAAAATAACCAGTTTTCTAAGATTTAGTATAATTTAATTTAATAGTTGAAGTGGGCCAGAGCTGAATCCACATCATCATAGGGGGAAGGAGAACATCTGAGAAATTAATCAATCCCAGAGCCATTTAAAGGCATATTGTATTTTGGGCACAACTTTGGCCATAAAAGCGAGCACCTGAAATAACACAGATACCTTTTCGCTGTGGCATAGCAGCAACTTCACTGAAAACAGAAAAAGCCTCTTTTGCTCCGTCTCCTTTCAGAACTTTGAAAACAGTCTTATGTTTTTGGAGAGTAAGTACCAACTTAGTTTGAATTATGGATCCCATAGAATGGGTGTGTTTTAATGAGCTTAAACCTAAGCGACATATGTTAACAAGAGTGATTTATTTCTAGGAGGATCCTGAGAAAATAGCTGTGAGTTTTCAAGGGAAGCTAGGAGGGGAAAAAAAAAAAAAAAAAAAAAAGACCCAACAGGCCGATACAAAGAAGGCTCAATACCCATAAAAAGCAGAGACACCGATTTGCCTCAAACAGTATTCTGAGCCTTATTCTATTCATTTCCTTAGAATAATTTCCAGTATTTGTTAAGGCGCAGACAACCGGGGGCTCCACGTGGGAAGTGTGTCTTTGGAATTATCTAGTGCATCTTTTTTAAGCGTGTGTCTTTCTAGTTCAGTTATCTCTGTAGGGCCTTTGAGGAACCACTGGAGCTCACAGCCATAGAGCAGGACGTTGACCTAGCTTCAGTGAATGTCAAGGTCCTGGGTCATGAGGAGTGAAGAGAGAGCAGCTGTAGTATATTAATCTAGACTCCAACAGTGTTACAGCTACATATTTACAACCACTTGACTCACTTCACCCTGTTCTTGCTATGCCTTGTACACAAAGCGCAGACACCTAAAAAGCTACAGTCTTCATGGTTTTTAGTATGTTCGTGAGCACTGGTACTCCAAGTTAATTTTGCTCCTCTCTTGCATATGCCAATTCCTTTACAGCTGGACAGCAGGAAGCAGTTGTGAGAAGTTAGCTTTTCATGGTTTCAACCTCCAAGTTCACACCCCAAGCTTAGTGTTAAAAAGATCTCGGGGTGCCTGGGTGGCTCAGTCGATTAAACGTCCGACTCTTGATCTCGGCTCAGGTCAGGATCTCACGGTTTGTGGGTTCGAGCCCCATGTTGGGCTCTGCGCTGACAGTGTGTGCAGCCTGCTTGGGATTCTCTCTCCCTCTCTCTCTGCCCCTCCCCCATTTGTGCTCTCTCTCTCTTTCGGAAAAAAAAAAAAAAACAAAAAACTTAAAAAGATCCTGGTTTCCTTGACTTACATATAGCTGCTTTGGCTTTTTTTTGAGGATGCTTGGGTATTTTAGGGAGAAAAAGACACCGTAAATTTAGATCTTAAGCAGTGCTGGGACAACTTTTGTGTGTTTTTATCGAATACTTGGGCTATTTTCATGCATAGAGAGTGAAAAAAGGAAAAAAAAAATAGCAGCTAGTTAATGGTCTTCATAGCTTCCAGAAGAAACTAGTTATCCTTCAGCAGCAATTATTTTCTGGTGTGCTGTGATATTTGCAGAATTGATCTCTGTGACAGAGTCCTTAGGAGTTGGCTGATGATCAGGTTTATAGTTTGTCTTTTGGATCTTAAGTAGGTGTACCTAACTTAACTTTCCCACCTCTCTTCACCACCATTTATACTGTTGCTACAGGACTCTTCCTAAAACCTAGTCCAATTACCTCACTCCCTCCTTTCAAAACTTATGGGGGCTCTTGGTCATCAGAAAGACCAACCTCTGGGGCGCCTGGGTGGCCCAGTCGGTTAAGCGTCTGACTTCAGCTCGGGTCATGATCTCGTGGTTCATGAATTCAAGCCCCGCATGGGGCTCTGTGCTGACAGCTCGGAGCCTGGAGCCTGCTTCGGATTCTGCGTCTCCCTCTCTCTCTCTGCCCCTCCCCTGCTCACGTTCTGTCTCTCTCACACTCTCTCAAAAAATAAATAAACACTAAAATAAAAATAAAAATAAAAATAAAAAAGGCCAACTTCTGACACTCTAGAATGACCTTAAGGCTGTGACCTGATCTGACTCTATTCTCCTTTTTCAATATCATTTTCACCTCATCCCTCACTTCACCTATGTCTCTCTGCTCTTCCTGAATCGCCCATGATGTCCATGCTATTTTCCTGATCTGGATTTGGAATTTCCTTAACCTTTTATTTCCTCAAATCCCAACCAGTTTTCAAGGCTTCCCAACCTCTGAATTAATTTCTATTTCTTTATGTGTTTTTTTTTTTTTAAATACTTTTAATGTGTTTAAACCCTGTAACGCACATTTTGTCTTCCCCTGGTCAAAAATAGTGTCTGAAAAAATCATGCATGTATTTTTTGTAGCCTCAAACACAGAGACTCTTAAGCCAGCTTGTTCATGTGTCCAACGTACTGACTATAATTACTCTTCGTGTTGGTACTAGAATACTTCTTCCCTATGTCATGTCTGTCTGTCTCTGTCAATATAATATCTGTGAGATGAAGGCTAATTTCTTTTTTATGCTACATTTCTCATTGCATCCAGTTCAGCACCTGGCACATCTTACATGCTCAATACATTAAAAAAAAAAATGAATCAGGTATAAGATTGTGTTGCCAGTTTACATTTTATTTATTTATTTTTTATTAAAAATTTTTTTTAATGTTAATTTTTTTGAGAGAGACAAAGCGTGTGCAGGGGAAGGGCAGAGAGAGAGGGAGACACAGGATCTGAAGCAGGCTCCAGGCTCTGAGCTGTCAGCACAGAGCCCGACATGGGACTTGAACTCACAAACCACGAGATCATGACCTGAGCCATAGGCGGACCCTTAACCCACTGAACTACCCAGGCGCCCCCGTTGCCAGTTTATATTTTAATGCAGAGCCCTTTTTAAAGCAATTACAGTAAATCTTTGATTAGTTCCATAAAAAGAGTTAGACATCTATTTTTGAACATTTCTTCTGTTAATATTTACAATCAACTTCAGCCTTCCGTGAGTCAATAGCTACAAACCATTATAACCTGCTATAATCCAGTAGTTACAAAAGGATGGGAATTACTCTGCAAAAAGCGCGGTGCTGCAGAGATTCTAGCTTGGGATCATTTCCACTGGTGCTGGAAATTCTAGCTAATCATCTTTATTCAAAGGACAAGCTGCATTTGACAAAGCTTCTAAATGTTGGTTCCTGGCACCTGCCACGTAGAAGTCTATTCCAGAGGATCAAACAAAATACAGCCTCCTAATATAGCCTCTAGGAGTGCTACCTTGAGGAAGTTACCTAATCTTTCCAAGCCTCAATTTCCTCACGGAGAAAAATTGTGTATAACAATTCTGTGCTGAGAATCCCAAGAGGTAATCAATCAAAATTCTAACTTTGTGCTGGGATATCATTAATCAGGAAATAACCGCTCTTGTTTTTATGATGATCTTTGCTATGGTTCATATAGTACTTATATCCACTGCTATTAATTTCCGGCTCATCATTTCTTTCAATTTCTTTTTCTCAAATAAGTTATCATATTAATCTTTTCATTCGTTTTTCTGTCTCTAGTTCTCTCCCCAGCACCCCCCTCCTTCCCTCTCTCTCACTCTCTCTCTCTCTCCCCTGCAACACCCCCCCCCCAGTCTCTCCATTGGATGGTGCAGTTGTTACAAGGTCAATCTTTTGAAAAGGAATAGTGACTTCACATTATCTATTAATAAATTCCAAGTCAAGCCCGGCACAATATGTTCCCAACCTAATTTTCAGGACGTTATACTCTATTTCCTTTCTTATAGTCTGTTCTTCAGTAAAATTGGACTTTTGGCGACTTCTTTTTACGTGCATTTTATGTTTCAGCCTTCCTTTGAGTTTTATGAGCACATTTTAACTGGGAGCCTGCCGTGTGCCTGACATCGTTTTGGGTCTTAGAGGTGCCGAAATAATCAAGACAAGTCCCTGTCTCCCAAGAGCATGTGACTGGGGTGGCACGGCAGATATGGTTTTGACTCACGTTTTTTTGTGCTATGTTTCCTCCATTGGGATTACTCTTAATTACTCTTAAAATCATATCCATTTCTTAGAGGCTCATCTCGAAGTAGCTCCTATGTAAACAACACAAATGGCTTGCTCTCTCATTTGAGCGAATGTACGTCTTTGAGCCACTTCATCTTGTCTTATTTATTTTTTGTTTTTGTTTTTGTTTTTTGAGGATAGGTACCATACTTCATTCACTTTTGTATTCTTCATTGTGAATCATAAATAGGCTTTCAGGAAATACTTGCTGAATTATTAAAGCAACCTACTAGTAGAATTTGATTTTAATTTTTTTTTTAACGTTTATTCATTTTTGAGAGAAAGAGCATGAGCAGGGGAGGGGCAGAGAGAGAGGGAGGCACAGAATCCCAAGCAGGCTCTAGGCCCTGAGCTGTCAGCACAGAGCCCGATGGGGGGCTCAAACTCACAGACTGCGAGATCATGACCTAAGCTGAGGTTGGATATTTAACCGACTGAGCCACCCAGTTGCCCCAGAATTTGATTTTAAATAGAAAAATACCCAAAGTTTTCATGGTCATTTCTGTAAAGACCTGTCCCCCTAAATACTCAGTCTAGCAAAGCTTACTTGTTAGGAGCTGCTTAAGCTGAATAATTGATAGTTTTAGAAACCACATTTAAAGAGATAGAAGGAGATTGATACCCCCCCCCCCCCACACACAGACTAGACCTAGCTTGAGTCAATAGGGAGATTGGATGCTTATTTTCTTGTACTGTTTGTCCTACAAGTATATATGATTGATATATTAGAAACTTATTGAAACAGATGCAAAAAATAGAAAGACATACATATAAATATAAAGATAAGGATAAATATAGTATGGGAGCCTGGACATTGACCAGAGATTTCACAAATAGAAGTATTAGAAATGTGTCTGGGAGGAGGGTCTGTTTTTAGCACATTTGGACACCCATCTTTAAATATGAGACACATTTCTGGAAAGAACACAGGGTCCTGTGAGTGAAGTGTTGGGTTGCCTTGTATTATATTTACTTGAAGCTACTACAGAGAATCAACAAAAGTGTGAAGGGAAAGCAAAACCAAATGAGTCTCGTTTTAGAGACATTAAATATGCTCGTAGCAGATTTAGATCCCTGAACAGATGCTTTCACAAAAGCAGCAGCATCTGGAAGTACGCACACATGTTCCTCTCTTATACTCCTTGGCATTATCTCCATGGTTACTAAATGAGTCACTCATTTCTATCAACACTGATGTGATAGAAATAGCTTCATCAGAGCGAATTCTCTTCTCCTCTGGAAAGTGGACAGATTATTAAGGAATGTCCACAGTTTGCATGAATGATCCTATCACTTCTTTTTTTTTTTAATGTTATTTATTTATTTTGAGAGAGAGAGAGCATGTGAGCGAGTTAGAGGAGAGGGGCAGAGAGAGAGAGAGAGACAGAGAGACAGAGAGAGAGGGAGAGAGGAGAGAGGAGAGAATCCCACGCAGGCTCTGCTCTACCAGTTCAAAGCCTCACTCGGGGCTAGATCTCATGGGCTGGAAGATCATGATCTGAGCAAAAACCAGGGAGTTGGATGCTTAACCAGGTGCCCCGTGATCCTGTTACTTCTACGGTCACAATTGCAGCTAACTCAAATAGGTCCCAGGGTCCACATATTGTGCTGATGACTTACTCTCAAAGTAATGGTACTCACATACAAGAAGTTAGGAAGGTGTTAGTAAGTTCAGTAGTTGGCTCTTTATTATGCTCTATTGTAAGGACATTTTTGATGAGTCAATTGTATGAATTTGAATACTTTTGATTCTTTGAAATTAGTGAAAACTTCATAATTTTGTTATCAGATTACCAAATGAAGGCTTTTATCAGATCATACCTGCATTAAGAAAGAAGCGCCTGAGGGATTCTCTTCAATCAGCTTCTTTTAAAATGTGTTGATGAGGAAATAAGCCTTATTTAGCTAGGTTATTAAACCATTATGCAATTAATAAAATTTGATTTCCAAATAATGTCCCGTGGTCAGGCTTATTTTATTTTGATAAAGGCCAGGCTTTAAGATACACATTTTAAGATACAGTAAGAATAGCTTGTCCAAGAGAAATAACTAAATCCAAATAAAACCACCTCAATCACTGTTTTGAATTACTGGTTAATGTTTGTCCCTGAATCTGCTCCAGGCAGGTTTCATGCTTTCTTTGATGAGTGACTCTTGTGGGAATATGATTGGCTTTTAAGGTAAAACCCATCCTGGTGGCATAACCCTCCACCAGGGGTCTGATATTAAAAAACAAAACAAAACAAAAAAGGCTTGAGGTATACATGGTCAATTTCTTATATATAATTTGAGTTTTCATAAACCTATGGAGGATAACTTTTGTGAACATTATTAGAATGTTCAAAAGAAGATTTTTTATTCCAAAAACAACGTGCTTGTTTCCTAGGTCTGTGGGCCTATCCAACCAGCCCAAGAATAGGACTCAATTAAGATTCTCTCCACCATGTGGCGACCAGAGATCCAACATAATGCCAACGACTGTATTACCTCAAAAAGGCTCGTTGGTGGTGTGGTGGAAAGAGTGTGGTCATGAATCCATGCTTTTAGGCTCGTCAGACAAATGTTTTCACCTGGCTGCGGGGTTGATAAGGACCCTTGGCTTGCCAAAAATCTGCATTTGTGGTTGGGGATCACTTGAAAATATTTTGCTAAGGTTCTCTTTTTGCCATTCTGTCTAACTTTGAAAACAATGGTGAATCTTGTGTTCTAGGTAAATACTGGTGAATACTTCTTTCACTACTGCCTTTTGAGCATTCTTATCTCATATGTGGAGGTCAATAAGACTATTTTTGACTAGTGAAGCCACGGGGCCTTATTTCTAAATCTGGTTAATCAGCTGCCTCCTGCATCCACCTAGCCATCACAAAATCATGGACAATGGCACCAATTATTTTAATTCCTAATTCTAAAGTTAATCGTGGCGCTTTTCAAATCAGGAAGAAAATAAATTAAGATGTTATTTACTGGTCTCCTGGGAGATGTCACAGGTTTGTCATTAAATCGCACTTTGAGTGTTGGTTTTCAGGGCTTTGAAGACAAGCAGA
The DNA here is from genome assembly GCF_024362965.1 of Panthera pardus. Lineage (NCBI taxonomy): Eukaryota > Metazoa > Chordata > Mammalia > Carnivora > Felidae > Panthera > Panthera pardus. The sequence goes on from NW_026526688.1 coordinate 16,911,992, forward strand.
CAGTGGAAATCCCAGTTGTGAGTCCCATTTGCTCTGGGAGGAGGCAGAGATGATGGCCCATGCCTTTTTTTTTTTTTTTTAATGTTTATTTTTGAGAGAGACAGAGACAGAATGTGAGTGGGTTAGGGGCAGAGAGAGAGAGAGACACAGAAGCAGAAGCAGGCTCAAGGCTCTGAGCTGTCATCACAGAGTCTGACGCGGGGCTCGAACTCACAAGCTGTGAGATCATGACCTGAGCCGAAGTCGGACGCTCAACCGACTGAGCCACCCAGGCGCCCCGATGATGGACCATTCCTAACAATATCTCCCTCAAACTGTGCTGGTCACCCTTTAGGAGCCAAATACATGAGGGAGTAATGAAAGAATGAGTGAATGAAGTCAGCCCTCCAGTCTTTCCTTCCTCAGCTCTAGAATAGCATGATATTTACCACTGGTTGTGTGAGAATTTAATACACGTAAAGTGTTTAGAGCAGGGAATAACATATGATAAGAATTCTATGACAGATAATTGTTTATCTTTGTATCAGAAGGCCATATCTCCGATTCACAGAGGCTGCTCTTTTATTTTCCATTCTCCTTAATTTCCCTATGTGTTATACAGTATAAGTTCTACTGGTATTAAACAAGGAGAACTCTTATCCAGGGTAAAGCTGCTAAAAACTTTCAAGTCTGTATACTTGAAAAACAAAGAGAATCTAGATTTTTCATCGACTTTCTACCCATCTCTCTCTGGGTCAGCTGACCAAATGCTTTTAGAGGACTCCTCTCTAAGAGCCTATAGACAGGATTTTCTTCTTTATTTCCGTTTTCGGAATGAGTAAAGAACAGAGCTAGATGGTGTGTGCCTTCTGTCTGCCTCATCTTTATGGTAAACTGATTTGGGGATAACACCCCTCCCATCCAGCCGCCTGACCCAGCAGTTCTGAAGGTTCTGAATCATGAATCCTCAGGGTTAGTTGATTCTAGAAGATTATCCAACTTAACATTTGCTTAGATCCCTAGTTTCCAGCCCGTGAAATACAAGCAATAGTGGAGATCTTCAGTTTTGTGGGAAGGCACTTTATTACTTTTTTCTCTTTCTTCTCAGCCTAATGACTCACATTCAGATGCTTCTGCCCAATTTTAGAATTATCATGATCTACTTGGCAGGAAAAAGAAACCCATAACATTTTATGTTCAGCATAACTTATGTAATTTTTTTCAAGGGATGAGAAAAATACAACATTTGATGTAGAAGCATTTCTAAATTCTTTAACATTAAGAGGTGTAAAAATTTAGTATTTTATCGTGGGGTGTGTTGTAATTTACATATTTGTAGCTAATATATTTACATTTTCAAAGAATACTTAATGATATAGAAAGATATTCTAAAAGTATAAGATGCAAATCAACACAAGCAGTGTAATTCTAATTTGGGTTTTTAAAAAGGTCACTGCGGGCGTGCCTGGGTGGCTCAGTGGGTTAAGTGCCTGACTCTTGATTTCAGCTCAGGTCATGATCTCACTGTTCTTGTGACGGAGCCCGCATCATGCTCCACGTAGAAAGCATGGAGCCTGCTTGGGATTCTCTCTCTCCCTCTCTCTCTCTCTGCCCCTCTCCCACCCTGCTCTTTCTCTCTCTGTCAAAATAAACATTAAAAAAATAAAAAAAAATTAAAATGTCACTATGAAGTTTTCTTTAAAAAAACAAGAAAGAAATATCCCCAAATGTTTGATAAAATTTTTGTAAAATCACCCTTTTCTCTTTTGTGAAACCTGCATTCTCCCGTTCACAGGGACCCTGTCAGGACCCCTGAGAGACTCTACTAAGTCATGTCTCAGCACTTAGGAATCTTCAAAAATAAAGGCAACAATATACATTCAATGAATCCTGAGAGAACACTGATGACGCTGCATTTCTGACCAGAAGTCCTTGAGCAAGTTTCTTTTCAGTTCCCGGGAGAAAGGACAGTCAGAGATTTCTCCTGTGAGCTGCCGCAGGCCTTTGGGAGGAGGCCGGGTGTGCAGAAGTCTGTTTACACCGGGCAGCCTCAGAGCTAGAATGTGCAGAGAGCTCGGCTCAGGGCCCTGCCCCAGGACTCAGGGACTGGAGGAGCCCCAGGCTTTAAATGCGGTTCCCCCTTTGCAGCTGGGCACCCAGGCCCTTGGCCTTCCTGCTGGAACAGGTAAACGAGGTCGGCCCCTGTAAATCCTGGAGGGGGCTTTAGTCCAGCCTAGCCGCCCAGCAGTGTTCTATCCAAATTCCATTGTGACTGACAAAATGGTATATTGATAAGGACTTTTAAAAGTCGCTGCTCTCTGCTTATCGAGTGTTTTTCCTATGGAAACCACTAAACAGTTATGTGGGGTTTTTTTGCTTTTTTTCCTTTTTTTTCTAAGTGGGAAGAAATGACTCATGCCACTCATTATTTTGCATCTTTTTCTCATGGTCGAGTAGCCATACTCTTTTAATGACTTAAAAAACACACACACACACACTTCAGTCCCAGTGGTAAATTTAAATCCTTTGCTTCATCTGTTATGCGTGCAGCTAACTTCAGTGCACAGTCTCATCAGGGCAGATTCAAGTACAGAAGCTCCACTGCTGCCTACCTAGTAGGGGAGGAGCTGGAACTTAGAATAGAACAGTTCTCCAAATGGCAAACAGCTCAGATGGTTAATGCAAATGAAGAATTCCAATTGGCTTTGAACGTAGCATAATGCAAAATAACTACCTCACAAGTCACTTTCTCTTGCATCTACTTATCAAAATATTTATAAAATGTCTTTGCACTGTCATACCTAACTAAGCCTGGTGGTATTTATTTTTTTCAGTAGGATTCTCTTTTGTTCTTACGCGGTCTGACGCAGGGACCAAGCACTGACTTTTAGAAAGTAGACTTTCTCTCTCTGTTTCTCATTCTGCCTCTGTCTCTGTCTGTTTCTAGATGTACAGTCAAGCCAGCATGCAAATGGAGAACTAAAACCATCACACGGATTATATTGTAGATTGTGAATAACACACTCTACAATCTGGTATTTATGCCCTGATATCCGGTCCCTTTTCCTGAAAAGTATGCACATTTAAAACCTGATTTACAATCGAGGAAGTCGAAACTTTCCTTTTAAAAGTAATGCATCAATAGGAAATGGAAAGCATGGTGGAGATTGGGGATCTTCTGAGCTATTTATGTGGGAATATGTAACCCCAAGACATTCTGTAGCTCTCCAAAAATCACAACAGTGAAGGGACCCATCAAGTTTTAGGAAAACCCATCCTCTTGAAAGATAATCTCAATTATTTGTGTGTGGATAGGAAGGGCATCAAAGAGTGACAGAAAGGTTGTCAACAAAGAGTGATCTATTATAAGGATGATCATACTCCTTGGGAAAAAGTAAGTTGTGGGTTTAAAGTTCATGTAGCTCTTTTCCAGGGAGTAGCTCTCCTTCAGTAGTTATGATTTCTCAGGGAGAACTAAGTGCTGAGGTGATAGTGAGGGGTGATTAGTCCTCTGTACTCTGGCCTCAGTGAGAAATAGCCCAGACCAGGTGGGCCAGTCCTGCCCACGAGACATTAGACCATGGACCCCCTAGGTCCCTGCGGAGTGGGTCGATTCCATGGATGTGGGAGGGGGTGGGTGCTGTGTCAGGGGGCTGGCAGGTGTGCTTTGAGCAGGCGATACATTCTTTGAGCTGCTTCTTGCTTGAGGATGACCCAATGTCCAGTAGTGGTTATTGTGGCATGAACTGTGTCCCCAAAAAGATATCGTGAAGTCTTAACCCTCTGCACCTGTAAAAATGACCTTATCTAGAAAACAGCGTTTTTGCAGATGTCATCAAGCTAAGCTGAGGTCATACTGGATTAGAGTGGACCCGAAATCCAATGACTGGTGTCCTTCTGAAGAGAGAAAGACACACAAGAAGAAGAAAGGATACAACTTGACAGCGGAAGCAGGGATTGGATGCCGGCCTAGGCCAAGGAATGAAAGGATTTCTGGCATCCACCAGAAGCTAGGGAAAGGCAAGGAAGGGGTTCTTCCCTAGAGTCTTTCATAGGGGCATGGCCCTGCTGACATCGTGATTTCAGACTTTTAGCCTCAAGAGCTGTGAGGCAATGTTTTCTTTTGTTGTATCCCACCCATTTTTTTGTACTTAGTTATGGCAGCCCTAGAAAACAAATACAGTGCCTAAAAGACATCCTCCAGGCTTCCCCAGTTTTGCAATGCAAAGACTGAAACAATTTGTCTTGAAAGGGTAAGGGAACTAAATAAATTTGCCTTTCGTGGGGGTAGATTTGGGTAGATTCCTCCACGATGGGTTGCATGAGTAGCATATGGTAGAGTAGAATCTAGGTGCTATTTGGCCAGGGTGATTTCAGGAAAAGAGAGAGCCAAGAAGCTTGGGGGGCAGCTGCTGAAGCAATCCAGCTAGCTCAGAGCAGCAGGCAGCGACATCCAGAAGTGGGGCCTTGCTGTCCTACTCACCACAGGAGGGGAGTGGAGTGGAGAGCCAGGGAAAATTCAGCACGAGAGGCATGGAGTGGCCCTGGGTGTGTACGTGGTGATAAGCGCAGTCCCTGTGCCTGTGTGAAGCGTTACCAAGTAAGAGGCATCTGCTGTAACAAGGAGGGACTACATGGGATGGCTGTAACTGAAAAGCAGCCCGAGGAAGGATTATTAGGACAAAATCCTAACACACACAATGTGTGTGTCCTCACAATGTTCCTAAGACCCCCAACCAGTAAAGAATTCCAAAACAATCACTCTGCAAGAGTATTGTCTCGATAACCGTTTCACCTTCCTTGATTTCCACACTGGCTTCCTCTACATCAATCCGTTTAAATGAAGGATATCCATGCAGAATCTCAAGACAGAAACTCTAGTGGGAAAACAACAGGCGTGAGTGTGAAGGAGGGGTCTGAGTGTACTCCTGTTCTTTGGTGCCCATCATTTGATTTTGTTCACTTCGCTAGGAAATCTTGTTGTTGAAATGCATGCATACGTTTCCTCCTGCCTCTTCAGCCCCAAGCCCAGGCAGCCACGATTCCCCACGAACACAGCGTACCTTCTGAAGAAATGCACCCAGATCAGAATGGTATATGAGTCTGTCCTATTCTGGCTCTAGAAGAGAAATGTTACAATAAATAGGTGGGTGGGATCGGGCCCACAATCGCAAAGCAACAAAAAAAGCAGTGACATCGTACTGAGGAAAACTTAACTTTATCATTATATACTTCTTTTCTTCACAAGGTTTGATACCTACTTCTCAGAGGAAAAAAATGTGAAAAGGAAATTGTGCAAATACTTGCAATTATTTTTAGTTTGCTACATGTCATAATTAGTCACCAAAATTAGATGGAAAAGGGTAAAGCAGGGCTATTTTACCCAGGGCTGTTGGTCTTGTGGGAGGGAAAAGTGGGCAGTGTGACTTTGGCAGCTCTGATTTGTTTTGCTGATTGATTTCTACTTTCCTTGTTTCTTTATTTAAAACAAACTTTCTCCAGCAAAGCTTCATTCCCACTGACCAGCACGGTAATAGAATAGAAGCGTGCCATATAGCAGAGACCATAGTGTTAATGTCTATCGTATCTGCTACCCCCATCTCTTCTTTGCTTTCCTAGTCTTCTCCAGATCTGCGTGTAGCAGGATGGGAGAGCAGGGAGACATAGAGGATATGAGGGAGGCAAATCCATTTCCTGCCGGATAAAGTCAGCTCTCCCAGAGTGTTCCCACCCCCTCCCCCACGTAGTGCTCTGCTATCTTTCCTTCTACCCAAAGAAAAATTCATTATATAAGGAGACTCCTTTATGTCCCCCTCTTCAAAGAATCTTTCCTTGATATTCAGTCCTTTCTTTCTCTGCAATTCAAATGGCTGTTGCCCAGTCACTAATTGAACATCCCCCCTCAGAGACTTCTCTCTGCAGCTTAAAGCGGTGTGGTAGCTTATCAGACCATTTAAGCCTCTAAAATATGCTAACAGAAGTTGAATGCATTCTCCTCTCTCAGATAAATTATAAGATATTTTAAGGGAATCATTTGTATTTTTCTAAACACAAAGTAGACGCTATAGACAGGAATTTAAGACCAGGTAGGAAGTGAGGGTAATGGGATGTGGGGAGCTACTTGGAGGCTAGTGGGAGCATGTCAGGGGTCTTCGTATCCCTTTAAGAAGTAGTTGCCTAATCAACCGATTTCAAGGGAGAGTCCTGATTTCATGGTGAGAAGGAATACATGTTTCCGCAGATAAATCAATCCTGTAATAGCAATAAATAATCCCTTTTGACATCCTAGGAGATTTGCTTCAAATGAATCATAGTAAGCTATTTTTTTCCCTTCTGGGCAGAATACTATGTGCAGATATCTGCAAGTTTGGAAAGAGAGCTTGTTTCCTAAATGGAACTATTCTGACGACAAGGAAGAAAAGGTGAACCACACACACACACACACACACACACACACACACACACAACTCTCCCCACCCCCAAATCTCTCCCAAGTCTGCATTCTCTTTAAACTACCTGCTTATAAGTAATATCTGATAAAAACCTCACTAGAAATGCATCTGCCTTCATATTAAAATTTAGTTAAATCTCCATTTCTAGACTGTCATTAAAATCTTTGAGTGTGTGTGTGCGTGTACTTCCCCCCCTTCATCTATGATGGATCAGAATAAATGATTTATGTACAGATAACTAAAATTCTGTGCATGTGCCTTGATCAAGTTTATCTTATTTAGCAATTGCAATTAACAAAAATCCTGGAAAATATTTAGAATTTAATTTTTAATGCAATCCTCAAGTTTCTGAGTTCCTAGCAACACAATCACAGTATCTTTTGCAGCCAACATTTACCATGTGTGTCAAGCTCGATTCTAGGAACTCAGGTAATTTTCCCAATAACACACAGGGTGGTGCTTGACAGGTGCCAGATTCCCTGGTGTAAGTGGTGGGACCCAGCCTCCCACACAGGCAGCCTAACCCCAGAATTTGTCCTCAGACATACTCTGCGTTAAAAGTGACCCATTGTAATAGTCCCAAATAATTTGCCTTATCATGGCTTCTTGGGTGCTTGGATACTAGGTCAGTGAAAAAGCAATCTCAATAAACTTTATAGTTGTGTCATTCTAAAAAACAAACAAACACCAACCTTCATGCAGGTGTGATAGTGCAAGTTTGAGGTGTATTACACTAAAAAACAAAAGTTAAAAGTATGCAATCATTGGATTAAAACAAAGAGCAAATGGATATTCTCATTTAAAGTGAAAGGTAATGGAATGTGCCACCTCAAAATATGTCGGAGTTTAGGACATGCCGCTCCAAATATACAGTATATTTGTTATCTGGGGCTTTAGGCACTGAGAAAAGCAAATACAGGGAGAGGCTTTCTCTGAACTCCCTTCATATGCCTAAAGTCAGATCCCCCTAAAGGAACTCAGTTGTCATAAATCCCTTCCTGGAGTGTCATCAACCAGGGAAGACTGACTCTTGTCACAGAAGAGGAGATTAGAAGCTGACACCACACCCAGATAAATTTGTCACACACTATCACACCTGCAATATCTTCTTCCAAGGTCCTATTCATCTTTCCCAAAAGTCATTTACTCTTCCCTAAGAAGCTTGCATCCTCACTCCCCTTTCACTATGAAGATAGAATTTAAGCGTGAATTCTAAGCCACGTCAAGGAGTTACTCATTTTTCTCTCAGTAGTTCCCATGCATACATGAGGTATGCGTGTTACTGTACTTCTCTTTGTTTTTCTCTTATTCATCTGTCTTTTACTACATGGATCTCAGCTAAGAACTCAGAAGGGTAGAGGAAAGATCATTTTTGCTCTCCTACGAAAGTCTTTCCTGTCTGTGAGTGCCCCGGGTAAAAGAAGTCGGTCTGCTCATGAAGGAACTGGTATACTGGAGGTTACTGGGCAGACCTTAGGACTCAGGAAAAACCAGGAGGGGCAGCTGGACTTTAAAGAATGGTGAAGCTGGTGACATTCAATGTTTGTGTACTTTGCCAGTCTGTAAGTGAGGCTTCAGACAAACACCGTTGTCAAATGGAGCCCGTGCCTGAATAGTCGTAGGCACAAGGGCTGAGTGTCAGCCCCCATCAGCTCTCCAGTTGTCTTCTTTAGCCCAGAGTCATCTTACACAACCCATGAGACCCAAGGGTACTCCGAGACTACACTCAAGAATCATTCATCCGTATTTGCCACCTACTTGCCCCACAACCGCTGCAGAGGGAGAGAAAAGGGTCATCAGTACAGCAGCTCACTCCGAGCAATGACTTGGAATCAGAGCTGACTGTTCCCATTGAGGTAACGTGAAAGGTTCCCCAACGAGAAAGCCTGATCGGTTTCTCCTAACAGTAGCATGCTTAGTGGCATAATTTCTCCCCTCGTCTCCATCACTAACAAGTCTACTCCAAGTTAGCAGGTCGAGTAAGGCGTAATAAAAATGTCGGAGTTCTGGGTTGCTCTTAGCAACATCTATTAATCTGAGTTTCTGTTCTTCTTTGCTAAAGAATAGGGTCAAAGGTAAGAATTGGCAACATTCATTGGCATTGAGATTGCTAACAATTCCTCCTTTTGCAGTGATAATGTAAGTGCCTTAAAAGTATTGCTCCTTTCCCTGTTTTTCAGGGCAAGACTGAAGGAGAGGTTGATTTTCCAATGATTGTTTTGACTTGGCATTTATACTTAGAATATTTCCATTGCTTTCAAGTTTCAGGTTTGGGGCTTAAAGGCGTTTGGTACAAAGAGCAGCAGCCGTCCAGCCCTGACTGCCTGCTGATACCTGCTCCAGGCCTGGAGGAGAGAGGGAGGTGGGTGCGGACAACAGGGATTATCAGGAGCCTGGGTCTTCTCTTCCGTGGGTGTCAAGAATTTGCTCCCTTGGAAGCTATGCCTTCCCTAGAATTGCTGCACTTTTTAGAGAGACCTGTGTTGACAAGGCAAGTAGAGTGCAAAGGACATGAGATTTTTTTTTTTTTTTCTGAAGTTGGGATGGAGAGAGGAGGAGAATTCTATCCTTAAAAGAAAACAAAACAGAAACACTAAAAACAAATAAACAAAAAATAACGACAAACTTAAGGCATCTCTTTTCTAAAAGGAGGTGGTCTGTGAGACTCCTGACAGTTCTGAGGTTGTCTTTCAGAAGCACGGGTGGGAAGCTTAGGTGCATCTGGTAGAAGGTAGGGTGCCTTTATGACGGTTTGCATTTCACATTGAAGGGAAGGCAGATGTAAGGAAAGAAAGGGCTTTCCCATATATATATATATATAACAACATCTCCACAAAATCAGGTTCTCTTTACTGTCGAAAGACCTAGACCTCCAGATGAGCTCTGGGGATTTAAAATGGGGGAAATTTTAATAGTACAATGAAGTTTCCTCTCTATAAACAAACATTTTCACTCCCACTCAGCATATAGAAATACACTTTGTTTACTCCAAATGGGAGTCAAAAATAGCACAATGGCTTACTCCTTTAGAAGAAAGAGTTTGCTGGTTGCTTAACAATCTCAATGAAACTGCTTGACAAAACATAACACGCTGCCGGACAAAAAACACTGAGAGAAAGAAGCTGGAGAATTAAGAAGGAATAGTGATAAGACATTTTTGTGATTTCCACGTCGTCTTCCCCAGCATCTGCCTACATTTCTGATTTAGTCACGGCAGCTTGTTTTTGTGCAGCTTTTAGCAGACACAGATACTTTGCTGACCCCAAAAGAACACATTATCCGCATTTGAAGCAATTTTTGTGTAAATGATTGTGCTGTTAACCTCTGAGGGCCATTCAAATATTTTCTGAGAAATTGGCTGCTTTAAGTTCTTTCTTAGAATGCTATGTGTTTCATTTTTGTGCAGAAGAGATGACAGGCTGGGCATTCCAACGGGAGTTTAGTGAATTGAACTAATCCCTGTCAGGAGAAGTAAAGTGATAGGATTCATAAGGCCGGACCCAGCCCAGGGTTTCTGTTTCTTCCCTAAGAGAAAAAGCAAAACATGCTGTGTGGTTTTGCAACAGGGCAAGTTTAGGAATATTTTTAAGCTTTGTGCTTTGCCAAGTGTTTCACTAAAAAACTGCCTTCTTTCGACTTCGTGCCAAAAAATGTTACCCCATAAATACTTTTTTCCCATATCTGGCTCCGCGTCCAGGATTTCTTCTCTTCTAAGAATAAATAATTTTTCTGGGGTATAAAAATGCCACTTGCTCTATCAGATTAAACATATCTTTATATAGAAAAGGCATTTGAAGAATTCCACAGTGGGTCCAAGGAAGGATCTTTACTTAATATGATTCTGTTAAATTAATTTTGATTAAATATTTGGTCTTTGAATTCTTTTCGTGACTCTTAATGGAAAGTTCAGTCTTGTTTCATAACACTTGCGATTCTACTTTTTTTCTTGCTGCCCTTTTGCTAGAAAGCATGAAACAAGAATTAATTTCTGCCTTTGACCAAAATATTACCTTGGAAACAATACCGGCGCAAGGGAACCTCTGGGTTCTATTCTCTAGTTGCGTATTTAGCTGGGGTTAGAAGGGTTCAGCTGTCAGGGTTTCAAGAACTCAAGCATTAAAAAAGTGTGAACTTGCAAATTACCTGTCAAGTTTAATAGAAAGTGAATAATGCCACCCAGAGCTGACTTGTTTCCATTTCTGGAGTCCTATTGATTTTGCTGTTAGGTAATGCACAAACACATAGGGACGCTGAAAAGTAGCAATTCGTATGGGCTCGTTTGGTATTTTCTTTTTTACCAGCCCAAAATGGTTTTTACGTTCACAGTCAAAAAGTGAATAAATCGTCTTAAAGTGGAAAAAAGAGGACAAAACAAAAACACGCTTGAAAAAGCAATAGTTGTACACCTAAAATGTGATCAATATTTATACAGAAATAAATTGTACAGCATTAGCTCTCATTAACCACTAACCACCTAGCGAAATACAGTGCAGTTTTAAAGCTTCACATTGGGCAGCATAATCTATGGTCATCGGTTATCGATATTTAACGAATCATTGTTAAGTCAATCGACTGTAAGTGAAAAGTATTCTGAGTTGATATATGATGCTATTGCTAGTTAGCTGGTTAATTTTTAAAATCTCTATGTGTTTGTTAGTGTGTGAAGGGGTGTGTGTGTTTGGGACAGGGGGAGGGGGCTGTGGTCCTTTATAAATGGTTTCCTCTAAACTTTCTGGTTTGTCAATCTTTGCCATTCTTTTTCAAATCCAAAAACACAAGCCTATTATCTTTGGAGAGCACATACAGACAAGGACATGCAAACGTTTCAGAAAGAACACAGGAAAATACGACTCTGAAAAGTCACAAAGTTGCTTGAGAGTAAACCAAGACTGTCTTCAAAGATTAACGCTATACTGAAGGATGGGGCAACTTGCTTTGCTTCTGTCATCCTGCCACAGAAGGCACCAAATAAAATTTCCACCCCTATCCCATCTTATGATCACATGGCCCTTTCCCCGTCAGGCACGGGGGGAATTCGTTATTTACACTGTGAAAGTGTCAAGCATCTCAAAGCACTTACGTTTTGTCGCACCGGGTCTCCCATGGTAAACGATAAAACCCAGCACAGTGAGCCTGCTTCCTAGGAACGGCAAATCAGCATCCTGATGCGCCCAAGCCAGAAATAATACCCTCCATTTGCTGCAATTGGTTTAGTAGCCGTGCTATAAAAAATAGATGATGGAAAACCGAAGCCTTTGACAGAAATGCAAGTCCGCCGTGTGTGGCTTCTACAGGACTGGAGTAGAGCGAGGTGGTCTTATTTCTACACTGAGCTTCGGCTTCACCTATGCTGGCCGGCAGACCCACGTGCACAGGTGCTCCACGGTCGGTCGGGGCACCCAGCACCGCGGGTGCTGGCGGCGCCTGGTTCTGTTTACATAAATGGCAGGGAGCTAAACACACGCCCTCCCGTTGGAAGTCATTCGGCACAGAGACGTCAGCCTACGGAACATCCCTTTGGAGTGGTCAGGCCACGTTATTTACAGTGCTTAGGTTACCCCCTTTGCTTTTGCAAAAAGGCGATTTCCAACACAAGGATGATCTGTGACTCTGGCCTAAGGAGAGCTGAAAGTCAGTGACATAAAGGCTTGAAGGTCACCCAGTCTGTGCTGCAGTGTAATGTTGTGAGGCCAAAATGCAAAATAAGCACCTCACATCAGCTCTAACTGCCTGAACTGGTTTTTTTTTTTTTTTTCTTTTTTCCTTTTTTTTTTTCTGGCATAGAATTGGAGCCAAAAATTGTGTAGAGAAAGTCTAAACTAAAAATTGCAAAATCAGGACCCGTGGTCTGCGCCTTGCTCGAATCTGACAATGCCTATGAATACAAGAATGCAGACTATGACAAAAAGACATTAACCGTGTATCATTTGGAAATTTTAATGGTATGTAGGAGAGAACAAGAGGAGTCCTAAAGGAAGAAGGCGGAGAGAGTAAGAGAAATGCATGGAAAATACCTTATGCTTCTCTAGTCCTATCACTGCTTTAGAACCAGATGTTAAGCCCGAGACTTACCTCCCTCCTTACGTGTCATCATGCACCTTGGCTTTTGTGGCCCTGATTGGACACTGCACTAGAATCCACACAAAGTTAACTAAAAATACATGTGTTGTCTTGTCATCTGCTTTATTTCTGGCCCATTTAGTTGGATTAACCCAGCCACAAGCCACACACACGAGGAAACTTGAATGCTTGGTCTTCGAGGTTATTATGAAGATGTGCTCATCGCCTCCCACCCACCACACCTGGGCCTCCATCCAGTCCTGGCTGGGGTCGGGCTTGTCCCATGCTTCAGGGGTTCCGGGCAGCCTCTAGTCCCTCCGAGGCTAGAGGCCCTTCCGGATTCCCCCACTTGCCTCTCTCTGCAGTTGGTATCTCAACTCCTTTGCATTGTTTCTAATTCCACTTGCCCTACTGGCTTCTTTTCTCTGCTCACTCTGGGTGAAGGTTGTAATTTCTGGTCCTCAGGGGCCAGCCCTGGCTTCAAGAATTTGGGTGTGGCGTTCAAACAACCTTCGAGAATCTCATCTTTCAAACCTATCAGCTGGCACTTGAGGGCTATTCAGTTCCTAAAGCAAGCAGTGAATAAAGACAAAACAAAACGCACTGACCTCTGTAAAGGCAGTACCTGTGTACGTCAGGAGCACTGTCTATGTGGACAGACTACCTGGCTTTGCATCTTGATCTCAGCATTGATTGGCCATTTAACCTTGCACATCGCAAAATGGGAACGGTAGTCCTATCGATCTTACAGGTTGCTGTTTCACTTACTCCTCCATTTATTCATCCCTTCAGCAAATATTTATTGACTACCGACTCCTTCCCAGACAACGGGAATCCAGAAAAGTCTAGGATAGTAGAAGTCCATGCCCTCACGGAGTTTATATTCCAGGGCAGTTTACTTTGAGGGTGAATAAGGTAATCCACCTGAACAGTGCACCATAGTGCCGTTGACTCACGAACTGTTAGCCCTTGTTATAGCAACAGTAAACTTTTAGCAAAAGTTTAAAAGTCAGAAATAAACGTACAACTGCTATCGTAAAGAGGAGAGAAAATGTAGGGAAGTCAGGAAAGAGGAGTATTTCCTAAAATCACTCGCGAATCCAGCATAAAGTAGATTCTCAGCGTTTCCTAATTCTTGACCTGGGCCGTTTGATGTGACATTCCCCCCCGGGAGCACGCCTACACGAGGTGCTTACCTGTAGGTACACCATCTGACACCATTCCGGGGCTGCCCAGGCTTCGGTACCTGTCAGCGCCCTCCTTAACTCTACACGGGCACAGCCAGCGTGGCCACCGGTGGCTCCGAGCCCTCTGGCCACGGGCTCTCGTACCGGCTCTTGTTTCTGGAGAAGGGATCTCCTTTACACCCATCTCTGAAAGCACCCTAGATCTGAACCTTAGATCTGAAGATGAGACAAGTGGGTAAGCTTGAGGTTTCGTACTGTTGTTGTTTTTTTAAATTCTTTATTGGATACACTGGCTTTTTAAAGTTACCGTATCTTTACAACCATTTCCATTTATTACCTATATGTTTTTGCAGCATCCTAAGGAGGCAGGGTAGTTTTACTTGGTGCTGCTTACTGGAAATTTACACTGGGTAAGTTAGCTGACCTCACCAAATTTCAGGTTTCAGTGTGAAAACCTGAAGTATTTTGAACTCCTTGTCTCTTGCGTATCCACTAGGTCCCTGATGTTGCTGTTAGTTTTACAGAGACTGCTCAGCTTGCTTCCTGATGGCTACCTAGGATGGTGAAGACCAGAGCCGATAATCCCTCGGCTAAGCGGTCTCAAACCAGGCTCTACGTCTTGCAATCATTTATCCCACGTTGTCTTTAGCCCCTGAGGATGAAGACAGAGACCTAAAAAGTGTGCTATGAAATGATTTATTGCCTCCTTTGAGTATCCACACCCATTAGTTTAGAGCTCTCTTTCTTGGTTTCATAATCTACCGCTTTGCATTCTCCTTTCCTAGTCCCACACATTCTCCGTTAGGGTTCAAAGGCAGGGTTGGATAAGGCAAACTCAAGATTCTCTGTGTTTTTCCTCATCCTCCTGATTCTTCTAATTCTTCCTCTTTCTCTCTTCCTCTTCTCCATCTTCTTTTTCTTTTTTCCTTTTTATTATTATTATTATTATTATTATTATTATTGTGTCTCCCACTTTTGCTTCCTAAGAGTTCATGTGGCCGGATGCTATTACAATTATACAGTTACGCTGTGATTATGTGAGTGCCGGTGGTTTCAGACCAGTATACCCCACTGTCTGTGTTATTGCATTCTTGTAGGATTTGGAAGCATACTAGTTCCAAGCAGCCTTTAACAGGGCCCAGTCTTCTGTATTACTCATCAGTGTGTTACTCTAATCTGTAGTGTGCCATATTATATTTAGTAGAATACTATCTTAATACTTGGGGAGAATGTATTAAATAATTTCATAGTAAAAAAACAAAGTAGCAATAGACAAGGAGGAAACTAGCATTTGGTACTCTTTAGCTGATAGATTTCATTTTTAAGCAATACCCTCCTCCCCCAAGGGCCTCCCCCCCAACGGCAAAACCTCAACTATGTCTCGCTATATTATAAACTATGTAAAAGACAACTGAGGGACAAATCATAGAAAGAATAAGAAAATGACAGAAGTGCAGAGGGGGAAAAAGCAAGTGGCCTTTTGTCAGGGTTTCCTTTAGGTGAGATTTACAGGAGAGAATGTTTTCTCTACACTCAAGTGGCCTGAAAAGTTATGGAAAGATGATTCCCTAGTGACCTAATTCAAACACATTTAGTTGTTTCTGAAAAGTCCTCCGTTGACATCGCCATAGGGCATGTCTTTAGGGTTGTTTTTCAGAAGTGTGACGGATTTCTGTGGATCCAGGGTGGTAACTTTTATCTGATTAATGACTTAAGTGGGAATGGGGGTTGTGGCCGTAGGTTATGGACATGCCACAACAGGCTAAGTTCATCCTGGATTGATGTACAGTGAGGAATGCCCAGGAAAATATTCCTGCGTGGAGTTAGGTGCTGTAAGAAAGCACCACTTTGGGAGGAGACATTTTTCTTCCATCAACCAGATTGTCCTCTAACCTAGTTGCAGCCTGTAAGCTTTAAGCTATAAACAAGAGATATACCTTTTTTGTGACCCAGACATTTGAATTTAGTTGCAAGTGTTTGAAGGGGAGTTCAAACAAGCTTTCAGTGATCTGATTGGAAAGGACAAGAGGGTGGTAGTTCACGGGATATGTGCACAGGTGCCCAACTTCTCTCGGTTAGAGCCCCACGGAAGAGAAAGCAGTCTGTCCTCTCCAAGGACAGTTGAAGTTCCAGGACGGTGCCATTGGCAGTCCCTTACTAGTGCCCAATGTGGTCTCAGACAGGTGAGTCAGACCCACAGGTGATCAGGGCAATGGCTTTTCCGCGCCCTCTCTCAGCACGCACTGCTCTGTGCCTCGGGTGGTGAAGGATTTGGCGTTTGCTGCCTCCTGACCAGGGATCCTTCCATTTCTCCCCAGATTGGTCTAAACCATGGTAAGAGCTGGTAACAAAGCTCGCTTTTATTTGAGTCACATACCGTGAGTTTGGAGGTAGTCCACTGGGGTCGACGGGGCTGTTTTCTGTGACACCGTGGAGCTAGGAAGTTCACATCTAACCATACAGCATCCAGATGTGTGACCTTGGCCTCAGCAGTGAGGACTGGGACCCCCCTGGAGCACACTGTGCCTCAGGGCCTCGGTGTGTGCAAAGCAGGGCTACAGGAGCGACGGGCCCCATTTTCAGGAGATCCATGTACACTACCTGAATCCACTTAGTCTTTGGGTGAAGTTCTTTTTAACCATGTTGGCCTTGTTTATGCAATTCGGTCTTGCAAATAATTTCAGTTTAGCATCTATCGATCTTGCCCTTCCATATGTACCTCTGCTTCTGGGATTTGAAGTGAGGCATGATGCGGACCAGAGTGCCCAAACCCTTTAAGGATTTCACAGTCTCTCTGCACATTGAAGCAAAAGCGCCCTCTCCAGCCAATCCCAGCTCTCAAGGGAGGGCCCCATGGGAAATTTTAAGGAGGTAAAAATGGATGAGAGGAGATTTATTACGGATTTGGAATCTGTAGTTTTGACATTAGTGATATTTGGGCATAAAATTGATTTGTTAACCACCTCAAAGTAATTTCCTAGTCCAACTAGATTTTGTTAGTGAGCTAATTCATCAGTTTTTTAAGTGTTTATTTTTGAGAGAGAGAGAGAGAGAGAGAGAGAGACAGACAGACACAGTGCGAATTGGGGAGGGATACAGAGAGAGGGACACACAGAATCCGAAACAGGCTCTGAGCTGTCAGAGGCTGTCAGCACAGAGCCCTGCGTGGGGCTTGAACCCACAAACTGTGAGATCATGACCTGAGCCGAAGTCGGACGTTTAACCGACTAAGCCACCCAGGCGCCCCGAGGGAACACCATACTAAGATGATCTTTTTTCAGAGGGTGGAAGACAGTAGCCAAACGTGTGTTTAGAAATATGGCTCTGCTTGCTACATGTATGGCTTGGGTTTTGTCGTTGTTGTTTAAAAATCTTTTTTTTAATGTTTATTTATTTTTGAGAGAGAGAGGGAGATGGAGAGGGAGAGGGAGGAAGGGAGGGAGGGAGAGAGGGAGAAAGAGAGAGAGAATGAGCAGGGGAGGGCCACAGAGAGAGGGAGACACAGGATCCAAAGCAGGCTCCAGGCTCCCAGCTGTCAGCACAGAGCCCGATGCCTGGCTCAAACTCACGGACGGTGAGATCATGACCTGAGCTGAAGTCAGACTCTCAACCAACTGAGTCACCTAGGTGCCCCAATATATATATTTTTAATGTACATTTAGGGAACTTTGAGCAAGACCCTTTTAATAAAAACTGCTCCTTGATAAAGCCATGGAATTTCATAGCTACCGGTAGGAATCAGCAACGACATTGCCATTAAGCAAACTCTGGGGAGGGGGGTGCCAAGGGAAGACACTGAACAACCCAGCCTTCCTGGGATCCAGAAGGGGCTCCTGGGCACTGTGGAGAGAAGCACTGGAATGTCCGTGGAAGGTGCTATTACAAAAGCCATTGAGTTCTGGGACTGGGGTGAGCCACACCCAGTGGCCAAAAGGCATCGTGTTGCCAAGAGCTCTTGGGAATTGCCCCACTCGGGGCCACCTCTGGGAACAGTAGACACTGTCAGAGAAGATTTAATTGCTTTGAGCTTCCCACCTTCTTGATAGCCCAGTGAGAGTCAGCCTTGAGGGAGGCGATAAAGTCCTCATGTTGTATTGAGCAACAACAAGAAAGAAAGAAAAAGGAACATTTTTTTCTCCTGAAAGCTTGATGAGATTGGCTATCAGAGCTAATTATATACAATTACTTAATCTCATGGACCTCTGACTCCTGGTCATTCTGGGTCAAAATTACAGAGATACATGTATTAAGTTGTTAACCTTAGAGTATATGGACTTTTGGGCCAGTGGAATTTAGCGAAGGGAGGAAACTCCAAAGATAAATTCGTTCCATGTATGCAGTAACGTATGAGGAAATAATTTTGGAGCTATGTGGCAGAGGCATAGGCAGAATGGGCCAGGGTAGATTAGTTTGCCAAGAGTTTATGGATCTAATGGAAGACTTTCAGTTGCCCAAGTAGAAAAAACAAATACAGAAATGGAGATGAAAGCCTTTACTGCAACCAAAAAAAAAAAAAAAAGAAAAAGAAAAAAGAAACTGCATGCCTACCAAGTGTATATCCATTAAGCTCCTTATAAACAAAAAATTAGGAGCTATTCCTTGGAGATTATTGCTCACCTGCTGCCCCAACCAAGTGCTATGGCTTCATTTTCCATCTATAAACACTGGTTGGGCTGGTTGCTAAGCATATTCATTGGGGAATCAGTAAACTGTTTATATGTGACCACATATCTGGATACATGCAAATCCTCCCTTTGACCCCATCAACATATTGTAAAAGACTCTAGGTTGTAGTGGACTGATGCCGGATGCTAAGACTCACACAAACCCAGGTTAGAATCCCTACTCAGGGATTACTTTGAGTAAGTTCTTTAACTCTTCTGAAGCCATTCCCCATGTGTAAATGAAAAGGATGATCGAAAGGGTCGATCATTCTAAGGGTCAACTATATATTGTCAAATATGTCCAAATTATAAAATTCTGCTTAATCGCCATGAAACTGTGGGTTTAAATTTGCTCGTAACGCCACCAATACCTTCTCTTCTCCATTGGAAAATATCAACAACTTAGAGCACACGTGAATTCAGAATCTACACCCCTCACATCATATATTTGAAAAGAATTTCACAGTTCAATAACGTTGTATTGCCTGTCATAATAGTTAAGATAATCAGCCTGTTCTGTTCTAGTCATATGGCCCGATGGAAAGCTCTAGTCGATCAATGGCTGCTGTGGAGTCCCCATCTTTGGTTTTCACCAAAGTTTATTGATAAAGTTGGTTTGTTCTCTGTATAGTTATTTTTTACCAAGTGGAAAATAAATGAACTAATTCCAGAGTGACAAACAAGCTCCATTGGCAACTACGTTTCCTGATGTGTTGCTCATTTGAGAATTTAATGCTCCCTCTTGGTGTGGTGAGGAGTGCTGAAGAGTGATGGAGAAACTGAATGAGAAAATGTGGCTCTTTATTTTGTTTTTTTGTTGTTTTTTGTTTTTGTTTTTTTGCTTTCATTTGGATTTTGAAACTTGGGGACAAACTCTAAAGCTACTTAGGAGCACTTGTTCCTTCCTTTCTTTTTCCTTTGGATATAGCTGTTTTCTTCTTGACCGTATGTAGGTGTTAAAATTCAAACCACATGAATAAATAGCAATCAAATTCCCATTACACAAGTTGCATTTCAAGGGATGCAAAGAATTTATAACACAATTTCTGTCTCAGAAGCAAGAAACAAAACATACCCCGTGAAAAGTTCATGATGTAAGATTTAAACAAGGACGCAAAAAAATCACAGATGAATTGTTATATAACACGGGCACTTCAATCAACTACGAATGAATGCTCTTGGCTCTAAGTACTATATGAGTTTGGAAAAGGGAGAAATTCATGAGCTTTTCAGTTCAGATTGAGGTAGAGGGAAGGGGGAAAATGAACTATCTGAAAAGAATGTCGGTGTTGCAGTCAGTCTGGATATAGGAAGATGTACTGAGACGCAGGGGTGGGGGAGACCAAGGACAACCTGAAATGAGGCAAGCCCAGGAAAAAGTGAGATGAACAGAAAGCCAGTGATCATCTTTGACATTCTGCTAAATTGGGTGGCAAAGGGGCAAGAAATAGGCATCCTTAGGCCAAGCCAATCTCTGCCCCAGCTTGAGGAAGATAGATGGAGAGCTGAGAAGGGCAGTCGAGGCTGTCCTCAGAAGATGGTTGGGGTGTTCTGAATGCTGTGGATACATATTGACCACAACAGAGACAGAGTATGTGCATCCACACGTACACCTGCAGGTAAGAGGATGGGAGGTCTAAGAGCAGATGGAACACAGAGAGCCAGGAAACCAAGAAAAGTTGATATTCCCCAGGAGAAGCCTGGGTGGAGGAACAATGGGGACAAGTCCAAGAGGCTTTGGAGAAGGGTTTTTACTGACTCGGTACCACAAAAGCAAAACCACTTTTACGCAGAGGTAAAATTTAGAGGTATTTGATTACCTAAGGCAGTGGTTTTATTATCGAAGGCCATGGCAGTTTTGCTCCCCAGGGAACATTTGAGAATCTAGAGACATTTTTGGTTGTCATAACCGGGGCGTGGGGGAAGGATGCTCATTGGCATTTAGTGGGTAGGGAGAACAGAGATGCCGCTAAATGTCTGACGGTGTGCAGGACGGTCCCTCACAACAAAGTATTATCTGGCCTCAGATATTATTAGGGTGAAGGTTAAGAAACTAATCTAGAGGATCCCAGTGAAAACAGAATGCTCTCTTAAAAACAAACTACATTACTTCATTGTAAAATAGTACTGCACAGTTGAAGAAGGTTAAATTATGCATTTGTTAAATAGGAATTTAAGCAGCACACGTTATAGTGGTTAGAATTTAATTCATATATCTACTGCAAGACTTGTGAAAGAGTGTGTTCAGCGTCATCACCCATTTTATAAACTGAAAATAATTTCCATCAAAATCATGCCAATAGAAAGCAGTGATATGCTGAGCACAGTCCTTTCCAGAAAGAATTCAGATATAATGAGTGGAAAATTGCCTTACAGAAAAGATTGAAGGAAGTGACAACTTAATTAAACCCAGCTATTGGTCCCATTTTTATATTTGTCTTCCCAAACTGCTAATGAATGCTGACCCATTTAGTCATGACAAAATGTATATTCTGAATAATCTGTATCCCCTTTGAGGTAATTGATGGATATTTATCAGACAAGAAAACATTGAACGTCTATTATTAAGAATATCTGATCTTTAAATTAGCTTTAATATGCTACATTTAGAATGCTAGGAGAAACCTCAGCCACATTATATAAAGTAGATACTGAGATGAAAAGCATTCCACGAGGGGGCTACTGATCTCGGGACCAGTTAACACAGCCCTCAGTACTCTATGATTGCTATAGCACATTAGCCACAAACAATTTCCATCCTAGGAAGTACACTTAGTGTAGCTACTGGTGCATAATAAATATTTGATCCTAATTAGACCTAATGAATGAATCTTAATTCTGTATCCACCATGCTTTTGTAGGACACTGACCCATAAATCCAAAAAAAAAAAAAAAAAAAAAAAAAGGTTTTGGGGATATGGGTATAGAACTAAAGCCATTTTAACACCACCACTAACATTTTTCATTTTTCTAAGTTATTTGATGATGACATAGAACTGTCTGGAAATTTCTTTTAAAGGATGGGTTATGGTATAAACACACACACACAAATTGTCAAGAGAACTAGAAAGTGCGTAAGGATTCAATACGATGTGCTTTGTAATAAAGAAACTCTTAAATTTCCTTTGTTTATTTTAATTCATTGAGAAGTCCAAGGTAAAATATGCTTTCTAAAAATGTAATCTCCAATTTTAATTGGAGTCCTGGCTTGGAATACTCTGGTTTCTATTCAGATCGTAGAGTCCTGGCTTGGAATTTGACAGGTTCAAGTCTGTTTTTAAAGACTTTTTTTTTTTTTTTTTTTATACAAATGCTCCTGTCAAATAAAGTAAAAAGGATAATACTTTCATCAGGTGGAAGAAAACAATGAATATCTTGTATATTCTTTACTTTAAATAGAACTCTTATCCTCTTAGAAGGCAGAAATATTTAGTCAGCATTGTCCAAAAGACATACACATAACTTAAATACTTTCAAATGAAGTAAAAAAAAAAAAAGTTAAATTCGATGATGATTTCCAGTTGTTTTAAAATCATGGCACCATTGGATAGGAGTTCCTGATATTATTCACCAATCTTTTAAAAAAATTTACCCTTGAGAAATATATCTTCATATATAATTACATAATTTATTAAAATACACTGACATATTACATATTAGAGTCAGGTAGCTCTGTAATTTTACCCACTTCGTAAAGTTGGCCAATGTCTATAACCTGCAACCTTTAAATTCTAGTGGCTTAACATAAGAAAATTAAATGTCCAGTGCAGGTCAGTGGAGTGTGGGGGTGAGAATGGGGTTGGAAGGCTTCTGTTCCAAGCAGTAATTTGGGAACAGACCTGGTCAGTCATCATGGCTATAACACTCTCTTGGTCTTTCAAGAAATCATGCTCCTTTCCCTTTGTAACTTACAGTCTTTCTTCCCATAATAATCATGCCTAGTTCATGGGAAAGATTGGATTAGTATCCCCTGTATCTTTGTCTTACCATGGGGAAAAGTCGCTGTCACCTAGAATGAGCCTGTAGATTCCACTGCCCTTTGATTATCTCAGAATTATGCCCTTTTAAAGTATTTGAAGGGAAAGTCACAAGAAAATAATAGACATCGGAAATATCACAGATGTGAGGAGTCTGACATGGAAGACAGTTTCCTAGTTATAAAATATTCAACTTGAAATTTGGCATAAATATCAGATCCTGCATAATGCTAGCCACATTTTTACTGGAAGACATTACCAGAACAACGAAAACTGCCATAGAGCTTGGAGGTAGCAACAAGTCTTAAAAACCCAGATGTGACGGTCAAGCAAGGGCTAAAGCATCCATTAACTCAGGTCTCGTTTTGACCTTCTTACAGTTCAGCAAACACCACTCTGTAGAGAACACACCATCAACACCATTTGGACTGGGAACAATCCTATTCATTCTTTCAAGACCTTTCCTTTCAAATGTATATAAAGAAGGCAATGGCTTCTCATTTCTCATATCTCACTTGGGGTAGAAGTCTTCTGTTTGTGCATCTCATTTATTCTGATCTCATACCCAGTCACCCTGATTCAAAGAACAAATTTAACTCTGAATGTTAGAAAACAGAGCTGAAGTAAGTATCAGTGTATTACCTGATAATACGCCGATTAAATGTAAAAAAAAACAAAACAAGCTTTAAAGTCCCAGATTTTTACATATGTTATATTTTGAAGCGACCACAAAATCAAGGCAGCTTGGTGTGAAACAAACGAAGACACCCAGGAATTTTAATGGTGTGCAAATGATTTAGACCGGTGGTTGGCAGAACAGAAGTTAAATCAGCTGAACTCTTCACTTACAGCTTCTTGGAGAGAGGATGTTCCAAGAATATCAAATAGAAGATGTGCCACAGAAGGTCTTCTCAATCTAGCTCATGATTGTTATTGTGTTTATGCTATCAAAAATCATTACTCACATTTGAACATGCATCTCTATAAGATTTAAAGATTACCGTAAATCAAATTAAAAATTTCCCCTCAGTACAGTATAATTATACAGTATAGTATAATTTTTCTCTTTACTTAGATGGGTTTTTAATCATGTTTTCCCCAAACCTAGGCAGTCGGTTGCTTGCTTGCTTTCTTTCTTTCTTTCTTTCTTTCTTTCTTTCTTTTTTATTTTTTTTGATTTATTTATTTTGAGACAGCACAGGGGAGGGGAAGAGAGAGAGAGGGAGAGAGAGAATCCCAAGCAGGCTCTGTGCTGTCAGCAGACAGCCCAGTGCAGGGCTCGAGCCCACAAACCGTGAGATCATGACCTGAGCTGAAATCAAGAGCCGGATGCTTAACTGACTGAGCCACCCGGGCACCCTGGCAGTCGCTTTCTGATAA
This sequence comes from Panthera pardus, assembly GCF_024362965.1. Classification (NCBI taxonomy): domain Eukaryota; kingdom Metazoa; phylum Chordata; class Mammalia; order Carnivora; family Felidae; genus Panthera; species Panthera pardus. The sequence goes on from NW_026526688.1 coordinate 16,935,691, forward strand.
AGAGAACATTCCATGAAATTTACTCTTATTCTAGGATCCTAGTTCTAGATAGCTTATTCCCTAGAAAGACATCATATCAATGAGTCCTCAAAATTAAAAAAATATATATATATTGAAACCATCCAAAGTTCATGCTCTACTCTTCACTGAGTATGGTCTGAACTCTGCATAACTTTAAGTATACGTGGTCAGCCAACAAAAGTTTATCTGCTACATGCCCTTATAGGTAATATAGGTTCTTCACCCCCAGGGCTGGATCCTGAATAGGGTTTCCATTTCTCCACTTTTGGGATGGTTTCCTCATTGAACTACATGTTAAAGCAGGAAGCTTGCTGTTCAGGGGACCTGATCTTTTTTTGTTGTTGTTTAAAAAAATTTTTTTAATCTATCTTTATTTTTGAGAGAGAAAGAGAGAGAGAGACAGAGACAGAGACAGAGACAGAGACAGAGCGTGATCAGGGGGAGGAACAGAGAGAGAAGGAGGCACAGAATCCAAAGCAGGTTCTGTTTGCACAGAGCCAGATGCGGGGCTCGAACCCATGAACTGCGAGATCATGACCTCAGCTGAAGTTGGATGCTTAACCGACTGAGCCACCCAGGCCCCCCAAGGGGACCTGATCTTCTACTAGAAGACTTTAAGACATTATCAAGTTTAGTTCACTTCTCTGGACTTTGACAGCTTCTATTATGACATAAGTAAGATATTTAGAGTGTGCTAAGCCCCTTCAAGAAACATGGCTTTATAAAAAGAAACATCTGATTATGTTGTCATTTCATGATTAGCTTCAGAAATGAGAAAAGAAATTCATGGTATGTGAAGAAGGCAAAGTAGGACAAAATACCTTCACTGCCTTTTAAATTTTGATTTTTGGGTAGGAAAACACACACCTAAGCCTCATATCAAATTTTAGTCTTTAACTGTACATTCTCGCATTTAGAGATTTTTGTTTTTGTTTCTTCTCATTGTTAACTTGCTATTCAGGGGACTTCAGAAGCTAATGCCTTTATAAAATAATTTCAAGGTATGAAAATAGCATTTATCTTTAACATCACTTGCTTTGTACCAACGTGACAATTATATTTTAAGTTATTCTCAGTCCCTGGAATATGAACCACTGTATTAACTCCTTCGAGGTAACATAATCAAGACACAGAGGCACACCAGTCTAGCAGAGAGACACCCATTTGGTATAGAATTGCTCCCTATTGTATAACATATCACAGAGACAAGGATATAAATTAGTTCAGCTATTTCAAGTCCTTACAACCTCTGCTTTCCCTCCAGTTCGAAATATACACCTGGATGGTAACAGGTTAGATGTTCAAAAATGATGCCATAATAATAGCTCTCTTATTAACTCTTATGGGAGTTATTTTTCAAGCAATATATTCCACAAATTGGTTGGCCCCCTGATGTGACTGAATGTAGTAAATGGAAACTTCGAGAGATTGTTAACAAAGAGGGTGATGGCCAGAATAAAGACTTCTATATTTGATATATTTTGGGCTGGGGAGGGACTATTGTTCCTAGTGTTGCTGACATCAAGGCATCAACTGTTCACACCGTTAGTAAGAATAGTGGTGCAGAAAAACCCCAGCCCTGAACAGTAATTCACAAATTGCCAGTAAATCAGAATAATTTTTCTCGCGTTACACTTCAGTGTTCTTTTCTAGTAAATGCATTTATCAATACCCATTTTATACAGTTCAATGAAATAATCCATATATATATATATATATATATATATATATATATAATCTGTATGTATAAATAATACATGTATTATTTATATGTATGTTAAAATATGTATAAATAATCCATATATATATATCCGGATATCTATCTATCTATCTATCTATCTATCTCAGGAGTCAGAATCATCTGCAGGAAGCACTTACTGTCACAGTGCTAGGTTAACAGACTTGAATATACATACTTCTTCAAATAGTAGTGCTTATGTATTCAAATGGCCCAGTGGCTTTGGGATGCATGGCCACTGGGCATATGGGATCTAAATGAAGTGTAAGTTTAAATCAATGGAAAGAATAATCAACCATCAACAAGAAGGAACACTTAAGTTTTACCTTGCTGTATTAAATTAAGTTTAACTAATTAGTTAAACTTATTGTGATTATTTTTAGAGAGAGTGTGAGCAGGGGAGGGACGGAGATAAAGAATCTTAAGTAGGCTCTGTGCTCAGTGCAGAGCCCAAAGCGGAGCTTGACTTGGGGCACAACGTGGGGCTTGATCCCACGACCCTGGGATCACCACCTGAGTGGAAATCAAGAGTCAGACACTCAACCAACTGAGCCACCCAGGAATCCCCACCTTGCTATATTTTAAAAGCACTCTTACTGTCTTAACCTGCTCTATAATTCACCTCTTTATCTTCTATTGTTTGTTTCTTCCTAAGGTAATGTAAGCTCTTTGGGGGCAGGAATTTTTACCAGTGCTGTTCACTGATGAGTTCAAATAGTGAGTTCAACACATGAGTTCACACAGTGAGTTCAAACCACCCAAATAGTGCTTTCCTCTTGGAAGGTGCTCAGATTGTATCTGCGGGAGTGAATGACTGTTTTGTCTCTACAGTGATGAAGACGTCAGTGTTCTAAGTTTAGATATGAAGCATATCCTGTGGTATGCCAAAAGCCTGAGCGAAAGATAAGTTTCTGGCTCAAAGATATGAAGTAGGAGTGAAAACTATTTCTGCCTCATATAAGGAAAGCACCTTTCAACTAACAACCTCCAAGAGTTGATTGCTTTTTTTTCTCAGGTGTGCGTTCTCCTACCCAGAAGTCAAAATTTAAAAGGTCTCACAATACCACACATTATTAGGCTCTGTTGTACTCTTTTCATACATGGGGATAAGGTGCTCCATTTGATCTGTCGAGAAACAGAATAAAATTTGTGTGTAGGTGTGTGTGTGCGTTGAATGGGAAAAGGGATGTCTTTTTCTAAGGGTTGAGTGAGCCACATGACTATGACAGGGTATATATAATGACAGTGGGTAGAGAGAACATAGTTCCAATTCACAAAATCTCATGATACTGGAGGAGTTAAGTAGAGAAGACCTAAGAAATTTCTGAAATAGATGAATTGTTAAAGAATATGGAAAATGGAATAACTTGATAAGATTTAGCAGTGCTTTGAATGAATGCTGTTAGGAGTTACTGCTAGTGATAAATACCCAAAGTTAGATGGTCATAGTTCAGATAGTTCATCAGTACAATAAATCTGTAAGATTCCATAGTTATAATTCCATTAATTGCTTTTATCCTTTTACATTACTCTTACATTATTTCAAAGTTTATCACATTTTGCTAAATCCTATACTTGTAATCAGTATTCTGAGTCAACTTCAGCAATCAATTAAGATTAAATATTCAACTTATATAAAATACACTGTGCCACAGCACAAGGAAGGAATAATCTGAAAAAACATACAGATATGCACTTTGTGATTTCAACAGCATTTTCTAGAGCAATACTGACATTCTTAAATCAGCTTGTTGCTGATTTCAAAAATATGAATAAGTGTTAGGAGCAGAAGAAAAAAATCATTATCAATCCTACTCTGAATAGTTTGTTACCATACTATTAAAGCAGAAAATATTTTCTTTTAAATGAATGCTATTTCAGTTACATAATAAAAATGCACAGATATAACCCCAACCAGAAGATTTAATTCCCTCATTTACATGCACACATATTTGTTTTAGTCGATGGAAGAACTATATCCTTTATGTTGAAATTACATGTTTCTTTGAAATAAAGCTAAAAGTGAGAAAGAAAACTTTAAACATTTTCTTTCACTTTTAACTCACATGCCTCAAAGCAAACACCTGAACACATGTCAAAATACTCAAATTCATAGCTGCAATCAGTAAGCTCTTTATTCATTGAGAAATTTTGTTTCAATACGCCTCTGTTAGGGTTTTTCTTGGATGTTTATCTTGAAAATCCTTACTCAAAGCTGAAAGAAGTTTTTCTCCAAAGTCACATTCATTTTTCATAGGTGATTTCAGAAATCATACTCATTCGATATTTAAATAGGAGCATACAACACTATCTCTGTAATCCACGGAGGTTTGTATATGGTAGCACAGCTAGCTATCATTCTAATGATATTTTCTCCAAGAGACAAAGGCCATCACACAAATGTACTTGTATCTAGAGAGTGGATGTTAACGGTGGTCCTGCTATATTGGGTTTTGGAGGAATCATCCCCATACTCTTTATTCCTCAGCTGCTAACAAAAGGGGCTCTCGTTCTGGAAATAACGCAACACCTCTTCTGATTCCTACCCCCAAGTAATTCATCTTCCCCATTATTTCACTAAGTTCCAAATCCAGAGTCTTTTTGTCATTGATCCTTGGTTCTCAAAATTGCAGACTCTGCTCTCATAGCCCCCCACATTTTTCATTCATAGTTCTCATTACAATTTCAATCACACGGCCACAGCAATTACCTTCCAATAACTGTCTCCACTGTGCTGTGGACAGAGTACCAAGTAGGCTCTCAACAAATGATTATTGATTAAATGCTGGAAAGACAAATGATGCTATAAATGTTAGATGACACAGAAGACTGATATTTCTAATTTTATCCTTTATCTCATGCTATGCAAATGTAGTTATATTTACTTTAATTATCATAATAACTCAATGAGTAGGGCCATTCTCAGCTTATAATTCCATCTCTTGTTTTTGTATTTTCACTGAACATTGTAGCTTCATACTTTTAACACTTCTGTACTTATATTTAAAAAGAATGATCTTACATATAAGTATGAAAGGAGGGAAATTAGGAGTTTACTAGTAAAGCCAGTGTGTTAAGTGACCACAGATAACAACTTTTAATGCCTTAAACCATTTCATATTTATTGAGTGAACTATTGTCATAACATCTTTTTATATTGCTTCGGTCATTTATTTATTTTACTATTTTCTATTTAGGTTTACTATTTGCTATTTCCTTTATTTACTATATGCACATTTTTTTTTTTTTTAGATTTAAATCTCTATTTAATTTTTTTTCTTAAAGACTTCTTTTATACCACATGGATGATATGGAGTTTGTGGTTTAAAACTTTGTGTTCTGACTATACCCAATTTATTTTTTTTAGCAAAACATTGATCATTTAGCATCTGCCTACACCCATCACATCGGTACATAATAAGTCGCAACAAAGCAGGTGATTTGTGAACACTGCCATTACCCTGTCAGAAGGAGAATCTTGAGGAAAAGCATTTTTTGAGATAAGTAACATGACTGCCATTGGATCTCTGTTCCATGTCTGGCACAGTAAGCCACACCTTTTTCTTACTAATGAGTTTGGAAAAGTTGCCAACTATGCCTTTTATCTGGCAAAACACGGGGCTACTGATGCCTAAACACCATGTACGGAATTTGCTTTCTTTGGTTGACATGGCCATCTTTCCTGGTGCTTGAAGCCTGAAGACAAAGCAAAGGGAATGTATTTACTGTATGACAGGGGAGTTTGGTAGATGGGAAATCTGCATGCAAATCTTGTTTATTTTGGTAAAATAACTCTGGCTTCAAGGAAGATGCGTGCGGGCAGAATCACTGAGTAGTGACTTCAGTTGGTATGAAGAAAAATGTGAATCCTTGTTTAAGATTCTGATTCTGAATAACTTGGTGTCACAGTTATTAAAATACGGTCCTGGGGAAAAAGAGCAGATTGGAAGACGGTAGATGATGAGTTTTAAAAGTATTAAATTTGAGGTGCTCTGCAGAAATTTACATGAGATGTTTACCAGTTACTTAGAAATGTGAATCTGGAACTCAGGAGAGAGATCAGGGGTAGAGACATAGATTTGGGGATTATCATGAAGGAAGAAACAGGTGAAATCAGAGGAAATTGGACACGAGGGACAGAACCCAAGGGGATATCTTTAAGGTCAGACAAAGAAAGAGGCTCCTGTGGGAGAACTGAGGAGTAATCAGAGAGACCGAAGGAATATCCTTCAGTGTCACCAAAGACAAAGGAGAAGGGATTCTAATGAAGGTCAGAGAATCAGCACTGTCTAATGGTAGTAATCTGAAAGTCCTTTTCTCATATTTGTTTCCAAATAGAACTCTGTATTAGTAATAATTCGTTTCCTACCTTTAGTAACAATGACATGAGGAAATTCAAAGTTACTCTTTATGTTACTAGAACACTGTTTCTCTCAATGTGTTTATTTTTAACCATTTAAGTATTTATATGTATACTTTTATGGCATTTACCTAGATAGAAACAGAAAATATTTTTTCTTTGAATTTTATGATTTAAAATAATGAACTTTAAAGAATTTTTTTAAGTTTTTTTATTTTGATAGAGACAGAGACAGCACTAGTGGGGGAGGGGCAGAGAGAGAGAGAGACAGAGACAGAGACAGAGAATCCAAAGCAGGCTCCATGTTGCCAGTGCAGAGCCTGACATGGGTCTTGAACTCACAAAACAGCGAGATCTTGACCTGAGCCGAAAATAAGAGTTGGACACTTAACTGACTGAGCCACCCAGATGCTCCTAAAATAATGAATTTTTGGCGTGTACTGAGTTTTCAGACTACATGTAAAATTACTTGTAATAAAAAAAAATTATTCAGTACTATCCATCATTTGTCAAAACTTCTAAAAATACAGTAATGTCTGCCAGCTTTTCCAATTGAGCATATTGGAATGATTCTCTCTATAAAACAAAGAGAAAAAAATCAGAATAATAATTCTCAAAATTGGGGTGCATGGCTGGCTCGGTCAGAAGGACATGCAGCTCTTGATCTTAGGGTTGTGAGTTCGAGCCCACATTGGGTGTAGAGATTGCATAAAATGAATGAATGAATGAATGAATGAATGGACGAACAAATAAATATTTTTAAAAATCCTCAAAATTAGATATTGATTCCTGCCAAATGGTAATGAAAAGTCATTAGGGGTTTTTTCCCCCTTAATGTAAAAATTAAGGAATAGTTGTAATATGTAAATGTTTTAAATAAATTACATGTTAAGAAATGTATTAAGTTACAGAGTGAAGTCTTTGTATTAAACATAGGCAGCACTCACTTTGCACAGTATCGTGCTAACTTGGGACTCATGTGTCTCTAACTGTACCTTTGGTCCTTGGGAACTGAGAGGATTGCATGTACGTTATCAAATCACTTTTCCTACCTTCATTGCATAGAGAATCTTAAAACAAGAATCCTTTCTTCTCCATCTCTTAAGCCAAAGCCAATGATAAAAATGTAAGATAAAATACACTTACTTACTCCCTGCTAGATCCAAACCCCATTACAAATTCTCATAAAGCATAATGACAAAATATTTAGTAGTTTAAAGAGTAAAGATCACATGTAGTAGGTTCTTTTTTTTAATGTTTACTTATTTATTTTGAGAGAGAGAGAGAGAAACAGAGAGAGAGCGAGAGAGAGAGTGAGCAGGGGACAGGCAGAGAGAGAGCGAGAGAGAGAATCCAAATCACGTTCCGTACTGTCAGCACAGAGCCTGATGCTGGGATTGATCTCATGAACCGTGACATCATGACCTGAGCCGAGATCAAGAGTCAGACCCTTAACAGACTGGGCGACCAAGGCACCCCAGACACATTTAGTAGGTTCTAAGAATTGTATGTAACAATGTTTGTGGAACGATACATTAGGAAAAATGATCCTGAATGTAGGTTTACAGTAGATACTTGTCTGCTAAAGAACTAGATTCATTTTCTTTTCTGATTCACCATTGGAAGAAGTTTTGGACTCTAGGCAAAAATATAGAAATATAGGCCAAACATGGTGGCATCTGTTGTAGTTTCCTCTTTGTAAATTTTCAGAAAATCTGGCCTGGTTTAAATAAAAAAAATTAATATTATCTCTCAATGTTAGCAACTGAGCAATATATTTAAAATATATCCTGCTTACAGAATACATCTTAAACTTAAGGCATGGGAAATAGAGGGAAAAGACTTTTTGATGAAGGTCTTTATTCAGGCATTCAAAAGAGAATAATATAACAAATATCCACGTACCCACCATTCATCTTAAAATAGAAGACATTTGAATTCAGTTAAAGCGTGTTGTACATCTCCCTGATTGAAACTTCCTCCCCGCCTCCAGTGTCTGAATTTCATATTTTTCAGTCCATATGTTTCTGTGTGCTTTCCTGATACAGGGTTTTGATGGATGCCTTTTTTTGTTTGTTTTTTTTTGTTTTTGTTTTTGAAGGTGAAAGCCTTTCCTCTCTATGTCTGGTTATGAATTGTTCTCTTGAAAGATTAGGTGCCATCAGTTTTTCCTGCATTGAGGTTGGTCCATAGTCAGAGTGTAAGGTTTTACCCCTCAAATCCTGTATGATTCACATATGATGGGAAAAAGAGTCTCTCAGAAATCATGACTGAAGCAGCATAAAAAGATCTTTATGAGAATACCTCATTCAATAAATATAAATTGCTTAAGGCAGTAGGAGTAGTTATCTGTGGTCGCTGAAAACAGTATTTGGTTTTACTAGTAAACTCCTAATTTTCTTCCTTTCTTAATTATATGCAGACCATTCTTCTTAAATTAATAAGTACAGTCAAGTGTTAAATTTATAAGGCAGTAATGTTCACTGAGAAACACGAAATGGTTTTCTGCCAAGTGTTTTTACACAAATGCTCTCATTTAGTCATTCAGAATATTGATTAGGAAAAGGATATGTGTGAATATATAAAATTCTGATGTGGACACAGATGACTTTTAACTCCCAATGCTTTTTGTTTAATTTCAGTATCCAACATAGATAAAATGTTCTAAGGAAGGGAAAAATCTCACTGCAATCAAATTTTCTCAGCTTAGCATAGAAATTATCACTTTGCTTCTAGACACGTTTTTACAGGTTTTTGCACAAGCTGTGCTTATTATGTGATGAATCCCCCCATGTGAGACAAAGCCTGAATGCCAACTCTAAGTAAATTTTGGAACATGAAATACATTCATTAATTTTTAAAGTAGAGTTGCTCAAACACAAACTAAAATGTATTTTATGTTAAAGATCCGTAGTCATCTTAAAAAAAAAAAATATATATATTTACAAAAAACACTTTCATTATTCTTTCCATAATAAATCATCTAATTCCTACTGCATTTACTTTTTCACTGAGTTTTTTTATTCTTCTTATTTTTGAAAACTGTATCATAAGCTACGGCCTTCTGTGTTATCAATATAAAGTTTAGAAACTTGTTTATATCTAACTTTGGTTTAATTCTGCCTTGAATGAAGATAATTATATTTTCCTTGATAAAAAGGAAAATTTCAATGATTCAACTTCATGTCAGAAATATTGATTTTTATAGTAAACAATTTATAAACAGTTGTTTACATTGTTATACGAAGTTAACATGTTAAAATTTACATTATATGTGAATAACTTTTATTTCAAATTATAAAAGCAATTTATAGTTTATTTAAAATTTTAGTTAAATAAATTAAATAGAAATGTAAAATACTTTATATTCCCAATTATAAAATGATTTTTATAGCAAATAATTTGATTTCTTCTTTAAATTCCATGACTAAGAGCTGACACTCTATAAGCTATCTTACTTCTCCCAAAAGTAAGCATTTTTATTGCCCTGCACAGAGTCAAGGATAATGACCACTTCCTACTTGAGAATGTGGCCTGGATCTCTTAGTTTGACATTTAACACCCCTCTTGAATTAGCACAAAACTTTATTTATCACCAACACTGTCCTGCTGAATCTTTCAGTATAGCCTCACTGTTCTGGTCTATTCACAGATGTGCACGTGAAGGTCGGTCAGATGCCAGGCCATACCTTCTACGACGTGGCTCTGCTGGGACCACAGGATAGGGTTGCTAATCTAACTGCATGTTTAGATAGCCGTATTTGCATTTGGATAATTTTCCACTTTTAACCATGGTCTTTAGTCTCAGTATATTAAGTATTTTTAAAAGAGTGAATGCTTTCAGAATAAACAAGATAAACGTAGAATAGAAAATATTTTTGATCTTAGATCAAAAGTATATTTCTTAGCTGTATTGGGTTGTACGTTCAAGAAATCCACTTATAAGGTACCCGTATGTAACTTTTTGACATTCTTGGGTGTTTTTAACAGTAAGAATTTGTTCTAAAAGTTGAGTGCTGCAAAATGGTTTTAAAATGTTTAAATGGTCAGTTCAAACAAGCACAAAACTTCTAGTTGGAGCTAAATTCAAAACCGACCAAATTTCTTAGGTTTGCAAAATTGAATGAGAGAAGTACCACTGAGCTGAATGCATGTCAAGAGCAATGGCTCCACTAGAATTAAACCAATTCAAAGTTGTACTGGAACCAGGATATGCAACGAGTCAAAGTCCTCAAAGTGCAATGCTTTAAAAACACATGCTGGACGTGTGGTTTTCCATTAAACTAAATTCAGTTTCTTTTTTTCAAGCCAAAAGTTAGATTTAGAACAAGAGATTAATGTTTCCATACTATACTTCCTAATACCGAATTGACCTTCTGTAAGAGAACTCAGTATTTTCCTTAAACCGTGTCAAGTTGCTAAACCTTATTTCTTTTTCCTGCCTGTATCTTGTGTCTATCAGCCTAGTTATAGCCTTTTGGTCATTATGCTAGTGGCACATTCATGGCTTTCTTTGTAACCTTCAGATTTGCTTTTGTTTGCTTATGTTTTTTTTCTCAGTGAAGTACAGAAAGTTAAAACTTGTTATAATTCAGAAATATCTCCTTCATTGCTTGGGCTAGCCATTTTCTTATTATTCTTTGGCTATTATTTCTAACCTGTTCTATACCTTTGTATTGTATAACTGGGTAGAATGGAACACTTTAAAAATCTCGACATGAAAGCCAATCTACCATTTGCTATTTGCTAGGGACATAAAAAGGATGATGCGGCAGCTTATCTGGGTGTCTGTGTCCTCATGTGTACATTGGGGAACATAATGCCTGCATGACCAACCCCATGGTAAGAGTAATAGCGCCCTAGGTTAAATAGACAACCAAGAAAATCAAAGTAATTATTGAATATGAAATAGCTATGCATTTGGTGAAACAATCAACATACAACCTATTATCTCTGATAATACTGAATGGTACATTAAATTACAGGTGCAGTTATTTTGTGGACAGACTTTTAGTTTCTAGGGCAAAGGCTAGTTGAAGAGGGCAGTATGGAACAGTCCTGACGGCTCATGCTCCACACCGGCTGGTCTCCTTTTCTTGTTTCTACTTCTGTCAGATGTTCTTATCTATGTAAGGAAGAAACAACTGATTTCTGCCTTTCAATAGTACATTTAAGACTTAAAGACAACATCTAAGACTTTCAGTCTCCCACCAAAACTAACAACAAAGAACAAATTTGGTCATATTGAATTAAATTTGTTTCGAAATCACAGAAAGGTGGGCAGCATGTGTCCTGCTACTCTGAAAAAAATCAAGAAAGGCTATCCTTACGTACATACCAAGATATTATCAGCTACAGACTGAGAGTGCATATACAACAAGAAAATTTTTTTCCAGTGAAAAAGTAAGTGACTGATAATGTCACATTCAAGAATTAAAATAGAGGGGCGCCTGGGTGGCTCAGTCGGTTGGGCGTCCCACTTCGGCTCAGGTCATGATCTCGTGGTTTGTGAGTTCGAGCCCCATGCTGGGCTCTGTGCGGACGGCTCAGAGCCTGGAACCTGCTCCAGATTCTGTGTCTCCCCCTCTCTCTGCCCCTCCCCTGCTCATGCTTTGTCTCTCAATAATAAAATTAAAATAGATGTTCTGGTTTTGGTTTCTAGTATCATTTTTTAAATAAAAGGAGCCATGGCTCGTTGAAGAAATGGCTGATTCTAGGACTGGGAACAGGGAATCTATAAAATGAGCCTGAAGTATCTTGCAGTACCAGGGGGAAAATCCTCACAAGGAGCCTAGTGAAAGAGAGGCCAATGGCTACAGCTGGAACCATTTGCACAACGCAGTTTGAGCCACTACTTTACTTAAGTAGTATTGGATTATAATGCAAAGTGTAAAATATACATACATGTGCTCATACTGATACAAATGATTGAATTTAAATAAATTGGGGGAGAATAGACAATCTCTCCTGAAGAATTCCAAATAGTTTATGTAAATACTCCATCAAGAGGAGGGGTATAACTCTCTACTTCTTAAGCGTGTGCTGCTCAAAGTGACTGCCTCTGGAAGAGTACAGTAAGGAAAGGGGAGGAAAGATTCATGTTACAGTGGAGAAACCTGACGGATACTCCCTCAGCCAGGTGATCAAGGTCAACATCAACAGCGATACCTCATGCTGATAGTATGTGCACTTGATGTGACGTGATGAGAATGGCACCTTACCTTTGTGATCTTCCTTCCAAAACCCCATAACCCCAGTCTAATCGTGAGAAAAAACTGGACAACTTCCAATAGGAAGATATTCTACAAAATACCTGAGCAGTACTCCTCAAACTATCAAGGCCAGCAAAAACAAGGAAAGGCTAATAAACCGTCAGAGCCAAGAGGACACGACTAAGAAAACATGACTGAAATAACATAATATTCCAGATGGGATCCTGGAAGAGAAGAAGGACATTAGGTATAAACTAGGGAAGTATGAATAAAGTATGGACTTTAGCTAATAACATATCAGTACTGTCCATTATTGTAACAAAGTTACCATATTCATGTCAGCGGTTAATAGTAGCAGAAAGTTGGTGGGGGGTGTATGGGGACTCTGGCCCTATCTTCACAATTTTTCTCTAAATTTAAAATTGTTCTAAAATAAAAAGTTTGATTAAAAAAATGGATATTTTGGGGTGCCTGGGTGGCTCAGTCGGTTGTGAATATCTGACTTGATTTCGGCTCAGGTCATGATCTCACGCTTCATGAGTTCAAGCCCCATGTCGGGCTCCCTGCTGACAAGGCAGAGTCAGCTTGGGATTCTCTTTCTTCCCTTCTCCCTCTGATCTTCCCCCGCTTTTTTTCCTCTCTCCAAAATAAATAAATAAACATTGAAAAAATGGATATTGTTTTGACCTGAAAGGCGTCCCTCGTATCTACTTAATTTTTATCCTAGTATGAACTATTCAACAGTACCTAAACACAGCTCTACCGGTGGCACGCATGCAGTGTTCTTCTAACTCAGGTGGCCGTGGGCTAGCCTTGTAGTGTGTGTGAATCTCATAGACCCCACAGCTAACTCCCTTGGATTTTTTTCCTCCTCCAACAACTCAAAAATGGCAAAATTTGCAGGGAAGACCTTTGTTTCTCCTGGAAGAAGAAAAGGGGAAATAAGAGAAGAGCCAGGTGAAAAGAAAGTTGAACCAAGAAACTTAGGAAGGCCTTCTTCCCAAGTACAGAGGGAAGGGGGTCTCCTTTTCCTCCCACCTCTGTCCTAACTCTAGCCCGTGGCCCGAGTGGGCTGTTCTTCCTAATGGGTATAGGAGAGACTTAGAGTGTCACTGGGGTCTCCTACTTCATGATTCCCCAGGATAAAGCCCAGGATGAGAGTGGTAAGGAGACCTCACCATCTCCTGACACAGTTTCTGCCCACAACTTTTTGACAGTCCATCTTGGATAGATAGGAGAAGATAGGTAGATAGAAGATAGATAGGAGAGGAGATGATAGATAGATAGATAGATAGATAGGAGAATTAATAATTATAATACTAAAATTATATTTTTTATATAATTATTATTATTATAGTATTATAGTATTATAATTATTAGTATTATAATTATTAAAGGATTATTTAAAATACTTATTTCAGAGAAACTTATAATACCCAAATAACAAATAAATATTTAGTTATAAAAGGATGACTTTCCTAGAAATGATTGTTTTATCTGGTTTGGGTAAATAATCCTCTTCGGCCCTATCTGGGCAGGGACCCTGTTGTGTCATCATGGTCTGATCATGGTATCTGTCACTGATAACTATCACCTACACTAATTTTTTTTAAGAAAAATAATGCAATACTATAAATATGGGCTATAATAATATACCCTTAGAGAATGGATAAGTACTATGTGGACTCCATTTTTCTGACAATAAAGTAAGCCCAAGAGAAGATTTTTAAGTGACTGATTTTTGCGTTCCTAAATGACTAGTGAGGTCATTCTTGAAAGACGGTCTTTTTTGTGATTTAAAGAAACATTTGCATATGCACAAATTTGAAGTTTATTTTCAGCCTTTTTAAAAATTTTATTTAAATCCAAGTTAGTCAACATATACTGTAATAATGGTTTCAGGAGTAGAACCCAGTGATTCATCACTTACACATAACACCCAGTGCTCATCACAAGTGCCCTCCTCAATGCCCATCACCCATTTAGCTCATCCCCCCCCCCCTCCAGCAACCCTCAGTTTGTTCTCTGTATCTAAGAGTCTTTAATGGTTTTCCTCCCTCTCTGTTTTTATCTTATTTTCCCTTCCCTTATGTTCATCTATTTTGTATCTTAAATTCCACATATGAGTTAAATCATATGACATTTGTCTTTCCCTGACTTACTTCGCTTACCATAATACATTCTAGTTCCATTCACATTGTTGCAAATGGCAAGATTTCATTCTTTTTGATGGCTGGCTAATATTCCATTATGTGTGTGTGTGTGTGCGTGTGTGTGTGTGTGTGTGTATGTGTGTGCATACACATACACATACATATATAATGGAATATTAGCCAGCCACCAAAAAGAATGAAATCTTGCCATTTGCAACAGTGTGAATGGAACTAGAATGTATTATATGTATGTGAATGGAACAAGAATGTATATATATATGTATGTATATATATATATATACACACACACACATACACACACACACACATACACATTCCCCCCCCCCCCACAATACATATCAATCACTTCTTTATCCATTCATCAGTTCATCAGTTGATGGGCATTTGTCAGCCTGGTATTTTTAACTTTTCCCTCTTTATGTATTATTATGGAGGATAGTTTTCAAAATATCAGAGTCTTGGAGCAACGATGTGTTTAGGGAGAACCCCCCTGGTAGAATGGCCCTCAATTTTTTTCTCTTATTTCCTCTAGCACCTTCATTTGTGCATCTTTCTTTCATCTATTGTATTAGTTTTGGGATAACAAAATCAGATATAGTACATTATGAATAAGTCAGTGTTATAATGTAGCTCTTACACAGGAGACCTTTGTTACTGTCAGCTTTGCAAAGGCCTTATTTAGTACGGGATCAGGTAGTCATTTTGTACATCGCCTGCAAAAATGCAAACTATATCTTTGACAAGCCTATTTTAAGACTAAGATGATAAAATTTTCAAAGTGTATTTTGATGGCAATTTAATCTTATAATAAATAAGTAAATAAAAAATAATAAACGAATGACTGTAAATCTCACTACATTTAGTCAAACTAAATCTTTAGTGAGGTTACAAATTTATTTTGAGGAAAATGCCTCAAATGAGTTCAGAAACCCTCCAGCTAATAAAAAGACATCATCAAATCTGAGTTCTCTGGCTGTCTTAGCACCTTTAGTGGTCATAGTAGCATTAAGATCTTTCTGAAACTGACTCATGCAAGTTCATCTCTAGCTACGTAGGTCTCCTAACTGGTCATGTTTCTATTAGAGATTATTTACCCTTTCTGGAATCCTAGTGATCAGAATGTAATCCTTGGTATCTTTAATGAGAAAAATAATATGTCCCCTTCCCCCCAATTCAGTGTTCAGCCAATACGTATTTATGTGATCAACAAAAGAAAGGAATGCTTTCAGATCCTGGGCTTGATTATTTTTTGTTTCAGATGTGACAGATTTGCTGAGCAAAGCTCACAAGTCCCCTCTTCCTCTCTACCCACCACTACCCCTACTTAGAACACATAAACACACACACACACACACACACACACACACACACACCTTCAAAACCCTGCACCATCTGACTGTTAATACACACATCAGCTCTAGGTCACCCAGCTTTTCTGAAGGAAATTGAGTCTGCTGAGTACTCCTTTATTCTCGGTATACATTACATTACAAGTAATAGTACTGAACTTTTCAATGCTTACAATGTTCCCTAGGAGTGTATCGGTTGAGCAGGTGAAAAAAAAAATCTGGAAGTTTATTATTTTTCCACCAATATATTTGACACCACCTTTGGAGGGGGAACAAAAGGCATACTGTCAAGCGGATAGACCTGGACAAAATGTTACTGTTTGTTCCTCATGAGCACAGAGGTATATTTAAGCAAAGAAAGACATTCCATGACTCTCCTGGGACTTCCTTCCTTCAGCTGAATTACACCAACATGTTCACACCACTGTGGTTCAGACTGCGTTGGAATTTGAAATGCAGACTTCTATTTGCCAATGTTTAAATACCACAGCTATAAAAATTCATATTAAGATTGAACCTGGCCTTAAAATATCACCGAACAAATGAGAGTTTATTGGGGAAAATGTGTGTACACGTGAAATTACAGTAGAAGATATGAAAATAATGGATGTCCTTGTTTGACAGATTCTATACTCACACAATAAAGCCTCAAAGTCGCCAGAAGTCACCAGTTTGGGATTGTGTTTCAAGTCCAGGCCCACTGACATTCATGAAACTTTTGGTAAAACACGGGCCAAGTTTCGAGCAAGCCTGGGTAGAATACTTCTTTCATGTGGAACCTGTGTGAAACTCAGTGGCTTTGGCTAGCTTTCACCTTGAGTTTCACATTCAAACAATCCCAAGTTTCAGAGTAAAATTAAGGGGTGAAGGGAAGCAAAGAGGCAAACAAACAGAAAACCGCTCAACAAGAACAAAACAGAAAAAAATGAATTGCCGGAGAATGAAATGGCTGTCTGTCATCTTCCAAATGGCTTCATCTTGGTGCCACTGGATTCTGCCACTAAACTTATGTTGCCTTCAGCCTATATCTGCGCTCATCAATGCCAAATCAAGGCTTCCTGGTACTCCGGGGGAGAAAATGCTAGACCCTCAAAGGCCCTAGGAAGCAGTGAAGCACGTGCTCAAAGTAACTGGAGGGTTTAAAATTTGTATGCAGAAATGTGATGATGAAGAGACTCCTTAAAATGCAGATTTGAAAGGAAAAAGCTAGCAATTAAATGTCCAACTTTTGGAAATAAAAACCAGAGGGCGCATCTCTAGGTTTTCCTACTAAACTCAAACTCTAGAGCTTATCTTGCCTCTATTCCTAACCTAAAGGGACCTCCTAACCCATAGCATCCTCTGTAGCTACAGCCCTCTGAAAACTTGTCCTGCGGCCACTTGCTTTCCTTCCCGGCAAGGTGCAGGGTACAGAGAGCAGACTGTGTTCGCTGTAAGGAGCCACTTCCTTGGCTGGGACTGAAGCAGTCTCCTGACAGGATTAGGCTCGTTCTACTCCTAACCTGAACACAACACACGGGGACCCTGTGCCAGGGAACGTCAAGCTCAGTACCTAGCAGAGGACTTTGGAAACACCCTCTGCTTGGGCTAGGGAAGCAAAGGCTAACAGAGCAATGTAATTAACACACGAGTTTTCTTCAAAGTAAAGAGAACATTTAAAAGCCTACTGCATGGCGAGAAACTGTTCCACTTGGCCAATTCTAAGAAATTCATTAAAAAAAATTCTTATCCCTCATTTAGCAGATGTTTCACTCACATAGCAGACTTTTGGCTACAAAGCGTTTTTCTTTCTTTCTGTTTTTTTTCCCCTAGTTTTCCTTCTTAAAAAATTTCTTTCTTTTAATTTTTTGTCTTTTTGTATTGTTTAAAAGTTACCCAGAAGATCAGTGTGTTTAAAATGCATGTTTTCTTTTGCCATGTGGTCTGAGATACCAAATAAACTTCTTTGGAGACAAGAATCTAAATTCCAAGGATTTCAGTGTCCATGTTGAAAAAGCAACATTAGGCCCCAAGGCACATTGTAATTTTGAGGCAACAGGGCAACTCAAGGGAGGGGTTGATAGAATCAGGTTGTATGCACTGTCCTTTGCTGCTTTCACACGTCTGCTCAGAGGGGGGCAGAGAGTTGTCCTAAAGTCTGTATGGTGAGAGGTGAAAGACCTTCCCATAAAACAGTCTTTTCCTTTGAGTTGGGAGTTCCTATACAAGTAAAACCTCAGACATCATCAGTAAGGAAAACCAAAGCCACATAGATTATTGAAAGGAAATGGTATAAAAGCATTGAGGAAAAAAAAAAGTCGTTTTACTGAACACAGTAAATACCCACAATCAAAGTTAACTGCTGTGTTTGAAGTTAAAGTCCACAGATCAAAGTACTTTGCAAAATGTCAAGCATGAGCATAAGGAGGGCGAGGGGAGAGGCACAGAAGACTTTCCAGAATACTGTACTGTCCCGTTACAGAAACCTGCTAGTCAAAGACCTTCAGCTAGGTAAAGCATTTGCAAAACCAGGTCACCTGAACTGTGGCAGGAACATAAAAATTTTAAAAAATGAAACATAAAAAAAAAACCGCTTCCACATTAGCAAGGAACAAAGCAGTGATCCAAGAACAAAATAAAATAGAGCTATCTCATTCTCCTTAAAGACTAATTACTGACATTTTCTTGGCTCAGGTGGTTGCAGCTTTTTCCTTTTCTTTTTCCATGCCCTTAGAAAGTTAAAAATAAGTAAACAGTCTAAACAACAAAATTACGATGTCTGGACCCTCTCACTGCTGGCAGTCAGGTTAATTGGAGTTCTGATGTAGCTCAGTCACAGGCCAGTATGTATCACAGGTCAACGTGACAGAGAGCTTTGAGCAAAGTTTAAAAGTACAGCCACAGAAATGTCCAGATGCCATTGCTGTATTCCGGAACACCACATTTACCTGCAAATCGTGCACAGCCGCCCCATACCTTCACTATAAATGAGTTATGTCAAAGACGATCGTCAGACACATATCAGAAACCAATGAAATAATTCCAGAAGGAAAAAAAAAATCTTACCTACAGGCAGCTGGGCTCAACAGTTGCTCTAAACAGAGGAAGTAGGAGTCAGTGGCCTTTTACATGTAGAGATTGTTTATTTAGCCCTTTTTAAAAGGTCTTGAACTCCAGAGGTTTAAGATTAAGTCCAATCCAAGTGTCTGAAGGAAAAAAAGGCAAGAGAGACGGCAAATAAGAGAGGGAAAGAATCCCAGCTGCTGGGTGGTGCCACTGTTCTGAGAGCATTTGAGCTATTTTCAGCATTAACAGCAGCCGGAGTTGTCTGCAAAGGGATGAAAAAGCCTTCCCTGAGTCGCCACCTCCCTCCCCCTTTCCCCACGTGGTGGGGGGGGGGGGAGCACGAACCAGGAAACCCACGACAACGTGGTTCGCTGTACAAATACTCATTTACATTTTGAGGAAAACTGCCAGCACTGTTGAAAACGACAACAGCAGAAACAACTTGACTGAAATCTTAAAGACACACGGTGCCGTGCCGCAATCCTCAAGTTTTCCGAATGACTTACCTGATGTGTTGAAAAGAAGGTGTCCTCTTTGTGCCTTATTGAGAGGGAAGATGTTTCTTCTGCTGATTACTCGCTTCTGGGGGTCTTAAAAAATATTTTAGATCTCTCCGAGGAATGTCTGTTGTCACCCTATCCTTCTTAAGACTGAACACAAATGGTTTATTTCTCGCACGCACCTAAATTTCCAGTTTCGTCAACTGTGCTATTTTTGAAAGCTACTGGGTTAAGCTGTTGACATTTCTTATCTGTTGGCAGCGACTGGGGACCATTCAGTGACATGATGCAGACAGACACGGATCCCTTGCTTGTGCTTCCAAAGGAGTAATTCGGATTGGGTCACCAACAACGAGCAGCAGACTTGGGGCTTTCACTTTATTTCTAGAATTATAAATTAAGATCTAGGAGTGCTGTTCATTCATTCAGCAATTTATGCGGCCGGTACTTGGGAGCCTCCTGTGTGTCATACATTGTGAGAATAACAAGAGTGAGTGAAATAAACAGGGTCCTTGCCTCAGAAGGCTCACAGCACACCGAGGCAGCAAGAATAAAGAATACAGAGCATTTGTTACAATCTCTTGGTCACATGAGGAGACTTCAAACCATGGCCACGGGAGATCGGGATTTCTCTTGACTGGGACTGCAGGAAGATGCTAGAGAGTAACCTAGAGAATGCTTAGGCAGGGAGAAAGTACTGCTAAGAAGGGGTGGGAGAAGAGTCCCTGATCCTTAGTCCAGTGTGAAAACCACCCGGATGTATTTGATAACGGATGTTATGAAGGTGGGTTGCTAGAGGCTCAGATCAAATCCAACTGTGTCTTTACAGTTAAAGACACTGGTATTGATGATAGAAAATACTGAAGATTATGCATGATACATAAAAAAAAAAACGGTTACATGACTGCTATTTCAAGTCTTGTGATAAAATAGTGAAATCCTTCAGCTACCCTACACTATAAAACTATACGGATGGGGCGCCTGGGGGCTCAGTCGGTTAAGTGTCCGATTTCAGCTCAGGTCATGATCTTGAGGTCTGGGTCTGTGAGTTCGAGCTCCGCATCAGGCCCTGTGCCAACAACTCAGAGCATGGAGCCTGCTTCGGATTCTCTCTCTCTCTCTCTCTCTCTCTCTCACTCTCACTCTCACTCTCTCTCTCTCTGCCTCTCTCTCTCTCTGCCTCTCTCTGTCTCTCTGCCTCTCCCCTGCTCATGCTCTGTCTCTCTCAAAATTAAATAAACATTAAAAAAATTAAAAAACTACACAGACATCTAAATGAAAAAAAAAAGAACTATAACTTAAGTTTGAAATATCTAATCAAATTAAAAAAAATTTTATTTTAAAAATACATAGCAGAATTTTAAAAATCTGTCTAGAATCATGTATTTTTCTGTTCATTTATTTTAAATGGTCACATTTTACTATGTCACCAATACCTGCCAGTTTCAAAAAGGGTGCTTTACTTGGCAAAACAAGAGATGGGAATTCGGCAAATTGGAGCCTCAGATAGAAATTCTTTTTTTTTTTTTTTTTTAATTTTCTTTTGACTTTTTTTTTTATTTATTTTTGAGACAGAGAGAGAGAGAGAGAGAGAGCATGAACGGGGGAGGGGCAGAGAGAGAGGGAGACACAGAATCGGAAGCAGGCTCCAGGCTCTGAGCCATCAGCCCAGAGCCCGACGCGGGGCTCAAACTCACGGACCGAGAGATCATGACCCGAGCCGAAGTTGGACGCTTAACCGACTGAGCCACCCAGGCGCCCCTAGAAATTCTTTTTAATTGTTTTTCCTTTTTCCTCTGTACAGTTTATAATGAAAAGAAAAATACGTGTGAAAATGGGCTGTTTTTGCAACACTATGGAAGTTAACAAAAGGAAGACCACCAAGGCAGCCATTGGAATTTGGTTAAATTCCAAACCTCCTGCTTTCCACACGAACACTGAGAGAAGCCCATTGCCTCATGTTTAACTATTACTAGAGTCGTTTTACGTCACAGTCTCCTCTTAAGCGGACAGGTTCTGACCCTGCTAGCTGCTTGCATCCAGGATGAGCCCTGTCTTGCGTCATGACTCATCAAGGTCCCGCCATTCCCCAGAGATCCCAACTGTCCAAACAGCCAAGCAGATTAACACCTTTCAGCAGATTTGCTGGCACAGAAGAGTACAAGTTGGACTTTTGGCACATTTTTAAAAATGAGAAGATAGCATATTGGGTCTTTTCTACTCGCCCCACCGCCATGACTTTTACAAGCGACTGATGTCTTAGCAACTGTTCTCATAGTACTAATCTTCATGATTTTATCATATTTTTTTTCTCTCTTTCATTTTGGTTTTTATACACAAAGTGATTGAAAACAATTGCGGACGCTTATATGGGAGTGGGCTTCCTATATTGGTGCAACAGATAACGGCTTTGGCATAACCCCTCCTGTGTATAAAATGGGGATGATAATACTACCAATCCACAGGGTTGTGGTAGGGCTTATATAATCACATAAAATGCTTAACCGAGTAATGCCTGACACATAGCCAGCACTCAATAAAAATTAATACTATTATCACTGTTCTAAGTCTAGAGCTTGGCTGTCCAATATGGTGGATACATGGGCTATTGAGCATTTAACATGTGATTAGTCAAAACTGAGATGTCGTATAATTGCAAAATGCACACTGAATTTTGAAGACTTACTATAAAAAAAGAATGTAAACTCATGTTTTATATTGATTATATATTGAACTGTGAGTACCTCAGACATCCTAGGTTAAGGAAACTGTTAAAATGAATTTTACCTGTTTAATTGTGTTTTTTTTTAATGTGGCAACTAGAAAAATTTAAATTATATATGTGGCTTTCGTTGTTGCACACTGCCATCTAGGCCAGTGGTGCTCAAACTGTAGCAAGCATCAGAGTGACCTGGAAGGCTTGTCAAAGCCTTTGCCGGATCCCATCCCCAGTTTCTGATTTAGTAGTAGGTCTGGGGCGAGGTCTGGAATTTTGCATCTCTAACAAGTCCCCAAGTGATTCTTTTTTCTAAAAAAAAAAAAAAAAATATTTATTTGAGAGAGAGAGAGCGTGCACCAGAGAGCAGGTGCATGTGCATGCATGGGTGAGGGGCAGAGAGAGAGATGGAGAGAGAGATTCCCAAGCAGTCTCTATGCTCAGCAGAGAGCCAGATGCGGGGCTCGATCCCATGGCTGTGAGATCACAACCTGAGATCAAGAGTTGGACACTCAACCGACTGAGCCATCCAGGCACCTTCCCAAATGATTCTTAACCACACTTTGAGAACCACTGGTCTGGAGCCTTGCTACTTAAAGAGTAGTCCATGGACAACATCAAAGTCAACACTTGGAATTTTGTAGGAAATGTGAAAACTCAGGCCCCACCCATACCTACTGAACCAGCACCTCCATTTTTACAACATCCTCAGGTTATATGTGTGCACATTGAGATTTGTGAGAAATTAATATAGCGTAGTGACTCTCATTCCTGGGTATATGTGAGGCTTATCTGGAAAATTTTGAAAATATCAGTACACTGGACCCATCTCTAGAGAGTTTGCTTTCACTAATCCGATCGAAACCCAAAATATCTGAAAAGCTCCCCCACGTAATTCTAACATAAAAGCAAGCACTGAGAGCTTGGTGGGCAGTGGGGCCCTCTGACCAGAGGCAGAAGGAGCAGGACCCAGAAACCGGACATGTTCTGGAAGGGCAGTGAGGGGCAGACGCTTCGGGACTGTCAGATGCTGGGAGAATAAGACTCGAACAGACTGGAGTTGGTGGGAGCCACACGGTAGAGTTGGGTGGGTGTTGCAGCCAGCACGGGGAGACTGGAAGGAGGTGTTCCTGGCTTCTGCAAGTCTGACAGAAGCCCCCAGCTGCCCCAGGGTTGGAGTTGGAGGGAAGACTGGATAAAGAAGAGCATAGCCTTGGTCTCAGAGGAACCAGACCACCAGACCAAGTGTTGTCTGAGCAGAGATGCAGGCTCAGAAAATAAGATGAGGACCTGGTTAGAAAAAAACCTGGTGTAAGTCATGAGTGGGACCAGCTGCCATGTTGACCGAATTTCTCAAACTCTCTATAAGGACAGGATCGGTTTCAGAGGCTGGGTCTGGAATAATCTTTCAGAGATGAGGAGGGGGGAAATAGATAGAAGTGTTGAAAATCAGTTTAGTTGTACATTTCTTTCTCTCCTTCCATTGTGTGCAATAAAAGTTGAGACTCTTCTGAGCCGAGTGGTGGTCAAATTAAAACCAACGCATGCTAGGACATAGTTGACATAGATCAAACTGTCCCAGAGGATATCTGTATCTCAAAAGAGGATCTCGGTAAGTTAAGTAACTCTCTATTGATAGAACTGGGAGGAAGACAGGTTCTGGAGTAGAGAAACCTTCTGTTATCCTGCAGCACACCTTTGTTCCGCCTTTAAGTAAGCGAGCACTGTATTTGGAACAATCTCCCCAGTTTGCCAGATGACTCCTCGCTTTTCAGGTGGGCTCAGGATGTTCCGTGCTCCAGAGGGCTTGAGAAAAGGGCACTCCTCACTGGAACAGAGAAGGGGGGCCCACAGTGATCGTATTTAAAATCCTAATTCTGGGGCGCCTGGGTGGCTCAGTCGGTTAAGCGGCCGACTTCGGCTCAGGTCATGATCTCGCGGTCCGTGAGTTCGAGCCCCGCGTCGGGCTCTGTGCTGACTGCTCAGAGCCTGGAGCCTGTTTCGGATTCTGTGTCTCCCTCTCTCTCTGACCCTCCCCCATTCATGCTCGCTCTCTCTCTGTCTCAAAAATAAATAAACGTTAAAAAAAAAAATTAAAAAAAAAAATTAAATCCTAATTCTGTGGGCAGAGACCGTCTGTAGGTTCCCTTCTCACTTTATTATTTGGTTGTTTCAGAAGACATTAAACATGTGTAATGCTTAAGAACAGAGATTCTGGAGCCAGTGGGTCTGGATTTGGATAGCGGTCCTGCCATTTTTCTGTGACCATGGGCCTGTTCCTTCACCTCCCATTGCTTCCGTTTCCTTCCCTACCATGGGGCCTCGTGGGGTTGTTATGAGGATTAAAGGAGTTGTCTGAAAAGAATGTGGAAACGTCTGGCACATGGTAAATGCTATCATTGACCTAACAATGAAAATAGAGTAAAGTAACTGCAGGTTGCCATGTATGGTCAAATCCAGTCACTTTTTTTAGGTACCAAAATGATTTCCAGGGACTTTTATGGGTGTGATTTCTCGAGTGCATGGGTTTTGAAGGCTTCTTTGAGCGTTGTTTAAATTTTTTTCCCAAGAGAACTCAGAATTCTCGATTGATTCCTCATCACTTCCTATTATTTGTGAGGATCTCAGTAGGAAGGAAGTGAATGTAGTTTTCCCATGAATATTGTTTTCTAGGCTACATTTTTTTCTCCCTGAAGTCCTTTGAAAAATAAGTTGCACTCTCCATGTTGGAAGGCTTCCCTGGCCCATGTCAGTTGAGTAGCATTGTCTAATATTCCAGGAGAACAATGTATCATTCTCCTAGTCAAATATTTCAGTGCTTAGGGAGAGGCAGCAAGACTGCCTGAAACACCGGCATGAGCTTCAAAGGTGTATTGAAGCGGCAGAGTCTCATACTACAGAGACTCTAGAAATCAGGTAATGCTGATGGATTGAAGGGGTGGACCCCAAAGTCAGGCATGTTGGGTGCAAAATGAGCGCTAGATGAAGCGAAATAACATCTTTGATGCTTATCTGCTTCAACCACCTGAGACAAAGTGAAGCACGTTCAGTACCAATGGTGACGTGTGGCGGCATCTTGTGCTTAGGAAGTGTCAGCCAGGTGATCTGTGGGAACCTGAGTATGTTGAGTGCTGAACAGGGAATACATGCACTGATGAGGAAAGCCCAAGAGCTTGAGTGATTTGGGACCAGGCACACACACCCGACACACTTGTGCCCTGAAACGTAGGCACAAGGATTGGGCAAGAAGCCCCTTCTTAACGCCAACATCTGTGCTTTTGCTTGGGCTTGTGTGAATTACGTTTGGCAAGCCCCATCATACTCTCCACCTGCAGGTGTAGTTATTCGAAAGTTGTCGAATGTCCAATATCGAATGTCCAATAATATGTCCAATTATTTCTACTACCTGGTTACCAAAGTGAAGCAAATGTTTTCTTAGGAGATGGTGTGCCATCCTGTGTGTGCCATTATGCAATCTGGGGCCGGAGTTTCCCAAATAAGGTGACAATCTTAAGGAATGGTTAGAGAACTACCATCAAATGCAAGAGAGTATCTAGAAAAGACATCTTAAAACGTGTTCAAGCTCAGTTTTCTGGTTAAACCTTTGTCGGTCTTATATGTGCTGTTTGAATCCCACGTATAGTTAAAAAGTACCTCTGCTGTTTTTCTAACCATAGCTCTTCTTGATATTTATGTTCTGTTGAAATCGAGGCATACGCAACAGTTGCTAACTGTGGTATAAACATCTTCAAGATAAGCCTTCTTAAGGTGGTCTATTTAAGGCTCTGCACCATCTTCTTAGATTTCCGCCCACCTCTCCCTCCCTACCTTGTAGCCCCATGGCTTCTAGCCTGTCTGGTCTTTCAGTTCCTAGAATGGACCACACTTAGGGCTGTCGCATGCACTATTCTCTGTCACCGGAATGCCTTCCGTGCTCAGCAGTTAATGCTGTGCGTCCTTCAGGCAAAGTGCCCCTTCCTCGGGAAGGCTTCCCTGATCCACCCAAGGTCCTGTGTTTTCACTCGTGAACAATCAATCATATTCTTTGTTTCCTTGAGTGGCAGACTTGGTCGTGTTTGTTCGTGTGATGCACTAATGCTTTTCTCCTCCATTAGCCTGGAAGTTCCCGTTTCCCCTTCATATTGCATTTCCTCCACGTTTATTGCATTTGTGCCTGGCACAAAGTAAGTGCTTAATGCGTATTTGTTGAATAAATAAATGATTAAGCAGTTCTCCAGAAGGCATTAAGCAACACATGATGACAGTTTTGTTATAGATTTATCAGAACTTGTGAAATACAAAGTGTCTTATCCTGTAAAAAGCAAAAAACTGTGTCTTCTAATTAAGTAGCTATTTCCAGCCAAGAGGATTCTCTGAAATATATTGCTTTGTAGTTATATTTTTGGTTTAAAAGCTTTCTCAAGAGGCAAATGTCACTTGTTTTAACCTTCAGGCTGTAATATATTCTATTATCATAATAATTTACATAAAATCTTCTAACATAGGTTTGAAATAAAGCAAGTTACTGCACTCGTACATCATATCTCCAGACCTTTCTCAGAACCATGTAATAAGACTTGTTGTAGGGTGTATTATTAATTATAATCGCTCAGTTGAGGTCCCCGCTGTGAAGCGGTTAGGGTTGTTGAGAGAGTTACGTATTTCCTAGATGGTTCCTAGATAGTTATACCACCTGGCTCTCTGCGACCCATTTCTGATATTGTTTATTAGTTTCTGAGTAGACAGAAGAGAAACACCATATCAACAACGCAGTGCCGTCAGGCCATTGTGATTCCTATGGCATGAAGCGCTTTCTCATGTCCGTATTGTCCCTTAGTTATAAACGTACAATGAATTACTTGTCACTGACGAGTAGCTGGGAGATTTACAGTCTTGTTCTCTGGCAAAGGGCAAGGTGATGTCAACAGGAAAGGAAAGGAGAACTTTATGTGGCTTGGGCTACATAGCAGGAGTTGGAGGCTGGAGGCTGGAGGCTGGTATTTGCCATGTTGTCTTAGACGAGGCTGTGAGACCCTCTCTTCTACCTTGGGCAGAGGGATATTTGCTATAAATAAGAATGTCTGAAGATGAAAAGTATCTTTTCTGAGTGATTCAAAGAATGAATTAACCCAATAATCCATGGCACATTTCCATGATTGCCATGACCATAAAATTTAATTTTACAAGAATAATCACACACGTAAATAATACACGGAATGTTAGAAAGCATCCTTGTAAGTCACAGAGATGACGGTTAAGTAAAGAACAACAGGGAACGGTGGACCAGCATTCAAAGGCTGGAAGGAACTACAGATTCATTATATCAAGCGTATAAGAGAAATGACCTCCAAAATGAATGCAAGTCGGGGATGGGAAACTTCAGAGACTGGAAATGCTAATATTTTTTGTGTCGTCCGCCCTCTGAGCCAGAACTTCCTACCTCTTTGTGCAATCTGTTTGTGTGTCCGGGTGGGTTGCAGATGTTGCTGCAATATTGATCCCTCCAGTTGTCGGGTGGCCAGGGGAAGCTGGGGCTCCCAGACCCTCACCTCTGGCTCTTAGCAACCTCATTTGTTTACCTCGGCGTGACTACACATACTCTCCCTTCCAAGCATGCTGGCTAGAGAGAGGTTTGGGAGAGCATACTCCAACCAGCAAGGTCAACCTACTAAAAACAGCAACAATAGTCTTATTCACAAAAGGAAGCACGAGAAATAAGATGGTATGGGAGGGGTCTGTCAGAAATGTCAAGAAATGAGTAATGATAGCTCAATTTTCCAAAAAAAGAAAGGGAGTGTGGGAGAATACATCCAGACTTTCGGGATCTGGAGCTAGATCTGGACGGGCCTCCAGGAGAGGGCCCACCTGCCAGCAGCAGTGGATGTTTTGTGTTCAGACACGGGGTGGGGTTGGACCTCCGAGTCAAAGCCAACACCTTTTGCCTTCTGGCAAGTGCCCTTCTTTTTTACAGCAAGTGTTTCTTTAAGCATCCTTTTCAACTGAAGTTTCTCTCTGATACATTTCGTTTTGATAATCAAGTCACGATTTCCATCCTTATTCCTCTCTCAAATAAATGAATTATGTTCCACAGTTGTGGCAGACAATGCTTTCTACCTACTGAGAATCCACTTTTGCCCTCATCTTTACTGTAGAATCCTGGTAATACGCCAATTTCAAAACTTACCTTCCTAGTTTTTTTTTTTTTTTTTTTTTTTTTACCTTCCCAAATTTTCTTGCCGTCTGTTCTGGCTAATAAGATGTAGGGAAGACCCATCACATACACAATAACAGCAGAGAACCTCCTGAGAAGAAGGGTTCTTTGCCCTTTTTGCCTTTTAAATGTTTATTTATTTTTGAGAGAGTGCAAGTGGGGGAGGGGCAGAGAGAGAAGGGGGACAGAGGATCCGAAGAGGCAGGGCTTGAACTCACAAACCACGAGATCGTGACCTGAGCTGAAGTGGATACTCGACCAACTGAGCCACTCAAAAGCCCTTGCCCTTTAACCAAGATCTGCTCCTCTTAGCTGACAGAAATGCCAATTCCTTTCTGGGAGGCACATGCTAAGGGTGGGGTGACAGAGTCGAACCCACACTGGACTTCTCGTTGTTTGAGGTAAACCAAACTCTCACTTGGTGAAATGGTCGTCTTGAGATAATCTCTTACTTGGAGGTTGAAAACGTACTTGACACAAACAATTAAGAAGTGGTTTATTATATCAGGTGGGCTGAAAGATAGCAGTAGGCTGTCTAGTTTCCAAAGTTTTGAAAGAACCTTCTGGAATCAACAATAAGCCCCCACAACAGTGTAGCATTCAGTTTTCTAGGCTCTTATCACTTCCAAATGGAGTGAAAATTGCTCTGACAAACAGAGCCTATGTGTTTAAAGCCCTGAGCGCTGCATCATTTAAATATTTTTGGTTCTAAATATAGTAACATAGTTGATGCTATTTTCCAAAACTAACATTAAATGATCAGTGATGTCAAGAGGACTAAGAACATAGTAATACTCTGCAGGAAATACAAAACAGGAACCCATTGTTTATCCTGTTCTCAGTGTACATGGCCACAGCATTGTTCCGAAAACTTTGAACTTCTGCGTAGCCTACCCAGCCTTTAAAATCTAAATTGAATGATGAAATTTGTCCTTGTTACAAAAAAAAAGGACGTAGCCTACCCAGCCTTTAAAATCTAAATTGAATGATGAAATTTGTCCTTGTTACAAAAAAAAAAAGATGTTGAAAAGATCCTCAAGACTGGTAATGTATTGAGTTTGAATATTAAATTATCCTTTAAGATTTCTACTTATAATTTTTTTTTAAATGGTGAATGCTATCAGTCTTAATTGAGAGGAAGTGATGTCGGATCAGGAAGCCAATAATTTTCCAGTTTTAAAAACACTAAAGATACACATGAAATGAAGAAGCTATTTTAAGTGTTCTTGTCTTATGGCTTCTGATTAAATACCCTAAATTGAAGAAATGGCTATAAATCATAATATATTCCATTTTATAACAGGCGGTCATGTATAAATATTTTGTCTTTCTCTCAATATTTGCCAAGAGTAGCATGGTTGAGAACAAGGTTCTGGAGGCTGTCTGCCAACCATAAAAATCTGACTACTTTCAGATTTCTTCCAACAGTGCGGCTACTGGAATTTCCTTGTCTCGTTGATGAAATGCGAACCGTAGCAGTATTTGACTCATGTGATTATTATGAGGATGAATGGGCTAATATATGGAAATCCCTTAAAACAATGCCTGGTACACAAGAAGCACTCATTAGTGTTAGTTGTGCTGTTACCATCATTATCTCAATGAGGCACAACCCATAAAGTTAAATCATGGGCTTTGAGCATAAAGAGTCTTTAGCTAATTTTCTGGTTCTGTCCCTTATCAGCTCCTTGAGTTGGGCATGATCTCTGTGTCTCAGTTCCCTCATCTGAAAAGTGGGGATATCATTAATTACCCTTGAGCATATTAAGAGGAGTAAGAAGGTAACGCATGGAAGCCACGACGGCACACAGTAATTGTTAGTAATTTTAAAAAATCAGATAAAAAAAGATCTTCACAAACGTGCAATTAATCTTCACAAATACATGTACTTTGCTGATGGGGAAAATGAAAGCGATCAGACATACCTAGATATTGAATATAATTTCCTTATATAGCTTATTTCAGATAGCTCACATTATGACTTTTACAGGGTTTTTCCCCCCCATTTTGATTTTAAACAAGAATTCATGGAGTTGTTCAATAACTGGATTAAGAAAATTCCCATCTCTGCTCATGACGTTATCTATAATTGACATAATGGCCTCCTTAAAGCAATAACATTAGCACCATCTTATTTGGTGAGTGGAAGAAGGTTGAAGAGGAAAGATACTGGCATTAAAAAGAAGCAGAGAATTGACTTTTAAAGGCCCTGTAAGAGTCTATCATAACCTCACAGATGGGAGAGGCAGAGTTATAATCTTATGTATCTTTGTTACAAACACCTATATCCATTGACCGCGCTTATAATGAATGATAATTGAGGCATAAGCATCCCTGTATTACAGCAATTATTACATTGTAAAAAAGAAAAAAAAAAGAATCAAATCTTTGGAATCATGCAGAGCTGACCTCCAGGCTTATTTTCCTGAGTGGCAATGCCTATCACTTTGGGCAAGTCAATCTGTCTGAACCTTGATTTTCTTGTATAATAAAATGCACACAACACCACCTACTTCTTTAGAACACTTTTGAGAGGATGAAATGAGACCGTGAAAATCAGTTACTTAGTTAACAGCCTGTTGCAGAACAGGGTTTAATATAGTTCATATAGGTTTGATACTTCGTTGTTGCTGTTGACTGGTCTTTTTCTTACTCGTAGGCTCCTTGGGAACAGGACTCCCTCTGAAAACATAAGTACAGCCAGTTCCTAGAACAGTGTCTGGTCACTGGAATGAACTGAGTGTGTATGTGTGTGTATCAGATGAGCCAAGACAGGGATACTGAGCGGGAAAACATGGAAACAACCACAGAAATGCATAGAAGGCTTCACTTGTTTAAGTGGAAATAGCTGAGAGGGACAGGCATTGACAAATTGAACTGATGTTCTGGAGAGTAGATTTAAGTAAAAAGTAAGTCAAGGACAACATTATCCTCACACAACATATTTCGAAGGGAAGGACAAGCTGGAAGGGATAGAGAAATGTTCTCAGTGGTGATCATGATGGCACCTGAGGGGATTATAACTAGCATCTTTAAATGGGGCTATTTCTATATATTACCTGTGTTTTCTTCCTTTGTACAAAGATGGTAATGACTTTAGATCCGTGATTTTTGTGAACTGTGCCTGATTCTTTCTTTAATTCACAGGAGTTTTTATATAAAACTCAAATCTGCTAATTGCTCTCTGAACCCCTCCTGCATCCCACATTCTCTCTTTCTTATACTAGGTATCTTCACCCTGGTGGCTCATTGGTTTTATGTCTCAATCTAGCGACACGAATCCTAGGTGGTCAGGCTTTATGTAGTGGTTCTACCCCCAGATCTTTGTCTGGAAGATTTCTCAGACATGGCATAGTTTGGAGATTTTCAGCACCAGTTTTGCACCCCATATCTCTTACCTTTCATTTAACCTTAAGTCATAGCTGAAGAAACGTTACAACGCCTACCTAATCATCCCCTTTACATTTTGACACTTGGGGTGTACAGGATCACTTTATAGAAAAGCCACTACTAGGAGCAGGGTCTGAGACGCATTGTTCTGGTGGGGGGTGGGGTGGGTAAAAGGGCACTGACAGTGTATTCTAGATCCGAGATAGGAGAAGTCCCCCTGGGACTGTCAGTCTGTACCTTGAACACCAAGGCTACTCTAGCACCGACTGCTACTTTCTTTTGCCTGCAAACAGCTCTGATTAGCGGTGTGCTAGTCACATCCTTCACCCCCTAATGAACTAAATTGGAGGGTAATGCTCTTCACAATAGTAAGTATCACCTTTAAGTGTCAGGGGATAGGGATAGCTTTAAAGGCAACAAAAAAGAGGGTTTCAAAGAGAAAAGACAGGAAGACATGTCTTCATAGACAGAAGAAAAGACATAGACATGAGGAGGAGAGGAGAGATTCTCAGTAATTCTAGTGAGAAGGGATTCAGTGGGGGAAAGAAATTAGCAGACTCTACCTGCATGAGGAAATAAGTAAAACTTGGAGCTTCAGAGTTTAATAATAAGTATATTTTAATCGAGGCATTGGCCAGACTGTTGAGTAGGGTGATCCTAGAATCAATCAGTTATCAAAGGAGAATAACACCGCTCGTGATAAGTAGAAAAATGGCTCGAGATGGGATAATTCTGTGAGAAATTATTTTTATTAAGACAGGCCTCACTTCGTAAAATCTCCCTACAAGGAGAAACCTGCAGCTGAGTTTATTTTATAGCATTATATCAGGATGCGCTTATTTGGCAAGTCTTACAATTACACCCTGTAAGGAATCCTACCTACACAAAAAAGATAAAGAGGACTAAATTCAGGCCGTCCTTAAATTTGCACGTCCAATAGTGGGTAAGGGAAGAAGGAGTTGGAAAGGACTTTGCAAATGATGCCCATCGCTGTGGGCACACCTGAGCTATAAACCGCAAGTGACTCTACCATTCTGTAACCTGAACTCTGTTTTCATGTGGCCGATTAAGATCTATCCACTTGGCCTCTTTTTAAAAGACTTGGCACGCATTTGAACACACCTTTGAGACTCCAGACTGGACTTGTGTGCCACATTCTATTTTGGGTGACCACAAAGGTGCTGGAAATTTCAGGTAGTAACAAACACCACAGCCTATAAACCGAAGCACGTGAGATGGTGAGGACATGACTCCGGGTCTCAGGGCACATCCGGGCTATGGGCGCCACCTGCTCTTTGAGGTGCTTCACTCACAGATCTGGACCAGGTTAGCTTGTCATTGTTGCGATGATGTTTTTCTTCCAGTTGACATAATATTGTTCTGTTCCCCGCCGCCCCTTGAGCCATCAAAAATCGGGTTGAAGGCCATTGTTCAAGCTTACTTTTGTGCTGCTTTGAGATGGTCATTAACCCCTGTTAACAGGAAATAGCATCGCCTTCCTTCTTTTCCTGACCTTCTCCATAGAGAACTCCTTCTTACTTGTGGTAACTCATCCAGATTTGAGTTAAATACAGAGATACTCAGAGCCTTCATGTTTCATGCGGAAATTATTCAAAATAAAGTCAAAACAATTTTGTCAAGATATATTTTGTCAAATCAGTTATGTTTATAATTATAATTTATGTATTATGTAATTATATTAACTATTATATAAGTTATATTTATATATAATCACATAATTAAACTTATGCAATACATTATATTGATATAATTTATCTCCCCTCTGTTTTATTGTATTTTTTAAATATTATTTTAGAGAGAGAGAGAAGGACAGGGGAGAGGGGCAGAGGGAGAGAGAGGAGAATCCCAAGCAGGCTCTGTGCTCAGCACAGAGCTGGATGTGAGACTCGATCCCACACCCCTGGGATCATAACCTGAGCCGAATTCCAGAGTCAGATGCTTAACTGACTGAGCCACCCAGGTGCCCCTATAGCGATATAATTTATCAAATAAAATCCTAATTTTATTCTACAAACTCATTTTTACTTTTATTTGAAAAAAGATAAATTTGCATAGTAACTTCAGAACACATTAGTTTCTTACAACAGAACCGTTCAAGAGAGAAATCCCATTTACATCACCTTGAGTTTTAATGCAATATTTCGTAAAACTCTTTGTAAGTATTAAAGAATTCTTGAGAATGTACAAGGTGAGGAATGGTTATGTAATTTTGCTGCTGTTCTTCCTTCTGAATCGTCTTCTCCCTGTCTTAGTGCACTGGGAAGTTCCAAATTTTTGATTCGGACGTTCAATAGTTTTGAACTTGAAGTTTCTTCCTACACGTAGAAATACACATAAACTCTTAACACCGTTTGCAAAACACCATTTGCAAGTGAAAGTGAGCAGTTCCTCACGGGCTATGTCTGCCATTTCGGTTTCACCAAGCAACAATGTCTCTACTATGATCAAAAGGTTCGTGAACGGTCCTGGCTAATTTCTAAGCTGATGAAACATGGCTCTAGTTACACAGACTAGAAGGAGGCAAGGAGATTTGGGTTTTATTTCCCATCACTTATCTCCATTCACTGCTTCAGTGGTTGTGTTAACTCTGTTCTGAGAGAAAATGGCATTGGGGTAAGATGGAAAACACCAAAACAATGGAGTAAGTAAATCAGTCTTTTAACACATACTGGTTAGTGTCCACTCACACACAATGCCACATTTAAACTAAGACATTCCAAATTCTCACTTACATGATAATCATTGTGGCTCGACAAGTAAAATAAGTGTATCTTTGCCATTTCATCTGTTGAGTATGCACTAATGGCCTTCCCTCAAATGGATAAGGACTATTAACTTCAGGAGTTATTACAAGATACCTGAGTAGCTAAGTGATTCTAAAATTGGAGTTGTGTCTACCTCAAAAGACCTGAGAAATCTATGGACTCATATTTTACTCCATTATTTGCGTACCCACTCACACTTTTATTTATTTATTTAAAAACTTTTTTTTAATGTTTATTTTTGAGAGAGAGAGAGACAGAGCGCGAGTGGGGGAGGGCCAGAGAGAGAGGGGGAGATATAGAAGCTGAAACAGACTCTAGGCTCTGAGCTGTCAGTACAGAGCCCCATTGGGGGCTCCCACTCAAGAACAGCGAGATCATGACCTAGGCTGAAGTCGGACGCTTACCAACAGCCACCCAAGCGCCCACCCACTCACACTTTGAGATGGTTAATTCAAGTAAAAGAGACCGTAACATTTTAATATCAAGAATGTTAACTTCCTCATTCTTGTAATAGTCCCATTGGGCTGGTAGAAAGTCTCTCTCATTTCACAGATAAACACATTAAAATCTATCACCCAACAATTGGCTTTATTAATTTAGGGCACAACTCAAGATCCCCTGCTCATATTTTCCTGAAATGAGCCACTTTTGTGACTCAGCATTGACTCGTATCATTGAAGTTGTCCCTCTTCCACATCACATAAATGGAAAGACAACTGATTTTGGTACTTGGTTATAAATATTCCATAATGTTTACACTCCGAAAAATTTGAACATTGAATTGAAAACCATGAATATGGGGGGAAAGTAATCAAATATATTAACATGCTTTTAAGATATGCTGCTTGTAATGATGCTGATTAAAATGACATTTTTCATAAACAACTTTGAAGGTTTTTCTGAGTACTAATTCTGAAACGTATGCTAATTTTCAGTACAGCTTAAAAACGACACCTGTTTTGTTTGGGGCACCTGGGTGGCTCAGTCAGTTGAGCATCTGACTTTGGCTCAAGTCGTGATCTTGCCGTTTGCAAGTTTGAGCCCAGCATTGGGCTCACTCCTGTCAGCACAGAGCCCGCTTTGGATCCTCTGTCTACCTCTCTCTGCCCCTCCCCTGCTTGTGCTCTCTCTCTCAAAAATAAATAAACGTACAAAAAAAAAACTACACCTGTTTAAATTAGAATGAGTATACTTTGTTATAGGCCACACCTTTATTTTCAGTGGTATGCATACATTCACCACCTTCATAAGAACAAAATATAGGTAATACATTTATGAATACCATAAATGTTTAAGAAAAAGCTTTCCCGCATTTCATATGATTATATGTTTTGTTTATACAGGCCTATAATTCATGAATTGGGCAATTCAGCCTCATATACAAAGTATAAGTAGACCTTGAGAGTAAAAGCTCCAGGAGGGCAAGAACTTCTGTCTTGTTCTTACGGTATAGAGCCTAACTCCTGAGGAAACCTTACCTCATGCTGACGAAAATGAAGGATGGGATGATGGGCGAACAAAGTTAGGCAAGGCAGGTCAGCAAATGTATGTTGGATGGTGACTGCTTTGGGTATGATCTTTTGAATTATTCTTTTTTTTTTCTCTCTTCCTTTTTCTTACTTAAATGCCTTGGGTCATCTCTTTTGTCTAGTGTTTTAAACTAATTGTGAGATGGAATTCATCAAAAAAGTTATTGCTAACGCTTGCTATCCCTCTTACTAAGATCACCTCTCAACAATGTGAAAGAAGTCAGATTGTTTTTCCCCAAAGTATACCCTCTCAGAGTGGCCACTTTTCTTCTTTAGATCCGGGTGCTCTAGTTAACAAAGGGAAATTGTTCAACATGTACATAGCCACAAGACTCTCAGTTCTTCTCGAGCCCCAATTGAACTGTATTTTGTTCCAAAGTAGAACTAATCATTCTTAATCCAGAGGTAAAACCATTGTTGCCAGTAAACAGACCCACTGGCATCCAGTTCAGAGGACCAAGCTGGCAGTGATCATTTCTTGGTGGCACATCTTCCTCGTCACCTCCCAAGTTAAAGTGGAGGCAAATTTTAACAGTAAAACGTATCTCTAGATACGTTTGTATCCAGAGAGTTTTGTTTGTTGGTTTTCTTTGTTGTAATATCATAATTAGATGTCTAAATACGACTGGTGCCACACAAGTTCCTTTGTTCCTCATCTATATGTACCTCCTTACTTTGAAATTTTCATAATTTTAAGTAGATTTAGAAAATATGGACAATCAAAAAGAAGGAAAGAAAAAAACATCCACAAACTTAACACAAAGAAAATCATTATCGACCTTCTAGATTTTCTTTTCTCCCTGCCTCTTTATTGTTGTGCTATTTCTGGTCTTTATGAATAAAGAAACTTGGTGTATTCTTGTAAATGGATGTTTTCATAAAGCCCCAAACAAAAATATAAAGAGGATGGTAAAATGGAAGTTATAACATTTTCTTTTGGCTGATCTGTATTTCCCACAAATAGGCAGTCTAGAAAAATAGAGTACAGGGTTTGGAATCTGGCTGACCCAAGTTTGAATCCTACCTCATATGTGACCCTGTGCAAGCTGTTTAACTTCTCAGAGCCTGTTTCCTCTTCCGTAAAATGAGAATAATACCCTCATCAGAGTGTTTCTGTGAATAGTCAATGAAAGGCATTTGAAGAATTTGGCAAGCTGCCTGACTCAGTATGCATTCAATGAATGGTAGCTATTATTATTATTATTTATAAGAATACCTACTGTCATTTTACATTCCTAACTAACTAACCATGTACATCAGAAAGCTCAAGACCATGTGACATGAAGATTAATTTTAGATCAGTCCAAAAGAAACATAATTAAGCAGGTAAATCTATTGGAAAAAGACCATATAATGCGTTCTTAAGCAAGTACTTTAGAATTGTAGGAGTAATTAAAATTCTCCTCTGTTAGCATAGTTAATGGCAGGATGGCGATTCTTTGAAATGAAAATAGTGGTCTCCCCCATTCTATCCTAACATCATGTTTGCAGTTGATGCTTTGCATAATTTGTGACCCAATGATTAGTTCACCTTGGTATGATGCAATATAGTCAAGACCAGAAGTTACAGAAGTGGGTTGTTTTTCTCTTAGAAGTTTCTTTGAGTGTTAAGGTAAACTTCAAGTTTAAGAACTATGTGATCGTTAAATGTCTGATGGGTCTTACAGTAAGAAGTTTTAAATTGAATTATTTATCTATTAGTAATTGATTTCTGCATTTCTCTTTCATCCCAGGAAATTTTTTTTAAGTTTATTTATTTATTTATTTTGAGAGAGAGAGAGAGAGAGCACGCGCACCAGCAGGGGAGGGGCAAAGAGGGAGGGAGGGAGGGAGGGAGAGAGAGAATCCCAAGCAGACTCCACACAGCCAGTGCAGAGCTTGATGTGGGGCTCAAACTCATGAACAGTGAGATCATGACCTGAGCCGAAATCAAGAGTGGAACTCTTCACCAACAGAGCCATCCAGGCACCCCTCATCCCAGGAAATGTTTTTATTATTTATTTATTTATTTTTAAATTTTTTTTTTTTTTTTTTTTATCTTGAGGGGGAAGGTAGGAGAGAGGGAGGGACAGAGAGCGAGAGAGAATCCAAGCGGGTCTGCACTGTCACCATAGAGTCCCACATGAGGCTTGAACTCACGAACTGTGAGATCATGACCTGAGCCCAAATCAAAAGTCAGATGCTTAACTGACTGAGCCACCTGGGCACCCCAGGAATTTTTTTTTTTTTTTTTCTTAATGGCATAGTTGTTTATTGAGACTCTGTTATGTGCTAGGCACTGCCTTGGGTACTTCCCACAAATTATTTCATATCATAGAATGAGTGGTCCTGTGATCTAGGCATCATACCCTCATTTTTCAGGCCCCAAACCTG
The DNA here is from genome assembly GCF_024362965.1 of Panthera pardus. NCBI lineage: Eukaryota > Metazoa > Chordata > Mammalia > Carnivora > Felidae > Panthera > Panthera pardus. Next base: position 16,974,095 of record NW_026526688.1, read on the forward strand.
TGGCTGAAGGGTGTCAGAGGTCACAGAGGTCACACCTCCATAACTGTCACGTCCACAACTGGACCTTGTACACCTAGCTCTCCACAGCCTCCTGCCCTGTCTGCTCCCTCCTTTCTAGCAAAACTGGGGGGACTTTCATGCTGGATCAGAGGAACCTTGTTTTTGATAAGGCATATGCACAGGGAGAATCAATTATAGGTTATCAAATGTTAAAAAGTATTTCATACTTTCTTTTTCTTTTTTTTAAGTTTTTTTTTTTAATGTTTATTTTTGAGAGAGAGAGAGAGGGCACGTGCTCACATACACACACACACACACACACACACACACACACACACACAAGTGCATGCACAAGCAGGGAAAGGGCAGAGAGAGAGAGAGAGGGAGACGCAGAATCCAAAGCAGGCTCCAGGCTCTGAGCTGTCAGCACAGAGCCTGATGTGGGGCTCGAACTCACGGACCACGAGATCATGACCTGAGCTGAAGTGAGACGCTTAACTGACTGAGCCACCCAGGTGCCCCATATACTTTCTTTTTCAAAGAAAGAATACTGTTATTTACTTCAAAAAAATTTATTTACATTTAAGAAAATATATAAATTTTCTTTAAGAATACTTAAGTATTCTTAAGAAAAAATACTGTTATTACTGATTTTTACAAAAGTTATGTATTTGGGGAGGTTTGGAGGGGCAGGGAGAGAGAGTGTGCTAGCAGAGAGGGGCAGGGAGGGGGAGAGAGTGAGAATCTGTCAGCACAGAGCCCGATGCAGAACTCGAACTCACAAACCACGAGATCGTGACCTGGGCTGAAATCAAAAGTCGGACGCTCTTACCCAGCTGAGCCACGCAGGCACCCCTGTTATTTATTGACTTTTAAAACTAAGCAACCAAGAATAAATAACATAAAATTGTTTACTAAATATAATAAATGACAAATTGTAATTTGGGTTTTTATGACAATCACATAAAGCAATGACAAGCTGGGGCGATAGGGCAGAGAAAGGAGCATGGAGAGACAGATGGGGGAGGAAGAAGGAGGAGTCTGGACTGGAGCAAGGAGTGGGGGGGGCACACTAACATTTGTGAGTATCTAGCGCCATTTTGGTCTTTGGTGCTATTCGATGAGGTAGACCACTGCTTTCATATATCATGTGCTACAGAGAGTCTGAAATTTGTCATTAGATTTACAGTTTAAGGTAGAGGGACTTTCATTCACAGAAAGCTCTCAATTAAAAAAAAAAAATCAAATAATACACCTTCAAACATCAGCCTGGAACTAGACCTGCGAATGTGCACCCCACCCCAAACTCTTGGTATTCTGCTCATTTGAGGAAATTTCCGGTATGTTTCCTTGGTCCAGCGTTCCTCCCATTTTCTGAGGAGGCTCAATCTGTAGACTTCCATGATAGATACTCTCTTATCATGAGAAGGGGTGGGAAAAAAGGGTTTTCTAGAAGGCAAAATAATAATGAGGACTGCCAGATACCTACTAGGTTGGGGGCTCTGTAGGCCCCCTCAACATGATGCAAGGATTGGGGTGATGATGTTGTGGCATGATTGAGCTCCTGGCCTGTGTGTGTGTTTATGGGAAGCGTACAGCAGGACTCATGCATCCCAAGCCCTCCCCAGCCTGGAAAGAGCCTGCTTTTCCTCAAGCCAGGAAGAGTGGCTGCAAGCAGTGATACTCCAAAGTATCATGTCACTAGTCATCTTATTAAATGCATTGAATCTGATTCACAGAAGGCAAGAGTGTTCACACATGATACATAAAAAGGCAAGCTGTGTGCAGTATGGGCTTCTCAGTCCTGTAATCTGAGTATTTGCCCCTGACCCTATCCTTCGAAGGGCCACAGGCTGGGTTTAATACTCTCTGGTAATCATCTTGAAATTATTAGTAATTTTTAAATGAGGGGTCTCACATTTTAATCTTGCACTAGGCTCTGCATATTATGTAGACGTTCCTGCTTGTAGAAAAGTTCAGCAGAAATAATCCAAGTCTCTCCAATTTTCTGAGACTCTAATCTCTTATCTCACATCCTTAAAAGATAGAAAAGCAAGGTCTAGGGCAACTGTGGTACTTCCTCCCTCTCTCCTGCCACTGTGTAAACTCTCTTTACTCCTCCTCTGCCCCCACCCCACCCCCCGCACCTAATAAGCTCTCTTTCATTTGCAACTTCAGATTTTTATTCTGGTTCTCAAATAGACATCTTTTGCACTGGCTCTAAAGGTCAAGAGCTGTGCTGTGTGTACTGTTACAGGGACCACACGATTGTAAAATAAGTCATTACTTTTTCTTAGTACTGATTACTTACTGAAATCTTTTGGATATATTGGGTTACATACAATATATTATAAAATTGAGGTCATCTGTTTCTTTTTACCCTTTTTTAATGGGGCTCTTCGAAAATTTAAATTTATATGTGGCTTTTCAGTTTGCAGGTTAATTTTTTTTTTCCTATCGGTCTAAATCTCCTGTTTTTAAAAACCATGCTTTGAACTACTCTACTGAGATGCCCCCTTGTATCTCCATCTCAAAAACTCTCAAAAAGTCTCCCCTAAATATACTTTTCCCCGAGTATATGACTTTCCCAAGACCGAAAACTAGAGTTCAAGCTATACCCCTGCCCTCACCCCCAAGTGAATATTAAGTACTATAGATTCTTTCTCCATTTCTCTTGGTTCCAGCACTTTCTCTCCAGACCTAGTGTCCTATCCCAGCTGGGGCTTTTGGCCTTTCTTCCTGTAGTTTGCACTATCCCTCTGTCTGGTATCCTTGTATCACTGGGTCTCACCCGCATGCTTTTATACCGCTAGACATTTTACAATGGAAATCTCATTATTTCACTTTTCTTGATTGAACTCTTTCAGTGCCTTCTCATCTAACTCAGTGTAACACAATTACATTACAATCTGGCTCTTGTCTGCTTGTCCAGTTTTACTTTCTGTCTCTCCATATCGGGCACCCTGCATTCTGGTAATACCAAGAACTATTAGCCCTTGGAACACGTCCTTCTTGCCTCTGTGCTTTCTCGCACATACTGTTCCTTCCTCATGGAGGGCTCTGAACATTCCAAGATGAATGTCCACGTGTTCTTTAGCCCCCCAACACTTCCTCAGGGATGCCTCATGAGCCCCTCCACCAAGAAGATCCCGTGCACATCCCACATCTCTATTAATGCAATACCACACTGAATTAAAATTGCCTATTTTTAAGACTTTGCAGTCACTGTCTTAAGTGCGTACTAAACACTTAGGAAGCGACTGATACATGGTACTCTTGGCTGAATAAATCCCTCACTCTTTCCTCCCTGACTCCCACTTTAGTTCATGTCTGTTTTTATCTTGCCTAAGGTATTGAAACTGTCTCTCTGTAACCATTTCTTGTTCTTTTTATTTACTTTGATATACTGTTAACAGTTCTATCTTTTTTTACACACAAACACGAGCATTACTTTTCCCCACTTAAAGAATCTCCAATGGTGGTTTTATTTTTCTAAAGAATTAATCCAAACTACTTAGGGGCACCTAGGTGGCTCGGTCGGTCAGGCGTCCGACTCTTGATTTCGGCTCAGGTCATGATCTCAGGGTTTGTGAGATTAAGCCCTGCCATGGGGCTCTGTGCTGACAGAGTGGAGACTGCTTGGGATTCATTCTCTTTCTCTCTCTCTCTCTCTCAAAATAAATAAGTAAACTAAAAAAGAAAATCATTCAAACTACTTAGCATGAGGCTGATTCTGATATTGGTGATAAGAATAGGTGTGGCTGCCATTCCTTCAGTGTTTCTGAGGAGGCAGGCGCTGTGCCCTCATTTACAATAATCTCATTTAACTCATGATCATCCTCACAGGCGTGTGCTAGTATCTCTACTCTACAAACAGCAAAATAGAGGGTCTAGAGGGGCGGAGGGACTTGTTCCCACATACTCGCTTAGCCATCACAGAGCTAGAAGTGAAATCCAAAGTCATGTAACAGCAAAACCCATCTTGCTGACCCCACAGCACACCAGACCCTCGTCTCCCTATTGTTCCCACATCCAAGACCCATCAACCCATCTCCAGTGTTCTTTCATGTCTTTTCTTTTTTCTTTTCTTCAATATATGAAGTTTATTGTCAAATTGGTTTCCATACAACACCCAGTGCTCATCCCAACAGGTGCCCTCCTCAATACCCATCACCCACCCTCTCCTCCCTCCCACCCCCCCATCAACCCTCAGTTTGTTCTCAGTTTTTAAGAGTCTCTTATGCTTTGGCTCTCTTCCACTCTAACCTCTTTTTTTTGTTTTTTTTCATTCGCACATGTTTTTCTCTCAATCCACAACCTCCCTGTGAGCCATGCACACTTCTGAAATCATCAGGTGGATCATTCACACCTACTGTGACTCTTTGCCCCCCTGTCTTGGCACTCGTGATGCTGCGTGATTATTAGCATCCCTTCCCTTGTCCCTGAAGACTGAAGCATCCTCAAAAGCTGTGACTCCCACTGGTCACCACTAAACTGAGTTAGCCTGGACAGTCAGTGGTGCACAGCACTTGCCTTTCTGTTTAACTGAGTTCTATAAGAATGATGATAATACTTGAGGGGGCACCTGGGTGGCTCAGTCAGCTGAGCACCCAACTTCGGCTCAGGTCATGATCTCATGGTTTGTGAGTTTGAGCCCCTCATCGGCTCGGTGCTGTCAGTGCAGAGCCCATTTTGGATCCTCTTTCCCCCTCACCCCCCCGCCCTCTCGGCTCCTGCCACACTCACTCTCTCTCTCTCTCTCTCTCAGAAATAAAAATAAAACATTAAAAAAATACTTGCAAACACTTCTTGAGCGCCTTCTATATGCCAGGCCCTGTTCAATAGGCATGAACAACCTATTAACATGCATAAGCCACTTAATCTTCACAAAAAGTTTTGGAGATAATTTACCTTTTTACTTTTTATTTATATTTCCCAAGGAAGTTAAATTGGTCGCACTTGTGACTTTAATAGAAAAAAATCACTGTTGCTCAATACTAGACTCCATAAAATAAAATTTGCCTAATATGCTGGTGGTCGTTAATTTACATTCTTTCTTCCCAACAACCGCATTTAGTCCAGTAAGATTTCACTTCTTTTTTTTTTAAACAAAGAAATTTTAAAAAGTAGTACTCACTTTTAAAATTCATGCGTGAAGATAAATGGAAAAAAACTGGTGGAGGCAATTTAAATATTTTAACTTAAGTATACTAAGCAACCATGTTCAATGGCTTAAAAAATGTTACTTTTTAAAAAAGTTTATTTATTTTGAGAGAGAGTTTGTGCAAGCAGGAGAGGGGCAGAGAGAGTGGGAGAGAGCGAATCCCAAGCAGGCTCTGTGCTGTCAGCATAGAGCCCAATGCAGGGCTCAATCCCACAGGGCCATCAGATCATGACCTGAGGTGAAATCAACAGTCGGACACTTAACTGACTGAGCCACCCAGATGCCCCCCTCTCACCCGCAAAAGCCACTCTTTGAAATGTGGATCTTTTCCTGCAGAGTGGCTAAAAAGACATCATTGTAATCTTTTATTAATTAAAAATGTTATAATCAGAAAAAATGGCTTTAATACTACATAATATTAATGGAGGTGATAATATAATATTGGTAGAGGTAATATATTCTCAAGCTGTATACAGTCATCTGTCCATTCCTGTCTTGAATTAGGCTGTGTCTGAGGTTCGAATTTGTTTCAGGTTTTCCTTCACTTTCCTGATAGCTAAAATGGAATTTCTAGCTGCCTACTTTAGGCACCTTCGTCTAGATATTTCCAACAAATGTACCCAGTCCTACATGTCCCAATATCTTCTCCCTTATATAAAAAAACAAAGCAAAAAAAACCCCACAAGAACTCTTCTCCACTCCCATTTTGGTTAATGGCCTCATCATCTACCCAGTTACCTGATTCCTCTTAAATTCTGTATCTTTTACCACCCTGAACTGATCAACTGATGAATGAGCATTAGAAGGTGGGCCCGAGATCCATGAGGCTGAGACTTCGTACCCTGATGGGGCAAATGAGGATCTCCCTGAAAAGTAGCTTTGGTCATGTCCCTTCAAACACACACACGTGCGTGGCTTCCAAAGACTTTAGAGCACTCAGAGCTAGTAACGGGACCACAGAAATTAGGAGATTCTTACAATATAGTCCTAATCCGTGAACAACTAAAGCCAACAGTAGTGGTTGACATGGAACCCTCCTCTATTTCAGACGTTATGCTACGTACAACGTAGGTGTCTTTGACATTCGGTATGCTCATTTTAGATGAGAAAATCACGTTGCAGGGAGGTTTTATACCTTGGCCGTCTTCACCGTAAGCAGACTGCAGAACCGAGAATCCCACCCAGCAGTGTATGAGTCTGAAATCCATGCTTTTAAACACCAGCCCCAGCCGGCGACATACCACTTCCTGTTAAAAAGACTGGATCAGAAAAATATCACCTACACTGGCCATTCAAAGTCATAGTCATTTATATTAATAATTTTTAAAAAAATGTGTCTTTAGACATTTCGTGCCGGGGCATACAGGAGGAGAGCGTGTGAGACGGTGCTCTGCCCGATACGCCCTCAACTCCTGGCTCTCGGTCCATTGGCTTTTACTCCATTTTCCGTGTGTCTCTGTTGATTCTCCACTGTGGATGGGACCGGGTTCCTCCTCCACCTCACTTGCATCTTTGGACCTTACCCACACCTCAGGGTGGCGAAGTCTCTCCTTGTGAACTTCTTCAACCTTCTCATAGCTCTCAGGGAATGGCCCCACTTACTACATTACCTCTACGACTCCCAGGTCCCAGGCTCCCCAACTCCCTTTGAGGCTGGGCTATCCCTTGTCCTTGGGTCTTACCTGCCTTCTCTAACCCCTCTGGGGTCTTGTTCCTGGAGTAGACACTTTCTTTTGCATCGTCCCCCTCTTCTGCTGGAGCTTTGTCCATAGCTATGAACAGGCTTAGCTCCTCGCTGCCACAAATTTCCTCATTTCTCGTCCTTCCTCCCCTTTTCTTTCTACTGTATCAGCTGGACTCTTCTCCATGTATTTCCTAGCTGTATCGTTTACTTCCACATCCTTAAAAATACTCACTTCTTAATCTTTTGATATGCCTCTATCCCTGCATTGGAATGAAACACTCCTCAAAGTCAGCAACTGACTCATAAGAATGAAATCCAGGGGGGCATTTCACTAAGCCTCAGTTTCTTCCTTTCTCATGTAAAATGGCAATGATAGTATATACCTCAGAGACTGGTTGTGCAGACAACGCAGTTATGCTCAAGCAGCGAGCGAGCGGGTGAGAACTCAATGTTAGTTGAGTGAAACAATTCTTGATGCCTACAAAGCTTGTTTTTCTGAGTAATTGTTGAAATCCCACCTCATTCAAGTCCTATTTCAAATATAATTTTCTCTAAATCATCTTCCCTGATTCTCAGAAAACTTCCTTCCTTCCCTGAGCTGGTTATTACCATCTCTAGAACTTTATCTTTTGAGACAGAGGTTCTACCTCTTCATTGTATAAAAGTAGCTTTTGTGTGTCTGTTTGAAAGAATAGATAAATGCATTGATTATATCCCCCTTACAGCACTTTATCACCTTCTGTCTTCAATTATAGTAAATTAGAGCTCTTGTCTTCTCTCTTTCACTGCACTGTAAGCTCTTTTAATGGCTTTCTGGATCATTTTCTTATCTTTTCATTCAGCCTAAACACATGGTAGGTCCTTGATGGGTGTGCAATAAATGAATGATATGAAAACTCAAAAACCATTTTAAAATGTACAATTACAACTTTGCCATCATAGTAAACTTGGCTCTGTTCTCTCCTTAAGTCATACGCAGAACTGTGGATTTCTCATTCTCTGCTTTCCCCCAACAAAGCCTCCTTTTCAGTATCAGATAAAATTGGAAAGGATGTGACTAGCTAACTTATACTAACGTACAATCGAGACAGCAATCTTTAAAAGTCTGGAAGGAGGAGAGTTAGAGAACTTGTCAGTGTATGGTCAAGCCCATCTACAGGAAAGGGTGACTGACTCCAGATATTTCGCTCCTCTTGGCAGTTAGAAATTCGTGGCTCTGTTGTATTTATTGGCCAAATATAATTTGATGATAATTTTAAAACCATTTGTCATGTGGCATTATACTTGCCGGATGACATTCTGACTTTATTTCCCAAAAGAATACACTGATCAATTAATAATTTGACCATTCTGTTTGGCCAAGATAAAATACTCTCACTCTCGGAGATGCTTTAGATAGAATGCATAGAGATTTCTCAAAACTGCTTTGCTTTTGGTTGGAAATCAGAACATGAAGATTTCAAACCAATACTTCCACTAATTTCTGCTAAACTCAGAAGTTGGTTGCATGACCCCATCGGATAACAAATACTTGGAGGACCAGGGTCCTTTTAGGTCCTAGTTCAGAAGCTCCTGCTCGCTCCTCTTTCCGGTTTTAATCTGGATGGTAGAAACCTAGCGTCTCTTCTCACAGACTCAGAAGCGAAATGCAATAAAATGACTGAGGAGTCTGGGAATGAGGCAGTTCGTGAATGGAACATTCCCCAGGAAACATAATTTTATGATCATAATCTTTTAGTTCTTGACAGTTGCATAGTGAAATATCAGTGCCAAGAAGAGTGAACCAGAGTTTTGAGGGTATGTTTTCCCAATTCATTTCAAAGGAAGCAAAATGTAGCCTTCAAAATGATTATAATGCATTAATGCACCATGTAATAATATATGGATCAAGTTCAATTATTTTACCGGAGAACTGCCAATATATGAGGCGCATGTCCCCCTGAAGGGACCTGTGGGACTTTGTGTCAAAGGAAGGTGATTTTCAAACTAAACTAGATTGTTTAGGGCTTTGATTGTCATTTGCTTTTATTTATATAATGAGGGCGATGGAAGTCCTCTCTGCTGCCAATAAATCTAGAAAATAATTTAAAATATGTTCAAAACCCTTTGTGAACTGCAGAAGGAAGTTGTTGGTTTTTTTAATTCAAGAAAAAAGTCATTATTACAGAAGTCAATCAGTTATGTTAGTCTTATAAAATTAAATCTCTGGTAGAAAGGAAGCCAGTGATATAATCAGCTTTCAGACCACATATCATGTAAAAAGTCATGTTTCTAAATAAAGTCAGTTTCAAAGAATTCAGGATACATTACCATTCATCTGAATTACTGACCTAAAAAAGCCCTTTTCCCAAAACAGATATATTTTCAACAAATGAATAATGGTTTTTACGGTAAAGGAGGTAGCTATGCTTTCCTACATTTTTATTGTTTTCTTGACTGTCATAGACAACTAACACATAGTTAGGTTGTTTAGGAGGTTACATCAGGGAAGAAGTCTATAGTGGTTTAAATGAGCCAGATCATTTTAGATTGTGTTTCCTCTGTTGAGGAGTCTGATGACTTAAAAAGGATTGCTCTGACATTTAACTTAGTGTTTTACATGAAAAACATTCTAACCAAAACCAACCAAACAGGGGCGCCTGGGTGGCGCAGTCGGTTAAGCGTCCGACTTCAGCCAGGTCACGATCTCACGGTCCGTGAGTTCGAGCCCCGCGTCAGGCTCTGGGCTGATGGCTCAGAGCCTGGAGCCTGTTTCCGATTCTGTGTCTCCCTCTCTCTCTGTCCCTCCCCCGTTCATGCTCTGTCTCTCTCTGTCCCAAAAAAAATAAATAAACGTTGAAAAAAAAAAAAAACAAAAAAACCAACCAAACAATTCAAAAAAACAAAACAAAGAAGCAAACAAACACTAAGGATGTGCAGACTGAATTAATTTTCTCATGATGTTTTTTTTTCTTTCTTGAAAGTTTACTTATTTATTTTTAGAGAGAGAGAGAGAGAGCAAACATGAGTGGGGGAGGGACACAGAGAGAGAGAGAGACAGAGAGAGAGTGAGAGAGAATCCCAAGCAGGCTCCGCACTGTCAGCTCAGAGTCCAATGTAGGGCTTGAACTCACGAACCATGAGATCATGACCTGAACTGAAATCTGGAGTTGTACGCTTAACCAACTGAGCCCAGGTGCCCCTCTCATGATGGAGGTTACATGGAATAACAGACAGTATATATTAATTTGACTACATCCATTTTCTTTGGCGTGAATATTATTTGTTGACATACGATATAACTGCCTACTTGGGCTAATCATCCTTTACTTAATTTACTCTTGGTCATACATGTGACAAGATGATGGTGGTAAAAATAGAAATAAAACTCTGTTGCTCTCTCATGGAGTTTACTTTTGCACAGAAAGATTAGACATATACAAAAACTTCATAAAAATGAAATAAAAGAAATATAGTGTACAAAGTGGGATGAGAGCATCTAAGAAGTAGCAACTCAATGTGTTGTTCATTAAATCTCTCTTTGGGAAGTAATTTAAGATCATTTGAATACTTCTGGAAAATTCCAATTAAAATAACCTTGGAAGTTTTGTAATTTCCCAGATCCTTCATTACAAGGTAACATGTGTAAAGCTCTTGGGATAGTACCTAACACAGACTAAACTCTATACGATTTGATATTATCAACACATTTTGGATTGAATAAATTGAATAATTTTTTCTGTAGTTTATTGGACTCTGGTTGTTCGGGTTTTTATTGTGTTCTTAGGTTTAATCAGAAGCAGATACTTTGATTACCATGTAAAGTCTTCTAGCTCTTATGTTTTTTTTTTTTTTTAACTTTTTAACGTTTATTTATTTTTGAGAGACAGAGACAGAGCACAAGTAGGGGAGGGTCAGAGAGAGAGGGAGACACAGAATGCAAAGCAGGCTCCAGGTGCTGAGCTGTCAGCACAGAGCCCCACGTGGGACTCAAACCCATGAACCGTGAGGTCATGACCTGAGCCAAAATGGGACACTTAACCGACTAAGCCACCCACGCTCCCCTCAGCTCTTACAGTTTTTAAATTGAAAATATCTCCCAGACTGATCCCTTTTTCTATCCTGAATTCTCTATTTAAATATATATATATATATATATTTTTTTTTTTCTTAATGTTTATCTATTTTTTTTTTAATTTTTTTTTTAACATTTATTTATTTTTGAGACAGAGAGAGACAGAGCATGAACGGGGGAGGGGCAGAGAGAGAGGGAGACACAGAATCGGAAGCAGGCTCCAGGCTCTGAGCCATCAGCCCAGAGCCCGACGCGGGGCTCCAACTCACGGATGGCGAGATCGTGACCTGAGCTGAGGTCGGACGCTTAGCCGACTGAGCCACCCAGGCGCCCCAATGTTTATCTATTTTTGAGAGAGAGGGAGACGGTGTGAGCAGCAGGGGCAGAGAGAGAGGGAGACACAGAATCGAAAGAAGGCTCTAGGCTCTGAGCTGTCAGCACAGAGCCTGACGTGGGGCTCGAACTCATGAACCATGAGATCATGTCCCGAGCTGGTCAGGCACTTACCCAACTGAGCCACCCAGGTGCTCCTCTATTTAACTGTATTTTAAAGCCTTAAAATAAAGATCTTAAATTTTGTAATTTTAGGTTTAAACTTTCTCTCTTAGGCTTATTTAAAAAGGAAAAATTTAACTTTAGTTGGTCATATTGCTTGATGAATGCGATTATAACCAGAGGCTTTAAGAAAGTGAAGAGTAGAAATCAATTTTTCTTGGTCTGAATTATTCACCAAACGATGTGTTACATTTGAGCTTTATCTAAGCTTCTGGTTCCACTCTTGTTTTATAGAATTATTAAATACAGTGCTTCTCACCAGGAAGACTGTAATTTAATTTTTAAAGTAATAGCATTTTCTAAAATTGTGATGTTTTTTATTTATGTTAAATATGTTTCTATTTATTTATGTCATTTTATTTTATGATTTCAGAAAAATCATGGTTGTTGTAAATTATTACTTTGTCTCTGAATTCAAGCAGCCTTAGCACAACACAGGGAAGAACTGATCACTATGAGCCATTTATCATTCAACAAATACTGACTGAATATTTCATATATTGACCTGTTTGCTGCATGCCTGCAATGTTCCAGCCGCTCTTCTAAAGCAAGCCGCGTTTTCCCTGTGACTCACTCTGCCCAAGCAACCTGGCCCTTTTCCTCCTGCTAGCTCTTGCTACTTTCTGCGCCCTCGTTGACTTCTGCTACCTAAACGGTTCAAGCCGGTGCTCAAGGTATACCAAACAACGCAAGTTTATTCACACTGTTCCAGAACAACTAAGTGGTTATCAGTTTTTTTTTTAATCTTCACTACTAGTAATCATCCTTGCTACTAATAATGCTATGCCAGGTAAATCTTTAAACCTAGATATTGAGAGGCAAATGCTTTTAGAAGTTACTTATCCCCACAGGATATAGTATATAATATTTACTATACTGCAATTATGTACCTGACAGATTAGGTACACTCGTTTCAGAGAGGGCTCAAACTGTTCACCAGATGACACAATTAGCCCAGGACGGATGAAATCGTTATCCAGTATTTTTTCCTTTGTTAACTTAAACACAGAGAATTGAAACACTTAGATGTGAAGGCATCTTGATCATCTACGAAATAGCTCACTTTTAAGCAACCAAGTGTTGCTTTTTTGGATTAGTAATGTTAAGTGTAGGAAACCTTATAAAGCATTATGATCTGATATTACTACAGCCTAAAGAGCCAGAAGTAGCTGACTTGTCACCAGATGGTAGATGATTTCCCACAAAGTCAAAAGCATGTGCATGTTTCGTTTTCAGTTTTGTTTTGTTTTGATCAAAGGGCTGCTGTCTCTACCATGGTCACCTTCATAGAGGGCAAATGTCTTTCAAGAAGCTAACTTTCCCCACTTAGAAGACGGTACAGGGACTTCAGCTTTTTAGAGGAGGACAGAATGACTATTTACACAGATACACTCTCTACAGCATGGCCGATAATAATTCTTTAGAATGTCTCATTTGCATATGCTTTTTCTGTGCATTAAAACAAAAACACCATTCCTCATGCCATTCCTTGCTTGCACTCTTAGAGAATTTTAACATGTGCTGCAAAGCTTGGTTACAAGCTCATTTTTGCTGTAGTTTTTTGGATTCCTTATGGCTGAGCCTTTTAACCACTGTTCTGAAGAGAACATCAGGAGGTTTAGAGCCTGCAGGTTTTATGCTGTTCCTCACATTCCTGAAAAAAAAAATTATGAGGAAAAGAATCCAAAATGAAGAATTATTATTACGTTGATCGGACTCACTCTCCAATCAATGAGGATATAATTGATTACAATAAAGTATTTTTGATTCGCAATTTATGCTGACAATTGAGAAAACATAAACAAAGTCAAAAGATTGAATGTCTAGGTTAAATAGAAAGTAAAGCATTTAAAAAGTAGACAACCACACAAATTTTAAAAAGCACTGAAACTTTCAAATACTATACTTGATTAAAAATAAATTTTCCTTAAATTATAACCTGGATGTAAAAATAAATTAGGAACTATAATGATAATATCGCTATGTTATTATTATTTTGGGGGGTAGGAAAATTTCCCTTGAAAGTGAGATCTTTAGTTAGATTTAAGAAAAGTGAAAACCTTTTTGTTTTTCTTTCAAATAATGCTTTTTAAAGGTGCATCATCAACGCTGGACATATGCATACCTGACCTGCATGGGGAAGGAGGAAACCACTGTCTTTTGGCTAAAATTCCTAGCTGGTGAAATAGACATTTCTGTGTTGAAGACCAGGAGACAAGAAAGTATAGTTCCAGATGGCTATGTCATGCTGTTAAAACTTAAGAAAAAAAAAACAAAAAACACGAACAAGGAAACTTGTCTTTGCTGGTTCTCTGTCACTTAAATAAGATGATCTTAATTAACCTTAAGCTGGAATAAGAGTTCCTAATTGTCAATATTGGAACTCGGTAGCTACAGAGGTGTTTCCTTAATAGCTACAGAAGTGTTTCCTTAAGGCTAAAGGCATATGTCTTAACTTTTTCAGAAATGAGGTAAAGAGATTTGGAAAATCACCATATAATTTTTTGCAGTGATCATTTAGAATTTGATATACATATCCATAAAGAAATCATTAGTTTGGGGAACATTTTGAAAAAATAGCTAATATAATAAAATATTATAATACTTTATTATAAAATGCAACAAGAACAGACTCATTTTAATATCAAATGTAGTTATAAATAATTTAGGCCTTCAAAATATAACTTACTTAAAATAGAAAATACTAAAAATGATGTAGAAATACTACAGAATCACGTTTCCTGAAGTCTAATTACTATGGACAATTTAAAATAGCTGATTAAATGTGCTTAGTTCTTTAAGATGAATAGAACCAATGTCATCTTACACTTTTATTTAATTAGCATGCTATACATTAAAATCAGCTGGAAGATAGCCAAAGTAAGCCTTAAAAGGACAGCATGACAATTAAAAGCTGCCATTTATTTTATACTTATTTTAAAAGTCAATGCTGAATCATAATGTGAAAAAGTGCAGAAACCTGAATTTTAAAAAAATTTTTTAATGTTTATTTATTTTAGAGAGAGAGACACAGAGTGTGAGTGGGGGGAGGGGCAGAGAGAGAAAGGGAGACACAGAATCTGAAGCAGGCTCCAGGCTCTGAGCCATTAGCACAGAGCCCGATGTGGGGCTTGAACCCATGAACTGTGATATCATCACCTGAGCCAAAGTCGGTCGCTCAACTGACTGAGCCTCCCAGGCGCCCCTAGAAACCTGAACTTAAGTGATTTTTCTAAATATTTTGATTTCTATTTCAAACATTTGGATATTTGAAACTTCCTAATCTTTGCTAATTTATGTACAAATTTCATATAATATTAAATACAACTTTTGCTTTCAACATGGTTATTGTGGACACAAAGTAATATATATTAAATCCTTCTTAGTAAAATTCCTAATCCATTCTTATTTTTGATTACAGCATTGTGTCAACTTTTTCATAAAAGGCTATAAGCCTTTAGGCCTAACTAAAAAAATGATTATCATGCCATATAGTATAGTAAAAGTGTGGGAAGTCTCTATAACCAGAAGTATGTGTATATTAACAGAGATCCTAACAGGTTCACCCAGGAGCCCAAGTTGTAGCCTAATGTAAGCCTAACGTAACCAGTGATTACCAGTAATATTTAGGCTTATTTAGGAAAATTAAAAGAAATTCTGCAATTATAGGTTCTATGTCAATTACTTGGTCTCTTTCCAGTTCATGACCTCTACTTCCTTCCAGCTTCAGTATGAAGAATAATTCCATAAGTATCTTCGTTATAATTATCAATTATCAGCAATTCAATATTAATTTTAAATGGTCTGATTTTAGAATGAACTTCTAATAGGAGTACTTACTATACTTATTTACCCCTGCAAATTCATAATACCTGTAAATAAAAAAAACCCAGCATCTTCTAGTTACTAAAGCTTTCAAGCCATTTCTGTTTAAAGTTTACATTTTGTAAAATTATTCCTCAAAAATTGCTGATATAGGACATTTATAGCTTTTATCACATTGTGGCCCTGAAGCCATCTTTTCATCGTGAGGGAAATTAGAGACTCATTGCTACTTTTCAATATCTTGAGTTTCTCTGATAAGGTAGTATAATATATAATAGGTTTTCTGTTTTGAGATCAAGTCTGTATTTACAGTCACTAATACGAAAATAGTGAAGTTTGAGGTTACCGGGACAATGACTAAATGCCAAGTCCTGGACACCGGGCAAAGTACATTGATGGGTCAATAAAACTCTGGGAGCCTGTGAGCAGAGACAGGATGCAGTACGGTACAGGGAGCAGAACTACAGACATAAGATTCAGATGTAGGCGAAGGAGAAAGTGAGGAAGCATCTGGGGAGACATCCTGGCTACATTTTGAAGGATACATGACAGGTGGCTGCCACTGTGGGGAGACTTAAAGAAAAGGCTGTACAGCGGCTTTGCCAAAGTTCGGTATAGTGGAGCGCCTGGGTGGCTCAGTCGGTTAAGCGTCCGGCTTTGGCTCAGGTCCTGATCTCAAGGTTCATGAGTTAGAGCCCTGGCGTCGGGCTCTGTGCTGACAGCTCGGAGCCTGGAGCCTGGAGCCTGGAGCCTGCTCGGGATTCTGCGTCTCCCTTTCTCTCTGCCCCTTCCCTGCTCGTGCCCTCTCTCTCTCCAAAAAACCAAAACAAAAAACAACATTAAAAAAAAGTTTGGCATAGTGCATTTGGGAAATTACAAAGTATTTGATATTGCTAGCAAGTGATCTGGGAAGTGGCAGAAAGTAAGGGTACGTAAATAGACAAAAGCTAAGGGGTGGTTTTGAAAGATAGGTATTACATCTCTGTATGTGGTCCTTAAAGTTGTTGAATTAATAACTGTGTAGATGTGCCGTGCACCAGTGGACTTAGAATGCTAATCTTTTGTACCATATCGCCTTTAAAGGTTATTAATGTAGGGAAAAATAGCACAGGTATAAAGTTTGTGTGTCACCCCTCCCGTGAGCCAAGGGTCCCCTCGCGCATGGTGCCCCCATGAAGGCAGAAGGCGCGGCAGCAGGTGCACCTGAGGTATTCCGCAGATTGTTCGTCTCACGGCCACTCGAAGAAAAACGAATACGAAATTGTTTTCTTGTTGCAGGTCTTTTCACTGTGCTAATTCTAAGTGTTTTTATCTTTTTGTGCAAAGTTCTAAAAGGAATTAAATTGGAGAGAAGCTCTCTCTACCTTTTATTCTGTTGTAACAGAAACACTTCCTTGGCTGATACTTTTATTTACATAATTTAGCTCAAAACTAAGTCTGTTCATGTAGCTTTCCTTTGAAAGCTAAACAGGAGTGGAGTACAATGCTATCACTTCCATTTTATTCCATACAATGCCTCACATGCAACAAATAGGCATTATTCCTATTTGTTCTCACTATTAAATGTTTGAACGTGATTCCCTAGACTGAGTTTGCTCAGTCTGTGTCTTTGTATCTTGAGTACCGGTGACATTTAGAACATGAGTTTTGAAAGATATTATCCCTCTACTTTATAAGTCACTTACTAGAGGGCTTTTGCCATTGCTGTCTCTGTGAAACAGGTGACGTACGCTCATATGTAGCAATAAAAATTATATTATACTTAATTAATAAAGGTGATTCCCATGTCATCCGTATTTTGGGGAAAAAGGAAGCAATAAAAATACATTTCTTAGGAGGAGCTCTCAGATATTCTTTATTTTACATTTCATGGTAGCCTCAGTCTTCAGTAGAGCTTTTTATTCAAAGCTTCCAACAAAATGTTTTGCGTGAAATATTTTCAGTAGCATTGTAAACGATCTGATACGTTGGTCGACCAACAATAGAGTTGACTTAGGGAAAGCAAGAATGTTGTTGAAACCGAATTTAATCGTTATTTGGTCATTTCCTTCTCAATGCTTTTGATTTGACCCATTTCAATGCACAGAAACAGCTCTGTTCCTCAGAGACTCTCAATCAAAGAAATACTCACTAAGGGGCAACTCGTCCTGCAATCCAAAGTCTGTGCTGTTGACAACAAACCTCCACAGCAAACGTTAGTGTTTGCAGGAGGTGTGCAGTGTGTTTGGTTTCAGTCTCTGTCTCTGAAACCTATCCGCTTGGGAGAAAAACTGGGCAATAGAAGAAGTTTACCGGCACATACTATATAGCCGTGCTTGAACTCAGTGCAGAGATCTCCCTTCCTTTCTTTCCTTGGATGCTGAGGCGGGGGGGGGGGGGGGGGGGGAGCACAATGGGGGTGTTGTGCTCTGGGCTAGCGTGGCATGCGTGATACTAGGAAAGGAAGTGTGAGCCGCTTCCAATATCTACACCGTTTGCTTTACAACCACCCTGAAGTAAATCAAACGGCACGCCACGACTCTAAGCTCAAAATAAGCAAGTGCAAAATCCACTGGCTATTGTGACCTAAATAGGGAACGGAATTCCTTGATTGAAATGTATACGTGGGTATGCTGTTAAGGGCTGTCAAAGAAATCATTTATGAAGCTTCAGAAATGCTCCATAATTTTCACACTGCTGATTTTCCATGTAGTTCTCTTAATATATGTCAAAGTACAGTTAATAAAAGGATCCATTGTGTATAAGGGAGAAAGGTTGTTGGTTATGAAGACTGTCCAGAACAACAAGCTGTCATGGTTTGTTACAACACTAAATATCTTAAACCCCAAGGCATATTGTAATTTTTTTTTTTTTTGTCATACAATTTCCGGAGCCCAAGTCACTATAACAACTCTATGTTTCTGACACTATTTTATGGAAGTGTGTGTGTGTGTGTGTGTGTGTGTGTGTGTGTATGCTTCTCTGGGAAATCCAGAAAGCACAATGAGTGTAAATCTTTGAGGTTAAGTTTTGCTCCAAATTATTGTTATGCATTGCTTTAAAAAAAAAAAAAAAGGCAAAGAAGCTTACCTCTGTCAGTCAAGAAGATACGCAGGGACCTCCTTCCCAGCCTCGGTCTCAGCGTGTAGGCAGATTCTCTGCGAGCCAACAATCTGTTAACAGGAAGCAGGTACACCCGAGAGCGCCCGCCTGCGTTACAGTCCGGTGCCCATCGGAGCACACACCTGCTTCTTCAGACCTGCGGCTCATATGCAGCAGCCGCGCGCAGGACCGCCGTTCGCAGATGGTAACGCCCTCCTTTGGGGTCACTAGTTTTCAGGATAAGCAGCTAGAGAGCAGCTGCGATAACATTGCAGGGGAAGCTTGCCTGCCCAAGACAAAACCCTCTTCTGCCGTCTGATAGCAGATATGCAGCATGATCCCTCTGCCTTCCACTTTCTCAAATCAGCTCACGGGAACAGCAGGCAACAGCTTGTCCAAACGGCAGCTCGCGGGCATGCTTGGCCGTAATAACTGCGTGCTAGCCTGCCCATTTCTTCTCTCTTCTCTGAATGGATCTTTCGAAAATGCTTCTTCCAGGGCGACGCTCAGCAGAATATGCCACACGGTTTTCCATAAGTAAAATGGCTGGCCCTCTCAGCACTGCTGCAGACAGCTCATTGGGTTCCACTGGCTTTTCGTAGTCATGGCAACAACCAACAGACAGACTTAGACAGCAGGCATGGCTGATCATGTGCGGCACACCGACACAGCTTGTTAATTTCTTTTCACCAAACTCCTCATTTTTCGCGGAGGGTAGCTTCCGGTGTCTTTCTAAATGTTTCACCGATAGCACAAGTGCTCTGAGTTTTCAGCTTTCGTGAGGAACTTTTGCTAGATGAGCCAGTGCTCCATGTGAAATTGAGAAAGGGAAGCCCTTCTGGGTAGATGGATTCGGGTCTTTCCAGGTTAATAACATGTAAGTCACTGTAGAGACGCTAATTGGAATCATTGTCAAAACAGATTCTACCTTCACGTCATCGAATGGGCGTAAGGGAGATTGGCAGATGTGGGCAGTTAGACTTTGTGTTTTTGTTTATTTATTTTTATTGTTTAAAAAAATTGTTTTTTTTTTTATTTTTGAGAGAGAGAGAGAGACAGACCGTGAGTCGGGGAGGGGTAGAGAGAGAGGGAAACGCAGAATCTGAAGCAGGCTCCAAGCTCTGTGCTTTGAGCACAGAGCTTGACCTGGGGCTCCAAACTACAAACTGCAGGATTATGACCTGAGCCAAAGTCAGCCGCTTAATGGACTGAGCCACCCAGGCACCCCTATACTTTGTGTTTTTAAATGAAGAGCTTGTAGCCACGTGATTGAAACAAAGCCCTACGACTCATTATATAGGGCCAACAACAACCGAATCACATAAGGATATTTTATAAGAGGCAGCCTATGGATTTCATGCATCTAGTTATTTGAATATATTTTGATGTATTATACAATTTAAGATAGAATTTTAAAAATTCCCCTTTCCTATTGCAGAAAATGATTATAACTTATTTTTAATTTAACTATAACTTATTTAATTTAACCTAATTATAACTTATTTTTAATTTAAAAATACTTTAACAATCCAAACCAAATTAAAAACCTTTTGCTTTACACATTATCTCCAAAGCAGGAATAGTTTTACTTTCTCTGTTAGATGGATCACACCCCATCCTTCCTTAAAATGTCACCTCCTTTGGGAATTCCCCATGATTAACGCTGTTAACCGTTTATATTTTCTGCAAAATCCCCACTCCTCTCTTCAATACTGTCACCGGTCACGGTCTATGCGATGTATTTCTAAGACACCATCCCATTTTTTTCATTTCTAGCAACCTGTTTGAAAGAGCCGCGCTAACACTTTGGATTTGTAAATGTAGATGCTTTATTTGTTAGTAGTCATCGATTTAGTGTTTTCCCAGGATTGCATCTCCCTACCCCCAGCGGCACGCTTGCCTTCCGTAGCAATTCACCAACGTTAGTATGCTAAGAACCCCGTGGATGCAGATTTGGTGACCCCATTTCCCTTCCCTCTCCAACCACATTCACATCTGGTAGGTTTGAGCCACCTCAGGGTTAACAGATCTAGGGGATGGGCCTTTCTGCTTGGTACAGTCCTCGTGACTCCATATTGTTTGAAGCCTGCTCACCTGTTCTCATTTAAGTTACCTTCCCTTCAGTTATTTTCAGCGTGTGGCACCTTGAACTTGCCCCTCCCTTCAACTTCCGCCTCGTAATCCGTTCCTCACTCCTCACGTTTCAGTAACCTTGCATTACTCCTATTTCTTGCTTCCCTGTCTAGCAGATGGCCCTGCTACCTCAAAGCTTCTCAGCCAGATTTTAGCTGCCCAGTACCTTTGACCTCCATCCAAATCTGCCTTTTCTACATAATCTGTCAACACCTTGCTCAAATAGACCACCCCGCCAATGACACTCCCAGGCAGAGTACGCAGGGGCCTCCGCCATGCTTCTGCTGTACCTGGGATGTCCCTCTACTGTTGCCATACTTTTTGTGTCCCGTTGACTTGTTAGCTATGTCCTTTCATGTCTGACTCTTCTGCTCTGTCACGTCCCCAAAAGCCAACCTTGTCCATCCGTGTCTTACTTGCCGTCCATGTTTTAATTTTCTTTTTTTAAATGTTTATTTATTTTGAGAGAGAGAGAGGGAGCAAGTGGGGGAGGGGCTGAGAGAGACAGAGATGGAGACAGAGAACCCCAAGCAGGCTCTGCACTGTCAGCGTGGAGCCCGACGTGGGGCTCAGACCCACAAACCATGAGATTGTGACCTGAGCGGTGATCAAGGCTTAACTGACTGCGCCACCCAGGCGCCCCTTAATTATAACTTTAAGATATTTCAGTATCTTAAAACAATTTGGACGAGGACCTAAAACACTGTCTGAACATGTGCTGAATGACTGGAGAGTGTGAAGTCTGTGTTTCAATCCACCTTTTCAATATCACACCTTTGTCAGTATTATAACTTCAGAAAAACTTAAGTGATTTTGATTAAATGTTGGCATGCTAAAAAAGTTATCACTCCTGAAACCAATATTGCACCATATGTTAACTAAAAAAAAATTAAAGAAAAAGTTATTAAGAAACATCTTAGTTCATTTTGTGTTTGAGGGTGGGTTTTCTTTGGATTGCAGGTCTGAAAATGTCTTTATTCCACACCTACCTGTGACTGATTCTTTGGCTAGGTGTGAGAATATTTTTAGCCATTTTCCTTGGGAATTTTGAGGGCCTTCTTTTGAAAAAATCTTGTATGTTCTTGCGTCACTATGTCCCCAGATGCCAGTCCCCCAAAAGAGAACTGGAAAACACCCAAGCTACTCCGAGTAAAAGACTGGCAGAAACTGAGGCTAATTTCTATGTCTCGTGGTGCCCCTCATGCTCTCTTGAGTAATTGTTATATATCACTCTCTGTGGGGGAGCTCTGTTATTTCTGCGCCCTTTGGCTTCTTCACCTCCCCCAAGCCCTACCCCTCCCAGCTCTGGCCACCGTGCCTGTCATGACCCTTCTGGTTCTGCTCTACCTCATGTCTCTGACGTTCATTGTCCCTCCTTAACTTGTTCATTAAAAAAAAAAAAAAATTGCTAAATACAGATTTTTCAGGGAACGAATAGGATTTTTCCATCTCATCTTTCTGAGCCAAATGAGATGCTTCATAAATTGCCAGCAGCTTTCTACCTAGAATGCTCTGTGTCAGATTCTAATCTTTGCTCCAATCAGCCATGGTAGGACACTTGGCATTACACTGCTTTAAAATTTTTGCCAATGCAATAGGTGCGGAGTAATAGCTTGTTATTGTCTTAATTTGCGTTTCTCTAATTACTAACACAATTACATATCTCTTCATGTTAAAAAAAAATTTTTTCTTAAACGTTTATTTTTGAGAGACAGAGAGAGGCCGAGCACGAGTCGGGGAGGGGCAGAAAACGAGGGAGACAATAGAATCCATAACAGGCTCCGGGCTCTGAGCTGTCAGCACAGAGCCCGACATGGGGCTTGAACCCACGAACCGCGAGATCATGACCTGAGCCGAAGTCAGACTTTTAACTGCTGAGCCACCCAGTTGCCCCTAAATATCTGTTCATGTTTGATGATCTTTTCGCTTACCTCCTCCTATACATTTCCTGTCCATCCCTTTTAGCCTCTTTCCTCCGTTGAGGTTGTTGTCTTCATGTGGAATTTTAAACAAAATGGTCATTAAAAGCATTTTCAAAAGTTTTATATATGTAAGTGTTATAATTAAATTTATGACATAACTAGAACTTGATAAGATATCCATTGGCATGCCAAGAGAAGCCAGTAATTCCTACTGCTAATTGTTTTGGTTTTTATTCTTTGGAAGTGGGTGAAAATCTCCATGCAGAATGTTTTTTTCAGTATGAAAAATACTGAATACTACGGGCATCATATGAAGAATGATTTTCCCAAACAAAACCTAAGGTCCTACAAATCTCATCACAAAAAATGTGGCAGCAGAAGTGAGTGGAAAAATTAATATCGCTCTCATGTTTAAAATAGTAAATAGTATGTAGCACGAGTGAAAAAGAGGGTCGAGGAGCTGGGACAGATGGAAGGAGGGCAAGGAGGCCAGTGGAGGGCTGTGTGCGACCCTGGACCAGGGGCTGGGCCAGGAACAGGTGCAGCAAGTACATCATTGAGACAACTGGTGAATGTGAATGTGGACTGTATATTTGGTAATAGTGTTGTTTGCGTTTTAGATTTGCATAACTTGGTGATTATGTTGTGGCGTTAAAGTTCTTAGGAAACGTGTTGAAGGGTCACCTAATTCATCAGAAAGAATAATAATGCGTAAAAGTATATTTGTAGTGTGTGTGTATGTATGGCATAATTTAGCTCTTGTAATGATAAATACGTAGATGGATGGATGGATGGATGGATAGATAGATATGGATTTGTTTACCGAGGGCTAGCAAAATACAGCAAAACACCAATACCTGGTGAATCTTGGGTGAAGGGTATTTCTAGTTTATTTTACTATTCTTTCCAGTTCTCTGTAAGTTGAAAATTTTTGTTGTCAAGATAAAAAGCTCTCAAAAAAGGATTAAAATAAAAACAAAAGATAGTGTTCAGAACACAAACGGATTTAAGGTAAGATTACTTGATGAGGGCCTAACTATCAGAGTTAAAGCTACGAGTTGATAAGTTAGGGACGGATTAAGGTGGTTATTATCATTATGATTATTAACATTATTAAGAGACCATTTTGGTAGAAAGTATCGGAAATATTTTGTACTTTATTGAAAGAAGTCTGTTATTTTGCTGTATTTCCTGCTTTACTGTTATTAAGCCACTTATCCCTTGGTTCCCATGTTGAAATCCTTCTTAATCTGGTTCCCTCGCCACTGTAAAAATCAGCGAGATAACTGTTGATCAAAGCAACATGTTCTCCTGCAGCCTCACCTATCCCTCCAGCTTCCACAGCTGGGTGACAGTCTACCAAGGGATCCGGTCCCTGGTGTAACAAAGAAGCTCTTTGTACAACTTAGGGAATAGAATTTGAGCATGGTTTGTTTAATGGGACAGCACAGGCTATTATGAGGCTTAGACTGAATTTCTAATTCCTAGCAACAAATAGACTAGAATATGCTAAAGTTTGTTCTCAAATCTTGCATGTTTAGTTACATTAGCAATGAAATGAACAATACACTGTTACGTAGGACCAAGATGGGAAGGGTGACAACTACGTTGGGCAGGATTAGAAAGAGGATTGGAATATCTCAGCAAAGCAAATTGGATTTATTTTTAAGATTCCATCCGCTAAGAATAATGTATGCTGGGAAGCAGACTGACCCACAGGCTATTAATCAGATGCCTTCACATCCTCTGAGAGAGTCTGACCTTGATAAGAATCCAGAACGACCTTGACAAATCAGAGGTACCAGAAACCGAAACAAACCCAGCAGAGGGAAGGCTTCCTGGAAAACTACTTATTGAATAAATTAAAATGAGAAAATGATTACAGAAGAACAAAACCCTACCAAAGGGCGAACGATAAGCATATAAATGCCAGCCATATAAAACTGGTTTTAAAATCTGAGTGTCTATGAACACAAAAAATAACATGTGTGCACCACAAAAGAACATTGCATTAGCAATTACCAAAACTCACTTGGAGTCCTACATTCTGTCCAGGTGAAGAACAGGGACGATGTGGCAGGACGTACAGGAAGAAGATTTGGCCAGGCCTAAACCCGGAGAACTTGGTCTTGACCGGTTAATAATAACAACATTGTTTTGAATATTTCAGGTTTATCAAGCTCCGGGTTTATGGACGTCTCCAATCACGGTAGCTTACAAGAACAACTTTATCTTAAAACGGGCATTAATACGCGTCGCTACCAGGTGGGGGAAAAATTGTAGCATCAGCCCATAGCAAAAGAAAAAGCTAGCGAACGATGAACTCTCCCTGCCCCTCCCACCGCAGCCCACCCCCAGCCCTGGTGAGCCCAAACACAAATATGTCTTGCTTGCTCCTGCCAAAGAAAATCATACGGGTCTTCTTTTTAGGCCTGCGTTGCCAGAGAGCCTGTGAGCAATATAGAAAAAGCGCACTTGCTCCCACGGAATTTGGTTGTTTATACTTCATAATGATAGGCTTGGAAAGTGACCTGGAAAGAGGAGGCTGCTTGCGTTCACTCCGCTGTGAAGGGCCACACTTTGTTCTCCGAGAGGCACTCTGACCAGATCAACGGAGTGTATCTCTGGTGACCTTTTCCACTTAACCATTGTTTCCTCTGGAAACAGTGACGCCCAGGTGCCTCCGGGCCGCGGCCATGGCCGCGATGCCCGGTCGCACAGAAAAGCCTGGGGGCCCTGCCGTCACCGCGTTATTGAATTAGTGACGAAACACATCAGCCTTGGCAAACACAACCTGGCAAGAAGCGTTTTAGAACAAATGCTGCCGCTTTCACCTGAGCCGCTGAAACGCACTAGGAGGCGCGAGGTGAAAGCTGGGCCGTTTCTGCCAACTCTGAAGAGGCGGCCGCCGAAGCCCGCGGGAGCCACATGCGCAAATCTCACAGAAACGACAGCCAGAGGGGCTCGACCCCCTTTACAGGCACGTGGGGTTAGAATTGTTCGGTTAGAATTTTGACTTACTCGTCAAAATGAACAAATAATGTGATGAGGTCTGAGTAATACCTGGTGTGGTACATGTTTGAGAATCCGACTGCCTGATGTGAGAATTGGTTGAAATGGCCAAATGGGAAAAATGGTTGAAAAACAACCCCCCCCCCCCCCCCCCCCCCCGCCCCAGACAAAAACGCCTGGATGTCGTAGATACCCAGTTAAAGGCCCACCAGTGACAGCATACACAGCTTGGGAAGATAAAGCATGTGATCTTGAGGAATCCTGGACGGGGGCTTCATTTTTTCCCGTTAGGATGATAATCAAGAATGGCGATTCTTTTCCCACGCCTACCCAAGTCAGAATTCATTTCCTTTGTCCTCAAAAGAAAGACTCGCAGGTCCTAGTTGCCGGTGAGTTGGCTTAAACTGGTAACGAGCAAGAATAGTCTTGGACAATTTGTACATCGAAGGAAGAAGATTAATTTTGTAAACAGTCCTTGTGGGTTTAAATTAGCACAAAAATCATTTCACAGCTAACTTACTGTGGGCATGAGGGTGGATAAAGAAAACTCTTCTGAGAGCTGATACTAAACTACGTCTTGAAGGATAAGGAGGAGGACTTAATGAAGGAACGACATAACCAAGTCTATAAACCAAGGGAATACCATGAGCCAAGTCCAAGATACGTGAGGGGGTTGGTGGCTGTCCTTTCATAAATTAGGTGACATGAATGGATCCCCTGATTTTCTGACAGGATTTTTATGTGGATCAAGTAAGGTAATATATGAAAAGGTTTTCAACTCAGCAATTATAAACAAACTCAGGTTATTGTTCAATTTTTGGTAACATGAGAAATAGTTTTATCACGGTTATCTGTTAGGATTAGGATTGGCTGAATATACGTGCAAACCCAAATTACAGTGCTTAAACAAGACCATGCCGAAGTGAGAGACAAAAAGTTCAAGGCTAGTAGAAAGCTGGCCCCAGGGTCCCTGTTCTGCCATCTTTTGAAAGCGGCTTCTATCCTTAAGGCATAGTCACAGTCTAGAATGGCTGCTTGTACCGCAGACATCATGTACATGTTCCAGGCAAGAAAAAGCAAAGGAGTGCAAGGGGGCACATTTTCCACTTGAGTTGGCCTCCTTTTTTTTCTTTTTTAAAATCAAGATATAATCGACCTATCATATTATGAGTTGGCCTCTTGTAAAGAACCTTTCCGTAACTCCAGTATTTCTACTGATATCTCGTTGCCCATTCCCAGTTACAAGTGAGGTTCAAAAGTGCCGTCTTTGAGCTGGACACACGTAGCCCTAGATAAATCAGTGTTCTATTATTGAAGAAGAAATGGGGAACGATTGTGTGTAGGCAGCAAGCTCCCTCTGTCTGCCAGGTATCAGCCAGGGGTCATCAGTCATGTTTTGTGTCAGAGTGGCCCTTTTAGGAAAGAGTCACCTTTTTCTTCAAGTATACAACTGGACTTTGAAAGCGACACCACTCACAGACAGGGCTTTAGGGCAGCCCAATGACGGAGAGACCGTGCACGTTGTGCGGTTACACTCTCCTTGTGCTCTTATTTATTTAAACTCTGTCTGTCCTCCGGGATTATAAACTTCAGGAGAGCGGGGATCGTTTGTTTTGTCTTCACCCTATATCCATTGCTTAGCACAGCACCTGGTGTGTAGAGGCAGATATGATGAATGAACAAATGAATGAATGAGCCGGCGGGGGAAGTCACAGGTGAATTGTATCTTCCTCCAAGGCCATCCCTCGATTCAATCCAACAAGCATTCCTTTATCCTGTACTACATGCCAAGAACCTCATCCGGTGTTAGATTACTAAATTACAGCTCACATTCTGGGTGGGAGAAAATACGAGTGAATAAGTAGTTATGTTACAATGTGATTTGCCTTTCAGTACGACTGTATCCAGGCAGTCATGGGAGACGAGAAAATGGCTAGTCCCTGAGCTGCATGAAGGGGCTGTACTGAAGCTGGGCCAAAAGGATAAAGAGGGGCTTGCTAGTCCGGGAAATCAGGGATAGGATTTCCAGGGCAGCACAGAGACAGGAAAGCAAATTTGCAGTTTGGGGAACCCAAGGAGTTGAATGTAGCTGAAGCGCAGGCTGGGGCAGGCACAAGAAGAGATGAGACTGAAAAGGTAGACGTGTGATAGTTTGTGAAATACCTTGTTCTCCTCATTAAGGACCTTGGAGTTTGTCCTTCAGGAAATGGGAAACCACCATAGGGTGTTTGAAAAGAACAAAGAGGTGATCATGTTTGTATTTTAGGAAGATAGCTTTCGAACACATTGATGTAGGCAGTATATTTTAATGGAAGTGTATTTTCATAGGGTTTTATGTTCTGATTTCTTTTATTGCCTATTTTTATGAGATATTTGGTGAGCCCCTTCTTTATGTAAGGTATTATATTAGGTGCCAAAGGAAGTGCCAACAAAACGAAGGACCCATAAATCATTAGATATGCCAGTATTTATGTTCCACTAGAAAGAAGAAAAAACTTGCCGATGACATTGTCACAGTGTTCTTTTCTACCTTAGCATTTTTGTCATTTGTTGAGAGAGCTCTTTTAAAGGCGATTATTTACATTTCATCCTCTACTACTGCACATACAAATAAAGAAAGTGAAAGTAGTTAAATTATTCCTAAAAATTTTTTATATTCAGGGTTCAACTTTTCTGAATGATATTTAGATCAGGGACATTGGTATTCATGCTCCCCCCCCCCCCAACACACACCATCATCATCTACTTGACAATTTTCAAAGTTTGGCCTGTATCTGAATCAGAAAAATGGTAATAGAGGCATAGACCACGTTCCATTTCAACAAGCCTGGGCTTCTTGTATTCTGTGTTGGTATTCCAGAACATTCTAAGACCCTCAAAGTTTAAGAAGCCCTGCACTATGGCATCAGGAGAGTGAGTGTGTAAGGAGTACTTCTTAAAGTGAGTGTACCACTTGTGTTTTCTGTATTTTCTTACATTTGGTGAGTTACGACGACGACGTATACACAGGACAAGGGTATCACAGTTGCTACCAGGCTGAGAAATACATTGTTTCCTGGGCTGTTAAATTGCAGACAGTGTGCATCTTAGAATCATCAAGCGATGATATTTTCAAAAGTATGGGAGTTTTACAAAGTATGCAAGGAATACATTAAAGGTAATGATTACTTGATGTCTATAATAAGGGACTGATTAAATAGATATGGTACTTCTACATGGAAGATGTTCTATTAAAATTATTTAAAAATAACTATGTAGAATGATATTTAAAAAAATTTTTTAGCATTTAATTATTTTTGAGAGACAGAGACAGAGCATGCACAGGGGAGGGGAAGAGAGAGAGGGAGACACAGAATCCGAAGCAGGCTCCTGGCTCTGAGCTGTCAGCACAGAGCCTGATGCGTGGTTTGAACTCATGAGAGACCATGACCTGAGCTGCAGTCGGATGCTCAACCAACTGAGTCACCCAGACACCCCATGGAATGATATTTTTAAAAGTGTGTTCTGTGAGTAGCTATTCAAAAAGGGCACCACAAGCAAAAAAAAAAGAGAGAGAAATCCTGAAAATCATGTCCCTTTCTTAGGCTTTTACAGTGCATTTGAGCATTGAAAACTCTGAGAAGGCAAGGAGTCTTGAACCTAGAACTTTCTTATTTATGGCATAAAATATGTTCACGTTTTATTTATTTATTTGTCTGTTTATCTGTCTAGATATCTATTTATTTATTTTACTAATCTCTACATCCAACATGGGGCTCGAACTCACAACCCCCAGATTACATGCTCTTCTGACGGAGCCAGCCAGACACCCCTCATGTTATATTTAAATAAACAGCAACAACAATGAGAAAGTCGGGGCCTACTTTATGAGACTTTTCAAGTTCACATGAGACTAAAAAGTGTTGGTCATAAAGTACAGTAAGAGAGAGGGCCAGAATGAATGTAGGCATTATGGACAATTTTTAGTTGGTCTTTTTCAAGGTCAGATATTTATGGAATAGAGTTTTTTAAACACATGAGTCAGACACATTTGCCTGTGGTTTGATGTAAAGGTCAAGTAGAGAATTCACTAAATTTTATCTCAAAATTTGTTCAGCCATTGAGGAGAAATAACCGTAAGTGAACAGTCTACAGCTCATTCCATGTATGCAGTCAGGAGTACGTGTTACTACTTAGGTCGTCTCGGGCAATTGCTTAAACGTCACAAGCTTCATCTTTGACATCAAAATGGTTATGATGATAACAGTCCTAGGGGCTGTTGTAACAGAGCACCACAAACTGGTTGGCTTTACACCACAGAAATTTCCTGTCTCAGAGTGGTGGAGGCTAGAAGTCCAAATCTAAGGGTGAGTAGAGCCATGCTCTCTGAAGGCCCTAGAGAAAGATCCTTCCTTCCCTCTACCTAGCCCCTGGCGGTTGCCAGAAATCTCTGGTGTCCCTTCGCTTCTGACAGTATCATTCCAACCTCTTCTTCCACCTTCCCATAATCATCTTCCCTCTGTGTATCTGTGTCCAAATTTCTCTTTTCTTAGAAGGCTGCCAGTCATTGGAGTAGGGCCCGCCCTAATTCATTATGACCTCATCTTAACTTGACCACACCTGCAAAGGCCCTGTTTTTAAAGAAGGTCACATTCTCAGGTTTAGGGGCTTAGGACATCAATATATCTTTTGGGAGACCCAGTTCAACCCGTAACGGTTATGATGTTATAATTGCCATTCTTTTTGGGGAAAAAGTTGTCAGTCTCTATTCACGGTTGGGTCTGCAAAGAACTGAAGTATGGCCAATTAGTCTACCGAAAGGAATTGATAAATGAATGAATCCCCAGGAAATTGGTGGGAAACATCAAGCAAAATGTTTACTTGGATGCTTTTTTCCTTTACTGATTTGCCTAGAAATTTCCTCTATTGGATTTAGAGTGAATGTACCATTGTCAAACGGAAGCAACAGTAACAAAAAGGAATATATCTGATATGTCAAAAATATCCTACCAAATCTCTTCCAGATTGATTGCTTTTTCCAGAAGACTCTTCCCAAGTAATCTCGTCCAAACCCATACTTACACTTCAAAGTTCATCTCCAACTCCCCGCCCCCGCGCCTGGGCAGTAGGCAATCTGATGCTCAGGCAGGCAGATTTCTGAGATTGATCAGGCTGCTGAGTTCTCCCTACCCGTCAGTTTTTGAGAGGAAACATGCGTGAGTTCATTGTGTTTCCAAATACAGGCGTTGCTTCTTTATTCAGACTCTTCGAAGATATTATACTATCCTCTGGTTATAGGTCAAGTGGTTTTAGCGGTTTCAGGCCTCCCGTAATCTAAAGTTGTTATCACAGCTTTCAAAGGTGCTTAAAGTTGCAGAGAATTATTAGGCACACAGAAAACAACTTTTTATTTATTCATTTTGTTCTGTGTTTTAGTGTATTGGAAATCATTTCTAATTTCAAAGCACGGTGTAATCATAGTCCATGTAATTCATTTAGCAGATTACCGTGTACCAGGCACCATGCCCCCAGTTTTATAAATATTAAATCCGTTCCTCATAGTAGACCTTGCCAAGTAGGAATTATTTTTACTTGACAGATGAGAAGGCAGACTTTGAAAAATCATGACTTTCAAGGTCAGAGAATCACGTAATCTTTCTACTATACTAAGTTTCTTAGTTAAGCACTGTCTTAATCGGTTGCCTATACATGTAGAGACTCCTGTTGGTCCTGTTTCAATCAGATTACTGAAAGTCAACTTAAAAAAGCAATGGTGGCATTCCCAAGGTGTTTTTTGTTTGCTTGTTTCTTTGGTTTTGCCATTTGTTTTGGCTAAATTGTTTCGATCATGCTCATTATAGGGTCTGCACCTTAGAATAAAGGTATTCTCTTTTGTATTGCTTTGGAGTATTGCACATAGAACTGTGGAAAAAGGAAGCATTATCAGAATTCAGACTCTAGATTATTTTACTGGCAACAGTCGTCACTTAAAAATCAAACTACAGAATTGCTCCTGACGCGAATGAAACAGCTTCTGTTGCCAGCTGTTCTCTGCACTGAGTCGAAGGCCACTGTGAAGAAGGAATAAGAATGGTTTTGATTTTCTCTCAGATGCAATGACCTAGCTCACTTAAGATTTCCTCTCTGTGCTACCCAACATCTTCACCTAAAACTCCTGCAAAGTGAAATAGCCCAGGTCACCACAGGGAGCCTTTCTGCAGTTAATTAAACAAGCTAGGCTGAAAGCGTTGAAAGCCCATGGCTGAACAAGCCAAACAAGAATTTTACTCGAGCAAATCAAAGTGGGGCAGCAAGACTCAGTCAGCAATATTTTAACCAGTGATACCGCATCAAGCGTGGACTCAAATTCTTTTAAGTCCGTTGCCACCTCAATGCATTTAATTAACAACAAACAATTCTTCAGAACCAGGGTGATTTTCCCTACAGTTTTTCTTTATATTCACACCTTAGTGGACCTATTTTTTTCTTCAAGAGTGGCCCATCATGTATACTCACCAGGCTGAGGTATGTGCCTTTATTGACCATTTATACCTGTTTTTCAGGTTACACCAGTCTATGATTAACGTAAATCCATGTGTCTGCATGTCATGGAAATCTTTCTTGAGTTTTCTTGTGAATAGTTTCTTTTTCTTGCCCTGTACCTTATTCATATATAAGTCGTCGTGTCTTCATTCTAAACGAAAGAAGCTGATCGTGTCAGCTGGTATTAGCAAATTTATCGACACGAGTGATTCAGCATATTTGAAATTACGGCTCTCTTGCAAAATCAGGGCTGTTAGCATGTACTGTTTCCCCCCTTTTCTTCTAACTTGCATCGTTAGTGGGGAGAACAGGAAAGATAAGGGACGAATGAACTCACGCTAGTATATCGAACAAATACATTTCTGAGTTCTGTGATGTGCCAGGCACCATCATCGGGTGAAATAACATTAAAATGAGCATCAGAAGACAGAATTACCGTAAAATGTATCCCTAATTATATGATCATCAGCAAATCACCAACTGCATTTCTCCGTTCCCTTATTTGTAGGTTGGGAATGCTTTGGGCCCTTGCCCACTGACAAATTGTTATGAGGATCAAATGAACCTTTTTATTTGCTAGTATAAAGGACAGTGAGATGGAATTCAGCTTGCTTCCCTTCTCCACTGCTAACACCACCGCCCCTGCCCCCATCACCATGGTTGTCACCCTCATCGCCATCATCGTTATTGCTGTGGTCTTAGTCTAGTTCTCCAGAAACAGACAAAAAGCAGGGGATTTACTGGAGGCGGTTTACTGGGGAGTGCCCTTACTTAAAATACCTGGGAGGGAGTGTGAGAAGGAAACTTGGACAAAGAGAGAAGGTGCACACTGGTAAAGTTTCTGCAGAGGCCACAGGAAGCTATGGTGCTGAGATAACCCTTTCCAGTTGTCCCAAGTGACGTCAAGGAGGTTGGGCCTTTGTACCCCTCTATCTACTCATTACATGCAGGCTGCCTACATGGAGGCCGTATAACGTCAGGTGAAGCCAGTTTTGAAGAGAGATGCAGTTGTCAGCCCTCAACAGTACACACTCCTGGGGTCTGGGTGAACGAGTGTGCCTCGGGCCTGAAAAGACGATAGGAGGGAGTGCTGCACCCGCTAAAATCATCACCACCACCGTCATCACCATCATCGTCTGGGGCTTGAAACGGCCTTCCAGGAGTCCTTGGGGACACAGTCATTTCATTTCTCTTCTCCAACACAACAAAGAAGGAAAAGATAGAGTTGCCCTGATAGGTAAGCATCAAATTATAGCTGAACCCCAGGAGCATCTTAGGAAGGCAAGGAACTATGCTCTACCTGCAGTGATGGCAAGATCACATCCTACATGGCCCAAGAAGCAGACACATAGCATAGTACAGCAATTCCAAATCAAGTATCTCTTGTCTCCACATTGATCACTCTTCAATTTCCATTTCTTTCATTGAATGATAGTTCTCAGGTCGAGAGAGGGCCTTGCAGGTCAGTTGATGTAAGTGCTGCCCTGGGGTTGAGTTCTCCTTAGCGACCCTGACAAGCGCTATCCAGTCTTTACCAGGTGGATCAGCTCCAGCAATGAAGGCTCTACATTCCCAGGCAGCCTATTCTGTTGTCAGGGACTTGTCCTTATATTAGTGGAATCTGCTTTCTTCGTTGGTCCCATTGCTATGCTATGGGATAACAGAATAGATTTAATCTATCTTCCATATGTGCCATACACATTTTCTCCTTAAACTAAGTGTGCTTAATTCCCAAAACTTGTTCTTAATCTGTAATAGTTTAAAAGTGTATACCTGGCCTCTATCCTTTGAATATCTTCTTTTTTTTTGTTTTAAACTGTGAAGATTGCTCCAAGTTTTCTCTAACTCATGAAAAAAAGGATGCGACGATCTTCATTCTTGCTACTGGGTCTCTATTCATGTGTGAACAGTATGAGATGGTTGCTAAATAAAGCTCTGTTTTAAAGCCATTTGTCTCTCAGTCTTGTCCTAATGCAGCTAGCCATTTTTTGAATGCTACTGTAGGACTTTGCATAGATATGAGTAAAACTTAATTTTGTCTTTCATTCCAACTATTGAAATCTTGGTGGATTCTAATTTTGTTTGAATTTCTTTTCAGTATTATTAGAGTATGCACATAAACACACATACATGCACACAAATAAATAAAAATATTAGACGGAACAACATGGAAAATTTAGGGAAGGGGAGAATGAGAGATAGAGAGAAAAGGTAATTGCTATCCTATTCCCATTCTACCCACTAGACACACAGATACACAAATCAGGAGATGACTTTGAAAGGTTAGATGGAGCAGATTGAACATCCTACTTATCAAAAGATAGAGGAGTAGGTTTTCTTTAAGTTTTGCACCCAATTTCTGTCACATAGTCATTATATATAAAATGTTAACACCTACTCTATCCTTAGGCACTGGAATAAAACATCCGTGAAAAAATTATTTCATAAAACATGTCCCAAGATATTTTTTCACTGATTATTAATTCCAAATATCTGCTTTATACAATCAATCCATACTTCCTAATTTCTCCACCCAATTTCTTGAGTGGTACCAAAGATGTATTGCTAAGTAAATCAAAATAAATAATAAGCTTTTCAGATTTAAATCTTCAGTTGCAGTGACTATACTGAATTGGACTGGACAGAAGAGGGGAAGTATAACTAACACTAATGCATTCTATATCTTTGAATTCAACGATTTCCACCATAATTTCCCCAAGGGTTCCAGTCCTCATGTATGACATAATTTGAAGAAACACAATGGTGATTGCGTGTCATTTTATTATATATTCATAATGACAGTTTTTTAAATCAAGTATTCTTTTTACTTTTTTTCTTATTTGAGAGAGAGAGAGAATGAATGGGGAAGAGAACCATCATAGGGGGAAAGAGAGAGAGAGAGAGAGAGAGAGAGAGAGAGAGAGAGAGAGAGAATCTTAAGCAGGCTCCACACTCAGCATGGAACCCAACACAGGGCTCAATTCCACGACCCTGGGATCATGACTGAGCTGAAATCATGAGTCTGACACTCAAAGTACTGAACCACCCAGGCACCCCATATTCTTCTTACTTCTTTTTCTTCACATTTTTTCCTTATTTCCTTTTCCCTGGTTACTATTATTAACACAGGGGGAGAAAATTGAAAGGTGCTTAGAACAACAGTGAGAAAATTTACATTCTGGTTGGCCATTTAGATGCCTTCAGACCATAGTTTGAGGGTGAGCCGCTAAGCTGTTGGGAGTTTCCGAATTAACGAATCTGCAGGATAACCACATAGAGGCGGGAAATCCAGAACACATATGAAGGGCAGTAAGGTGAGAAAGCACATTGTGTTTTGAATGGCTCTTTGAATCACCCAATATCTGATTTTATTCTGCAAACAGAAAACAGTTATGGGAGGAAGCAGCTGAGCAAATACCATCATAAACATTGAAGAAGTAGGAGTGTATATTTAATGTGTTGGAAAGGGTCTCCTTTTGATCTCTGAAGTACAACTCAACAAAGGGAGTGGCTTCTGCAGTAAAGGCAAAGAAGCTGACTCCAAAAGATAAGGAAAAACTTCTCAGGATGGAACCTTGCTGGTACTAATGGTTCTTTTTTTGAGGCATAATTTGGATATCTCAGATTACCACTGTTTGTCAGAGTAGCATAGTTAATTATTTACCTTTCTCACCATTTGGCTCAGATTCTTTTCTTATCAAACTGCTGTGCCTGAACCCAAAACAAACAACCTCCCTAGAGCTGTAAGTGATCACGTCAAGCTGGGCTTGTGTGATAGTGGGGGAACATATTTCTGTTCTTTCTCTTACAATCTCTTTTGTTTCCAGTAACCATTCTGGTAGTGAGGAGGAGGGCTAATTTGGGCTGCTATGTTGGTATTTATGGTTTGCTCTGACTTAATTCTTTCTGGGCTTTTAAACTTGCACTTTAGACACCTTCCTACCTTTCAATCTATTCTAATTCCTGTGTTCATTAGAGTATTTCACATTTCACTAAAGAGAGAAGCCTGTTTCTCAACCCAAGGTTTTTCTGTTGTTTGGGTTTTAGATCATTACTCTAAAATAGACCAAGCATGATCGTCTAGAATTGGAATGATTGAATGATTAAAAATAATTAGACAGCATAGGTGATATTTGGAGCCTTTTTCTTCTTTTCTCCAAGACTCCTTCTAGGTGCATGTTGCTCTGGCCAAATGTGGCAGAAGCTGGTAGGTGGGGTGGTTTCGAGCAGATGCGGTTTCTGCAGCAACTTTCAGTCTAAATTTCATCTCAAAGGAAACTGCTAATCTTACCCTTGATATTAGATCTTCTTTTCTCCCTTCTTGTAGGGTCATAAAGACCTTACTTTAAAAAAAAAAAATTTTTTTTAACGCTTATTCATTTTTGAGACAGAGAGAGACAGAGCATGAATGGGGGAAGGTCAGAGAGAGAGGGAGACACAGAATCTGAAACAGGCTCCAGGCTCTGAGCTGTCAGCACAGAGCCGGACGCGGGGCTCGAACTCACGGACCGCGAGATCATGACCTGAGCTGAAGTCGGACGCCCAACCGATTGAGCCATCCAGGCGTCCCAAGACCTTACTTTTAAAGTCGTGTGCAGTTGTATCTTTTATTATGATGCCTGAAATCATTTTTGAAAACAAGGAAGATATAAAAGAAAAAAGGGTGGAGCTCAAACGTCCAGACCATAAACTGAGTTAGCAGCCCTTTTATTTGTTTGTTTGTTTGTTTATTTTGTCATTCCGTAAAGACTTATTAAGTATTTATCATGTCACAGGCATTAGGATGCGCGTTGGTCATGGGCTAGTAACCAAGATAGAGACCACAGATAGCTGATGGTCTAGACTAGAATGGAGGTCTCTTGACTCTCCAAGTTCTACTTTTCCCACTATACTCTGACATGTTATTGGTGCTTTAAAAACTGCAATCCCCGTTTGTCTCCTTAGGGCTGACCAGCACCAAAACTGTGAAGTTAGAAAGACCTCAATGTCCTCATCTTTAAATTGGAACTAATAATAGCATGTAACAGAGCTACACATTAAGTGAAGTACCTCCTACAAAGGGCTTAGCACAATATCTGGCACATACTAACTGTTCAATAAATGTTAAATATTATTAACACTATGGTTCGTGTTCTCTGGTTATAAATGTAGTCAATCTTTAAAAAAAATTTTAACGTTTATGTTTTGAGAGAGAGAGAGAGAGAGAGTGAACAGGGGAGGGGCAGAGAGAGAGGGAGACACAGAATCTGAAGCAGGATCCAGGCTCTGAGCTGTCAGCACAGGGCCCTACACGGGGCTTGAATTCATGAATGTGAGATCATGACCTGAACTGAAATCGGATGCTTAACTGACTGAGCCACCCGGGCGCCCCTAAATACAGTCAATCTTACAATTATTGTGACTTCATTTTCAAAATCTAAGTTGGAAGTCATTTCTGAACAAAATGAAATTCTTTATCATTAGTCATTAGTTAGAATTCAAGTGTAACGCTGAGGTTTAATAGTTTTTGAAACTTGCCTTTCATTCTTTTTCTTCTCATAATAGCAAATTTGTCATGTTTGATATTTATAAGAACTGGCCCGTCTGGCTGCTACAGAGTATTAAAGATACTTCTATATAAGCTGGAACAGTTTTCGGAATTACCTTTTCCTCATCTATGGTCTTAAGATAGCCAATTCCAAAGAACAAAGAATAAGTTATCCATGGGAAATGAAGTCATAATTTTATTTTTATCACCCCTGTCCGAGTAGAACTGCCTCTGCACATCATGTCCAAGTCATGCGGACACGTCTGGTTGGCACAGTTACAATACCAGAGCTGATAAGTAACTGATCAGCGTATCCACAGCATTCTTTTCATGGGGAGGTCACTGTCCCCTTTGTTCCTGAAAGTCCAACAAAGCTTAAGCATTCCAGAAACTGGTCATTCAAATTAATTAAATGACATCATGTACCCGGCTCCCGGGATTATTATCTTGTAATACTGTAGCTTCTGTGCTTTTAAGTTTGCCCAGCTGAATTCTCTCAAGTGTAAAAGGTCAAGCAATTAGCATTATTAAACCATATAATTAATACATACCTTAAACATACTTTTTGAGTGATACTTCACTACCACGTATGAAATACAAAAGGATTGTCAATGCTTAATACTTTGTGACTATGGAATATCATCTTATTGTTTCTCCATATGTAAAATGGGCATTGTAGCATCTAATTCGTCGGCTCTTTTGCAAGGATTTGCACAGGGCATTTAATTCAATTAATATTTAATTTGGGTGTTTAATTTCCAATGAATATTTAATACTAATTCTCAACTAATCTTCATCGCAATGAACCAAAAGCTAAAATGTAATACAATTCAAGCTATGATTGTGATGGAAAGAACTATTCTTAAATTTTGATTCAGAAGGCACCTGACGGTTTTGCATCCCATAAATAATGTCTGACTCCCTCAGTGGACTGGAAGGTCCGGGAGCAAGCAGCACAATTCCTGAAACATCACACACGCTCAACAGATAGCTCTAGAATTAATCAAGGGACAGTATCGATATAAATTATGGCATTAGAGACACCAATTACCAGATAATTCAGATGATAATAAAATTGCTAAACCCACTTTTACAATACGTGTTCCACAAATAAATAAACACAATGTATAAAATAAATATACCTATGAGACACTGATTAGCTTAACACATTATTTTACAGTGTACTTTCAGCACATATACGTTCCTACCATGCTTTTAGGAACAAAATATGCCCCTTTGCTCTTGAAAAGTTTGGATTCATGAAGTGAAGAAAAAATATGCACATATAATTCTCCATTCAGGTAGAATGGCTCAGTGCTAAATGTGTATATTTCTCTGCCAGATATATGCTTCCTAAAATGAGAACTTCTCTTTATTTTTCCAAAAGAGTGAATTTAAATGTTTCTAACTAAAATAATTCTAAGTTTGGGTCTTATACATTTTAATACCAAAATGACTTACTCATGGAGATTATGGAGTACCAGTATATGTTTGATTTGATTTGCACACAATAAAAATAATTTTTTGCTAGAACCTGTATTACTGTTTTTCAAAAAAATAGTAAAATAAAAAAGTAAAGATGTTCATAAATTATAAAGTAACCTAACATTAAAGTTATAAAATATATCAAAAAAGTGCTTCTAAAAGTAATTTTCAATAATTTTATGGAAAAAGATGGGATGGAATAAAGCATGTAGGGCGACTGTAAAAAATGTTGCTTGGTTAAGGAAAATAAGACAATATGGTAATTCCCATGGAGTTCAAAATTATATTGACTTGTTTAGTAGAAAAAGGAAGGAACTTATATCATTATATTTTCAGGTAAGCCATTCATGTTTTCCCCTGAGAATCTATACTATAATGGAAAAAAGAATTTATCAACAGAACACTAGAATATGCTTACAAATATAAAAATTCAAATGAAAATTTATATGAGCATTGCTCAAAAACAGTGATAAAAATGGAGGGATTTAAAATTTTGTTGTGTTTTTGCCAGTTCTGAAAAGAATTTTGTTTTTATAGCAGCAGCAGTATTCAGCAAATGGGGATTAAGTAATAGAGAAACACGTATGTCAGTTCTCCTCTACCCAGAAGCCAATATAATGGCATGGAAGTCAACTTTCAATCTTTGAAAACCTCCTTTGAAGTTGGGACACTTGGTTTCACAAGATGAGGAATTTCTGAAGAGACTCAACTCAGCCTTGAAGAATTTCCATTTGTAATCTATGATAGACTCAAAGGAAAATATGAGGCCTTTGGACATATCCATAGTTAAGTTCTCTCATAATGACAATCAAGTTTAATTCTGGGGATTCTAGGCAAGAAAAAACCAATAGCCTAGGTCTCCAGAATGATGCTGATAAAAAGATTGAGGCAAATATTTACCTACCTGGAACTCGGATCATGGATCTGTCTCATTTGTTAAAATGCATAATTATGGAGCATTTTACTAAAGTAGTTGGGAAGTTAATGTGTCAAAATCCACAGTGGTCCGATGAAACTAACTGAACAATGAGGCCCTTGTACATTTCCCCATTACAGTCCTCAGCATCTCCTTCTACAAGCAGATAGAAGTCAGTTTACAGAAAAGGCCATGTGGTATACAGAAAAAAAAAAAAAGAGAGATTGTGAGGGTAAATGTATCACAAAATTGTCTCATAAATTTATTAAAACAATTTAAATGATTATCATAATAAACAATATTTATTAAGTGCTTACTATGTGTGCATCACTAAGTGTTCTATAGAAGTCACTCATTTAATCTTTACACGAAACTATGAGATGAGCATAAAATCTGTCCCCATTTTACAGACCAGGTCATTGAGCCTCAGAGAGTTACATAACTTGCCAAGTTCACAGGACTAGTAGCCTTGATTCAAACCCAGGGAATCATGTCTTTGGTACCAAGAATCAAGCTCCTTTCATTCCAAGTTACTCATGGAACAAATCTGATTTTGAATTTTAATACCTAAAAGTACTAAAGTACATAAGAAAGTATGGGAGTAACTTGAGTTTTAAAAAGATGCATTTTTTTTTGCCTAAAACTGGCTCTGTGGTTTAAGGATAGCCACTCGAGATCTCTTGACTCTGATATATTCCATTTACAGAAATGTCCAAGACTTCTACTTCTAAAACCGTATGGTGGTTATGTTCACACAACACTTGGAATAACAATTATCTGCTGCCTTTTACTAATGGATATTTGGTTATGTGTTTATCTTACCTGCAAGGTTTTTTTTTTTAAAAAAAGAGATCTTACATTATTCATGTCATATTTTTGCCTATGCATAGGGCCTCACATTTTCATAGTAGTCTAGAAATTAATATTGAACTATTTTCTAATATCTAGGTATATTAGAATTAATATAGGTATATTAGGCATACTGGGGCCCAATATAGGTATATTAGCACTAATATAGTATGTATACAAAAACCAAAATTAATATAAAATCTAAGTAATCTTGATATCCAGAAATTGTTGAATTGACATGGATTTTTGGATTTTACCTAAAATGGAGTTTATTGACTATTTGTGCCTAGTGAAATGCAGGTCTCAACACAGATGAAGGCCAAAGTGTTTCCAGAAGTTCCAATGCCATTTACTTCTGGGCCAAGAACTGCAGGTGACCAGGGAACCTCAACCTGAAAAATGTTTTTGAAATTGTTAACTCTTAGGCTCTAGTGTTTTTACATTTTAGGAACAGGGAAGTTATTGGTTTCAAAGCTCTTGAAACACTTTTGTCCCCCTTAAACATTTCAAAACCTCAGAAGAAAAGCCAAGTATGGGAAAAGTTCTTCTACAATCTTTAATCGAATGCAGCTAGGTTGAAAGATGATATATGCTCATTATTTTGCTCAGATGTCTTTCATTCTAATTAAGTTGAGGTAGTATTCTTCTTTAGACTTATGGCCATAACCCCTAAGATAATTGTTAACATTCCTGCAGTCAGATCGCTCTTTACAAATAAGCCTTTGAGACATGTAGAGGTATTTCTTTTGAATAGCCTATAAATCTCTATGTAGTTAATCATCATAAAATTATTAAAATACAAAATTGTAAATATGAAAAGGATCTAAAGACAAATATTATCTAAGGGCACCTGGATGGCTCAGTCGGTTAAGTATCTGACTTCAGCTCTGGTCACGATCTTGCGGTCCATGAGTTTGAGCCCCGCGTCAGGCTCTGTACTGACAGCTCGGACCCTGAAGCCTGCTCTGGATTCTGTGTTTCCCTCTCTCTCTGCCCCTCCCCCACTCGTGCTCTGTCTCACTCTGTCTCTCAAAAATAAAGAAATACTTTAAAAAATTTTAAAAAGAGACAAATATTACCTAAATTATGACTACACAGACTATCCCCCAAAGGCATAGCTTCTTTAATTAAAAAAAAAAAAAAAAAAGCCCTGCATTGAAAAAAGGAAGGTTCTAGATTCCTTTGTGGTGCTGCTTGGGCAAGTCACCTGACCTCTTCCATTTGAAGGTTTTTGTGTGCGGAGATGGTCCCTAACAACTCTTCCATTGAGCCAAGTGTGTGAGTCTGTATTTATCGCTACTGAAATTCGACAACTTCCTTTATAATGTTTCCCAGTTGATGCTAATTCCAGTTGATGACACTTTTCTGAGGACTGTTATTTAAAATTTGCAAATGTTGGATGTAACTAGCACCCTCTCACATCTTCCCAACCTGTGGCACGCTGGACTGTGTATAGGGCCCATGTGAAACACACCCTGGTCTGGCTGGTCCCACTCACCCCATCAGCCTCAGCTGTCTGCCTGGCTTCCCAGCTGACGTCCCAGCCATGACTCGTGCCATTCCTCTGGTTATAAAGCCACAGCAATAGCCTCTGCTATTTCGTGTCCTCACCACAGGCTTCCCCTCTTTTCTCTTGGGGCTTGGGTCAGGCCGCCATATGTCTAGTAGGGTTGGCACCACAGCAATTCATCCCCCGGGTCTGGCCCAATGCAACTTATGAGCACTCTGGTTTCCCCAGAGGTTACCTAGGGGGTCACATAGAACCTGGGAGTGTGGGGGGATTAACGCTGACCAAGAGAGGGAGGAGCCAACAGAGCTGAGATGTAGTAATTCACTCCACACTACCTAAAAGCCACCCATATTTCCTTGGGAAGTTCTGGCTGGTTCAGTAATGTATCAACTTGTATTTGCTTTTCTTCTTTGCCTGACTCTCTTTCAGTTTTCCCTCACTCTTGGATCTCTGGACTGCACTTCCTTCTTTCTCCCATAAAGTATTAGCTTATCACATAAGTTCTGCCAGGCTCTGTCATCTAGGGAAACTGGTTAAGTCCTAGAAACTGTAACCATACAGATATTACTGTCCTCATCTTGACACAGAACTTCCTATCTTTAGTAGTTCATCATGAGGGTTTGAGAATCACCAGGAGGTGTCTCACATATGCTCACAAATATGTGTGCTTGACTTCCACCTGGCATCTGTTGATGTTGAGTTATATGACGTGTATTTGTCCTCCTAGCAGGTACCATTATCTTCCATGGGGCATCAATTGGACACTGAATCTTCAAGGACCAAATGCTATATGGTGTTATTTTCTAAGGGAGGAGAGAACATCTCTCTTCCTTCTATTGTTATTGTCTGTCTTTAAAGAGATTCCGGAAGAATGGGACTCATGCTTCATTATGAAAAAAAAAAAAAAAAAAAAAAGGAGCTTTTCAGAAGAGAACTGAGTCAGAAGACAAATTCAAATGGTAAATGCCCAGGATAACTCAGATACAGCCTTCTGAGTTTAAAAAAAAAATTTTTTTTTAAACATTTATTTATTTTTGAGACAGAGAGAGACAGAGCATGAACAGGGGAGGGGCAGAGAGAGAGGGAGACACAGAATCTGAAACAGGCTCCAGGCTCTGAGCAGTCAGCACAGAGCCCGACGCGGGTGTCGAACTCACAGACCGTGAGATCATGACCTGAGCCGAAGTCAGACGCTTAACCGACCGAGCCACCCAGGCGCCCCCAGCCTTCTGATTTAATCTTTGTCACTTGTCCAGGCAGAGAAAGAGGGCGTATACAAGATGAATAACATTCTGAGAATTTCCAAATGAGTCTCTTGACGAGGACTGAAGCAGATCCGGAAAAATCAGACTATTGTACCCAACATTCATGCCCTTAATGCAGTTCTGGGACTCTGACACAGGCCCCGGGAGTCAGGCAGGAGGGCCACAAGGGATCTCTTTGGTGATATTTACAAGATCCATGCATCCTATAGTCGCTATTCCAGAGAAAAAGCCATAGCACATTGTTTGTTCCCTAGGGAAGAAGCGTGGGGGGGAGGCGAGAAGAGCAGTGGAACATCTCATGCATTGTAGTGCCTCTTGTGCTTTTAATTTGTTGATAGTGCTGTCAGGATTTTTTTTTTTTTTTGGATGGGATTGTCTTCTGAGTCTTGTTCCATAAAGGGCATACTGATAAAGCTCTAAGATGCAAATTAAAAGCCATAGCACCATAAAATAAAAGCAGTTTGTACAGATTAAAATGTTGTGTGCTTTGAATCCGGGGAGGTGGAAAAAGAAATCTTAAGTTACTACCTAGGAGCGTTAGATATTTGGCTGGATCCAAGAAGGGCCCCCAGAGGGACAGAGTCCTCAAGGCAGGGAGCACTGACACCAGAAGAGAACTAAGAGGGCATCAGGGAGTGGAGTGGGGGAAGAAAGCATCATGTACTGTGTTTATTAGGTAGGCGATAAACTGGTGCTCACTCATCGTGAGTCATTTCCCGTGGAAGGACTGGAAAAGGTGGTGGGAGCAGCAAAGCTCCAAGCAGGGTTTCACGCCTTATAAGTGAGTGTGAGCACAACTGCTGACAGCCTGGGAGCCCAGGTATAGTTCACTAGTTGTGAAGCCCAGGAGGGAGGTTCTGGGCTGTTTAGCTTATTGGTAGAGTCAGGGTGTTTTATGGACAAACAGGGGGCCTTCTCATTTTGAGCATATCGCCTGGGTAAACAGATAAAAAGTAAAATCGTCCTGTAGTACAGAAATGCTCTGAGAAGAACAGACAGGCAGCTTCCCATGAATGGGCCAAACAGAATGCCAAAGTAGTAAGTACCTACTTATTTGTAGACCAGAAATATCTTTCATTCATGCTAGATTGAATCTGACTGGACTTTGGTGTGGTTCTTTTGTAAGCATCTCTTTTGTGTGGCCAACTGCTTGATTCAAAAGAATAGCAATGCTAGTATCTGCACGTCTGATCCCTGGCCCCTGCTATTAATTTCCTCTAAGTATGTCTGTAAGCTATCTGAGTGGTACAAAAACCCTTTTAATGCCATTCCAATCTTCTTTTCCATCAAATCCAACTAGGCAGGCGGAAAGAAAATGTGTTACTCTTGGAACAGAAATCAGAAATGGTCTCTGAGAAATATGAAGTCCTGGCCCCATTTTATGCACACCTTCATTTTGTTTCTCTTACATTCTCTTTGCGCACACACAGTCTTTCAAGATAATGAAGGGATCGGACACGTAGTACTTACGTGTGCATGTATTTATTCG
Source organism: Panthera pardus (assembly GCF_024362965.1). NCBI lineage: Eukaryota > Metazoa > Chordata > Mammalia > Carnivora > Felidae > Panthera > Panthera pardus. Next base: position 17,019,088 of record NW_026526688.1, read on the forward strand.
TTCAACCATTCATCAGACGTTTGCTGTGTGCTCTGTGTCGTCAGGCACTCGATACTAAGACCAGGTGGCAGGATCTGTTTTCTAAAGATGGCAACTCTCTTGCCAGGGAGACGGATCCATAAACTCTTATCATACGCATAGAAGCGCTAAGGAGATGCTCCTAACTCAGCCTGGGTGTGGACGTTAACAGAGAGGCCAGGGGGAAGGAAGCGTGAGGGGGTGAAGCTTGAATTTTCTTGGGGCAGGGGACACCTGAGCTATGTCTTGAAGAATAAGTGGATATTAGGTGGAGGGGGTCAGGAAGCGTACCAAGCAACATGAATGGTCCTTATTCCCCTGCTATGGAACTTGAATTTACCTTGTAGATGATACAAAGCACTAAAAACACTTGAAGTAAGTGAAGAATAATACAGTCAGAATTATATTTTAGACAGATTGTTTTAAGAAAACAAGGCGTTGAAGAAAGGGATACCAGGTAAGTTGTTGCAAAAGATAATGAGGGCCTAAATGGAGGCAAAGGTGGGAGACATTAGTGGAGGCAAGACATTTGAGATATTTGAGGAAAATGTAACAGTAAAGTCTATAGCACTTGCCCATGTATTGGAGGTGGGTGAGTTCATGGGCTGTATGTTTCACTGCCATTCTTTCCTTCTATACTCTTCTATATTGAAGATGTCAGAGCCCTGAAACCTACATTTTTCTCACTCTTTAGCCAGCAGGTTCTCATATTAGGTTCCTCCTACAAAAGGTACTCAAGGAAGATTAAGAAAACAGAAAACAAGGAAAAACTATTATTATCCCAGCAATGGTGAGTAGGAGCATGGGTTTTGGCAGGTGGCAGAATTCGGTTTTGCTAGTAGCTTCAGGGTAATTTCTTAAGGATCACCACTTTGGGTGCTATAGATTACTGAGATTTTGGTGGAAGTTCCTCAAAATTTCTGTAATTTATTTTCCTAATGGCCAGCAGCAGTTTTCTCTGACCTTTGCTTCGTTCGTGCTTCTAATTGATTCTGGAATTTACTAGTTCTCTGTATTAAATACTTTCCTGCTTAAAATATCTGTTTTACTGGCCAGACTCTGATGAAATCAAATGATACCCGAATTTCTGGCTTAGGTAGCCAGGTGGATGGTGAATTAGATTGTTTATCCATTAATTCACTCAGCATTCATTATTCATTGGATATCTACTATATGCCCAGGCATGGGTATAGGTAGCAGAGATACAGTTACTATTATCAAAATTATCAATGTTTCTGCTCCCCTAGAGCTTTAGAGGGAGAAGTAAAAGACCAAAAGAAACCAATAATTAAGTGAAGGCATTTCAACTTTTAGGAAGAAAATAGGAGGACCATATGAAAGATAATGTGTAAGTGGTGTATTGGCTAAGTTAGACTGAAGAGAGGAAAACTTCACCAAGGAGACATGTGAGCCTGCATGACCTAAATGGCCAAAAAGCACTAGTCATGCAAAAATGTATTTCTTGTATAAGGTGACAGCAAACTTTGTTAGCTCAAGGAAGAGAATGGAAGCTCATGTAGCTAGAGCATAGTGGACAACAAGGGAAATAACAGGAAATGTAGCCTGAGAGTTATTAGGACTCAGATCATGTAGGGGCTTCCAAACCATTGTGAAGCGTTGAAATAAGTCATTAAAATGTTTAAGCAAAGGAACAACCCAATCAGATTTGTGTTTTACAAATATCACTATAGGCTCTCGCTCGCTCTCTCTCTCTCTCTCTCTCTCTCTCAAAAATAAATAAACATTAAAACAAATTAAAAAAAAGGGGGGGGGGGCACCTGGGTGGCTCAGTTGGTTGAGCATCCGACTTCAGCTCAGGTCATGATCTCACAGTCCGTGAGTTCGAGCCCCACATCGGGCTCTGTGCTGACAGCTTAGAGCCTGAAGCCTGCTTTGGATTCTGTGTTTCCCTGTCTCTCTGCCCCTCCCCCACTCATGCTCTGTCTCTCTCTCTCTCTCTCTCTGTCAAAAATAAATAAACATTAAAAAAATGTTTTTTAATAAAAAAATAAAAATATCACTATAGAAACCAACTTGTCAAGGCAAATGTAGAGGATAGCAATGATGGCATAAACATTAAAAATATTAAGTCTAACATGCCTCTGGGCCATGTAACTGTCACACAATTGGGTAAATAAGTCTTCTGGGAAAGGTCTGGTATTGAATATGGAATTGGGGATCATCTACACATAGGTAACATTGGATATTCCAAGAGTATGTGAGGTAACACAGGGAGTATGTGTGAACAGCACAGAGCATCTGGTTAAAACAGACTCTGTGGAACCTATAAAGGTAACTGCAGGAAGAGCCCCCTACAAAAGAAATACATTAAGATATGAAGGGCATCTGGAGGATATGGGGTTAGAGCAGTGAAGAGAATTTCAGTAAGGGAAAGTCAAAGAGCAATTAAAACAAGGCTGATTGCCACGTAGTACTCCATTGTGTATATAAACCACAATTTCTTTATCCATTCATCAGTTGATGGACATTTAGGCTCTTTCCATAATTTGGCTATTGTTGAGAGTGCTGCTGTAAATATTGGGGTACAACGTGGATGGAACTGGAGAGTGTGATGCTAAGTGAAATAAGCCATACAGAGAAAGACAGATACCATATGGTTTCACTCTTATGTGGATCCTGAGAAACTTAACAGAAACCCATGGGGGAGGGGAAGGGAAAAAAAAAAAAAAGAGGTTAGAGTGGGAGAGAGCCAAAGCATAAGAGACTCTTAAAAACTGAGAACAAACTGAGGGTTGATGGGGGGTGGGGGATGGGTATTGAGGAGGGCACCTTTTGGGATGAGCACTGGGTGTTGTATGGAAACCAATTTGACAATAAATTTCATATATTGAAAAAAAAAAAAAAAAGGTTGAGATTGGGAACAAGGGAAAGATGTCCAGCCTCACTACTATTATTCCTTATTGTATTGGAGTTCCTAACCAGAGAAACAAGGCAAGAAAAAGAAATAACTGTTGTGCAGGTAGGAAAAGAAGAGATAAAACTGATTCTCTTCACACAGATGAGATAGGCTATGCAGAAAGTCTCAAAGAATGTGCAAAAAAGCTACCAGAACTAATAAATGAATTTGTAAAGATTGAAGGATATAAAGTAAATATACAAAAAGCAATCATAATTCTATATGCTAGCAGTAAACTATTAGAAACTAAAATGAATAAATAATAACGTTCACAATGGCACCCAAACCATAACATGCTAGGAATAAATCTAAGGAGATACATGTAAGATTTGCATGCTGATAACTGTAAATGATTAATGAAAGAAACTAAGAAGACCTAGATGAATAGAGACATATGTTCATGGATGAGAAAACCCAGTTATGTGAAGATGTCAGTTCTCTCCAAATAGATCATTAGATTCCATGCAATAAATCCCAATCGAATTCCATTTCAGTCCAAATCTCATCTCAGCAAGGTATTTTTAGATATTGATAAACTTATTCTAAATTTATATGAAAAATCAAAGGAAGTTGAATAGTCTACCCAATTTGGAAAAGAGAAGAACCAAAGTTGTGGGAGTCACACTATCTGATTTTAAGACTTAACTATAAAGCTATAGTGTTCAAGAATGGACATTCCAAGAGTATATGGCATAACACATTCCTAAAGGAAAGACGTGTAGATTAGTGGGAGAAACTAAAGGCTAAAAATATCCCACAACATCAGTCCAATTCAACCAAGGCGATTCAATGGAAAAAGGATAGTCTTTTAAATAAATGACCTGGAACCGTATGGATAAATTTGAACCTTGATAAATATCTTGAACCATATTAGCCTGAAATGGGTCATAGAATCAAATGTAAAACTTAAAACTATAAAGCTAAAAACAAAAAAATGCCAAAGAACCCAATTAAAAAATGGGCAAAAGACTTGAAGAGAAATTTCTCTAATGAAGATATACAAGTGGTCAACAAGCACATGAAAAGATGCTCTTATGGCTTGCCTCCCTCTCTGTTTTTATCTTATTTTGCCCTATACTGACACCAAAACTACACTATATGTTAACTAGCTTGAATTTAAAATAATAAAATAGGGGTGCCTGGGTGGCTCAGTTGGTTAAGTGTCCGACTTTGGCTCAGGTCATGATCTCACAGTCCATGAGTTCGAGCCCCGCGTTGGGTTCTGTGCTGACAGCTCAGAGCCTGGAGCCTGCTTCAGATTCTGTGCCTCCCTCTCTCTCTGCCCCTCCCCTGCTCATGCTCTGTCTCTCTCTGTCTCAAAAATAAATAAAAACATTAAAAAAAAAACTATTAATAAAAAAATGATAAAATTAAAACTTTGAAACATTTGTTGATTTAGTCATCTAAATGGGCTTGTTGGAGAACATTTTTTCTCGGAAGAAAAGATATAAGGGAATGAATGAAATTCATGTAGAATCATGGGAGATTTTATGTAGCTAAAGTAATTGATACTAACTGATGATACTGAAAAGTAAAACTAAACAATTCTATCCACTAAAGTTAAGTTTTTGTTCATTGCCAGTATGTTAAAGTTAGATTTATATCTTCAAAAAAAAAAAAGAAAAGAAAATTTGCTCAAAATCTTTAGTCAGTAAGGAAATGTAAAATAAAACCATGATGAAATAGCACCTCATACCTATTAGGCTGGTTATTATAATCATATAAACATAAATAACAGGGGTGCCTGGATGGCTCATTTGGTTAAGTGTCCAACTCTTGATCTTAGCTCGAGTCTTGATCTCAGGGTCATGAGTTCAAGCTCCACGTTGGGCCCCGCACTGGTTGTGGAGTTTACTTAAAAAAAAAAAAAAAAAAAAAAAGATAAGTAACACATTTTGGTAAGGGTGTGGAGCGTTCAGAATATTCACACATCGCTGATCAGATGTAAAGTGGTGAAGCCACTCTGGAGAATAGTTTGGTGATTCCCCAATAAATTAAACATGGTATTGGGGCACCTGGGTGGCTCAGTCAGTTGAGTGTCTGACATTGACTCAAGTCATGATCTCACTGTTTGTGAGTTCGAGCCCCATGTTGGGCTTTGTGCTGAGACCACAGAGCCTGCTTCAGATTCTGGGTCTCCCTCTCTCTCTCTCTGCCCCTCCCCTGATTGTGCTCTCTCTCTCTCTGTCTCAAAAATAAATAAACACTTAAAAAATTAAGAAAAAAATTAAACATAGTATTGCTATGTGACCTACCAATTCCACTCCTGTGTATATACTCAGAAGAACTGAGAACAGGTGGTCGGACAAACCTTGTACACAAATGCTCATAGCATTATTTACAGTAGCCCAAAGTGGAAACATGCCAAATATCTCTCAGTCGATGAATGGATGTACAAAATATGGTATATCTAGACATTAAAATATTCGTCATAAAAAAGAATGAGTTGCTGATACCTGCAGTGACACGAATGAACCTTGAAAACTAATGCTAAATGAAAGAAGCAAGACACAAAAGGCCACACACCGTGTGATGTTACAGAACACAGATTAGTGATGCCACAGGCAGGAGAGAGGGGAACAGGGGGAGCGACCGCTTGGTCCCGAAGGGATTTCCTTCTGGAGTGATGAAGATGTCTGGAACCAGATATGAGTGATGGTTGCACACTAATGTGTAAGTACTAAATGTCACCGAATTGTACCGTTTAACAGGGTAAAACAGTGCATTTTATATGATGCACATTTTACTGCCATAAAACAAACTTTAAAACTTCCAGAAGAAAACGAAGAAGAAATCTTTGTAACCTTGGGTCAGAGAAAACATTTCTTATATAGCACAGAAATCGTACAAGGCATAAATGGAAGAATTAATGCACTGGACTTAAAATCAAAAACTTCTGAGTTTTCAACTGCTGAGGAGATAAATGAAAAGGAAACCACAGACTGGGAGAAAATATTTGCAAAATATATATCCAAAAATAGATTCATATCCAGATTATATGAAAAGTTTTCTTGACTCAATAGTAATAAAACAAACAACTCATTAAAAAGTAGGCAAAAGCTTTGAACACACGCTTCACCAGAGAGATACAGATGGCAAATAAGAACATGATAAAATGCCAAATATTATTAGTTATTAGGGAAATGCAGATTAAAATCGCAATGAGATACTTGGACGCATGTGTTCAAATGGCTAACATTAAAGAAAAAAAAACAAAAAAACCTGACAATGGCAAATGCTGGCAAGGATATAGAGCCACAGAAACTCCCGTTCGTTACTAGTAGGAAAGCAAAAGGGTACAGCCATTTTGGAAGACATTTTGACGGTTTCTGATATAGTGAAACATAAACTTCATGTGATCCAAAAATCCTATTCCCTGGGTATTTATCTAAGAGAAATGAAAATCTGTGGCCACGCAAAAACCTACATATAAGTGTTTATAGGGGCTACAATGCAAAAAAAATCACAAATATCCATTAGCTGGAGAATGGTACATTCATACAATAGAATGCTACTCAGCAAGAAAAAAGAAAAACTGATGTATCTAAGAACAAGGACAAATATGAAATGGATTTTGCTAGTGAAAGCAGACAGACACAAAAGTCTACTGATTGCATGTTTTCGGGAGTGGGACATTCTAGAAAGGCAAAACTATAGGGACCGAAAGCAGATCAAGGGTTGCCAGGGGCTGGAATTGGGGGAGGACTTGATTATAAAGGGAGTGATGGAAATTTTCTGTATCTTTTTTTTTTAAGTTTATTTATTTGTTTTGAGAGAGACAAAGAGAGTGTGAGCAACGGAAGGGCAGAGAGAGAGAGAGAGGGAGAAACCAAAGCAGACTCTGCGTGCCATCAACGCAGAGCCCGACATGGGGCTTGAACCCATGAAATTGTGAGATCATGAACTGAGCCAAAATCAAGAGTTGGATGCTTAACTGACTGAGCCACCCAGGCGCCCCGGAAATTTTCCATATTTTGATGTGGTGGGAGTTATATGATTGCGTGCATTTTTCAAAATTCATATAACCATACACCTAAAGTGGGTGCATTGTACTGTATAATAAATTTTCCTTTTGTAAATCTGGTTATGAAAAATGATTGAGAATAGCAGTTGGTTGAGGCAAATGAAAGGGCATTGGCAATCCTATTGAGAGCAATTTCATTGGTAAAGCCTGAAGCAAGATTGAGATAATAGCATACATTTATCCAATGAGGTAGAAAGCAAGGCGTTCTTCAGAGAATGAGATGTGGGCCTCGGCTGAGTGCTACATTAATCAAGTTAAGCTGCCATGTGTCTTTTCCTCTAGGCTTGTAATTCAAAACCAGGGAAATTTTGGGGGGAGGCGGACAGAAGGAGGGCGTAATGATTTAGAATCTCCAGGGGGCATTTGCGTTTGAAAAATCTTATTTATGATATTTAATTTGGAGAAAGAAGCTTATTTGTCAAGTAAAAACTAGGGACAGTAGAGCTTGACAAAACCTCTTGGTTTAATGAGGATACCCAGAAAAAGAGGATGACTCACTGTGAGAATTCTTCAGGGTAGCCATAGAGGCAATGGAGATGAGATATTTTACGACCAAAGGGAGCACAGGCTAAACCAATTAGAGAAATTATGTCCCATAAACTTACACTCATCTTGTATTTAATAATAGATGCAATATTGATATTATTTTAATTTCCTTTACCACCTTGTGTTTGAGCCTTAACTAACCAGGAACAACTTGTTCTAAGATAAGAAAAAAAAAATCTAATTTTGTTTCTGCCTATTTCGTAAATGGTGAGGTAAGTCACTTTCTTTGGGTCTGGAAGAAATGATCTGATTTGGCGTCCCTTTGCAAACACTTTCGGTATCTTTTGGATTAATGCACCCAATTCTCACTCTGCCCCGTGTGGAGGTGACGGCTGAGCGGTGAAATGCTGGTGCCATAAATCCAGCTGGACACGTGAGTCATGGTGAGCAATTATAGCTCAGAATCCGCTCTTGCAGGATCTGGGGTCCCCGTGTTTGCAGCACCCAGACGCATCTCCTCCCTCTTCCCAACTGCAGCAAATCCAAGCCAGACTTCACAGGATGAGTAAGCGACACATGGCATGTGTGAAATTCCGCTCCACCCCGTTACCCTTCCCGGGGCCGCCGTAGTGACGATTATAGTAACCTCGGCTCCGTAAGGAATGTGACAACTTAAACCCCACAGACTACTTAGCAGCGCGTTATTCCAGAGCCATCAGTTGTGCCGTAGGGCCCTGGAGGTGACTGCACTGTGGGAGCCCACATCTGAAGATACTCGTCCATCAGGCAGTAATTGGCGTAATAGACAATGACTAAAATGTCTAGAACAAGTGATGTCTCTTACACAATGGAAAGGATTTTTCTACAACTCTTTTTGATGGCTGGTCTCCTCAAAGAACAGTTGACTCGCCTTTCATGTTAGAGCTAGCTGGCTCTTTGGCATTCTACAAGCTTCTCACATTTATGCTGAGATGCAGGGCTGGGCCGACCTATGCTCTGGGATCTGAACTATCCAGAAACTTAAGAATGCCGATGTGTCCACAAGTCATGCCTTGAGTTTAGGGCAATCCAGAGAGTTTGACGAACTGTAGAGACCCTTGGGAATTATGCTTTAAACTCTAGCTTCAGATACCCCCAAGTTATAGGGTACGGTGGAATGGAGACAGAGAAAACGGTATAGCTATGACCATTTGTTTTTTTCATAAAGGCCTAGGGTTCAGATAAAATTTAATGGTTCCTATGGTGATGCAGGTCTTCAAGGACATTCCAGGGAAGTCGTCTGTCATACGGGTGACAGTCAACCTGCGTTTAACCACAGATCCTCTAATATCATGGAATAAGAAAGGAAATGGAAGTGACTGCAGAGTAGGGCCTGGGTGTTTCTTAACCCTGTGAAATCCCGTTGTGACACACTGTCTCAAATTGTGCTTTGGCAATTTTTTTCTTACGTCAGTAACTTCGTGACTCTGTGAGTTTGAAACCAGGAAATCAATCTGTATGCAAAGGGAAATTCAAACAGATACAAATTTACGGGAAATAAACCTTATAAAAATTAGGAAAAATTGTCATGGAAATGAAGATTCTCATGGCTCGGAATCAAGCATATTCTTTTTCTAAGAACATTTCCTGACAAAGGGTTTAAGCTTTTCCTATCACTATTAAGTCTGCTGGGCACAGTTCCATGTTTCATTCCTACAAATCACATACCCTGAATATTTTCAAGTTGCTTGAGACCGTTGGATGCTCCCAGATGAACCAGAGGGGACTATCTACTGTGGCACTTTTACCACTGTGGCTTATTTATATCAAAGAAGCAAGTGATAGTGATGTATTTGTGTCATAGTGAGTTGACTCATACTGACTGGTCTGGAAAAGTTTCATTTTTATTCTTTTGGGTAATGCCCTTTAATCATGAGTGTGCTATCTGAACTGTCTCCTTAGTAAAATGGCCACTGTTGTTCCCTCTGTCACACTGATAAAGCAGGTTCTTCCTAAAAAGGTCCTGATAAGGTTCTTGCATCTTGGCACATGCTTGTTGTTTCTTTGCCATTCTCGTCAGCAGGCACGATACGAGGGGCCACAGGCCCCTCACTGAGGCCACTGTGAGTCTGAGTTGAAATTTTGCAAGACAGCCCGTTGTATTTGGAAGCAGTATTTTCCTTGAAGGAAAAGCCTTTCTTCATTATTTCTCTTCAGTGCCAAGTAAAGAATTCATGAATTCAAAGTGACATTCTGAATTGACTGCTCAGACCAGTTGGGTTGAATGGTCATTTACCACTCTCCCTCCCCTCCTCTTTCGTTTTTTTTCTTTTTTTTTTTCTTTTTTTTTTTTTTTTAAAGATCCTGGTAGCATTCCAATGAGACAAGTTAACTCCAATGCAAGGATAAATCCTCATTCACACACTCTGAAATTCTTCTCCTAACGAACCCTCTCCTGTCTCTGCAATTATTCTGTTAGATGCGATCTTTGACGCTTCACCTCTCATCGTAGAATAAGACAGTAGCCCAGCATGCCATGCTCTCACGGGGCAGGCCTGGGTCTTTGCCTATGAAGATGGGAAATTCGCAGCCCATTATGTCGAGTCCAGTGAATGTGTCGGAACTATAAAAGGCCTTATTCCATCCGCCCCTCTTCACAGGAGACTGAAAGAAGACAGGCAGGAATGTGATGGCCAAAACCACTTAATTTCTATTGAGGCTAAAAAAGAAATAAAGAGCAGATCTAGGATGCCAGAAAACAGAAAACAAGCTTATGGTTATTAAAATTACACGAACAGCTGGAGTAGAGAAGACGGTCTGTTTTCGGTGGCGTAAGGGTTTCTACAGTCCTTTTTGACCCACATCCACCCTGGCAAATACTGCCAACTGCATAAGCCTTCAAGTCTTCAAGACCGTGCAGATACTAATTCAGGCTTGGTCTCTGCTTTCTTATGAAATGACACTTGTTCACGGTGTAAGCGCAGAGCAGAAAAGAATATGATTAGAGAGGCCTGTGAGACCTTCCTCTTCACCCTGCCTCTCGGGCATGAGTCACCATTTCCTCTTAAAATATGGAGAAATACCAAACGTGGCTTTCATGTGGGTTGTACACTTGGTAATGACTGAGTTGGGAGAACCACACAGCTCCCTCGCCATCCACATGTCATGGGTTCTCACAGCAATCTTGAGTGAGGCAGAGATATTACAGGAAGTTTAACATTCTGCTCCATTGGCTTATCCCATATGTTGAGTCTCACATCTTCATGAAAAAAAGTTGCTAGAGGGAAAGAGGACAGTTTCTTCATGGTTGGCAGAAAAACTCAAGCAAATGACAGCGTGTAGCTCTTCGGTATCCTGGCTTCCCGGGCTTTAGAAAATGTTTTCTTCAACGATCTCTCTGTTCTTGTAGAGCAGAAAAAGGACTTTATGCCTTCGGTTCATGAGTGATTAAAAACCCGCCCCCTCTTTGAGAAACAGTAGTTGCCCTGGACAACCACCTGTGCTAAAAGCATTGAGCTCTGTACCTCATACATTTTGCAAGATGCTAGTCATATTGAGTGGGGCCAGGATATAGTTAGAGCACTTGTCAAAACTGTCCAGAGCCGAAAAGATGCACAACTTTTCTTCCATATTTTGCCCCTAACATGGCTATTGTTGAACTCAGAAAGCCTGTACATTCCCAGAAATTAAATAAAGAATATACCTTAAACTATCATAAAGATCATGATCTGGTATTTACAACTTTATTTACAAACTGATGTGTTTTTTTTTTTTTTAATTGACACCCCCGTGCAAGAACGTAGAGGAAAATTTTGAGTAACAGAGACCCTCCTATAATGCAGAGCCTGGCGCGTATCGAGAGATGATTACTAAATGAACAAACCCATTTGGTGTACTATAATTCAAAACTTTTAGTACATTTACTATAGTAGCAAAAGCCATATACTCAATGCTGCCACAGGCAACAGATTCCTGTAAGTATCCCCAGGGCACTTTTCAGAATTATAAATTCTCCCATTTCTCATATTCTGATATACCCTCTTATTTTTTATTTTATTTTTTTTTTATTAAAAGTAAAAAAAAAAATTGGGGTGCCTGGGTGGCTCAGTTGGTTAAGCGACTGACTTCAGCTCAGGTCATGATCTCGCGGTCCGTGAGTTCGAGCCTTGCGTCAGGCTCTGTGCTGACAGCTCAGAGCTGGGAGCCTGCTTCGGATTCTGGGTCTCCCCGTCTCTCTGTCCCTCCCCTGCTCGTGCTGTCTCTCTCTCTCTCTCAAACATAAATAAATGTTAAAAAAATTTTTTTTTAATTAAAAAAAATTTAAGTTTCTTTATTTTGAGAGAGACAGAGGCAGTGTGAGCAAGGGAGGGACAGAGAGAGAGAGAGAAAGATTCCCCAGCAGGCTTTGTAGAGACGCGGGGCTCAAGCTCATGAAACTGAGATTATGACCTGAGCTGAAACCAAGAGTCAGATGCTTAACCAACTGAGCCACCCAAGTGCGCCCTGATATACCCTCTTATAAAGGCATGGCCTCTAAGTTACTATTCACTACGTCCTATCACTCAGGCAGGCTGGAACAAAAAATAGGTTGAGAACTAGTGCTTTAGGCTTATTTCCATATGTCCACAGACCTCATTAACACCTTTTGGTCCCAAACTGATGTTTGCAGAGCTGGGTACTATTCTGTCTTTTTTGAGGATTATAGTCATTTTTCATAGATAAAAAGTGACCATAGTCGCCATATTCAAATCCAGCCAAAACCCAAACCAAACAAACAAAAACAAAAGTACATCTCTACCAAGCACCCCTGTATTTACAGGGACAATAAGGGCAAACATTTTAATTTGGGTCCGCTCTAGAAAACTCCGCTCAGCTAGTTGTTTCTGTGCTATGTCCCCAGGTTTTGATTTTGCTGTAGGTTTCCGGAGATTTCCTTGAATTCAGGGAGAACCTTGAGAAAGAAATGGATTTCCTCACCTGAGTTGCATTTCAGATTGAATTTTTAGGTTCTCGGGGCCTAACCTCTATGATACATTACTCTGCTCACCACTCTTTCAGGTTGTTCCATTCTGACTGCTTCTAAAATCCATCCCAAACCCTAAATGCAGAGGCAAATGGACTCAAATCCTGGGTGTCTGGGAAGAATCGGGAGCAGTCTCCTACCAGCACTTCATGTTCTGGTGGTTTTCCTTTTTTATTTGCATTAATACGAAAACAGTGCTTTAAATTATTCACCACCAAGCGAATTACCACTCCAGGAAGCTGTGATCTGTATGATCTCTTGTTCTCTAGCTACTCCCTACCCCTTCCCCCCTTCTCCCTGCTACAGGTCCTTAGCGATCATGAGGGTCCCCATGCTCTAAAGATAAGTGATGGGAGTAGACTGGTGGAAGCAAACTGAGAAAACTGAAGGAGAAGTATGAACACACGAGCCGTGGAACAGCTCCTGCTGTCAGTGCACGTGTGGTGACCCTGGGTCTGGCTTCCCATTTGAGTGTCATCCTGAACTTGAAGACCACAGGGAGGTAAATGACGCTTCACATATGCTTGGGGTTTTAGATAAACGATACCAGCCGTCACAACCATTCAGGGAGGCAGGTGTTAGAAGGCTAATTTTATGAGTGAATACGTTGAAGCTGAAAGACAGAAAATCACTTTTCCAAAGACTTGCAGGATGAAGTACCGATCCTTTCCCCAAATACATTAATGCAGAACCAGAAAATGTGTTACCCTAGTATTCTTTGAGTCACGATTTTGGCTTCTTTTACGTCACATACAGGATTCCTACCACACCCCAAATGTGTGCAGCACACGGGAGTGCAGTCCGAATGGCGACACTAGTCAGCCTCATAATCTTTCATTCTTGTTCTTGCAAAAGAGAAAGATAAGAGGGATACATTAAATGAGATATATCTCCTGTCCGCTTGTGGGGGAGAAATATGCAAGCCTCATTTTCTTGTGTGAGATAGAAAGCAAGCGTCAGGATTTCCTTCTCTGTACTATTTTTGTAAAATTTCTGAAACCGTCTTTTACCTATAGGCACATGGTATTATGGTGCCATCAGACAAGGAGTAGAAACATGGAGAATGTACCAGAAAAAAAAAAAATTCTTTTTTCAGGGAGCTGACACCTAGGAGCCCTGAGCAAGGTCTAAGAAGGAAAAGGAAGGAATTTTTTTTTTTTTTTTTTTTTTGTATTTTCTAAGATGAAGGCAAGGCTGTGGAGTCTGGTTTGTGTCTAGGGTTTTTTTTTCACGCTCTCACTGACTTCATTATTATTAATTGAGGCATAATTAGCATGGGTCTAGGACTGTTGGTAAATCTTTCAGTAAGCACCAAATAGGTGGAAAGAGAACTAGAGATCTATTATTGAGATGTTAGTATAGGATTCAACCATCTGCACTACTGAGACTCATTTCTGCATAAGAGTTTAAGAAAATAATCTCTGAAATAAAATACCCAGTACATAAATTAGCCATCACAATCTTTAAACAGGTGATTATACTAAAGAGCGTGACAAGCGTTTTTTTGGTTTTGTTTTATTCCAAACAGGAACGATCAGATGTGAGGAAGTTAAGAAGGGGAGAGTTAAGGAAGAGCGTAGAAACCTGAGCTGAGCACTAGTTGGTCAGCAAGGATGTTGGGGGCATAGAGGACGTTCCAGGTAGAGACAAATGTATAGGGAATATGAAAAATATTAGTGGTAACGGTTTTTGTTTTGAAGTTTAGCTGTAAAATGCAATGGCTCCCTTTTAATTTGGAATCTCTTTAATTATATAAGGCCACTGAAGTAGACATATTGAAATTTCTTTGCCTCATCTTCTTTGGGGGAGGGGGGGGGTCTGTGCCCTCCCTGCCCCCCCCCCCCCCAAGCATCTTGCTGTAACGGCTAAGATGCTCATACACTGTGAGCCTGAACCTCTGTCTACAGCCAACTGTTTCTGGAAACGGCAGCTGTTCCAAGCTAGGCCTTGCTGCTGTAATTTACGTCTGAGGTACTAATTTGGCATTGAGACGTTTTATTTTTCTTGTCGCTCGAGGTAAACTATGGTCGATTGCTAAGAGACGACAAGGCACTGCCGTTTGCGCAACACATCGCTATGTTTCAGTAGAATAAAGCGGGTCGACGGTGAATCTAAATTTGGAGCTCGAAGACTGTATTCCCAAACAGATCATCTTGAGGAGAGGGATGTACAGCTAGAAATTCGTGTGGTGGCTGCAGAAATCCCACACCCTCAGAAAGAGAAATGAAGAAGCTGCTTAGAGAGAAAGAGAGAAAGAAATTGCTAGTGTCTGAATCCAAACTTGTCCTTGGTGCCGTGAAACTCTCCCACAAGATTCAAATGTTTCCTACTAGTTTCTAACCATATGGCAGTGGGTTTCTCGTACTTAAAGTAGGAAGACACCATAAAGACTATAATCTCTATCTCTGCATACACATTTAGATGCTGATGGAACAAGGACCGTAGTCTAGTAGTTGATTACCTCTGCAAAAATCAAAAGGGATTATCCGTTTCGGCAAGAATTAGCACTTAGTTTTTCCTCACGATACGCTCTCACGTTCTCTGGAGGATTTTAGGAGATAATGCTGTTTTCAGACTAACAAGTACGGCGCCCCCTCTCTGAGGGCCTCACGAAGCGTTCTTTTAGGGACGTGTCAACGGTAACTTACCTTCAGCTACACAACCCAGGTGTGTGAGGCAGATAAAGCTTTTGCTTCGACACTTGGCGTGGCCACACACGTTCATCTCTCTGGGGGGCCAGCATTATGGTTGTCCCCATGTTTATGAAGTGCACCTCAGAAGAACACACGACATGGGGCGCCTGGGTGGCTCAGTCGGTTGAGCGTCCGACTTCGGCTCAGGTCACGATCTCGCGGTCCGTGAGTTCGAGCCCCGCGTCGGGCTCTGGGCTGATGGCTCAGAGCCTGGAGCCCGCTTCCGATTCTGTGTCTCCCTCTCTCTCTGCCCCTCCCCCGTTCATGCTCTGTCTCTCTCTGTCTCAAAAATAAATAAACGTTAAAAAAATAAAGAAGAACACACAACAAACATAAGCACTCTACACGGAGAGCACTAGATTTTATTCAGCACTTGAGATCCCTGGAGGGAAATGTCATTTCGTTAGGAGGCTTCTTGGCTGCTAATCAAGGGCTTTTCATTTCCTTAAGCACATTGATCTGGTAACAACCTTCCTTCTGAAAAACACACCATTGAGGAGAGCACTTTCTGAAAGCACACTCAGAGAGGTCTGCTTTTCTTTGGAAAAACGCTGAAAAATCATCAGGAATCAAAGCAGAATGGGAGCCAAAGTCTGCGCCCAAAGTCTGTTGAGATGTGAGTACTCACACTAAACCCTTCCCGGGTCTCAATGCCCAGGAAAGCTCTCCTTCACCACCACCGTCACCTGCTGAATCAGCACAACTTGCTGCTGTAATTGACATCGGACATACTAGTCCAGTGCAGCGTGAAGATGCCGTTTTCATTTAGTTCCTTGAAGTCAACCATGACTGATTGTCAAAAGACGATAAGGCACGGCCTTGGTTGTTGGGCTTGTGGAAAGAGTGGCTCTATTTTAATGAAAACTTTATCTCTGTGATTTTCAGCACACAGTCGGTACTCAATGTAAGCCAAATATAAATCTGCATTGTAGATTATAATACAATACCTCCACTCAAATTGAACAAGTATAAAATTCAAACAAACACTGGGATACGTGTCAATGCATTTCTTACATTCCTTTTGGTTTACTCTTTTAGTCCAAAGTCCAACTTAAATCATGCATCTTAACCAGGACGTTCCTACTGGAGAATGAGAAGCAGTGTTAGGAAGGAGAAAGGTCGTGGGTTTCAGGGCCAGGCAGGATTCTAATCCCATTTCCACACGCCTGTGTGACCATTGAGGTTTAGCTTCCTTCCAGGTAAAAATCCCAATAATACCGTCTGACTACGATTCAAAATTGTGGCCAGCGATAGATAGGATTATGAAATAATATGCCTAGGTTGCCCCTGGCTTGTAGAAGACACACGATGCAAGTCACTTCTTTCTTCCTCTCACCCCTCCCTTTTAGTCACTCCATTGTCTTGCCTTCAGCTAAAAGCTTTGTGAGATTTGTCAATCTCAGGATTTTCACGAGCGCCAAATCCCCTTTAGCCACGTTTTGTTAGCATCACAGATGAAAATACTCTTTTTTTTTTTTACTACCTATTTTCATACTTCATATTCTCACCCCCTCCCCCACATTCTCCCTTAGGTAGCCGAAATGAACATGCTATGGTCAAACCAGGTGCTTTGCATTCGTTGGGTGGTGTAGATGGCCATTTGACATATTTCCTTTTTACCAGATCCATAAATGGCCTTTGGGCTAAGGTTGCTGTAAACACTGAAACCAGTCTCTCAGGCAAGTCGGTGTTTCAAAGCGTGCCATAAGGAAGAGACGCAGAAAACATTTGAAAGAAGCCCACCTTGCCCACCATGTAATAACATCAAAATCTACTTTTAAACAAAAATCTGAACACATTTTTACCTAGAGAATTAATTGGCTTCAGGAATTTACTGCATGCAATAGCTGGAGAAAATCCAAAAAAGGTATAATAAAAAAATTCTCTTTCCTTGTGATAACTTTCTCTGTTTCTTACAACAAAAGCAAAAGAGGCTAAGAACATTAAGAGGAGTCTAAATATTTATTTACAACAGTCTCCAGTGGTGCCTTGAAAGTACTAATTATTGATTAGTTCCTCTAAAACCTTTAAAATGTTGTCATTATTGGGGTGGGGGGCACCTGGGTGGCTTAGTTGGTTAGGCTACCAACTTTTGATTTTGGCTCAGGCTCAGGTCATGATCTTGCAGTTCATGAGTTCGAGCCCTGCCTCAGGGTCTGTGCTGACAGCCGGGAGCCTCCTTGGGATTCTGTCTCTCTCCCTATCTGCCCTTCCCCCACTATTGCTCTCTCTCTCTCTCTCTCTCTCTCTCTCAAAATGAACAAATAAACTTTAAAAAAAATTGTTTAAAGTTTAAAAAATTTTTGTCATTATGGGGATTAACTTTGGTGAACCCAAAAGAACAGTGGAAAACAAAGTCTTCAGTCGAAAAAACTAAAGAAGTTAAATTCGTTCTGCAAATGGACTACGGCTTTCTTAGGGTTTCTTAAGGTGGGAAATAAACATCTTCAGTGGCCATTTTTTTTCACCACGGGGTAGCGGTCAGATCTTTCAACAGGGTACACCTCATCCTCTAATGCTCTGTCCATGCTTGCCTCTCTCTTCTCACCTCTTAATCCACCCCCCTCGTGCTTCCCAGGCTCTGTGCAATGCCTCAACCTGCTGGACTATTTTTTTTTTTTTAAGTTCATTTATTTATTTTTGACAGAGAGAGAGAGAGACAGAGCACGAGCAGGGGAGGCACAGAGAGAGAGGGAGACACAGAATCAGAAGCAGGCTCCAGGCTCCGAGCTGTCAGCACAGAGCCTGATGTGGGGCTCGAACTCAGGAACTGGGAGCTCATGACCCAAACTGAAGTCAGGAACCACCCAGGCGCTCCTGGACTATTTTATAACTCCTGCCTTTCCTGACCTTGCTTTCTTGCTAGGAATGCCCGTTCCTTCTCTGCAGGTGCACTCTCTTCTACCTCTGCAAAGCATTTCCTAACCTCCCCCCACCCCCATGGAAAATCGGCCACTTCCTCTGGTTTGGGCACTGCTCTTTCCTGCACATACTGTATTCTTAACCCCATAACATATATTACTCTGGCTGATTTACATATCAGTCCTCTCTAGGAGACCGTAAGTTACCTGAACCCAGGGACCATCTTTGCATTCTCAGTGCCTGGTGCATAATAGGTGACGATTAAAAGATGGGAGAGTAAATAGAAAGATATAGTAGGATAAGAACTGGAAGGAAGGCGTGTGAATAGTGAACAAAACGTAAGATGCCAGTGGCTATGATTTCCAAGAACAGGTGCTTGGAAATAATGAGCAGGTAAAGAAACAAATACTGTGAGTTATTTAGAGAGATGAGTGGTAGGTAAAAATGATAACTGAGTTTTTATAATTTGAACCATATGTTAAAGATTCTTCCATAATTGAATAACTTTTTTTTTTTTCTATTTAACTTTGGAGGCTGCTTGAAGGTGGTCCATAAGTAAGGTAACTGTGTAAGCACCTGTAGGTTCTGGGAAACTTTCTACCGTGAACGTGATATGAAACAGAATTACATACAAAAAGTGAGCAAATGGGGACTGAGAAGACCAAGAGAAAGAGGATGCACTTGTTAATTCAGAAAACAGTTGTTGAATCTCCATAAATCACCAGCCCCATAGTACGCACGGGAGAGACAAGGCTGCCGTCGTTCTAGCACAGGGGAAGACAGACAAGTAAACAAATATGCAAATCTATAGGCAATAATTTCAGATTATTCAGTGAGGAGTATCATGAAGATAATAAAGGGTGCCTTGTGATAAGACCATAATCCAAAGATTACTTTAGTCCTTTGATTTGGCTGCTTAGAAAAAAATCCTCTAAGGAGTTCACATTTATGCTGAAACCTCAGTGGCCAAGAAAGCCATGAGAACATCTAGGAGGAGAATGTTCTGGGAAGATGGGATGTGTCTGGGTCCTTGAGGTCAGAGGGAGTTCAGGGTCCTTGAGAAACTGAGAGACGGCTGGTGTCACAGAGCGCAGAGTTGGAGGAAAACAGATTCACGTGACGAGGCCAGAGAAATAGAAGGTGACTGAGGCAGTGCCTTACCTGTCATGGAAAGGAACCTGGATTTCATGATTGCAGGATTTTAATGAAATAAGTGAAAAGAGGTCTGATTTACCAAGAACACTCTGCCTGCTGTGTGGATTTTTGATAACAGGAGAACAATTGGAAGCAGGGCAAAGACAACGATAGTCCAGGTGAGAGAGGGCAGTGGATTGATTGGGCAGGTGCTGGTGGCAGAGGGGAGGAAAATTAAAACCACAGGGATTAACTGGGTAGAGACAATGAAGAGAACATAATTTCTAGACATACTTTATAAATGTGATAGAAAACGTGTGTGAGGGAGAGAGAGACATGGAGAGACAAAGATGGACAGACAGAAATGGAGAGACAGAGGGAGACAGAGATAGAGACACACACACACACACACACACACACACACACACAGGGAGAGAGGGAGAAACAGAGAGAAAGAGAAAGGAAGAGAGGAGAGTGGGGGAGAGGAGTTGCACATGTGCAGCATGGAGACAGGCTAGGGGCCTGGCAGTGACTACAGATTAGATCGAGGAGGCCAGATTATACAGAGCCTGGAGGCCTCTAGGCCATGGTATAGCATTTAAATTCTCTGAAAAGCAATGAAGAATGGCTACTGATAGGTTTCAGGCAGGGCAGTGACATGAGAAATTTGACTTTGAACAACTTTGCTTTTGTGTGCCTATCGTGAAGACAGCTGACTGGAGGGTCACCAGAGGTCAGGCTCACCATCATGGTGGGAGAGCCTGCTAAGTTCCTCTCCTCAACAGAAAGTTCACCGAGATCCCTCATGTGGCCCACATCACTGCTTGCCTACTGTGGGACTCCCTGTGCGGGGCTCTTGCCTCCCTTGCTAAGTTCTTTGTGCCTTGAAGGTAGCAGCTGATGTGATTCATTTTTAAAACACCTAGCAAGGCCCAAACAGTATCTTACGCATAATATGCAAGGAAACAGATTTCTTGAATGAATGTTCCATGTTATAGGATTATTTTGGCTTAGAGACGAGGCCTGGGAGCTCTGCCTTTCTTCCTCTGGCCTCATTCCCTTCTCCCCCTTGTGGTGAGGGGGTGTCTTCCCTCCTCACATACACCTGCCACCTTCTGAATAGGTGATTAAGCGTGGGCATAATGACAATTGGGAAGCTGGTAAAATTCATCTTGGGTACCCCCCTACCCTTTCAGAACCCTGTGGACTCCTTCCTGCAGGTCCCCTGCTCAGTGGTCTGGTGTCAGCCTCCATATACTCCCTCATCCCTGCCAATGCCAGTGCCCGTGGTGAGATGGGACAAGGAGAGAGTGCTGGAAAGCTCTCAAGTACCTTAAATTATCTGTTATCCCAACGTGTTCAATGCCGATTAGACTAAACGCATAATCCCTCCACACGATATTTGCATTTTTACGATAGGATAAGCACGGCATTAAAAAATTTACAAAGGACACTGGGCTAGGTTAAGAATGGTAGGATCTGCCTTCTTTCAGCAACGTGTATAGTCTGAATGACAATAGAACTTATCAAGTGCCTGTAAGTGTCAGGCAATGTGCTGGTTCCTGAGGAGTTAAGAATAATATGCAGTCCTATAAGGATATTTTAACTCATTGAGGAGGACGGATGAGTGAGTAGGCAATCACAGTACAGTGCAGAGTCCTATCCTCATTTCGGTCTGGAACTTATCACTGTTTGCAACCCACCATCCAAGCAGGTTTAACTCCTAAACTAAAGACCTCACGTTAAATGTACCGATTTCGTATCCGTTTGGGGTTAAGTGATTTCATAGATTAGTTTAAGAACATTCGTGCCGTGGCATAAAATTATTACACTTATTCAGTGTTCAGGTTTTCTATCTTGCCAGGCCCCTTAAATTCATTTATCATCCCTCCTCTTGCTTAGGATCGAACCTCTAATCAGTTTGAATGGTATTTTTGTGGTTTCTAAGTAGAATAGAGTCCCGCGTGGGATGTGTCGCCTACAAAGAGAAGGATCAGCTTATCCATCATCCTTGTTAACCTGTCAGATGTTATGCCTGTGAATTAAATGTGACCTCTTCATTATAGCACTTTTATTTTGTCCCCATTTCAGTCGTATTGAGAAGGAGGTATTTTCCACAATACTGGTTTCTTTCATTTTTCAGCTGTGAAATAAAGCATACAAAGAAGATAAATGTCTCTACCAGAACACAAATGATCATTTCCAAAGACTTAAATGCCAGCCTCACATGTTTTCCATCCTATTTATTTTGCCCCACAAGATAAGGCGAGGCACGCAGCGGCTAACTCTTGCGTTATAGTTAATTTTAACTCCCATATCAATAAGCAGATGCCTTTTCAAGTTATAAAAAGTATGCCGTTATTATCAACCGGAGAGAATGAGGTCATTGTTCTCATAATACTATAAAAAGCCAGAAGGGTGAAAACATATTTCAAGGAAAAAAAAAAAACCAACAAACCTCATCCAACCAACAAATACCTTTGAGGTAAAGAATATCACCTTGAATTTTCCCCACAAGAAAGCGTTAGATGCAAGGAAAGGTATTGAAAGCCCAAACGGATGTGGTCTCTCAGACATGGAAGGATTATTTTATGTTACATTTATTTCCTGGTGCTCTGCTTATTACTTATATGGTAAGACTTTTTACATGTGGATTTGCAAACTCCTCTACAAAGTGGAAAAATTAGGATAGAAATATCCCAGTTGAAATTTAGATTTTTATCACATTGGAAGATTTGAAGTCATCACCCTGTCGCTAGATTTATTGAATCAAATTAAGTTCTAAGAATTTGGGAAGTGGGGGCAGGTAAGGAATTGGTTAACAGTTTCCCAAAAGAAAGTAACTTGATGGGGGCCAATAGAACGACCTGTAGAAAGTGGGTTGTATGTAGTGAGAACGGGAGGTAAAGATTAATAGAAGTTGGCACATAACAGGAGACATTAAAGTGGTTGTTTTAGGGTATAAATCTTCACTTTGCCCTTGCCCAGCCCATATTCTTACAACTTTGCGTGCCCCCCAAATGAATGCTTAGCTTAGACATGACCTTGGGCGTCTTTCTGTTCTGTGTTGTCCTGTCTTTGATGTGGCTGCCAAAATGGAATAATTTAGATTTCCCTTTAATATTAAAAGAGAATAATTCACTTACGTTTAATTATCAACCTCCAACTCAAGTGGCTGCAACGTCAAAGACACAGTGACAATAGTGAACTGACCAACCCGGTCTCCTGCTCAGGGGCCACAGAGGGCATCTGACTCACTCCTTCTACTGTTTTCCTCCCTGTTCTTCCACCCTGTGCCCTGGCGTTCCCACTCCTCACAAGACCCAGTAGTTACCTTAACTGTTGGAAATAGTCCTCTTTGCTGAAGTGTCCTATACAAATCCCAGACCTAAAATCAGCAGACTAACTGCTTCTGTCTCCCGAGACCCAGTTAAAAAAAAAAAAAATTCTGAGAAAAAAAAAAAAAAATATATATATATACACACATATAAATTGGGAACAGAATTTAAAATGGTGCTACAGCTTGATGTGAGACCAGAACCAGAGGTTATGGTAGAGAAGACTAGAGACAAATATAAAGGATTTGAAGTAGAAGGAAACATCTAGAAGCTAAAGTAGAAGGATGCTGAAAATTTCCTTAGTGGGTGAATAATTCGTTTAGTAAGGATGCTGCTGGAAATAGGATATTGTAAAATGTTCAATGTTCCCATTGCAGAATGTAGTATGCCTTCAGAATATATCCTCATATATATATAAAATAACCCAGAATATATATATATATATAAATGTATCTGTATCTGTATCTGTATATGTATATGTATATGTATATGTATATTATATATTCATTCTAATGCATTCTAATTCATTCTACCATAACATCTGGTTCTGGTCTCAAGTCAAGCTGCAGCATCATTTTAAATTCTGCTCCCAAGTTTTATTAGATACCCTAATGCAAGACTTCTATCTCTTTCCTGATAAACACTATCTTTTAGTTTATCTTACACAGAGTGCTGAGATTTTTATTTTAGTGACGAAACAGGTTTAGCTCTGAAGTACACACAGTCCACAAACCGGTTTCAAACGTGACTTAACTAGACTTTTTGCCATGTGTCTTCTTGAACTCTTACCCAGGAAATGCAGGTCATAATTCGTACAAACTGCCAAGGGAAATTCCAGAAGACCTCAAAAATGTAGTCATATCTGACGGGATTTTCTTGTTGCTGTTGTTGTTGTTTAATCCCTGTATTGGTTTCTGTATTTAAAAGATCCCTGTCACCAGCCAGTTGTAAGAGAGTGACAACTCTTACCGGCGGGTGGCTGGGGCAAGTTGGTGTTGGGTAAATACCAGCTTGGAGACTGAACAGCCTGTGTTCCTGGCCTCACAGCAAACAAACCATGTGCAGTGTTTACCCGGAAGCCCAAGAGGAGTGCTTGCTCCAAATCGAGTTCCATGTCAGTTCTAATTCACTCAATCCAATGGTTAATAATAACACTTAAAATAAAATAAAATATTTTACATTGGAAATAGGTTTGAGTTAAAGAGAACTGCCCTTCTGGGATGCAGTAATACACTCATACACATAGCCTGCCTTTAAAACACATTCAGTTTATAAGGGCCATGAACCAGATTCAAGGGCATGATTTTCTTTCTCCTACTTTTTGTCGCCGCATTCATAGTAGAGGTAATAACACATTCAGTCAGCTTGCTTTACGTAAATTGAGGTGGCTCTGTTTTAATGCATTTAGTTCAAGGCATTTTTAAAAATTATTTGCAGGTGGAGCAGAGTCAGGTTTGTTTGTTTGTTTTTTCATTTTCCCTTCCTCCTCCCCTTTTCTCAAGATTCTTAACTCTAATCTGGATACGCATTTTTGTATTTTTTGTTTCCCATCTTGACAGTTGGCTAGAAACCTCAGTAAAAGAGGCAGACTCCTGCCATCTCAGAATTTATTTTATCACTAGTGCTCTACCCTGCACTTTGAGCTTCGATAAATGTACATTCCCTAATCTGGATTATTTATTTCAGCTAGTTGTTTATTTCAACGTCAGAATTTCAGAATTGCCAGAATGAAGGCAGGATCCCGAAGTCTGAGAAAATGATACCGGCAGTGCTCTAATGAGAAGAGGTATCATTTAAGTGTAATGCAGGGCACATTAAAATATTGAAGCTTGTTTTAAAGATCAAGATAGTACTTTCTATTAGCAAAGAGCTAATGAATTTTTGTCAACTGATCCAGACTCTGAATGAAGCCAGAATGATCCCTATTCATCTGATAAGATACACAGGCACAAATAGAGCTAAAAAGGTGCGAAGGTCAGAGGAAAACTTTGCGTCATGGTTACAGATTTCCGTTTGCAGATCTTTCCTTTCCCCTAGACACAATGTTATAGGTCAGAATCTTGGCGAATATCATCTCCAAGAAGTCAAGTGGGGAGGAATGATCACATTCCTCCGTTGTTTAAGTCCAACTTAAATTTGATTTCGACCATCGGACCGTCAAGAATTGAAACCTTAGTCACTATCAGAGGTTCTTTTTCTTGAGCCACGTCCCCATCAGGCATAGTTCTGGTATCTTTCCAGGCTCAGAGGTATTGAGAAGAGGCCCCAGGCATAAGTGCAAATGCCGTCCATTATCTGACCTCTCTGTATCACCTCCAGGTCTGGGGACTTTACTGCTTGTTGCCATGTTTGGATCCGGAAGACCCTGGCAAAGTTGGGGTAGTGTATTCCTTGAGGGGGCACCACGCACCCAACTCTCTGCGGGCCCATCAACTAAATCCACAGGCTACTGGCAGGAAAAATACCACCCCCTCTATCTCATCTGTTAGGAAATCTCTCCCTCAGAGGCCTTCTGAAGCCAAATCCTTTCTCCCTTGCCTAATCTCAACTCATTTAAGCTGCTATAAAAGACAGGAAATTCCAGTAACATTTACTAGGAAGTCAGAGGAATGGAGAAGAGAAGAGTAGCAAAGCGTAGTTTGTTTCCCAAGGGTGGAAATAGGACCCTTCTACTTTCTATAGTTCTAAACCCTAAAATCTCAGGAAAAAGACATTCCTGCAGGGGAGAGAGGTATGGAGGGAGAAAGAGAGAGAACATAGCCATGTTGATATTTCAGCGAATTACCTCACCACTGTTTAAGATCTTAGCCAAGTGACATCTTTTGTGTACTGTTACCTATTGTAATTTTTTAAACATTGACCCCTTTCTATAAAGCTTGCTTAGTGGAAGAGAGAAAAGCTAAAGCTATGTGGCAAAATTCAGTGGCAGAGAAATTGTTTCCATAACCAGAAGGATGTTGCACTGTGTCACATAACTACGAAAGAGTCTCCCTTCTGAACCAATATAGAAATATCCCTTGTCTTGGGCAGTGTTTGGACAATTTGTCAGATACAAATCTGATGTTCATTCAAGATAGGTCAGAATGTTTTGCTGTAAGTACAAAGTGATAAAGACAAAATCCTCTGGGCTTGAATCTAGAGGAGAAGCAATGCTGATCTGATGGAGCAGAAAAGTCACAACAAAATTCTGGATACTCAGACTATTAGGAAATAATTTGCTTCTGGTTATGAATAAGTGGGGAAAAAGTAGACCAGCACACAGGGGAAGGGCGGGGATCTCATCCAAGAGCCAGGGGCTCTACCAGGCCGGCAGTTTTCTGCTCTAAACAGCGCACTTTAAGGACAGAGATGATATACGTGATTGATAGAAAACGTTTTTCTGATCCGATTTACCGAAGGTCTGCATTCGTATTCTCAGGTTATTCATTTGATCGCTAGGAGAGGTGCAAATAACTGCAGCTTAAACAAATTCAAGGTTTGGATTTTTTCTATCAAGAAGAGTAAGTAGGCAAATGAAGACCTTCTATGAAGGATCCACTGTATTATTCTGTTCCAGGCCGTGCCTAGCTTTGTGCTTTCCCACCCTTACAATCGGACCACAAACCTGGCTCAGAGAGGGTTGTGCCACAGCCCCAGCTTTCATATGCACATTGCGGGCAGGGAAAAG
This sequence comes from Panthera pardus, assembly GCF_024362965.1. Taxonomy (NCBI): domain Eukaryota; kingdom Metazoa; phylum Chordata; class Mammalia; order Carnivora; family Felidae; genus Panthera; species Panthera pardus. The sequence goes on from NW_026526688.1 coordinate 17,045,229, forward strand.
GAGAAGGCGGGAAGGACAAGAAGGCGTGTGCCAACATTTCTTGAAGCCCCATGCTGTTGACGCCTGGTGGCACGTCATTGACCCAAACTGGATGCCACAGATGCTGAGAAATGTAGTTCTAGCTCGGGCATGTTGTCACTGGGGTTCTGTTAGTAAGAAGGGCAATTGGATATTGGGTGGATAAGTTGGAGGGACTTCCGTAGTCACCAGGCAGGGAAGAAGTCTCATGGATCCATGGGCTAATTGAGCCTCGTTTCTGCTTTTGACTCTGCACATTTAGCACATTTTCCCACCCGCAAAATGAAGGAGATCCTTTTTCTAGTTCTGGGAGAATCAGTTTCTTTGAGGAATCATTTAAATGTGTCAGTTGCTTTATTAACATTTTCTTCAACCAAAAGATAACCGTAAAACATAAAACCCACTAATCTCTTTATGTCCATAAGCCTCTGCGGAATAAAGAGCTGAAACATCTTACTTAGGAAGACTTTCAACGAACTGTGTGGTACATTAGATACGAAATAATCACAACAGCTGGCCGCTACAATAAGTTCCACGATTAAAACAGTACATTTCAAACGAGCTGGGCCATTGCATGCTCTAAACTTCTGCTTCCCTCTGCCTTTTAAGTGAGGAAAATATAATTGTCATTACAGAGTGTCCTTATGGCGTGCCCATTAGTCAGAGATCTCACGCAAAGGGACGTCAGTAAAAAGTTGGGTTCCCTACCTGGGGGAGTTGCAAGCCACGTGCAGTCTTCAGGAGATGACAGGTGCCCGCAGGGCAGCATAGTCTTTCCTGGCTGCCCCAGCCTCTCGCAGAAAACCCTTCGCTCTCAGAGCCCTGTCTCTCTTCTTCTCATGACCTACCGGAGGCTTCCCCACTCTTTATCCCAACGAAGGAGACTCATTCAAAATAATTGGAAGCCACAACCACTCTCCTAGTATTACGTTTCAAACTGTTTGTCTCTGATCCCGTGTGAACTTTGATCACAAGAGCTGTGTCTCTAATGAGACCAAACTGATGGCAGCACCAGAAAACCCTGCCCAGCGCGTTTCTGAGGTCGGCATAGACAGATGCTGCACTGATCACTCAGGGAGAACCACACAGGCCCCGCGCTTGGCTTTCTCACGTGCCTTCTGCGGTGAATTACCACCAGCTTTCCAAAGGTTTTGGATAATGATTGTTGCCAGGCAAATCCTGGGACCCAGGCCTTTTTGGAAAGTTTTACGAATCCACTTCGGTTGAGGTGATGCTATTGGTTGGAAGGCGTATAACACTGTTGTCCCATTTATAGATGCAGTGTTAATCAAGGACTTGGTTTTCTAAATATTCCCATGAACATTAAGGAAAGAAGCCTTAGTCATTCATTTAAACTTTCTGAGCATCTGTTAAGACTCCATCACTGCGTTAGGGTTGGAGGAAACAAGCTTAAGTGACATTGGTCATTCTCTCTCTCCTTTTTTCAGCTTCTTTTCATATGCACAACGGTGACTACCAAACTCTTGAGTACACGTAGGAACTCAAAAGAAATAATTTCCCAAATCGGAAGTTCATGCAGCAAATTAAAACCAGGAGGCATCACCTCAGATCTGTTAGAACGGTTGTCATAAAAGATACAAGAGATAACAAGTGTGGGGGAGGATGTGGAGAAAAGGGAACCCTCGTGCATTGTTGGTGGGAATGCAAATTGGAACAGCCACCATGAAAACTGTATGGAGGTCCCTCGAAAAAAGTAAAAATAGAACGACCAAATGGTCCAGCCGTCCCCACTTGTGGGTGATTATCTGAAGGAAATGAGAACAGAAGAGATAGCTGCACTTGAAATGTTCAGATTCTTAAGACCTGCAGGTAGTGATTTCCCCTGATAGAGGTTCTGAATCTCCTTTCTTTCACTGCCTTCACTGCTCTGAGGCATGGGGGTTATGGCGGCGACCGCTGGGTAGGCAGGTGTTCCTGCAGTGAATAAGGTCCCCTCTCTTCCTAGGGAAGGCTCTCCTGGAGTTGATGGCTGCAGACGGGGTTGAGCTTCTGGGATGGCAGACATTTTCCCACCAGAGTCACTCGGTCATGGAAAGGCAGCTCCCCTCTGATGCACAGCTCGAATACTGTGCCAGATTTCTGGATCCGAGTTTACATTTCTTTGTGCAGAATACCTTGATAAATGTCAGCTCTTTGTGGCTGATGACAGAATCTGATTTATGTGTCGATGCGACCCATCTCTCTCAGGGTAACGTCGGTCTCTCGTGATGTACTGCTCATCAGAGCAAGCCATATGGAATTTCTTTGGGGAAATGCTGAAATTAGCATCGATGTACTCTTAAACCTTTTATCTAAAATGTGTCATAGATTTTTAAAGATATATCAAGATGGTGTCTTGCTTCATTTGTGTATTCTGATGGGACTCTTTAATAGAACTTCTGGTTTGATTTATATTGGGGGATAGATACAAGGGAGAGAAGAGAAATCCAATGACTCCTTCTACAGGCAACTCTTATCAGAGAAGCACACGCTACAGTACATACAGTTAATTTGGGAAATTGGTGCTTGATTTAGAGCATTGAAGATCTATCTGGGCTCTGTCTGTTAGTAAAGGCATGACCCTGGGCCAGTCACATAAATAGCCCCAGCCTCTGTTTTCCTTCTTCTGTGCAAGGAGGATAACAATATCTGCTGCCTAAATCTGTGAGAATTTCACAAAATGTGCGTATATACATGTGTGTGCTTGGAATACAGAAAAAACCAGCAAATGACCAATGATGATGACAATGAAGAATGATGAGATGATGATAAATAAAAGCATCCTACAGGGATGGGGGGCTCAGTCAGTTAAGCGACCAACTTTGGCTCAAGTCATGATCTTGTGTTCATGAGTTCAAGCCCCACACGGGGCTCTCTGCTATCAGTGCAAGCCCACTTCGGAGCCTCTGTTCCCCTCTCTCGGCCCCTCCCCTGCTCACACTCTCTCATTCTCAAAAATAAACATTAAAAAAATCCTACCAGCTTTCAGGAAAGTATTTTCTTTCTGTTTTAGATTATTAGATGCTTCAAATGGGAAACATGCCACAAGACATTGCTTGTCTTTTACTTTGTCTATGCAGCCAGAGCCTAAAATGAAGATCATTTTTGGATTAATTTCAGGAAGAGAAGGAGAGAAGAAGGTGGGAGGAGCAGGGAAAGGGGAGAAGAGTGGGGAAGGGGAGAGGGGAGAAGAGAAAGGAACTTCTCTGCCTCTCTCAGGCACTTCTATGTTGTTCCACAGAAGTGGGTAACAAAAGCCTTGCTCCCATGCTGGGAGGAGAGGGAGGGAGGGGGCTCTTTCTACCCGACAGTTGCGTCTTTTGAGGAGCACAAAAGTGGCTGACCTGACTGCTCACACCTTCGCAGTCCTTGCTTATCTCTAGTTGTGGGAGATTCTATGGTAAGAATCACTGGTAGACTTGGTGGTAAATTGATGATACATAAGCTTGACACACCCATTTTATTCATTACCATATGCCCACCGTTGAGCCGTAGGATCTGGCATATGGAGGACCCAATAAATATTGGCTAAAAGAATGAATAGATAAATCAACGCTATTATAAAGTGAATTCTATATAAAAAAAAATCACACACACATACACACACACACACACACACACACCCCACACAAATTGTTTTCACCCCAAACAATTCACCCAAAGAAGGACTTATGGAGTGGTATAGCTCTTCCCTCATTATGGAAGTCATCAGTTTGTATGTTGCAATGACTGTATTTTTAAAATGTTCTTGGGGAGCCTGGGTGGCTCAATCAGTTAAGCGTCCAACTCTTGATTTAAGCTCAGGCCATGATCTCATGGTTCATGAGATTGAGCCCCATGTTGGGTTCTGTGCTGATAGTGCAGAGCCTGCTTGAGATTCTCTCTCTGCCCATCCCCTGCTCTTGCTCTCTCTCTCTCTCAAAATAAATAAATAAACTTAAAAATAATAAAGTGTTCTTGAATCTTCTCTGATAGACTGAATTCCAGAAGCATATAGCTGTCTTTCACATTATGTGAGCTTATGGAAATGGACATAGAGAAATATGTTAATACCTGCTTCTAGGTTTTTCCTCCCCTGAGTGGCAGCTGTCAATAAATTCTGTCTTGCTTTTTGAATTTCCAACTGATTCCAGTATAAATCCAGTTGAATAAGAAATGTCTTAATGCTATAGCATAAGATACCTACATTTTTAATAGTTTTAGTTATGTTTCCAACTAAACTTGGAAATTGAAAAAGCTTGACCCAGAAAAGGAAGTTTAAAGTCATAATTCAGAAATTTAGAGAAATGAATATCTCTTTATCTCTGCTGCTAGGTGCTGATCACAAGAAGGGACTAATCACATTATAGTGATTATAATCTCTTCTTTTGTATAAAAGTAAATATGTTAGAGAAAGACTGGAGTTTAAAGCACTTTTATGCTCATAATTTATTTTGTATATCTCTCCCATAGATTGCTTAAAACTATGATTTTAAAATAATTTGTTCCTTAAAATAAGGTATAAGAAATAGACTTTTTTTTTGAGAGAGAGAGAGAAAAGAGAGAGAGAGCGCGTTCGCACATGTGCGAGCAGGGGAGAGGCAGAAGGAGAGGGAGAGAGAGAATGTTAAGCAGGCTCAGATTTGTCAGCACAGAGTCCTCACTTGGGGCTCGATATCAGGACCATGAGATCATGACCTGAGCCAAAATCAAGAGACAGACGCTAAACCGATGAGCTACTCAGGTGCCCCAAGGAATAGACTTTTTAAACCAAATTATGTAACTGTTCTCTTAAGAAGAATTATTAATATACAAACATAAAAACATGCTATATTCTTAACAATTTTATACAAATTAAGCAGTTCTCCCCTTAAATATAATGTATAGAAACTTCTATGTAAAGCTTTGCTTAGTTTATATCAAACGTTAATTTTCATACTAAAACAGTGTGTTAACTTCAGTAATGGAAGAGCATCCTATAACCCTTTATTCTGCAATTTCACTCCCTATACTTGATCCCAAAGATACAGGATTTATCTGCCATGATGTCCATCATATTGCTTGCAATGATGAAAAAAAAAAATAAGGCGATCTGAGAAAACAAGGGGTTGATTGAACAAACTACAGTTCAGTGAGACGGTGGAATACGCTGCCTCCACGGAAACACTATTGTTGAGAAAATGTTTAATAATGTAGAAAACGTGGCTACATTATTTTCAGCGTAAAACACTCACACGATGATTCTACCTTTGTGAGAAAGTTCACGTGTCAATGTAAAGAGAGACGATAAAAAGATATACCCCAAACTATGAACTTTAGTTTTGCGTAAGTAGTGGAATTATAAGAATCTGTTCGTTAGATCATAATTTGTTGTTGTTGTTGTTGTTCAGCACCTGGGATAGGATACTTTTACCTATTTATGATTTTTAGATTTCTTTTGCTTCTCGCAATTAAAAAATGCACTTTTAAGGACCTACGTAAGTTAAGCAGCGGCTTTAGGGCCAAGGCATTCTCTACTCCCATTTTTCTGAACACATTCGTCTCTCTATCACTATTTTTAGGTAGTTTTTATAAAGGAGCTAATTATAGATAAATTCTGCTGTATCTATCTTTAAGTATTTCAACAATTGTTTTCCATTATTTTTTGACATTAAACTTCCATTATTTGTCTTTGGCTGTAATTGTGTGAATGACCTCGCCACTAAAATAGAGACAAGGCCATTTATTTGATTCCAAAGTTCTATGGTTATTATCACTTTTTTCCCTACTTTTTTTTTTCCATGTTACAGAATATAGTGTTTAACATAATGCCTCACAAGTGCAAATACTCATATTTTTTAAAGGGCTCGATCTTTTAAAATCTTTTTTGTTTAATTTTTTTATGTTTATTCTTGAGAGAGAGAGCACATGTGCACGCATCAGCAGAGGAGGGGCAGAGAGAGAGGGAGACACGGAATCCGAAGCAGGCTCCAGGCTCCGAGCTGCCAGCACAGAGCCCGACACGGGGCTCGAACTCATGGACCGCGAGATCATGACCTGAGCCGAAGTCGGATGCTTAACCGACTGAGCCACCCAGGCGCCCCTGGTCTTTTTTCTTTGGATAACATGACTGGCGAGCCTTTTTTTTTTTTTTTTTTTTTTTTTTAATTACCTCAGTATATACAAATCTATCTTGTTTAAAAACCTTGCATAGTATGTCATAATATGGAGTTGCTATACCGTAATTAACCATTTCCCACCCCACAGGTGGTCATCTGTGTTCTTTTCAGGTCTTCTCCCTGGCAAACAAACAATTCTGAATATTTTGTATTCTTCATACAACTTTTGACATGGGTGTGAAGTCCCCGGGTATGACAGAATCCTAGAAGAATTGCAGTAACTTTCGTTTTAAGGTTTCAACATTTTACACACTTAGACTTTGATCTTTACTGGTAAAATGTCTTCACCCTCAAAAGGGGATTTACTAATTTATACTTCCACCGAGGCTGGAAGGAGTTAGCTGTCCGCAGGTGTGTTTGTCTCTGGGACGTTTTGTTTTATCATTGAGTACATTCATTCTATATTTGAAAGGAACGTGTTTTGTGTTTTGTAGTTAATAGATGGTGTTATATTAGTTTCAGGTGTATAATATAGTGATTCAGCACTTCTATATATCACTCAGTGCTCATCGTGATAAGTGTACTCTTAATCCCCTTGACCTATTTCACCCGTCCCCCCCCCCTCCTTTGGTAACCATCTGTTTGTTCTCTATTGTTAAGAGTCTCTTTTTTACCTTTTACTCACTTGTTTTGTTCCTGAAGTTCCACAAATGAGTGAAATCATATGGTATCTGTCTTTCTCTGACCCATTTTGCTCAGCATGATACCTTCTAGATCCCCACCCATGTTGTTGCAAACGGCAAGATTGCATTCTTTTGTAATGGCTGAATAGTATCCCATTGTATGAAACCACATCTTCTTTATCCATTCAACTATCGTTGGACACTTGGGCTCCTTACATAATTTGGCTATTGTAAATGAAAGCCTTGGTTTTAATATGTCCAGCAGTGTTTCTCAAAGAGACAAGGGTTATCACTGGTCAGCTTTCAGATCTAGTCCCATTCTAAATGAGCCCTCTTTCCCTGCTCACCTATCTTACACACTGATAGACCAGGGACCTTGGAAGAACAAAGTAGAGGCTTAAGTACTACTAGCTTATTTAAATGTAAATGTTCATAACAAATATTACTGAAATGCGAATATTAATGTATTGTTATGTTAAAAAGAACAACAACAACAATTCATTTAAAATGAAAATTCCAGTACAAATTGTAAACCACGTAGGATGCTGGAACAATTAACTTAAATTTGTACCGGACAAACTGGAGTGTTATCAAACTATTCACGTCACCCCAAAACCAAAAACTTTAAGAATCTGAAAATGTGCTCATGAGGTTAAAATAACAAGGTACTTTTTTAGTTGGTTTTTAGTCATGGTTGTAGCTTAGGATTGTTTTCAATTTTGAAATGCAATTTCTCTTGGTTGATGAGGCCATAAGTCAAAGATCTGCTTCGATAAGAGAATAAAATTAGCTGTAATAACCCCTGGATCATGAAGGATAGACACATAATTACATTTCCTTTAAAAATGGCTTCCTGAGGGCACAATAAACGGCAGCCATAATAATGTCATATATATAACTGTCCATAAGAGCCAGAAGGATAAAACCTATTATTACAATTTGCAATCTGTTAAACACATTAACTATAAAGTTAAGGGCTGATTAAAAAAGAAAAAAAAAAACACCTTGAAGGTTATCTTTTTTTAAAAGAGCCAAGTTACTCAGGGGAAAAAAAATATTTGTTTAATAAGTTGCTTTTCTTAAGAAATGAATGCAGTTACACAACAATTCAAATACAGTTACAAACCGTATGAAACTTTAATGGTCTCTAAATACTCCGCGTAAACTAGGAATGAACATCACACATATTTGATTTGATAATTTTGAAAATGCAATTATCTATCCTAAAAGTTAAAAAATTGTATAATGGTATACTGAAAAGGCAGAATTCAGTAATCATTGTTCATTAAAAATATAAATGAATGGAGACAATCAAATAGAACAACTCTTTACCAAAAAACAAAAATAAACATTGTCTAAAAGAGGCACTAAATTAAAATATTTTTAATTAAAGTCAAGAACTAGATAGGAACACTTTCTACTACTATTATTATCCTTGAAGGGTTTTTTTTTTTTTTTAATGTTTTTTTTTTTTTTTTGAGAGAGAGAGAGTGAGAGCGAGCAGGGAAGGGGAAGAGAGAGAGAGATCGAGGATCTAAGAGGCTCGAGCTCAGAGCCCGGTGTGGGCCTCTAACTCACGAGCCTTGAGATCATGACCTGAGCTGAAGTCTGATGCTTAGCCAACTGAACCACCCAGGTCCCTCTACCCTTGAAGGTTTTAGTATATATGATTAAGGTATCAAGTAATTTTATTTTTATTTTTTTAACATTTATTTATTATTGAGAGAGAGAGAGAGCACGAGCATGGGAGGGGCAGACAGAATCTGAAGCAGCCTCCGCGCTCTGAGCTGTCAGCACAGAGCCCGATGCCGGGCTTGAACTCACAAACTGTGAGATCATGACCTGAGCTGAAGTCGGACGCCCAACTGACTGAGCCACCCGGGCGCCCCATGGTATAAAGTAATTTTAAATGCATTGAAAAAGAAAGGATCAAATCTTCTCATTGTTGGTGATATTATTTTATACCTAGAAAAACCAAGTGATTCTTGCTGAAAAGAAACTTCAAGAATTTGCATATATATATATATCTGACAGTTTTTAAATACATTTTCTCTAGCTGTTAAGTGGAAGTGAGAATGTGAAAAGAAATTAACATCATTTGAAAAGCTATAAAATTTTCAGGAAACCCATATACGAAGGTCACTATAAAATCTTATTTAAAAACAAAAACAAAGCATTTGATCCAAGCCCCCTCTCTTCCCACCGCACCCTGTCCCTTCCTTCTTCTCTCTCATCTTGGTAAATGTCACCTCCACCTATCCAGCTCCTTAGGCCGAAAATCCAGAAGCCACACCTAGTGTCATCCCTCCATCTCTCCAGCTCTACATCTCCTCCCTACGTGAACCGCCTCATGTGGACACAGGAAGTCCTCACCTGTGGTCACAGCAACAGGTACACGCCCCATTCTGACCTGGGAGATGAGCAGAGGGAGCCTGGCTTCTGTCTCGGAGCATCCACGCGTGCTCTCCACCTTTTCCTCATCCCTGCGCCCAAGTCCGCAGCAAACTTTGTTGACTTTAACTACTTGCTGAATACAACTACCTCTTACGACCTCCAATGTCAAACCTTAACTCCAACCATTTTGGACTCTCTCCGTGATCATGGCAACCAACCACTCCCGAACCGGGGCCCTTGCTGACACTTTTGCCCTTCTGCAGCGCGTTTCCATCCAGCACCCAGGGTAACCTGCGGCTCAAATCTGATCCCCGATAAACACATCCCAATTGCTTCCCTCTTCAGTTAGAATAGAACTCCAGCTTCTTATCTCAGCCTGCACGATGTGGTCCCTGCCTACCTCCTTGACATCATCTCCCACGATTCTCCCCCTCAGGCCACGTGGTGCAGCAGCACCTTCTTGCTGTCCCACCACCAGGCTGAGCTCATGTCTGTGTCGGGGCTTTCCAGGGGCAGCAGATAATTTAGCACTCACTCCGCAATTACTTTGTGTTTTCTTCGTGAAGACTCACAACTGTCTGAAATGATCTTGTTTGTCTGTGCTTCAGTAAAATACCTGTCATGAACACTGGAGGGGGAAGCGCCCTGAGAAGCACCTGTCTTGTCCCCTGCTTTACCCCATGTCGAGAGCAACTGTGTCACTCACTGGACTTTCGATATATTCCGACTGCGAAACTGAAAGAATGAATAAAAGGAAAATGGAAACATTCCCCATTTACAGACTGGAGACTCGAGGCTTGGGAAGACATGTAAATTGCCCATGATTAAATAGCCGACATTTGGATAGATTCAGACTCAGCATCAGTCTGATTCCTGCACATTTTCCCACGTGCGTGCTACCTTCTCACCCTGCCCCACTGTCATCGGCAGATTTTGGGATCCTGTCCCTGGAGGGTAGAAAGAGCAGGCCTGTATATCTTGTGTTGTAGTGAATGCAGCCTCACGTGATGTTAGGATAGATGGTCGCAATTGTGATTTGAATCTTCAAATCAAATGTATGTCATGCCGACTCCTGGTTTACTCCGCATGGTCTCAGAGCTCGTGAAGTTTGATATGGTTTGTGAATTTTCTACAATTGCATTGATTTCCTGAGAAAAGCGATCTTATTAAAACAAAATGAAGAAGATTAGGCCCTGTCAAAACTGATCAATCATACTGTAACAGAAATAAGCTAATGAATGGCGTCTTGGGGGAAAGAATATTGTTTTGTTATTGTGGCAATCTTGAACACACATGTATCTATTTTTTTGTAAAGAAACTCTAAACACCAAGAATGATGAAACTGTCTACAAAAGTAGCAATATGGTATTCATAAACAACTAGGATTACCCTTAGGTTTCTCATTGATCTTTTCTAACAAACATTGCGCTCAGGACCATGTGGCATTTTCTTTTCTTGCCCAGCTCTCAAACTGCAGAAAACCAAAGAGAATAAAACACCCAATTTTTTACCTGATAGGTTAGGGGCAAATGGACCTTGTTCAGATAAGGTCCGATAAGGATAACAGGTGTAGGATAGTTTCCCTCATTCTGTGATACCAAACAAAAGATCTGGAAAGTACTATCTATGGTAAGCAGAGGCATGGCAAAAATGGGATGGTAGCTGTACATGTGGAGCACGGAGAAGGGGGAGGATGTGGGGGAGGACGGGGGGAGGATAGGAGGAAGAGGAGAAAAGAGAGGAGATGAAGAAGAGGGAAATAAAAGAAGAAGAGACGAATTCAGTAAGCGTAAGTCTGAGGGGCGCCTGGGCGGCTTAGTCGGTTGAGCATCCGGCTTTGGCTCAGGTCATGATCTCACAGTTTGTGAATTTGAGCCCCACATCAGGCTCTGGGCTGACAGCTCAGAGCCTGCTTTAGATCCTCTGTCCCCTCTCTCTGCCCCTCCCCTGCTTGCTCTTTCTCTCTCTCAAAAATAAATAAACATTAAAAAAAAATTTTGCAAGTAAAATTTAAATGATGTTCCAGTAAACACTATAGAGGGACCATAGAAGGACTTTATAATGTAACTTCGGTAAAACAAAGTTGAGATGCTCAAATAACAAAAGTATGAAATAAAAAGGGAGATAAGGAAATTAAGAAACAAAGTAATAACCTTTGAAGAACAGTACATGGGAGACAGCAATAAACAGATAATGGTAGTGAGAGTACAGGAAAAGAGATTAAAGCAAGAGAGAAGGTAATAGATTTGGAGACTAGACAACAGTGATCCAGATACATAGCATTTGAGAAAAAAGAAACCCAACAGTTCTTTGTGTAAGAGTTTGGTACTAAGGAACATTCTCTGAAACGAGGAGCAGAAACTGTATACCAGGAGAAATACATACAGAACAATTGATCCCCAAATATATTCTTTTAAAATTATTTAGCATCAGGCGTGAAAAAAGAATTTTCAGACATCCGGACAGGATAAAAAAGGAAGCCATCTACAAGTGGCAAAACACTGAGGCTGGCCACAGACCTCTTCAAAAGTCAGGGAGAATAGAACAAATTAATTCTTCTAAAACAAAAAAAAAACCAAACCCAACAACTTTGGACTGTGTTATCTGGCCAAATATGTTACTAACCAAAGCCAAAATGTCAGGAATAGAAAAGCAATGGTAAGGATGAGTGTAAGGATAATTTTTTTTTCTTAATATCACACTAAAGCTAAAATATTGTGGGAATTTTGGTTACAGAATTGAAGGTGTTATCGTCTTGGCAAAATAATTTTAACACTACAACCCAAAAACCAGCAAGTAGGGAAAGGACCGAGGAAGGGAGTATAACGTTGTTAATTTCCTTAATCTTTCACATGGTTGAGTTCGCCAATAATAATATTAGTCACCAATAATATTATTGACGCCCAATACATTTATAACATTTAGTCTTTTATGAAGTCAGTGTATTCCTGGAATGCTCATGTAATAGAGAATGCTCGTATAATAGAGAATCTCTAGATAGTTTTCTTATTTTATTGACATAATGCTTTCCCAGTCCTTGGAAGTAATTATTACATATTTTATACATATAAATATAAACTAATATATACAATACATAATAAATCTATTGAGTATGTTATATTCAATATATAATGATCATAGACTTATATATAATACTTTGAGTGGTAAAGTCTTATCATGCTTCTGATTTTCCTGCAGAAAAAGTCAGGTGTAGTACTGACAAATTTGATATGTCACATCTGCCATCTGTTCTCAAGGTGTGTATCAGCTCTTCCACACCTGTCCTGGAATAACCTTGGGAATGATACCAATAGGAAGAAAAAGAAAAAAAGGATCAAAATGGTCAAGTAAAGTTGCTTGAAAGCAAGGTGGCGTTGTTTAGCAAAACGGAACTTACGGATAATCCTTATTCTTTAAAGCTATTAAGACTGAAGCCAGAAATAAGTAATTGTTGTTTGAAGCCTTCTGATGGGGTGTTGGGGATGGGTAAAATGCTGTTGTGTTAACTACAGCTGTGAGGGAGGTGAAGTCCACTCTCGCCCATTCACATTCCTGCCTGCAAAATAAGACACAGCCCCCCAGGGCACCTGTTACCTTGGCTCATGCCGCTGAATAAAGCATTTCAGGGAGGGCCAGGCCCCGATTGAAGGCCTAGCTCCGAGGGCTGTAGTGTTTAGGGCCACCCCCTATTGCTCAGGGGCTAAGTTTTACCCTGGATCACTTCCATTCTCACAGACCCCATTCAGTTCATGGGATCCATTGCCAATCATAGTTCAAAAAGTTAGCATTTCGTAGTTTACTTTTCAAGATCTCTTTAGGCCCACCGTCTATGTTGCCATATATAAACACAAATAAAAACGAACTAACCAGTTATTTTTGTGGCTTTTCATCATGCTCTTCAAAATGTTTGGGACAGAATAAACTATATAATGTAGAAGTGAACTTGAACACTTGGCTCTTTGTTTCAGATTTCTCTAGAATATCCTTGGCATCTCTGTAGAGAAAAAAGTAGTGCGATGAATGCCAAATCGTGCTTCACACACACCCACTCCATTTTCCATTACACTCTCTGGGGATATCTTTTTAGAGAAAAAGAATTTGGTCTTATTTGTACAAGTTTTCATAAGGTAAATGATGCTTGATTTTAAAACGTTCTATTTTAACATATAGGTACCAAAAGGCACCGTTCTCGACTTGTTTTTCCTATTGAAAAGCTCTGAGGAAACCCATGGCATTAAATGTTCCTTCTCTTATGCGTTTCTTTGCTCCTTGGTAATAAACCAGGTGACAAGTTGGGAGATACAGGTATTTTCGAGCAAATACGGTGTGTTACAAGTGAACCCAGCAGGTCCGTGGGCAAAGAAGGAAAACTAAACTAAGAAATAAGTTAGGCTGATTAATGACTTGTTCCCTGACTATAATATCTGGAGAATTGTAAATCTCCTGCAAGAAACTATTTTGAAAAAAAAAAAAAATTGTGAGGTGGGCTTCAAAAAGGCCAGGGCGCTTTAGGCTGTATTAAGAGATGTTGACTACCAATGCTGCGTGTCTGGATGTGCTCGGCCATCTACCGCTCAGGCCAAATCCGAATTATGGGATTCGGTGTAGGGAAGCCTACACTGAAAGGGATTTGGAACATCTGTAACAAAAAAAGGGAAACGGCATGGTGAGATGACCAGAGTTTATGAGGCATGAAGGGTGAGTGAGGAGATCTGGGTCATTTGGCCTGGAGGATGCTCTCCGTGGCCAGAGGAACATTACCATCGCCTTCAAATATTCAGCAAGCTGCACTTTGGAGAGAGTTACATACTGTTGGGTGCGCTCCATATCATGTAGCTTACACCCAATGGTTGGAAACTGCAGAGGAAGCCATTTCGACTCTGAGAGGAAGAACCTTCAGCTGGTCTGAAGGTAGAACCGGCTGCCTGAGAGGGGAATGCGGGCTTTGTGGGCACGTTTGAGTTGCGTTAGCAAAGCTGGACAGCCATCCGGTGGGAAGCAGAGGAAGCCATTCAAGGAAGGAGCGAGGGGATGGGGTTCATGTAACAAAGCGTGGTTGTTGAGTGAGAGGGTAGATGTACTCGCTTCCATGTGTACTCACAGTTCAAGGGATGTAGGAAAAAAATACATTTCCTTCTGTTAGCAAAACGCTATCTGGGCTGAGTCGAAGAGACGGTGCTCTGTGTACTGAGGAAGTCTTTGAGCAAGCAAAATTCCAGGGTTTGAAGAAACATGTTTCCCTCTTTTATACGGTACCAAGACTGGCATAAAGATCTAGTTGTTTAAAGGGTTGAAAAACCACTGCTTAATTAAGAGCCGCGATGTGGCTTCAGGAAGGGGAAATCAAGTTAGAGGCTATCCCACCCCGTGGTCTTTATTATTTGAGAGTCCGACGCTGTAAGCTTATACCATGCAGGACGCAGGTTTATGGACTAGAGGCTTTGTGGTCTGTTAAACATATTTTTCTTGCCAGTGATTGGAAATAGGTTTTTTTTTTATATATATATTTTAGAAAATGGGCTACTGTAACTTAAGTGAAACAAGTTAGTATCCTCACACAGAGAACCATAACGGAGCAAGATTTTGGAAAGCCTGAGGACTGGTATTATCCTCCAGGAACACGCTCTTCGGTTATTTTTATTATTGTTATTAGCATCATCTCCTATTTTCTGGAGGGTTACCAAGAAGAAGCGGCTGCTGTCCTTCTTCATAACACATAATCCAATTACATGTCTGTAATCGTATTCCTCAAAGATTTCATCCTTACGTTGTGGTCAGGGTAAAAATAGTGGCCCTTTTGCTTTTTGTTTTATTAAGTTATCATGACTGAATTACATAGTGTAGATACACATACACATTGAGTTGTTACGCATTTCCATTATAGTTCTGACGAGCACAAACTGTAGGAGACCTGCCATTCTCGATTTTTGTCTGCTGGCATCTAACATATTGCTTGTCCTAATTTATTCGGAATTCTCACTGCATTTATTATACACCGCGAAGTGTTTGTGCTGGGCTAGCCGTGGTTCCCAACGATATAGCCAAGCATGAATTCCCAGAGCCTGTGAATGTCACCTTATTCGGAAAAACGGGTCTTTGCAGGTGTGATTATCCTGCATTATCTGGGTGGGCTCTAAATGCAATCACAGGTATCCTTATAAGAGAGAGGCGGAGGGAGATGTGACATAGACATAGAGAGGAGCAGGGGACCTGAAAACAGAGGCAGAGACTGGAGTGCTCACAGCCACCAGAAGCTGTAGAAGGGAATAGATTCTCCCTTCGAGCCTCTAGGGGGAGCGGGGCCCTGCTGACACCTTGATTTTGGACATCTGGCCTCCCAAACTCAGAGAATCAATTTCTTTCAAGTTGCTTTAAGTCACCCGGTTTGCGGTAATTTGTTAAGCGACCCCAAGAAAACGAATCGTGCTCTTCACCTCTAGAGTGCGCTTTGCTGCCTTTCCCTGACTCCTCAAAATTGCTCACACAATGTTCTGGAATTCCGTTCCCTGTACAGCAAAATCCTGCGGATGCGTCAAGGCTTCCCTTTACACAGCACGAGGGGAGCAGCCCCCGTCTCCAATCCAGCCACCACGAGGGGGTCCCTCAACTCCACCACCCAACACTCAATGCTGAGAAAAGTCGCCAAACCCTTGAGTCTTTACTGTCTCATCTGAAGAGCCTGTCATGACTGCCCGTAGACCGCGTGAGATACATTTAAAATATCTAGCACAGTGCCCAGCCTGACCGACCCACCTGTCTTCTGAATTGTCAGCGCCCGGTGCGTGTTTCTTGCACGGCACATGTCAGAGCATGCCGCACACTGTCCCTAGTGTGAGAAGCCTGAGGCTGGGTAGGCTTCTTCAACTACCCAATACTATTCTGCCCCCAGTACTTTGGCTTTCTGTCCTACCTTTTCTGTTTTATCTTAGAGGCAGAAGTGGTTCTCTGCTGTTCGAACTCCCCAGCTCCAGCTCTGCAGCCATTTTCCCCTTTCGGAAAACATTCAAAATCTATCCGTCTCTGTTTGCATCTGTTACGAAGAACATGCTAAGGTCCGTCGATGTTAACGTACAGAAAATGCGAGTAGACCCTGCTCTGCCGCACTACTTAATTCTTCCCCGCCGTCTTTTTCTCCCCCCAAAGATCACTTCCAATGTCTCATCATTGCCTCGTTCTAAATCATGTCAAATCTGCCTTTCAGATTTACTATCTGCTAGTCTTTTAATTTTTTTTAATGTTTAGTTTTGACAGAGAGAGCGAGCGAGAACATCAAGAAGACAGCAAGGAAGAGAGCTTTCCCCAGGAACCAAATTGGCCAGAACCTTGATCTTGGACTACTAGCCTCCAGAATGATGAGACATAAATTTCTGTTGTTTAAGCCACCACATCGATGATATTTTGTTAGGGCAGCCTGAGCAGACTAATGCATATGGTAAAGGGACAAGTGTTGTAACAGGGCTTGCTATAAGGTCCTGACAGCTGCACTCTTGAGTCTGGTTGGAGCAGGACGGACAGGTTGAAATGACAGCACCCACTGTCACAGTAAGGGTGAGGCCACAGGGACTGATTGCTGGTGCTGGAATACACCCACTAAAAGGGCTCGAGTTCGGGAGTGCCCAGGTGGCTCAGTTAGTTAAGCATCTGACCCTTGTTTTTGGCTCGGGTCACAACCTCACAGTTCATGAATTTGAGCCCCTCTGAGCTGTCAGCACAGAGCCTGCTTGGGATTCTCTCTCTCTCTTCCTCTCTCTCTCTGCCCCTCCCATGTTTCTCTTTCTCTCTGTTTCTCTCTCTCTCTCTCAAAATAAAGAAATAAACTTTAAAAAAAAAAAACAAAAGGGCTTGGATTCATAAAACTCCTTCGTTCTCTGTGATACTGAGGGTTCTGGGCCCCACAGTACCTCATTCATGGATGTTGGGAAAGTGTGATGGGCACAACCATCGCAATATGCATATTTCAAGAGTAAAAATAGTGTGGGAACATATTAAAGAAAAAGTATGAAAAAGAACAGAGCAAAAGGATCAAACGCAGAAGAAAATGTTGGCAGGAGGTGTTGGGGAAAAGTGGGAGTAAAACCTGTCAAGTGCTTTGTGGCCCCCAGCGTAGTCACATAACATTAAAATTAGATTTTGACTAATTTTCCAACATATTACTTGGCTTCAGAAGTAAGAAATATAAAGAGATAGTCATTTCTGATGTTGGAAGTCTTCAAAAATAAAAATAACTTTGAAAATTTCAGTGTATATTCCCAGTGCCACAGACATAGTCTCCAGCTTCTTTTAAGAATGGTCTTAACCTAGAGCATTTCGGTCCATAACAATGAAATCATATATTACGCTGAAGACTTGACCAAGGGCATCACAGGCGCACAGATGTCTTATCTACAAAGCTCCAATTTTCCCCTTAAGTTGTTTGCCTGTCAGGACCAATATCTCTCTGGGGTCTGCTTTTGGGGCGCAGCCAATCAGCTCCATTGTGCTGACACAGCCCAGTTCAGGCCAAATTGAGCTGTTGCCTCGGTCCCCATTAAGGGAACAAAGCACACAATCATCCCAGACATTGCCCCCCATTGCTACGACAAACATCACTGTGGCTTGAAAATCACAGACTGCCAGAGAATGGAGGGGGCCTGGAGACAGCCCCATCCCAGCCCAGCATTTTCCTGGAGAGGAGACAGAAGGGGAACGATCACCAGTCAGCTAGTGACAGAGCCTGGACCCAGCCTTGCCTTCTGATTCCCAGGCTGGTTCTACTGATACACTACCCAGTATTGCCACAACATCGGTTTCCGAAGTTCCCCTTCACCGAATCACATTGCTTTACACACTTCCCTTAATTTCAGACTTGACGTTCCATGGTGATAGCCGTTCCATCTGCCGTTCCATGGTGATAGCACCATGTCAGTCAGGACCCCTCGGAATCCGGTTCCAGTGCGTGGCTGCTTTCTTGCTCAGTGCTCGGGACACAATGTCTGTGGTGCCCACCAGTACTCTGACTCTGATGGGCTGACACAAGGCAGTTGCGAAGGAAGGACAGGGTTCTTCTCTGAGAAATTGACCGTAACAATAAGAAACTTGAATGATAGTGACTTCAGCACATGGTAGCATTGATCATTTCTTTTTGAGATTAACAAAATGAAATTTTGAAATTTTCCTTTCAAAAATATTATTAGTGGAAAAATTGGATTACAGATTTATAGCACAAACCTTTACCTGTATTATAATCAACCAGAGAAAAGAGTCAATAAGGACTGATTAAAAGAGTATACTAGAATGATGGGGTTTGAAATCCCAGTGAATGGATATGGCCATAATAATTCATCTCTAAAGAAGGATCAAATGATCATTCGCCAGAAAATAGCTTTGGATTGGTCAAAAGAGTCCAATGGGTTTATGCATAAGGAAATGCACTTAAAGAAAACGAGTAATGTTATGCATTGCTGGGTTCTGAATTCGAGGCAAACTCAGAGAAAAGATTTAGACATGTTTGCTGCTCTTAGTTTATTTAGCAGATGTCAAAATAAGCAGGCTGTCAGATTAAAGAGAGTAGTGGTAGTTAACGAAGGTCGCATTAACACCCTCCCACAGAGCAAGGATTGTATCTTGAAGTAGCTTTCATAGCAAGAACAGGCTGTACTGGGGTTGACCTCAGTGGGACTGGGAATGCAGACCAGGAAAAAGGAAATGCCGGTGGTAATGTGTTTTCATTTAATCATGGACGCTAACATCAAAAGTTGATTTTGAAGGCAAAGGGAAAGTTCTAACAACGGTAGAAGAATGGAGCTTTAGACCTCTCAAACAATTGCAAGAATGAGGGCAACTCTAAAAATGGAAGAATACCAGAGAAATAAATATTTGAGAGATTATTTATACAGAGCTTAACTAGAGCCTTACTATGCTGATAAGGTAAAACTTCGAAAAGTGGAATTTTCCTGAGCTCTCTTCTTTTGGAATCGTAAGTAAAATTTAACGTGGAGGACACTGTTTTCTGCGACAGGTACTGAGACCTCACATGATAGAATGCTTTCCTTTAAACAGCCAATCACTGGGTTTTGACATCGGGGAATTGTGTGCAATTACTCCTTATTTCGATTTACTGCTCTTTTTCTAAACGCAGAGCTACTGTGTGATGAAAGGGAATGATTGATAAGGGGTGTCCTGTGACTCCCGTTAGGTGTTCTCTGTACCCTTTTCTTAGGCACATGTGTCTGCAGTGCGCCCGCTAACAAAGAGCCTTATCTTCTGCAAATGCTGCCGTCACAGGGCCCTCATTTGAAGGATAACTTCACTGGGAAGTAGTAACAGCATGTTGACAAATTTCACCCGGTGGTTCCCAGCTGTCCAAGGATACCTGTCCTCCATGACAATAGTCACACATGGAGAAAAAAAAAGTTACCACGTGTCAGTTGTTAGTGTGTATTACTGAGCCACCGGAAAAGTAGAAACATGAATGTTGAAGGCTGGAAGGGCTGTGTCCCAGGACCTGCCACAGGTAGCCATGCGTAAAGTCATGGGACACGTACGGGTGTGAGTTCAAGGTAAGACATGAGAAAGCTCAAGATCTGAAGAGTTTGACAGTTCTGAAGCAGAGGTGAACATTGTACAGAAACATAGTGACTATTATACCGTGACTTTTGATATAGAAATAGGCTTTGCGTCTTTCATGAATATTTTCTTTTTTAAAATTTTTTAATGTTTATTTTTGAGGGGGGGAGGGGCAGAGAGAAAGGGAGACCCGGAATCCGAAGCAGTTTCCGGACTCTGAGCTGTCAGCACAGAGCGTGAACGGTGAGAATCTGACACGAGCTGAAGTTGGATGCTTAACCGACTGAGCCACCCTGCCACCCTATGAATATTTTCTTATTAAATCCCATTCATGCATGAAGGTAGAACAAAGGTCACAGGACAGGATTTCGATACTATTTCTATTTATGCGATACCCACAGAAATGCATTCATATCCTAAGCCATCGAAAGTTTTAAGATTTATATTGTAAATAGATAATTCTAGCAACTAAACAGTGGGAAATGAAAAGGGAACAATATAAGAAGACAGATTAGAAAGGAAAATATTTCAATAGTCTGTGTCAAAGATAAGAGAGGCCTGAACCTAGTTCTCTGTCTATGAGGAAAAAGAGCAGGGAGAGTTTTTGGTTGTTTTTTGTTGTTGTTTTTAAATGTAGGAGTTGGGGTGCCTGGGTGGCTCAGTCGGTTGAGCGGCCGACTTCGGCCGTGAGTCGTGATCTCACAGCTCGTGAGTTCGAGCCCCGCGTCAGGGTCTGTGCTGACAGCTTGGAGCCTGGAGCCTGCTTCGGATTCTGTGCCTCCCTCTCTCTCTGCCCCAACCCACTCACATTCTGTCTCTGTCTCTCACAAAAATAAATAAACATTAAAAAATAAATAAATAAATGTAGGAGTTAAATCCATCACATTCAGTGATATGATAGGGGACAGAGAGAAGAATGCAAATATTAACAATAATTTCTGGGCATTTCAGGTGCAGTATTACTTTGGGGTTAGTCAGTAAACGGGTGGCAAAATAAATAGAAAACAAAGTCTACAAAAACAAAGATTTAACTTGTGACAACATTGATCTACATTCAGTCCTGTTGCCTTGTCTTTATCTCTAGAACAAAAAAAAATCAAAGATTCAGTAGGAATAAAATGAAGAACGACATTAACAAGCTGTCAGTTGAGCATGGGGTGATACCCAAAATCTTCAGGCAAAGCAAAGAGAATATTATTTAGAGGCTGTGAACCTCACTATACAGCCTAAGGCATTGTGTGATTTAATAAAGGTGCTTTGAGCGTAAGTCTAAGTAACAATTATGCTGGTAACTCTGTACAGCGTTGTGGATGGTGTGATCAAATGGTAAGATCCCAAGCCACTCTTGCCTAGGGGATGTTTAGAAGAGCTACACAAAATGTATCCCGCTTTGGTTCGATGAAGGATTCCTTTTAGCTCACTTTTCAAGCAAGTAGATGCTTTTGTAGCTAAAGGGGCCTAACATCTTTCCCATCATCATGGTGCATGGAAAGGATGCTAGTTTCCAGAGGAGTCTGCTGCAGAACACAAGAGACAGACGTGTGGCTCTGACACGGAGCGCTCGCATTGGACAACGATGGTGTGGTGTAGTACCACCAACCCCGCAATTCACAAGGCCCGCCCATAAGAGGCAGCTCTTCTGGGGTAGAGAAGGTTATTTGGGACACGCCAAAGATGATCCAAGCTGAGCCAGGGCAGAAACTATTCCTCAGTCACACGGGTAAGGGTTAGCAGTGGTTCTCAGGTAAGAATAATCGGTTGTTGTTTTCAGGACCCACTTTATCTTGTGTACCATTCACCGTGTTTGAAGCGTGCACGGTGATTGGGATGTATTTTTCATTTCAGGATGTAGATTTAGTCATGCTTGATTGTCTCTTTTTGTGAGCACTGCCTTTAGAACCTATCTGGTAATCAACCAGCCAACCGATCAACCAATACCCCTGGGAATTCCCAGAGGTAAGACCATCTAGTAGAGTCATGAGTTCAACGTTTAGAGTTGCAAAAAAAAAGATGAGGGGAAAAAAAATGAACAAATTCTGTCTGAATAAGTAGATCTGTGCATGCATGAGCTAAATGTCATATTAGAGTCTGTAAGTACTGCACCCTGAAGGTTTGACACAGTATTTATAACTGAGGAATTTATTCGGTCATTCCGTAAGCATTCCTCAAATGCTTACTATGCTGGACAATATGGAAGACTTGTTTAAAAGGGGGGGGGGCAGCTGAAAATAGGGGACTAGTTAAGCTACTGCCACAGTGTACAGGAAAAGAGATGAGGTCGTTCTAAGGGAGAAGCGGTGGCATTAGAAGGGAGGAGACAGAAACAAGAGAAATTTAGACACAGTCAGTAGTTCGTAAGTTAAAAAAAAAAAAGCACAGTACATAGAAAAAAATAATTACTACACAGAAAAGTAGAAGATTAAATTGAATAGATCCTAACTTGTGACAAACAATAGACTGGCCCCTTACATAGTGAGACCCCAACAGATCACCACACAGCCTCTACATCAACAATGGGAGTTTCTCTAGCCAAGAGCCAGTCTCAGTTTTCTCACCAAATAGGATTCAACCTGGACTTATGGGGAGGTCAAGGGAGTCAGTTCTGTAAGTCTTACCTGAAAACCATTCTGGCCATAAAATGATTAAGGGCGCTAGTCTACAGAGATGATTACCTACAAAGTGACAGAGACCTCATTTCCCAACAATTCTGAAAGAATTTAGGACAAAACCGAGAGCAGATGAAGACAGATCACAGATAGGAATAAAATACATAGGAATAAAATTCAGTAAGGCGGTGATACCAGAATAGGTGTGCATTATATACTCAACACTTTTATGTTTGTAAGATGTGTGATTAGATGAGTTGGAAGACAGAAATTTCCGCAGTTTGCTGCAATATTCTGGATATATATGTGATTGTGTGTGTGTGTGTGTGTGTGTGTGTGTGTGTGTGTTGAGAGAGGGGGGAGGTGGAGAGAGGAGAAATATTGCAACAGTTCAGACCATAAATCTGATCCAGTAACTAAAAGCAAGAACTAAATTTACTCTAGAGCCTGAGGATAGTCCAATGAATGCAGTGCAGTTCTAAGTCATCTAAGATACCATTTATGGACGCTTGTCTTTTTCTGGGTCAAGTCTGACCTCACTTGGTGCAAATCCAACATTTGCAATCTCAACTAACTGAAACAAGGTAGATAAATTAGGTTGCATTTTTTTTTTAGTTTCTTAAAGAATTAGCTCTGGAATCCCCTTAGTCAGGATGAAAGGATGATGCCATTTATAAAATTTAATTATATCCATCTTTCCAGAATACATATATTGTGAAAAATGTGGTTCCCAAAGTAGATTTTCCCCTTGCCTAACCCAAAATTTTGAAGAGAAAAATGTACAATAAAATAACATATGGCAGAAATGTTTTTAAAATGTTAAGGGACTGGGGCACGTGGGTGGCTCAGTTGGTTAAGCATCCGACTCTTGATTTCGGTTCAGGTGATGATCTCAGGGTTCGTGAAGTTGAGCCCAGCATCAGACTCTGTGCTGGCAACGCAGAGCCTGCTTGGGATTCTCTCTTTCCCTCTCTCTCTCTCTCTCTGCCCCTTCCTGGCTAGTGTATGCTCTCTCTCTCTCTCCTCTCTCTCTCTCTCTCTCTCTCTCTCAATAAATAAAAAAATAAAATGTCAAGGGGCTAGTTTGGGATTAATACAGATTCCTACTAATCACTCAAATCTTCACCTGCAGAGCTTTTAACAATTAGGTTTTCTAACAATGATTACAGATCTTGGCAATGATTGCGGATAATGGCAATTATTACATGAATCTTTTGACCGCTTATCTTCTTGGGAAGACTAACGTCAATGATCATAGAGAGGATAATGGGAAAAACTTACCTGGGGAATTCTAAGCTCTTTGTGTGTGAGGGAGAGGTTAGAGATATGAATGGTATGTTTGAAATATATATATATATATATATATATGTATATATATATATATATGGCATCATGCATGTTCAATCCTGATTGCCTTCTATATCCTGCTAAGGATGCTATTATATCTCTTAAGTTGTCAATTCTGTATATTACTTCAACTCACCTCTGTTGAGAGCAACTTCTGTATCTGTTTGGGCTTAGTACAGCGTTCCCAACTGACATGTTAATTCTGTGGCAAAGTAATTAAAAACTCGTGCTCTGACGTCATAATTGCAGAGTCGGAATCGGGCCTTGCCATTAACTAGTCGCACGCCTTTAGAGAAGTTACTGACCCTCTCTAAACCTCGGGTTCCTCATCTGTGAATTAAGGATGACAATAACACTGATTCCGTGGGGGTGTTGCAAGTATTAGATCCATGGAAAGTTCTCAGTGTGGTCACTACCTAGTACATAACACGCAGGCACTAAATATCAGCCACCATTATTACTATTAATTAAAAACCAAAAGGAATGTCATACAACTTGATTTTGTGTGGTGATCTTTTTGGGGGTATGCTCAATGAAATAATTTGGTATCTCTTGATCCTGAATTAAAAACCCATAATCCTTAGAGAAAAAACTTTGGCTCTTTAAGATTACTGTGACGTTCAGAGATGATGAGTGTGAAGTATGTCACATAGTGTCAGATCGTCAGGAAGTGGTAGCTGTGCTATTACTCCTGTTATCATCATTATTTCATCAATTTATTTCTTGTCCATTTTGGCCCGACCCATGAATGAAGACAATGGGCAGAAGTCATTGCCTGTCGGGACTATTACGAAAACTAAGTTTGTAGTTATGTGCACCCTTCTTTAAATTCCTTTTCCCCTCAAAAGGAGAAACCCTTAGGTACCAGCAGGTCTAGACCATTTCCCTTTATTTCGGCCAATACATTTTTTTAAAATATGATTTATTGTCACGTTAGCTAACATATAGTGTATCCAGCGTGCTCTTGGTTTTGGGGGTAGACTCCCATGATTCATTGCTTACATACGACACCCAGTGCTCATCCCAACAAGTGTCCTTCTCTATACCCATCACCCGTTTTCCCCCCTCCTCCCCACCCTGCTTTTTTAGAAAAGCATTTGTTGAATAGCTTAAATAATTGAGCTTTTATCTTCTTTTCCGGCTAAGGTTTTGCATGTTGACGCATAATTCATTAAACCAAGATAATGATGGAAGAGCCTGCGTGAGCAGTAGTAACTACCTTGTGAAAATCTTTCTCAGGGCCTCTCAAAGTGCACTATAACCTTGAAACTTACAAAGTGGCTCTGGTTATAAAGGAATCACGTTCAAGGGAATCGTTCAATGGAAGGTATCAAAGTATTAAAACCAATAAGGCATGCAGAGAACTCTAGGATAATGGCGATGGTGTACTGTTAAGATCGTGCTTGATTTAGGAAACTACTGGCCCCTATAATTTTGTCTTATTTGCCATCAAATATTTTTGCTTCTAGGACAAAAATACCTCATTCTTCTGGAAACCGACTTCCTTGGCAACAGTATAATGTATTTCTCAAAAGTCTAAAAACCATCACGTATTTATTTTAAACTCCTTTGAATTTTCTTCACCTGAGAACTATGGCCTCCTCTTGTGACCCTAATTTTCTAAATTTAATTTACGAGCGTAAAACCTCATATGAACGTGACTTCTGAGGGAGGAAGACCTGCCCGAAATATCCACCACCCACACGATGTAAGGGCAGCAGGATCTTGGTCTACATACCAGAAGGAATGCAACTGGATTGGAAGACGCTATTTTTGGGCTTTAGAAATGGCGGCAGGGAATGAGAGGAATGTGGAAATTCATTAAAGTAAGCCTATCCCACTTCACTCCAGAGGCACTGGTTAGACTCCAGAGCTAGACAAAGGAAGAGGCTTCTTTAGCGACTGTGGCTTCTTCAGCCTCGGGACTTTGGAGAGACACTGTGTCTCTGGGAGACGGTAAGGAGCCTCCCCTTGTGTGATGCTCTGTCTGTAGGTAATATCTCAGAGGCAGGCAGGAAGAAAGAACATTCCTCTGACTTGGTATTTCTCTACAATTGCTCATGAAGTAGATAACATTGCAGGCAACCCAATGGAGAAGCAACCTGTAAACATCAAATATTATGTGAGGCCACCTGGAATCTGATTTTGCACCTGATGTGGCAAGAAAAGGAGAAAGTGCAAAAAAAGTGGTTTCCCAGGGACTGTGACGAGGCTCAGGACTTCTGACTAGATGAGAAGTGCAGCCCCCTCCAAGGGGCGAGGCGATAATGCCAGCCTGCTGGGCCATCTAACAGGAGCTAGGCAACCCCAGGATATCAGCTGTCCCCAACCTGTGGGCTTCACTGCACTGAGAGAACTCGAGGGTAATTTCAAGGAGTCCATAAAACTGTACCTAAAACGGGACTTGTTTGCAGATGACTTTATGTGTATGTACATAGTTATGCACGATGCGCGTATATGTACTATGTATATACAACAATATTTTAAAAAGTTTGTGTATTTATTTGTTTATATTTGTTTATTTATTTATTTATTTATTTATTTAGAATGAGCACAAGTGGGAGAAGGGCAGTAAGAGGGAGGGAGAGAATCCCAGCAGGTTCCGCGCTGTCAGTCGCATGGGCCTCGAACTCATGAACCGTGAGATCACGACCTGAGCCGAAATCAAGAGTCAGACACTTAACTGACTGAGGCACCCATGTTCCCCTAACGTAATATTTTTAATCTATGTAGAAGCTGCTTAAATATACTATTGACTTTAGAGTAGTATTTATTCTCAATCGAGAGATCCTACGCGTTATATTACTTTTATTATAGAGGTCTGCAAGATATTTGAGCTCTGAAAAATGACTCTCTTGTAAGTATATTGGACTCCAGAGCCAAACAGTATTCCATTTCTCAAACATAACAGTATTCCCTTTCTAAAGTATAATGATATACCCGTTAAAATAGTTGACGTTCACATTTTAACTAGGTTTTAACTTGTTCTGTCTTTTTCTATGTATATGTGTGTTGTAAGTAATGACCCTATATTAATTTCCAGGTCAAAGACCACAAGTGCAAGACAAATAGTGTTAATCAGGGCCTTTCAAACAAAAATAAAAATGAGGGTTTTTCATTAGTCTGTGCTGACATAGGGATAAACACAAACTCTTCAGGGCCCGGCAGAGAGGCAATGGCTGTCTGCCTCTTTCCCATATTGTGGCTGAGCCCAAGGTATTACAGGGCAGTGCTGATTTGGGACAAGTCACATTGTCCTCTCCACTCCCAGTTTTACTCAGGGGGAAAACAGAGCAAAGTAATTATCAAAGTTATTCTAGAAAAAAAAACCTAGGAGAAGTGATTAAAAATGCTTGACTATTTCTAGGTAAGGAAGGTGTGTGGAAAGGGGGGGTGGAAGTCTGTTCTCTGCCATGGTGATAGCCGAGTTGTGGACTGCGGGCGTTATCTCCAAGAAAATTCTATGGAGGAAGAGGGCGCTAAAGGCAGGTATGAGAAATCCAGCTTGGTTTCTGTGTGGTGTTCACAGGTAGAGTATACAAGCCGTGTAAGCTATATCGATGCTAGAAATTGTTACTTCTGTTCGCTTTTGGAAGCATGGCTTGCTTTATACATCTCCAGATTTAATATGCCACTTCATCCAAAAAGGAAACAATCCTTGTTATGTACTTATGAATTGTTTATTTAAAGCAAACCCTTTACAGACATTGGGAAGTTTACTATTGATATTTGTGGAGATCCCTGAGTCCCAACCAGAAAATTTAAAATTATTTTTAGCAGGATTGCATATTGGTATAAAATGAATGTATATGGAAGTGACTTGAGATTTGTCACCCATAAATCATGGCTTAAGAAGATACCTAATGTAGCACTCTGTAAAGAAATAATCATTATGGGGGCGCCTGGGTGGCTCAGTCAGTTAAGCGTCTTACTCTTGATTTTGGCTCAGGTCCTGATCTCACAGTTCGTGAGTTTGAGCCCTGTGTTGAGCTCTGTGCTGACAGCTCAGAGCCTGGAGCCTGCTTTGGATTCTGTGTCTCCCTCTCTCTGTGCCCCTCCCCGCTCATACTCTGTCTCTGTCTCTAAAAAATAAATAAACGTTAAAAAAAATTTTTTAAAAGAAAGAACCATTATGAAAAATGAATGAAATTTTCCCATTCTTCATACATTTTTATATGTATCTTGGACTCTATACATGAATCTGACCCACACCGATACGATACTATGGTATCTATAGCTATAAAAAGGCAACGGTCTTTCTTCTAATACATGATTTTTGCTCCTTGCACCCCAGATACCCACTTGAGAGAAATAACCTTTATGAGACATTGTTGGGAAGATTTGTGTTTATCTATTTCTTTAGATGCTTGCTTGTCATTGTTGGTTGAAGTCAGACCATGGGATGGTGAATGTTCAGACCAAATTTCCTTAGTAGTCTGTTTTCCCACCTTAAATGTTTTCCCTGAGTTGCTTTTTGATGTTATAATGTTAGCTTTTATGGGGAGAAGCTATAAGCAGTAGTCATCTCGAGTCATATATGAATAGGTGGGTATATATGATATTGTATCTGTATATTATACACATATAAAATCTCCCCCAGCATATACTAACAGCAGTGTATGCCTATGCTCTCGTAAATTCCACATAAGACATGTATTCTACAGCTATAAAGTAGAAAAAGTTTAGGTTCTCCTGTGGAGTTGGTATTTAGAGTCTTTGGGATGGATTTGCCAGGCTTTCATTTTCACTTTTGTCCTGAGGAAACACATGTTGTGGCCTGCATGTTTCGGTTACTGTTTTTCTAGTAATTTTGTTTTTTGTCTATTATTTTATGTTTTGATAGTTGATATTTTATTTAAAGTGATGTACTGTCTGTCCATAGTATTTACTTTTGTTGGTTTATTAAGCTACCTTAGTTCTTTCTTTATTTTTTTGAAAATTTTTTTAATCTTTATTTTTGAGAGAGAGAGAGAGAGAGAGAGAGACAGAGCATGCGTGGGGGAGGGGCAGAGAGAGAGGGAGACACAGAATCTGAAGCGGGCTCCAGGCTCTGAGCTGTCAGCACAGAGCCCGACGCGGGGCTCGAACTCACAGACCATGAGATCATGACCTGAGCCGAAGTCGGACGCTTAACCGACTGAGCCACCCAGGTGCCCCGTAAGCTACCTTAGTTCTTGAGTAGAAAAATGCAGGGCATATAGATGAAGACATAGTATAGATATAGTTATAGGTGTAGACGACAGCTAACCTCTCTTTCTCCCCCTCTCTGCATGTATTTAAATTGTACAATTTAGTTTAACTCATTTCAAATCCCTTCCTTATATAAAGGTGCTTTAGTTTTCAAACTCATTAGACCTATACTCTCTCTTGGTGAAACATAACCGTATACATACAATTGCTTGCCTTTAAGAGATTGAAACCATCTTAGAACTCTGTTTTCAACATAGCTAATTATAAAATTTAATTAAATATTTAAGGAAATTTGAGAGGTAACTGTGGAAAACTGCCTTAAGAGGTCATCGGGCAGGGAATTGTTTAGCTCTTTACACATTTCCATGCCCATTCTCCTGAAACAAATACATCCAAAAGGATATTGCTTTCCTCCTCCCCCCCCCCCCTCTTTTTTGTTAAGCTGCTAAACTCTAAACCTTAGAAAGGACTTGCTGGAAAATGAGTCTGTCTACTAAGTAAACCCAGAGAAGCAATCAAGAGGATGGTGTAGCAATCATTTTCAAGGTTTATTGTTTTGTCTTTGCCTCAGGAGGCAACTATTTACACCTCTGACTAATGACTCCTTAATTAAATGGGTTTTGGTGAAAATTTCTAAAAACTAGTAAAAACTTGGAGTAAAGTGAGTTGAGCCTAGGAGAGTAAAATATAGGAGCCCTACTTTGGACACAGTGGCACAATCTCATTTTATCAGGATGAAAGATAGAAATGGTGGGCAATGAAATACTGAGGCATGAGGCTCTGAAATATCCTTAAATAAATATATAAAGGGGTGCCTGGGTGGCTCAGTGGGTTCAGCGTCTGGCTTTGGCTCAGGTCATGATCTGGCGGTTCGTGGGTTTGAGCTCCGCGTCGGGCTCTGTGCTAACAGCTCAGAGCCTGGAGCCTGCTTCAGATTCTCCCTCTCTCTCTGCCCCTTCCCAACTCGCACATGTGCTCAGGCTCTCTCTCTCTTTCTCAAAAATAAACATTAAAAAATTATAAAATATATATATATATATAAATATATAATTTCCTACTTTCCTACTTCCTCTACTGTCCTTCCCCCTTTTTTTTTTTTATAAATTTAAGTCAAGTTAATATATTAAAAATCTTTTAAGCAGGGATTTATCATCTCATAACTATAGCCAAAGATTTTGAGGAACTAGGAGGGCTTGTGGTGAAATGCTGTTTCAATGCCACTTGATTTAATAAATACAGCTTATAAAAACGTTAATCTTGATCTCCAAACATAGAGAAACATGCAAAGAAGTGTTAGCTTGCAACCATACTTTGCCAGTTGGTTTTTCTTCTGCATTTCTGTTTCCGTCAGTCAACGTTCATTGATTCAACACCTTGCCTGGCTGTGTGACTAACACTGTTGAAGATATAATGACAGGAAATTCCAAGACACACACCTGATTTATGTTTCAGCCCGAATCCCCACTAGACCAGTTTGGCTCTATAACCATGCTCTTCCCCACCAGTGACCCTTTCTTCTGCAATATGGGCAACACGTCAAATCATAGAGGAAGATGATTTTGGAAATCATGGAAATCAGGTATTGCTAAAATACTGGATACTAGTGGAAAATAAGGGCCTGGCCACACCCTACCCCATTTTCGCTGTTTCCTGCATTTTCTATCTCTCACTGGGAAGAAATGCTAGAGAGGCTTAGTCAATCCTTAGAAGACTCTTTTACAAAATTTCTCACTCCATTTGGTAATCTCCAGTCCCATTAATACTGCAGATTCTGGAGTCTTTTATTACCTTTCTCATCCCTCTACTCTCCTGCCACCTTTGTTCTTCCCTCCCTCTCCTTCCCTGAGGTTTTGGAACACAGATAGAACTTTAAAATCATGGCTTCTGGTGTGGAACTTTCATTGTGTACTTAAATCGTGTGTGTGTGTGTGTGTGTGTGTGTGTGTGTGTGTGTGTGTGTAAAAATATAGATATAGGGGCGCCTGGGTGGCTTGGTTGGTTAAGCGTCCGACTTCGGCTCAGGTCATGATCTCACGGTCCGTGAGTTCGAGCCCCGCGTCGGGCTCTGTGCTGACAGCTCAGAGCCTGGAGCCTGTTTCAGATTCTGTGTCTCCCTCTCTCTCTGCCCCTCCCCCGTTCATGCTCTGTCTCTCTCTGTCTCAAAAATAAATAAACATTAAAAAATTTTTTTTTTAAATATAGATATAAATCAATATCACAGAAAGAATTATATAATTAATGAAAAATAAAATATTTGTTAACAATTCCTCAACTTCGGGGCTCCCGGGTGGCTCAGTTGGTTAAGCGTCCAACTTTTGATTTCTGCCCAGGTCATGACCTCACGGTTCGGGGTTCGAGCCCCACATCAGGCTCTTCACTGACAGTGTGGAGCCTGATTAAGATTCTCTCTCGCTTTTTCTCTGCCCCTCCCCTGCTCACGCTCTGTCTCTCTCTCTCTCAAAATAAATAAATAAACTTTAAAAAATAAAATGGAAACCATTGCTCAACTTCGATAAATCATAATTTAACATTATCCAAATTTTCTTCCAGTCTTTTTTCATTTGCATGGTTTCACTTAGGAAGACTCATTTCTTACATAAAAGGTAATGTTTGATTTTTTTAAATGTTCCATGAAGAATATACTAAAACTATTACACACTAAATCATTTAGTATTCAGAACTGCTTCACAAAGAAGGCATTAATACTTTCCATTTGATCTGTTCAAAAATAAAGACTCCAGACAGATTCGTTAAGTAGCTCATCCAAGTTTACAAGTGCTAAGTTGCAAGGGATTCAAACTCAAGTTTATGATATTTCTATTAAACTTCATTTCCTCTCTGTCTCCTAACAGAAGCTTATCTCGTATCTCCAGTAAAAGCTGCCTAACACACTACAGGGTTGTGATTGTTTTCAGTCTACAAATTTCCTTCTCGGTGGATACGTTTAACCCGTATCATAAGGTTCTAAGATGCACATTTAAAAAACAACGTAACATCTCTTAGACGAGGATGTATCTCACGGTCAAGGGCAGCTGACGCTCACGATTGGTCTAGTAGCAGCAGTGACAGCTGCCATTGCCCCACAGCAGTAAACACGGTTACATTCCTGTGACACAACCGGATAACTCTAACTCCTTGATGGTGGGTCTACACACAACATAAGAGCCACTGGAGGAGAGAATAAGAGTCCTAGCTCTGAAAACCTTTTGGTGCCATCTTCTTGTGAGACCAAGAAACCGTTAGCCTCAGGATTGGCCACGGTAGGTATGTGCATCTTGGAAGAAAATCCCAGAGGCAACTGCAGAGCTCTAACAGGAAATGCTGTATCACTCATGTTCTCGGCGGCAGGAAGAATTATGGAAGATTTATGGAAAAACGTGGACTTTGATGACTCAGAATTGAGAAGTAACTCAGAAGAAGTGGATTCTGTATGAGAGAAATTTTAAGGATAATTCAATTACTTCCCTTACATTTTTCACTTTATGTGGGCACAAAATACACAAAAATACATATGATAAAATTTAGGTTGAAATACCCTAAAAAGATCTTTCTGTGTGTGTTATTATTTAATTAGTAGTGCTTCTTCCTTTTCGCAGTGGTGTGTTTTGTAATAGATGGCATCTTAGAAGTAATAAAATATGGGTAATTTATTTAGAGTATCTTTTATTATTGGGCAATCCTGTCATTTCCAGATGTTTGTTACTAAAGATAAGTGCTTCAATAAACCTCCTTATGTATTTATATTTTCTCTTATACTGTATTCATGGAGCAAATATACAGAGGGAGGATTATAAGAAGAAATGAGTATTTTTATAGTTTTTTTTGTTAATAAAATCAAATTACACTGCTACCAGCACAGTATTCTAGTTTTCCAACCAAATTTACATGTTATTAACACTTTAAAATATTTTTAATATAAAGGATTAGAACACATAATTATTTAATTTTTTTTAATATTTATATATTTTTGAGAGAGAGAGAGAGAGAGAGCAGGGGAGGGACAGAGAAAGGGAGACACAGAATCCAAAGCAGGCTCCAGGGTCCTAGCTGTCAGCACAGAGCCCAACACGGGGCTTGAACTCACGAACCGCGAGGTCATGATCTGAGCCGAAGTCAGGCGCTTAACTGACGGAGCCACCCAGGCACCCCAGAACACATAATTATTTTAATCGACATTTCTCTGATGACAAATAGAGATGTTTACTTTCCTACAAGCTTGTTTGCCAATCACATTTTCTCTTGTTAAATGTCTTGTTTCTCCTTAACAGATGAACACAGGGGAAGGGAAAGAAAAATAAGATAAAAACAGAGAGGGAGGCAAGCCATAAGAGACCCTTAAATACAGAGAACAAACTGAGGGTTGATGGGGATGGCTAGACGGGGGATGGGCATTGGGGAGGACACCTGTTGGGGTGAGTGCGGAGTGTTATATGTAACAGATGAATCACTGGGCTCTACTCCTGAAGCCAAGACTATACTTATGTTAACTAACTTGAGAATGAAAAAAAAAAAAAAAGACTTGTTTCTCTTCCTCATTTACTAATCTAAAGGCTATGAAGAGCTACACTGGCAATTTGTATATATTTTTGAGAGAAATCTTTTGTCTATCTTATTTCTATAAATATTATACAGTCTATTTTACTTTCTATTTTTGTTTATATTCCCATGTTGCAGCAGTTACCAAGTTTTAGATAAATGTCTTTGTTATGTCTTCCATTTTTGCCAAGTTTGATAAACACTAAGTTTTGTTTTTAAGACTTATCCATTTGAGACTTGCTATAGACCAGAAATATAAATCTAAATGATTTGCTTTTCAGGTAGCTGCTTTTGTATCCTATTTATTAAACAGGCCTTTTGTTAAGTCATTTTTCTCTCCCTAATTGTTTTGAGATACTATCTATACATACATTTTTCTTGTATGTGTCGTACATTATTGCTTGGTTGTATTCTGTTCCCATGGCCCTTTTTATTTATTACAAAATACGCCATGCCTTTCTCCATAGACGATTTCGTGCATTAGAAATATGACAAAATAGCATGAAACTGAAATAGGTTTCAGGAAGGGGAAATGATAACAAATAAGCAACAAATCAACAAACGAGCCAAGGGTGAGATTCAAATGGAGCCCTGAATGAAGCTAGACACGTATACCAGAGTTTTCTCATAGGTGCTGTGGGCAGGTTCCACACTTGGCTCAGCTTTCTAGTGACCAGGGCAGAGAAGAGATCCTTATCAGTCACACAATTTCCAGCGTCCTGGAAGCCATGCAGGGAGACCCGGTACTGAGCTCAGGGGCTATTTCTGCTTGGGCGCCACATAATGAAGGTAGTCTAGGATGTAATGGATAAGTTACTGGACAGAGAGCCTTACAATTGGCGGCAGAATGATTGCGTGAGGCTCGATATAAGCTCATGGCTCTGAGAAAAATAAGAGAAAAGATCCAGGGAGATGCTTTCAGGCAATCTTAGCTGTCCAGTTCACTGTGGCACCCTCACTGCTTGGCACAGGCTTGGGACAGAGTAGATGCTTAGTGGATATTTACCGAATGAATGAAAGAGTGCGACGGGGAGTGGCACCACCCACAGATTTTACTTCCCATGAAGTGGGTGCGGTGTGGCCCTACAGCACGGCTCGTTCGGCGTCGTCCCTGTGTCTCAACTGCGTTGATCTGGGAACGAGTTGGAACAGCCGTTAGTGGAAGCTGGGGACCACTGTGTACCTACCAGCATACCGTTTAATTTATTGTCGCTCTGCAATGTGTTTTCCAACCTGGTCAGGCTAATCCTTCCATTCTCTTTTCTCAGAACACTTTTTTCCTCTTATGTAATCTCACCCTTTAAATTCCATCAGCCTGAAGTGGTCTTTTGTGTTATTTTTTCCAGGTGTCATAACCTCAAGCCCTGCTTGTCCAGGGCACCGTTCTAGCATATCATTTCGTTCTCGTGGGTGTCCGTATTTGGATGACAGATTAAGTGGTTATCCTGCTCACGTATTTCTCAATTCTGTCCCTTTTATCCATTCTCACCCCTATCACCGTAGTCGGAACGCGTTTCCCTGCCTGCTGGCCGTTCTTCTGTCCTGCTTTCCATTCTTGCTCTGCCCCAACTCATTCTCTACCTTGCAACCCTAATGGACGCCCCTTTTGTGCTATATTTAAAAAACATGTATCCTGAGTGAACTAATTCGTCAGTTCTCATGCATTTTCCCCCAAAGTGTTTTCTATGTATTTTGTCAGATTTAAGAAAAACTTCTTTGAGATTTTTGCTTAATCGGTCTGGATTTTAGTAGACTTAGTATACCGTTCTCAATCATTTAATGGCCTCTTACTGTATTTAATGAAGAATGGCTTCCCTTTTCCCCAAAACTTAACCTTTCAATTTTATGCAGGATTCAGAAACCTGTACACTAAGCCCTTAGGGAGAGCGATGTCCTTTGTGAACTTTATTGTAAGGATACGTTAATAAGAGCCTTGGTTTTCAGCCTTCAATCCTAGATCAAAAGATCACTCACTGTGGCAAATTGTTGGTGTGCTTCTTATATACTTTGTGGTAGAGCTAACATAGTCTAATACTTTTATTCTTAAAAGCCTTCTACCTAAATTCATATTTTCCTCCTTACAGTATGTTTACTGGGCAGGTATTTTGTCCTGAAAAAAAAAGCAAAAACACTTGAGCAAAAGGAAGAGAGTGTGGGTACCGGTCAAACAATAAACGTATAATAGAAGTGAATGTAGAACATTGTCTCAATTCCTAGTCCCATTCAAGTAATTTCTTTGCGACACAGAACAAATTAATCAGGAAGTAAAATTTAAAGTTATCAGTTTAAAGCCATTATTAACGTTAGAGTTGATATTACAATTATTAACAATTTAACAATTTAAAGTTTATTAACAGTTAAAAGTTATTAGCAACTTAAAGTGATCTTCCTAATTCTTAAAAAAAATCTGTCATTTTGGGGAAGAACTGGTTTTGTTTTTACTTGGAGAATAAGTGTATCAATGTAGGAAAATTGGTAGTCAGTAACATGGATACGAAAATGTTTTGTATACTTTCTCTTTTCTCAATTGGGGTAAGGAAGAAGGTAATTTAAGTAGGACAAATTCTCTAGGTTATGCTAAAATATAAGTGCCATTCATACATCCTAATGGTCAGGAAGGACATTATGTACTGTTATAGAACATAAGTATTCTGCAAAGCAATTTAGTTGATTGACTCTAGATATTCAGAGATGGGTACTTTCCATCCCTAGGAGTTTCTATTTGGTCAGAATAGAAAAGAAGGGAGAGTATCCAAAATGAGAAGCTGAACCTAGATGAGAAAAACATGATTGCCCCTGGGATCCTGGCAACTGATTTTTTTAAAGTCCTCTATTTCACCATGCTGACTATAAAGAAAAATAAATGTTCAGTTTTTGCTCTGGAGACTATCAAGAAAAAATTTGACCTGCTGTCTAAGCCCTCAATCGCATGAACAATTTGCAATGTTAGACAACAAATAGAAGCATTAAGTGCTAACCTTTTAGTATTGAATGTTGCTAAGTAAACAGCCGGATACTGCTAACATTAACACCTATTATTGTGCTGCATTAGTTTTATGGATACAATAAACCCTCCTGGATGATGAACATTTTGTAATTCAAAGAATGACTCATGGAAAATATAGTTTTCATTTGCTAAAGTGCTGTAGGATTGAATTTAGAAATGTCTTGCTGTGTTGAAATTGATTCAATTTGGATGGCAATCCAAGAGCTACAATAAACTTTAAAAATGTACAAGTCTGCTTGGCTTCTTTCATATATTTGGGAAAACAGAAGCAAACAAATATAATAATGTTCCTGGGAGCCATTGCACCGTTATATCCTATTACATAAACTAGCATTATATAAAACAGAGTCGTGATTATCACATCTATTTATGGAACAAATAAGCATAAACCCAATAAAGCCAGTTTTGAAAAGATGTGAGATGGCATTCGACAAAACATTACAATTGAGGTGCATTCTGTCTAAAATTGTTTTTGAATGTTGGTGTACCTTGATTTAGATTGACCTGATAGGCCATCATTTGGAGTTTTCAAAAGTATATGCCAAAGGCATGCTAGAAAGATTCACCGGGTGACTCCTTTAAGACAAGTCTGAACTGATACAGTTAAGATGGGATTCAATTTAAATTTGTAATCCATACCCGGCTTTTCTCTTATCTCAATTATTGTGTCAAAAGCTTTAAGCAATTACCTGCCACTAATATTTTTCTTATTTCTTCTTGAGGATTTAATTAGATGAGACTCTGGTGAGCATGGGGACTCAGTCATTCTAGCAAGATAGCAGTTAGAGGAAGTAATTTCTTACCAGCAAGAACTGTCTTTCTCTGGGATCTTAAAACTAGAGTAGGTTCTCATCATTCTGGGTTTTAGGACGTATGAATGACTTTTCAAAGGCCCATTCATTACAATGACTTAGTTTGAATGTTTTCCCAGAAAAATAAAATTTTTTGAGCTTTGAAGGTTCAATTTAAAGAAAAGTTCCTGTAGAGGACACAACTTAATCTTTATAATATCCCCCGTGGGACTCAGTTAACTCTAGGTCACGCTGAATTTAAATGCAGCAGCTCCTTGTAAAACCATACACCTTTCTTAAGGTTTTCGGCACATACGCCTTTAGACGCATACAAATGTTAGACACACACATTTAAAAAAGAAAGAGAAAATTCGGAGAACCAAAGTAGGCATGTCTTAAAGTATTCCCTTTCCGGTTTGAAATTCCACAATACTATAACCGACTTGTTTCTAATGCAGACAATAACAAGCTTAGTGTGGCTTTGAAAAAGTTGCAAGACCCAGCTGTAAACAAGCGAACACACAAAACAAAGATGAAACACACTCGAGCGTCCATTTTTCTCCGGGCAGTTTAGAAATGAGTGTATTTTCCCTCCTTTCAACTTCTGAAAATGGAAAGTGATCTTGTCTAATTACACCGACTGTTGTTTCAGTAAGTCTCAGGTGAAAAATCTGTGACAGTCTCATTTCCCCACTCCAGCGTCATTTCTAGACACACGATGTTTCACTCTTTTACCCTTTCTTAGAAATACGCTTTTATAATCTAGTCCACAGAGTTGCCATTCTACCCCGTTACCTTAGAAAAGCCACTCAATAGCCTTGTTTCATAACAAGTTATATAGGCACAGAGGGGAATGTTGTGCACCAGCTGGTTCAGAAGTTGATGGTTTATAACCGTGCAAATATCTGAGATGTGGGCTGAAAGGTGCTATTATGTTATTACCGTGAATGTACAATTACTGTAAATACTCTGGTAACCGAGGCCTGAAAGAATCTATTAAGTTAACATTATGCATTCTTTGGGTTTTGAGGTTTCTGAAACTCATCCATCATTCAGTGCCAATGACATTTATAAATACCACGAAGCTTGATGGTCAGGCGGCTTTGTTTCATTTCTCTGCCTCTCCCCTTCCCTCTTCCTGTCACACCATTCTTCTCCTACCTCTGTAACCAATCTCAGCTTGTTTATTATCATTTGGAAACCAGTGTTGAAGTGTTCCTACACAATCAATTTGTAATTAATAGGAAATGACTTTACGGGACTGTCTGATCCCTGCTGGTAGGAGAAAGCCTGAGCTATGTCTAATGGATTTTTTTCATCTCTTCGGTGGCAACGTGCGGCAAAAGGATTGTAAATGCAGATGGACTGTGTAATGAATTGGGGCACTCAAGACTGATGTGAAGGGCAGCTGGCGAAAACAAGAGGCTTTCATCCGAAAGGATGTTCTGGGGGACAGGGTCACCGATAACACTTTTTCAGTTTTTCGTATTATTTAAAAAATAAGTTTTTGGCCTTTGTACTGCTTCCAACAGCTTTTTTTAAAAAATTTTTTTAAAGTTTGTTTACTTTTGAGAAAGAGAGACAGAGAGACAGAGCATGAGTTGAGGAGGGGTAGAGAGAGGGCAGGGGAGACAAGAATCTGAAGCAGGCTCCAGGCTCTGAGATGTCAGCACAGAGCCCGACTTGGGGTTCGAACTCACAAACCGTGAGATCTCCACCTGAGCCAAAGTCGGAGGCTTAACCGACTGAGCCACCCAGGCGCCCCAGGTTCCAACAGCTTTTTAATGTCAGCAAATGAGCCAAGTGAACAATGGCTTACGAGAGAGATCTGAACAGAGCTGAATGGAGCATTTGTTTCTGAAGCAACTCTTGCTGTGTTCCATTTCGTCTCACGCGAGTCTTCTTCTGAGGGTGTCACCATAGACTCATGAGTGTTTTATCTAACACCTTGCAAAGCATTTTCTTAAAATGTAAGACTTGGGAACATTTTGCCTATTGGCTAGAAGCCTAAGTGATAATCAACTCAAAAGATCATAATGATGGCATGAAAAAATGATGGTGCATTGGGGGAAAAAAGCCATCTATTAAGATAGACTATGTAGCACCAGGAGGGTAAAGACAAGCCAGTTGTACTGGAGTCACGTGCTGACATGTGACGTCTAATGCTTTTCTCTATTTCTCCCCCTTTCCCTCCCTGTCTCCCTCCATCTCTTTGCCTCTTCTTCTTTTCTTCTAGAAAGATTTATTAAGACTTTCCTATGTGCTAGACTTGTACCAGTGAGAAGAAAATTAACCAGCCCTAACCCCACGTCTTTAGATCTAATGGTGGAGGGACAAGCGATTGCTTGCCAAGCAAGATCCATGCTCTGAATGAAAGGGACACCTCTATGATAAGAGGGTTAAGCAGCAAACCCAACACTGATAATTTGGAGCGTTCGACACCTCACAGTCAGGAAAGCTTGTAGGCGAAGCAGCAATGGAGCTGGAATTTGAGGAACTGGAGTTGACTACACGGAAGGAGGGTGGAGGACAAAGCAGCTCATACAAATGCTCAGTGGTGAAGGTCTACATGGACTCGGGCGGCAAGGAAGCAGAGGGGGAAATGTTGGTAATTTTAATGAGGTTATATAAGGTACGTGAGAAAGAGAAATATCAAACCATGGGGGGCTATCACCTTATGACTGTGAGGATGACTGTGATAAAAGAAAAAAAGAGATAAATGTTGGCAAGAAAGTAGAAAAGCTGGAACACCTGTGCCCTGTTAGTGGGACTGAAACACAGTGCAGACCTTCTAGAAAACCACCCAGGAGGTTCCTCACAAAATTAAAAATGGGACTACTGTATGATCCAGCAATCCCACTTCTGGGTGGGTATCCAAAATAATTGGAATCAAGATCTCAAGTAGATGTCTGAACACCCATGGTCACTGAAGTACTATTCACAATAGCCAAAGTATGAAAACAACCTAAATGTCTATTGATCGATTAAAGGATAAAGAAAATATGTTATATACGTACAAATGGAATCCTTTTCAGTCTTGAAAGAAAGAAAGAAAGAAAGAAAGAAAGAAAGAAAGAAAGAGAAAGAAAAGAAAGAAAGAGAGAAAGAAAAGAAAGAAAGAAAGAAGGAAAGAAAGAGAGAGAAAGAAAAGAAAGAAAGAAAGGAAGAGAGAGAGAAAGAAAAGAAAGAAAGAAAGAAAGAAAGAAAGAAGAAAGAAAGAAAGAAAGAAAGAAAGAAAGAAAGAAAGAAAGAAAGAAAGGAAATCCTACCATTTGCAACAGCATGGATGGTCCTAGAGGACATCTTGGTAAGTGAAAAAAGCCAGTCACAGAAAGACAATTATCGCATCATTCCGATTATCTTCGATACGGCATTTTTTTGCAGAAATTAAATTTGTAATTAATTTTCCGAAGTTGACATGCAATTTGATTCTCTTAGCAGATAATGCAATTTATTTCATAACACATTGTGAAGAAGAAAGTGATTTTATCATCTTAACTTTTAATAATTTCGGTTTAAATTCTGCTTATAAGTAATTTCTTTTAGATTTATGTCCTGGATGTCTTCTGCTTCCCCTTCCGGACACACTCTCCACCCTTCACCTATGCCCAAATTATCTTTGTGGACTATGTCAACAGGTGCACTTGACCTCTGGCTTTGACTTGGGTTGATTGATTAGAGGGTGAGAGAAGAAAGTAAGGTGGGTGTCATTATTCTCTCAGCTCTTCCCTGAGAGGTCACCGTAGCCTGGTGGTGTTTACCACAGCACATATCAGACAGCCCTTTGTACAGCTCCGTCTGTCTTCACTCACCTCTTTCAGCCTAGACTTGGAAACAGAGCCCTCAGACATTACGTATGTCTTGTATTTTCCCTACACGATGGCCACGCCATTGAAAACAGTCTCACTGTTAAACTCTCATCTTGGTATCCTAATTTGATTGCGTTGTTTTCTGTTGATATCCTGATTACTACAGCTTACGTTATTATGGTTTAAATGTTCGTGAAGATTTATGAAGATTCCCTAAAAGTCCACACAAAGTATCTTGCAATCAACACACAAAGAATATATATATTATATATATATGTATATAATATATCCATGTAAGTTAGAATAAGTTAGAATAGCCACCCAGGCGCCCCTCCTGAACTTCTTTAGTGCGGTCAAGTCTCTTCTCTGATGACCAACATAGTCAGCCCATCTCCTAACACATAGGTTTATGATTCTTTAGTTCAATCTCCAGCTTCCTTGGGGTTTGAAAAGTACCTCTCAGATACTTTATTACATAAGCATGCTGCCCAGCAATCTGGCTCAAGTTTTACTCTCTCTGGTGTCATAGGACGTGCTGCTGAAGGCAGATGGTGTTTGTCGTTGTGGGCAACTCTGTAAGTTGAGATGGGCACAGACTCCACATCCAGACTTTGGTTCACATCGCAGCTCAGCCGATTCTCAGATCTGTGGTTATGACACGCTCCCTAACCTTTTTGAGCCTTGGTTCATGATCTGTGCACGGAGGTTAGTGTGATCTCTTTGTTAAGGATTTGGTAATAATTAAATGAGATAATGTAGAGTGCATAGACCAATGCTTGTTTATAGAGTTTTTTAAAATATAGTCTAATTTCTGGTCTGGAAGATAGTCCAAATAAGAGAAGGTAAGCACATACCACACAAGAAGCAATTTGACACATAGGCTTTTCAGCCGCTTCCCAGAGGCACGTTATTAGATTGAAATAGCTAGAAATGGTGGTGACAATGGTCTTGCTCCACTGTTTACTCCTCGTCTTCTCTTTATCTTCCTTTTCATTTAGAAATGAAAGTAGCATCTTATTCTTTGCATTCATCTTTCCATGGGAAATGGGGAGGCCAAGCCCAAGGGGGCACATACCTGATGCCCAATAACATATGGCAAATTACGTAGGTGCGGTGTCGGGCTTTGTTTTTCCCACGTCTTACATTTATTTCTTATATGGTTCCGATGACATCTCCTACTACATCGCAATGTTTCCAGGGGCACCTCAAACACTGTTTACATACTGTAATTCCCCAT
Source organism: Panthera pardus (assembly GCF_024362965.1). Taxonomy (NCBI): domain Eukaryota; kingdom Metazoa; phylum Chordata; class Mammalia; order Carnivora; family Felidae; genus Panthera; species Panthera pardus. The sequence goes on from NW_026526688.1 coordinate 17,087,469, forward strand.
TCAGCTTCATTTTAACTCAGGGAAAACAGGGTGATTGATTTCTGATAGTAGAACCCTATATTTCAGACTCTACGACCATGCGAGAAAAAACACAAAAAGAACAAAAACTCTGCAAAAAAATCAAAAAAGTGAAGTATCATACTAAGAAGTGAATTAGCTTCAGGATGCCCCCTTCCTCATTCACCTTCCTTAATAATACTAACAGTCTTAGTATTTCCATGTGAGGATAATACAGACTGTGTGCCATTCACATTGGGGGAAAAAAAAGTAATTCTAAGAGAGAATATTAGGAAATCGGCTAAATAGAGTGATAAGCAAGTTAGATATTTATGTCAACCTGGGGCGCCTGGGTGGCTCAGTCGGTTGGGCGTCCGACTTCAGCTCGGGTCACGATCTCACGGTCCCTGAGTTCGAGACCCGCGTCGGGCTCTGGGCTGATGGCTCAGAGCCTGGAGCCTGCTTCCGATTCTGTGTCTCCCTCTCTCTCTGCCCCTCCCGTTCATGCTCTGCCTCTCTCTGTCTCAAAAATAAAATAAACGTTAAAAAAATTTTTTAAATATTAAGGCAGCATAATCTTAGACTCATAGCTCTGAATTCGGGATATTTAAATGGCCTTCAGGCTTTCTACAAAGGAGGACTTTTAAATTCAGTCTTTTAAAAGCTCTTGAATGGCCAGATAAAAATCAGAAAGCAAGCTAATTCCCACCATGTCTGATGTGAGCTCCCATTTTGTGCCCTGGATGACTTAATGGAAGCCCGGGGCAGATCACCTTACTGTAGCACAAGGTGTCTCTGTCCTGGGGTTTGTGTGTCTGCGTTCGTAGCAAGTCTAGTCGTATATTACACACCTACTTTGGCTGTAACTGGAGACAGCTGATGTACAATAGTGCCGAAAGAAGCGTACTTTTTCAGCCAGGGAACTTGTAACAGATCCCGCTTCATCTACTGTTGCCACACAAAGTAGCCCCATTCCACCCTTCCTAAAAGTGCTCGAGCCATGGAAGGTAAAAAAGCAGAACAGAATAGAATGTGTATGTCTGAGAGTCCAGCCACTCAACATTCCAAGCGTGATGTAACCTAAACCTTGAAGGTTTTTATTTATTTATTTTTTAAATGAGAAACTTGAATGAAATTTATATTTAAAAACAACAACAACAACAACCCTGCGTTTGTGAATTTTCACTGGTTTCTTTTCCTGAAGAACCTGGGGTGTTTCAGACTCCATGCATTAAATCTTAGAATTTAATAAAATTCATCTTGCTGGTAAAAAGAAAAGAGAGAACAAACAAGAGAGGACGTTACTCTTCTCTCTTTTACTAATAAAATCGCACCGCAGGTCACCTGCACAAGTTCGTGGACTATGACAACCGCAAAGATGGGTTGTGGGGATGCTTCTTCAGGGATCAGTTCGATGAGACACACGGTCGTGAAGGTCTGAATATTAAATATGCCAGACGGCCACCCTTGACGGGAGCGACTCGGCCCAGGGAGGCGGAGGGCTGGGAAAATGCTGCTGCCCTCCTTGGCAATTAGCAGCCTGACTTCCTCTCCACAAGGGTGCGGAAGATCAGGGAGGGGACAGGAGGCAAAGCAGATAGCTCTTGGCTTAAGTGGCATTTCGGTATGATTTGTGGGCTTCAATTTTCCATGGTTCTCCTTCTCAAAGACATTAGATAGCTACTCTTTAATCTTTTCTGGGGCAGCTTTAATCTCGCCCCACTTAGCCATTTCTAAATTGGGGATGACGGCAATGCCATGAGGATTAGCTGAGCATATTTGTAGGTACTTGACAATCACTGTAGGCTCGTCTTTTTTTTTTTTTTTTTTTATGTTACTTCAAAACCGAATCTCATCTTTTACGGGTCTGTTCAAATTAACTACCTCCTAATCGTGAGTTGTTGACGGAGAGAGGAAGAACGACCCAAATGCTTTGGAATAGTGGCTTTGGAAAAGCATTTTATTAAATGATTGCCTAGTGTCTTGAAAGAATATGTCTCACAGCGAAGTTTGGAGAGAGAGAAAGAGAGGAAAAAGGAGTGGGGGTATATTTTAATTGGTATACTAAGAAGTAAAGAGTATGTCGATGAGAAGACAGATTTATAAAGATCCTGAGCTCCTAGGCTACCACAAAGGACGGACATTTATGCTTCCATGATATGGGCTATCAGCCTACCACCAAGTTAGATGCTATTTTTAGCTGATTTCTTTATGCAAGATGTTTGCAAGCCTGCTAGGATTTCACAGAGGTGCTTTGGGTCGTCAGCCCTGCCAGCATGAACGTTCTTTTTTTTTTTTTTTTTTTTAATTTTTTTTTTAACGTTTATTTATTTTTGAGACAGAGAGAGACAGAGCATGAACGGGGGAGGGGCAGAGAGAGAGGGAGACACAGAATCGGAAGCAGGCTCCAGGCTCTGAGCCATCAGCCTAGAGCCCGACGCGGGTCTCGAACTCATGGACCGCGAGATCGTGACCTGAGCTGAAGTCGGACGCTTAACCGACTGAGCCACCCAGGCGCCCCAGCATGAACGTTCTTGAGAGCCTCGCTCCCAGAGATTAGCTTCCTGAGGCTGCTCTAATATTTGATCTACCTGTTTCAGGAACATCACCGATCGTCTTATTAAGGCAGTGAGTTGCTCCAAACACTAGTTCACATTGGGAAAATAGGAGCTGGTCACTTCGCAAAAAGCATTCTTCGTCTTACGAACAGATTCGGTTTCTCACATGGTCCCTTGATCCGTGAGCTCTTGATGGCAGTTACCAGGTGCCACAGCCCTGATCGGACACATGATGGCTACCTGAAGTGAAGTTCACCACACTGGGGGGTTAGGAACTTAGTGTTAAAGCTTATCTTGCCACTACTGTGTGGTCATTCTTTATTATAAATACAGTTTCTGAGACCTCAATTTCATTTCTTTTTCAGGCAGGTTGTTGATAGCAGTGGCTTTTGCCCATCTCCAGCCCCTACCACAGCCCATTACTTAAAGTGACTTGTAGAATACTGATGGCTGGGGGACCACACGGGGTCCTGACTCTGCCTCTGGCTCTGAGCAAGGCCCCCAGCTCCCCTGGTGCTGCTTCCTCCAGGAAAGATTCCTTCCAGCTCTTACATCTTGAATTCATAGCAACGAATCCTGGAACTGGGTCCCAGGAATGGATCCTATTGTGGTGATTTTCTTACTGTTTCTGGAACCTGTCACAACCTGTTTTTTATTATGAGTGACATACCACTTCTGCTCTCCTTTTTGTTTTATCACTTGTAATTAATGACAGCGATTGACCTTATCTTTCCTCCACAAATATAGCTGATGATCATTTCTTCTCCATTTTTTTCCAGAAAATTTTATTTTAAATTTCTTATGTTTCCTAGAGTACTTTATGGATTAGAAAGTGATTTCACACAGCTTTCCCTTTAAAAATTGATATCCTGTTATGAAATAGGTATTACTATTCTCATTTATAGATCAGGAAAGAAGGACCTATGAGGTAAACTGCTTAGAGTCTCAAGCTAGTCAGTTGAGGGACCTAAGTTCCTATTAGCTGACTCCTAACACAAGGAGTTAGGACTTTGAAGTTAGATCCCTTGGCTGAAGTTTCTAAGGACAAGAGGGATCTGGGAAAACTATGCAGTCTGTCTGAGCTTCAGTTTTCCCCTATGTAAAATGGTACAATAATAGCTAACTCCCCATGAGGTTGTGAAGGTTAAAGAAAATACCCTTTAGGTTGGGGTCCTTAACCGAACCCAGCAGATACTGAGTATATACTTAATAAAGTCAAGTGTCTTTTGCTATATCCTTCTGTCTTCTTGGTTGGCTCTATTCTGGCCAACCTTGGATCCCTGTGGCTCATGGAGTTAGTACAGTACGTCTTGTGTCCTTTCCTGAGTAGCTTATTCTCAGAGATCAGTCATAATACTTTTTATATAAACCTTCTTATAAAACATTTATGAAACTTCAGTTGAGATCTGAGGGGCAATGAATACTTATTTCCATGGTGATGATTACTGTGGAATGTAGGCTTAACGACACATTATATTTATAAATAAAAAAGGCACAAAAGGAGAGAGAAAAATCTCCTACCTTTTTCCTTAGATTTGTTATTAGGGTTCTAAACTTAGCTTCTTAAATTAATAAAAAAAATGAAATTTTATTTTAAAAAGCCAAGTAAGAAAAAAAAAAGTCTCTTATTTTCTTAGATATTTTCCTAAATCCTTAAAGCAGTTGATGCTCAGGACACGAATTTCAACCAGCAGCTCAAGCAGGAAACTACCGTGTATCAGTTCATTCTTTTGTACTGTGTATTGTCCGTCTAGAATGGAACCAGCACGAAAGAAGGGGCCTGGTCTGTGTCGTTCCTTATCTCCAGAGCCTGGAGCACAGCCTTGAATCTAGTAAGTCTCAATAAATGTTTGTGAAATGAAGGATTGAATGAAATGAGTATGTGAATGGGTTGAGCACTTTATGCCTTGAGGATAGATATACGGAGGGATAGAAGATATTCTCCTGTTCTCATACGGAGGGATAGAAGATGTTCTCCTGTTCTGCTCGCCTTTATGATACTCTAATTGTCTTATCATTAGTTTTATTTTCAGGGATCCTGAGTGATTTGCTGAGGCCCCTTTGGACTTTTCTCCAAAAGCAGTAATGCTGCTTTTTGAGAATTAGCACATTTTCTAATGTCACTGGTCCTTAAATAGGTACAGGTACAGTTGGGTTTGACACTGATAAACACAATGTCTTGAAGCTGTAGCCCCAGATATAGTGCAGCATATAGTGGATGGTCAGAGTTCAGATTAGTACAAGAGAGAGGGACACACTTTAAAAAATAGAATGCTGTTGCTAATTTTAAAGATGAAAGTAGCCAATGGATCATTAGAAAGCAGAACTATATTTACTTATGTATTTATTTTTTAAAGTTTATTGCTATAAGTAATCTCTACACCCAACGTGGGGCTTGAACTCATGACCGCGGAATTGAGAGTTACATGCTCCTCAGACCGAGCCAACCGGGCACCTTCAGGAATATATATTCTTAAGTGCATGACACCACTCAGAGATTACCATGATAATAAGTTTTGTTATGTTCTTAAAGTCATAGTCACGTATTCAAAATATGTATAAAATACACGTATTTGTTAATGCGTATTTGAAAAAATACATTTTGTCAATGTATTATGAAAAATGTTTAAAGTCAAACATTATCTATCCGTTTTACACATTTTATTGAGTGACCATTGTCAGGCTCTGTACTGTAGCTGTAGGTACAGGGTAGAGAGTTGGGGTAGAAAGCACATTTGATCCCATCCTCACAGGGTTAAGATCTAAAGGATGAAGCAGATCTTAAGCTCCGTTGGTATTTTATTTACCAAATTTACAAACACTATGAGTCCAAATGCAAGGTGCTAGAAGAAAGGACAAATTGAAGACCGAAGCCCCCCCCCAGTATCACAAACACAGAAGCTTCGTCTGACAAACCAGGATTTAAGCTGGAAAGTCAAGAGTGAGAAGCCAGTTCCTTGGTAGAAAGGAGGAGTGTGGCATGTGGGAGGGCAGGATCCAGGCACACGGGGCAACATACATGAAGATTTTGAGGGAGAACTGCCCAGACGTGCCGGGGTGCGGAGAGTAAGATGGAGAGCAGTGCAGAATGGGATTGGAGAACCAGGCAAGGACTGCACCACGCAGGACCCTATGCCTCATGGGGGATTTTGTGTGAGGTACACAGAGGATCGCGGATGGCTTTAAGCACAGGAGTGGGTGTGATCTGATTGACATTTTTAAAATGGTTATCCTGGCTACGATGTCAAGAGAGTATTGGTAAGAGGCCACATCACAGTTTCCAGGGAAGAAGTTACAGTGCCTGACGCTAGGGTGGTGGCGGTGGAGTTGGAGAAAAGTGGGTGAATTCAGGAGAGGTCTTGGAGGCGGGGCCTTGGGATTTGCTGCCGTGCTGGGTGTGGGAGATGACCACTAAGGGAGGGAGCGTTTTAAAGGACAGTTTTTAGGTTTCTGGCGTGATCATTTCGAGGGTGGTGGAAACGTTGATTCATTTGCAGATTGGTTGGAAAGAATTTAGCTTTGGACATGTTGAGTCTGAAATGTCTCCATGACATTTTTTTTATAACCACATAGATTTCTGTTCTATGAGTCAAGTTTTTCAAATGCGTCTGCTAATTTTAGAGCAGAGTTTGTTTCTGTTTTATATTACTTCAGTGTGAATATCTGGTGACCCTCCTTATAGATTTATTTACCTCTGCCAATATCTCCGGGTGTTTCCTTTGGAAACATGCTAGCTTAGCTGGCACGTTTAAAAGCTTTCTGATGTACCACAAGGATTTTTCTTTATTTCTAAGTGAGTAACTTTTACAGTCACCTTTGAGTACGACATGGGCTCTCCTTACAGAGGCACCCATTGCCGACCTTGACATTGACTGTGTCAGTGAAACCTAATCACAAATATGTAATTCTCAATCAGCAGAGAAAATTTGGGAGAGCCCCATGCAAGCCCAAAAGCCAAAGGAAAGTCTAATAGAAATGGTTATATAGTTTCTTTCCTTCTTTTTATTGAACCTGTCATCCTGTTTTAAAATCATGTTAATTTATGTCTATATATATATATATATATATATATATATATATATATATATATATTTGTTTAGTTTTCTTAACTTGTTTTAAGGACATTTTTCAGCACTCAGTACTTAACTAACAGCTCCTAATTAAGTGAGAAAACATTCATGAAAATTCCATTAGGTCTTAATTTCAAAACTATACATATTAGAAAATGAAAGCTTGATTACTTGCGATTACCCTTATTGATTGAATAAAGTTAAGGTTATGTGTCGTTTTTATTATTTTTTTCTCTTAGATTGGATTAATTCATTGGATGGCTAATCTTTTCCCCTAAATGTGTCTTGATTACTTTTAACCTAGCTCTTCTTTTCAAAACCATTGTATGTTTTGTACTACTCTGGACACTGAAGGGATTCGTAATTCCTAGAACTTTTATCACCAAATGACACTGAAGTCTGAGCCATTTAAGTTGATATGCTGTTTTCTGAGCCTAAATATAAATTTAAAAAAAAGTTGTACTGTTTATTTTTGAGAGAGAGAGAGAGCAAATGGGGGTGGGGCAGAGAGAGAGGGAGACACAGAATGTGAAGCCAGCTCCAGGCTCCAAGCTGTCAGCACAGAGCCCAACGTGGGGCTCAAACCTCAAACCCACGGACTGTGAGATCATGACCTGAGCCAAAGTCAGATGCTTAACTGACTGATAAAATATAAATTTTTAATGTATAACAAAATATAAATTTTAATTTATAACAAAATATAAATTTTAATTTATAACAAAATATAAATTTTGTTTCTCCTTCCCTAGTTTCTGAAAAATATTCATATTTCTAATTTATTCATTTTCATTCTTTCCCTTGTCCTTTTTCGAAAAGAGTTGGGCTCTCAAATGACGTATGAGGATGCCCTTTGGTTCATTTATTGAGGGTAAGACGAAATGAAGAAAAAAGATTCCTTTCTTCTCTAATCCCATGACCAAAGAGAAAAAACTATGTAGATAAGTCAAGAGCATTTTGGGAGAGTCAGGAACACTGGGTCTGAGAAAGTACACCATTTATCCCAGTATCACATGGATCCCATTTAAAAGAATGTTCTTCTTTCCAGCTGTCTTCAGGGATCAGCCTAGTGTTTTACAAAGGCAACAGTGCTAGGAAGCCATGGGCAGCATAGTTAAGTAGGGGGTCCGTGCCCTTTGTGTAGGCGTTTATACCCTCTTTAAGAAAAAACACCAAAGTGCCGACCACACTGAAAACTGCTGCCATTCAGGCCACTAGTTTGTAACTCCAAGGTTTATCCAAATTACAGTGATTTTCTTTTAAATGTACACATTTAAATGAAATCTTTTCCTGCCTGTAAAAGGAAAGAAATCATGCTTAAAACAGTGGTTTTGCAACTTTAGTTTCCATAAGAGTCCTATGGGGAGCTTGTTACAGAGGTGGGTTTCTGAACACCATCTTGTAAGATTTCTGATTCTGCAGATCTAAAGATAAGGCCTCCGAGGGAGGTGGCTCAGGTTTCCATAAGCACCTCCCGGATCACTGGGGATCCATTTGGTCCAACTCGATTCACACTCCGACCTCTAAGTCATTGTCCCTCCTGCTTCCAAAGTCTCTTGTAATCGAGTTTGTAGTGTCCAAACACCTCATCTTTTTTAAAAATTTAAGATACAGTTGACACACAATGTGACATTAGTCTTAGGCATACCGCTTAGCGATTCATCCATTCTGAATGTTATGCTGGGCTCACCACAAGGGTAGCTACCATCTGTCATCGTACCACCTTACTACAGTACCGTTGACTGTGTTCCCTGTGCTGTGCCTTTCATCCCCATGAATTACTCATTCCATTACTGGAAGCCTCTGTCTCCCACTCCCCTTCACCCATTTTGCCCATCCCCCACGCCCCACGCGCCCCCACCCCCCACCCCCGCTCTGGCAACCATCAATTTGTTCTCTGTATTCATGGGTCTATTTCTTTCATGAGTCTTTTTTTTTTTTTTATGTTTATTCATTTTTGAAAGAGAGAGAGAGAGAGAGAGCACAAGCAGGGGAGGGGTGGACAGAAAGGGGGACACAGAATCTGAAGCAGGCCCCAGGCTCAGAGCTGTCAGCACCAGAGCCCCATGCGGGGCTCGAACTCACGAACCGTGAGATCGTGACGAGCCAAAGTCAGACTCTCAACCGACTGAGCCACCCAGGCGCCCCTTCACGGGTCTATTTCTGCTTGTATGTTTGTTCGTTTGTTTCAGATTCCACAGATAAGTGAAATCATATGGTATGTGTCTTTCTCTGTCTGATTTATTTCACTTAGTATAATGCCCTCTAGGCAAGATCTCATTATTTTTATTTCCATTGTATATAAACATACACCACATCTTTATTCATCTACCGATGGACACTTGGGTTGCTTCAATGTCTTCACTATTGTAAACAATGCTGCAATAAACATAGGCGTGCATATATATATATTTTTTGAATTACTCCTTTTGTTTTTGTTTTTGTTTCATTTTTGGTTTTGTCTTTTAGGTAAGTACCAGCCGTGGAATTAGTAGATCATATGGTATTTCTATTTTTCATTTTTTGAGGAAACCGCATGCTGTTTTTCACCGTAGCTGCACCAATTTACATTCCCTCCAACAGCGGGACTCTTTCTTCCCATCCTCCTCAACATTTGTTATTTCTCATCTTTCTGAATCTTTCTGATTCTAGCCATCCTGAGAGGTGTGAGGTGATACCCCGTGGTGGTTGGGATTTGCGTTTCCCTGATTATGAGTGATGTTGAGTATCTGTTCATGTCAAACACCTCCTCTTTAGGTTCTATTGACGTCAACTTTGTTTTTTCTTAAATAGCAAAGAGTTTTGTTTTTTTAAAGCCTGACTTTTGGTGTTAGGGAAGCTGGCATTTGAGTTTCATATTCTGCTATTTAAAGGAGGCTGAACTTAGATACCTTACCTCCGGGCTTCATTCTTGCCATCTGTACAATGGAGATGATAAGAGAGCTGACCTCATGAAGAGTAAATGAGATAACCTGTGCAAAGTGCTTAACCCTCCAACTGCCACACAGCGTGCAGAATGAATGCTTATTGCTGTGATTGTCATTATTTTTTTTTATAAGAATCTATGCCTTATGCTGAAAACTTATGAAACTAGTAAGACTGCACTGATTTACTAGGATGGTTTACAGACCCACCTCCCCATCCTCCAAACATAACAAAGTAACACAAAGTTGTAGTGTTTGTTATTTCATGTCAGTGGGCGGAAAAAGTCTCTCTCCACTGTAACACTAGGATGTAGTTTTAAATTGGGAGATTTCAAATCTCTTGAGCTTTCTCTGTTTTCTATTTTTTTCCTATCATTGTCATACATTATTCTGAGTGCACAACTCACAAAATAGGATCTTCTCCCTTAATTGCTATCCATTTGTTTCCAAACAATGTGAAAAACCATAGTTTCTACATTGTTCCTATAAAATAAAAAGAGGCAGAGTTCTGTAATGGGCAAAGTAGCCATGATGGGTATAAGAACTTCTGTGAATTTCTGCCTCTCCCTTTATTAATGAACGCATGGGTGCAGCATATGTTTATAAAAGTCCAAGTGCCTGTGAAATGTTAAGAATCTCTAAAATCTCAACACATGAATATGCACACCCAATTGAAACAGACGATTTCATCGATAGTTAAGTTGGAGACGTACTGATTGAATGACCGTATCTGAATTGAAAACACGTATTCACTTTTATGACCTACGTGAACATTTCTGTGCCAAATTACATAAATTATGATCATGTTAAAGAACTTACTATGATCATATTTCATTCTTATTCAAAATAAAGGAGGAAGTGAGAGGAAGGGGAATGATGGGAAAGTGGGGGAAAGCGGGAATGGAGAAAAGCAAAATCTATCAACAAATGTTTGTTGAGCAACTCCCATACCCAATACTGTTTCAGGAGCTAGGGAGAAAATTTTTGTCCAGGTAACGCTTATAGTCTGATTACAAGAAAAATACTTACACAAAAAAAACAAAGAAAAGAAAGAAAGAAAAGGAGCGAGGGACAGAGACAGATAGATGCAGACAGAGACAGAGAGGGAGAAGAAATTAATGACAATATGCAATGAAATGGTGTGGCCTCTAGATTTGCAGGCATTTAGAGTGAGCAAGTAAGAGTGAGTGAAAAAAACTTCCTGTGGGAGCTTGCCCCAGTGTGCCTCTTAAGGAGGAAACGTTCTTTGTACGTTAACAAACAAATATCTAGTAAACCAGTTGGAGGGTTGGGTCCCAAGCTCACGAGGAAGTAAGATTACTTAGAGGTACTGCACAACTCTGCTTCTGGGATGAAGAGGATTTTGTCAGAGGGAGAGCAGAGAAGAAGGCAGTAGATAAAGGAAGAAAAGGGGATTGATCCCCTAAGAATCTGGAGGACTCATGTAAAGACATTAAAGAGTTTAGAAGAGGGAGCTAAGTCATCTTTTAATAACCCACACATAGTTTTAACAAGGTCGGCTGTCTCTGCCAGCAAGTAGGAAGATTGTGATTCTCTGCTCCTCTTAATACAAGGCAAGGATGATGATGTGTACTTTGGCCAGTGGCTGCTGTTGCCATGAAAAAAAAAAATCCTCACGCATTAAGTATAAGGCTGGCTAAAAATAGACCTACAAACTTGTACCAAATCAACATCATTAAGGATTGAAGCCAACTGCACGGCCTCTTCTCTCTATCCAGAGACAAAATTTTGTTAGAAAATGTGAAGAGAACAGAGAGTCACCTGAAAGTAACATTCCCCACATTGCAAGGCTGCATTCCTTGGCAAGCATCGGAGCCTAGCATCTGCGTAAACTGCCTACAGCAGAGGGGCCACCCGCGCTCGGTCCTCTTGGCCAGCCATCTATGACGTATCCCCAGAAGGGAACACCTTTTTCTACCAACTCATACAGAAAGCTTCTTGAGACTTTTATCATCCGTATGCAGATATTTAAACACCACAAAGTGATCCTTAAATTAATTATCCTTCTATGAGATAATGCAAGTCTCTAGTCAACACCTTGGCACTCATAAGGAAAACAGAATTCTTCTTATGCCTTCTGCTTCTAAATGCTTCTCCTAAAAATGTCTTCTTCTGCTAATTAAGTGTTTTTTAAATCATTACAACATGGATAAAACATGTAGATCCCATGCACCCAGCCCTACGATGAGTATTTTTAGCCTCTCAGAAATACAAAGTTGATTAAGTATCACCGTGACTCCTAATGGCCAGTTTCCTCAAGGAAGGTCTGAATCACTCACACCAGCAGCGTCTTCAAAGGCACTACAGTGGGTCATGGTTAATTATATTTTCGTGTCTTGATAAAAACACTATCCACCCAATGATCTTATGTCTACTTTAAAGTTACAACGCTTCAACAGTATCATTGTGGAATTATCATAACTGCTAAATAACTGTGGTATTCAGCAGTAGCCATTAAAGCATTAGAGCAGTGATTGAATGCTTTCTGCGGACCTATTAGCTTCACGGGGCTGCTGTAATAAAATACCACAAATTGGGTGACTTAAACAACAGAAATCTATTACCTCACGGTTCTGGAAGCTAGAGGTCTGGAAGCTCAAGGTGTCCGTGGGGTTAGTTGTGGTTGGTTCCTTCTGAGGATTGTGAGGAAGAATCTGTTCCCTGGCTCTCCTCCATCTTCTAGTGGTTTGCTGGCCATCTTTGGCATTCGTTGACTTGTAGATGCATGTGCAATCAATCTCTGTATCTTCACGTTGTGTTTTCCATATTCATGCGTGTCTGCATCCAAATTTCCCCTTATTATAAGGACACCAGTCACACTGGACCAAGTGCCCATCATAACCTCCCCTCAACTAATTACCTTGCCAACAACCTATTTCCAAGTAAGGTCACACTCTGGAGGGCTGGGGAGTAGGAACTTAAAAATATGAATTTTAGAGGACACAATTTAAGTCATGGAGGTATTACGGTGAAAGTAGGCCACCTGAAATTAGAATCTTTCTTGAAAAGACTGTAAAGCTTAGGGGTAGACATTGACCTCTGACTGGCTCTTAACTGTCTCTATATCTAGCCTGCTATGCTGCATGCTTTCCAGAGATTCTAGTTTTGTTCTAAATCAAGTTTCATCTTCAAAACATTTTTTTACCCATAGGAAAAAATAAAATCTTTAGGGAAGACACATTCTCAAACTTTTCCTGGGAGGTTTCATTAGAAGCATCCCCCCCTAGCTGGCAATTTGGCTGACTGATCGACTGATCTACCTCTCAATCTTTGTGTTGTCTTTCTCCTGCCCTCAGTGGATGGTATAGCAACTCAAAAACTATTCGAGTGAGGGTCTAAAAGGTAAGAGGATTCTCCTTATTTCCCTCATTTATTCATTCCACAAATAGTTTGAGTACCACTCCTGATGGCACTGTAGGCCCTTAAGGATAAAAGCATGAAAAAGTCATGGTCCTCAATATCCAAGGGCTTCTATTCTAGTGGTAAAGCCAAATAAAGACATCCTTCTTGAATCAAGGTATCCAATTTGCTTTAATTTAGAAAGTTCTTACCTTTCTATAAAGCAATGTGAGTTTTACATATTAAAAAAATAATAGGAGAGAAAGCCAGGCAGTTGTTAACATTCAAATCTGACTAGATAGTCAAGATTTTAGTCAGATATTCCTGAAAATCATTCCACGGTCCCCTACGTGCATCCCTAGGGTCCTCTAAATATAAGGTACTTGCTCATGATTCTTGCAGACAGTTTGTTACAGGGTCAAGTGGCTGTTGCTTTATTTGCATTTTAGATATTTTGGTGGCACCTTGTATGTACCAAATATATTGTATATTTCTATCTCGGATCAAATCGTTAAAGATACCAAAATAAACCAGCAACCAAAGGCTATTGTTCTTTCTCTAATTCTTGAGAAAACACAAAGAAACACAGTTTATATCCACAAACCAATGGGCAAAGTGCCAACTGCCCGATGAGCTGTGTAATGAAACTCAAGCCAAATTCAATAATTGAGAGGCTTCTCTGATCTTAAAGGTGCAAGGGGTTTAATGCATTGTATCTACTATTTCCATGTACCTCTGTCCCACTATATAGACCTGAGTCTTGACTGTCAATACAAAATTTCTCATTTGTTTCATTCTTCAATACTGCTTGTCTACAGTGATAAAGCCAAATAAAATCTATGGAAGGCTACATGTTTAAGAGAGTCCTTGACTTTTGAATCAGTTTGCTTTGCCCTCAGATGAAAAGGGCAAAGTTGAAAAGTGTAGAGAACAAAATAATTGGAGACACATAAATGGAATTCACTGTATAACAGGACCATTCCAAGTACTTTGCCAATATTAAGATATTTAATAATCAGAACAGATGTCAACAAAAAAGGATAGCATTTTCACCGCTGAGGAGCCATGGTCAGCACCCATGAACGAGCTCTTGAGACATTCTAACTTTAACTTGGTATTGATAGGTTTAATTATCACCGGTTTGAAACTCTCCAGTTAACTAGTGAAGTGAGCTGATTCTGAGATGTGTGTGTGGGTGTTACTTTCTATGGAGGTACCCACAGTCAACTTGAAAGATAATAGGCAATTAATGCAAAGCATTATGGGATAACATGGCAAGGAGACATAGGTTTTGTCTGACAATTAAGCGGGAGGGTAGTGCATAGGTAAGTTTTCAGTGAGGGGACGTGTGCTATTCAAATAGTCCCAGTTTTAGGTACACCCAAAGGGTAAGCCTGAAGCTTTCACAGGAGAAGTTGCAAGGCCTGCAGTTTATTGTGGCTGTGGTTGGCCTCAGTTTCACTCATCCTCTATACCTTCAGCAAACATTTCCGAGGGCCTACTAGGAGTGGGTACTCTACGAGGCACCAGGATTATGAAGTCTTAATGAAGAGTTCGGCATGGGCAACGGAAAATATAAAAACTCTATTCGATGATACAAAGCCACTAAATGTATACCCGGCAGGGATGGGAACTCAGAAAGGGGAAGTTTAGTACAAGTTGGTGGTCGGCTTTCAAGATAGCATTAAATGTGCACAAGTGTGACATATTCACAAATTAATTTTCAGTTAAATCTCAAATCTGACCTAAATTGTAAGCCTGAGTTTTCCAAGTTGACTCCTTCTACCATTGCTAATAATATGATAACTATAAACCCATATTTCTGTGATAGGCCTACTTTTGACTGGTCTGTCTTTTTGTCAGGCCACCTGTCCCAGTTTTCAGGTCAGGAAATATGGCCACGATGGTGGCTAGAGATGTAGATTACAGCGGATTTCCCTAGCTCTGCAGGGCCCAGAATGTGCGAGAACCTCCTTTGCTTTCCCTGCTCCCTATTTTCTGCTCTAGGATAGTTATCAACGTCACTGAAGGTGGAAAGACCTCAGGAATGTCTAATCAGAATGCTTTAAAAAGCAAATTCCACTTCTTAGAGACCGATAGAACTACATTCTAAACAATTCTAGCATGATCATTTTTATTCCGAGTTGAATTGAAGCTCTGCTCACGATTGTCTTCTGGAATGATGAGTTATTATTTACTGACATGGCGTTTCATTGATTTTAATGATGCCAGTTTACTCTCTGCTTGTTACGTTAATCCAATTTTCAGGAACATTCACTAGTCTTATAATGGTGCGGGCGTGAGTGCTTTAAGAGAATTAGAAGCAAATACTTCTTCAACTTCTGAGAATTGCATTCCCTGTCCACCGCAGTGCCTTTTCATGAAGCATGTGATGTCCCGTAATTTACTAGCTGTCTAATCATGAGCAGGTTAACGCCTCTCAGTTTCTCATCACTTGGCTGATACAATTTATTAACAGAGATACTGTGAGGATTAAGTGAAATGGCTGCCTCACCTTTCCCCGAATCCAAACCTTTTGCTCCTTAGTGACACCGTACTGCCTTAATCTCAAGGGCGACTGGCCCTCTGTGATTACCTTCAGAAGCTGGCACCCCGTGTGTCCTGAGCAAAAGAACAAACACGCAAAATCTTTTGCTGAACGTACTTCTAGGTCTGTCCTCCTGCGCCCAAAGTGGTGAGAGGTTCACTGAGTGAAACTCTGCGTCTTTGGTCAAGTCCTCGTACAGGAGGATTCAACTGATTGAATCGGGGTTCAAGAGCTCATGAATGATACGTAATTAAAACCATGAAGCACAAACCGCTACTTTATTTTAATAAGAAAAGGAAGGGAAGGGGGAAATGGGGAGAGTAGAGGCGCTGAGTGCAATACGGTGTGAGACAGGGATGCTGCCTCAGGTTAACACTGGCCTTCAGTCCCAGAGGTGGTATTCTGTGCACCTGACCCTTTCTGTGCAATGCCAGTGGAGAATTCTTCACTCCTCCTTACTTAGAACAGCTCCTCTTTTCTCGGCCCCTTCAAACACCATCTCACTTTTCTAAATAGCATGTTCATTATACACTCCTACCCAGACACTTCCAGTGACTGCTCACTTCCTAGATTCTAGAGTGGTTCCTAATATTGTGTATTCAGATGATCTTTTGATAATCTGGGAGAATTGGGGATCGTCTCACACAGGAGATAGTACACACACCCTACGCACACTTTTATTCGAGTTCAGCGCTCGAAAGCCTGTCCACGAGCTCCATGTTAAACCACTTTCTCAAGAAGATGAGCCCAAACGTCTTGTCCTGAAAGTCACACTTCTCTACCATTCTACCCTTCGTCTTCAATGGCTCGACCACTTTTGGAATCTATTGTAAGCCTCCACTCTGATAATCATCTCTTATCGTTTTAGACGACGGTTCTACTGCTTCCGCTCCGAGAATCTTTTATGTCCCTCCGAATTCCAGGGCTCTGGTCCTAAGTTCTTACGACCCTTAGACTCCATTCTACCATGTGCTGCTTTTCCTATCCAGCTGTGTGGATTCCACTACCCATTCCATTTGTACGTCACCCCCCCGTATTCTTCCTTAATTCCCTCGCCTCTCGTTCTCCCTTTGTAGACATATCCAGTGATACACCAGTCTAGTGACAATCTCCAGCTACTTGATGTCAGTTTCAAAGCATGACTGTGGCCAACGCAAAGCAGAGAAACGTGCTGACAGGTCTTGCTTTAAATATATGACTACACATTTCAAAGAGTTAATTTAATACTGCCCGGCGTTTCTAACCCATGTCCACATAAATCCTCTAGTTCACTCTCCTGAAGGACTAATTGACACCTTTTTATTTTCTTTTCAACCCTTCAACCTGCGTTCTCCGGCCATACTCGATGAGCTGATGAGCTTGCCTTCCACTTTGTCCAGAAAATAGAAATAGTCTGACGAGGATTATCTCATTTTCTACGCCAGTTATACCACTCCGCCTGAATTTCTCTTCTCTCTCATTTTTATGGAACTGTCCCTCCCTCTCTCGGTGTAAGACAAACCATTCCACTGTGCCCTAGAGGCACCCTTACCTCTTACCCTACTCAGTAGATTCTCTCATGAAATTGTTTCTAATGCCTCTCGGGACAAGCAATTTCTTTCTCTTCGCTGGAATAATTCCATCGACACTCGAATACATTGCAGTGTTTCCCATTTTAACAAGAAGGTAGTGTTCCCCTTGCCCACATCACTCCAAACCTACTCCTCCATCCATCCATTCCCCGTCCTAGCAGAAGTGCCCAAGCTTCTCTCTCAGTTTTCTTACTGCTCACCCCTCTATAACATGCTCCAGAGAACTTTTCATCCCCATCCTTGTCACATTCAATGGCTTTCTCCACCTCGTCAACTGAATGCAAATCCAAAGCCCTCCTCTTAGTTGGCCTTAGCAACATTTGACTGAGAGCTGATTCTCCTTCCTTCTTTTTTTTTTTTAATGTTTATTTATCTTTGACAGAGAGAGAGACAGAGTGTGAGTGGGGGAGGGGCAGAGAGGGAGGGAGACACAGAATTCGAAGCAGGCTCCGGGCTCTGAGCTGTCAGCCCAGAGCCCGACGTGGGGCCTGAACTCACAGAACTGTGAGATCATGATCTAAGCCGAAGTCGGACGCTTAACCAACTGAGCCACCCAGGTGCCCCACCATTCTCCTTCTTGAAGCTTTTCTCTTATTATCTTCCAGGACACCACCCAAACATATATCTCCAGCCCCAGCCTCTTCTTTCATCTCTAGACTAGTCTAGCCAACGCCCAACTACTGCCTGGCTGACCACTGGGAGCTCAAACTTTACAAGGCCTAGTCAGAATCATGGAAACTCCTTTTGTACCAACTTGCCTCTCCCCCATTTATCCTTATTCCTCATACACTTACCCCATCCTATAAGTTCTTCTCCTGAAATATATTAGAATCTGATTACATCTCTTCGTCTCCACCCCATAACCGTTAGCTTCCCCTGTGCAAGCCCCTTATCTCTGACTGGACTATGCATTCGTCACCTCACTGGTCTCCCTGCTTTCGTATCTGCCCTTCAGCAGTCTGAGAGTAAACTTACAAAACAGAAACTGACTCACACCATCACGCTTAAAATCCTCTAATGTCTTCTCAGCACATAAAGAATAAAATCCACATTTATTACTACAGTCTCTCTTGTCTGCTATTCCCTGACCCAACCTACTTCTCTGATGGTGTCTTTACCCCCTCTCCGGCCATGCTGGCCACACCAACTTGTTCCTGCCTCAAGGCCTTTATCCTGGTGAAGTGTGCTACCAGCACATTCTCTTCTGGTTTTTTCCATTACTTTTTTCCCCCCCATCATTCAGGGCTCTGTTCTTTTTTCTCTTCGAAGAGCTCTTCTTTCTATACCACCCTGTCTAAAAACACTGCACCCGTTTATTCTCTACCTCAGTGGTTCCCAATCGGGGGCGATTTTGCTTCCCTGGCAACATTGAACACCGTCTAGAAAATTTGGGGTTGTCACTACTGGACGGGATGCTACTGGCCTCTAATGGGTAGAAACCTGGGATGCTGCTAAACTTCCACAATGCCCAGGACGGTCCCCCACAACAAAGAATTATCTGGCCCAAAGGTTAATAATGCTGATGCTTAAAAACCACACTACTACTCTACTTTACTATCATCACAGCACTTACCAGTATAATAATAATAGCTAAAATTTATTTATTTCAAATCTACCATGTGTCAGACATTGTACTGTAAATCCAGTCAAACTCTAAAATATATTTTCCTTATGGATCCCCGCACCGACCCAACGAGATAGGTACCATTGTTACCTTCACTATACAGGTGAGGCACTGAGGCATGGGAAGCTTAAATATCTTTCTTGAGGTCAAGATGAGGGGGTGGGATATGAATCCAGACTGGCTCCAAAGCCTGTCCTTTTAAACTTTATTATAGGGCTGTGAGATTGCTTATTATTATTGATTGATTGAGATTTATTATTATTATTATTATTATTATTATTATTATTACTTGTCTGTTATCTGTCTTCTCCCACCAGTAGGCCATTTCCATGGGGACAGGGGCTTTGTCTGTCTTACTTATCCCTGGATCCTCTCTGTCTAGACACATAGCAGGCCCTCAAAAATCTTGAATAAATGAAGAGCCCTACATGCCTTTCCAGCATTACTTTGCATGATTTTCTTAAACAAAGCCTGCTTCCCAGGCAATGAGGCATTCTGCTTTCTGTCTTTGCCTCTCACTCAGCCCACACTCTGTTGGGTCTGGTTGTCCTCTTTTCTCTTTCCTCATCCTTGCACAAATTGTACCCATTTCTTCAGCCTCACCTCAAATCTTAGCATACTTCAGGCCCATGGATCCCTCTAGTTGTTCTGGTGGAAAGAACAGTGGAGATCATAAACTTCAAATTACTTATTTTACATATGAGAAAAATAGAACTCAAAGAAACTCAGCTCGATACTGACAAAATGTCCTCTTTCTTCTCCTTGGAATTTGCATATCACTTTGAGATGCTGGTAGGAGGAGGGAATTAATGGAAGCTTCCGGGACGGCAGCCCCCAGAGCTTAGCAAAGCACTCTTTCTCTTTCTCGGGTCAAGTATTGCATGTATTTAAGTGACTACGTTACCCCGGTTTTATATTTTCTTTACTCCTAACCCTCAGGACAATGTGTTCTCATGTTCTCACCTAGAATAATTTGCACCCGTGCCCCTGCTTTTATTCCAAAAACAATCAGAATTCTAGTTCTTGTCCTTAGAGAGTTTATAATATAGAGAAAGAGACGATGTGTGCCTTCATCTCAGATCTTCCTTTACAGTTCATAGTGGTTCATATTCTGAGGGAATGGCCTGAGTAAGAGGTCATGGATCCCAAAATGCTCTAATTATTTCTGGGAATGTAACAGAAGAGATGTGTTTAATGCCTAGGTGATGAACAGACAGTGGCATATTTAATTGTTAGGACAAGAGAAAAGAAATCCCACAGTTATCCGGTATGACATCATCTATATTTTCTGTAATGTAGACCATTTAATTCAACAATAATTTTTAGGAGGCTTTTGACATTTCTTCTGATGGACTATACTTGTATTAATGGTATTTCTAGTGAAAAGAATTCCTTTCATAAATCACAACTTGAACACATTCAGGCAAGATATAACCAAGAGAGCTCTTCAGTTGTTTAAGGCCATTTCAATATGGACAGATTTAGTAGTTATTTGGGGGACAAGCTATTCCACATAGTGACAAATTATCAGCCTTCAGATCACCTAATGATTGTAAAGAGGAAAACCTTTCTTTGTAATGGGACGATCTGTCAATCACCACCTTAATCAAAAAATCAAATGTAGCATTGCTGAAGTTTGGCCTCATGGAAATGAACATATGCCCACAGATGGGATGCCATATAAAACATCATTTAAGACACAATCTTGCCCAAAACATATAAACAATATCTATGCAAGCTGTAAGAATTTTCCATTTCTAGGAGACAAAGGGAAAGAGAAACAAGGTAAACATCATCACAATGAAAGAACCACGTGAATTCTAATTGTGGGACATTTTACAAGATAACTACTTCGTTCTCCTCACAAAGTCAATGTCACAGGGAAAAACAGTTGGGAGGAATATAGTTAGATTAATAGAGACTAGATGCATGAGCCTCAAATATAACCTGATTGAAGAACAAAAAAATAAAATTGTTTTAAAAGAGGGGCACTTGGGTGGCTCAGTCAGTTAAGTGGCGAGTCTTGGCTTTGGCTCAGGTCATGATTTCACGGTTGTGAGTTCAAGCCCTGCATCAGGCTCTGTGCTGGCAGGGCGGAGCCTGCTTGGAATTCTCTCTCTCTCTCTCTCTCTCTCTCTCTCTCTCTCTTTCTCTTTCTCTCTCTCTGTCCGTCCAACCCCTCCCCTCAAATATACTTAAAAAAATTTAAAAGGAACAAAGGAGTTTGAAAATGAAATAGGCATTAGATCATATTAAGAGACCATTAATTTTCTTAGGCGTGTTGTGGAATGAAGCCTGTGTAAAAGAATGTCCTATATCTTGGGATATCTAATATCTAGGAGTGAAATCACGATGTCTACAACTTAATTTCCAATGCTTCTTCAAAATGCCCATGTCTGGGCTTGTAGCAATATGGCAAAAAGTTGACAATTAAATCTAGGTAGTGGAAAAAAAATTAAAAAAAATAAATCTAGGTAGTGGATATTTGATGTACCATTCTTTCAACTGTTCTGTTGACTGTTTGCATATTAAATGGAAAGATGTCAAAACAAAGCTAATGATGGTGTTCTAGAAAATTACCCATCAAAGCTATGTCCCACTTACATTTGTCATTCTGCACTCTTTATTAGGAGCCATTTTATGAAAATTCCCTATCCTATAATACTACCCAAACAACTATCTATTCTCCTTTCCCGAATCTGTTGCAAATTCTAAAAAATGACTGGCGTGAAATGTATTGGAGGGCCCCAAGCAGGGATATTAGGTACAAAATTAAAGCCATTGCGTAGAGACTGGCTTGGGAGTTTAAAGATCAGGGTTCCAACACTTACATTTCTGTGACTGGGTATATGATGTTGGCCAAGCCACTTAAATGCCTACATAGACTGAATCTCGGTTTCATTTCATTTCAAGAGATCTGGATCGCATGATCTTCCATTTCCAACGAATGAGTCCAGGCTAGGAATTTGTATAATAGAGTAAAATACCGTAAAGACGTAGCATAGATAAATATAATGAAATACAATAAAGATAGAGCACATCTAAAATTTGGATCTGCAATGCAGAATGCAGAAATCACATAGCGTTTTTGATGCATTTACACTTCGCACACTATAGAAAAACTGAAATGTGGAACAAAGTCATAAATATTTAGCAAGCAAATGCTGGCATGCAAAAAAGTTCTGCAACACGTGTGTGTGAAGCTTCATTGAAAGCAGTCATTAGACAGACAGATCAAGGGACTTTATGTCCTGGAAAACGAAGACAAGTATAAAGAAGTGTGATTCTGTGAATTTCATGAAAGTTGTTTGTAGGCCAATAAATATTATGGGAAAGCCAGCAACCATGAAACAGTGTGTTTTCCCTTGAATCCTATGGCACAGTTAAGTGTAGGATCGGTACCACCGTCCGAGAATGGCGTCTAACATCTGCTACAAATCACCCTCTTATTGAATTCCTCACATGCAGCAATTAACAATCCTTGGGACAAAGAGCCCTGATAAAGATGCTTCAACTGTAAGATCATTAGTGCTCTGGGGACCTTTAGAGCTTATGAATCACAGTAAACAAAGTGGTCGTATATGCCAGTGCTCCCCACATTTTACTTAAAAGTCCGTGTTGATTTGGAAAGGAGTCCTGAACATTAAATAGAATATTGATGTTCAGCGATTAAGATAAATACAATACCAGCACCGTGACTGCTTGGAGGCTTAATCTACCTATTTGCTTCTGTCAGCGAGGGACTATTACAATGAGAAGCTGGCCATTTTGAGGAGTTTCTGAACCCATCAATTTTCTTTCTAACAGAATGTTAGATAAATGAGGAAGCCAAACCAAATGTATAGCCAAGCTTATCAACACTTAAAAGGTATACTATGTTAATTAGCACATTTTTTAACTCTGTCTTCAAAATTTTGACTCAGGTTAGGTCAGAGGGACTTAATTTAATGGGCAATGTTTTACAATAAGAATGAAAAATGATGACAGTTCAAATCCCAAGTTATTTCCTGATCATTGCACAATTCCGGAAAATCTTTAAAAGTATATTTGATTTTGGGGGCCCTGGGTAAGCTCAGTTGGTTAAGCATCCAACTCCTGATTTTGGCTCAGGTCATGATCTCATGGTTCATGAGATCAAGCCCTACATCAGGCTCTACACTAACAGCACAGAGCCTGCTTGGGATTCTCTCTCTTCTGCTCTCTCTCCCCCTACCCCCTGCCAACACACTTGCTCTCTCTCTCTCTCTCTCAAAATCAATAAATAAACTTAAAAAAATTAAAAGCATATTGGATTTCATCTATAGATCCTCTTACAGTGTTTCATTTATTATGTTTTTATAGAAAATATTTTTTCTTTTTAAAAATATTTATTTTTGAGAGAGAGATAGAGTGCATTCGAGAGGGAGGGACAGAGGGAGATGGAGACAAGATCCAAAGCAGGCTCTGCGCGGACAGCAGAGAGCCTGATGTGGGCTGGAACTCACTCCCGGACCATGAGATCATGACCTCAACTGAAGTCAGATGCTTAACAAACTGAGCCACCCAGGCGCCCCTGGGAAAAAAATTTTTTTTCTTTTCCACTTTTCATTTTAGAGGATTCTTGCTTTTCTCATTGTTCATTCATTCATACATTCATTTATTCATTCATTCAACAAGTCTTCATTGAGAACCAGGCAGACATAAATAAACCATGGCCCATACATTAAAAATACGAATCGGGTGCTGAGATTAGAGGAAGGATGTCTAATCCGTGCTGGGTAAGTATGTGAGCAGTGGAAAGAATGAGCAGGGCATTGCTACAACAGGTGACATGCCAAGATGGAGGTGTTGGGGGTCAAAGTCATCAAGTCGCAGCATGGAGGTGTGGGGAACGCGCTCCAGGTGGGAAGTGTTGGCAATCAGAAAGGCTTGAGGTGGGGGTGGGGGTGTGAAATGACAAGATATGTTTGGCAACCTATGAGTAGTTCAAAATGTATGGAATAGAAGGGTGGGTGCAGAGGTAATTAGGAGAAAATCTCACAGGTTGAGAGATGGTTAAGACTTTGTAACCCATGGGGGAAGTTGGACTTTATCCCAAGAACAAAGAGCCATTCCAAAAAAGTTGAAGTTACCAACATGAGTAAATCTGCATTTGAGAAAGAGAATGCTGGGTTTTAGGCAGAGGTTGAAGGGGATAGGCCCAGAGACCCGGCAATACAAGGTACTGCCATCACCTGAACAACAACAACAACAAAATTGAGAGAGAATTGAGAAGGTGGCTGAGAATGGAGAAAGAAGGGATGGGCTGAAAAGAGCAATAAACCCACAAACACATTTTTAAGTCTCTCTGAAAGATTCCGAAAATGCATGAGGCACAAAGCTCGTGATGAGGGTTAGATAGAGATGTGAATGAACTGCAGAAAAATCAATGTATGGCATTCATCAAGCAGTTATATTTCAAAATATTTTCCCTTGGTAGATAGTGTTCCAATCAAAATGTCAGCAAAGGGAATACAAACCAAAGCAAACAAACCGAAAAGCAAAACAAACTTCCATCTCTTCCTCGACCTTATTCCCCTCTTCCCGAAATAATGGATTCATTCTTTCAAAAATATTATCACCGGGAGAAATTTAACACTTAATGAACATCTGAACCTCATTTTGTCAAAAAGGACATATTTTACAGCATACTTCTTTAAACCGTGGCATGTAAAGTCCTGAATAAGGTAATAAAACCTTCCCCAAAATGTCAGGTAGCTTTTTATTTTATCAAACAGGTAAAACATATGTCATTCAATGATATGAAATGCAAAATTATGGCCTGTTGGATTGCTCCCTGACTCCAGAAATTGTCCTTCATCAATGACTGTCTGTGTTGAGGGATAAAATCAACCACCTCTCCTCGGGCAGTAACTTAACGTGTGGGTCCCTGGGCTGTAATCTGGTGCTGCCTCTCCCCCAGTTTCTACCCCATTCTCTAGCAGTCACACATGCATGGTAAAGATGGGGTCAAAGGAGCACGGATTTTTGCCTCCGAAGTTCATGGTCCTGGCATTCGTAGTTTTCCCCCTTTCAGTTTTCTTGAATTCCCTTGCCGTCCTCTCACCGCTCCCTCATCTGGAGGGATACAATCCTCCAGTGTCTCCAGTATTCCCAGGAACAGGACTTTTAGGGGGTACACTCTGTAGGTAGAGAAATCCCATAGTCTTCGATGAGTCCAACACGGAATGGAAGACTGTCTCCCCCAGCATCTCCGTTCCTTTGGCTTTCCATTTCTTAATTTTCCTCACGTTCCAAACTTTGGGGATGATGCCACGTTTTTTCTTCCGAAGTAATTCATCTTTTCACTAGCCTGAGCCATCTCCCACAGTTTACCAGAAGAGCAGCGTAATACAGGGTCTAAGCAACTGGACTTTGGTAAACTTGGGTTCAAACCCAACTTTCCAATTTCCAGCTCTGGAGTCGTAGACAAGCCTGGCAACCCTCTGTTGCCTTATCTATAAAATGAGAATGACAGAATCCCTCTTCTCTTGGGATTTGAAAAGTTTAAATAAGTCATTTCATGTAATATGTTTAGCATATGGCCTAGCACTATGGAAGTGCTGATCAGAATACATTACTATTAATTCCAGAAGTGATTGCTTTTTTTTCTATCTAGACTTCTCTGGCTAGTTTCTTTGGAAACTGAAATCCACACTTAACGCGGTCCTCGACTCTTTTTTCAGGAGCTTCCTGATTTGGCTTCTCTCTTCTTATTTTTTATGTTTCCCATCAGACCAACTGTACTTGTACTTATCTCTTCAATCCCCGCCGTCCATTCTGGTTTAAGTTTGTTTTGCTTGTTTTTGTTTATTTATTGACGCAGCATCTTTCAAATTCCTGGGCTTCATCATAGCTTTCTCTCTAAAATACCGGGCCCGTTTCAGGAACTGGTTTTATATCTCCTATTACACATGAATCCTCCCTGTCTTCTTCCACCCATCTGTCTTGCCCTTCATTCATTCATTCATTCATTCGAGCTACGGTCATCACATTTTTCTACACTCGAGTGGTTCAAAATGTAGTAGGGAAGACAAACCAACTATTGTGATGAGTAGAGTGATGAATTTCAGCATCAACTTAGATAACGTGGCACCTGGCACCTGGATAAATGAGAGCACCTGGCAGAGAGAAAGGATCATCAAATGTTAATGTCTTATGATAAGGTATTAAGAATATCAATGAGCGGAAGCATATGATTCCTGAGTTATGTGTTGAATGGTGAACGGGAGATTTGTGAGAACGTGAGCAGGGAGACCGCCTGCATGCCATGTCCAGGAAACAACACCGTGTGTAAAGGCACCCGTAGAGATATGCAGACGGACACAGCTTATATTGTTTGAGAATCCAAGTACTGCTAGAGAGTAAGGTTGGGGAAGGAGGCAGTGGATTGGTAGGGGCAGGAGGTAAGGCCACTGAGGTAGGCGTGTGGCAGAGAGCAGAAGTCCCCCCGATGCCATGCCAAGAATTGCATTTGGACTTGACTCTGGGACAGAAAGAATTGTTTCCAAATTATTACATGCCTGCTCGTCAACAGACAGCATCAGAGATACTTGGCATTTATTGTCCTATTTAAACTTCAAATGAAATACAAGGTAGATAGAATCAGTCCCGTTTCATTGATACTAAAATCAAAGGGCCCACTAGACGCCTGGTACAGTCACGATCTGAAGGAAGGTCCGCTTGATTGCAAAGTTCATATTCTGTTTTACCACATTTGGGGAGGGGCTGGACTAAGTGAGGAGTGGCATTCTGACATGTCATATGCAAAGGAATAATGTGGACAGATTTGTTTTTGAACATCATAACTGCAGCAGTATGGAGAGTAGGTTGAAGAAAGAAAGCCCATTAGAATCAGAAAAGCCCATCGAAATCTAATGAGAGATGTAAGAGTCTAAGCAAAGCTAACGGAAAGCAATCTAAAGAAATCGGTGGGTCGAGAGCTATCTGGGACATAGGCATTCTCAAAACGCTTGTTGGCATTTTGTCACATCAACTCAAGGAGGGTCCCCCCCCCCCCCCCCCCCCCCGTCTCACCATAAGGACTGAAGGGCAAGAAGAAAAGAAGACGAGAGCAAAGAATTTTTGCTAGAACTGGTAATGGGTGGTATTGAGAATGAGTTTTGTGAAGTAACCTCAAGCTACAGATAAAAACTCACCCCGTCTTTGATAACGAATTAGGGAAGCAATCCCCGGGCTGAAGAATAAAATGAAATCAGAAGCAGGTAACGTATAAATTCTCAGAAGGACAGTAGTCAAGGGAGAAAGCTACGGTTTGCCACAGTTGGTCGAAGGAGAGACCAGGGTGGGTTATGGAAGTTGTATGTTAATGGCACAGGCTGAGAGTTTGGGGATAGTTTTTATTAGTTACCTCACAGAGATTCTCAACTCAAATATTCACCTAGCGGGCCTTGTGTGCCCAATAATGTGGCCCAGCAGTGAAAAGTGCCCCTTCTGGCACCCCAGTAATGACTTTTTTAAATGCCTGCTCGGAGCCTTAAGAAAGACCGAGCTGGGAACAATGTTTTTAATTTTTAATACACATGCTGACTTACTGGCAGTCTGTTTTTTATTAGCGTTGCCTGATTTTCCTTTAAAAACGGGCTGAATATGCTTTAGAGAGACAAGTCAGAAACTGTACAGTCACATGCACGATGCGGGTTGTTCTCATGGTATTGCGGGGAGGGAGCTTGAATGTCTCAGTGAGCAAAATACGAATGGAGCAGAGAGTCCCCAGACGGTTCCAGACGAAGCTTAACGTCCCCTGAATGAACATACAAGTGTTTCCCTGTGTCCGCCGGTGGGAAAAATTCTCATGGTAGAGTTCAAAGGGGCTGGGAAGGATGGCATCTTAGACTGATTCATTCACACGCAGATCATAAACCCAGACACGACCTTCAAACGATCCCTTAATGACATCATAGGAAAACAAAACAAGACAGCTTTTTGGTAGCATTCCAGCAGAATAACTCCACTGTTTTCCACCACCTGCCTTAGAGAGATTTTATAATGACACCGTCTTTGGTCATTAGCAGGCAGGTACCACCACAACCGCTTCGGACATATGAAGGAAAACATGCACTTGGCCTCCCTT
Source organism: Panthera pardus (assembly GCF_024362965.1). Lineage (NCBI taxonomy): Eukaryota > Metazoa > Chordata > Mammalia > Carnivora > Felidae > Panthera > Panthera pardus. The sequence continues at coordinate 17,115,230 of NW_026526688.1, forward strand.
CTCAGTCCATGACACGGATTGCAGAGAGGCCTAAGAAAGGTCCGCAAAATTGATGAAAGAGGACTGCTCCGTGCGGTGTCTAAAGAGCGGGTTCACGTGTTCTCTGATGGCTAGAAGGGGGCTGCTCTCTCTGGCTCATTCTAGAGGTCCGTCATCGGGCTCCAGCCACTCAGCTCCCTGCCTGGTTCCTGCGGCTGCTCTGTCCACCCTGCCCTCCGTCCCTCTTAGAAGCCAACCCCCACCTCCCAGTAGGGGGCAGCCCCTTCCGGTGGAGGGGGCAGCCCCTTCCGGTGTCCCTTGGCATCGTGACAGCCGTCCCTGACACTCCCAAGCACATTCTGCGCATGGCACCTACGCTAATAAGAGCGAGCTATTCCTTTGTCAGTGTGGACGGATTGGATTTGCTTGGGCACGAACATAGGTCCCTGGGACCAGCCGTACGCCCGGGGTGCCAAGATACATTGACCGGAGGCTGCTGGGAGACGTTGAACAACAAAAGTAAATTTCCCCTGGTTTACAGATTTTATTGCAAGGACAAATTGAGGCTATTAGTTTGACCACTTGATCCTCTGTGTAACCCAGGTAGCTTAGTAGTACAATACACATACATCCACGAGCTCCTTGGGAAATGAACTGTGTTAATAAGTTGAGCAAATATTTACGTAGTATTTTCTATGTGACAGGCCTTTTGCTAGGCAATGGCAAAACGTGAAGTCACAGTCTGCCCTTTTCCTGAAGGGACTCCAACCTGGCGAAGGATACATGAACGAACATCGCCAAAACTATAAGAAGGCGGCAGAATGTTAAAAGTGAAAATTAGAATATGGAAGGTGAAAACTAGAGTGCTAAAAGAGGAAGGTCAGAGTAGCTTTGCATAGTGTTACTTTTTCCAGAAGTGTTTACATTCCAGTGACGTGAAAGGTACAGTCAAGATACCAGTAAACGACGGAGCCAACATCAGGACCCTCCCATTCACCACACTCTCAGGGCAGTGTCCTCAGTATTGGGTCTCCAGGAGCAAGCAGTCTCCTCTAGACTGAGTCACTCGTAAACAGGTGGGAGCATGGCTGCGAGTGGGAGTCATTTCAAGTTTGAGAAAATCAAGGAGGTGCCCTTTGAGTTGCCTTGATGGGGGGGGGAGGGAGGTTGGAAGACTTACACAGATAGGAAGAGCAACGCCCCCGACTCCCCCTGCCCCGCTCAGAGGCTATGTCGATGCTCTTTCCGTACATCTAAGTTGAGCTTGGTTTTCAACATTCTTCACATGATCTCCTCACATGCACCCTTTGTGCCATGAAAGTAAAACTTTGCTCTGTCCCTTAGATTTCATTTCCTTTTCCCCTTGTTTATCCCCCTTCAAGCCAGTAAATAAGTCCTTCCTCTGAACAGCGCGAAGCCATTACTGGCACAAACAACCTCACAAGTGACCAGGAGAAACAATTTGTATGCCTCATATCTTTCACCCAGCTGGCCGCCTAGGCTTTCTACTTGATTTCGGACCCACAGCCTAATTTTATGTTCCTAGTTGACCTGGTCTCTCTGTAGGGGTTTATTACATTATCGTGGAGCGATAGCATGTGTTTCCCAGCCTCTGGAATCTTCAAGGAGCTCTTCCTCTCTCAATAGCATCCCTTTCGCCTGGAACTAGCACCCCCTTCGCGCCCCTCCCGCCCTCCCCACACCGTTTTAAAATCTCTCTCCTACTCAGCATTCCCTATCACCATCTGCTCTCAGGGCCTGCCAGAAGACCAAGGTGTAATACTACCTCCAAGTGTCCTGGCCAAGGCTATTTGCATTTAAATAAGTTTCAAAGCATCCCACTGAAGGCACTGCTCTCCAGAGATACAAGTGTAGACATCACTAAGGAGATGGAAGAGAATGGACGGTGTGGGAGACAGCGATGAACTAACATGGCCTTTCTCCCGCTTCCAGTCCCCTCTTCTAACTGGAAGGAAGGGATGATCCCATCTTCACCCCACCAGTGGGGTGAGAATGCCCCAATGAGGTCAGAACCGACTTTGATATCATATCATTTTAATTACATCCTTCTCGTGTTTACACAAACCACTTATGAGTACGGGACCTTCTAACTCACAAGGCAGCCAGGTGGGGCTAATCCACCTATGTCATGCAGGGAGTTGGTGGTAGTAGGCCTGGGATTTAAGCCAGGGCTGTCTAGGGCCAAAGTCTAATCTCAGTCCATTATTTTCGACCTAAACTGCCTCAGAGGAAAGGCGCCTTCTTTTGCTTTAATTCATTCCTTGTAACCAGTATCTTGCTGTCCCAATACTCCTTATTGACCTTATTTTCTAAGATTACATTTTGCCCGTTCTTTTTATTCTTCTTTAGTAGAAATAAATTTTACATCATCCTAGGTATAAAAATGCTTCTTATAGTCGAAGCATAAGATATGCCTCTGTGTTCTCTTTTGCAAAATAATATTAATTCCTATATTCCCATTACCATCCATCAAAGTTGCAAACGAATTCCCTACAGTCATCCAATTAATTGGTTAATTTTACCGTCTCCAAGGCAATCTGTGTTTAAACATAGATAGAAGGTAATAATTACACATATATGAAAAACATCTTTTTTTATTTTATAGTTGATTTTTAAATTTTAAAGCTAAGATTTTAATTTTTCTGTTACCTTATTATAATGACTTATATTACGTATAGCGAAATAGTGACTTTCCGAGTTTAAATAGTGATTTTCAAATATTACTATCAAACGCTATATGCATTACTTTTACTTGCCTTACATGATATTGCATAAATAAAATCATGCACCTTGTACATATTGAAAGAAACTGAAAATCACAAAGCGTACAGTAATATAAATTGATGACGTCACAGAGGCAAAGTGTATTGAGCCCCACAGGCCATAATCAATACATAAATGAACAAAAATGAGAATAAAAAATACCGCTGACCTGGCAATTCAGAAACTATCATCAATGTTTTAAAATTTCCCTTCTTTGAAAAAATAACTTCCTGAAGAATCTGTATTCCTGGGGAGAGCTTTCAAGAGATGTAATATGAAAAAGTTAGCCTTGATAATTCGCCGTGAAGATTAGAATCATAATGGGCCCTGCCTTTGAGACAGAGCTGGAAAACCAGCAGAACGCTCCTTGCAATCATTTCTGCTCCCTGGGACAACAGTTTCCTTGACTTCATTCAGGCCACCATCGACAGCCCACCGAAGCGCGATTTCAAATGTCCCGTGGGGGATAATGAACAGCTTAACCAGAAAAACCTTTCTTATGACCAGCAATTTAATGTCAGACGTAACTTAAATCTTGCCTGATGTATAGAATAAAGAATGATTGTTAGTCTAAATATGTGGTACCTGATGGAAGTCCTTGTTTTTTCCATTCCTTCTAATGGCTAATCAATCCAGACAGAGGGGAAACAAAAGAAGGGACTCACTCTAAAAAATACATGCTCCACAAAGCAATCTCATGCCTCACCTAATGCAATATGTTTCTCATGAGTCTTTTGTTACTCTGTAACATATTAAATTATCCTTTCAATTACCTTGGCAACTAAAACAAGGGCTCCTGATATGCTGATGACTGTTGGACAATTACCAGCTGTCAGTAATAAATGATAATTAAGGCATTTTAATTATTAAGCAGGAGGAGAATGTGCAAAGTGTTCGTTTTCTGTAAAACTTGTGTCTTAAGCATACAGGGATCCTCATACTGACAAAATTCTTTTCCTCTACCTTAGATCAGCAATTGTGGGGCCCTTTCTCTTCTCTGAGGCTGGTAGATGGCTAGATAAATTGCAGCAACCTTTAAGATATGCAGCCCCCTATACCCTCCCCCTCCCCCCCAGTTCTTTCCCTGGGTCTCTTTAGTTATATATGTAGCAGAATGTGACAATTTGAAGCTGCATTTTTAGCCGGCTTACCTTCAGAACAATAGCAACAATAACAAAGAGTCTGTCCTGATAAAGGGTCTGTGCACCATGAGCTTAAGCAATGTAAAGTGTTCCTTTATTCTGCTTATTCCTGGCTCCCCCAGAGGTTAAGCATCTCAAAAGGCTGGCATTTAGACTGAGAACAGGAACAAAGCATTGCTAGAAAGCGGAGAGATCTTTCTCCGGCACCAGCATCTCTGCTGTCGGTAATTCTTAAGAAATATAGCAACTCAATGAAAAAGAACCGATACCTTTGAATGAGAACATTCCAGCACAGGAATATCGTTGTCTTGTCAGCCGCTGTGCAGAATGAGTTGCTTGGGCATGCATCCCACTCTTCTTAGCTACGGGGTCTGCTTGGTGGCTGCGGCCAACACAGGGACCATTTACGACATGTGTGTGGTGCTCCTCTGCGATAAAAGGAGACTAACCAGCTCAGCTTGGTGCTGCTTGCCCGGAGGCATCAGATCTTTAGACCCTCGCCATCTGATTGGCTGCTTCCTGTCTCACTGTACTCCTCTGCCTTAACCTTCGGCTGTTCAATATATTTTCCCTGGGGACGTAGTCAGAGAATTGCCACTTAGGGAATTGATGGCAGGGTACACTGAACTGCTTTTATAAAGCATGTTCTATGAACATGTCTAATGCTTGATTTTCCCAAGTCCTACACAATCTACCCAGGAGGAACCTAATAAAACAGATATAATTTAACAAGAGCAGTTTTATGTTTCCTCTCTGAAAATACCTGGAGTCTAATGCACACATAACACAGTACTGATGTGATCAGGTGGCTTTCTCCAGCACAGCTTGTCTGTATGATCAACATTAAATCAAAACAGATGGGGGTGACAGGATATATTAAGAGGGGTATTAAAAATGCTGGGAGATGCAGTGGAATAAGGCTATTTGAAGCCATCTCAAGAAAGTGGCATAAATCACTTATACAAAATGCTTTTACAATATTCATGGTTGCTTTTGAATAGCCATGATAATGAGAACAGAAAGATCAATGACAGACAAATGGTAAAGCCTTTGTTAACATCCCTGGAAGAAAACAGTAACAGTAAGAAATATCGAATCTTGTTCTGTGAAGGCAGGCAAACGAAGAAAAGAATAAAAGAATACACCTTTATCGTCTATCCATATATTAAGTCGAATTTTATACTTTACTTTGGTTAAGGATGTAGTACAGGATATTAAAAAATACCCACTGGCATATTTTTAAAATGAGAGGCTTCAAATGAAGGATAAGTTGACTACATATATTTAACCTTCTCTCCCTCGTAAAACCTCACAAGAACTAAAATGACAATAAAGTTTTTAAGAACCATGCACCCATGAGGACAAAGAAACAGGGGAAAATCGCAACCAAATTTGGAAAACTAGAAAGTAGACAGATAGGTGATAAGTAAACAGGAAAAGCTGAATCCTAGACTAGCAGCCAGGGAAAGTCCTAAAAGTTGACACAATTTACACAGGCCCGCCCCAAGAAGCTCTGGAATTGGTGACACAATGGACCTTTGGAAGTCAATGGGAGGTGGGGGCCTAATAACAGCAGGTGGCCTGACTGCCCACCCTTTACCTTAGGAGAACACCTGAGGGTTTTCTCTGGAGAGACTAAACCAAGTATGTCCCTGGGTTGGCATGGTTAAGAATAAAGGCACTTAAATGAAAATATGGGAGAAAACAGAAAACAGGCCTTCTTGACCACACCAAACTTTTAGGAGACAGGTAGCAAGGTATATACTCTTCAGAAAGGACATTTGAAGAGTGTTCTCTTGTGATTCTGACCATCCCAAAAGATAAGACTTAAACACATTAAAATTGGCTACTCTCTAAGAAATGGCCTGGCCAGATCACCCAGCAGTGAAAGCCACGTTAGTAAGTTCTGCAGCATCCAGTGTTATGTACCAGCAGATCAAACAAGGCTCTAAAATCAAAGCAGAGAACAGAACAAATGAAATAGAAATGGGAAAATAACAAACAGACAAACCAACATGGAAAAAAAAAAACCAAATTGGAGGAAACACTGAGTGTAGAGGGAAAGCAGTGTAATGTTTGTTCATTTATTTTGAGAGAGAAAGAGAGAGGATGAGCAGGGCAGGGGCAGAGAGACAGGGAGACAGAGAGAATCCCAAACAGGCTCCACGCTGTGGTTGCAGACTCCCCCATGGGGCTGGATCCCACGAACAGTGAGATCATGAACCAGGCAGAAACAAAGAGTCAGACCCTTAACTGACCAAGCCACCCAGGCACCGCAAAGTAGTTTCAATACGATTTTTATTTCCCTTGTTCAATTAAGGGATGCACAGGCAGTTCTCACTTTGCATGGTTCTAATACTCATGAATATGAATTACACAGTTTAGTTTATAATACCATTCTCCTGGTAATACGGTTCCAATTTCGGTTACCACAACATATTAACTGTGGATAATTGCATAGAACACAAGCTTCCCTGTTAGCTCTTCTGCCCACAGTCATTAATAATAGATACACATCGTCATCAGTAGCCTATCACATCACTTCCTTCAAAGTCTGTCGGTGATTGGTCACTGGGCATCTGTTAGTTCATGCATGCACAGCAAAGTCTGGAGTTGTGTGACCTCCTTGTCTCCCAATGATAAACCCATGCACCATTTTCCAGGATGGATAATGAAAAGAAGGAATTGGAGATCCCAAGATCCCAAGATCCCAAGATCTAAGGCAGCAAATGAAATGAAAGATGATAAGACAGAAAGTGAAATTGGATATAAGAAAATGGTGATGGCAAAAGAAGCTAGGAAGGGTCTCTTGGAACCATACTGAGAAAGCCTAATGAATATAAAAAGTCAGGTAAAGTTGTTTCAACGTCTTTTAGTTTAAATTGCACCAGGAGCAGAAAGATGCCTATGGTTGAACTGAAGACTGTAATAAAAAAACAATAATTAGTTTGGCTAGCATTCGGGTTAGTGTTGATGTTGTTGCCATATTTTTTTTTTAAAAAAAGGTAATTACAAGGGAATGGAAGAATAAACTTTTATTGCCAGTAAATGCGAGTTTGATTGTTTCAAAAGTTGGCATGAGTTGATTAATGTTATGCTATCTTGTGAGGTTGAGAGAGCAGAAAAGGATGCTGTCATAAAATTTGCATCTGGATTCCAAGGATTGGTTAAGGCAACTGGATATGATAATTAGCAGATATTTTATATAAATGTAAGTGTTTGTTATGAAAAGGATGAAGATATCTGAAAGGAAGTGATAGCAGCAAAATAATCACTTTAAAGGGCTCTTGGAGATATTTCATGACACTAAAATGGTTGGAAGCTGATCCAAACTTGGAAAGGAGTACGGCAATTCACCAAGACATGGAAAAGATATTTACTTAGTATTGTGGGTTATACCCTGAAAATATGGCAAACGTTGCTTCCAGAACAAAAACACTTCGATATTCCATGTTTTTAGTGCTTTAAATCACAGTATCCTAAGAAAGTATATGTTTGATTGTTTTTTATTTCCCTGCACATTTAAAACTTGTAGTGAGAGTTTTAATGTTTTGAAAAAGTTGTTTAAGTTTGCAGAACAGTTGTCATTTCCCCCACTAATAAGATTACAGTTTTATCTTGTCTGGTCATTTTTATAATCCTGTACTACCATGCAAAATAAAGACTGATTATATAGTATCTGAGAAACAAGAACAGGTAACTACAAGAAAGAAATACATGAAACATAAAAAAGCTCTTGGAAAACTCAGTAGAAAGATTGGAAGATAAAGTTGAGGAAATGTTCTTGAAAAGTGAGCCAAAAGGCAAAAAGAAAGAGAAACATTATGTTAAAAAGATAAGAAAATTAGCAGTATAGTCTAGGAATCCAGCATCTGAAAAACAGGAAATCTAGCAAGAGAGAATGAAGAAGACGCCAGGAAGAAAACCATCAAAAAATTTAAGAAATATTCCCATGAGTTTCCAGAATGCACATATGTCATTAAAGCACATGATTGCCTCATGATTGTAGAATTTCAGAAAATAGGCAAAGAAGACTCTATAAACTTTTAGAAAGAAACCATGAGTTTCATGAAAAGGATCAAGAATTAGGATGCTATTATTCTTCTCAACAGCAACACTAGAAGCTGAAAAACAATGGAAAACTGTCTTTAAAGCTCAGAGGAAAAATAATTTCCAATCCAAAATTCCACATCTAGCCAAATTATCTCGAAAAGTTCAAATAGAATAAGACATATGTTTTGGACATGAGAGGTCTTTAAATTTTCCATCTTGAGAACCTTTTCTCAGGAGTTTATTGGAGAATGTACCCCACCAAAATAAGAGAATTAAAAAAAAAAACCTGGGACCCAACACAATAAAAAGGCAAAGGAGCTCTCCCTCCTAGAATGGTATTGAAGTAAGATTTCAAAATACATAATATGTAACCAAACCAGGGAACAACCTGTCCCAAATGGAGCAGGCCAGAAGGTTCCAGGAGAGATGTTTTAGGAGGATAAATTGATAAAATATATATTTGATGTTTCGAGAGAAGATTCATACAATTGGCGGGATTGCCTTGGGTTGTATTAATTGTAAGTACAGGAACATTGCAAATAAATACTAGAATTAACTTAGAATTTTTAATGTGACTGCCTCTGGCGAACAAGAAATGGCAAGGATTGCTGTGTTTGCAGTCACTGAATTTGCCTCTGTGTACATGTGTAACTCTAATGGAAATAAAAATTACAGCAGAATATTGAAAAGAGGTAAACTTGTAACTCTTCACTCACTGATGGTTTAAGTGGGAAAATGCAAGATTGATAACAACGTGAAAAGAAGGAATGGTGTTTAAAAAAGGAAGTATTAATACCTTTCAGAAAGATGCATAAGGAACTAATCCATTGAATATGGTTGCCGCTGGAGAGCAAATCTAGAGGGTCCAGGGTGGGGAGGGGAAACGTGTCTTCCCTATATATTTTCTATACCGTTAAAAAATGGATCATAAAATTTTCAACAAAATTAAATAATTTTTAAGTGATGAAACACCTAAAAGAAAGAAGTACACTTTTGCCACGTAAGTACTTGTACTTCTCTAGTAACCTGTTAATTTGGTCTTCATATTGAATTTGTGTTAAAAAAAAAAAAAACTAAGACTTTGATAGGAATGAAAATGAGAGTAACACACCATGCTAAATAAGCATGTACAATGTGACCTGTATAATGTCACAAACACAACGTATTTCAAAAGCATATGTAAACATTGTCCATCAAATTTCCTTGTGTAATGGGCAAGAAATTCCTTGAAAACTCTCCATAAGAGAACTTGTTGGTTGTTAGTCTGTGGGGATAGAACAAGACAGATGCTAGTGAGATATCAAACAGATGCTAGTGAGATATCAACTTCTCTCAATATCCTCAATGAAGTTTCTAAACGGATGTAATACTTTCTGGGAACAGAATTTTCATGGAGGTTAGGTTTCTTGTCATGGGAAGACTAGAAGCAGGTCGTATTGGTAGGCAATCTTGGAGGCAGAGAAAAGGAGTTACGGGGAGTTAGAGAAATAACATGGAATGTTTTTTGTTGGTCACTGGTGGTGAAATTGTAGTTGTGGTTAAGGGCTGCCTGGCTCATGCATAGAAGCAATGGACGTGGTATAATTTGGCATCCCAGAATCTTAATTCTTAAAAAAAAAAATTTAATGTCTTATTTATTTTTGAGAGAGACAGAGATGGAGTGCAAGCAGGGGAGGGGCAGAGAGAGAGGGAGACACAGAATCCAAAGCAGGCTCCAGGTTCTGAGCCGTCAGCACAGAACCTGATGTGGGGCTTGAACCCACAGACTGTGAGATCATGACCTGAGCTGAAGGTAGCCCCTTAACCAACTGAGCCACCCAGGCGTCCCCCAGAATCTTAATTCTAATGCTTGTTTCGCCATCTATCAGCTGAGTAACCTTGGATAAGTCATATAAACATTCAGAATCTCAACCGTCTTCAATTTGCCTACCACACTCACTACCCACATTATAATAATCAAATGTCTGTAGATCCTTCAAAACTTTTAGTGCTAAACAAATCTAAGATAATCTTAAGACATAGCAGAGCTCTTTACGAAATACAAAAACTATATAATTCCCCCACTTCTCCAGTGGTAGTTTTCTCATGTGTTTCTTTTTCAATCCCATATAAGTGTGATAATTTATTCTATAATATCTGTTTTTGTAGGATACTTTGCTTGATATTGAGGATTATGGAAGGTAATAAAAGTCCCCAATATTTAAGCATTTTATTACTGAGTTCCAGCTTAATTCTCAAGATCATCTCTGGCTTCCATGGCAAAAATTTTGAATTCTACCTGGAATTCTCCCCTGCATATAATATGCTTGTGGGCATTTTCTTTCAGTCTGATCAATTTCAATCACTTCTTACTTAGAGGCACTTTAGAAAAAAATAACACATCTTACAATCAATGATCAGACATGCATGCAGTGTTCCAAACCCTGAAGTGATGAAAAAGTGAAATAAAATAAAATAGCATTCAAGAGGAATATACAAATATATTCAGGATATTTTCTCCAAATTATTTTTAATTACTTAAATATAAAATACAATCTCATTTATGAATATGAAAGAAGCTGTAAAATAAAATGTCCTACTCCTTTAGCACTGGAAGTATTTTATGACTTTATAAATCAGTTATAAACTTTACTTCTTAGTGACTGTTAAACAAATGAAAACAAAGGTAATAAAAAAAAAACTTCAAGTGCCCATTTGATGACTGTTGGGGAATTTGGAGAAGGTCAAGGATACTCGTGCCAATTATAGAGATCTACATGGATTTGACAGTCATAGGAAACACTTTTTTAAATCAGCATTTTTGGTTAGGGAATAAAATAAGCATTCCTTTACCATCTGTTTTTATCTTGAGGATATAATTTATAAGACTAACTTGTTATAAAAGACAGTTTTCCACAAGGAGTATTTTTATTCAATCGTTTTACCCATTCGTTCACTTTTTCATCGAAGACTGAATACCTCCTTCATGTTGGTACCCAAATTTGTGTGGGACTGTGGATTTCAAGGTATAGGGAGAGAAGCTAGGAGGCACAAGTATAGGAAGAAGAGACTGACCTAGCCAAAGTATAATCTGTCCTGTCTGTCCTATACCCTCCATTTCATACAAACACCGAGAGATACTACACACCCACAGATACTCTTTAAATTTACCTCTTCCTATGTCTATGTAATCCATACAAGAAAATGCTTTTTGTAAATTTTCTCTAGCTTTAGTTGCAATTTTCCAAAACTGATTACAGACTTTTCCTTAAGTCTTTGCTTTCAGAACGCAATTGAATAACAGAGTAACTTCTTTTGCTGTGAAACAGCCAAGAAAATGGGCAGACGACCTATTTAACCTATTGAATTTATGCCTTTCTAGCAGAAACCGTACTATAAAGTAAGGGAAACTCTAAAGTTTTGAAATATAAATGTTAGCTGTCAGCTCCAGTTCTGAAAACAGGGATACAAAACACACTTCTGGTAATTAACCAATGGTATGAAAAGGCAGCCCCTTTCCTTCCTCGGCATTGGTTTACAGTAGTTTAATTCTTTTGAGTCTGCCACTGCTTTTGTCTGTTCGCTTCAAAGCCATATTCAGCTGCGGATTCCAAACACAATGCAACTGGCTGGTGTCTGCTTACTAGAGCCGAAATCCTTTGTTTCAGAATTGCCTTAACAGCTAACCTTATTGGTCTAGATTTACCACCTCGACCTACTTCATTCATTTATTTTCATGAAAACGGAGACTTATGATGCTGATTCACACGAAAGGCACTTGTTAGACCAGTGCTCGGATAAAATTAATTATTATTCTGATAAATTGTTTCAGTCTTGTTAGCTCTGCTGGGCAGTAAGCGGAGGAAATAAAATACTTCTGTCTCTGTATGTAATTCTATCGAGCAGAGAGCTCTCTGCTTTAAAACATGCCTTACGGTGCCACTCTCTTCCCTGATAAAAATAAGTCTCCCCTCAACCAAACTTGTGTTGTTTCTATCTCCTTCAGACACACTTAAATCATAGCTGCCTGCTGTTGATGCTTGGCCCCCACGAAAGCAAAGGAAGATGGGGAAACAGAAATTGAACTGAATGCGTTTTATTCAAAGCATCTTCCTACTTTGTCTCAAGGTAAGAGGGTAGAGGGAAGTTTAAAGGAGGCAAAGTAGGGTACTGAGAACCAGGAGAGAAACAAGGAAAATTCAGTGGTATGTGCACTCCGGAAGAAAGCTGATAAAGACCAAAATTCAACAAAAGTGTTATTGAAGGTCAGCACTACCTTATCCCCCCCCACCCAAGTAATCCTTTTATGGCTTTCCCTAGATGCACTCCATGATTTGAAGATGTAGAATACCAAATGAGTTGCATTTATTAGATAAAAATTCATCTCCCTTTATCTTTTATAAAATTATGTTTTATTGAGATGTAATCAACATATAACATTATAATACTTTCAGGCAGGCAACATCATGATTTGGTATTTGTATACATTGCAAAATGACCATTGATGTGGGAAACAAAGGCAAAAGAAAAAAACTGAAATTTCCTTGCCAACTTAAAGCCCGTTGACAAGTCCTTGAGACAGGTAGAGTGACCTTCCTTTAGGAACTCAACTGCCTCCATGTTAAGACTTTCCTAAGGGCAAGAGGCAACCTTATCCTAATATCATCCCAACCTCCAGGATCCTGTAAGTCTCCTTTAACATAAAATTCCTTTGGAAACTTCCTTCATATCTACCTCCCAATATATATGTTAGCAATCATCCTCCAGGCATACAGCCCACTGATATACATCTGAAGGGTCTCATGACTAAGGTTTTAGTAAACAGTAATAAATGGCCATTTCCTAACAATAGCCAGCCCCCTCAAGGTCCTGGAAACCTTGCTTCCAAAATTCCTTCGAGATTTACACTATCCCTAACCCTCTGTCAACTTGAAGGTGTATAATTAATTGTTCCTGACGCCCCATTGCAGCTCTTTCCACCCACGGGTCCTGTCCTGTGCTTTAATAAAACCACCTGCTTGCACCAAAGACTTCTCAAGAATTCTTTCTTGACTGTTTGCTTTGAACCCCAACATTTCCATGTCAATCATCACGTTAAGTCTAGTTAACATCCACCACCATACATAGTTACAACATTTGTTTTCTTGTGATGAGAATTTGTATGACTCCTTTGATCTTTAATAGATCAAATATGAATAGAATCAATAAAGCATAAGTCAGCATGAGATAACTGGAGATACCTTGGCTAGCTGATACATTTCCAGTCGAAATCTAGAACTTTAAAATTGTGTATAAGCTTTTGCTGTGATGGAAAATTACAATACCCATTATATTTTTTAAAAAAAATTTTTTTAAACATTTATTTATTTTTGAGACAGAGAGAGACAGAGCATGAACGGGGGAGGGGCAGAGAGAGAGGGAGACACAGAATCCGAAACAGGCTCCAGGCTCTGAGCCGTCAGCCCAGAGCCCGATGCGGGGCTCGAACTCACATACCGCGAGATCGTGACCTGAGCCGAAGTCGGGCGCTTAACCGACTGAGCCACCCAGGCGCCCCAATACCCATTATATTTTTAACATATTGAACATTCATGTATATCCCATTCTTAATTTCTCAGGTGAGAATCCCACGGTGAAAGTCAATTCCTGATGGAAACAATGGAGCTGATCATTAAATTGAAAACTAAGGGCCAACAAAGGCACTGATTTAATTTAATTTAATTTAATTTAATTTAATTTAATTTAATTTTTAAATGTTTATTTATTCTGAGGTGGGGAGGGACAGAGAGAGAGAGAGGGAGAGAGAGAATCCCAATCAGGCCCCACCCTGTCAGCATAGAGACCAACCCAAGGCTCAATCCCACAAACTGAAATCATGACCTGAGCCAAAATCGAGAGCCAGATGCTTAACTGACTGAGCCACCCAGGTGTCCCTGCACTGATTTGAAAATTATCAAAATGAAACATTCATTTGATGACACTTTAAATTTATTGATCATAACATCTTAATCTTTCTTTCTTTTTTTTTTTTAATTTTTTTTTTTAACGTTTATTTATTTTTGAGACAGAGCATGAACAGGGGAGGGGCAGAGAGAGAGGGAGACACAGAATCTGAAACAGGCTCCAGGCTCTGAGCGGTCAGCACAGAGCCTGATGCGGGGCTCAAACTCACGGACCGTGAGATCATGACCTGAGTCGAAGTCAGACGCTTAACCGACCAAGCCACCCAGGCGCCCCAACATCTTAATCTTTCAACCATTCTTCTGATTATATGACCCAAACCAGTAAAATATAAAACAATTTCTTTCTTAATTAGTTACTAAGTTTTCACAAAAGGAGAGAAAGGAATGATATTAGGGAGAGGGAAGATGAGTAAAAGAATAGACAAAACTGTTGTCTTTTATACTGATGGTTTCCAAACTTCACTGGAGTTCTAGAAATTCTTCTGGGGAACGAGGCACGTGGGTAGGACAGAAGATGTGGCCTTGACAAACTAGCTTTTTGGCAAACTATTCAATCAGAATAGCTATGGTTGTATCTGTTTCATAAATTTGGGTTCCTGATAAAATTTCATCGGAAGAAAGAAGTCTGTTGCTAAAAAGAAGGTGGAAAGCCACAATTATAAAGTAAGAGTAGCATTGGAATCTAGTGACAAAATACCTGTTCTCCACAAGTATCAGCGTGACATTAAGCATTATCTTTTCTTCCCTCTGTACTCTACTGGTTACTATATTTATCTTTTTTTTGTTTGTTTGTTTTTTTGTTTTTTGTTTTTTGTTTTTAATTTATTTTTGGGACAGAGAGAGACAGAGCATGAACGGGGGAGGGGCAGAGAGAGAGGGAGACACAGAATCGGAAACAGGCTCCAGGCTCCGAGCCATCAGCCCAGAGCCTGACGCGGGGCTCGAACTCGCGGACCACGAGATCGTGACCTGGCTGAAGTCGGAGGCTCAACCGACTGCGCCACCCAGGCGCCCCATATCTTTTTTTTTTTTAACGTTTATTTATTTTTGAGACAGAGAGAGACAGAGCATGCATGGGGGAGGGGCAGAGAGAGAGGGAGACACAGAATCGGAAGCAGGCTCCAGGCTCCGAGCCGTCAGCCCAGAGCCTGACGCGGGGCTCAAACTCGCGGACCGCGAGATCATGACCTGAGCTGAAGTCGGACCCCCAACCGACTGAGCCACCCAGGCGCCCCACTATATTTATCTTTAAAGTCAGTTCATTTATACACTGTACCATTCCTAAAATATTTTGAGGCAGCTGATTTATTTCCACTTTGGGATTTCAATTGATCTGAATTCACCTTCTCCACCAAGTTATAAACACATTAGCAACAGATAACCTCCATGCTGAATAAGACAAGGGAATACAACCTCTGGTAACCCAGTGAATAATTGCAGGTGTATAAATCAGATTTTAGACTTGGGTGCTTAGACTTTAAATCATGGTACACAATTTGGTAGCATAACCTCATTTTTAGTAAAAGTACGTGAGCACGTGCATAGGAAATACCAGAAATAAAAAACTACCTATTGACATTGGTTATGTCTTGGGGCTTATGGAGACTTTGGCTTTATTATCTGGGGTGCCTCTCTGAAGGAGTTTGAGTATGTTATTTTTTTAAAACCTTAAGACTTTCAATGACATTAGGTATATATTCACTTACCTGTTCCCCACTGGACAGCAAACACTGAAGAATCTGCTTTAAGAGGATTTTTAAATTGTTCTCCTAACATTTTGCATTTTCCAATATATATTTTTTCCTGTTTATTCCCTATGCCATACCTTTCATCCCCATGACTTATTCATTCCATAACTGGAATCCTGGATTGCTAGTGTATAGATTGACCTTGCTAAATTCACGTATTACTTCTAGTGGTGTATAGAATGCATTAGATTTTCTGTGTATCCAGTCATGGATAGTCTTCAAATAGACAGTTTCACCACTTTCTTGTTTTTCAATTTTTATGCCTTTATTTCCATCTTCTTTCCTGTTTTTAAATTTTTCTTTTCTTTTGCCTGTTGTACAGTTTAGGATCTCTAGTGCCTGCTGGATAGAATTTGTTAAATTAAGAATCCTTGACTTGTTTATGATGTTAGGAGGTTGGGGTGGACTATTCAATATCTTAGTAAGTATATTAGATGTAGGCTTTCCATAGGTGCACTTTTCCAATTTTAGGAGGTTCTATTCCTACATGCTGCAATGTTGGTGCTTTTATTTTTCATCCTGATTAGGTGCTGAATTTTGTCAAATGCATTTTCTGCATATACTGACATGATCGTATGATTTGTTTTTTTATTCCATTAGGTGTGAGTTGTATTAATTCATTTGTAAGTATTAAACCAACCTTGCATTCCTATGATAAATGCTGCTTAGTCATATGTAGTATCAGTTTTATGTATTACTGAATTTCATTTTCTAACATTTTATTGAAGATTTTTACATCTATGCTCATGAGAAATATTGGTCTGTAATTTTTTTCTTATAATGTCTTTCATATTTTGGCCCTTTTATAATTATGAAATATCCCTCCTTATCTTCTTTAATACCCCCATCACAAAGCCTACTTTGTCTGATAATATAGCCACACTATATTTCTTGGGATTAGTGTTTGCATGGTATTTTTTTCCCCACTTTTTGAAATTCTCAAGCTATTTGTCTCTTTAAAGTATCTTCCATTCAATTGGGTCTTTCTCTTTTACCTGACACTCTCTAACATTATTAGAGTGTTCAGTTATCTTTTTATTTAATGTAAATATTGATGTGGTTAGATTAATCTCCCATCTTAACATTGGTTTTCTACTTCTCCCCTATTTCTTCCTTTGTTCCATCTTTTCTGCCTTTTATCTTACTTTATTTGTTTTTGGATTAATTGAATAATTGTTAGTGTAACATGTTATTGCCTCTGTCGGCTTTTGAACTATTTTTTCCCCTATTTTTGTTTGTGCTCTAGGCATTGCAATACACATCCCAACCTTATTACCATCTCCATAAAACTAATATTATGCTATTTCATATGCAATATAAAAAACTGAAAACAGTATAATTCCATTTACCCCCTCCAGCCCTTTGTGCTAGTTTTTAAAATTTTTTTTAATGTTTATTTATTTTTGAGAGAGAGACTGACAGTGAGGGTGGTAGGGGTAGAGACAGAGGGAGACACAGAACCTGAAGCAGGCTCCAGGCTCTGAGCTGTCAGCACAGAGCCTGACGCGGGGCTTGAACTCATGAACCACGAGATCATGACCTGATGCTGAAATCAGAGGCTTAACCAACTGAGCCACCCAGGCACTCCTGTGTAGTTATATCGTACATTTTACTTCTCTCTTATAAGCTCTGCAGCACATTTTTATTATCTTTGCATTAAACAGTTACTTGACTTTTAAAGAAATTAAGAAAAACTATTTTCCATTTTACCCACATGTTTACCATTTCTGGTGTTCAGTTTTTGCAGGTCTAAGTTTTCACCAAGACCATTTCCTTCTACCTGACATGCATCCTTTAGTATATGCTTTGTGTTGCAAAACTGCTGAAGATTCATTCTGGCCATTCCCCCCCCCCCCCCCCGAATTAGTCTTTGCTTTCACATTTCACAGTGAAGGAAAATTTCAATGGATGTAAAATTTTAGGTAGACACATTTTCTTTTGATACTTCAAAGAGGTTATTTCATTGTTCTCTGGCTTCCATTTCTTTGCTAAGGAGAACTCAGCCATAACTCTTATTATTGCCTCTCTGACTATACTATGTCTCTTTTATCTGGCTACTTTTAAGATTTGTCTCCTGGTCTTTGAATTTACCTATCTGACTATGACATACCCAAGTGAGATCTTTCTTTTTATCCTACATGGGATTTGCTGAATGTCTTTGACCTTGGGTTTGTCTTTGATAAGCCGGACCTCTGTGTTACGCTGTATGTTCTTGTCACTAGGTCACAGGCACTCTGCTCTCTTTTTTTTTGTTCTGTCTATACTTCACTTTGAGTAAGTTCTGTTGAACTGTATTCAAGTTCATTGATCCTTTCATCTGTGTGTCCATTCTGCTCTTTAGCCCTTCCAATGAATTTTTCATTTTAAATATTTTTTAGCTCTAGAGTTTTTATTTGGTTCTATTTCACAATTTCAATTTTCTACTAAAATCCCTCATTAGTTCATGCATTTTGTCCATATTGTCCTAGACGTCCTTTAATATAATTATAATGGCTGTTTTGTTTTTCTTTGTTTTTCTTTTTTCTTCTTTTTTAGTTTTTAAAATATTTATTTATTTATTTTTTGAGGGAGAGAGAGAGAGAGAAACAGCGTGTGAGCAGGGGAGGAGCAGAGAGAGAGAGGGAGACCTAGAATCCAAAGCAAGCTCCAGGTTCTGAGCTGTCAGCACAGAGCCCAGCGTGGGGCTCCAACTCGTGAACTGTGAGATCGTGACCTGAAGTCAAATGCTTAACTGACTGAGCCACCCAGCCACCCCATAATTATAGTAGCTGTTTTAAAGTCCTTGTTTGCTACTTCCAACATTGGGTAATTGAGACTTTATTTCTATTGCCCGCTTTCCTTTTAGTTATGAACCGATTTTCCCATATTTATGCATTCCTTGTAAGTTTATGTTGGATTCTAAGCATCATGTACAATATAGTATCATGTACAGTATCATGTAGACACTTGAAGTTCTACTTTCTTCCCTTAACAAGTATACAGTTTCATTCTGGCAGACAGTTAAAACTTGGTGGATATCCTTGATTCTGCGGAGACTTGATTTTAGGTTTTGTTACGGTAGGTCTATTTCATATTTGTCCTTAAATTTAGGCTCCTTAAATTATAGTTCTGAGACATGATCCTTTCTCCTGAAGCAAGCCTCTTCTGAGCTTTCGATGGTAAGTCCAAGATGTTTACAGATTTCCTTCTGTCTTGGCTGGACTTGAACCATAATCTCTGCCTTCCCAGAGCTGCGAAGGTTTGAGAACCTCTAATCTCTGCTTTTCCTGTGTTTCACAGGAACCAGGAAACTGGGCACTACATTTTCCAGGATCCTTCTCAGTTAGGTTCTGGCTTAGATTTGGAAAGGCAATAAGGGAGCGGAAGGCTTTTATTTTTCCCTGGGTACAGAGATAAACTGTGGTTTGGTAGCAACCTCAGAGCATCCCTTTGTGAAGATAGCTGTGACTATTGGTGCTGGATTCCTGTAGTTCCTGACCAGGGTGGCAGGAGCAACTTCATAAATCTCTGAATAACAGCAAACCTGAGAGCTAGCAAGAGCCTTCTTTGCCTTGTACTTACGGTGGCTTCGACCATGCCAAATTCACGGTAAGTTGTTTTTCATTTGAAATAGCTAGAGTGGTTTCTGTGTTCTTGAACAAGCTGCCCAGGGCAGGTGCTATTGGTATTCTTTGTTTGCAGGAACATCGTGTACGTTGCGCCACACTTAAACCATTCCTAAGTCCTTGGCAGTTAATAACGTCAGTTGAAACTCCCAGTCATTCTGATAAACAAAGGAAGTCTCCTATGTTTTTAGATACCTTATCCAGAAGTAGAACTGTTTCTAATTAGGACCCTCTAGCGTTCTTGATGCCTAAATTAGTGCTTTGCCCTTATTGAGTAAGTGCTCAAGATTCATTCAGTAAAAGAACAAATAATAATACAATAAAACTTACTTTTGAAAAGCATATCAATAGTTGAAGCTTGTCTAGGTCACATCTCACATTTGGAAAGCCCAGCACGGTTATCTGTGTTTGCTCCATCTTGGAGGACAATCTCTTCCCTTTTAGCCTTCTAAAAATTCTTCTCACGGTTATAATTTTTTGAGCCATGGGAAAAAGGCTTGTGAACTCTCTATTCTCCTATAGATGAGCTGGGGGGCTGCCCAGAACCATTACCTGGTCTAAAGATACAGAGCTCACTTTTACGAGTATCTCTTTCTTCGGACACAGTAATTGACAGGGTCAAGTGATGCCATGGGGAGCAGGATCCCCTGATCTCATATGTGTTGATATGATCCATGCACAAAACACTGTTTTGCAAAAGTATGCTTTGGTGTGCTCTGATTTGTACCTTGTGAAAAGGGTCTATAAATGTGTCACCTTGTCTACTATGGGACAGCAAAAAAGGACTCTCAGCTGTAGAGCAAACATTTCTCTATTTCCTTTATATGAACTTAATTCTGGCTCTCAAGTCCCATTCATTGTGTTGGTGAGGAATGATAGTTCCAGTTCTACAGGGGCTACTTCCCAGGACTGCTCCAGATTCTGGGAGGTTTTCGTGATTGTAAAGAAATGGACATCAAGGTTACCATGATCACCACTGACTTCTCTTTGAGTCCCTCTGATCTCTGTTTCCAGATCTCCAATAGGGCAGGTGATCTTTGCTGAAGCTGGGGATCCAGAAGCCTAGAGTCTTGCCTCCCGAAAGCATCGTTTGCTTGGAGGTCTGGCCTATGCCTTCCTTCCACAGGATGCTCTCATCACAGTGTTCAGATCTCTCACTTATGGGATATACCATTTCTATCTCTTTGTAAATCCAGAAAAGAGTTCCTTCTCACTGAGAGGTTTGTTGTTTCAGATTAAAACAACAGCTCAGCATCCATTACAAAACAAATTTAATAAAAAAATACAAAAACTATAAATTTAAAATAGGGGTTACAAACTCATGCTTTAGGGAAGCCACAGGGGTCAAATAAGTTAGGAAAATAGTAGAAATGTAACACTTACAGTGAATGACATAATAATGGAGTTTGTTTCTATGAGATAAACTATGTTATCATGCTGATAATAATGATAGACCCTAGACAAAACATAAAAAAAACAATGCAACTCAAAGCAGGCAGAAATTGTTCAGTAGAAGATCTTTGAAAAAAAGACAACGGATATTAAGTGACCTCCATATTTATCTGACTTTTCCCATAAGGGGGCCTCCCAACCCACATAATGCAGGAGGAAATCACGCTCAAAAATCAAGCCAGAAAGGTGAAGTCTTACCATGCTGAGGACACAGAAATTGGAGTTCAAAGATACCAGAATCACTAATAATCAAGGGGACAAAATCTTAGACAAAAGGGAGCCACAGTTGAAACTCCAAAATCAGCATCAAATTCCTCACAAGTGCTTGGCTGATTCCTAAACTACACACATGTGGGCCAAGCCCCCGAGGAACCAACGAGAAGTCAGCAACTGGGAGGCTAAGAGACAAGCAGAGATTTCAGGAGCTGTCCACTTCTGGCAAGACAAAGGCATAAGTGAAAAATTGGAAACCAT
Source organism: Panthera pardus (assembly GCF_024362965.1). Lineage (NCBI taxonomy): Eukaryota > Metazoa > Chordata > Mammalia > Carnivora > Felidae > Panthera > Panthera pardus. Next base: position 17,136,409 of record NW_026526688.1, read on the forward strand.
GCTCAAAGTACATGACAGAGTGAAAAAAACCCCACAGTTCTGGAAAAGAACGAAATAGAATTTCTAAAAACGAAACACCACTGAAGAGAAGTTAGCAACAATGAGGAAGAAGCCTTGAGTGAGGGTATCTCAGCTCAGCAGAGCCTGAGATAGGGAGTGAGTGCTTATGGGAAGGAACAGCATGCAGGCCAGGGCAGGAAGAAACGTCACGCATACATGGGTTTCAGGTGATTAAGCCTTAGCTCCATCCAGGAGGGACTTGCACATCTCGAATAGCATAGAGTTGTCCACCTTGAGGGACGATGGTGGAGGCCTTTGACCCCAAAACAACCAGTCATTTTGAGGGGAGGAGGGTAGCTACCCTTCGGAGGAGAGGAGTAAGCTTCCAGGCATTTCCTGGTGAGGTGCCTCTTGTCATCCAGGACAATTCTCCAGAGAAGGCACACCCAGCACTCACAACAGCTAGAGGAGGGGTGGGCTGCCTGGTACAAGGGCATCTGCTACAGAAGTGTGAGGAAGTCGCATAAGATGAAGCAAGCAGAAACAAAGAGATGGAAATTTCTGGAAGAGAAGTTAAAACACAAGGTGGACAAAAAGAGAATGCCCAATGTACACCTAATGGGAGTTTTCGAAAAAAGACTAGCCAGAATGGGGGTCGACGATGTATAAAGATATATTGTTATTTTATTTTTTAAATGTTTATTTCCTTTTGAGAACGCGCATGTGGGGGAGGGGCAAGGAGGGGGTCAGGGGATCTGAAGGGGGCTCTGCAGCCGCGAGCCTGATGTGGGGCTCAGACTAAGGAACCGGGGACCTGACGAACCGCGAGATCACGACCTGAGCCGAGGTCAAGTCAGATGCCCAACTGACTGAGCCACTCAGGTGCCCCTCTTGTTTTTTTAAAAAAGATGAGCTCGTTGATGTGGACACCTATGCTGTATGAAATTTAAGTAAGTGCTGGGTATGAGAGGGTTTTCTTTCAGAAGTAGAGAAAGGCGTGATTATTCAGATTAAAGACGCACTGAGTTCTACGCGGAATCAATATATTCATGTGTAAACTCATGTTGAAACTACAGAAAATTAAAGTAAAAAATAAGATTGTAGACAGGAAGCCAGTTTGCAAATTCGTGGCCGTGGTGCTAAGACCTAGGGAATTCCATGATCAGTATCATTCAAAGCAGTGAAGCTTTCAAGCAGCCTTTAATTTCACAGGCTTTTCATTTTTCTGGATGAATCTGTGTCCGCAAATAGCCTTTGAGAAACGCAGTATACTAATTACGCTTTGGCTCATACCAACTATTTGTTCTTCTAGAACACGGTATCGTTGTAAAGCCCTATAAGGGAAGCAACCAGGGTTGTCTAAAGTCATCACTTTCTCCCCAGTTACTCATACACTGCTAGGCACCTGGGAGGAGCTCAGTAAATAATTGTGGCATAAATATACTAAAGAGATGTTTCTCTAAACTTTGGCCTTTATAACTTTTCCCCTTCCACTCGATATTCTTCTTGAAGTTTAGAAAAAATAATCTTCTATTCTTAATCTTCCACTGTTTTTGGTAGATGATGTGGAATTTATTTACTCTTGAAGGACTGAAAAATGAAATATTTTCCTCCCTGATAGAAGGAAAATAAACGAAGAAACTATAAGGTTGGAATTAAGAACGCCAGGATACATTTGAATAAGACATAATGTGTTACTCTCCTTCACAATAAACACAGGGCTCTCAAAGTCAATTCCTTAGAGGGCTAGAAAGGTAATATGTGCAAGTGTTTGAAAAGGGCAGATAGAGGACTGTCGAGGGTACTGTGGCCTGTCATAAGTACAATAATAATATATTGACATCTACTTCCCCAAATACTATGGATTAGATATTCTGGAAAATGACTCTAAAAAACCTTGAAAAGAGCAGAGAAAAAAACAATAAATATTTACCCCGCTTAGTTGAACATTTAACTGAAGGACCTGACTCTATTTCTAAGTGGTTCAGGAAAGGCTAATGCAGTATAACCCTGGAATTATTTGCTGACACGGGGAAATTAGTGTTTTGTGTTCTAATGCGGGAGCAGGAAGTGGCAAGGCTTTAGGTCAACACATGGCAGGGAGTTGGAGCTGAGATTTTTTTCATAAATCTGAAGTCTTTAAGAGATTAGGTTTTTCCTGGTAAAAAAAAAAATAAAGGATTAGAAAGAAAACCAAACCTCTTTGTTGTCAAAGGGAAAGACATTTATCTTTATAAGCTTCGGAGCGGAGTGGGGGGGTGAGAAGAAAACAAACAAAAACCCATGTAACTTTAGGCATGCCCTCATAACAATTTGTGGTTCCCCAGGATCCTTGAAGCCCCCAAATGAAAAATTAAGAATATCAATCTCAGGATTGATAGTATCTCCAGGCACATTTCAGAAGCAAGTTCGTTCTGGTGTAATAGTGCCTCGACTAAGGCTTCCTAGAGATCATTAGGTTTAGTTAGTCACTTAGGTTGGAAATAGCTCTCTTTGAGAGTTTCCTGGAGATGGCTGATCTATCAAATGATGTCCTTGGGCTAACATGTCTTCAAGGTCACTTCCAACCAGGGCTCTCTGTCTGAAGAGGCGTGTGGCACAAATCGAAGATTATTGCAGATAATAGCACGGTAATCTCAAGTCACCGTAAAACACCAAGTGACCTTTCCCACGTCTCTTGTTTTCTCCGTCAACATGCAGACACATGAACAAAATTTAGTGAATTCCAAACTAAGTAAGCAGCCCCTGTCCGTATTATTAGACATTTCATCCTATCGAGGGGATGATGAAAAGTAAAATCACAGGATTAGCCACACGAAATCATCATCACGTTTTGCTTGAAACATTTTTTGACCACCATCCGTTTCTCAGCCCTGCGGAAAATGGAAACAGACATGTGGTGGAGGTTGTGGCGCACCGAAGGGAGCTCACGCACAATCGTTGCCAGGTTCTTGTCATTCTTGCTAAAGCAATGGAAATCTTCAGTGGTGGAATTTCTTTCGCTTCAGTTTCATTAGAGTTGTGCAGGCAGAAAACATGTTTCCAATGGATAGAAATCTCAGTTAGCACAGACTCCTGTGAGCCCTATGGAGTGTGAAAATCCCTATCTCATTCTCTGCAGCCTTTCTGGCACTGCTGATGGGCAAACTGTGAGTGAGACGTTAAAGCCCCTGAAACTGACTTTTAAAAGATGAAGCTGGGCTGTAAGTACATGAAAAGGGCCACAGACATTTTTTTTTTTAAGTGAAAAACCACACAAAATTCGCATCATTTTTAGAAAATTCGAATTTAGAGAAGAAACTGCACACAGATAGCAATTGTCGCCACCTAGTCTAGAAAAGAGTAGAGCATAATTCTTCTCTAATTGCTTTCAACTGGACAGGTCAATCACTCCCTTGATTCGTTTAAAAAAATACCTCAAAACTTTACAATTCGTTCCTGCGGGTACGCGAAGGCATGTTGCTTTGCCACTTACGTCATCCTCTGAGCTCTCATTAGGTGGTAGAATGAGGTCAAGTCTAAAGCTTATTAGGGCCTTGGGAAGGGGAGTGAATGTTTAGGGCACCAAGAGAAAGAACCATTCATTTCCAAACTGATACAATGCAATGCTCGCAGAAGGAGGATTAGGTTGAATTAGTTGAATTGAACGGGGTTAAACTGAATTGAATTCAATCTAAATGAATCGTTCGCAGGTGATACTGTTGGTTTTTAAACTAAAATATTTTTTTCTGGAGAATCCTTGAAACTGTCCTTTAATAAGAACTAGGAAACATCTATCTGTAATTTCTTTTGGGGAACGGTTAACATTTTAAAAGGTTTGATTTAAGAATGGTTTCCTCGGGGTGCCTGGGTGGCTCAGTCTATTAAGCCTCCGACTTTTGGTTTCGGCTCAGGTCATGTTCTCACAGTTCGTGAGTTCGAGCGCCGCCTGGGGCTCTGCACTGACAGTGCGGAGCCTGCTTGGGATTTCTCTCTCCCTGTCTTTCTGCTCCTGCTCAGCTTGCTCTCTCTCTCTCTCTCTCTGTCTCAAAAAATAAATAAGTAAACATAAAAAAAAGAATGTTTTCCTCAATGCCTATATTATGCAACATTAGTTATCTTTCACATCCATTATCCTCCATTGGAATCACAAATAAAATAATATTTCTTCCTGCACCTCTTGTTAGCACCTGATTCCACAACTAGACTCTTAAGGTCTAGTAGGGTGGAGACCTTGCCTCTTTCGTTCACCCCTCCAACCCGGGACTAGCTTAGCGCCTGGCATATAAAGCTGCTTCATAACTATTTAACAATGGATTAATGAACTAATTAAAAACTAGAAAAACAAGCTAGTCATAATTCTGTAATGCTCATGGCACCCGAAGGGAAAACTTAGACAAAGGAAAATGTTAATTTTTTATATTTAGGCTTAATGAAGCTGGAGTAGATGTTGTTTCTCTCAATACCAGCCTCTCGTTTTAGGTTTGCAGACGTGGTTGGTTTCTTTGGCGTGCACTGTTCGTTATGGACATCGGTATTTACAACAGCAGCAAACTGATTTGAGAATTTGCCTCGGTGTTAGGGCATCAATTATGTGGACTGGAACAAATGGAATAGAGCTGAGTTTACTTAGCCTTGACAGTGGGCAAAGTTTTTAGCGTTTAAAGTAGATCTTATATACCCATTTTGCAGATGAAGAGACTAAAGCCCAGAGAGGTTAAGGAGCTGGCCCAAAGTGAATGGCAGGGCTGGTGGGCGGCCAGGCATAGCTGTTCCACATAGCGGCCAGCAACTGTTCTGCTCAGGTCACCCCCACGCCATTGCTGATTGTTGAGATTTGGATATTACCTTGGACCTCAACAGAGTACAAACGAGAAAAGGACGCGAACACCCTTGTTCTCCGCAGTATCCTTTTGCCTTTCACTGCATTTTGAGTTGGGAAACCTGAATATAATCCAGGATCTCCTGTATAGTAGCCATATCATATTCTGTAAGGCGTTGATCTCCTCTGAGCTTCTGTTGCTTCCTATGTCAAAATGAGGACAAGAGTACCTACTTTATCAGATTATGGTGAAGACAAAGCAAAACATCTTGCGAAAGGTGACACAATGCTCAGCACCTAGGAAACGTCATTTAAACCTGAATCTGTTGTAAATCTCATATATTCTCTTAGTAGTGTTCTATCCATATCACCTGGAAGTTCATTGTCTAGCCCCTTCTTCAACATCAGACCAGTGGGGATCTATGAAGTCAGTTTTACCTTGTTCACTGTCTCCCCAAAGCTCCCTGCTGGGATTGAGCCTCAGTTGTCCTTAGTGAGTGGCAATTGTTAGATAGCACACACTTGGTTGGTTTCTGAGCCTTCCGAATCCAAATTTCCCCACCTTTCTATGCTGCCTCCTGAGAGTCACCATGTAAAGGACTTGTCTGGTTCTGGTTAAGGAGAACCCAGTTGAAACAAGGCTTATCTTCATAAATTACCTCCTTTCTCCCAAGCCAGCTTCAAGCTTCTCTCTCCACGGTAGCTTTCAATTTTCTGTGTCCCAGGGTGTTTGGAAGGAAGCATGTCAGAAACTTCTGCTTGGGCCGTATTAGAGCCTCAAGTGGTGCCTTACATCAGTGTTTCTGAACATTTACCTGGTTGCCGTCCCTTCTCACGTAAATGGATGTCTGCTCTGTGAGTCATGTGCTCCTTGCTCTTTCTCTTGTGATTCTGCTCCTTTTCCACCTTCCATTCCCCAGTTCTAATGTCCCCAGCCTCTGCCTAGAGATGCCTAATTTGCTGCCAGCCGAAGTCAGGCCACAGCTCAGAGACGGCTCAAGGGAATAATGAAATTTTGTACCGCAGCAGGCCCCCAGAGTTAAACGTCACCAAAGACAGTTGAGACCATAGACATGTCATGTTGAGAAGCACCAAACAACTGCCTGGGAAGCACATCCTGAACCAGGATCAAGAACCAGGCTGAACACAGGCGGCATCTTGTTGTAGGCACAGTGGAAATCTAGATTCTCCCAACTTCCCTTTGAGAATTTCAGAGACAAGGCATCTGGTTTCTTGAGGAGTTCGTTCATTCAGCATTATGTATGAAACATTCATGATCTTAAAGGATAGAATAAGGACCGACATTAACCAGCACCGATTATAAAAAGAGATGTCATCTTTGGATCGGCACACTGCCAAAATAAAGAAAACCGCCTCCTTCTGCTTTTCCTTCACAAAGAAATAACAAACGTTGTGTAATAAGATTTTAGGTAACCGCGTGGATTTTACCAAGATGAACCAAAGAACATTCCTTTTGAAGTATGTATTTTTTTTTAAGTTGCGAATGCCTTTTTCGTTACGAAGTTTAATATATGTTGGGATATGAAAATAGCGTATTTTACCCCGCTATTCACTGTAGCCACGGCATCTTGAAGCTCTAACACACTTGCCTAAAATGCCGCTTTACTAAAAATTCAATTGTAACTTGACGCATATGGAAAATTCCCAGAACCGAAGCATATGAATTTAAATTGGCATTGGGCCTACTGTGCTTTTATTTATTTATATAAAAAACTCCAGTTATGAAAATGTTGGCAGAATGATTCTAACATCTAATAGAAAAGGCAAAATAAACTTGTCTGTTGGGTTTTGTTTTTTTTTTTTTCTTTTTAAAGCCCTTACATTCCTGCAAGATTTGGGCGTGTTTGAAGATTAATTACAAAAGTGAGCAGCTATAAATTGGAAGATGAACAGTTCTAGAGTCAGGAAATCGTGGGTTCCCTTTCCAGTTCCACTTCCAATGTGTGTGGCTTTGCAGGCAGTGGTATAAACAAGAGAATACAAACCAGAGCCCCGGACACAGCATGAAGCCGGAGGGGTAGGGCAGCAAGGACTGACCAGTGGCCGTGGCCAGCGGGTCTAGAAGTCTGGCATGGTTTCTGACACCTAGTAGGTGCTCACCGCACATTGCTTTACCTGACAGAGAGGCAGACAGACGAACCAAACTTACGATTAGCTCTAATTGGTTACAGACAAACCAAATTTACGATGAGCTCTAATCAGTTAGTGTCAAGACTTAGCTAAGGTAACATAGAAATCCCCCAGAGGTGCCTGGGTGGCTCACTGGGTTAAGCATCCTACTTGGGCTCAGGTCATGTTCTCGTGGTTTGCGGGTTTGAGCCCCACATCAGACTCTGCTGTCAGCACAGAGCCTGCTTTGGATCCTCTGTCCCCCTCTCTGTCTGCCTCTCCCCTGTGTGCACATGTTCTCTCTCTCTCTCTCTCTCTCTCTTTCTCTCTCTCTCGCAGAAGCATTAAAAAAAGAAAAGAAATCCCCCCCAAACAGTGATGTAAAAACCTTTAAGTTTATCTCTCTTACGTAACAACACTTAGGTGAAGCGTGAAGCCTGGCAGGAACAAGGTTGCTTCCGCCTTGTCTGGGGCATCCTCTGCTACAAGACCGGGGCTGGGTCAAAGCCACCCGCGTGTGTCGCGTTGGTGAAGGGAAAGGAGAGAGAAGCACGTGGCCGATAGTTCAAGGCCCCCATCCAGAGCGGCAAGGAGCACTTCCATTCAAATTCCAAGAGTGGAACTCAGTCACAAGGTCACCGCTATCCACAAAGGAGGCTCAGAAATGTTACCTATAGAAGGACAGCCACGAGTCAAGACGCGGCACAACTTTTAAGGAAAAATGTGGAGAAAAACTTGATGTATAACTAGCTTCGCCCCCTCAAATCCCTCCAAGCATCACCAAAATATGTGTGTGTGTGTCCTCACCCATTCACCGAACCATCCATCATCTGTTCTCCTCAATGTTCCATCTGCACTGGACCCGGCTCAAGGTCTAGGTCCTCTAGGTAATGGCCAATCTTTTTGACCTGGTCCAGAGGTAGCTGCACATTGTCCAGTGACCCATAAAGTAAAGGGCCGGATATCTGTGCCCCCCTTCACATCCACACCCCTGCACGGGGGTGGAGCAGGAGGAGCAAACCCACAAGACTTCAGTCGGGGAAAGGGATGGACACAATGCTAATTCCCTGTCGGGGAAAGGGATGGACACAATGCTAATTCCCTGATGTTCTTTACTGGGCAGGAATCCTGTAGACCTTCTTCCCTGACAGTTAAATGCATGCTCGGCTAGTTCATCCTGCCACAGCTGATTCTGCTTCGCTCGGAGTAGTTCTCTTGACCTTCATCTTCCTTGGCCCCTGGCTGTGCCATTTTGGGGAGGTCTTCTCTGTTCGTTGTTTCCTTGGCGATATCCGAAGTGAACAGGGAATATGTGTTCGCTAGCGTTCAAACAGTCATGGGCATTTGTAAGCCAGGTTTGTGATTTCAAAAATTTAGTAGGCTTCTTAATTTTTTTTAAGTTATCTTTACGCCCAATGCGGGGCTCGAACTCATGACCCCTGGATCAAGAGTTGCAAGCTCCACCAACTAAGCCAGGCAGGTGCCCTATACTAGACTTTCTAATAGTAGTATTTCTTCCAGTCAGCCCTGGGTTCCAGTCACCACTCCCAAAACCCTTTTCTGCCCATAGTTCTTAGGCCAGCCTTACTTCCTGGCTTCCGAGATCCATTTTTCTCTTCCTTATTTTAAAGGCACCTATTGTGAGGACATCTGGAAGAGTGCTTTTGTGTGTAAAGGTAACATTCTTAATCTGGTCTATTTTTTTGCTTTTGTTTAACGGTAGTTCTTTGAGATACAACAGTTATGAATCTACTGCTGTTTGAAGAATAGAAGCAGGAGGAGGTGTTTCCAACCCCATCTGTTCTATTTCATCTCTGCTTTTAAACTTGCCAATTCTTGCTTATTTCTTTCTTTTAATATCTTGCTAAATCCTGCAAGGACTAACCAAAACAAATTAACATTTCGGCACTCTGGCTACGGTGTTGGTATATACTCACGGTCTGCCTTTCAAGTTACCATAGGGGACAATTTTATCGAATATTTTACTAGAGTATAACAAGGGTCTCCTGTCTTCGAACCTCATATACACACACCCTCACCTCCCACCACATGACTGCTATTCACACATATTTCGGTTTCTGTTAGCGTGCAAGTTCCAGGTACTAATTTCTGTACTAGTTTTGGACAAGTTAAGGTGCTGATATAAAGAGGTAGCATGATACATTGAATTAAAATAGGGTTGCTGTTATTTTGGCGGTGAAAGAGAATCCATTTATTAATGTTATTTATTTTGAGAGAGAGGGAGAGAGATTGATAACGCTCTAGGGGTAGGGGCAGAGAGAGAGAGAGAGAGAGAGGGAGAGAGAATCCCAAACAGGTTCCACGCTGTTAGCACAGAACCCGGTGTGGAACTTGATCTAATGAACCATGAGATCATGACTTGAGCCAAGGTCAAGGCGGACACTCAACCGCCTGAGCCGCCCAAGCGCCCCGAGAATTTTTTTTCTAACTCTACCAAGACAACAAATAAGACAGGACTCTCCTAAGCAAATTGGGGCTATTTCACAATATTTAATATTTAAATGTTTAAAGTTTAAAAGTTTGTCTCCCTCTCTGGTGACAGTACTGAGGTGAGTGGTCTGGGCTGTCAGTGTGGCTCCTCTCCAGGCAGGCATTCAGGGGACCAGATTTCTTCCATCATCTCTCCCCCTCCTTTCTACAGAGTGTTTTCCTCCTTTGGTCAATGGTACCTCAGTATTTCAGGTTGAGAGAAAGGGAAGAAGCATGGAAGCATGCTTCCCCAATGATTTAGGGCCAAGACCCAGAGTGGCAAACATCACTTCATTGTCATTGTCTTGAGTACTTAGTCACATGGTTACACCTGTACACGAGGGAGACTTGGAAATGTGGTATCTGATTGGGCAGTGACAGGCACAGCAACGTCTCTGGTGGAAAAATGTGGTGGAAAAATGGAAAAGAGATTTGGGTGGATTTCCAGCAGCCTCCTCCAACCCAGTAATATTTCTTGTAAGGAATTATTAGCTCATTTGCCATTTAAGGGTGAAGTTCCCAGTGCCCTTAGCATTTCATAAATTCTCTCAGGTGGTATCTCCCTGTGTTTGTCGACTCCAATTCATTTACTAAATGTGCTGGTCTGCAGGTATCTTGGGCTTGAAGCCTTAACCAAACTTACCGATTTCTGTAGTCTTTCACCATTGTTTTTCGTGCTCATGTTCAGTTGTGTAACGTTTTGATAGCATACTATCTCCCTTTGGTATAAATTGACCCTCCCTTTTTTGTGGGGTTGACATTACTCTCAATAATTAAATACCAGAATTTTTCTCATTACACTAGTTAAGAGATTCCTGGATGCACCTACCAAAGGAAAATCCTTTTAAAAATATATTCTTTCCTTTTCCCTAATATCTTACACATATTTTTATATTTTTCCCTCATAGTACATCAGAGTTGAACGACCCTTGTAAGAGAGGACGCCGCCCAAGTGTCCTTTGCTGTCTTCTTATTGCCTTCCAAAAATTCCTGACACTTACCTAGCAGTAATAATCACTAAAGAGTTCTCATCCCATTTTAGTGAGGACCATGAACATTTTTTTTGTGTGGTGAACTCTAATCCCTCCATGCACCCAACGGGGCTAATGGCTGATCGGATTCTTCCCTTTCCCGGGAATGAGAGTTTTCCACCACTTTTCATTACTCACATAATTAACTTTGGGGCTTAGGGATTTACTAATTGGAGCCTTGACAATCACCTACTGTTAGAGAAACTTGTTTTGGCCAAACCACTTAAAGGCGGTTTTCATGGGAGAAGGATGGGTGGCTTCTCTTTTACCATATTCTGAGGGTGCTGGGTCTGAGTCCTTAGGACTTCTTAATCCTTCAACATCCCTCTTTCACTTCTGCTGTTGAGAATAGTAACGAAATCTTCCTGTGAGTAGCATAGTACGTGTAAAGCAATCAAGCACTGCAAGATGATTTTTCTCAAGTCTTTTGGCTTTTCTGGGCACATTTGCCAGCCTTGAAGTTGGCTGACAATCCCAGCAAGCCAGCACAGCACTCAGACTAGGTCACGGCTGCGGCGGCCTGAAAGAGTCATTGTGCTTTGGGAAAGTTAGGCGTTTTAGAAGTAGAAAGCAGCTGGAGGTGTCTGACTCACTTTGCCTAAAAACCGCTGAAAGGCAAAAATGCCCATTTGTTAATGGATTGTGCAAACATGAACTCATGAGATTACTGAGGGTGAAATGAACAATTAGTGAATAAAGGTGGAAAGCAGGCTCATTTTCATACGTAGGTTACAGTTGTGGTGAAGGTGACATCTGAGGCTACTCTTCTGATCTCCCATTTCCGTGAAATATCAGCAGTATGATGGTGTCTTTTTTTTTTTTTCTTTTTGGATTACTCTAATACAGTATATAAAAATAAAGCCTTTCATGGGAATTAAAATGAAAGAGTCCTTTCAGAGTTCCAAAAATATTACCCAAACTCTGCCAAGATTAATACGGTCAAAGTTTCCATGAAAAGCATAATTTCATGGGAGTTACGCCTGTTCGGATGTGTACAAAAAATACCGGCTCAGTATTCCTTTCTGATATGCACAGCGATGAAAACTCAATTTGGTTTATCATACCATTCCTGGGACGGCGGTATTTATCATCGGAAGGTTGAAGTCTTTTTCTGGTGTCACATTAAACATAACAATCATTTACATGCCATAAGCCTTTATCGTTTGCATGTTTCTGTAGTAGTTCGACATGTCTGAGGAGAATTTGGCAGGCATTATGATTTCTTTTCCAATTTTTTAACAATGGAGAAAGAAAAGCCCAGAGAACTTCGGTGCCTTAAACGAAACCATAGGGCAAGCAATTTGAACATAAATTCGGGCTCCCAGTTCCAGATGCATGTATTTTCTGACTACTGAAATCCCTCTACGATGTGCCACGATTGTGATGAAACTGAAAAGTATAAAACAATGGGTTGCATTGACTGCGGTTGGAGTCAGAGACCTCTGCTGTATTCTAGAATGTTATGCTTTAATTTTTAAAACCTGCGCTGGCCACCTCAAACGGTAAAGAAAACAAAGCTCTTGGAAAACAAGGTCACATCTAGACTTGGAGTCTCTGGGTCTGCCCAAGAGAGCTTGAAGAGGAGAGGAAGATGACCGGGGCGTTGATGGTAACTATGCTGCCTTTGAGAGATAGCATCATTGTAACCAATACCCCAGTCTCATTAGCGCAAATTCTAATCGGGCTTTGTGTGAGGTTTTCCATTTAGACCTTGGTTATTGTCCTTCAGCGGAGAGATCTGGCAAATGATATTTGGGTGACCTCATTCCTCTGAAACATGGGCTCAAGCCAGAAATTGAATTCTGCAAAATGGAAATGGCTTGGAGGGAAAGGAAAATATGGAGGCTGCGCTGTAAGGCGGAGAGGGCCATGGGCTGAGCAAATAAAAAAGGACCGTCTGGGGAATAAATCTGGCGTCCATTTTTTTCGGATCGATTAACAGGCAGTGCAGCTCCAGGTGGATGCGTTAGGAAAAGAATTCACCAAGTACAGGAGTGGTGGCTATAAACTGAGTCAACTCTGATGACAATCAAATGTCCCATAAAGTGGTCGTTAAGATGTGACAGGATATACAGAAGGCTTGCAGCACATGCTACTTGAATATGTTTGTAGCAGATTTCCAACAACGTGCATAGGTAAAGTAAGCTTCGACAATATCACTAGTTTGTTGGCTTAGTTAGAAGGCAAGAGTAAATGATATCCTGGAATATCCGAGAATTATAATGTCTGAATTGTAATAGGATTTACCATGTGGTGTCTTCTACGGAGTTAGATCGAAAGTGTCACATGTAAAGAGTCAATTTATTTGAATACTTCACCGCTGTTCAAGGCAGACAGACACACATACAAAAAGATATAACAAGTGATTCTGAAGTATTTAAGTAAGTAAATAAATAAATAAATATTTCCACATATATATGGAAAAAGTCACATATCTGAGGTAAATTTATACAGTAACATATATCAGCATACAGAAACTGAGTTTACTCCTTGCAGAAAACGGTGAAAAAGTGACCCTCGGTGCTCCTTGGAATGACATGGTGTAGCCAAAGGGCATACATTGGCAATCCAGCTAGACCTTGGTTCCTATCTCAGGTGTGATTTCTATATGTAAATTTCTATATGTAAATTTCTTTTTTTTTTTAATTTTTTTTAACGTTTATTTATTTTTGAGACAGAGAGAGACAGAGCATGAATGGGGGAGGGTCAGGGAGAGAAGGAGACACAGAATCCGAAACAGGCTCCAGGCTCTGAGCGGTCAGCACAGAGCCCCACGCGGGGCTCGAACTCGTGGACTGCGAGATCACGACCTGAGCTGAAGTCGGCCGCTTAACGGACTGAGCCACCCAGGCGCCCCTCTAGATGTAAATTTCTTAATCTTCCCGGTCCTCAATTTCTTCATCTGTGTAACGCGTTTGGTAACAGAATGAAATGAGAAGCTCTTGGCATTCAATAGGTGTGTTGCCTTTCCTACTCTCAGTATAGTCGTTACATATGGTGGATTAAGTTTTGGCATCTAATGCCTGTTTTGCCAGCCGGGTAAAACTTTCTAAGTCCAGTGCCGTTCATTAGTGTCCTGTAATATTTTTCACAACCACAGTTTTGCACTTTGAAAAAAATTTGCGGGCTGTAAATTTACATTTCAATTGCATGCCACTTTCTACTACCTTGTTCACAGATTGACTCCTCAAACTACTGAATTTTCATGAGTCAGAAATTTTCCAAAGCTTTGCAAATGATTTAGAAACAAAAATACTACTCGTAAACATTTTTGCTTGTCTCCACTAGGTTTTTAATACTTTCAACTAGCTCCGTTCTGTGTTCAGGTCAGAAACCAGCCCCTTATTCATTTGTTAAAGATGAACAGGAGGAATGAATGAGCGTTGTATTATAACTCAGAATAATATACTCCTATCTGGTAATAACGGGACTATAACTATTGCTGGCTTGAGGACTCTAGAAGCCACATTTGCTGAGCTAACACCATAATTGCTTACAGCCTGGAAAACAAGGATTCAGATAAACTGGTCCCTCATAAACACAAGATTTCATGCTCCGGCTGAATTTCTCCCCAATTATGGTAATATCGGGGGAGTTGCCAGGTTTTAGAATCTCAGTCACTCGCATTCCATTGTATCAGAATAAACCAACTCCACAGAAATTTTCAGGCTGAATTGCATTTAGCATAATTTTACCAACCCAATAAAGCACTCAAGGCACGTTCTAATGGTTAAGGTTCCTCGTGATGATGGCTCGTGTTTAAAACTTACAGAGTGGTTTTATTTGCACTTATGTGTAAATTCCAGGAGCCATTTCTCAACCGTTTTTCTTCACGCCCGTAAAAATCCTAAATATGCTTTCCCTTATTCTCTAGGTCAGCAATGCATTCATACTTCCAATTAAATATGTTGACTTGTTAGCTTCATTACTTACAACATTATAATATTGAATTTGCCCTATAAAATATGCTTTGTATATACTTGTAGAAAACAAAATAGTATACGGTGATTTATAAGACATTTTGAGTTTTCTGTTAAGTTTACAGGAGCACATTAGTATGATTAATTGTGGATGAAGTGAGCCTAAATGCAACTACCCTAGCGAGAATGACTTCTCAGCGCTTGAAAAAAAATTTAAGTTGGGTTGAAAAGATCTGTTGGTTTTGCTGCCCACTATTCAAACACCTTCCTTTGATAAAAGGATCCTGATTTTCTTTTGGAACGTCGTGGCATTCCTCTTTACTCTTGGCCTCCGTGGTTTGGAGGTCCCGGTTGCCATCCCCGGGCTTCAAATATGGGGGTTAATCCTGGTCTGGACCATTGGCATATCCCACACTTCTGGCTACAGTGATTACGTTAAGGATGGTCACATGACATAAGCCGTTCTAAAGAGAGTTGACCACAGGACTTTTTTTGAACTATTGGGGAAAAAAGAGCTCTTTTTCCTATGGGGCTGCTGAACCGCTGTGTTGTACGTCTGAAGATATAAAAGACATCTTGCCATCACGTCGACATAATCTTCCCTAGAATCAAGCCCACATCTTAAAACCAGAGCTTAGGGGCGCCTGGGTGGCTCAGTCGGTTAAGCAGCCGACTTTGGCTCAGGTCATGATCTCGAGGTCCGTGAGTTCGAGCCCCGCGTCGGGCTGTGTGCTGACAGCTCAGAGCCTGGAGCCTGTTTCAGATTCTGTGTCTCCCTCTCTCTGACCCTCCCCTGTACATGCTCTGTCTCTCTCTGTCTCAAAAATAAATAAATGTTAAAAAAAAATTAAAAAAACAAAACAAAAAACCAGAGCTAAGATATAAACACAGGGTCCTTGCAACAGTATTTAATGTGGGTTTGCCCGAAAAAAATATTTACTCTTGGAATTTATGAATATGGGAGACAACATTTTCCTTTTAAATTCGGTTGGTTTGTTGTTTTCATTCTTTTTTTTTTCAATATATGAAATTTATTGTCAAATTGGTTTCCATACAACACCCAGTGCTCATCCCAAAAGGTGCCCTCCTCAATACCCATCACCCACCCTCCCCTCCCTCCTACCCCCCATCAACCCTCAGTTGGTTTTCAGTTTTTAAGAGTCTCTTATGCTTTGGCTCTCTCCCACTCTAACCTCTTTTTTTTTTCCTTCCCCTCCCCCATGGATTTCTGTTAAGTTTCTCAGGATCCACATAAGAGTGAAAACATATGGTATCTGTCTTTCTCTGTATGGCTTATTTCACTTAGCATAACACTCTCCAGTCCCATCCACGTTGCTACAAAGGGCCAGATTTCATTCTTTCTCATTGCCACGTAGTACTCCATTGTGTATATAAACCACAATTTCTTTATCCATTCATCAGTTGATGGACATTTAGGCTTTTTCCACAATTTGGCTCTTGTTGAGAGTGCTGCTATAAACATTGGGGTACAAGTGCCCCTATGCATCAGCACTCCTGTATCCCTTGGGTAAATTCCTAGCAGTGCTACTGCTGGGTCCTAGGGTAGGTCTATTTTTAATTTTTTGAGGAACCTCCACACTGTTTTCCAGAGTGGCTGCACCAATTTGCATTCCCACCAACAGTGCAAGAGGGTTCCCGTTTTTCCACATCCTCTCCAGCATCTATAGTCTCCTGATTTTGTTGTTGTCATTCTTAAGTGGATTTGTGCCCCCGGAAGCTGGAATAATCTAGCCCCTGGATTTGATTAGGTCCTTTGGTCGCAATCACATACCTAGTAACTCCCTTTCTCGGTACTTTACATACTCATAATTAATTTGTAAATATCCATTTAGTGTTTGTCTTCTCTGCTAGACTGTATACTCCGTGAGGTCAGGGAATTCTAAGTTGTTCATGGAGACTGTGTCCCCAGCACCTAGCCCTCATTCCTGGGACACAAAAAATACTCAATAATAATTTCTCTCTAAAATACTCAACCTAAGGGTGGAGTGAGTCCGAGCGCAGCAGGGTGCCACCATTCAGCTCTCTCCCTGCCCTAGCTCTTCAGGCTTGGTCCTAGGACAGGGAGGCTTTGAAGGAAAAACAAACACAAAAGGGAAGAGCTATTTTGGGTTGTGCCACGCAACGGGACAGAACACGGAACGACGAAAGAGACAGTCTCGCCACTTCTCCGCGGATGACCTCCTATTTGGCTTTTGCACCAGGAAGTCACCAGTGCAGTGCATTGGTGTCTGGGTGGGGAAATAGCCACAGCCCCTAGTACATTGTAGAATTACTAGAATATGCCTGGTGGGGGGAAAAAAGAAAAAAGAGGTTAAAGAGGGAGAGAGCCAAAGCGTAAGAGACTCTTAAAAACTGAGAACACACTGAGGGTTGACGGGGGGTGGGAGGGAGGCGAGGGTGGGTGATGGGCATTGAGGAGGGCACCTGTTGGGATGAGCACTGGGTGTTGTATGGAAACCAGTTTGACAATAAATTTCATATTAAAAAAAAATGTGCCTGGTGGAAGTCTCCAGTCGTCTGATTGGACAAGGAAACCCACTGCTCTGCCAATCCCCCTCTATACACACTCAGTGACCTTTAAAGGTGCCTGGAAAGAATTTGGCAGGATGCCTATGTCCTGTGCGGTCAGGTAGAGCTAAGGAAGGACTAGTGACAGTGCTGTTATTACTTAGTGTGACTCTATCCATTTCTTCAGGCTAGTAAGACCTGGAGGAGTGTGTGCAAACACACATATTCATACCAATAAATATACACACACATATACATGTAAATATACACACATATGCATACATGCACACATACATACACACACATGTACACACACACGTAGGATCACCATTACATGGGAAGGTAAGTTCATGTTCATACTCCTGGGGACGTGGGAGACAGAAAGCCAAGACGGAAGCTCCTCCCCAAGGAGAAGTTGATGGGTACCCCACAGACCTGTGCACCTGCCCCTTCTACAACCCTAAGAAATCTCATTCCATAAAAATGCAAGTCCGCGACACCAGCACCGAGTTGTATCTTGTACTGTGTGTTAACACAGACACGGATGCACACAAACTACGGGTTATATAGTTATATATATTTAACACATATAAATAATTTTGATGTGATATATATTTTTTTCTATTTTGAATGGTCACTTCTAATCTGTCTACAATGAACTAGCTATTTTCTTGATAATGGCATTTATCATAGCCATTGAAAAAATGTAGTAACTGTCGATAGCAAGTAAGTCAAACTTCAAGCGCTGAATGCCTTACAGCTTTGCCTCCGCCTACTTTTGTGTGATGCTGAACCAAAGTAGATCTGCCCCCTGCCAGAGGCTCCACAAAATAAACACCTCCCAAAGTTGATGGTTACCTGGAATCGCCTTCTCTCCTTGCAAACTGTGACAAGGCATGATTGTACATAGATGATCCTAAATTGTGGTGAGAAGGAAAGACATTCCATTGTTAGATACCTTCTGAAAGCTTCTCTCTCCTTGCAGAAGATGTCGATGGTATGTTTCCTCCTACCCTGGACCATCAGAAACCTTGGTCTTCTCATCCACCTTTTGCTTTTTATAAACGTAGGGTTATGAATGCGGAGGAAGGTTTCAGAGTTAAAGGAGCGCTTCCTTTGAAACATTTTTAGGAGAACTCTGTAAGAACCTTTAAAATTTTATAACTTAAAACATCAAGTTTGTAAATTAACACATTTGAGACTTACCACTCCAGATATGTGGGTCTGGTGTTGGGCTTGCTTTCCAAGCCCTGTAGGAAAAACCTGCCATACACTCACATATTTTATCATGAGATTTTCTTTATTAAGGAAAACATTTCAGCACTTACAAAAAAAATAATTTCAAACAACAAAGCAAATGGATTCACTCTGTTTCCTTATTAACTGATAACCCCCCCACTTTCCCATTCTTACCACAAGAATTTGATATCAATTGTATGTCCTGCTAAAAGTCATAAAAAATATTTTTACTGGATTTCATGAAGATGGCTCACTACCTCTTCAGGTCTTGGGCCCATTAATATTTTTACCATCTGTGAGTTCATATGGATTCCACCCAGAGGTGCCAACACCTTCATTGCTATTTCTTTCCAAGGTTACATGTGAATGTTCCATGTGTTAACTGGGAAAACGCAAGAACTTGATGTTCTTCAACTTTTGTTTTGTTTTCTGCCGATACTTTTTTGCTTCCTTTTTGAGAAGAGAATCCAGGAGCTAGAACTTGCTAGTTTGGGTGGCTGTGGGTTTGATACACTCAAAGATTTTTTTTAAATGCCTTTATTTTCTTTTCTCCTCTCTGTTTCTCTGTCTCTGTCTCTCACACAAACACACATACCTTTAGGTCCATTTTTTCCTGTACATCAAGATATAAGAAATAGGCCAAATGATGTTTAGAACTTTAAGACTAACTCTGAGAGTTTCTGATTTTATGAAATGTACCAT
This sequence comes from Panthera pardus, assembly GCF_024362965.1. Lineage (NCBI taxonomy): Eukaryota > Metazoa > Chordata > Mammalia > Carnivora > Felidae > Panthera > Panthera pardus. The sequence continues at coordinate 17,155,251 of NW_026526688.1, forward strand.
TGATCACTGATGATGACCAGAAGTACAATTCCACCCTTACTGGAAGTACAGGATGTAGCACAGTAAAACTTCATTTAATGGGGAGCATACGACTAAATTTACCAAACGCCTAAAATTTTTGCTCTTCATCTGTTGATGAAAAGAATCACGATAGTCAAATGATGAGGGGTTTATTTAAATAATATTAAAAAAAGTTTTTTTAATGTTTATTTACCTTTGAGACAGAGAGAGACAGAGTGCGAGCGGCGGGGGGGGGGGGGGGGGTAGAGATAGAGGGAGACACAGAATCTGAAACAGGCTCCAGGCTCTGAGCTGTCAGCACAGAGCCCGACGCGGGGCTCGAACTCAGAAGCCATGAGATCACAGCCCGAGCCGAAGTTGGTCGCCCAACCGACTGAGCCACCCAGGCGCCCCTTTAAATAATATTTTAAACCCACGATTTCCCAGATACTTGATTTGATCAGCATTAAAAATCCCTTCCCCCCTCATATTCCATATGTAAGCTGTTGCAGAATAATAGCCTGTTAAAATCTGATGAGTGTCAGGTCACTTAGTTCCATACCCTTATTTAGAGGCAAAATCATAGAGGCTAGAATAAAGGACATAGAAAATGTCACCATCGGACAGATAGGGTGAAATGAGGACAAGGAAAGAACGGCTTCAAGAGACAGTTATTTCTCCTACATCGTGTTATCTGACCACAGCTAATCTTCCATTAAGCCTAATGAAAACTACCACATTATCCAAATACAAATTAATCATACTCCACATATTATTCTGTTGAAGAAATAAGTAGACATAGATACTTTTAAACTATTTTTTAACAAAGGAGTAATTAAAGTGGATTTTCTGGCAATCTGATGTTAAGCAGAAAAATCAATTAACCTGAACATTCGCCTCCAAACTCTTCCTATTATTTGAAGTTTGATCCATCACGGGCAAGACGACAGGTATTATCCTATTACATCTCATTCATGGATGGTTCAGATCGACAAACAGCTGGAAGCAGATGTTTTTTCCTTTCTTTTTCCTGTGTTTTCCCTCTTGCCATCCCCTCGCCTCCTCTGTACGGAAGCTACGACCCGGGGCTCGGGGAGGCACACAGACAGAGGTCAATGCTGGGAACCGTGTGACGCACCGTCTCAGCACCATTTCCTCCTCTCTGTCCCCTCGGGGAGATCACACAATATTTCTATTTTTCCCACCCGCTCGTTGGCAACGGCTCTGTTAACTTCACGCGAGTGTGTCCTTTCTCACGGGCGCCCATTCACTCAATGGTGTTTGCGGATGCTCCACGGTGTGCTGAAGCCCCTACTGTGTGTTCTCGTGTCACCGCAGTGGATGGAACATAGACACATGCTCCCGCCCCCGTGCACTTGCATTCCAGGGAAAGGAGACGGAACAATACCTAATGGAAAACCGAAAAACGGATACACTGAACGTTGGAAAGTTTCAAGCATCATGGAGATAAAACAGGGAAGGACAACAAGTAACCCCTAGAAGAAGAGACGCTTTGGGAGAAGAGAAGCGTAAGCACCGTCCAGGACTTGTTTCTGCCATAAGCCAAAGCTACAGTCACCATAATATAAATAGTGTTTATGGAATCAAAAAGTAACAGATATCTTTTATGAAGGCGGAGGTGGGGGTGGAAAGGGCATCGTGGGGCATTAGACAAGCCCATCCACGTCTAGCAGTTAAATCTTCATTTCTAGAACAGCGAGGTGATCGGTATCGTCTAAAATGGATTGATCAAAACTGACAGCATAGACGTGTTACCTTCTATGTGGAAATATTATCTAAAAAAATAAAAAGTGCTTGCCCCTGGGGAGTAGGTTGATGGGGGTAGGGGCGCCCGGGTGGCTAAGTCGGTTAAGCCTCCCACTTCGGCTCAGGTCACGATCTCACCGCTCTTAGGTTCAAGACCCACAGTGGGCTCTGTGCTGACAGCTCAGAGCCTGCTTCAGATTCTGTGTCTCTTTCTCACTCCCCACCCCACCCCCTCTCTCAAAAATAAATAAACATTTAAAAAAAAGAAAAAAAAGAGTCGGATGGGGATTGCTGTTTTTGTATTACGAACCTTGAGGGCTATTTGCCCTTCTTTTTTTTTTTTTTTTTTTTGAACTTTGTTCATCTATTGCTTTAATACGTTTTAAAGACAAAAATAAATAAATAAAATGAAAACTGACTTACGACCTGGGGCGGTGAAATACTTTGCTACTCAATAGCAGACTCAGAATTAGAACAGTCTGCATAAATGCAGCGTCCGTGTGCTTCGTATTTGTGCCACACCGTAATACGTGATGGAACAGACAAAACAAAATCGCATCATGAGCGTATATACGTGTGTCCTATAGGAGGCAGCCAGTAAAGGACAGGCATCATTCTTATAATTCAATCCCATGAATTTGACAAGCGTGTGCCTCTTTAGACATCAGTTTTCTCATCTGTAAATTATTAAGACCTACCTTAAAGAATTCTTGTGCGTACCAGGGAGATGTCTGAAAACCGCCAAGTACTAGAACCCCAGAGAGGAAGTGGGATAAACGTTTGTCTCAGTTTTACTTCCCCAAACCTCTTGCAGCTCTGTTGACGCTCCTCACTCAGGCTCAGCCCCAGAGAGGGAAAGGGGGGCAGGTGGAAAGGTGGAGTCTGGAACCCTCCTCTGAGTCCGACATCTCTGTTATGATCCGGTGCTCTTTTCCTCTTCTCTAAATTACAGAACTTTCATCCTTGCGAGCCTATTTGCTTGTTAATATAGCAGTTGTTTATTTATATGCCAGAGCTAGGGGAGCCCCTAGAAACCACGAATTAGCTTATTTTATTTTCCACTGTTTTGAAATGCAGTTTTTAGAATTATTTAGGGGGAGCAAGACAAACAGACCAGGAAACAATAGCCACTGAAAAGGTAGTTTCCTACTCACACTTGCCAAGAGGAGGGGACATGCCACACCACATGGTGCCCCACAGGGAAACAGGGTCAGGCAGGAGGCAGGGGGAGCGAGCAAAAATATGGGGAAGAGCCTGTGTTGTGGCTTCGTGGGCAGGAACTGGCTCAGCAATGTAAACAGCCTCAAGACTGGCTCCTCTGAATAAGTTCAATGGGCCTCGGGGTGTTCTGAAGTTTCTGGAAATCTCCGAGGGCAATTAGGGCAGGGAATAATGGCTCTGAGTTTGAGAACCTGATAAAGGAGGTGGCTGGGGGTATGGGGTCTGGAATGGTAGGTTTGTTTTGAAAGGCGGGGCTCCTGGCAGGCTGAGGGTGAGTTGTTTATCCTCTGTAGGAACTGGCTAGCTGCGTGAGGGGCTGTCCCCTAGGGTCCAGAAGGCTCCAGATGTAAAGCGTCAAAGTGCAGAAAATACGGAGGCTACAAACTTCCCTGTCGCGAATGAATCGGCTGCGGGGATCTGATGTACCACAGGGGGACAACAGCCAGCGATGCTCTTTTCCACACTGACAAATTGCTGAGAGAGTAGATCTTAAATGTTCTCACCACCGCCACAACAAAAGAACAATCGTGTGAGCTGAAGAATGCGGTAGTCAACGCGTCGTGGTAACCATTTTGCAATTACGCACACATCTAATCGTCACACCCTACACCCTACACCTACCTAGTTTATATGTCAATTATAACTCGATGAAGCTGAAGAAAAGAAAAAAAAAAAACCAGGCGTGGTTGGTACACCTACATTCTGCAACGTCAAATAACATTGGGGGCCATGGCACATTCATACCTAGTCTCCCTAATTGTAAGAGAAAGGGAAACATTAGGAACAGTTAATGTAGCCAAGTGTTACCCGCTAAATACTCTCCGTACTTTGTAGCACAGAGCCTTGCCAATCGTTAGTGTCACATTATCAATGGAAAGAGCACTGCTGGGCAAATTGTTCTGAAATCCTGAGCCGACTATCCTAGAGGCGGAGCCGGTTCCAAACTCTCCAGACCAAAGCATTCTTTGCCTGTTTTGCTGCCAAAGAAAGTCACGTTTAAACTCTGTCTGGAGATTTTCACATTTGGTGAGCTTCCTCAGGGTGGCACGCCATCCCTAAGTGACTCTTGACCTTCCATTTTCCTAAACGGGTGCAAACATACCTGTGTTAAGATAAACAAGCAAGTATTTCTTAACCGCCCACTCCGGGGAAATACGATGTTAAATCCTTGATCTGTCAATTTGTCGAACACATAGTTTTTGAATGCTTATTATGTGTCAGACACTTTTACAGGCGTTGAGGCTACAGGAGTGAACAGAATAGTTACAAGTGCTTTGTGGAGCTTATTTTCTCCTCGGGGGCTGGCAACCGGCAACGTAAAAAGTGATGGCATGTCTGTAGTGATAAGTGCTGTGGAGTAAAATGAAGCAGAGAATGCAATTTTAAATAAGGTGGTAAGAAGAGGTCTCTGGAGGTGATGTGTTAGCAAAGACGTGAAGGGTGCATGTGAGGGAGGTTTGTTGACGGGTGGCTAGAGGGAATGAACTGGAAATACAAGAGGTGACCATGTTTGTTGATGGGTGGCTAGAAGGAATGAACTGGAAATACAAGAGGTGACCATTGGGACTGGGGACGCTGGGCATGGAGATTACAGAGAGAGTATGTGACAGCAATGAGAGAAAACAAAATAGGAGAAATAGAAGATCAGTTCCCTGACTTCACAAACTTTATGGTCTCATTAGGGAGATAAGGTTTATTAAACGTGAAACCGTTGGAAATAGGTAAGTAAAGATGGGTTCTGTCATATGGTTCGCGCCAGCTAGTAAATTGGGTGTTAAATACGAAAGATAGCTATCTTAGGATTTACCAGGATGAACATTGACTGGATGACAGGCTAGGAAACTCCTACGATTGACACAAATTCCTACATTCATCATCACAACTCTCACCAAACTTTTCTTGGCATCTACTATGTACAGTTCAAGCCACTGAGTTATCGGGAAAAGGCCAAGCCGTGAATGTGAGCTTCCTAAGGGGAAACACCTTCTGTTATCTGTCCCTTTTTAGGGAAGCTCACCTAAAGCCACGGTGGAATTTAGCAGTGCCCGAGATGACCACGAGGAGGAGGTTTATGGCTGGAGGACGAGCCCAGGGTTGGTTGTCATGGAAATAGAGTGAGTAGGACAGATGAGGAGAGGTTAGCTGTGATCTGTTGGCCCCTCAGCCTGGATCTATGGTGGTGTGTGTAGAAAGTGTGGGAGAGGATCCCCTGGGTTATCGAAGACCCCAGGGAGGGTCAGTAGATGGGGGTCCTCTTCTGTAACATGGACAGCAGCCATACAAGGAGGTCTTGCCGTCATGGGCCTTTAGGGTGACACACGCAGACAGGGTGGGTGTGCGAGGCAGAACATTGGAGGATGTTGGTGAGACATCTCAAGGATTCTCAGCCATCTGATCAAAGCAGGACGAGCTGCCTGGAGAGCGTATGTCTTCGGGGAGATGTAAGAACCCGCAAAACAGATCATTGCCGCGAATGGGATGTTGATGGAACTCACAGACTCCTTAGCTCTGTAGAAATGAATTATCAATCGTCTCTCTGGAAATCGACTTACAATAAATACAAGGTAGCAGAAGGTAAGTGCCGCAGGGAGGCAGATACTTAGTTCAGAGGAGGGAGAAACTTTGAAACCGAAAACGTGAATGAAGCCGTCCCCTGTGAGATGAGGTTTGTGACCACGTGTGGCTGCACCTTGCTGCAGAAGTTTGTAAATCAGTAGCTGTTATCTTCTGTCAGCACTGTAAAGAGCACAAGTCGTATTGGCTGTGAAGCCAAAGTTAGGGATCATTCTTTTCTTTTTTTTTTTCAATGTATGAAGTTTATTGTCGAATTGGTTTCCATACAACACCCAGTGCTCATCCCAACAGGTGCCCTCCTCAATACCCATCACCCACCCTCTCCTCCCTCCCACCCCCCATCAACCCTCAGTTTGTTCTCAGTTTTTAGGGATCATTATTTTCCACAGTGAAAACTTTTACAGGCTCTTTCTGTATCCGCCTGGCAACACTTGACTGTCGTGCCCCAGAAACATCCTTCCAGCTACACATAACCACAGAAGCATTTTGAACATTAGTGAAAGTACATTATACTTTAGGTTATGCAATATATATTTTTATGTAGTATTTTATATAGCATATTTGTATATAGTAGTTAATCATAGCAGAGAATTTTTTCTCTCCTCCTGCTGTACCCTTTAATAATTTTTGATACCTAATACCATGATTAAGCAATATATTCACTGTTTTCTTTTCTCCAGAAAATTAATCAGGCTGGGTCGCCGGGGTAACTCAGTCGGTTAAGCAACCGACTTCAGCTCAGGTCATGATCTTGTGGTCCCTGGGTTTGAGCCCTGCATCAGGCTCTGTGCTGGCAGCTCAGAGCCTGGAGCCTGCTTCGGATTCTGTGTCTCCCTCTTTCTCTGTCCCTTCCCTGCTCATGCTCTGTCTCTTTCTCTCTCTCAAAAATATTTTTAAAAGCTTAGAAAGTGAATCAGGCTAACAATATAAGAGCCTGTGATGACAATTGCTCATTGGTAGCTTAACACATAGGAAGAGGCCTGTGGGTTCTAAAGCTTTAGCTGGAGCCCCAAATCAGAGAGTGGTTAATTGAAGAAAGACCGTCTCTTTGCCTCCATCCAAACCACATTATCTGATATAGAGGCCAGTTATCAGTGCTTAGGTCTGGCAAATGAGACACTACCTAGAACTGGAGATTCAAAGCCCCATCCCTGATATTTACGGTTTAGGGATACCCTGTGAAGGTGTGGGATAAACTGATTTCAGGTTTCCAGTCTTTAATCTTGGAACAGATACCAGATAGAGCATGCAAGAGCAATACTACCCTCTCGTGGTTAGAAGTCAGAACTGGAAATCAACATACTTGTTTTTATTTTTATTGGTTGTTTTTTTTTTTTTTTTCTTTTTTCTTTTTGCCTGAGACAGTGATTCCCAGGGAAATCTACTGTTACCAAAGTGAAGGGTACAACAGATACAATTTACTGGATAAAATCCAGGCCCAAATAATCCTGGTTTTGTCTGGCTGGTCTGGGTAATGATGGCTACATGTTTGGATCCAGCCTTTGGGGCAGTGAGTCATGTATCCATTCTATTCATAATTCAGCTTCTGTAATGGCAAATTCAAGATGTTTCTATCCCCATTAAATATGTATGTAGTTTTTCATCAGTTCGATGAGGAAATAGCGTCCCCTTGTCCACCTCATAGGCTTATAAGGGGGGCCAAGTAAAAGTATATGAAAACAGAAGTATAAAGCTCTGAGCAAATGTTATTATTGAGGAAAACGCGTGTTCATCTGTTATCATTTAAAACACTTCCTCAATTCAATTTGGGGGTTTAGGATTTTCACCTAGAAATACAACACAATAATGATATTATATATATAAATATATGAAGTTACATATATATGTATATATATATATATACACATACAAGTAATGGAAAACTAATTTATATTCTGTGCAGTCAGCTCTCTTCTAGCCCCACTGATAAAAGTCTCCCCGCGAAGAAAATACTTTATTGGTGACTTTACACTTTGGGTGATATATGTCCTTATCCTTTTATGGCTCACTTACAGAGATTTTCTTTAAAGATTGTCTAGTGCACATTCCCAGGGCATCGACACAGTAAGGTGCCCTTGCACAACCATTTTTATAAGCATGCATGTGTTTGCTACGGAAGGAAATGGACAGTGGAGGGAGTAATTCAGAAGAAATTCTCCTTGAAATCTCGGACTCAGGAATCAAGGAAGAGGAAACATATTCCCTTATACTATGCCGAGAAGATAGAATGTGAAGGCACATTTCCAATAAGAGAAACAAGGACTTAAAATAATTTTTTTCTGGTTCTCTTATAATGACCCTCAGGATATCTAAGATCACGCCTGGCCAATGTTGACAACTATTTTAACTTTATACTTATTTGAAAGTTCAAAGTAACAGCAAATGAGGTCAAAGGGATGCTGACACAACCGAGAAAGGGCCAGCTGTTTAGTCTGCAAAGAGGAATTCGTGTTGACAGGTCGGGGCTCAGCCACCACCCCTGCCCAGGTGGACCCTGAAATGCCAAGAAATGAGGGCATCCATGCGCCAGCATATGTGGTGGCAAAGTATGGAATTTTCTACAACACTGAATTTCTGTCTTCTTCTGTAGTCTGATACTTGCTCTCTTCAGCAGTCAGTAGTTACAGAAAAGGGAAACTTGGCAACCACTGAAACGTGTTTCTTTATTTCTTAGAATAATAAGGTTTGTGCCTTTCATATACCTTTTTTTATGTATTTCAAGTTACCTTTCAATGTATCACTATCAAATTTAATATTCTGAAGTAAACGCTACAGTATGCTGAGAACACAGACCCACCTGCACGTTGGCTGTGTACTTTCCTTGCTCCCCATTGTCCTACTTTTGAAGTTAAGGCCCGCGTGTTTTTGTACGTATGCTGTGTGTAGCTTTCGGAAAGTGATATTCAAGTGACAACGGAGGCTGACTGAACAATGGGGCCGAGGGCGGTGGGGTAGACTTTGGCACACATGAGTCTCAGCGGCCTCATGAGATCACCTGAGCAATCTAGTTTCTTGTCCTGCTTCCCGGTTTTATCTGTTATCACCTCCTGATCTTGGATTTGTCCACAGACTCATTACTGCACGCACATGCCTGGGAGTTGACATCCTTTGCTGTGTTAATACTCTGTCGAACCCCAGCCTGCCGCAGACTCAGGTTTTGTGCCAAGGATAAATACTGGCCTACACCCCATCTCCTTTGGGCATCTGACTCTGGCAAGTCCGTGTTTGGCTCCATATTCCTGTCTTGGTGCTGACATTTTGTGCCATCCTGGCTGGGCCAAGGGCCCCAAACGGGAGATCTTCGGCAACCGTCTAGCCTCCCTTTTCATTTTAGAGCAATGCTGATGTCTGCTCCCAGGGGTCCAAATAAGCCAATGGCCAGGCATCCACCCACTCGGGGTATAGCAAATCTAGAGGTTAATAAAAACATAAAAGGGTTAAGCGTGAAGGATAGATGTTAGGTATGGGTATCAAAATTCTGGATTGTTCTGGAAGAAAGTACTGCTTTTAGTCAAATGCAGTCTACTACAGTTTCTGTTATTAGTTCTGCTGACCTGGGACCTGCTGACCTTGTAGAAATGCTGAGTTCACCTGAAGGACATGGGCACAGAGCTGACCATGGTCAAGACCGGGGTTGAAGGGACTGTTTCCAGACGAGAATTTCGGATCCCGGCTAACCCTGCCAGGACATGGCGTTCTTATTAGTGAATGAGGAATTGAAGGAATCATCTTCTGCGGATGTCGCCTCACCTTTCATGCCTGGAAAACTCTTCCTGAAGATTCCAGAAGTGACCCAAACGATTATACCCCCTCAGCATCCCGTGTCCTGTTTATTCCCGTCGCGTTCTTCCCATTCCACCCCCATTAGGGCACTCCTCACCCCCCTCGATAACAGTTGTTCGTGTGCCCTCTCTCTGGGTTGCGAGCAGCTGTGGGACCATAAATGCCCAGGGAATTAGCAAATGTTTCACATCTGAAGCTTTTAGCAGCGAAGGTGCTTTGATCACCTTCCAGGGAACAACCCAAACTCCAGACCCCCCTCCCCCAATGTTGAATCTCTATAACCAGAAAGAGAATTCTGCTTTTGCTTAAGGAGTGGATAGCTCCGAAGGAGAGGTCACTACCACCCTAACAACGGGGAAAGGCCCGGTGATCTGCAAAACCGTGACTTTTCTTGAGCGCATCAGAAACCTCAGGCTGTACAGCAGCCAAGTAAACTCAGTTCGGAAGAGCAACAAGTCTGTTGAGAGAAAATGGGTGACACGGGCTGTTTCACCTCTGCCAATGCAAGGGAGAGGATGGGGCCGCCGGAAAAGCAGGTGGGAAGAAAACGGCTAGAATGTGAACGAATCGTTACAGGCTGAGGGCAGGCAGGTGAGCTCACTTGGAAGGCCTGGGAGGCTCAGACGCCAGGAGAAGGTGCACGCACGCACGCACGCACGGACGCACGGACGCGCTGACGCACGCACGCACGCATGCACGCACGCACTCACTGCTTTCCCCGCAGTTTTCCTCTGCGTGCACCTGAGAAGGATTATTCGCAGCAGAGCAGGAAAGGGTCCCTGACAAAGGTGCCCTGCCGCTGGGGGTGGAGGAGAAGTACATCTGTCACCCTTGGAGGAGAGGCTGGAAAAGACCCAGCTCTGCACCTGCACCGGGGGATCCCGCACTGGATGCAGAGGAAGGTACGTTGCCACAGGGAAAGGGGCCGGAAACTGTCCTGCCCAGCGCTCCTGGGAGCTGTGCAGTCTGGAGCGGCAGCTCGGAGACCCGACACACCACACGTGTGTCCCTGTGGCCATCTCTCGGCCACAGCTATACCTACAGCCCTGGAGGTCAGGCAAGGAGCTTCTGGCCAAGCACTGGACGATGCTAGTGCTTCTCCCAGCGGACTGGCCCCTAAACTCACCTCCTCGTACCTGTGCCCCGTCTGGTGCTGCCCATCTCCTCCACCTGTCTCACATTGGGCCGCAGTCAGACCCCCAAGTGCAAGGGAGTCTTGGAAAGGTCAGTTCAATTAAAAAACAAACAAACAACCTTTTTGACTTTTCTGCCTCTGCAGTGTAAGCAGGCAGCCTGCCTCCAGTTCAGGAAGGGAATCTTTAGGTGGGACAGGACGGGAGCTGGAAAAGCCAATCCAATATCTACTGCACCTACCACCCAGCTAGGTACCATCACATCACCCTCTTCATTTCCTTCATAGTGCCAGAACCTTCAGAAGAAAGCAAAATGCACGTGGTTGTGTATTTATTTTTATTTGCTTAAGGTGTCCCTCCACCCCGTTCGTTTGTAAAGTCCATCGGTGGGGGCGCCTGGGTGGCTCAGTCGGTTAAGCATCCTACTCTTGATCTTGGTTCAGGCCACGAGCTCAAGGGTTGTGAGTTCGAGCCCCGCATCAGGCTTTGAGCTGACCGCCCAGAGCCTGTTTTGGATTCTGGCTCTCCCTCTCTCTGCCCCTCCCCCTCTTGCACGCTCTCTCTTTTAAAATAAATAAACTTATAAGGTCCATTCATGCAGGATCCTATCCACCCTGTTCTTTGTGATATCCTCACTATCAAGTACAATGCCTGGCAGATACCTGACACTCGGTAAATGTTGTTGAACAAATCGGCAGACTCTTTGAGAATGGAACAGCGCTCCCCCCCCCCCCCCCAAAAAAAAAACGATGGCGCCTTCCACGGAAAAATACTTACACTCACAACTTTACGTTCCCCTCTCCGACATCCCCCGGGGAAGGAAGTGCAGTAAGGAGACTGAGATGATGTGTGCCCTCATGACCTCACTTTAAATGCGGCAGTTTTGATCATGGATCTATCAACATGTATGTCCTTCCCACCCAACCCCCCCCCCCCCCCCCCCCAGGAAATATTGAGCTGCTTCAAGCCGCGCTGCAGGTGGGAAAACGTGTCGCTGCTAGGTCACTCCCCTACAGGGCAGGCCAGCAGCCTGAAGCACGATTGGGAATGCCTGGACAGCCGTGCAGCAGCTACACGGGATCTCTCCATTAGGCGTTTGTACACGTTTCTGGAAGGTGTGCCAGCTGGCCTTTCAAATCGATTCATTGAGGAGAAAAAAAAAAAAAAACCCAAGGTCTTAGAGTGCACTTTTTTCATCCTCTTTCTACAAGCTTAAAGCTGGCTAAAAGCCTGAGAAAGGATTCAGTTATTGAATAGTAGCCAGGAAGGAAGATTAGCAAGAAGGGAAGGTATGTGGGTGTCCGAGAGCTGGGGCGTTTTTCTCCGTTTCAGTGTGACAAGAACGTAGGGCTCCGTCTGTGCATTCAACTTCCCAGTTCTTTTGGTGTCACCTACTGCTTGGTTCAGGAACCCCTTTCTGCCTTCACTTTTCCTTTCCTAGGAAAGGATCAAATCAAGGTCAGTCGCACCTACAGGGCCTCCCAGCCCCACCCGGACATAATGAGGCCAGGAGCCTGGTCCCGGCCACGTAGGGCTTCTACTGGAGAATAAAGAGGAGGCCCATTTGTTCTTATCTGGCTACCCGGGAGAACAGGAAGTGGTCTGGTGCTGCTGGAGAAGCCTGAACTTGGCACGGAGACACTCTCCTTTCAAGTGATTAATTTGTCAGACTTCCATATTTCAAAGGCAAATCAGCAACGAGCAAGCAAACAGATACGCAGCTTTCTGCGTGAGTTTTCTTTTTCCAGAGGAAACTCTTCCTTGTGATCTGCCCTCTTAAAGCTGCATGACTTAGCCACCTTAACAGCCCTTGGACTAATTTTTTCCTCAGATGAAATATGATGACACGATAGACGGGAAGGACGGTGAAAAGAAAGTTCCTTGCCCTCCTCTCCCTTCCTTCTGGGGATGGTTCCCAATGAGCACAATGTATTTTGAAATGTATTTTCTGATGTATTTCTTCTCACATGTATCCATTTCCAGTAAATCTTAATGCCTGGGCATCCCAGCCACGGAAGTGAAGGGATTCAAGGGAAAAGTGGATTCTATTGCAGCTATAATACCTTAATATGCAAATGTGATTTTTATTGCTGTGAGCAGCAAGACAGTAAGACCAAAGGCCAGACTTTGGAGAGGAGAGCGTGAGAAAGAGAAAACAAGCAAGAGTGTGTGTGTGTGTGTGTGTGTGTGTGTGTGTGTGTGAGAGAGAGAGAGAGAGAGAGAGAGAGAGAGAGAGAGAGAGATTTGAGAAATGGAGAGAGAGAGAAAGAGAACTTGCTGAATCTCTTAAGCATATAGAAAACCCACCTTGGATATCTGAGATCACAGTGTTTCTACCACGGCAGTGAAGTTACCTTGCACCTAGGAGGGCATGGTCTGGAGATCCCTTCTGATCCAGACGGGGAGGATGTAACGGATGTGAGGAACTTTAAGGGAGGAGAGCAAAGGGCTGTGTCTGTTCCCTTTGTGTTGGGAGAGCTTGGGAAGAAGAAGAGAAAGAGGAAATCCGGGAAACTGAGCATGTGCTGAAGATGGGGGTTTTAAATTAATAAATCAGGTTGAACGAAATCTTGACTTACAGTCCCACCCCACCACTAACCCCAGCAGGCTGACGCTCAGGAGTGAGATGTGATCAGGTCTAGAGAAATTGAGAAGCTACCTTTTCTTTACATATCTGAATGCAGTGTGAGTTAATTTGCTGCCCAGTCACATAGTTAAACTTAGCCAGTGACTGCATGTCTGTTTTGATGATGGACTAGTCCTGTGGGAGGCAAAGGGGGACCTTTGAAAAAAATGAAATGACACCTGAAGTCATATTGATGACAAACTCCTTTCTTCCTGCTCTTGCTACAAGGCACTGAGGCAGTAAACTTAAAAAAAAAAAAGATACTGGGTGTATCCGTTTCTCCCTTACCCATTATCCTCAAGAAGGAGCAGAGTTTTTTTTTATGTATCTGAACTCTTGTCAAGCCCAGGTCAGGTCAGCATCCTGAGTTATTTTCAGCCATGATCTAAAATGACTTCACTTCGGAAGAGCATCCGATCGACTTCAGTTTCTCTCCTTCGAGAACCCCCGGTCTTCTGTTAACCAGTAGAAATATCAGCAATCTGTTCATACCTGACTTCTTTGCTGTGACTCACAGCCTCCTACAAAGACTAGGAGATACTCAAGAAACAAGGACAAGAAATTCAAAAAGGCAGTTAATGTACTCTGAGGGAAATCAAGCAACCATCCAAAGGAAAGCTTCTAGTACTTTTTTTTTTTTAATATGAAATTTAATGTCAAATTGGTTTCCATACAACACCCAGTACTCATCCCAACAGGTGCCCTCCTCAATACCCATCACCCACCCTTCCCTCCCTCCCACCCCCCATCAGCCCTCAGTTTGTTCTCAGCTTTTAAGAGTCTCTTATGGTTTGCCTCCCTCCCTCTCTAACTTTTTTTCCTTCCCCTCCCCCATAGTCTTCTGTTAAGTTTCTTAGGATCCACCTAAGAGTGAAAACATATGGTATCTGTCTTTCTCTGTATGACTTATTTCACTTAGCATCACACTCTCCAGTTCTATCCACGTTGCTGCAAAAGGCCGTATTTCATTCTTTCTCTTTGCCAAGTAGTATTACATTGTGTATATAAACCACAATGTCTTTATCCATCATCAGCTGATGGACATTTAGGCTCTTTCCATAATTTGGCTCTTGTTGAAAGTGCTGCTATAAACATTGGGGTACAAGTGCCCCTATGCATCAGCACTCCTGTATCCCTTAGGTAAATTCCTAGCAGTGCTATTGCTGGGTCATAGGGTAGGTCTATTGTTAATTTTTGGAGGAACCTCCACACTGGTTTCCATAGAGGCTGCACCAGTTTGCATTCCCACCAACAGTGCAAGAGGGGTCCTATTTCTCCACATCCTCACTAGCATCTATAGTCTCCTGATTTGTTCATTTTAGCCACTCTCACTGGCATGAGGTGGTATCTCAGTGTGGTTTTGATTTGTATTTCCCTGATGAGGAGTGACGTTGAGCATCTTTTCATGTGCCTGTTGGCCATCTGGATGTCTTCTTTGGAAAAGTGTCTATTCATGTCTTCTGCCCATTTCTTCACTGTATTGTTTGTTTTTCAGGTGTGGAGTTTGGTGAGTTCTTTATAAGTTTTGGATACTAGCCCTTTGTCTGATAATGTCATTTGCAAATATCTTTTCCCATTCCGTCGGTTGCCTTTTAGTTTTGTTGATTGTTTCCTTTGTAGTGCAGAAGCTTTTTATCTTGATGAGGTCCCAATAGTTCATTTTTGCTTTTAATTCCCTTGCCTTTGGAGTTGTGTTGAGTAAGAAATTACTGTGGCTGAGGTCAGAGAGTTTTTTTCCTGCTTTCTCCTCTAGGGTTTTGATGGTTTCCTGTCTCACATTCAGGTCCTTTATCCATTTCAAGTTTATTTTTGTGAATGGTGTAAGAAAGTGGTCTTCATTCTTCTGCATGTTGCTGTCCAGTTCTCCCAGCACCATTTGTTACAGAGACTGTCTTTTTTCCACTGGATATTCTTTCCTGCTTTGTCAAAGATTGGTTGGCCACACTTTTGTGGGTCTAATTCTGGAGTCTCTATTCTATTCCATTGGTCTGTGGGTCTGTTTTTGTGCCAATACCATGCTGTCTTGATGATTACAGCTTTGTAGTAGAGGCTTAAGTCTGGGATTGTGATGCCTCCCACTTTGGTCTTCTTCAATATTACTTTGGCTATTTAGGGTCGTTTGTGGTTCCATACCACAACGGATTGCTGGTTCTAGCTTCGAGAAGAAAGCTGGTGCAATTTTGATTGGTATTGCATTGAATGTGTAGATAGCTTTGGGTATTGACATTTGAACAATATTTATTCTTCCAATCCATGAGCACAGAATGTTTCTCCATTTCTTTATGTCTTCTTCAATTTCCTTCATAAACTTTCTTTTTTTAAAATTTTTAAAATTTAATTTAATTTTTTAATTAAATAAATTTTTAAATTAAATTAAATTTAATTTTTTTAATTTTTTTAATTTAATTTTTTTATTTATTTTTGAGACAGAGAAAGACAGAGCATGAACGGGGGAGGGTCAGAGAGAGGGAGACAGAATCCAAAGCAGGCTCCAGGCTCTGAGCTGTCAGCACAGAACCCGATGCAGGGCTTGAACACACAGACTGTGAGATCATTACCTGAGCTGAAGTCAGACGCTTAACTGACTGAGCCACCCAGGCGCCCCTTCATAAACTTTCTATAGTTTTCAGCATACAGATCTTTTACATCTTTGGTTAGGTTTATTCCTAGGTATTTTATGATTCTTGGTGCAATTGTGAGTGGGATCAGTTTCTTTATTTGTCTTTCTGTTGCTTCATTATTATTGTATAAGAATGCAACTGATTTCTGTACATTGATTTTGTATCCTGCAACTTTGCTGAATTCATGTATCAGTTCTAGCAGACTTTTGGTGGAGTCTATCGGGTTTTCCATGTATAATATCATGTCATCTGCAAAAAGTGAAAGCTTGACTTCATCTTTGCCAATTTTGATGCATTTGATTTCCTTTTGTTGACTGATTGCTGATGTTAGAACTTCCAACACTATGTTAAAAAAAGGCGGTGAGAGTGGATGTCCCTGTAATGTTCCTGATCTCAGGGGGAAAGCTCTCAGTTTTTCCCCATTAAGGATGATATTAACTGTGGGCTTTTCATAAATGGCTTTTATGATCTTTAAGTATGTTCCTTCTCTCCCGACTTTCTCAAGGGTTTTTATTAAGAAAGGGTGCTGGATTTTGTCAAAGGCCTTTTCTGCATCAATTGACAGGATCATATGGTTCTTTTCTTTTATTAATGTGATGTGTCACATTGATTGATTTGCAAATATTGAACCAGTCCTACAGCCCAGGAATGAATCCCACTCGATCATGGTGAATAATTCTTTTTATATGCTGTTGAATTTGATTTGCTAGTATCTTGTTGAGAATTTTTGCATCCATATTCATCAGGGATATTGGCCTGTAGTTCTCTTTTTTTGCTGGGTATCTGTCTGGTTTGGGAGTCACAGTAATGCTGGCTTCATAGAATGAGTCTGGAAGTTTTCCTTCCCTTTCTATTTTTTGGAATAGCTTGAGAAGGATAGGTATTATCTCTGCTGTAAATGCCTGGTAGAATTCCCCAGGGAAGCCATCTGGTCCTGGACTCTTATTTGGTGGGAGATTTTTGATAACTGATTCAATTTCTTCACTAGTTATGGGTCTGTTCACATTTTCTGTTTATTCCTGCTTGAGTTTTGGAAGTATGTGGGTGCTTAGGAATTTGTCCATTTCTTCCAGGTTGTCCAGTTTGTTGGCATATAATTTTTCATAGTATTCCCTGATAATTGCTTGTATTTCTGAGGGATTGGATGTAATAATTCCATTTTCATTCATGATTTTGTCTGAATCATGTTTTTTTAGATTCTATATTGTTTATTTCTTCTCTGATCTTTATTATTTCTCTTTTTATTTTGGGTTTGGGATGTCTTTGCTGTTCTGCTTCTATTTCCTTTAGGTGTGCTGTTATATTTTATATTTGGGATTTTTCTTGTTTGTTGAGATAGGCCTGGATTGCAATGTATTTTCCTCTCAGGACTGCCTTCGCTGCATCCCAAAGCGTTTGGATTATTGTATTTTCATTTTCGTTTGTTTCCATATCTTTTTTAATTTCTTCTCTAATTACCTGGTTGACCCATTCATTCTTTAGTAATCTGTTCTTTAACCTCCATGCTTTTGGAGGTTTTCCAGACTTATTCCTGTGGTTGATTTCAGGCTTCATAGCATTGTGGTCTGAAAGTGTGCATGGTATGATCTCAATTTTTGTATACTTATGAAGGGCTGTTTTGTGACCCAGTATGTGATCTATCTTGGAGAATGTTCCATGTGCACTCAAGAAGAAAGTATATTCTGTTGCTTTGGGATGCAGACTTCTAAATATATCTGTCAAGTCCATCTGATCCAATGTGTCATTCAGGGCCCTTGTTTCTTTATTGATCCTGTGTCTAGATGATCTATCCATTGTTGTAAGTGGGGTTTTAATGTCCCCTTCAATTACCATATTCTTATCAATAAGGTTGCTTATGTTTGTGATTAATTGTTTTATATATTTGGGGGCTCCTGTATTCGGCGCATAGACATTTATAATTGTTAGCTCTTCCTGATGGATAGACCCTGTAATTATTATATAATGCCCTTCTTCATCTCTTGTTACAGCCTTTAATTTAAAGTCTAGTTTGTCTGATATAAGTATGGCTACTCCAGCTTTCTTTTGACTTCTAGTAGCATGATAGATAGTTCTCCATCCCCTCACTTTCAACCTGAAGGTGTCCTCAGGTCTAAAATGAGTCTCTTGTAGACAGCAAATAGATGGGTCTTGTTTTTTTGTTTTTTTTTTTTTTTTTTTTTTTTTTTTTTATCCATTCTGATACCCTGTCTTTTGGCTGGAGCGTTTAGTCCATTTACATTCAGTGTTATTATAGAAAGATACGGGTTTAGAGTCATTGTGATGTCTGTAGGTTTCATGCTTGTAGTGATGTCTCTGGTACTTTGTGGTCCTTGCAGCATTTCACTCACATAATCCCCCTTAGGATCTCTTGTAGGGCTGGTTTAGTGGTGATGAATTCTTTCAGTTTTTGCTTGTTTGGGAAGACCTTTATCTCTCCTATTCTGAATGACAGACTTGCTGGATAAAGGATTCTCGGTCGCATATTTTTTTTTCTGTTCATCACATTGAAGATTTCCTGCCATTCCTTTCTGGCCTGCTAAGTTTTGGTAGATACGTATGCCACTACTCTTATGTGTCTACCTTTGTAAGTTAGAGCCTGTTTATCCCTAGCTGCTTTCAGAATTTTCTCTTTAATCTTGTATTTTGCCAGTTTCACTATGATATGTCGTGCAGAAGATTGATTCAAGTTACATCTGAAAGGAGTTCTCTCTACCTCTCGGATTTCAATTCCTTTTTCCTTCCCCAGATCAGGGAAGTTCTCAGTTATGATTTGTTCAAGTACACCTTCAACCCCCTTCTCTCTCTCTTCTTCTTCTGGAATTCCTATGATGCATATATTGCTCTGTTTGATTGCATCACTTAGTCCTCTAATTCTCCCCTCATACTCCTGGATTTTTTTATCTCTCTTTTCCTCAACTTCCTCTTTTTTCCATAATTTTATCTTCTGCTTCACCTATTCTCTCTTCTCCCTCTTCAATCTGTGCCATGGCTGCCTCCACTTTATTTTGCACCTCATTCATAGCATTTTTTAGCTCCTCATGACTATTTCTTAGTCCCTTGATCTCTGTAGCAATAGATTCTCTGCTATCCTCTATGCTTTTTTCAAGCCCAGTGATTAATTTTATGACTATTATTCTAAATTCTTGTTCTGTTTTATGGCTTAAATCGTTTTTGATCAATTCGTTAACTGTCGCTACTTCCTGGATTATTTTGAGGCGAATTCTTCCATTTCGTCATTTTGGGTAGTCCCTGTGGTGGCTCCAAACTGCAGGGTACTTCCCCTGTGCTGTCCTGAGTAACTTGTGTTGGTGGGCAGGGCCACAGTCAGACCCAATGTCTGCCCCCACCCCACCGCTGGGGCCACAGTCAGACTGGTGTGTACCTTATCTTCCCCCCCTCCCAGGAGCAGTACTCACTGTGGAGTGGCGTGGCCCCTGTCTGGGCTACTTGCACACTGCCAGGCTTGTGGTCCTGCTTTGATGGGATCTGGTGTATTAGCTGGGGTGGATCCGCAAGGTGCACAGGGGTGGGAGGGGCAGACTTAGCTAGCTTTGCCCCTGGTGGTCCCCTGTGGGAAGGGCCCTGCAGTACCGGGAAGGAGGCAGGCCCGTCGGAGGGATGGATCCACAGAAGCACAGCATTGGGCATTTGCACGGTACAAGCAAGTTCAGTGACGGGAACTAGTTCCCTTTGGAATTTTGGCTGGGGGATAGGAGAGGTAGATGGCGCTTACCAGCCCTGTTGTTCCCCCGCTGAGCTGAGCTCTGTCTTCCAGGGCTCAACAACTCTCCCTCCCAGTGTCCTCTCGCCCTCCCTGCTATCTGAGAGCAGAGCTGTTGACTTTTAACATTCCAGATGTTAAGTCCCCCTGGCTGTCAGAATTCACAGAGTACAGCCCCTCTGCTTTTGCAAGCCAGACTTCGGAGGCTCTGCCTTGCCAGGCGGGCTGCCCCTCCACCGCCCCGGCTCCCTCCCGCCAGTCCTTGTAGCATGCACTGCCTCTCTGCCCTTCCTACCCTCTTCCATGGGCCTCCTTTCTATGCTTGGCTCCGGTGAGTCCGTTCTGCTAGTTTCCTGGGTTATTTAGGCCAATGTGGGTGGAATCTAAGCGATCAGCAGGACGAGGTGAGCCCAGCATCGTCCTATGCCACCATCTTCCCAGGATGGAAGCTTCTAGTACTTTTTAAAGAACATAAATACTTGGTGAAGAAAGCCAATGATATTGTTTCTACTTGAACAAGCAAGCAGAAAACAAACAAAAAACCCAAAAACCTGTCATTCCTTTTAAACAAATTTTATTTTATTCATTAATACAGTGTCTATCTATATAATAATGATTGGTACATACATGTAAGAGTTATTACATGTTCGTTGTACAGATAATTCTTGATACATGTATGGATTCCCAGTCCCCTTGCTGTAACATTATGGCACATTAAGTTTAACTTCTCACCCCCCAAAATAGAGAAATACTTCTAAAGATTTATGATGATACTTTGAAAAAAAAAATATTTCTAACTATTTTTCCTCACTTCAACATCTACCTATTTGTGTGTTGGGGAAGAAAAATGTCCCTATATGATTTAAAATTCTTCTGGCTGGTGTAAGAATTAAATTGGCATAAGACAAATTAAAAGGATAAAAATCAAATTTCATTACATATTTATGGAAAATTCATAGAAATATGAAAGATACCAAAGACAGGCAAAATGAGGTATATATGTCGTCCTGAGCTAAGAAGAGGGTAGGAATCTGGGACTTCAAAAGGAAGGAAAAGAGTTCACAAGAAGATAAAAAAGAGTAAGTGTTTGGTAAACAAATATTTGCTGGACCATGTAGAAACAAAAGAATGTACACATAAATTGTAGCAGACTTTGCTGGGTTCCTCCCTGTCTGTCACACCTAGATCATATTATACTATAGTTCTCTATGATGATAGTTCCCTTTCTGGAGCAGGTCCTGTATCTAAATTTTTTTTAGGTAGGTAGGGTGAAGGTCAATGTTTCCTCTGGTCCTTGATTGTTTTTAGTTTAAAATAATCCACATGCCAAAGTAATACATCTTGGGGCACTTCATCCTGAACCCCTACACATGTTATTACAATTACAATTAAATTGTTAAGAAATGCTTTATGGTGTTAAAAAACTTATTTTTATATACATCAACTTTCTGATAAATATTCTTAAATATATAATTGCCTCTCAAGATCTCAGTCATTTTTCATTTCAAATGTAAAGTGTAAATATGCTTTTGTACACATTCAACGGTTATTTTAGAGGGTTGGCACATACTGGGGAAAATTTTGCTTTTGACATTTAATCTAAATAATGGAAAATAGGTACAGAATTGTGTTCTGTGCATTAAAGAAAGTCAGTTATCTGTTGGTAAAGACTGGGACTTGCCCCAGTGGGCATGAGTGACCATTCTCAACTCTGTAAGTATTTTTCTTTGCATTGAAGACTTTTGACTATCCTCCAAAGAATTAACACAAACTTATTTTTTATATTACCTGATACTCACCAGCTATTTATGTAACCAATTCGGTTTTCCTTTTTTCTTCAATTCAGTTTTAATTTTGTAAAATCTTACTGCTCGGATTCAAATTTCATTTGTAAGCTGCAGCGAATCCAAATCTGCCATTTCAGTAAATATCTCTATTTTAGGGAGCTGGAATCTAATGCATGTAAGCTGGTAGAAATGTAGAACACAAAATACAAAACAATTAAAATGACACAGCAGGGAAGCAATTGGAAAGCAACAGAAAAGACTACAATGAATGAATGAACTTTGAAAGGGAGGAATTTAAACAAGGGCCCTAAATCCAATTACCAACAAAGGACGATTGAATGATAAAAACAGGTAAATAGAATGGGAGGTAGGGGGTGTTGTGGTAAAGAGAATAGGAAAGGAAATAGGAGATACGTGGATGAGGTCAAGAAAGCTGGTCATTCATTCACTTATCAATTCACTCAATGACTGAACAAGTGCTTATTTAGAATAAACTGTGGAAGGTCGTGCTGTGCAAGAGATGAAATACAGAGAACAGAAGTGGGGAAGAAGAACAAACGAGTAAACTGGTCTTGGCCAAGACTTGTAAACTCTTTAAATTGGGAAAGTGGCTGTAGTATATATAATCTGATTCAATTGGTGTATTGTACACAGGAGGAAACTGATGAAAAGTTGCAGTCTTCTTGGCAGGGATGTAACTAAGAGAGATGAAGATTTAGAAAAGGGAGACATGTTATGGGGAAGGCTGGGGAAATTATGGGTGGGTGGCACGGCTATTATACATACAGGTAGTCACACTGTTGAGCTCGACTGGATGAGGGGGTGGGGCAGGACTCTGAGGACAGAGGTTGGGCTCAAACCCAACATACCAGCCTTCCAGAATCTAGAAGATAAGCAGCACAACATGTGGATGCGACAAACACTGATGCCATTCCCTTATGTTTGCAAAGACGGGAAAATTGGGTCCATGCATCTTTACCTACACCTAGATACCCAGTGGGAAAACCCTTCCCTTTTCTGCTGCTACGAGAGAGCCCAATTCTCCAGCCGTGCTGCAGGCCCAAACAAGGGACAGGAGAAGACCAAACATAGGAAAGGGAGGAGCAACGAGCAAACTCAAGTGTCTAATCTCTGAGCAGCCTATTTCGTCACCTGATTTTAAAACAAAATTTTATTTTGCTGAGGTTTAGAATTTCAGGACATAAATGAGCAAAAATTGGTCTTTTTGCTGTATCTAGTGTTGTGCCTTGATATGACATGCTCCTTGACACCTCTCACAACCTGAAAGAACTGCAGTGTCACGTAACAGGAAATTTAATGAGCACCAAGGGAAGAAGAGCCTCTTTTGTTGCTTAACCCTGCTAAGTGTTCCAAGGCAGAAGGGTATGCATTCCTGGCAACAAGTGAATTTTCTCAGTGGTCTCCAAGGAATGCCTAAATCTAAGGCGAGGCAATAATTATGACTCAATTACTGACTTGGAAGTTCAGATTTAGGACACAACTCTACCTCCCGGTACAACATGAATAAACATGGCCGAGAATGTAACTTTGACATCAGCTCTTTTGTCAATTACATCACAGACTATAGAAGTTCACGTGCAATTCTAGAAGGAAGGAGGGAAAGAAGGGACGAAGGGAAGGAGGTGGGTAGAAGGAGGGAGGGGATATAGCATATCATATCTATATAACCATATCTGGTAAAAATAAATGAATAAGCAAAATACACTCTCATAAGGCTTTTTGATTATAATAAGCATATTGATAAAATGTATTAAATAGGAAAGTTACATTATCACTGAAAAATACTAATAACAGTAATAACCATTAGTTGAATATTAACAATAAGCCAGTTGTGTGTGTGTTTTTCATTCAGATCTCACAATAGTCCTCTAAGGTAGGTATCCCTATGATAATTATTCAGATGTGGAAATTGAGGCCCCTCAAGGTCACACATAGTCATTGAAGGGCAGAAAAATGATGTGAACCCCAGTCTTTCTGATGACAGAACCCTGGTTTTCCTTGCTGTTCCATGCTGCCTCCTCCCATCAGAAATGCTTTAAATTCATGACCAGCCATCAGTCTAAAAGCTGGACTCCCTCTTCGTTTGTGACCTTAATCTGTTTCCTATCATTTTCAATAGATAAGTTTTGAACTATATACAGAAATAACCATTTGATGTTGCCAAAGGTGCAACATGGATGAAAAGATCATTTGAGAGTTGGAATGCACCCAAATTCTAAGGCAAGGGAAAAGAACTTCAAGTTCATATAGCATTTCCAAGTGCCAAGGTGCAGCTGTCTCCATCTTACCAGCTCATAATATGAAGACGTAAAATTATCAACACGTTTATCATGTGAGAAGCAAGTACTGTACAAATGACAGTCTTTTCTGCAGAAATCTTGGCTCAATGACTTAATTAAGCAACAGTAGATTTGCAGTCTTGACGAAAGGGAGAATTGTCAAGTCTTCTCTTGGTTTAGGAAATAAACCAATTCCTAAGAGTCTTGTGCTTCCTGCAAGGCCATGTCAAGAGCTTTCTAAAACATAAGCCAAAAACGGGAGGAAAATGTTCCTTCAAGTTGCAATTTTTTTTTTTCACAAGAACTCTGTAAACTGCCCTAAAATTAGTTAAGTTCCTGCTAAGAAGAATTCTGTTCTATACAAGCACGAAACCATTCCATAATGCTCTGGGTCATCAAACTCTACAAGTTTGGAACAAAATAGAAACATTTTCTCTATGAATGGACATGAAGGGATGTTAGACCAAGGTAGCATTTTTGGTGCTGTGCTGAAATCAGCATAGTCTGATTCAAGACTAAAGTGTGTTTTATTTCTAAAGTAGTCAAGCTTGATAGTAAAATGATTTTGTGGGGGAAATTTAAGAGTTATCACCTACCTCTGCTCAGACTTTGTAGTTGATTTTTGTCATACTTCAAACATGATGTCATTGGTAAATTCAAACTGGCATGAAAACAAAGGTTTTATTTCTTTACTACTACAGAATTTATATGAGGGAGAGTTCTAGGGATCTGGCTGGATATAAATTTGTACATTCAAAAGCTGAAAGTACAACAAGAGATAGAGCACAATGGCTCCCTTTCCAGGAAGCTTCTGATTGGCACAGTGATTACTGCCGGAGGCTAACACTAGGCCAGCTGAAGTCCAGAAGGTGCTTTGTTGAAGTACCTTCACAGGATGCCTATGCAAGAGGTCAGAGCAAAGGAGTCTCTCCCCAGCAGAGTGCTGGTACAAGAGGTATGGGAGGACCAGCCACAAATACCACATAAGCCAGCCAGAGAGAAAAGAGAAATAACCCACTCTTTAAAATGAAGAAAGTATTTGGACAGACATTTCATAAAAGAAGACATGCCTCTTGTCCTATGAAAAAGTACTCAATAACTTTAGTGATCAGAGAAATACAAATTAAAGCCACCATGAGATGCCATTGCACAATTAGTAGAGAGCAGTTGGAACTCATACATTTTTGGTGGGAGTGTAAAATATTAAGACTGCTTTGGCAAAAGGCCTGACATGTCCTTATAAAATTAAAGGTATATACCTACCAGCAATTTCAATCCCGGGTATTTACATAAGAAAAACGAAAACCTAGGCAGCAAAATGCCTTAACCAAGAATTTTTATAAGTTTTATTTCTAATAGGCCACACCTTGAAATAAGACAAGTGACTATCAACAGAAAAATGGAAAAACAGCAGAATTCATCCAAAGAAACACCATTCAGTAATAACAATGCAAAAACCAAGCCAGTGGCACACACAGTAACATGAATGAATCTTAAAAAAAACGTTATGTGAAGTGAAAGAAACCATGTAATGCATAATCCCACTGTCGTAGACTCTGGGTCTAAAGTTCTTTCTTGTCTAGCAAGAGAGCGGGACACAGGATGAAAAACGAGAGATGGCTAATGTCCAGGAAGAGATAAGAGCCCTGAATAAGGGTCCTTGCCCCCTATTTATTCAGATCAGAAGGCTTGCAAACGTGATGGGTGTGCACAAAGAGACAAAGAAACTGTGAACATTAACTTGGGGATGTGAGGGAAAAGGAAGGTTTTGAAGATATACAGTGTTTGGGGTTTGGGTCAATATAAAACAAAGTCCAGGTGCCAGGCTGTCGGGAGGAAGGTTGTTTACAGCAGACATGAGGCAGCACCTCTGTTTATCTTTGCCAGCCTAGGGGATGAGGTAAGTAGGGGGATAACCTCAGGGTTAATAAGGCACCTTTTCTTTTGTTAACCATCTCCACTCTGGGCAGCTTTGCCTGAAGCACAGTGGTCCATAGTCCAATTCACCAATTTACCTAACCTGGCCCTATCCTCCTGTGAAAGCAGCTTTCTGCCATAGTACTAAATTGGGGGTGCTTCCACCCTGAATGTCTAATCTTGTTTATGTTATATACCTATGTATTGGGCACCTTTGCACCATTCCTATTTTAGGGTTTTGCCTCTCCCTCTCTATTCTGGGGGCTCTGCACCCCCTCTCTATTTTTGGGGTGCCTTTGAGCCTCCCTATTCCTGGCACCTTTGTACCTGCCTATTCTCAAGGTGCCTTTGCACCCCCTAT
The DNA here is from genome assembly GCF_024362965.1 of Panthera pardus. NCBI lineage: Eukaryota > Metazoa > Chordata > Mammalia > Carnivora > Felidae > Panthera > Panthera pardus. The sequence continues at coordinate 17,181,062 of NW_026526688.1, forward strand.
TCTTGGGGTGCCAATCTGGTTTTCTCAAACTCAGGTGTAAGCATTTTATGGCTTTGTATTTCTTTTTTTTTTTTTTTAATTTTTTTAATGTTTTTATTTGTTCTTAGAGAGACAGAGCATGAGTGGGGGAGGAGCAGAGAGAGAGGGAGACACAGAATTCAAAGCAGGCTCCAGGCTCTGAGCCGTCAGCACAGAGCCCGCTGCGGGACCCAAACCCACAAACTGTGAGATCATGACTTGAGCCAAAGATGGACACTCAACCTACTGAGCCACCCAGGTGCCCCTGGCTTTGTATTTCTTTATGCCTTGTTAACCCACTTGTGTAAGCCTGGGGGATTCCTAAGCTTATCCCCCACATTCCACCTATTTGAAATTCTAGAAACAGAAACACTTATCTATGGTGAACAGAAAACAAAACAGTAGTTGCTTCTAAAACAGGAATATAGGGCAGAGATCAACTGGAAATAAGGAAGAGAGAACTTTCTGGGGTTAAAGCAATGATGTTCTATATTTTGATAGGGGTTTGCATTTATTCATATTGATGGAGTGATAAATATAAGATTTGTGCATTTCCTTATATGCAAATATCTAAAAAATTTGTAGGCAAATATTGAACTCTAGTTAATGATATGTCTTCTGAAGATTTTAGGGGTGAAGTGTACTGATGTTCAAAACTTACTTTGGAATGCATCAAAACATAAGATAGATTAATAAAGGGATGGCTACCTGGATAATTATGTAATAAAGCAAATGCAGTAAAATGGTATAAGAGTGTTTTACAGTTTTTTTCAACTTTTCGGTATGTTTGAAATGTTGGGAAATGGTCAGTATAAAGAGTCTTAATGAATATTCTACATGAAAGTTGATTTGTTTGAATTGGCCTTAGAGTTTACAATGTCACTAATAGCATCTGAAGGACTAAACTCAAAGGTAAAAGAGAGGAGAGGTCTTTCTAAAGAGAATTATGAGTTTGATTGTTAAATTTATTCTGAGGAGCAATTAATTTTTTTCAAGGTTTCAACTGAAAATCTTCCCTTAAAACATAAACACTATGCAGACCTATGATAGCACTTACCATATGTGAAGCAGATGCATAGAAGCACACAGAAGTCATACCAACATTCCCAATCCAAATTTAGGATGACATAGTCTTACTTAACTCTTTCATAGTGTATGGGTATCTTCTTCCTTTCACAACAAGGTTTTAGTTCTCAGGGATATAGAGGATGATACAATTAGAATTTCCAATAATTCTTGATGTGCATTAACCCACATTAGATAGTATACACAGTATTCTGAATATGAACATATGTATATGTATATACGTATATGAATGTCTACCACATGTAATTTTAGAAGTCAACATGACCTTACAACTTTTACATTTGGTGATCAGATGTGAAAAAAGGGAAAACTTTGAAAACTCCGTTCTCCTTTTGGCACACAGAGGCTCAGGACAGCCCCCTTCCTATGCTGTTGACACTCTTAGACCCCATTGGATGGAAATAAAGAAGGACAATGTGCCGTTTGTCTTCTCTACTGCTGCCACCATCTTATATTGATCTGAGGTTTTCCATAAAAACAGAGATAACGGTGATTTAAACAAAGAGCTATGCTTGTATGCTTAGAAATATGGAAGTGGTAATACATACTACCAATGCAAAAATATTCCTTGAATTTTGTAACCGAAGATGGTGCTGATGGTTGGTGTCTTATAAGTCGTCATTCCTGACTGTTAACCTACAGATTCTAAGGAAGCTAGATGCCCGGGTTTGGAGGTGGAGGTAGGAATGACTTGCTACTCAGGCAGACCATGACAAATTGTGACCTGACATAGCTATTTATTCTTCCTGAGGAAGCTTGAAGCAATATATTAAAATACACTTACCAACAATGATAACACTTATTTTGTCTATCTGAATTTTTCATTTTGAAAAGAGACCATGATTATCATGAGTGTTTTCTTGTCACTTGTAAGTTATACCAGGTATCCATCTGGGGTGGAATTAGGAACAACTAGTGCTCCCAAATTGGGACTTGCCCAAATTTTGGGTGCATTGTATTATAAAAGTTAAGTTATAAATTAGGTATTTGAGGCTCAGATTTCTAATTAAATTATGCTGAAAGCGGTACTTACATTAAAAATACACTGGAATGAACAATTATGGCTCAATTAGTAATGTAAATATATAGCTTTCTTTTTTTTAACGTAACTTACTGTCAAGTTGGCTAACGTACAGCGTATACAGTGTGCTCTTGGTTTCGGGAGTAGATTCCCGTGTAGCTTTCTGATAGGCTGTTGGGAATCCATCTGGGAACACAACTTCACTTTAGAATACTGTTTTCCTATCTGCATAAAGTCCCCAAAGAACCCATCCATATCTTGAGAGAGAATTAAAAATATGGGGAAAAGAGACCATTTCAAGTCTAAAACTGCTGGTTATTCTGAACTGGTTGAGGGAAAGAGTGATGAGAACTGGAGACACAGAAGATATGACTAAGCAGCATATGCATATCAAACAATTTCTTTTTTATGCTTGTTGGAAATCGATACACTTTTACAGAATTCATTCATTTAGCTACATTCAGCCAAATAAAATAATTTGCTGAAATATGTTGAGAGAAAAGGAATTCCATATAAATTTCATGATCCAGTAGTCTTTGATGGCTTCCTTGCTATAAGGAATGATAAGATGTCCCAGTTCTTGTACTGTTGTTTCCTTTAGTGGGAAATAGTGTATCAATCACAACCTAGTACTAAGAATATGGACTATGTCTCTCACTAGCCAGAATTTATACTAATATTCCCAATCCATGTTCAGAGCTACCTATTTTTACTTAACTCTTCCATATTACATCTGTATCTTCTTTCTTCTATAAGAAGATGCCAGTTTTCAAGGGTACGGGAGAAGATCAAATTGGAATATTCAATAATTACTTGTATGCTTCATCTTACTTTATCTACAAATAGAGTTTCAAAATATTGATACTAATACTACCATTGTGAATATGATTATAGAAAACAATTAAAACTTTTAATAGGAATGCTAGTTCTATTATCTCATTTTTAAAAATAACTGTACTATATCTACATTGTTAGAACATTGCAAACTGTATTCTTCCCCTTTTAATTTTCAGTTAGTATTATTTCTACAGTAGTTGTATATTTAATGGTCTCCACTAGCCTATATGTTGATGATTATTTCTAGTCATAGTGGTTTATCTGAAGTTCATTTTTTGATAGTTTCTTTAGGAAGGGTCATGTGAACAACATTCCCAAAGCTTTGGCACGCTGATAATAACTAGTGTCTTTTATATTTGATATTTTCATGGGCAAAAAAGTTTTGGCTCACATGTTTTTCCTTGAATATCTTAAAGATGTCAGTCCATTTTCTTTGGCATGAAACTTTGCAGATAGTGATGTTTCTCTTGTAAGTTCCCTGTGCTTTTCGTCTAGGTACAGAAGTTTTTTCTTTGTCTTTAAAGTCCACTAGTTTTTCCTTTTTAAAAATAATGTGGTGTTTTTTTTTTTTTTATTTTTGAGAGAGAGAGACAGCATGAGCAGAGGAGGGGCAGATAGAGAGAAGGGAACAGAGGATCTGAAGCAGGCTCCATGCTGACAGCAGATAGTCCAATGCGGGGCTCAAACTCATGAACCATGAGATCATGACCTGAGCCCAAGTTGGAAGCTTAACCAACTGAGCCATCCAGGGGCCCCTAAAGTCCACTAGTTTTTCTAGAATAAGCATTGACTTTGGTTCTTCCATATCAATATTCCTGGGTGTGTGGGGCTTTTATTACATGGTTTCAAATTATGGTTTTTCTCTTTCAGAAATACCTTTCTTGAATTGCTTCAGTACTTGATCAGTTTTCTCCTTCAGGAATTCTGCTTATTTAAATGCTGATATTATTTTCCTGTCTTTAACAACTGTTGTTTTCTCTTGAATTTTTTTGGTGTCTTTCTTCATATCTTTAATTTTTTTTTTAAATTGTTCTTTTACCTTCTATTCTCTTAAGGCACTATCACTTGCTCTTTTGTTCCTTCAAGTTTAAATTTCATTGCTGAAGGGATATTTTTATTTCAATTCTGATTCTTTCCTGGGTTTTGTCACTTTATTTCTAAGTTTTTCTACTTCTGGTTAATTGTTCTATCACACCTTGCTGTTATTTTCCTGTCTAATGCAAATTTTAACATAGTAGTTTGCAGTTTTGATTTTCCTTATGGGAATCTTTTCTGGCATGTTCTCATTTTCTCTAGGAATGGTATACGTTCCTTACAATTTTTTTTTTTTTCGTAAAACTTTGGATAAGATTTAATGCAAGTATTCTGTTGTTGCTGTTGTTGCTCAGTTTTAAGTGTAATTCATTTTCCTGAACTTTTTTTGTAAGGAAACTTTGTTCTGGAAAGTCTTTCTAAACTCACAGAGCTTTATCTTCTGTTGTTTTCATGTTGGATTTAAAAACTCATGGCTTTGTTTTTTGAGATTTCCTGTGTCTGCTCTCCTTCTTCACTATTATCTTGACCTTCTCCTTTCTTCATCTCTGTTTTGGCTCCACTTCTAGTAACTTCTCTTCAGTGTGAGGACCTGTTCTGGACTTGAGCCCTGTCTGGTCAGTTTTGAGAGTTCTTAGCTGTAAAGTTTCTCAGCCCCTTCAGACTTTGTGGCTGACCTTTTCTACTCACCCAACTATTGGCTTCATCAGAGTCTTCTGCAGTTTGAAATGCTGGTCTCATATTCATCTCCGATGCCTTCCATTCCATTGAACACCTGTTAACTGTTTTGGTGTTTTCTTACACTTAAGCTTGTCAAATACCATATCCCTCTAATTTTTTATGCACAGATGCTGATATGATGCTGGTCGTATGACTGTTGATAGCTTGTCCTCACTCTCTGACATTTTGGAGCTCCTGGGGATACTCTACCAACTAATTTTATTTTTGATGTTGTCCACGCATTTTAGTTTTTATGTCTAGTTGCTCTGTTTTTAATGTGATGATTCAGGGAGATTCAGAGACTCTCTGCTCTACTGTTGTTTCTTCAAAATGTATACATCTTGGGGCACCTGGGTGGCTCAGTCGGTTAAGCGTCCGACTTCAGCTCAGGTCATGATCTCACAGTTCGTGAGTTCGAGCCCCGCGTCGGGCTCTGTGCTGACAGCTCAGAGCCTGGAGCCTGCTTCTGATTCTGTGTCTCCCTCTCTGTCAGCCCCTCCCCCACTCACACTCTGTCTCTCTCTTCCTCTCAAAAATAAAGAAACATAATAAAAAATTATAAAAAAATGTATACATCTTAATATTCATTCTTTATTATAAAAATGGCACATGGGCAAGATACAAATTCAAACAACATAGAAGAGTTTACTACGAAAATTAACTCCTCCTTCCCACACATACCTGGAGTTTTCCAGCCTAACTTTTTGGAAGTAACCCCTGTTCACACATTTTATGTAACTTTCTAGACCTTTCCTAAGAATATAAAAGAATGTGATTTAGGTTTAAGTCTTTGTTTTACTTTTTACATAAATAGGGTCATACTATATATTGTCTTGTAATTTAATTATATCATTTAACAATATAACTTGAAAATCTTTCCAAAATTTTCAAACTACATGTTTTTGTTTATTGAATTAGCATATGTTATTGACGAATAAAAGTTTTGAACATAATTTTCAAAAATGTTTATTCACTTTGAGTGAGAGAGAAAGAGAGCAAGAGAGTGGGCAAGGGGAAGAGAGAGAGGGAGAAAGAGAATATGGAGAGAGAGAATACCAGCTCCTGCTGTCAGCAGAGAGCCCAACACAGGGCTCAAACTCATGAACCATGAGATCATGACCTGAGCCAAAACCAAGAGATGCACACTTAATTGACTGAGCCATCCAGGTGCCTCTGAACATAATTTTCAATTCATTTTGGAGAATGTATTTATGAGTCAAATGCCCTGAAATGGGTTTATTAAATTAAAGGGTATAGGTTGGGAAAAAACTTTCTAAACTAGAAACAAAACTCAGACATTATAAGCAAATGAATAAAATGTGATGATATTAAATTTTTTTTCATGGTTAAAAACAACACGCATACAAATTTTAAAGGACAAATAACAAACCAGACAGAAATGGCAGTTTATATGACCAAAGTTTCATTTTTGTAGTATTCAAAAATTTCTTACAAGGAATAAGAAAAAAACATAAAACAGTAGAAAACTGGAAAAATGACATATTCAGGCACTTCAGTAAAAAAGAAATACACATGAACCAAAAGAATATGGAAAAAAAAAAAAGCTCATCTTCACTCAACATTTAAAAGATATCATCAAACAGCAACATACAATTTTCCACTGATGAAGTTGTCAAAGTTTAACTATCCTCTCAAGAACTATTTGGTGGGAATATAATTTGGTAAGTAGCATAAATTTTGGATAAAGACTGAACAAGCCATAACAATTTAAAAAATATATCCTTATTTTTAGAGCCTGCATTCTTAAGTTTCTCATATCTTCATATAAATTCTTTGTCAATGATCTCTCTTCAGCCAATCTTCCCTTTTGATGTGCGGGCAGTGTGTCCCGGGACACATGGGCACCAGACTGGATCTATGGTCACTCCTTGAGAAATACTCCATTGTTAATCTGATGCAATTCTTACAGGCAGACAAGCTGTTGTCTACACTTAATTTGTTTGTTTTGAGTGTTCAAAGCTCAGAGGTACTGTCCATCTAGTTTTCTTATAAGAATTACTTGAGTTATCTTAATAGTAAAAGCAACAGTTGTAATTAATTGAGTACATTCTATACGTTAAACACTTACTTTAATTATCTCTAATCCTCACAGCATTTCTTCAATTGGGGTACATGGTCCCCGCCTGACAGAGGGAGAAATTCATGCTCAGAGAGATTAAGTAATTTACCAAAGGTCAAATCGCTAGTAATTGTCTGAGTCATGATTTGAATTTAAGTTTGATTAGCTCCCAAGTTCACACAATTTCTAATACTGCATCTGTATTTCTCAGTAGTTCAGGATCATATTTTAGAACTCAGAGACTTTTTGGGACAGAAATATAATCTATTTTTATCATTAGGAAATTAGAGATTTATTATTGCAATAAGTATTATTGAAGAAAACTAAACATGATATTCTACAAAGTGAATTTCGAAATGAGCTAATGTAACCAACAAGGATATTCAGAGACTGTATCCTAAAACATTTGATAATGTGGCCTCAACTCTTTTCTGATCAATATGATTATCATTCTCAAAATGAAGCGCCATTATTTGATAAGTTTTTTCGTAATTAAAAAAATTGTGGTAAATATAAATAACATAAAACTTACTTTTTAAACCATTTTTAAGTATACAAGTTAGAAGCATTAATTACATTCAAATTTTTGCGCAACCATCACCACTGTTTTATCATCTCAAACTGAAACTCTGTATCAATTAACTCCCCTTTTGCCCCTGTTTCTCAGGCCCTAGTCACTACGATTCTACTTCCTGTCTCTATGGCTTTGACTCCTCTAGTGAATGAATGGAATCGTGCAATATTTTTCCTTTCAGGTCTGGCTTATTTCACTGAGCATAATGTTTTCAAGGGTCATCCATGTTGCACCGTGTATCAGAATTTCCTTTTTTTTTAAATTTATTTAAATTCAAGTTAGTTAACATATAGTGTAGTATTGGTTTCAGGAGTGGAATTTAGTGATTCATCACTTAAATTTAACACCCAGTGCTCATCCCAACAAGAATTTCTTTTTAAGGCTTAATAATACTCTGCTGTATGTATATACCACATTTTGTTTATTCTGTTAATGGACAGCTGAGTTGTTTTCATTTTTGGGCTATCATCAAAAATGCTGCCATTGGGGCACCTGGGTGGCTCAGTCAGGTAAACATCGGTCTTTGCCCTAGGTCATGATCTCACTGTTCCCAAGTTCCAGCCCCGCACCAGGTTCTGTGCTGTCCGCTCAGAGCCTGAAGCCTGTTCAGATTCTGTGTCTCCTCCTCTCTCTGCCCCTCCCCTACTTGTGCTCTGTCTCTCTCTCAAAAAGAAATAAACATTAGAGAAAAAATTTTTAAATGCTGCCATTAACATGGATCTACAAGTATTCATTCAAGTCCCTACTCTAAATTCTTTGGGGGCATATATCTAGAAATGGAATTGCTAGATCACGTGATAAATCTGTGTTTAATTTTTTGAGAAACCACCATATTGTTTTCCAGAGCAGTTGTACCGTTTTACATTCTCATCATGTATGCATAAGGGTTCCAATATCTGCACATTCTCACTAACACTGCTGTCTGTTTTTTCAAATAAAATTTTTTATAGTAGTCATCCTAATGGATGTGAAGTGGTATCATATTGTGAGTTTCATTTTCACTTCCCTAATAATGATGTTGAATATCTTTTCATGTGCTCATTGGCCATTTATATATCTTCTGTTGAGAATTACCCATTCAAGTTCTTTGTCTATTTCTTGTTTCTTTTCTTGTGGTTGAATTGTAGTTCTTTATATATTCTGGATATTAATCTCTTATTAAATATTTTTTAATATTTTCTCCCATTCTATGGGTTGCCTCTTTACTCTCTTTGATAATTTTCTGTAATGCCCAAGGTTTTAATTTGAAATACTTCTAATTTACTTATTTTTCCTTTGGTTGCCTTTGCGTTTGGTGTCATTTGCAAGAATTCATATGCCAAATCCAGCGTCATGAAGATTATCCTTTATATTTTCTTCTAAGAGTTTTATACGTTAGCTCTTACATTTAGGTGTGTAATCCATTTTGAGTTAATTTTTGGATATGGTGTAAGATAAGTGTCCAACTTTATTCTTTTGCATGTGGATATCCAGTCTTCCAAACACCGTTTGTCAGAAACTGTTCTTTCTCTACTTAATGATCTTGGCACTTTTGGCAAAAATCAGTTGAATATATATGCGAGTTTATATGTATGTTTATTTCTGGACTATTCTATTTCTTTGGTCTATGTGTTGGTCTTTTGGCCATCAACACACTCTTTTGATTACTTTGTAATAAGTTTTTAAGTCTGGAAGTGTGAATCTTCCAACTTTGTTCTTTTTCAAGATTAATTTGGCTATTGGGATCGCTTGAGATTCCATATGAATTTTAGGCTGAGTTTTTCTATTTCCACAAAAAAGATAGTTGGGATTTGGGTAGGGATACATTGAATCTGTAAATTTTTTGGGTAGTATTGTAAATAGAATTTTCCTTCCTTCCTTCCTTCCTTCCTTCCTTCCTTCCTTCCTTCCTTCCTTTATTTTAAAGCTTATTTGCTTATTTTGAGAGAGAGAGAGAGAGAGAGAGCGAGCATGCAAGCTGGAGAGGGGCAGAAAGAGAGGGAGAGAGAGAATCCCAAGCAGGCTCTGTGCTGTCAGCGTGGAGCCCAACGCAGGGCTCTTTCTCACAAACCATGAGATAATGGCCTGAGCAGAAACCAAAAGTTGGGCATTTAACTGACTGAGCCACCCAGGTGCCCCAAATTATTTTCTTAATATCTTTTCAGATTGTTCCTTCTTAGTGTATGGAAACACAACTGATTTTTGTGTGTTGACTCTACAACTTTGCTGAATTAGTTTATTAGTTGTAACACACTTTTTTTTTTTTAAAGGTGTGTGTGGATTCTTTGGATATGTGAGCAGAGATTATTTCACTTCTTCCATCCTTATTTGGATACCTTTTGTTTATTTTTCTTTCCGAATTGTCCTGGCTAGAACCTCAAAAACTATGTTGAATAGAAGTGGCAAAAGTGGGCATCCTTGTCCTTTCCTGATCTTAAGGTAGAAGCTTTCTGTCTTTCACCATTGAGTATGATGTTAGCTGTGGGGTTCTCATAATAGCTTTTATGATGTTGAGAACGTTTCCTCTATTCCCAGTTCGTTAATGTAATATAGTGGTGTTTATTTTAATATTGTCTTCACCCAGTTTTGAGGAACCAGCTAGAGACCAGTCAGTTCCCCTTCTTGAGTAGCTGGTTGTGAGTGCAATCCCAGGCCCCTCCATTATTAAACCTGCACACTTTAGGCCATTATACATTTGCCCAGTTGGCCCAGGGCCAGGTACTAGACTACTAAGATGAGTCCCTAAGCCCCAGAGCCCACTGAAATTATTTAAATTAGCCAATCCACAGGGAGCCCCCAAAAACTGGCTAGCTCCATCCAGCTCGCCATACGTAAACTGCCTTCTGCAACCCATCTTGCTGTTACCCTGTCCCCAGTTGCAACCCCCTGTGCGGGTCAGCCTGGAAGCCTTCTCTTGTTGGGAGCTGCCTTTCGTCCATCAAAGTATCATTGTGTTCTGTCCTATGATCAAAAGAATCTTTGAATCTTATAAAACAGTCCTCTGAGCAGGATGGCACGATCATGACTGCTGATTCTTGAGTAGTTTTGTGAAGGGCCTGCTCTTGTCTTACTAGTTGGTTCCAGAGGAAAGCAGATTAGGACAGAATTGCCACTTGCTGAGATTTAGCCTTGCTGCTTGCTGTTATGTCAGCCAATGATTGTCCATCTCTTCTTACCCAAATGTCCTCAGTGTGGGAACATTAAAAACACACAGTGCCAATTGCTAAATATTAGCCCAGGAACCCACTTCAGGGCAATTGGAGGGATAGACCACTAGAGCTGCATTTGCAGGGTCAGGTGTTCTGGTGGGTTTTGGGTCACAGCCTGTGTGTTTCACAGAGGTCTGTTCCAATAACCCATCACTTTTTCGGCATCGGGTTGTCCTGGTTTGTCCCTGTATTTCCTGTGACTCCCATGGAGGAAGGTGTTGGTGTCCTCGTCTTTATGTGGGTGTCCCTCAGGAGGAGGTATGACTCTACCTTCCTTGAAGCTGCATACCTCACTATTCTTGCCAGTGAACATCATACTCCCAGACTCTCAGGGGTATCATGAGATGCATCCTCGGAGACCAGTAGCCCAATGTTTAATCCAAAGGGGGCCTCTGGGACAATAGCACCAGTGTCTCATCCCTGCATCCTCTCCCCCACTCCACAACACCTACCTGATTTAACCAATTGCTTAAATAATACAGGACCCAGGGCCAGAGTGCTTGGGCTGCAGCAATCGCTGCCCATATCAACATGCCAAAGACTGATAACTTGGAACAAGGGAACTAACTGTCTTGTCTCAAGATCAGGCTCCCATAGCCCTTTAAGTACAAACCCCAATCCAGGAGAGGTAGATTGGGAAGCCTGGGAAGGAGAGACAGCTGCCTTTGAGGTATGTCATGGGCCCTTCCTCCACTTTTCCTGTAACCATTCAGAAGATCCCCAGTTACTTATCAGACAGAGACAGAAACTAAATACCAGGGCTTGAGGTAGATAGAAGCATCCCCCACCCCCCCATTAATAAAAATATAAAATATAGGGGGAAGAAGTTGAAAAATTACATATTTTATATATTACCTAAACATATACATTTAAATTAAAACAAAGGTCCATAATTTGACCCAACTGGAAATCCAAAATTTACTTTAAAAATGTATATAACAAAAATAAAAGGGGGTTGATAATTTTGTGCTTTTACAACATAGGTACTAACATAACATAAACATTTGCTAAATTACACCAATTTGTAAAGTTTCGTGGACTTAATCAACATTGGGGCTAAAATTATAATTATTAGCCACATCCTGGGGATCCTGCTAAATTTAAGCCTGGGACCTCTATAATCTTAGGAAAGTAACTAAGTAGAAAATGTGAAGAAAATAGTTATGCCTCACTTCAACTGTACTTCATCTAAATTCCTCATGGTCGTAATACGCATTGCCCTGAAATATCCCACTGTGGACATACGCACTCTGTACAACGAGCAATAAATTAAAATTAAATTGAGTCTTTGGCACTTGCAAATCAGCTTAACAAAATGGGACTCCGTGGGCCTCCATCTAAAAGTGAATATGACCCGATATAAGTTAAAATAGGATCTTTAAAGAGTTAGACTTTTATAAGACCTAGTTAGTGATGATTGTCCCCACTGCTATTCTATTTGACAGCCCCCTTTGTCTTGTACTTAGATCTGTGAAGAAGAAATGGCACCTCATGGTGGGTTGCTACAAGTAATGCTGTGGTCTCATGTATTGAGTTCCCCACACCCAATACCCAATATTATTAAAATTACTAACTCTATCCAATCAGCAACCAGTAAGTATTCGCTCTTAGAATTTGGAAAATAGGTTTTACTGAGAATCTATTTCAACAGTCTCTCAGCTGTTCACCTCTGGAGGGACACAGTGCACCTTTTTCTGGCCATGGGGCACCATCACACATCACCTTTGCAGACAAGAGCTTAGTCACATCTGTCTTTCTCTAAGACAAAAAAAAATTTTTTTTTTTTTTAAAGTAACAGTGCCACTGCTAGGAATTTACCCAAGGGATACAGGAGTGATGATGCATGGGGCACTTATACCCCAATGTTTATAGCAGCACTCTCAACAAGAGCCAAATTGTGGAAAAAGCCTAAATGTCCATCAACTGATTAATGGATAAAGAAATTGTGGTTTATATACACAATGGAGTACTACACGGCAATGAGAAAGAATGAAATCTGGCCCTTTGTAGCAACGTGGATGGAACTGGAGAGTGTGATGCTAAGTGAAATAAGCCATACAGAGAAAGACAGATACCTATGTTTTCACTCTTATATGGATCCTGAGAAACTTAACAGAAACCCATGGGGGAGGGGAAGGAAAAAAAAGAAAAAAAAAAGAGGTTAGAGTGGGAGAGAGCCAAAGCATAAGAGACTCTTAAAAACTGAGAACAAACTGAAGGTTGATGGGAGGTGGGAGGGAGGGTAGGGTATGTGATGGGTATTGAAGAGGGCATCTTTTGGGATGAGCACTGGGTGTTGTATGGAAACTAATTTGACAATAAATTTCATATAATAATAAAAAAAGAGTAACAGTGCCATAGTTTGGACGGTACCTTTCCATGATTTAATAGCCTGTGAGTCCAAGTAAATGATCACTTTATTTGCTAGGGAGTGAAGTCCTGGGGCGGTTTCAGTGTCTCCCAGATGTTTAACCTAAACTTTTTCCATCAATCCCTTTAAGGCAAATCTGTATTTCAAAGAACCTTTCTCTGCAGTAGATCTTGCAGAGGAAATTTGCACTATTACACTCGAAAATGGTTAACCTTTTTGGCAGCTCAATAGGAAAGCTCAACATTTGCAACCTGATAGTACTGGAAATTTTGACAAGACTTTTACGTAGCACTTAAGTTTGTATAAATGTACGTAAGACAAACCTAGTAAGCATGACCTGGGGAAATGGTCAGACCTTGCATTGTGTTTCTGGCCTTGAGAGTAGCAAGTGACCAGAATCTGCCGTGGCAACAGGCTTTAAAAAGACCCTTAAAAAGACACTGTCTCGACTGTGGTGTTAGTGCCAGCCAGCTCCCTGTACATTTGCTAGCTTGTAGTTGCCTAAGACTGAGTAAACTTCTTATTTTTAGAAAGTGGAGATCTGGTTTGTAACTTTCCTTGTACTTAATTGGGTAAAAGTCTTTCCCACAAACCACCGTCTATTTTGTGGACTTTGTCAGTCATCTTTTATTTGGTAAATTATGAACTGGTGTAAATTTGTACAGTTCACGTATATCGACTGTGGCAAGGTTGTACAGGTTTCTGTATTTCGGATGAGAAATTTTTCCTCTCTCTATAATAAATTGTTTCTTATCTTGCCATACTTGTGTATGGCATCACCTTGATTACATTCTCCTCAGAAGAGATTCATTTGACATACTCTTAAAAGCATACACGTTCAACACCTTTTAGTCCTGTTTGGTTCTAGATTTCACCATATCGCTTATTTGCAAATTTTACTTAATCTCACTTGTAGGGATGCTCCTCCCTGCAAATCAGCCCACCTTAAATGGGCCCCCTCCAACAAAAACCTCTAGAATTTGTCCAAATTAAAATCAACAAAAATTCCTATTAACACTCTCAGAGACCCTTTCATTATAGATGCTTTAGCAATGTCCCCTTGTTTCCCGGAGTCCGTGAACTCCATACGATGGCCATAAATTGTCCATGGATATTTGATGCAAGAAACTGCCTTTCTTGGCCCTGTGCTATACGTTATTAGAATAAAAAGTGTTAGCTATACTGGGTTCCCCTGGCTCACAAACTCTGAGGCTGTGACTCTTCAGACCCAGCTGTCCATTATGCCTTTGATAACGGAAGGAGCACCCCACAAGCTTGACATGGCTACTGTGGTCTCCTTAATATAGCGTGGAGACAAACTTGGGCCCTCTGATGTATGTTGCCTGCGGGATGGGGTGGCCTCCCTTGTCCCCAGTTCCTTGTCAGATGCCATGGTGCTGGAGGAGGTCCCCCTTCCCTCAGACTCCTTAGCTATCTGGGAAGCCCCTTCAGATTACTGTACAGATGGGATTGCCACCACCATATGTGATGGAGCTCTGTGGAATGTTGCTGCTTTCAATCTCCTAATTAGGATGTTCCTGGTGAAGGGTGGAGTCCAGGTGTCCCCACGATTGGCCAAACTTCAGGCAGTCATCTGAGCACTAGATACTCTAGTCAGCTAATGTCTCCATCTGAATGTTTTTACAAACTCTTGAACCGTTGCCCAATTTGTGCCTTTCAGGGTAAAGGATTCTTGAAATCTCTTGCCTCCTGATACCCAAAATACAAGTCAAAGTTACACATGTCTTTACATATACAAAGGTCACAATACCAAGCTTTAGCAGGACACTCTGTATCCCCTTTAGTATTGCAGACATTACTGATATTGACCAAAACACACATTCTACTTCTCAAAATAAACAGTGCCAGCCTCCTCTAGAAGGCATTTAGCAGAACTTTTAGCCTCGTGGCAATGCCTTCATTTGATAAGCCTAAAGGGCTGCTCAGAGAACACCTATTTCAGTTACAATAAAACAAGCCATTAAATGGATCTGTCTCTTTCCCCGGGTCTTAATCTGTCTTAATTCAAGGCCCCGTGGTTTACTCACACTTTATACCAATTGTAATAGCCTTTCTCATTCCCATTTACTCTATGTAATGCAATGCGATGCAATGCGATGCAATGCAACGCAACGCAACATAACGCAATACAATACAATACAATACAATACAATACAATACAATACAATACAATACAATACAAAGACATATAAAAGAGGCCCTTTAATAGTGTCTCCCATATCTTCAGATATTTTCTCTCCTGCTCCCATCCTGTACAGGCTGGGTCCAGATCAATGGTAAATATTCTTCAGGGATTCATTAGACTAGGTTATGCCATGGGCCGGATACCTGCCCCTGTGGTATGGGGCCCATTTGAGCCTAAACTTTCACCCACCTTTTCCGTCTCTGTGATCCTCTCCAGAAAATTAAAATTAGTTTTCCAGGTTCATTTCCAGAGTAATGTCATTAGACTACCAAGAAGGGAATAGAAAGTTACACTTACTATATAAAAATTACATTCAGGGATAATAATGGAATCAACATAATATCCCATAAAGATAAAACTAGATAGCCCCTCCTTGGTAATAACACATGCCAGGAGAAAATCAACCTTAGGTAACAATAGCCATTCAGTTGGCTATTAGTCTTGCTACCACTGGTCTTGGAGTTTTCATTAATTTGTGATTTGGAGGCTGAAACCCCCCAAGTTAGCCACTGTTTAGACCAAACATAGCCAATGGTGAGGTCCACATGCCTTCTGGTTTGGATAAGGCAGCTCAAAGACCTTATTGATTGCCCATCACCAACAGAACTGACAACTGAGGCAAAGGCCCGTAGTCATTGGCTTAGAGGAGCTGCTGACAAACTAATGCCGAAGTTTCCATCTCAGTCACACTTTAGATGACTAACAATCCTACACCCTATTAACCTCATGCACTCAAATCAGTCCACAGGATTTAAATCCTACTTGCAGTAAAACCCCTCTCCTCATCCATCTGGGGAAAAGCTTTCAGATCTTGCCACCCTTAATTAGGCCATTAGTTGTGCCAGTTAGATTCCATAACTTTGGTCCAATTACAACACTGTCATGCATGCTGGGATCACTTTTGCTAGCTGTGCACCCAGAAAGCCCCTTGACTTAAAAGATATTTACAAGCTCCCAGACTCAACATTACCTTCAGCTTCTGTAAGGGCTCAGCCTTGTTATAGTACCATATGGCCCCCAAAACATGACAACATCAACCCCAGTGGATCTCTCTTGGGAAGGACGTCCCAGTCCCACGTCCCAGACAACATTACCCTGGCCCAGGGATTTGCTGCTAAAGATGACATTGCTCTTTTCATCAGACGTAACTTCATCCCGGACTCTTGGCCAACTGCCCCTGTAATGCCCACAGATAGCCTCTCCCAAGATACTGACAAATTAGACATGGGACGTTTATTGCTTTTCTTTCTTCGATATTAGGGATTCTACCAAAATTCCTGAGCTCGCTGTCTGCATACTTCCTGATTCTGGTATATACCTCGCTCTCTGCCAAAACCTCTACACTCCCATGCCTTAAGGGAAATCATATAGAGGCTGCTACTAGCTGTGCAATTCTAAAAATTAATGACAGTTATTATCCAAGCCCTCAAACCCGTGGGGAGAGAACTTCCGACTTTCCAGTGCCTTCTCTTACCTCCCTACTCCAGCTTTCCATCACAATCTCCTACTCTATACTCTGACCATGCCCCCACAACCATCCCTCCACAATGATTATAAACAAATACCATGAACCTTTACATATACCTTACTAAACAATTAATTTATATCCTCCAGTGACATAACTGCCCGTGCCAGTTTGACCCAAGAAGTACACCAAGATATTATCGTCATGAAAAAAAATACAATTCATGCTTTTAACACACTTTACAGCTCCACCAAAATACTGTTAGAAACCACAGAAATTTCAGATCTGGTTAATACCACTAAATGAGGAACTTGATTATGGGCAGGCCTACAAAGACTCATACTTTTTTTCCTCTTTTCTGCTCTCATAATAAACTGTTTTCTATGGTATTTAGGGCAACTACGCTCTGTCTCTGGAAGTCTCCTTTATTATTTAGGACACTCAAATACCACCCCTCCCCCAAACTGGCTCAGAACTGATGGTCAAAACATCAAGGGGTCAATTATAATATAGTTTTTTTAAAATGCTGTCTTGACCCAGTTTTGAGGTCCTGGCTAGAGATCTGTCAGTTCCCCTTCTTGAAGAGCTAATTAACTCTACACTCACTCACTTCCCTTATCAGGTTCTCATACTCTAGGCCATGATACACCCACACGAAGTGCCCCAGGTGCAGGTATTAGACCACTAGAGAGAGCCCCTGTACCCTGGAACCCACAGAAATTACTCAACTTAGTCAATCCACAAGGAGCCTGCAAAACCTAGCTAACCCCACTCAGCTTGCCATACATAAACTGCCAGCTACAGTTCCAGTATGCTGTTGGGAGGTGATCCCTTGTGTGGCAAGATCTAGAAGCCCGCTCTTATTTGGAGCTGTAAGTAACAGAGTTTAGCTTTCATCTGAATGTCGTTATATTGGGTTCTATCATCCAAAGAATCTTTAAATCTTATACATCAGTGGAATGTTTTATCATGCAAATGTGCTTAGTTTTGTCAAATGCTTTTTTCTGTATCAATTGAGATGATCATATGGTTTTCTCCTTCGATCTATTAATGTGGTGTATTACATTGATTGATCTTTGTATGTTGAGCCATTCTAAATTCCAAGAATAAATCATGGTGTATAATCCCTTTAATATGCTGTTGACTTCAGTTTGCTAGTATCGTATTGAAGATTGTTGCATTGATACTCATGAGGGATATTGTTCTGTAGTTTTCTTATAGTGTCTTTGTCTGCCTTTGGCATCAGAGTAATGCTGGCCTCGTTAAATGAATTAGAAGTGTTTCCTCCTCCTTAATTTTTTGGAAGAGTTTGATTATGATTGGTGCTCTTTTCTCAAAATTTGGTAGAATTCACCAGTGATTCAATCTGGTCCAGGGCTTTTTATTTTGTTGGGAGGTTTATGATACTGATTCAATCACCATTACTAGTTTTAGGTCTATTTATTTCTATTTTTTTATGATTCAGTCTCTTTAGGTTGTGTATTTCTAGGAATTTGACCATTTCATCATCATGTCATCCAATTTGTTGGTGTGCAATTATTCATAATACTCTCTTTTAATTTGTCTTATTGTGAAATTGGTAGTAATGTTCTCACTTTCATTTCTGCTTTTAATACTTGGAATATTTTTCTCTTAATTCGCATAGCTAAAGGTTTGTCAATTTTGTTGACCTTTTCAAAGAGTTGACTGTTGGTTTCATTGATTTTTCTCTATTGTTTCCTTATTCTCTATTTCATTGATCTCCACTCTAACCTTCATTATTTCTTTCCTTTTGCTGACTTTGGGTTTAGCTTGTCATCTTTTTCTGGTTCCTTAAGGTATACAGTTAGATTTTGATTTGAAAACTTTCTTCTTCTTTACTGTGTGTTGACAGCTATAAATTTGCCTAGCACTACTTTTGCCACATCCCGTAAGTTTTAGTATATTATGTTTTCATTTTCATTTGTCTCAAGACATTTTTTTTTTGAGAGAGAGAGAGAGAGAGAGAGTGAGAGAACATGGAGGAAGGGCTGAGGGAGAGAGTGAGAAAGAGGGAGAGAGAATCTTAAGCAGGCTCTACTCCCAGCATGGAGCCTGACAAAGGGCTCAATCTCACGACTGTGAGATCATGACCTGAGCTGAAATCAAGAGTAAGACACTTAACCCACTGAGCCACTCAGGCACCCCTGTCTCGAGCTATTTTCTAATTTTCCTTGTGATTTCTTATCTGACCAATTGACGTTTTAGGAATTTGTTGTTGAATTTCCATATATGGGTGAAATTCCCAGTTTCCCTTTCATTACTGATTGCTAGTTTTGTTCAGTTGTGATCAGAAAAGATATCTTGTGTGATTTCAGTCTCTTTTAGTTTACTAAGATTTACCTTGTGGCCTAGCATATGGTCTATCATGGAAAGGGTTCCATGTGCACTTAAAAAATGTATTCTGCTTTTGTTGGGTGGAGTGGTCTGTATATGTCCATTAGATCCAATTGGTTCATAGTGTTGCTCAGGTTCTCTATTTCCTTATTGATCTTCATTCTGGTTGCTCTATCCATAATTGAAATGAGTACTGAAGTCTCCAACTGTTATTGTATACCATTTATCTGTCCCTTCAACTCTGTCAATGTTCACTTCTTATGTTTTGAAGCTCTTATGTTTGGTGCATATATGTTTATAATTATTCCTATATTTTGGGTGTGTGGATACTTTTATCAACATATAATGTTGTTCTTTGTCTCATAACAGTTTTTGACTTAAACCAATTCTGTCTGATACTACTAAAGACAATTCAGCTCTTTTGGTTATCGCTTGATATGGAATATCTTTTTCTGTCCTCTCACTGTCATGTTATTTGTGTCTTTAGATTTAAAGTGAACTTCTTGAAGCTAGCATATAGTCATATATTCTTTGTTGATCTGATTTGCCAGCATATGCCTTTAGATCAAGGAACTTAATGCATATATACATTTAAAGTAACTACTGTTGGGGTGCCTGGGTCGCTCAGTCACTTTTGTGTCTGATTCTTGATTTTAGCTCAGCTCATGATCTTAGGGTCGTGAGACGGAGCCCTGGGTCAGGCTGAGAATGGAGCCTGCTTGGGGTTCTCTCTCTTTCTCCCTCTGCCCCCTCCTCAACGTGCGCTTGCTTGTGTGTGCTCTCTCTCTCGTATGTATATGTATATACATATATGTGTGTGTGTGTGTATATGTATATATATGTATATATAAAGTAACTACTGTTAAGGACGACTTACCTTTGCCATTTTGTTGTTTTCTGTATGCCTTATAGCTTTTTTTGTCCCTCATTTCCTCCATTACTGCATTCTTTTGTGTTTGGTTGATTTTTACAGTAACACACTTTTGACTCCCTTGTCATTTTATGTATATTTCATAGTTAAATCCTTTATAATTTCCATGGATATTACATATACAATTGTAAAGTTACAATAATTTCAATCGAATTGATACTAACTTAACTTCAATTGCATACAAAAACTATAGTCTGCCTCTGCCACTTTAAGTTATAGACACAGATTATACATTATATACTCACTAACATAGATTTATAATTATTTTATGCTTCTGTCTTTTAAATTCTCTAAAAAATAAAAGTGAAGGGGCATCTGGGTGGCTCAGTCAGTTAAGCG
This sequence comes from Panthera pardus, assembly GCF_024362965.1. Lineage (NCBI taxonomy): Eukaryota > Metazoa > Chordata > Mammalia > Carnivora > Felidae > Panthera > Panthera pardus. The sequence goes on from NW_026526688.1 coordinate 17,201,285, forward strand.
TCCAACTCTTGAATTCGACTCGGGTCGTGACCTCGCAATTCCATGCTGACAGCGTGGAGCCTTCTGGGGATTCTCTCTCTTTCCTTCTGACCCTCGCCCTCTCTCTTTCTAAAAGAAAATAAATAAATAAACTTTTTGTTTTCAAAAATAAGAAAAATAAAGGTGACTTGACAAACCATAATTACTATAATACTAGCTTTTACATTAACTGCGTATTTCACTTTGGAAATCTCGATCTTTATATATCTTTGAACTACTGTCTAGTGCCCTCTTCTTTCAACCTGAAGGATTTGTGTTAGCATTTCTTGTAGGCTAAGTCTAGGGGTAATGAATTTCCTTAGCTTTTATTTATCTGGGAATGTTTTACTATCTCCTTCAGTTCTGAAAGACAGGTTGGCCAGTATAGAATTCTCACTTTCCTGTTTATTTTTTCAGCACTGTGTATCAGCCTCACTGCCTTCTGCCCTCCAAAATTATTGCTTAGAAATTTCACTGATACTTTTATTGAGGATCACTTATATATGACAAGTCATGTCTCTCTTGCTGCTTTAATGATTTTCTCTTTGACTTTCCACAGTTTGATTTTAATGTGTTTCAATATGGGACCTTACGGTTTATCCTACTTGGTATTCCTTAAGCTTCTTGGACTTGTGCATTCACGGAGTTCATTGACTTTGGGGAAATTTTGGCCATTGTTTAAATATTTCAGCTCAATCTCACTTTCTTCTCTTTCTGGATCTCCCGTAATGCATATACCGCTCTATTTTATAGTGTTCCACAAATCCCTTAGGCTCTGTTCACGTTTCATTATTTTTTTCTATTTTGCTCCTTAGATTCAATTTCAATTGTCTTATTTTTTCTTTTATGAATATAATTTATTGTCAAATTGGCTTACATACAACACCCAGTGCTCATCCCAACAAGTGCCCTCCTCAATTCCCATCACCCATTTTCCCCTCCCCCCATCCACCCTCAGTTTGTTTTCTGTATTTAAGAGTCTCTTATGGTTTGCCTCCTTCCCTCTCTGTAACTTCCCCCCGCCGCCGCTTCCCCTGCCCCCTGGTCTTTTGTTAAGTTTCTCAGGTTCCACATATGAGTGAAAACATATGGTATCTGTCTTTCTCTGCCTGACTTATTTCACTTAGCGTAACACTCTCCAGTTCCATCCACATTGCTACAAATGGCCAGATTGCATTCTTTCTCATTGCCAAGTAGTATTCCATTGTGTATATAAACCACATCTTCTTTATCCATTCGTCAGTTGATGGACATTTAGGCACTTTCCATAATTTGGCTCTTGTTGAAAGTGATGCTATAAACATTGGGGTACACGTGCCCCTGTGCATCAGCATTTCTGTATCCCTTGGGTAAATTCCTGGTAGTGCTATTGCTGGGTCATAGGGTAGATCTATTTTTAATTTTTTGAGGAAACTTCACACTGTTTTCCAGAGCAGCTGCACCAGTTTGCATTCCCACCAACAGTGCAAGAGGGATCCCATTTCTCCACATCCTCGCCAGCATCTATAGTCTCCTGATATGTTCATTTTAGCCACTCTGATTGGTGTGAGGTAGTATCTGAGTGTGGTTTTGATTTGTGTTTCCCTGATGAGGAGTGACATTGAGCATCTTTTCATGTGTCTGTTGACCGTCTGGATGTCTTCCTTAGAAAAGTGTCTATTCATGTCTTCTGCCCATTTCTTCACTGGATTATTTGTTTTTCAGGTGTGGAGTTTGGTGAGTTCTTTATAGGTTTTGGATCCTAGCCCTTTATCCCATATGTCATTTGCAAATATATTTTCCCATTCCATTGGTTGCCTTTTAGTTTTGTTGATTGTTTCCTTTGCTATGCAGAAGCTTTTTATCTTTATGAGGTCCCAATAGTTCGTTTTTACTTTTAATTCCCTTGCCTTTGGGGATGTGTCAAGTAAGAAATTACTGCGGCTGAGGTCAAAGAGGTTTTTGTCTGCTTTCTCCTCTAGGTTTTGATGGTTTCCAGTTTCACATTTAGGACTTTGATCCATTTTGAGTTTATTTTTGTGTGTGGTGTAAGAAAGTGGTCTAGTTTCATTCTTCTGCATGTTGCTGTCCAGTTCTCCCAGCACCATTTGTTAAAGAGACTTTTTCCCAGTGGATGCTCTTTCCTGCTTTGTCAAAAATTAGTTGGCCATGCACTTGTGGGTCCAATTCTGGGTCCTCTATTCTATCCCATTGGTCTATGTGTCTGTTTTTGTGCCAATACCATACTGTCTTGATGATTACAGCTTTGTAGTGAAGGCTAAAGCCTGGGATTGTGATGCCTCTCACTTTAGTTTTCTTCTTCAATATTACTTTGGCTATTTGGGGTCTTTTGTGGTTCCATACAAATTTTAGGATTGTTTGTTCTAGCTTTGAGAAGAATGCTGGTGCAATTTTGACTGGGATTGCATTGAATGTGTAGGTTGCTTTGGGTAGTATTGACATTTTAACTATCTTTATTCTTACAGTCCATGAGCATGGAATGTTTTTCCATTTCTTTGTGTCTCCTTCGATTTCCTTCATACATTGATTTCGTACCCTGCAACTTTGCTGAATTAATGTATCAGTTCTAGGAGTCTTTTGGTGGAGTCTTTCGGGTTTTCCACGTAGAGTATCATGTCATCTGTGAAAAGTGAAAGTTTGACTTCTTCTTTGCCTCAATTGTCTAATTTTTAAAAAATCATTGATTCTTCTCCCTGCTCAAATCTGTTGAATCCTTCTAGTGAATGTTTCCAGGCAGTTGTGTTTTCCAGTTTCAAAATTTCTGTTTGGTTAACTTTTACAGTTTCTCTCTCTTAATTCTCTCATGTTATTTATTTTTTATTTCCCTGATTTCTTTTAGTTCTTTGTCTTTTCCTTTAGCTCTCCTTTTTTTCTTTGTGATTCCAGAATTATGTACTTATTTATTTTTAAAGTTTTTATTTAAATCCCAGTTACTTAATATACAGTGTAATATTACTTTCAGTTGTACAATATAGCGATTCAACACTTCCATACAACACCTGCTGCTCATAGCAATTGTACTGCTTAATTCCCATCACCTATTTTACCCATCCCCCAACCGCCTCCCTTCTGGTAAACATTAGTTTGTTCTCTATTGTTAAGAGTCTCTCTTTTTTTGCCCTTTATTTGTTTGTTTCGTAAATTCCACATGAGTAAAATCATGTGGTATTTGTCTTTCTCTAACTTATTTCGTTTAGCGTAATACTGTCTAGCTCCATCCATGTCATCGAAAGATTTAATTCTTTTTTTATGGCTGAGTAATATTCCGATATCCAATTTATATATATATATACATATATATATATATATATATGTATACACATACATATATACCATCATTCGTCATTCAATGGCCTGCTGGACTGTTTCCATCATTTGGTTATTGTAGATAATGCTGCTATAAACATTGCAGTGTATTTATCCCTTCAAATTAGTATTTTTGTAATCTTTGGGTAAATACCTGGTAGTACAATTGCTGGATCATAGGGTAGTTCTATTTTTAACTTTTTCGGCACATTCCACATGTTTTCCAGAGTGGCTGCACCAGTTTGCACTCCCACCAACAGTGTAAGAAGGTTCCCCTTTCTCCACAACCTTGCCAGCACCTGTTGTTTTTAGAGTTACTGATTTTAGCTCATGTGAAGTGATATCTCATTGTAGTTTTCATTTGTATTTCCCTGATGATCAGTGATGTTGAATCACTTTGCATGTGTCTGTTTTCCATCTGTATGTCTTCTTTGGGTGGGAAAATGTCCGTGTCTTCTGCCCACTTTTAATTGGATTTTTTTTTGCGTGTTGAGTTTTTAAAAATTTTTAAAAAATGTTTATTTATTTTTGAGAGAGACAGAGGCAGAGCATGAACAGGGGAGGAGCAGAGAGAGGGAGACACAGAATCTGAAACAGGCTCCAGGCTCTGAGCTGTCAGCACAGAACCCAGTGCGGGGTTCGAACCCACGAACCGTGAGATCATGACCTGAGCCAAAGTCAGATGCTTAACCAACTGAGCCACCCAGGCCCCCTTTGGGTATTGAGTTTTATAAGTTCTTTATATATTTTATATATTTACCCTTTATCAGATATGACATTTGCAAATATTTGCTCCCATTTCGTAGGTTGGCTTTTAGTTTTGTTAATTATTTCTTTCACTCTGTAGAAGGTTTATTTTGAGGAAGTCCCAATAGTTTATTTTTGTTTTTGTTCCCCTTGCCTCTGGAGATATCTAGAAAGAAGTTGCTAAGGCTGATGTCAAAGAGGGTACTGCCTGTGTTCTCCTCTAGGATTTTTATGATTTCATGTCTCACATTTAGGTCTTTAGTCTGCTTTAAATTAAGTTTTGCCTATGGTGTAAGGAAGTGGTCCAGTTTCATTTTGCTGCATGTTGCTATCATGTTTTCCCAACACTGTTTGTTGAAGAGACCGTCTTTTTCCCATTGGATATTCTTTCCTGCTTTGTGAAAGATTAATTGACCATGTAGTGGTGGGTTCATTTCTGAGTTTTCTATTCTGTTCCATTGATCTATGTGTCTATTTTTATGCCAGTACCATACTGTCTTGATGTCTACTGCTTTGTAATATAGTTTGAATTCTAGAATTGTGATGCCTCCAGCTTTGTTTTTCTTTTTCAAGGTTGCTTTGGGTATTCGAGGTGTTTTGTGGCTCCATACAGATTTTAGGATTCTTTGTTTTAGCTCTGTGAAAAATGTGGATGGTGTTTTGATAAGGATTGCATTAAATGTGTAGCTTGCTTTGGATAGTATAGATATTTTAACAATATTTGTTCCTCCGATCCATGAGCTTGGAATGTCTTTCTATTTAATTGTGTCATCTTCAGTTTCTTTCATCAGTGTTTTATAGTTTTTAGAGTACAGGTCTTTCACCTCTTTGGTTAGGTTTAGTCCTAGTTATCTTATTATTTTGGGGGAAGTTGTAAGTGAGATTTATTCCTTCATTTCTATTTCTGCTGCTTCATTATTGGTGTATAGAAATACAACAGATTTCTTTACATTGATTTTGTAGGCTGCGACTTTACTGAATTTGTTTATCAATGCTAGCAGTTTTTTGGTGGATTCTTCCTACATATAGTATCCTGTCATCTGCAAGTAAGGGAAACTTAATTTCTTCCTTGCCTATCTGGATGCTTTTTCTTTCTTTTTGCTGTCTGATTGCTGAGGATAGGACTTCCAGTACTATGTTGAATAAAAGTGGTGAGAGTGGACATCCCTGTCTTGTTCCTGACCTTAGGGGGAAAGCTCTCAGTTTTTCCCCATTGAGGATTATATTATCTGTGGGATTTTCATATATGGACTTTATGATGTTGAAGTATGTTCCCTATATCCTCTATCCCTACTTTGTTGAGGGTTTGCATCAAGAACAGATTTTGTACTTTGTCAAGGGATTTTTCTGCATCTATTGAAATGGTGATATGGTTCTTATCCTTTCTTCTCATTAATGTGGTGTATCATGTTGATTGATTTGTGAGTATTGAACCACCCTTGCAACCCAGGAATAAATTCTGTTTGATCATGGTGAATGATTTTTTCTAATGTAGTGTTGGATTCAGTTTGCTAGTATTTTATTGAGAATTTTTGGAATCATGCTCATGAGGGATATTGGCCTGTAGTTCTCTTATTAATGGAGTCTTTATCTGGTTTTGGTATGAGAGAAATGCTGGCCTTATAGAATAGGTTTGGAAAATTTTCTTCGTCTTCTATTATTTGTAATAGTTTGAGAAGATTGGTGTTAACTCTTCTTTAAATGTTTGGTAGAATTCACCTGTAAAGCCATCTGGTCCTGGACATTTGTGTGTTGGGAGGTTCTTGATTATTTTTTCAATTTCTTGTGCTGGTTATTGGTCTGTTCAAGTTTTCCATTTCTTCCTGTTTCAGTTTTGGTAGTTTATATGTACCTAGGAATTTGTCCATTTCTTCCAGTTTGTCCAATTTGTTGGCATGTAGCCTTTTGTAATATTCTATTATAATTGTTTGTATTTCTTTGGTGTTAATTATTATTTCTCCTATCTGATTTGTGATTTTATTTATTTGGGTTCTTTCTATTTTCTTTTTGATACGTCTGGCTAGAGGTTTATGAGTTATTTTATTTTCTTCAAAGAACCATCTCCAGGTTTCATTGATCTGTCCTATCGTTTTTGTTTTGTTTTGTTTTGTTTTTTAGTTTCTATATCATTTATTTCTGCTCTAATATTTATGATTTCCTTCCTTCTGCTGGCTTTGGGATTCATTTTTTGCTCTTCTTCTAGTTCTTTTAGGTGTAAGGTTAGATTGTGTATTTGAGATTTTTCTTCTTTAGGTAGTTCTATTTTGCTTTATACGTCCCTCTTAGGACCATTTTTGCTGCATCCCAAAGGTTTTGGACTCTTGTGTTTTCATTTTCATTTGTTTCCATGTATTTTTAAATTTCTTCGTTGATTTCCTGGTTGACCCATTTCTTATTTAGTAGCATGTTGGTTATTCTTCATGTATTTGTATTTATGGTGTCTCCAAATTTTTTCTGATGGCTGACTTCTAATTTTATAGTGTTGTGGTCAGAAAAGATGCATAGTATGACTTCAGTAATTTTGTATTTGTTGAAGCCTGTTTTGTGACCTAATATGTGATCTATTCTCTAGAATGTTCCATGTTCACCTGAAAAGAATGTGTATTCTGCTGTTTTAGGATGGAATGTTCTGAATATATCTATTAAATCCATCTGGCCCAGTGTGTCATTCAAAGCCATTGTTTCCTTGTTGATGTTTTGTTTAGATGATCTATCCATTCATGTAAGTGGGGTGTTAAAGTCCCCTACTACTATTGTGTTATTATCAATTTGTTATTTTAGGCTATTGTTTTATATATTTGGGTACTTCCAAGTTGGGTGTACAAATATTTACAATAATTATATCCTCTGGTTGGATAGTCTTCTTTATGATTATATAATGTCCTTCTTTGTCTCTTTTTACAATCTAGTTTGCCCAATATAAATATTGCAATATAAATATTGTCCAACTTTCTTTGGACATCCATTTGCATGCTAAATGTTTCTGCACACCCTCACTTTCAATCTGCAGGCATTTTTAGGCTTAAAATGAGTCCTTTGTAGGCAGCATATCGATGGGTCTTATTTTCTTATCCATTCTGACACACTGTGTCTTTTGATTGGAGCATTTGATCCATATATTCAAAGTAATTATCGATAGATTGTTTATTGTCATTTTATTACTTGTTCTGTGGTTTGTTTCTGGAGATTTTCTCTTATCCTTTCTTGTCTTCATTGATTTTGGTCTCTCCTTTGCACTTAAAGTGTCTCATTTATTATTTCTTGCAGGGCTGCCTAGTGGTCACGATCTCCTTTAGTTGTTTGTTTCTCTGGGAAACTCTTTGTCTCTCTTTCTATTCTCAATGATAGCCTTCCTGGATAGAGTATTCTTTGTTGCCAGTTTTTCTCACTCAGCACTTTGAATATATCATGCCACTCCCTTCTGGCTTTCCAAGTTTCTGTTGAGAAATCTGCAGCTAGCCCTATGGGTTTTCCCTTGTATGGTAAGGACTTTTTTGTCTCACGCTTTTAAGTTTTTTTCTCTATCACTATATTTTGCAATTTTAATTACAATATGTCTTGCTGTTAGCCTGCTTTTGCTGATTTTGATGGGAGTTCTCTGTGCCCCCTGAATCTGGATGTGTTTCCTTCGTCAGATTAGGGAGGTTTCTGCCTTGAAATATATTTTCTGCCCCCTTTTCTCTCTTCGTCTGCTGAAACTCCTGTGATACAATTGTTATCACATTTGATGGAGTCACTGAGTTCCTTAAATCTATTTTTTTTGTTCCCTTATTCTTTCTCTTTTGCTTAGCTTCATTATTTTCCATTATTTTGTCTTCTGTATCAGTAATTCATTCTTCTGCTTCTTCCAGCTTGCTTTTCATCATATCAAGACTATTTCTAATCTCATTTATTGCATTCTTCATTCTGATTCTTTTAATCTTTATTTTTTGAGAAAGAGACAGAGCATGAGAGAGAGGGAAACACAGAATGTGAAGCAGACATTCACTGTCTGCTCTGAGCTGTCACACAGAGCCCAATGTGGGGCTCGAACTCATGAACCATGAGACCATGGCCTTAGCTAAAGTCAGGCGCTTATCCAACTGAGCTACCCAGGCGCCTCCATTTTGATTCTTTTTTAACTATTTTATCTCTTTCATAAGGGCATCCCTTATGTCTTCTATTCTCTTCTCAAGTCCAGTGAGTATCCTTATGATTGTTGCTTTAAATTCTCCATCAGGCATGTTACTCATATCTGTTTTGCTTTTATCTCTGGCTGTGGCCATATCTTGTTCTTTCATTTAGGATAAATTCCTGTTTGGCATTTTATCTAAGTCTCTGCCTTCTCTGCCTTCTTCTCTGTGTTGGAAAACCTGGTTGTGTTTCTTGCTCCTGAAAGTAATGGCCTTATGAAGAAGTCATGTGGTGCCCAGGGCCTGGCGCTTCAAGAATTGTCTCCTTCGTGTTCTGTGTGTACTCTGCTCGTGTGTTCTGACTGCTCTATCCATCAGGCAAGTCATCTACTGAGGCTCTCCTTGCCTGCTGTGGGCAGCATTTGGTCCCTGGCCTGAATGTGGCAAGTTTTAATTAGGTGTGCTCTGGTCTGCTTGTGAAATGAGACCTGAAACCAATTCCACCAGAACCGAGGCCCTGCAGAACTCTCTGGTTGTGAGACTCGGCGTGGGTAAGGGTTTGTGTTGGTCTTCTGGGGGAGGGGCCCACTGCACTTGGACGGAGGCAAGCTTGACTGAGAAGGGCAGTTCCACCAGAGCATAGAGGGTCTGCTTAACCCAAGTTAGATAGCTAGTGTTGGCACTGAGCTGCTTCTGCTATGTGGCTCTGTATTTATGCTGAAGGGTGGGGGAGAGAAATGGCACTAGTCAGCCCCTTTGTTCCTAGGGAGAAGTCTCCGTGAACACTGCGTCTCAGGGAATCAGTCCTACAAAAGCTAAGAATCACGTCACTGTGTGCCTCAGGTGTTTCTCAGTTTGCTGTTTCCACACCATCTGCCCCCAGGTTGTTTGCTTGCCTTCTTTCCAGTAGCAGTCTAGTGCTCTCAGGACTCTATCCCAGCCAAACCCACTGACCTTTAAAACTCCAGGCTTTAAGCTCCACTGATTGCAAAAACTCATGAAATTCAGCCACTCTCATGTTCCAAGCCAGGAGCTTTGGAGAAATGTTCTTCTTATGTGTTCCCCTGTGTGCTCCTCTCTTGCCCTTCTCTGTGACTGTGGCTCCCTCCCTTATGCAGCATCCATGATCTGTTTGTCCATTAAACTGCATCTCTGCACTTCCTACCTTCTTCACTGTGGCCTCTTCTCTCCCTTTAATTGTGGAATTTGTTCTGTCAGTCTTCAGGTCTATTTCTGGGGTATTTAGGATCATTTGATAATTATCTAGTTGTGTTGATGGGATGAGACAAGCCTGGGATCCTCCTACTCTGCCACCATCTTTCCTCCCCTTCCTTTGGCTCTTTGAGCATATTTAAGAAAGCTGGCTTAAAGTTCTTTCCTGGTAAATCCAACATCCGTGCCTTCTCAAAGAGAGTGTCTGGATATTTACATTGTTCCTTTCAATGGGCCATGTTTTCTTGTTTCTTTGTATGCCGTGTGACTTTTATTTGAAAATTGGGCATTTGAAAAAACAGCTACCTCTCCAGTCCTTACAAACCTTTTCTGTGCTGGGGTAGTGCTTCACTCCTTGACCAGGTGTGTTCTGAGCTTAGGGATAAGCCCAAGATAAAAGCTTAAGGTCAATTCAGGTCTTTTCTGAGAATGCCTCTTACCTGGGCTTGTGTGTGGTACTCTCACTCCACATACGTGACTGTTTTTGAATGTCTTACTGTCCCAAAGAGTCTCATTCTGGCTTCAATCCAGGGATTTAGATGGTCTGTTATATGTGCCCACCTGTGATCTTTTGCATCGGGTGCCTGTGTATATGTATTTTTTCTGAAGCTTTCATAAACAGTGACTGCTGATTTTCCCCAGCCTGAGAACAAGTTCGATGAGACAACCAGTCCTTTAGGAAGCCCCCAGAAAGAGTAGAACGTTATCAATAAATTTAATCGGCAACTGGGAATTTAGTTGCTGCATATTCTAGATGAAGACTGTACTGAGCCAGGAGGGAGTAAGGAAATGGTGAGTAAAATTTCCATGAAATTTCCTATCATTTTTTAAGGTAAATTTTTCTTGACTGGTAATTCACTTGATTACTGTAGATCTTTGGGTGTTTTCCACAGTGACTAAAAGGTTAGTTCAGCCAGTTTCTCGATTTTTGATGTTTCCTTGGAATAAGGGATTGAAACTTTCTAGTCTGACATTTTGCTGACATCACACCCTTGAGGAACTTTTGTGTAGTTAAAACAATCACTTTGAGAAATTAAGAGCAAACAATATATCAGGCAAAAAATTTGTGATACATTTAGATGAAAGCTAATTTCTCTAATATCCCAAAAAGCTCTGAAAAATCAATTAAAAAGGAGCGCCCAGGTGGTTCAGTCATTAAGCATCTTGACTCGGAATTTCAGCTCAGGTCATGATCTCATGGTTCATGAAATGGAGCCCTGCATGAGACTTCATGCTGCAGCACAGAGCCTGTTTGCGATTCTCTCCCTCTCTCTCTCTCTGCCTCTCCCCCACGTGCTTACGTTCTCTCTCTCCCTCTCAAAATAAATATAAATAAACTTAAAACAAATCAATTATAAAAATATGAAAACCAAGTAGCAATTTGGAACAACATTAACAGGTAATTTAAAGAAAAAGAAATGTTACTATTTCATTTGATGATGTTAAATTGTATATTCAACTCTAATATTGGCTTCTTGTTTTTTATTTTTTTTTTTAATGTTTATTTTTATTTTTGACAGAGACACAGAGCATGAGCGGGGGAGGGGCAGAGAGTGAGGGAGACACAGAATCAGAAGCAGGCTCCAGGCTCCGGGCTGTCAAGCACAGAGCCCGACGGCGGGGCTCGAACTCACAGACCGCGAGGTCATGACCTGAGCCGAAGTCGGATGCTCAACCGACTGAGCCACCCAGGCGCCCTGAATATTGGCTTATTTCTAAATAAAGAATAAGACTGGCATTCTATACAGGCTGTAAACTGTATAGTGGAGCTTTCTGAACTTTGTTCGGTTTATGTATTTTAGCTCCATTATCTTTATCATAGAAAACTTTCACCTGTTCCACCTTTCTTCCACTTTTACTTCCCACTTTTTAAGGACCAGTTCTCATATTCTTATTATAAACCATCTAATGAAACATATAAAGCTTCCTCTTAGGTGGACATCAAGAAATGTGATAAAAAACCTAGCCTCTCCAACTCTGGGCTCTCTCTTGAATTTTCTCTGTTGATTCAAAATTTGCATTATAAAATGGAGATCAGCTACATAAGCATTAGTTCTCACCAATGACCAATTCAATATGATTATGTTAAATTATTAGTTGCTTTTGATACTTTGAACTCCCTTGTGTTAACGGTCATTATTTAATGGTTTTGTCTGCCATGTAGGACTCCATTCCTTGGATGCCCAGTGGACATCAGCTTATTCAAATTTTTAATGTCTAAAGCATAGAATGATAGTGAAATTGTTATTTTAGTGAATATTAAGTTCAAGGCATAGGATTCAAAGAGCCCTTACTCATCTCATGCAATTGTCAATTAAGGAGAGTGAGACTAATGCACTTCACAGATTTATAAGAGACTAGAAGATATCACCACTTCAACTACCTTAAAATTACTAAATAAATAAGTAGATAAGTAAGTTTAGGTTAAACCAGAAGCTCCATGTGTCATATGTTGATTTCTGTTTCAGAAGGGAAGTTCAGGAGCGCCTAGTGGCTCAGTCTGTTAAGCATCAGACTTTGGCTCAGGTCATGATCTTGTGGTTCACAAGTTCAAGTCCCATGAGTTGGAGCCCCACGTCAGGTGGGCTCTGTGCTGACAGCTCAAAGCCTGTAGCCTGCTTCAGATTCTGTGTCTCTGTCTCTCTCTGCCCCTCCCCTGCTCATGCTCTGTTGCTCTCTCTCTCTCTCTCTCTCTCTCTCTCAAAAATAAATAAACATTAAAAAAAAGAGAAGTTCAAGTTTCTAATTCTGCTCAGTAGATGAGAGAGTAGGGGGGAAGGACATAGTGTTATTTCCTCTCTTGTTAAAATTCTTGCTGAATTTGTTTTCTGGATGAGTTCAGTTTAAACCAGCTGAAGTCAATGAGCAGAAATGGAAATGACACTGGTAAGAGGAACTGTACCTTTAGTTTAGAGAAAGAAAAAAAAAAGAGAAGGAAATGCCTGCTAGAATTTCATACGGTTCAGAGGAGGATCATGTCTTTTCTGAATGGTGGCTATACAGTGAGACCAGTGAGCACGATTGAAAATGCCTGCCTGTCTAATGCTCTGAGGCACACTTAATTAACTCCATCTAGGTTCATAATACAATCATCACATTACAAACCCATAGTTGTTTTTAATGTTTATTTAATTTTTGAGAGAGAGAGAGAGACAGTGTAAGCGGGGGAGGGGCAGACAGAGACGGGGAGACACAGAATCCGATTCAGGCTCCAGGCTCTGAGCTGTCAGCACAGGGCCCCACGCGGGGCTCTAACTCACAAGCTGTGAGATCGTGACATGAGCCAAAGCCAGCCGCTTAACCGACTGAGCCACCCAGGCGCTCCTGAATCCATAAGTTTTAATGATGAAAGTGTATAGCCTTACTTTGGCTTCCTGCTAACACAAGGAAGATTGGTTAGTCCAATTTATTGCAGAAATTCTAAAGAGCCATTCTAAATTAAACCTGTGCTTGATGTTGACTCTTTTAAATACTCAGCAGCTCCCTAGAAATTGGATATTCAGTGCTGACCCAAGTTTAACTATTCCTCAACAATCCATTCTCTATTTGGGCATAGAATCAGGCAAAAGCATAATTATTTTGTCTAATATTAACCTGTCTGTTCACTAGGCTGTTTTCCCCACAATTTCAACTCTCTAATATGTTAGAAGTTACAAGGATGCAGTCTTCGTGTTTAAATTAATTTATATGGGAAATTATAAACACTGTCTCATATAGCCTTCAGTAGTCTAGTTTTATAGATGTGGATGATGATGAAAACCATAATCCAGCCCTCCTCTACAAATCTTACGATTAAGCAAATAGACTTCCTAATGATTATACATTGTCTTCAGTCATCAAAAAAAAAAATGATTTTCCTAGGATTAAAAAAGACTGTAATTGTCCTTTAAAAACAATGACGAATTTATTAACAATTATCATTAAAAGCAGGCAGAGGACAGAGGGTCTGTAATTCCATAAATATGTAAACAGTAAATTACTAATTATTTTCTACTTATAACTGCCAGATTCTGAAACTCGTTGCATTTACTATCTTATTCAATTCTCATAAAAAAGTACTCACTCAGGAGGGCCTGGGTGGCTCAGCTGGTTAAGCGTCCAACTCTTGATTTCAGCTCAGTTCTTGATCTCAGGGTCATGAGTTCAAGCCCTGCACTAGACTCTCTGCTGGGCATGAAGCCTACCTAAAAAAAAAAAAAAAAAAAAAAAAAAAAGCAGTCACTTGAGATGGAGGAGGAAACTATAACATTCATAAATTTTCGTAAAATCAGTAAGAATTTAGTAAATTTAAAAGACTGACTTCGAGAATTCTTTTTCTGGGATTGATTGGCTTGTCTATAATACTACAAAAGACTGGTAAATACTGGACTTATTCGTTTACATTTATGGATATAGGTCATAAACAACTTTGATTGAATACTCTTAAAAAGGGGAAAATGAGCTTTGTCACTGTAGCACCTACCACCGTAATAGCTAAATAAGTTCATGCATAATTAAGGAACGTATAGTGGAAAGAAATTGCCCCGTGATGTATTCAGAAGTTCAAGAATTGAGGACCTATTAACATTTGGATGTGAACAATCAGCCCAAGGTGATTGTTGCATTATGAGACGATCCGTAAAAAGTATTTGGAAAAAGCTATTCATTGGTTCAACTAACATTATGGAAAACCTCTTATGTGCAACGAGTCATAAAGCATAATGGGTAGGGGTGTCAGATTGTAGAGGGAACGTGTTTCGTGTCCCTAACGATACACAACATACCACTCCAATTTGGGGGTGGGGGGTTAAAACAACAACAGTCATTTATTTGTTTACTCTTCTTCATTTTGGGCAGAACTTGGGGACAATTCATCTCTGCTCCATGTGGCATCTCGTCCATGCGACTCAACTGGGATTGAAAGATCCACTCCCAATATGGAGTGACTCATAAGGACAACAATTTGCTGGCTGTCTTCTGGGTGCTCAGTGGAGTCGTTGGCCAGATTCCCAGTTCTCCTCCATGTTGCCTTTGCAGAAGGCTTGGTTGGGCTTCTAACCACACAGCCGCTGAGTTCTGAAAGGAAGAGGGTAAGTGCCAATGTGCAAATGCTTATCAAGTCTTGGCTCACTTTATGCTTAATAATATCCTATTGGGGCATGTCATGGCTCAGTCGGTTAAGCATCCGACTTCAGCTCAGGTCACGATCTCACAGTTTGTGAGTTCGAGTCCCGCATCAGGCTCTCTGCTGATAGCTCAGAGCCTGGAGCCTGCTTCAGATTCTGTGTTTCCTTCTCTATCTGCTCCTCCCCCGCTCTCACTCTGTCTCTCTCTCAAAAAATAAACATTAAAAAGAAAAAAAAATGTAAATATCCTATTGGCCAATACTAGTCATGTGGCCTAGCCCAGAGTCTTTGTGGGAAAAGACAATGCAAAGGTCTGAATACAGATGAGGAGCCTGGTTCATTGGAAGCCAAAGTACCAGCCTACCATAGAAGAGTGACTGGAGAGTTATAATACCAAGAACATACCCTGTTCTGCTTCAAGGAGCTCACAGAGAAGAAACCTCTTGAGTACTCTTAGTCATGTTTTACTACATATCCCAATGGGTAGACATGGGGGACTATCGTTTACCCAAGACAATTTTTTTATGGTATTATACATAGGACAGGTGAAAAATGAGACAAGCGTGACCATGAGCCCAGTGAATACAAGGTGGTCCCACCAAGATTGAGGCCCAAGGGAGGGCATTTTGCATCACAATGCAAACCCATTTCTTGCTCTCAATTCTGCCATCAAGTCGAGCTAGCGACCTATTTCAACTGTTCCAGGCGTGTTTATTGCCATGTTTGTTTGAATAAAGAAGCATTATGGTAACTCATGGTATATCCCTCACCTGGCTAGGTTGCCTGATGTCTCCAACAAAGGGGATTGAATTAGGTGATCTCTACAGTTCCTTCTAAGTGTTTTATTACATAAAAGCGTAGCTAATGATATCATATTACATCAATGGTGAAAAATGCATCCTTTTTCTGACAAGCACATTCCTTCAACAACCGGGAGTCAGTGAAGTTGACTGAGAGCTAACTGATGAATCTGGACTTCTCTGAGCACATCTGTGTGCTCCCTAATAGGCTCTCACTCTAGAAACTGCAGCAGCATGTGTTAGGACTGGCCTTCGGCTTTACCACAGCCGGCACTTCTGCTATAAACTAGGTGTCTTCTTTGACCAAGATGTTAATTTCTGCATTACTTATCTTCCAGGCTTGCTAAGAAGATAAGAGAAGTGAAATTACTTAGCTTTGATTAGGGATTGTGGTTTTTTTCTGTCACTCTGACCACACTCTACTAGATTCTGACGACAGTTTTGCATCAGGTTTTGGGGGGGAAAAAAAAGAGAGGAATTCACTCTCAGGGATCTGTTAACCTCTAGAGTACTAGCCCTGCCCACACCGAGTAGGGAGGTGCTGCTTTTTCAACTTCTCCGTTGCTAAATCTGTGACTCATTTAGTGAAACCTAAGGAACCATACCTGAAGAAGAAAAGCAAGACATTTTTAAGAAGCAGTTTAAAATTTCTCTTGCTGATAATGTGCTTTTTTCCTCCTGGCCTTCTTAGAATCCACGAAGTATAAGAAGCTTGCCTTTTTTTTTTTTTTTTTTTTTAGTTTCACTTTCAGGATTGCAGCAGGAAATGTACCATGCTTCCCTGGTGAAAACGACTGGATTTGGACTAATGAAAAAAAGGAACAGTCAGCTGTTATCAGAGTACATGAAGGTATTTCTTTAAAATTCTTACTGGGGTAGAATCTCTCATGTTGGGCAGATCTGGAATGCCCATTGGTTTTAGCATTCTTTGGTCTTTCTTTGATCTGGCCAGAATCAAGAAGGAGAATGGGAGAAAAGGGATGATAGAGGTGTGGGAGAAGTGTGTCCTAACTCCGAATACACGTAATAGCAAGAATTTATAATTAACATTATAAAACATTTTATGCAGTAGTTAATTTCCTTTCCTTTGCGGAGTTCTGTAAAATGTGGAAAAGCACATTAGAAAAGCTATGGAACTCATTTTGCAACCGTCTTTTAAAAAAATCTGATCTTTGTGTTAAAGTTACAGAGCTCTGTGATCTTGAATGAGCTTTCTCCTTTTCTGAGTCTCGTTGGCTGGAGAAGAGACAGGAGCTGGCACTTTATGATAATACGCTTGCAAAGGAGAAAACACTTCAGGTGTTCCTTAGCAATACGAAAGTGGCTTTCTTTAACCTCGTAAAGGAAAGTGGCAGAAGGTGAGAAAGTAGAAAGGCTTTTCGGTGGATAGGAAGGTCAGTAATTGACACTAGGAAATGCAGGTGAGTCAGATGAAATTCCAGTCCGCCTGGGGCAGTCCTGGTTTCAGGAAGTTGCCTCCTAATTTCACAGTAGATTGGGAGTTGGTGCGTGTGTCTGCATTTAGGTGTATCTCTATACACATTCAGGAAAAAAAAATACTGTGAGGTTTACAAACCAAGCCGTAAAAGCCAAACTAAACAGCGGTTAGCTCTAAGTAGCCCGGCTGCCGATTCCGCGCCTTAATCATGATGCAATATTGCCTCTCACTTGGAAGGAGGCATAGAATTCTGTGCATCCTGAAAGACCTTTGTAAAATTGCTAGGCCCGCTGAGTGCCTGTTTTTCCTCCTTTTAGCTTTCTTGGCTTCTGTTATGTCTCACTCAGTGGCAATTTGGTTTTCACTGGGGTCTCATCCTCTAACTGTATTTCGGTTTGTTTTACTGAAGCAAACTCCAGAGTAACTTTTTCAATATAGGTTGCACAGGCATAAACTTATAGAATCGTTGCATATCTCAAAATAGCTTTCCCCCTTATCTTCAGTTGTTTGGCTGGAAGTGAAATTGTCAGTTCAAAGGTATTTCCCTTGATTATTTTGAAAGCTTATCACTATTGTTTTCTGGTGGCTGATGTTGCTAATGAAAAGTTCTCTATCACTCAGGATCTTTTTCTTTTGAAAGTAATTGATCATATGTTCTCCTTTGAAGGTTTTTTTTTTTAATTTTTTCTTAATGTTTATTTATTATTGAGAGACAGAGAAAGACAGAGCGTGAGCAGGGGAGGGGCAGAGAGAGGGGGAGACACAGAATCTGAAGCAGGCTCCAGGCTCCGAGCTGTCAGCACAGAGCCTGACCTGGGGCTCGAACCCACAGACCGGGAGACCATGACCTGAGCTGAAGTCGGACGCCTAACCGACTGAGCCACCCAGGCACCCCTCCTTTGAAGGTTTTAAGATTGTTTTTCTTGTTTCTGAAGTTGTCTAAGATTCTCTCTGTGGATTTTCCTTTTTCACTCATCCTGCCTATCATTTGGTGAGCCTTTTTCCATGTGACAAATGTATTTTCAGATCTGGGAATGTCTTTCAGTCCTTCGGGGATCTTCTTCGCAAAGGGATTAGTCCTTTTCAGTAATTCTGATGTCTATCTACAGCCCTTCCAGAAGAGATAAATGTCACCCAGACAAAGAGGAGAGTATACTGCAGGGACTGTATGTGTGTGTGTTGGTAAATATAGGTAGAAGTGCTTATGGTACAGGGAAGGAGGTTTGGGAGAACCCCAGAGATGTGGGGTATGGGGAGTTAGTCCCTGATTTCCAGAATGTATCATTCCCAACCCCACATTCTTCATGTACCAGAGCAATTTGGTAAGGGGCTGGCCTGGGCTGCAATATTCCTCATAGCCTATAAATATAAAAATTGTGTGCAGCTGTAACAATAGTGTATTAGAAAGTGCCAGTATTATAAAGGCCACGACATAATTAATAGAAGCTGATTTTTTTCTGTTTCTGAGGACTAGATTAAAATAAAAATAAAACCACTATTTTTAAAAGCCTATCAGAACAATTATAAATACGTTAGTTCTGTTTTCCTGCAGTTAATCATCTAAAATGATTTTATTCTCTAAAACTTGTCTGGAATTCTTCTTGTGACATGACTTTTAGATCCCATGGAAAACCTAAATTATTTAAATAGCTTTTTTTGTTGATCCGTCTCCATACGTTGAAGATGTATTTGTTTTTTTTTTAAATATCTGAAAATGAAACTGGGTAAATGACCATACCAGAGAATACCACATTAGATACGTATCCTACCGAAATAAAGTTGTGGCTGTTTATGGAGATAAAGGAGGTTTTCGTGGCTGATTAACTGCCCAGGGGAAGCTATCCGTTCAACATCTATTTATTCAGTATTTGCTATGTTCCTGTCATTTTTCTAGACACGGCAAAGCAGTACAGAGTAAAAACAACCATGTCCTCTGCTATTACAGCTTTACATTCTAGTCAGGTGGAATAATTAATTAAAAAATAAGTAAAATGATTTCAGATAATTCCCATCAACCACGGCATGGAAAAAGCAATCTAGGAAAAGAATATCAAACAGGAGGATTTACACTTCTGACTTCAAGGTTTACAATAAAACCTTACAATAATCGAAACAATGTGGTGTTGGCCTAAGAATCAACAAATATTCAGCGTCAGAGAGTAGAGAGCCCAGATATAGACCACGCTTAAACCCGCCCACACTTATTTGGTTTTTAAGAAAGGTGCCGAAGCAAGCCAGTGGGAAAAGGGAAGTATTTAAAAAAAAAAAAAAAAAAAAAAAAAGTCTGACAAACTGGATGTGCAACTGAAAAAAAATGAACCTAGACTCTTCCTTCCCATCAGACGCAAAAGTTTATTAAAGAGCGATCAGAGACCCTTACCTGACACCTGAAACCATTCATCTTTAAAAAAAATAATAATGACTTGGGGAGGAGGCAAATTTTCTCAGACAGGACTCAGAAAGCAGTCATTAAAAAACTGATAAATGAGGCTTTATCATAACTATCAAGCTATCATTCACTAAGAAAATGAGCAGGTGACCCACAAAATGGGAGAAAACATTCACAAAATATAAATCTGACAATGGGTTGATATCTATGTGTATAAAAAGGTCCTATAATGCAGCAATAAATAAGAAACAACCTAATTAAAAAATGAGTGAAATCTTTGAGTATACGAGGGAAGATATACAAATGGACAATAAGCACCTAAAAAATTGTTAAACATCAGTCAGTCAGGAGATGCAAATTAAAACCATAATGAGAAATTACTGCACACTCACCGGAATGACTGAAAAATAAGAGCACGGTACCAATTGTTGGTAAAGGTGTTGGTGGGAGTGTAAAATGGTACAAACTTTGCTAAAAGATCTGACAGTTTCTTTTAAATACCCAATAATTCCAATCATAGGTAATTACCTCAAGGAAATCAAGTGTATATGTCCG
The DNA here is from genome assembly GCF_024362965.1 of Panthera pardus. NCBI lineage: Eukaryota > Metazoa > Chordata > Mammalia > Carnivora > Felidae > Panthera > Panthera pardus. The sequence continues at coordinate 17,220,967 of NW_026526688.1, forward strand.
TAAAAACATGTCCAGAGAGGTTCCTAGTAACTTCATTCTACTATAGTGAAAAACTGCACACAATCCATGTGCCTAATAATATGGGCATGGATAAAATATGATATATTCATACAGTGGAATCTCATTCGGTTAAAACAAAAATTTACAAAACAAAACTCCCACCACGTGCAACATGGATGAACTTCAAAAATACCATTTGAGTAAAAGAAGCGTTGTTTAAGTAAAGACTGACTATGATCCCATTGATAGGAAGCTATAAATCATACAACATCACCGTAGAAAACAGTCAGAGCTGTGATGGACTCTGGGAGGTGAGGATTGCCATCAATTGGGAAAGGGAGGGGAGACTCTTTAGGGTTTGGGTTGCACAGGCGTATACGTGCGTCAGAAATCAGAGAATGTGCACTAAAGATTTGTGCACTTCATCGTATGCAAATTTTATATCAGAAGAAAATCTATTAACAAATCCTGAGTTGAAGGCAGCAATACATACTCTTTAGAGGGAGAGGTACTGATGTTGAAGTGAACTGATGATGGGTAGATGGGTAGATATATGGTAATACAAGAGTGGTCACTAAAATTCTGTGAATTGTGCTCTTGTTTAGGATTTTTCATTAGAAATGCTGGAAGAACTTAACTGTGAGACAGCCATGTTCTTTGTGAATGGAAGTTAGCAAATGCTGCTATAGGACAAGATGCAGATCTCCTATGGAGTGAAAAAAAAAAAAAAAGAAAAGACATAAAATGATACATAATGCACAGTTCCACTAACATGCAATACAAAAGCAGGTCAACTGAATCTTTTTTGTGTATGAAATCGTGAAGTGCTTGTCTTTGGGAAGGAGGAGGTGGTGACTGGGCGGGAGCATGAGGGAGATTTCTGAGGGGCTCATAGTGCTGTGTTTCCTGAGCAGAGTGGCGATCGGAGTGGTGAATGCACTGACGTGTGAAAATTTAACAAGCTGTACATTCACGATTTGTGTACTCTTCTGTATGCATTTAAAATATAATTGCTAAAGTTAAAAAAGTATATATAATACAAATCCTGATGCAAAAAGCTGAGCTTCTATCTGGAAGTATAGACTAAAGAGATAAAAAGGTGGAATATAAATTTAAATACAAAGATGATCACATACAAGGACCCATGTCTCCCTAAAAGTGGTTCCAAAGGAGAGAACACAGGGAAAGGAGAAGTGGCAATGACCCAAGTAATAATAGAAAAAAGAAATCTGAAAACATAGACATGAGTCTTCAGATTGAAAATGCCTTAGAGTGTACAGGTACATTTTAGAGGCAGGATTTAGCATGAAATATACCTGTGAAATTTTACATTACCAAGAAGAAAGAAAAGATACTTCCAAAAAGAAAAAGAGGAGTAAGATAAAAGTGCCTTTCATAGAAAGGAAAGAAAACCATATGGGCATGATTTCTTTTTAGGAACAATGCATATTAGAGGACAGTGGGGTAATGCCTTCATGATTCTTCATTAAAAGTATTTTGAACCTCAGATAGCCTACCTGTCAAAATCATATGACAAAAGAACAAAAACAGATGTTCAAGAACTTGCATGATAGCCCCTGATAAATATTCTGGGGAAAGAGGGGGAAGAGCCACTCGAGGAGAGACTCTAGTCAGAACAAGAATATTTCAAGAAAGAAGATACTGAAATCCGTAAGATAGTGGCATTAACCCAGGAACATGGTGGAATGATTCTACAGTGATAACCAAAGAGCAGGTGTTCGACATATGCCTCCAAACTGGCCATTTAACCAAGAGTATGATTAAGAAGCTAAATGATCTTAGTATTATAGAGATGAAATCACATATAGTTCTTCTTTCAACAAGAATAAAATGGTGGAAATTATAAACTTCAAGAAAGTAACAGTCCGAATAAACAGCAACTCTACGAGGCATAAGCCTGAAGAACTGATTTAGTAGACGGTAGAAGATTTCATGTTGCCTCAAAGATTCTTCTGCACTCACCTCATTGTGCTCAACTGCATCCATGTTTTATTCATCAGCAATTTTAGTTCCTTAAAAACTCTATTTAGGCAAAGATTCTGTAAATGAAAATCTTACTGCCTTTCACCTCTATGTCTGCTGCTGTGATTGTTACTAAAGTATTCTCAAATCACCCATTTAAAATATCAAACATGATTACATTTCATTTATAAGACTTACAAAGTTTTACATAACAAAATCAAAATATTTTATGCAGTGTTTCCTAAGTAATTTTGATACAGCATATAAAATATTTTTATTAAAACTTTTAAGTTATTTTTTTTGTTTCAAGTTTTTATTTAAATTCTGGTTAGTTAATAGATAGTATAATATTAGTTTCAGTAGTAGAATTTAGTGATTCCTCCCTTACATATCACACCCAGTGCTCATCACAAGTGCTGTCCTTAATACCCACTGATTTAGCCCACCTCCCCACCCACCTCCCCTCCATCAACCCTCAGTTTATTCTCTACAGTTAAGAGTCACTCTTATGGTTTGCTCCCCTCTCTCTTTTTTTTCTTTCCCCTATGTTCATCTTTTTATTTCTTAAATTCCATATATGAGTGAAGTCATATGGTATTTGTCTTTCTCTGACTGACTTATTTCACTTAGCATGATACAATTTAGCTCCATCCATGTCATTGCAAATTGCAAGATTTTGTTCTTTTTGATGGCTGAGTAATATTCCATTGTGTGTGTATGTATCTGTATGTATGTGTGTGTGTGTGTATATATATATATATATATACATATACACACACACACAAATATATCACTTCTTCTTTATCCATTCATCAGTTGATGGACACTTTCCATACTTCGGTTTTGTTGATAGTGCTGCTATAAACATTGAGGTGTATGTGCCCCTTCAAATCAGTATTTTTGTATTCTTTGGGTAAATAACCTAGTAGTGCAATTGCTGGGTCATAGATAGTTCTATTTTTTACTTTTTGAGGAACCTCCATACTGTTTTCCAAAGTGGCTGCACCAGTTTGCATTCCTACCAACAATGTAAGTGGGTTCCCCTTTCTCCACATCCTCACCAACACCTGTTGTTCCCTGTGTTGTTAATTTTAGCCATTCTGACAGGTGTGAGGTGGTATCTCATCCTGGTTTTGATTTGCATTTCCCTATGGATGAGTGATGTTGAACATCTTTCCATATGTCTGTTAGCCATGTGGATGTCTTCTTTGGAAAAGTGTCTGTTCATGTTTTCTGCCCATTTCTTAACTAGATGATTTGTTTTTTTGATGTTGAATTTGATAAGTTCTTTATAGATTTCGGATACTCTCTATAAGATATGTAATTTCTAAATATCTTCTCCCATTCTGAATGTTGCCTTTTCATTTTGTTGATGGTTTCCTTTACTTTGAAGATTTTTATCTTGGCGAGATTCCAATAATTCATGCTTGCTTTTCTTTCCCTTGCCTCAGAAGATGTGTCTAGTAGGAAATTGCCACAGCCAGTGTCAGATAGGTTGATGCCTGTGTTCTCCTTTAGGATTTTGTTGATTTCCTATTCCATCCATTTCGAATTTATTTTTGTGTATGATATATGAAAGTGGTCCAGTTTCATTCCTCTGCCTGTTTCTGTCCAGTTTTCCCAACACTGTTTATTGAAGAGAACTGTCTTTTTCCCATTGGATATTCTTTGCCGCTTTGTTGAAGATTAATTGGCCATATAGCTGTGGGCCCATTTCTGGGTTTTCTGTTCTGTTCCATTGACCAATGTGTCTGTTTTTGTGATAGTACCAATACTATCTTGATGACTACAGCTTTGTAATATAGCTTGCAGTCTGGAATTGTGATGCCTCCAGCTTTGCTTTTCTTTTTCAAGATTGTTTTGTCTATTCAGTATCCTTTGTGGTTCCATACAAATTTTAGGATTTTTTATTCCAGCTCTGTGAAAAATGTGGGTGGTATTTTGATAGGGATTAAATGTATAGTTTGCCTTGGGTAGTAGAGAGATTTTAACAATATTTGTTCTTCTAATCCATGAGCATGGAATGTTTACCATTTCTTTGGGTAACCTTCGATTTCTTTCATCAGTTTTTTATAGTTCACAGAATACAGATCTTTTACCTCTTTGGTTAGGTTTATTCCTAGGTATCTTGTTATTTTGGGTGCAATTGTAAATGGGATTTATTCCTTCATTTCTCTTTCTGCTGCTTCATTATTGGTGTATAGAAATGCAACAGATTTCTGTACATTGATTTTGTAACCTACAACTTAACTGAATTTGTGTATCAGTTCAAGCAATTTTTTTGATGGAATCTTTCTGGTTTTCTACATAGAGAACCATGTTGTCTGCAAATAGTGAAAGTTCGACCTCTTCCTTGCCAATTTGGATGCCTTGTCTTTCTTTTTGTTGTCTGATTGCTGAGGCTAGGACTTCCAGTACTATGTTCGATAACGGTGGTGAGAGTGGATATCCCTGTCTTATTCCTGACTATAGAGGAAAAGTTCTGTTTTTCCCCATTGAGGATTATATTACCTGTGGGATTCTCATATATGGACTGTGTGATGTTGCGGTATGATTACTCTATCCCTGCTTTGTTGAAGGTCGTTACCAAGAATGGACACTATACTTTGTGTCATGCTTTTTCTGTATCTATTGAAATGACCATATGGTTTTTATTGTTTCTTTTATTAATGTGGTGTAGAGCATTGATTGATTTGCAAATATTGAGCCATTTTTGCAGCCCAGGAATAAATCTCACTTGATCGTGGTGAATGATTCTTTTAATATACTGTTGGATTCGATTTGCTAGTGTTTTGTTGAGAATTTTTGCGTCCATGTTCATCAGGGGTATGGCCTGTAATTCTCTTTACTGGGGTCTTTGTCTGGTTTTGGAATCAAGGTAATGCTGGCCTTGTAGAATGAGTTTGGAAGTTTTCCTTCCATTTCTATTTTTTAGAACAGTTTGAGAAGAATAGGTATTAACTCTTCTTTAAATGTTTGGTGTAATTCCCCTGAGAGGCCATCTGGCCCTGGACTTTTGTTAGGAGATTTTTTACTACTGATACAAATTCTTTGCTAGTTATCAGTCTTTTCAAATTTTCCATTTCTTCCTGTTTCAGCTTTGGTAGTTTATATGTTTCTAGGAATTTATCCTTTTCTTCCAGATTGCCTAATTTGTTGGCATTCAGCTTTACATAATATCCTGTTATGATTGTTCGTATTTCTTTGGGTGTTAGTTCTGATCTCCCCTCACCCATTCATGATTTTACTTATCTGAATGCTTTCTCTTTTCTTTTTGATAAGTTTGGCTACGGATGGGTTTATCAGTTTTATTAATTCGTTCACAGAACCAGGCTCCAGTTTTCATTGATCTGTTGTATTGTTTTTTAGTTTCTGTATCATTTATTTCTGCTCTAATCTTTATTGTTTCCCTTCTTCACTAGCTTTAGGCTTTGTTTGTTGTTCTTTTTCTAGCTTATTCATGTATAAGATTAGGTTGTGTGTTTGAGAGCTTTCTGGCCTTTTGAGGTAGTCCTCTATTGCATATACTTCCCTGTTAGGACAATTTTTGCTGCATCCCAAAGGTTTTGGACCATTGTGTTTTCATTTTCGTTTGTTTCCATGTTTTTTTAAAAAATTTATTCTTTAGTTTCCTGGTTAACTGTTCATTCTTTTTTTAAAATTTTTTTTAAATGTTTGTTTATTTTTGAGACAGAGAGCGTGAGTAGGGAGAGGAAGAGAGAGAGGGAGATACGGAATCCGAAGCAAGCTCCAGGCTCTGAGCTGTCAGAAGAGCCCAATGCGAAGCTTGAACTCACAAACTGTGAGATCCTGACCTGAGCTGAAGTCAGACACTTAACCAACTGAGCCACCCAGGTGCCCCTCTCATTCATTCTTTAATAGAATGTTCTTTAACATCCAAGTATTTGTGGTCTTTCCAAATTTTTTCCTGTGGTTCACTTCAAGTTTTGTAGTGTATGGTCAGAAAATATGCATGGTATAACTTCAGTCATTTTGTATTTGTTGAGGTCTTACTTGTGACCCAGGATATGATCTATTGTGGGGAACGTCCCATGTGCACTTATAAAGAAGATGTATTCTGCTGCTTTAGGATGAAATGCTCTGAATTTATCCGTTAAATCCATGTGGTCCAATGCGTCATTCAAAGCCATTGTTTCCTTCTTGTTTTTTTTTTTTAGATGATCTATTAATGTAAGTGGGGCGTTAAAGTCCCCTACTATTATTATATTATTATCAATGGGTTTCTTTATGTTTGCTATTAATTGATTTAATACTTTGTTTCTTCCAGTTTGGGAGCATAAATATTTACAACCGTTAGATCTTCTTGTTAGATAATCCCTTTATTTATTTATTTATTTATTTTTTCAGGCCAGTGACGAGATGCCTATTTTTATTTATTTATTTTTATATATATAATTTATTGTCACATTGGTTTCCATACAACACCCACTGCTCATCCCAACAGGTGCGCTCCTCAGTGCCCATCACCCACTTTCCCTCACCCGCATCCCCCATCAACCCTCAGTTTGTTCTCAGTATTTAAGAGGCTCTTATGGTTTGCCTCCTTCCCTCTCTGTAACTCCCCCCACCCCCCCACTTTCTCTGCCCCGTGGTCTTCTGTTAAGTTTCTCAGGACCCACACATGAGTGAAAACATACGGTATCTGTCTTTCTCTGCCTGACTTATTTCACTTAGCATAATAGTCTCCAGGTCCATCCATGTTGCTGCAAATGCCAGATTTCATTCTTTCTCATTGCCAAGTAGTATTCCATTGGATATATAAACCACATCTTCTTTATCCATTCGTCAGTTGATGGACATTTAGGCACTTTCCATAATTTGGCTCTTGTTGAAAGTGCTGCTATAAACATTGGGGTACATGTGCCCCTATGTATCAGCACTCCTGTATCCCTTGGGTAAATTCCTAGCAGTGCTATTGCTGGGTCATAGGGTAGATCTATTTTTAATTTTTTGAGGAACCTCCACACTGCTTTCCAGAGTGGCTGCACCAATTTGCATTCCCATCAACAGTGCAAGAGGATTCCCGTTTCTCCACATCCTCGCCAGCATCTATAGTCTCCTAATTTGTTCATTTTGGCCACTCTGACTGGCCTTGAGGTGATATCTGAGTGTGGTTTTGATTTTATTTCCCTGATGAGGAGTGACGTTGAGCATCTTTTCATGTGCCTGTTGGCCATCTGGATGTCTTCTTTAGAAAAGTATCTATTCATGTCTTCTACCCATTTCTTCACTGGATTATCTGTTTTTCGGATAGTCCCCTTTATTATGATATAGTGCCTTTCTTCCTCTCTTGTTACAGTCTTTTATTTAAAAATCTAGTTTGTCTGATACGAGTATGGCTACTTCAGCTTTCTTTTGACATTCATTAGCATGATAGATGGTTTTCCATCCCCTTACTTTCATCCTGTGTCTTTAGGTCTAAAATGAGTCCCTTGTAGGTAGCATGTAGATGGGTCTTGTTTTTGTTTTTGTTTTTTAATCCATTCTGATACCCTATGTATTTTGATTGGAGCATTTAGTCCATTTACATTCAGAGTGATTGTTGATAGATATGAATTTAGTGCCATTGTATTACCTGTTAAGTCATTGTTTCTGGAGATTTTCTTTGTTCATTTCTAGCCTTTGTTGCTTTTGGCGTTCTTTTCCCACTCAAAGAGTCCCCAGTAATATTTCTTGCAGGGTTAGTTTCGTGGTCATGAACTTCTTTAGTTTGTGTTTGTCTGTGAAGCTCTTTATCTCCCCTCCCATTCTGAATGACAGCGTTGCTGGGTAAAGTTTCATGGCTGCGTGTTTTCCCATCAGCACATTGAATATATCCTGCCACTCCCTTCTGGCCTGCCAGGTTTCTGTGGATAAGTCTGCTGCTAACCTTATTTGTCTTCCCTTGTAAGTTAGGGACATCTTTTCCTGGGCTGCTTTTAGTATTTTTTTCCTTATCTATGTATTTTGAAAATTTTACTATGATCTGTCCTTGTGTTGGCCTGGTTTTGTTGATTTTGATGGGAGTTTTCTGTGTCTCCTAGGTTTGGATGTCTGTTTCCTTCCACAGATTAAGGAAGTTTTCATCTATAATTTGCTCAAATAAACTTTCTATCCCCTTTTCCCTCTCTTCTTCTGGGACTCCTATGATATGAATGCTATTATGTTTTATGGAGTTGCTGAGTTCCCTAAGTTTACATTTGTGATCCAATATTTTTATTTCCCTCTTCTTTTCAGCTTTATTATATTCCATAATTTTGTCTTCTATATCACTATTCATTCCTCTGCTTCTTCCATTATTGTGGTCATTACATCTAGTCAGTTTCACCTCTTGGTTATAGCAGTTTTTATTTTGGCCTGACCAGTTTTTTAGGTTCTTTATCTCTGCAGTAATAGACTTCCTGGTGTCCGTTATGCTTTTCTCAAGGCCAGCTAGTATCCTTTTTATTGTTGTTTTAAATTCTGGATCCCGCATATTGCTTGTATCTCTTTTAATTAGATCCCTGGCTGTGACCTTTTCTTGTTCTTTCTTTTGGGATGAATTCCTCCATCTTCGCATTTTTTTTCTAGGTCTCTGTCTTCTTCTGTGTTAGGAAAGCTGGATATGTTTCATGTTCCTGAGAGTAATGGCTTTATTAAGAAGAGGTCATATAGTGCTCAAGACCTAGAACTTCAGGAAGTGTTTCTGGGGTTTGCTGTGTGCACTCTGATGCTCTGTTTTGACTGCTCTTACCCTCAGGTCAGCCCTCTGCAGAGTTTCTCCTCGCCTGCAGTGGGAAGTGTGTGGACCTTAGCCAGAGTGTGGCTTGTTTTAACTAGGTGTGCTCTTGTCTGCCTGTTAAAAGAGGTCTGATCCTATTTCCACTGGAGCTGAAGCTTTGCTGCACTCTATGGTCAGTAGACTTGGTACATGCGAGGGTTTGTGCTGGCCTTCTGGGGTAGGGGCCTGCTGCTCTGGTTCTTAGTCACATTTGCCCAGGTAAAGATGTACCTGAAGAACACAGGGGTTGGGACTTGGTGTAAGTGGCTCAGGCCTCCACTGTCAGCACTGTTCTGCTCCCTGAAGTCAATGTGTGCTGATGGGAAGGGGAAAAATTGGTGCCAACCCTCCCCCTTGTCCCTGAGAAGGGGAGTTTGTGTCTGCTGCTGTCCATGAAGCCCTCACAGAAGAGCTAACAATCTCCCTCTGTGTGTCCCAAGCATACCTCAGGTCCCTGCCTTCACTCTGGCTGTGTCTGGCCTGTGTGCCCACCCAACCAGTGGGTTTTACCTCAGGCAGGCCGGCTGAGTTTCAAAACTCCAAACTTTAGGGACCCAGTGTAATGCAGACTCATGCTGGTGCTCTGGGGGAGAGTTCCACCTTCACATTGGGGCTGGTGCTGGTTTGTCCCAGAAGGGCAGTTGTACCAACACCCAGGAGCTTAGAGTTTAAGAGTAAAGTGCTGCAAAAAGCTGGCATCCAGGTCAGCTGCCTTCAGGTGAACTGTCTCTGTTCCTTTGCTAAGGAACAGGGCAGCACAATGGTGCCCACTGGCTCTTTTGTCCCCTAAGAGGCAATGCCGCCTCTCCCAAATGCACCCCAAGAAGGGGTAAATATCTCTCCCAGTGTGTCCCAAGGGATCCTCAGATAGTGCTGTCCACTCCCAGCTCTCTGCCTACCACAGAGCATCGTTGCACCCACTAGGCTCCACACCTGCCATGGCACTGACTTCTAAAAGTCCAGGCTTTGAGCTCTGCTGGTTGTAAAAACTCACAGCGATCAGCCCCACTCATTTTCTCAGTCAATGGTTTTGGGAAAGTGTTTTTCTTGTGTGATCCCCTGTGCGCTCTCACTCTCTCTCTCTCTCCTCTCTGTTTGTGATCAGGGCTCCCTCCCTTCCATAACACCTATGATCCTTTTCTTCCCCAAAGCACATATCACCTTCCTACCTTCCACGATGTCGCCTCTTGTCTCTCTCTAGTTGTGCAACTTATTCTCTCACCCTTATATTGATTTCTTGGGTGTTGAGAATGATTTGATGTTTATCCAGGTATGTTCAAGGAATGCGGCAAGCATAGGGGCCTCCTACCACTCCACCATCTTCTCCCCTAAAACCCCATTCAAACTTTTAAAGGCCTTTCTAGTTTGTGAATGGTATGTTAGCAAATGCTTAAATTTGTTAACTTTGATTCTTTAGACCAACTAGTAGGGTAAAGTGATCCATGGATGCCTCATAATGTGGAACTTTCTTTCTATTCTGAACATGAAATTGAAGGGGCCCCTGGGTGGTTCAGTTGGTTAAGTGTCCAACTCTTGATTTTGGCTCGGTTCACAATCTCACGGTTTGTGAAATTGAGCCCCGCATCAGGTTCCATGCTGACAGTGCAGAACCTGCTTGGGATTTTCTCTCTCTCCCTCTCTGTCTGCCCTTCCTGCACCTGCATGTATTCTCTCTCTCTCACTCACTCTCTCTCTCTCTGCCTTCAAATAAATAAATAAACATTTAAAAATAAAGAAATAAATAAAATGAAATTGAAAACCAGAACAGGTTTAGAGGAATTGAGCCTCCTCAAATGAAGATCAGTTGTAGTTGTTCAGGGAAGATACTAGTTGATTCCCAGCCTGTGAGAACAGCCCTAGAGTCTGTACTGTGGCTCTCCATCTAACCCAAGGCTAGGTTAATAAGAAGCTTCTCACATCCTTCTAGCCACCATGAATTTCCTTGAATTTCAATGATTTTGCACGCTTGGCCCCCTCTTCTTGTTAATAGTTAGCTGTGATTGTCTCATGATATAATTGGCTTCTGTCTTGTATAGATTTTCCTTATGAAGTAAAACGTTTACAAAGTAGAGAATAGTTGCAATTATCTACTTATGAATCGTGGATTATTTTACTGATTAATAATAATAGTAATAACAAACGCTGGTGTGTGCCAACTACTGTAAGGCTTATCTCATTTCATCGTTGTAACAACCTATGGAAGAGCGACTTCGATTATCCAGACTTACAAGATGAGGGAATGAAGTCCTAAAAAAATGAGTTAACTTGCCGGAGGCTACCAAGCAGAAAACAGGAACACAACTCGGCAGTGTAATTCCAGGTTTTTTTTCTCCTTATCACTATGTTTCTCTATGTTGTCTTGATTCTGCAGTGAATGCTTATTTCTATAATCATAAAATTGCAAATGATATTTATTGGCTTTAGATTTTCTGAATTTATGTGGACCAAGTATGTTGGACTCGCCATAGTTTTAGGATACAAATGCTAACATTTTATATCTTCACAGTGTCAAGCCAGGGCTGTAGTTGGCAGTTTTAGGAAGCGTAAATATGGAAGAAATGGGTAGAACATTCAGGGGTGCACATTTCCTATATCACATCCCGAGGATCAAGAGAGGACGTCTCAAGTTGTCTGATCAATAAGACAGAGTTTTAGCTATAGTCATAAAACTTATAAATAGAACAATGGATTAAATAAATTAAAAGTGACTGAGGAAGAATTGTGAGGAGACTGATCGAATAGTGTAAGTTTCGTATCTTTACGGTGGAAAGAAACTACTCACTGTATTGACGAAACAGAAGCATAAGCGCAAACGTGTTATTTGAGTTTGTGGAGGTGACCGTGAACATTAGAAATAGAAACTGTCAGGAGGTTACCTTGAAACACTGAAGATGGGGCGGAGGTGAAGAGTGAGGAGCGAGTTTGTGTGTTCCATTTTTTACTTTTCTGTGCTACTTGAATTATTTCTATTGGAGGTACAACTTGTATAATACATACTTGTGTATCATGCCAGTTGTGAATAAAAAGATCACACGTAGTCACATTTGGTTATCTATCTTACAAGGAATATACCAATGCCTATGAAAACCTGTGTCATTAATGTCCGCTACTTTGTTATGTCTCTTTTAGAGGAGGGAATCATGAGCCAGAGTTCGCCTTATATCTATTCCTTTTTGGGGCTGTTGCCCTTTTGGATACTGTGTACATCCTCTACCAACAAATGTGTTGTTAGGCATGAAGCAGCTGACTGCAGTCATCTGAAGTTGACACAAGTGCCCGATGACCTCCCAGCAAACATAACGGTGTTGAATCTCACCCATAATCAGCTCAGAAGATTACCACCTGACAACTTTACAAGATACAGCCAACTTACTACCTTGGATGGAGGATTTAACTCCATCTCAAAACTGGAGCCAGAATTGTGCCAAAAACTCCCCTTGTTGGAAATTTTGAACCTCGAACACAATGAACTATCTCGCCTTTCAGAGCGAACTTTTATCTTCTGCGTGAATTTGATGGAACTCCATCTAAGGTCCAATTCAATCCAGAAAATTGAAAACGATCCCTTTCAAAACCTGAAGGTAGGATGGAAATGTCCACCTCCATATAAGAAATTAAAAATATGTTGCCTCGTGTTAAGTTTGCAAGTCACTCATGAATCTTGAGATTTCGTATCTAAGTATCAAGGTCAAGAATGAAAACTCTGATCTACCCAAACGGGAAGAGGGGCAGCTTTATGTACAAATATGGCCATTTAAGATTGGAAATCTTTTCAAAAGAGAAAATAGCATCTTACTTCACTTTCAGTCTTAAGTTTAAAGAACTCTGCCTCTCTTGCTCCCTCCCATTAAAAATACAACTCAGATACAAGAGGTAGAGATCAGAGAAGAATCTGGTCTGTCATAACCCGAGAAGAACAAGAATATCTCATTAGGAACACAGCAAATAAACTCTCAATGCTGCTGATAGTACCTGAAGTAATGAAAAACAAACAAACAAACAACAACACACATCCAAATTCAGACTTAAATAAAGTTAACAAAATGACACATGATAAAGCAAATTGTCCAACTAAAAATTACCTACTCTTGATTTAGAAATCTCTTCATATTATTGCTTTACTAATGGCTATCCTTTTTTTCCCCTGAGTACTTTCCTTGAATTTTAAATCTGTGAAAATGTATGTGAGTGTCTCTAAATCTGAGACACTTATTAGGTACTTTTCTTGAACCAAAGCCATTTTTTTAAACTCTTTGTTTTCTTCATCACATGGACCTATACAAAATTTGGCATTCCTTGACCTCATATGCCAAGAATAATGTACAAACAAGTATGCTTAGAAACATTTGTAAAGTGACTTGCTTGCTAGTGATTTGAAATTCTCTTATGCCTCTTGAGATTCTGCAGTGGACGAAATGGCTTTGGACACAAAGGCCTCAAAATCTGGTTAGAATAATCTTTGGCAAAATGTTCTTTCATGTTGAAAACATAAATAAAAGTCTTACTCTCTTGAATACACATCATCTAAGATTTTACCCTAATATGTATCAGCTTTTCCTTACCTTTTACCTGAGTGGAAATTTACCTGTTAAAAATAGCACAAGGTGGTTAAAATGTCCCACAGCACTAACAAAACAAAAATGAATATTCTATACTCGCCATGATGCAAAATTAACATACCTATCAATCTTTCTCAAAGTAAAAATCTTTTTTAGGATTTCATGGACTTTTAAAGAAAATATTTCTTCATTTTTTTTTGTTTCATTTCTTTTTTTATTTTAATGTTTATTTACTTATTTATATTTTTTAATTATTTTTTAAATATGAAATTTATTGTCAAATTGGTTTCCATACAACACCCAGTGCTCATCCCAACAGGTGCCCTCCTCAATACCCATCACCCACCCTCCCCTCCCTCCCACGACCCATCAACCCTCAGTTTGTTCTCGGTTTTTAAGAGTCTCTTATGTTTTGGCTCCCTCCCTAACATTTTTTTCCCCCTCCCCCATGGTCTTCTGGTAAGTTTCTCAGGATCCACATAAGAGTGAAAACATATGGTATCTGTCTTTCTCTGTATGACTTATTTCACTTAGCATATTTTTGTTTCATTTCAAGGCTGATGCATGACATTATATGTTTAATAAGCCACATGAATATTCCTTACATCATAAGGAAATGCTTATTATAAATAATAAAGTAAATAAATGTTTATTATGAATCTTCCTTATATCATGAATAAATATGCTTAAATCCCTTTATTTTGGTAAGAGAAATAAAATCATTCTTTTTAAAAAATGATTCTTGGGCACCTGAGTGGCTCAGTCAGTTGGGTGTCCGACTTTGGCTCACGTCACGATCTCATGGTTTGTGGGTTTGGGCCCCAGGTCAGGCTCTGTGTTGACAGCTCGGAGCCTGGAGCCCGCTTCGGATTCTATGTCTTCCTCTCTATCTCTGCCCCTCCTCGCTCATACTCTTTCTCTGTCTCTCGAAAATAAATAAACATTAAAAAAATTTTTTTAAATAATTCTTGAAGTGAGAAACAAACCCTTGTAACAATGTTATTTTTGATCACCACGAAAATTTTTCATTACCTCTACTGTCAATTGTCTATAGAATAATAGAGAGGTGACACTTTTGCTGTAATTTCTAAGATTCAGGTACATTTAAAGGAACTATTTTTGGTGGCAAGACTCTAACTTGTATGCATCTTTTTTCTCTCTCAGAATTTAATCAAATTAGATCTATCTCATAATGGTTTGTCATCTACCAAATTAGGAAGTCAGCCCCAACTGGAAAATCTCCAAGAGCTCCTGTTATCAAGTAATAAAATTAACATCCTGAGACGTGAAGGACTGGATTTCCTTGGCAATTCTTCTTTGAAGAAATTAGAATTGTCATCAAATCCAATTAAAGAGGTAAGAAGTCGGGTAAAATGATTTCGTGTTCTACCTTTAAGTGTGGGCAATCCCTAACTGTGTCACAGGGGTAAGAATCTAAAGATCCCTAGAGAAAGGGGTAATAATGTTTGCCATGCCTTCCAAAAGTCCTTCACACTTACTGCTTGGGGCCATTGATGTCCTCTTCGCAAAAAGAAACACTGGTAGTAATTGGGGGCTGGAGCTCCGCTATCTAACAGAAGTGGGTTAAAATCCGTGTTCCAGTTATAGGAACCTTGGGGAGCCTACATAACCTTTCTGGGTCTTAGCTTCCTCACTTGTAAAGTGGGAATACTATCTATGGCACAAAATCTCTGAAAGAATTAAAACAGCGTGATAGTGAAGAGCACAGGCTGTAGAGTTGGGCGAGCTGGCTCCCCTTCTGGGCTTTCTCTCCTAATACTTGTGTAATCAGGCAAATTATTCAAGTTCTTTGCGCTCCAGTTCCCCAGGTGTAAAGTTAGTATAATAATAACACTACTTCATAGGCTGTATGGTAAAGAATTTAGCACCGTATCTCATGTAAGTGCTCCATAAATGGTAACTAGCATTAGATTATTATGAAAATCTTCTGATAATGGAATATACTTCTTATAATGGAATATACCTAATTAACCTTCTCTTTAGATGCATGATATTCATTTCAGTAACTACTTTCATGTACAGGTATGTTTGTATTTTATTCCTTTACAGGCTGAGAATAAGAATATTGGAAATCGTAAACTAAGTCAGATTTTCAAAAGATGTATCAACTTAAAGACATAAAAATAGACTGTGTATTTGTCCTGAGATGATAAAATATAAACAAGCAAACATTTTATGTAATATTCATGCTAATTATTGAACAGCATTTTTTTGTTTGTTTAGAACATTTATAGTAGAAATCTTACAATGTATGCAAGTAATGACGGGGGAGATAAAAATCATCCAAAAACCCATAGTCCAGAGACAACCAATGTTGGGTATTTTTATCTCTAGCTTTTCTCCAAGTGATAATAAGAAAAAGCAACAGCCACTGAAATTCAGAACACAAATTCAAAAGACACCGTATGTTGGACACTATGATATACATACATATATATATATATACATATATATATGCATATATAGTATATATATATGCATATATATTTATAATTTATTGTATATATTCATAAATTTAAATTTATTATTTATCATTTATTTATAATATCTATATATTTATTTACATATAAATATATATTTATTAAATACATATATTTACATAGTCCTGTAACCAACTTATTCTTTTTTGAAAGTTTATTTATTTATTCGAGAGAGAGAGAAAGCAGGGGAGAGAGAGAAAGAATCCCAAGTAAGCTCCACACTATCAGCAAAGAGCTGGATGTGGGGCTCAATCTCACGAATCACGAGATCATGACCTGAGCCGAAATCAGGAGTCGGACACTTGACCGACTGAGCCATGCAGGCGTCCCGTCACCAATTGATTCGTATCATCATTTTACCCAAGGGTAAACTGAGATGAAGCAGGGTTGAGGAACTTGTCCAAGGTCTCACATGTGACAGTTTGGTGACAGAACTGGGTCTCTGGCAGTGTTAGATCGGAGCCCATGCTCTTAACAGCTGTGCTGTATTGCCTCCCATAGGCGACGGTGTATCCTCCCATTAAAAAGTCATCTCACGTCATGAGCATTCTCCGTGTCATTGAGAATTATTCAAAAACTCAATTTTGATTACTGCAACATAATGTTATCATGGAAGTTCACCCTAATGAACTGAACAATTTCCTGCTCTGTAGTCCAATTCACTTTACTTACAACCAAATTTGCCTTATCGCCCATTAGCCCTAACAGCTCACAAGTGACACAGGAGGAATCAGAGCCTCTTGGCTCTCCTGGTGTTTAACCACCCAGGCCTGGCTCCGACCCTCTCGGGATTCCTTCTCTCCTTGCCTTCTGTCCTCTTGTTCTGGGGCAGAATCCCACAGCAGACAAGGCTTCTGGTGAGGGAGTGGGGGCAGAGCGGAAGGGAGCTGGAGGCACTGTCGTGCAATGACATCAGGAGAAAACCCGGGCTGGACAGACAAAGAGGAAGGCTGGAACTCAGAGCTACAGAAGGGAAAGTGCGCGTCACTGTTGCATAATAAAATCCACCCGTTCATTCCCCACGTGTTCACTGAGAACAGTGGTCAGCGAGACAGAAACAGCATCTGCCCCAGTGGTCACCTTACAAAGAGTTTATTAATTACGATCATATTCAGTGTGATCAAGTAAAAATACTAGGGACCTCACCTAGACTGGGAGGTCAGGGAGGGCCCCCTGAAAAGGAGGCCATTGAATGCTGGGCAGAAGGTAAGCAGCGGCCAGGAAAGGTGGGGGACTGCCCCCGGAGGTGGGTGTCGCAGGCACAGAGTAAGGAGCTGTGCAGTAGAGGGATGGAGAGTAAACCCAGAGAAGATGGTGAAGGGGAAAGGGGCGGAGTAAAGAATTGTGTTTAAGCTTCTCTAGAGTCATGCGGACCCCACCGTGTTTTGGTTATTAACCTCTTTTTTCTCCCCCCACCTTTAGTTCTCTCCAGGGTGTTTTCATGCAATTGGAAAATTATTTGGCCTCTCTCTGAACAATGCTCAACTGAACCCCAACCTCACAGAGCAGCTTTGTTTAGAACTGTCGAACACAAGCATTCAGAATCTATCCCTGAGCAACACCCAGCTGTATAGAACGAGCAATATGACTTTCGTTGGGCTCAAGCACACAAATCTCACCGTGCTCGATCTTTCCCACAACAACTTAAATGTGATTGATAATGGTTCCTTCGTTTGGCTTCCACATCTAGAATATTTCTTCCTGGGGTATAATAATATAGAACACTTATTTTCTCACTCCTTTTATGGGCTTCTCAGTGTGAGATACTTGGATTTGAGACGATCTTTCACCAAACAAAGCACTGCCCTTGCTTCGCGTCCCAAGATCGATGATTTTTCCTTTCAGTGGCTAAAACGTTTGGAGTATCTTAACATGGGAGACAACAACTTCCCAGGCATAAAAAGCAATATGTTCACGGGACTGATAAAGCTGAAACACTTAAGTCTATCCGACTCCTTCACAAGCTTGCGAACTTTAACAAATGAAACATTTTTGTCACTTGCTCAGTCTCCTTTGGTCACGCTCAACCTAACCAAAAACAAAATCTCAAAAATAGAGAGTGACGCTTTTTCTTGTCTGGGCCACCTTCAGGTACTCGACCTTGGCCTTAATGAAATCGGGCAAGAGCTCACAGGCCAAGAATGGAGAGGTCTAGGAAATATCATTGAAATCTACCTTTCCTACAACAAATACCTACAACTGACTCCTGGGTCTTTTGCCCTGGTTCCAAGCCTCCAACGCCTGATGCTCCGCAGAGTGGCCCTGAGAAATGTGGACAGTTCTCCTTCACCTTTTCATTCTCTTCGCCACTTGGTCATTCTGGATCTAAGCAACAACAATATAGCCAACATAAACGATAAACTGTTGGAGGGTCTTGAGAAACTAGAAATTCTGGAATTGCAGCACAACAACTTAGCACGGCTATGGAAACGTGCAAACCCGAGTGGTCCTGTTTATTTTCTAAAGGGTCTTTCTCGCCTCCACATTCTTAACTTAGAGTCTAATGGCTTTGATGAGATCCCAGCAGAGGTATTTAAGGGCTTATCTGAATTAAAGAGCATTGATTTAGGATTGAATAATTTAAACATATTTCCGCTCTCTGTCTTTGATGATCAGGCATCTCTAAAGTCACTGAACCTTCAGAAGAATCTCATAACGTCAGTTGAGAAGGATGTTTTTGGGCCAGCCTTCAGGAACCTGAGTAATTTAGATATGAGCTTTAACCCATTTGATTGTACCTGTGAAAGTATTGCCTGGTTTGTTAATTGGATTAATGGTACCCATACCAACATCTCTGACCTGTCAAGCCATTACCTCTGTAATACTCCACCTCAATATCATGGTTTCCCGGTGATGCTTTTTGATATATCAGCCTGCAAAGACAGTGCCCCCTTTGAACTCTTTTTCATCATAAATACCAGTATCCTTTTGATTTTTATCTTTACCGTATTGCTCATCCATTTTGAAGGCTGGAGGATATCTTTTTATTGGAATGTTTCAGTGCATCGAGTTCTTGGTTTCAAAGAAATAGACAGACAGCCAGAGCAGTTTGAATATGCAGCATATATCATTCATGCCTATAAAGATAGGGATTGGGTCTGGGAGAACTTCTCTCCGATGGAAGAAAAAGATCAAACTCTCAGATTTTGTCTCGAAGAAAGGGACTTTGAGGCAGGTGTCCTTGAACTTGAATCAATTGTTAATAGCATCAAAAGGAGCAGAAAAACTATTTTCGTTATAACGCAGCATCTATTAAAAGATCCGTTATGTAAAAGGTAGGTGAACATTGTGAAATTTTAAGCGTGTACTTGTTTTTTTCACTTGAGCTTTCAAATATTAACTTACATTATGATTGACAACTCAAAGAATTTTAAAAATAAAAAAATAACTTAATTATTAGTGACAGATAAAAACAAGTGTAGGGGGGATGTTAGAGCTTTTGGCTGTTCTAAACCGTATGCTGATATATATAACTTATTTTAATAATAATTTTTTTTTTTTACTAGATTCAAGGTGCACCAGGCAGTTCAGCAAGCTGTGGAACAAAATCTGGATTCCATTATATTGATCTTTCTTGAGGATATTCCAGATTATAAACTGAACCATGCACTCTGTTTGCGACGAGGGATGTTTAAATCTCACTGCATCTTGAACTGGCCAGTTCAGAAAGAACGGGTAAATGCCTTTCATCATAAATTGCAAGTAGCCCTTGGATCCAGAAATTCAATACATTAAATTTATTTAAAGACTAAGTTAACAAAGGCGTAACTTTCCCCCACTTAAAGAGTTTCATAGTAAATTTAGGTTTTATTTGAAAATAATATATATCTGTTTATTCAGACTTAGTGTTATACCACAAGTCTATGTTTTGTATCTCCCTATTTCAGACCTTTTATTGCCAGTTGAGTTCATTGGCCCCAGAATAAACATACAAGCAGTATACGTAGCATATAAGCAGCACGTAGCTAGGATTCTACTCATGAAGATATAATTGGTTACTGAGGTCTACAACTTAAGAAAGTTTTAAAATATTCCTCATTTAAAGAAAAGTTAGAATTATGGGAAGGTTTCTGATAATTACATTTGGAGTTTTTTTGGATGCACTCATAGGAGAATAAGAGATCATTGTTTTAGTAGGCACAATGCTATTTCGACTGTAAAAGAGTAAAATATATATCCTAATTTTTAAAAGCTTCATCACAGGATTTTTTTTTTTTTTCAGTTAGAAAGCTTTCATGTTAGTGGTGCCCACTTCAGTGTTGATTTTGTTAAGTGTTAAATTCCATTTGAACCTACAGACTCATGGTCAGAAAACGTTTGTAATTCATTTTCATTACTTACTTAAAATACATATTTTAATAAATCCTTATTTTCCCTGATACTTGGGTTTCTGCTGTAGGTGTTAGAAGAAACAATTCTCTTACTTAAAAGTATTACAGGAAACAAAAAAAGTATTATAGAAAGGCTTGCTTCCTGAAGGTTAATTAGTAGATTAGTTTTGTGGTTGTAAAATATTGTTTTCTCTTGGCCACAGACTCAGGAGATGGTCCTGGTCGGATCATTTGGTCCTACTGGGACTCTTTGACTCCTGATCTTGGAAATTATGGTGTTGAACAAAATCTTTAATAATCCTATATAATTAGCGATGATGACCATGGTATAATACATTCACGTGAAACGTATTATCATGTCATAAAATAGCGTGCTATGTATACATTAGTCCTTCTCTAGAAAGACTATTATTTAAAATTTTATTTTTGCTTTTACAATGGAAAGAATCTAATTATTGAAAATAGACATGAATAGCGTTTTAAAACCTTTATAGTTCTGGTGTTCAAATAAAGAGAGTGTTGAAATCATGAAGCTGGGTTAATTTCTATATTAGAAGCACCGGTTTGGTAAATTTAGGGAGAATCGGAGGTGTCACAGTTCGGAACTTTGATTAAAATAGTATTGTATCCTCGGGGCTAAGTCCACAGAATCCTGGAAAAAGCGATACTCCCTGTACTGCCGGTTCTGAAAGAGTCTACAGTCTCTCGACAGTGTGAATGTGTGGAGGACTCATTTTCACTTCCGTGTTACGCAGCATCCTTGCACACGAGGCGCTCCTTCGATAGCGTTTTGGCTAAGGCGTGCTTTCCGCCTGTGAAATGATCTCGTTTTATTTTGGCATTGTAAAACAAAAATAAAAGAAAGAAAGAAAAGACAGATTAAATTAAACTTTTATGATGGCAAAATAAAACCCACAGCCACAGTTTTTCCTGACGTGCTTCGTGTGTCATTTATGTCTCGATAGTCCCAATGTTAGTCCAATATTTCTAAGTAATGGATATTCCATCGGTCCACAAAAAGCAGGGCAGGAAGTAATTTTGCTTTTATCCCCTTATTTGCTTATAAGATAGTTGATCAAATGGCCACAATTTAAATTGAGTTCAAGTGTAATCTTCTAAAGTTGCTTAATATTTAAGAAGATACACAAGGGATGACCCTTGAACTGAATACAAGTAAAGCTAATCAACGGTGTCAGCCTTGACTTGTATTTGGTCTACACAGGAAGAAACATCCTGAACCTTCGGCAAGCTGTCCTTTATAATTGTTCTCTGGAGGAGTCCTTATCCCTGGGGTCCAAAACAAGGGAAGTGCAGAAAAGGATATTTGTCTGACCTGTTGAACTTCCACAAGTGAAGTGACGTGTTTGAAAGCTCTCAGGGTACCATTATGTTATCTGTTCACTCCATCTCCTTCTTGCTGTTTTTCAAAACACATTCCAGCTGAATCAACATTGAGTTTAAAACAAATCCAGGTACTTAGATTTTACCTAAAAATGACACCTTTTTGATTGTAATAAGAAGTGAATACTCTCACCTTGTTAGTGAGGAGGAGGGATTTTCGATGTCATGTATTTAACAAGCTCTTAATTATTCAGATGTCTACCTTAGGTGATTTGTAAAGGGGACTCAACAGTAAGTGATGGTCACGATGTGTCAATCAAGAGTTTAAAAAATATTTCTTGAAATCTCTAGAGGCAGAAAGCAGACTAGTGGTTGTCTGGACCTAGGGATGGGAAGGGGGAGTAAATAAAGGTTGTGTAAGAGATCTTTTCGGGGTGAGGAGAATGCTCTAAAAATGGATGGTGTCAATGATTGTACAACCAGGTAAGTTTTTACTTAGAACCATTGAATCATATACTTAAAGCAGGTGAATTTTATAGTATGTAAATTATATATCAATAAAGCTGTTAGAAAAATAGTATTCATGGAGCAACCACGTGAACCTAGCCCTGTGCCAAACGTGATGGGGCACACAGGATGTGAGCTACATTGTAGAAAATGGCGCAAGAAGAGTTCGGGTAGGAAGGGACTATCAAAGATGGACCTGAACAAAAGGCTCCATGGAAGATCAGACCTTTCAAAGATGGGTAGGATTTTGTTGAGTGAGGAGCAAGATGGGGGAATGAACAGTAAGATGAAAGGGAGGGAGGCGTGATCTTGGTGTTGGGAGGTCACAGGATGCTGCTGAGGATGGAACCATGGTACAGAGAACGTGGCAGAGGAATTTAGACTGAAGGAGTCAGGTGTCTTGAGATTGTAACTTGATGGGTTTCAAATGGCAACACCAGAAGTTATAATAAAACTCTCCCCTGGAATCTATGACTTAGATTTATGTGGCAGCTAGTTGAATAGAGAGTGTAACTTCTAACTTTACAGTCCAAACAGTCAGGCATACCCTCATATCACAGAAGGAGATTTAAAGCACTTATTTCTTTTCCTATATATAAATCCATATTGAAGTAACAAAAAAAAGGGTAATCAATTGGTCATCAGTTGCTAATTACACTGGGTGATATATTCGCCATTTTTTATAATATAATTTATTGTCAAATTGGTTTCCATACAACACCCAGTGCTCATCCCAACAATTGCTTCCTCAATGCCCATCACCCACCTTCCCCTCTCCCCCACCCCCATCGACCCTCAGTTTGTTCTCAGTATCCAAGAGTCTCTTATGGTTTGCCTCCCTCCCTCTCTGTAACTATTTTTTCCCCTTTCCTTCCCCCATGGTCTTCTGTTAAGTTTCTCAAGATCCACATATGAGTGAAAACATACAATATCTTTCTCTGACTGACTTATTTCACTTAGCATAATACCCTCCAGTTCATCCACATTGCCGCAAATGACCAGATTTCATTCTTTGTCATTGCCAAGTAGTATTCCATTGGATATATAAACCACATCTTCTTTATCCACCCATCAGTTGGTGGACATTTAGGCTCTTTCCATAATTTGGCTATTGTTGAAAGAGCTATTATAAACATTGGGGTACAAGTGCCCCTATGCATCAGTACTCCTGTATCCCTTGGGTAAATTCCTGGTAGTGCTATTGCTGGGTCATAGGGTA
The DNA here is from genome assembly GCF_024362965.1 of Panthera pardus. NCBI lineage: Eukaryota > Metazoa > Chordata > Mammalia > Carnivora > Felidae > Panthera > Panthera pardus. The sequence continues at coordinate 17,244,168 of NW_026526688.1, forward strand.
GATCTGTTTTTAATTTTTTGAGGAAGCTCCACACTGTTTTCCAGAGCGGCTGCACCAGTTTGCATTCCCACCAATAGTGCAAGAGGGTTCCCGTTTCTCCAAATCCTCTTCAGCATCTATAGTCTCCTGATTTGTTTATTTTAGCCACTCTGACTGGCATGAGGTGGTATCTCAGTGTGGTTTTGATTTGTATTTCCCTGAGGAGGAGTGACGTTGAGCATCTTTTCATGTGCCTGTTGGCCGTCTGGATGTCTTCTTTGGAAAAGTGTCTGTTCATGTCTTCTGCCCATTTCTTCACTGGACTTATTTGTTTTTCAGGTGTGGGGTTTGGTAAGTTCTTTATAGGTTTTAGATACTAGCCCTTTATCTGATATGTCATTTGCAAATGTCTTTTACCATTCTGTTGGTTACCTTTTGTTTTGTTGATTGTTTCCTTTGCAGTGGAGAAGCTTTTTATCTTGATGAGGTCCCAATAGTTCATTTTTATTTTTAATTCCCTTGCCTTTAGAGATGTGTTGAGTAAGAAATTGCTGCGGCTGAGGTCGAAGAGGTTTTTGCCTGCTTTCTCCTCTAGAGTTTTGATGGTTTCCTGTCTCACATTCAGGTTCTTTATCCATTTTGAGTTTATTTTTGTGTGTGGTGTAAGAAAGTGGTTCTTTATCCATTTTGAGTTTATTTTTGTGTGTGGTGTAAGAAAGTGTGTGGTGTAAGAAAGTTTCATTCTTCTGCATGTTGCTGTCCAGTTCGCCCAGCACCATTTGCTAAAGAGACTGTCTTTTTTTCCATTGGATACTCTGTCCTGCTTTGTCAACATTAGTTGGCCATACATTTGTGGGTCCACTTCTGGGTTCTCTATTCTATTTCATTGGTCTATGTGTCTGTTTTTGTGCCAATATCATACCGTCTTGATGATTACAGCTTTGTAGTAGAGGCTAAAGTCTGGGATTGTGATGCCTCCTGCTTTGGTCTTCTTCTTCAATATTACTTTGGCTATTTGGGGTCTTTCGTAGTTCCATACAAATTTTAGGATTGCTTGTTCTAGCTTCGAGAAGAATGCTGATGCGATTCTGATTGGGATTGCATTGAATGTGTAGATAGCTTTGGGTAGTACTGACATTTAACAATACTTAGTCTTTCAATCCATGAGCATGGAATGCTTTTCCATTTCTTTGTGTCTTCTTCAATTTCCTTCATAAGTTTTCTATAGTTTTCAGCATACAGATCTTTTACATCTTTGGTTAGGTTTATTCCTAGGTATTTGATGGTTCTTGGTTATATTAGCCATTTGTAACTCCTGCAATCCCTTAACCTTCCTCCATCTTTCTGTCCAAGGGAGAAACTGGTTCTGTCACGTGACTTCCTCCCCACCCATTTAGCAAACTATCTTGTATATGTTGGGCAGGAGTCATGGGAATTTTCAGTGACAGAACTTTCCTGGTTCTTTGTGAGAATTTCTGGTAGCCAATTTTGAATTCTTAGCTCTGTTGTATCTTAAGTCAGTTCCCCAGGAAACAAATTCCCGCATGGAAATGTCTGCGCATCAGGATTCGGGGAGTGCTCTGATTTATAAGGGAGTGAAGTCAGTTGGATTGGGAAGAGAGCTTACGACGACCTGTGCTGCAATTGCAGCAGAAGCCTTAGCAGACCCCACAGGGAATGGCCTTACAGAGTTGACACCAAAAAGGGGCAGGACCATTCTACCCTCATCTCAACCAATCAGCATTGGCTACAGGCAGTCCCAGGGAGGAAGCTGTGCCCTTAAACAAAAAGCTTTGCCTAAAAGCAATTCCAAAGGAGGAGATCAGTTGTGAAGTATGAGGAGTGAACAATCTGTCGGAATAGGTAGGTGCCTGGGTCCTGAAGGCGAGATCTCAGCATCCGCTACACTTTCTAAGGTATTTAAGAATTAAAATAGATGTAGTTCACTTGGTTTCTTTAGGCATTTCTGCAAGCTTCCAACCACTTCATGTTTTAAAAAATAAAGTCTCTTCCAGACATCCTGGAAGACACATAGTTTTATCGGAAGCCAACATTTAAAAAAATAAAATAAAAATGCTTTCACAGTGTCAATGTCTTCCAGTCAAAGGCCACCAGAAACACACCTGCGGTTGAACGAGTTGGGTTTATTTCTCATTGAAGTGAAGAAGCATACGCACCATGGAGATCTAGGGGCGTCTCAGTAAAAAGGTGCCTGAATGAACCTGTTCCATAGGTTTGGACATTCCTTGGGTGATTTGGGGGAGGGCCTAAGGAAGCAGAGTTTCCTTCTAGATTTTATGCTGTTACAAAGGGGGAAATTTTGTGACTGGTTATCTCAATAAAGCTTACCTATAGAGAGAGAAGAGACGAGAACCAGGAGAAGGTTATAATTGATAAAGCAAAGAAATAGCCAAGAGAGGAGTGTTTGTGGTATTAGGAGGGTGGCGCAGTGACCTTATTTTTTTCTGTCTGTGCTTATACAGGATTACAAAGTGGTCATCCTGGGTCTCATTTTATAGTGTCAGCGTAACCTTGTCTGAGGTTGATACTCTGTGAAGTTGTTTGTGTCCGGCAAGAGAACAACATGGCCCAGCTATGAGTGCCGGACCGGCTTCTGGGTTGTCAGGGGCTGCTTTTTGTTTGGCACAGAAGGTTTAACACAGCCTTTTGGCTGTTACCAAAAGCGTTTACCTTTTTGGCTTCTTGCAGAGATATCTTTTCATCTTAGCGAGCACTTGGTTGTAAGTGCCAGAAACTCAAAGTTCTTTAGGCAAAAAGGGAAAATGTTTGTGGTCTATAATCAAACTGGGAAAAGGGCCGGAATATCACTAGCTGTCGATGGGAACTAGAGCCTAGAGCTCAAACGCCACCACAGCTCACACCTGCTCCTCTCTCTGTGTTAGTTAGTACCTGGGTTTGCACTGCTAGAAGTTGGGGTAACCAGGATCTCTTAGGTTCCCATTTCACATCGACAATCCCAAAGCTCGGGGAAGGCCTCTGATTGGCCTTATTTGGGGTATACATCCATGCTTGTGGCCATGACGGTGGGGTCCTGTGGTTGGAAGCGCCCACCAGAACCATGTGGATAGACCCATGTGCTATTTCCCAAAGATGGGAGCTGGATAAGCCAAGCAGTTCATGCCCACCATATGAGACTTGTGGAACTGCCCCATTGAACAAGCTGGACTCAGTAAGGGGCAAACAGGAAACTGTGTTATTCTATCTTCCTCTCAGAGCTCTTTTTAAGAAAATTCTGCCATTTGCACGAAACCTCAGGCTTGCCATAGAGCTTTTCAGACACTCTTAGATAGTACAAAGGGTTGTCCAACCTCACCGTCACCACTTGTGACGGTCCAGTAGTGATAACCAAAACCGAAACTCTTGCCCAATATGAGTTCTCTACTTCCCCTGCTGGCGTCTGTCTTCTGGAAGACCCCACTGATGAGGGTGAAGGTGTTGGCTTCTTGTCTCTCTCCTCACTCTACCTGCTCATCCACTGGCTGCCTGGGCACCTCTAGAATCTCAGGAGTTCGGAACACAGTTGAAAGAAGGGACATCAAGGACAGATGTCACAGATATGGGGTATGATCTGGCCTCTGGGCCTTCGCAGCATAATGCTTGGTTGCTGGCTCTTTTTTTTTTCTTTTCCCCATGGGATGCTTTTGTCACTTCAGAGACCCAGAACCTTCCGTTGCAGCCCAGCTCACATGCTAGCTGTGGTCAGCCTCTCCCAACACAAATTCTTCTGGTGACTCCCTGGCATCTAATAAAATGAATTCAAAGCTTTCCAGCACCCTGTCTCTACCCAGTCTTTCAAACTTGTCTCCACTATTGCTGTTTACATCTAAGGTATTAATTGGTGTTCCTCACCAGTCTGACAAGATAATATCCCATAAAAGGACCCCTGCCAAATAAATGTGGGAAGCACTATACATACTGTGTCCTCCTTTCAGAAATATGCAATGCGTCTCGGGATTTTACCAAGCTAAGATGTCCTGCTTTAAAGAAAGGTATTTAACTTTTTATTATCGAGGCAGTCCCTAAGCCAATTTGATTACAGAACCCTTCTTATCACTTACCTTGATAAAATCCCGCTGAATGCATGCTCTGCATAACACAGTTTTGCAAATCTAACGGTAAATGTTCAACTGAAGTTGTGGCAGTGGACATAGAAAGGAAAGAGACACATTTGATTTCATGGAAATATATTTTTACCATCCAGAAATTTTGTTAAATTTCTGAGACAGCAGACAAAAGAGAACAAGGACGCTCTAAAATTCCCTCTAACCACCTCCAGTTCTGCAATAACTATTCCAAAACATGCTGCTACTCCTTTAACAATGGCGTAGGGAATCCCAAGTCCCCACTTAAAACCTTAGTTTACATTCTAAGTGTGTGTATGTGTGTGTGTGTGTGTGTGTGTGTGTGTGTGTGTGTGTGTGGCATTGCTTTTTCTTCTCTTGCTTCACCGCCAACACACAGTAAATAGTCACAAAATATTTATGGATTGAATGATGAAAGAATTAAGTGAATGAATAGGCCCTGAAGTCTAGCCACCCAGAACTGCCTACAGTCTCGCCCACATGCGTGGCCCTTTCACATTTCCATCTGCATGTGACTGTGGGTCTGCTTTCCCCACTGTCCTATAGCCTTTTCTTAGCTAAACCATGCAGTTTCAGGGGTTAGGTCAGGCATCAGCTTCTCCTATAAGGAGACCTAACCTTTGGCCTAACTTGACCTAATCTTGAAACTTACAGCCTTCCTAAACATACCCCCTTCTTAGGATGAGTTAGTTGACTTTTACCCTGTGCCAGGCACTCTTGGATGGGAAAAGCTTGATCTCAAGTGAGATCGCCCTTCTTCAGAGAAACCCTGTTACCTAAGCAGTGGTAAGAAACAGAGGGTCCCTCTAGACTTCTCTGACAACAGTCCAACTTCCCGGCTTGGCCACTTGGTGATTCTGTAGACTTCTGATGTAACCTCTCTCCAGTGAATCGTCTGGTATTTTCTGGCCTTAAAGTGTGTGCTCCCAATACCAAACCTAGCTCAGGACAGTGTGGAATAAGCAGAACTGCCCCCCACTCCCACCCCGAATCCCACACTCATGAGGGAGCACCTGGTGATTTCTGAACACAAAGGCAGAGTCGTGAAGGGGGAGAAAGTGTCTAAGGGGTGGTATAGGGGTTTGGTTTAGGAAACTGGCCCTCCCGTTCATCCTGGCACAGTATGTTTTGAACATTGTGCCTTTGAACAAATTCCAGGGGGGGCCCTTGGGACCACCTCCAACTTTAAGGACAGATTTACCAGTTACACAGGATGTCCTCCATCATCCTTCTCTCTGTCTTATTTCTCTTAAGATCTTTCTTTCTTCTCTTTTCTCCTTGAGTCATACCCAGGGTGGAGGCATGCTGAGCAGAAAAACACAAATAATATTAATTAAAAAAAAACCTCTTAGGAAAATGCAATTGTACCCTTAAGTGATCCTTTTAGGACCATATTCTATTGCAGAGCGGCTAAGTTGCTTGGGCAGTGTTAGTCTTGAGCTGGTAAACACCAGAACACATTCTTCTGGGCAGAAAGGTAGGGGCAAGGGTCATATAACCCCCAAAAGTTTCTAGAACCCAATTACGATGTGTGGTGGTGGTGGTGGTGGTGTTCTACATCACCAAGCAATTCTCTAACACCAGCGGGGGGTGTCTTACAATTTAACTCAGCTTTCACACTGTCCACCAGGAGATAGAGTCGGATCCTACAGTTTAAGGGCTCAGTCCTGCAAGGGTGTTTCCCCCACACCTCTTCTGCAGATGGCAGTCACCAGTCTGGGGTGTCCCTGGTGCTTCTGACAGACCAGCTATAGATCAGAGGTTCCTAAGAAACCCTTCTGGGGTTTGACCCCTTACTGAGTACCAAGGGATGTACTGTGACCGCGAAGCGTGATAACCCTTATTCCCCCTTTGCTGATGATTAGTTGAGGGATGGACTTTTAGCCCAGTTTTAGCCAATGAGACTCAAGTGGTCAGCTTGAGAAGCTTCTGGAAAGTAGTTTGCTCCTTAATGAGAGGAAGAATGAAAGAGTGAGCTGTGCCTTTTGGGCTCGAATGTGGTTATTTGAGGGAAAGATGATTGGCGCTAAAGGTGCCATCTTGGAACCTTCAGGAACAAGCAAGTGAACAAAAAAGAAAAGGGATCTGCCATCTCTGATGACATTGGTAATTTCTGGCACCCTTCTCAGAACCAGCTTACTGTGGGCTTCTTGCTCTGTGAGTGCTTGAGCCACTGTTGGTGAGGGCTTTCTCTGTTGCCTGCAGCTGAAAAGGGAACTGAGCTCGTTGGTCTGTCCTCTGCTCTTTCCACTATGCTATATATGCTCCCATACCTAGCAGAGTTAGTCACGGTCTGTTAATAATCTCTGTGATCGAAAGCTGCTCCTTCATCAGTGGAAAGTTGTTCTTGTTCTACTATTGTTCCCTGTGCTAGAAACCAAAACACCTTAATCGAATATTAAGACAGTTTTCTGTTTAGTTTTCTTTTATTGCATTTGTCCCTAAAAGTAAATAATACGTATTTACCGAAAATATTCAAATAGTACAAAAGTGAATAAACTTGGAAGTAAATGTAGCTATAACTTCCTTCCAGATTTTCCTCAGGTTGTTCATTGTAACCTGAGATTATATGATAAGAACTAATATCGTATAACAAAATCACATGTGATAAAATCACGTATAATATAAATTAACATCTCGGGGCTCCCGGGAGGCTTAGGTAAGCATCTGACTTCGGCCCACGTCATGATCTCACGGTTTATGAGTTCAAGCCCCGCGTTGGGCTCTGCCCTGACAGCTCAGAGCCTGGAGCCTGCTTCAGATTTTGTGTCTTCCTCTCTCTCTCTCTCTGCCCCTCCCCCGCTCATGCTCTGTCTCTCAAAAATAAACGTTAAAAAAATGATAATAATAAAATTAACATCTACTGAGAGCTTACCCTGTGTGACGCTCTGTTTCAGTTACCAAGCATGTGTGAATTAATATAACCCTCGGAAAGTGCCATTATTTCAGATAGGAACCATTTCATCCCTGGATTATAGTTGAGGAAACTAAGGGACAGAAAGAAGCCTGGGTGTCGATGGATGGCAGAAACCATATGAACCTAGAGAATCCTCTTCCAGAGTCTGCTGTTCAGTACTGTCTCCATTGTGGTGCTTTATAATTATTTGTTGAATCAACAAATGCCTTTTGCTATTAAGAAGATTTAAATTTTTTTATAATCAAATCTGATTGTATTTTTCTTTACAGATTCTGGCCTTGGTGTTATGCTAAGTGAGGCAGTTCAAATTCTTTCAAAAAATTTTTTTACATGTTTATTTATTTTGAGAGAGAGAAAGAGAGGGAGGGGCAGAGAGAGAGGGAGAGAGAGAGAATCCCAAGCAGGCTCCGTGCTGTCACTACAGAGCCCAGTGCGGGGCTCGAACTCATGAACCATGAAATCATGACCTGAGCCGAAATCAAGAGCTTAAACGACTGAGCCACCCAGGTGCCCCATGGCAGTTTAAATTCTTAAACAGATTAATTACTCAATGTTATTTGCTTTAACTTTCAGGTTTCCAAAACATAACATTTCTTCATAGCAACATGGTCATAACTTCCTAATGTTTTTTTTTCAGTGATGCAGACGGGCATTGTTATACACACCAGAAAACCACTGCGTCTAATTCTTAATTAGCCAATAGAATCAGAAGAGTTTTAGCACGTAGAACACTGCTTTCACGTAAAGTCTGCCTAAAAATCAACACTGCCACAGTTAGAAGCAATAATTTACTGCGTTTCTTTTCATTACTGCACTTGAGCTCCATCCGTGTGGTTCCTCACCTGGGGTCATGTTATAAGAATGGTAATTAACAGAGAGGCCTGGTAGCATCTAACATCTGCCTGAAGGACTGTTGATGGATGAACAATGGGTGTAAAAGACCTAGCGTCTTCCTGAGAATCGTTTACCATGTTTCCAATGATAGGCCATTTTCAAAGGACTTCAAACAAAAGGATCGGTGTTCATTCATAGTGCCTTCCTCACCCGGCTGGGTGGCCAGAATATTTTATCCCCTACTTTAACTGACACTCCCCGCCCCATCCTTTCTGTGATTCCTGTCATTCTCCTAGTAGATTTGAGAAAGTCATGATTTGCATCTGTGACCAGCTTTATTGAGCGAGCACCCCACGGAAGATACTCATAAACATATCAGAAAGATACTGCGATCGTGAAGTACCCCACTAATTAATTAATACTCAAATAGCTTATTAGTTTCTTAGGGATGCCATAACAAAGTGCCCCAAACTGGGTGGCTTAAAACGACAGAAATTTATTCTGTCATTGTTGTGGAAACTTGAAGTTGACATTAGATGGGCAGGGCCATGCCCTCTCTGAGACCTGTGTAGGGAAGAATCTTCCTCGCCTCTTCCCAGCTTCTGGCGGTGGCTGTCAGTCCTTCACATTCTTTGGCTCGGCAGCTCCATCACCCCAGTCTCTGCCTCTGTCAGCACATGACGTGTCCCCTGTGTGTTTGTGTTCAAATTTCTTCTTGAGAGCATGGCAGCCATATTGAATCAGGGCCCGTCCTGACAACCTCCTCTTAACTGGATTACATCTGTAAAGGCCCTGTTTCCAAATAAGGCCACTTTCACACATACTGAGGGTTAGGACTTTTTTGGAGTGGATTCAACCGAGACAGGTAGGATGCATGTAAACACACCTTAGAAGCAGAATACTTTCAAGCCAGGTTCTGGAAGAGGATGAGCTTTTCTGCAGTCTTATTAACGGTATCTACATACTTAAAGAAAAGCATGTGCATGGAAAGGAAGTGGTTAGTAATGGAAGCATAGAAATATCTAAAGTTAGAGAGCTGAGACAGGTGGGTGAATGTCCCACTGTTTATATTAAGGCTGCTCCTCCAAGAGGGAGAAAAGTGTTGTCTCTAACGGTTTCTGCCCCCATGTATAAAATATTTATATACATAACATATGTATGAATTACTACCTTCTCTTTGGTTCTATGCCCACTTAACGATCTTTCCACTTAATTTGGTCTTAACAGGAATTCTTCTTGTCGAGAAAGAGCAGAGGACAAATCTGCAGTTGTGTAATTATTAGTTAACACGGTGGAACTCGGGCTTGTGCACCAGTATTTTCTGAGTCAGTCAGTGGGCTCCATCCTAAGAGGCTGGTCAGCGTGAAGGTCCTGGGCTGATCAGATTTCCGAGTCCGAGGAGTCAGGAACTCTGAGATGTGGCCACAAGCAAGTACTGTGCCCCAGGAACTGGGTGGCTTGCATCAGGCTTCGCTCAGCAGTGGCTGTCCTTTGCTGCCTGTCCCTTCAAGTTATAGTACATATGTTCAGCCTCAATCAGATGATTAGCAGCTTAAACACTGAGAGTGCATGCTCTAGAAATAATCTCTACCTGCATTGAAGATTTAATTGTTCTGTGAACCAGACTCAAGATCCTTATGAAATAAACAAACAAAATCTTTTTATTTATCTTCCAAAAAAAATTTTTATGTTTATTTATGTGAGAGCGAGAGAGAGAATCCCAGGCAGGCTCCAAACTGTCAGCACAGAGCCCAACTTGGGACTCGAACTCACAAACTGTGCAATCATGACCTGAGCTGACACCAAGAGTCAGACGATTGACCGACTGAGCCACCCAGGTGTCCCAACACACAGCAAATCTTTAGGACACAGATTTACGACCTTGAATGAGAGCTGAATGAAAACAGAAGCTGTTCAATGTTCTGATGGGCCTCCCACACCTCTGAGGCCACCTGATGAGTTGCTACAAAAGAACAATGAGAGTAGGAGGGATGTTGATGGTCCCAAACCATGATGCGTCTGCTGTCCTTGCATGACGACACAGGAGGTGTGGTTTGCTTGGTTTGACCCTGAGACCTCTGCCTCTAGTTTCCACTAGGTGTGTCTGCTGCTTTCCCCTCTTTCCTTCATTCTTCACCATGTGCTGGTGCTGTTCATGCTGACAACTGCATGCACTTCCCTCTCCCAACATGCAAGGCCCTTTATACTCTGACCCGTATCTGCCTTGTCTTTTACTTCTCTCAGGCACACATGTGTTATTCTTGCCTTGAGCTACTGCTGACTACAGTGCCTGCCTTGTTTTCTGGGACACTCACCTTACACTTAGCGTGTGATGTGAAGCTGATCATTCCACATTGTGGGAAGAGAACACCTTTTTTTTTTTTTTTTTTTTACCTCTCCGTGCCTACCACAATCTTGAGTTAGGAAAGGGGCTGGCGTATGTTTGTCCAGGGTAGTTGGATGCAGAAAAGGGCTCATGACAGGATGTGAATATCACTACTGGACTGGATATGTGAATATCGTAAGGAGAAGACTGGCCAGCTGTCTTCAAGACGATGAAAAGCTTGCATTACTATAGAAATGTTCCATGGTTCAGAATCCAGTTTGTGGATTCTTGCGAAAGACTCATGTATAGAGTCATGAATATCAGCTAACGTATTCACTACCAGACTTACTCATCTCTTTTTGCCACCTCTTATCAGAAAATTTACCTCCTGAGATCCAAGCAGAAACTCTTCACTAAACATTAGTGGATAAACCGTCAACATCTTATTTTTAAATTTTTTTTTTTAATGTTTATTTATTTTTGAGACAGAGAGAGACAGAGCATGAACAGGGGAGGGGCAGAGAGAGAGGGAGACACAGAATCTGAAACAGGCTCCAGGCTCTGAGCCGTCAGCACAGAGCCCGACGTGGGGCTCGAACTCACGGACTGTGAGATCATGACCTGAGCCGAGGTCGGACGCTTAACCGACTGAGCCACCCAGGCGCCCCAACATCTTATTTTTAAATCACGCTCAAAATCAACCCCACACTCCCGCAGATACTGGTAGTTACAACTCTACCATGCACACAGATTTCTTCCGACTTAGTAAAATGCAATGTATTCCACTTAATTAAAAACTCTTACCTTTCATATCTGCCTTTGGGTTTGTATCCAAGCAGTCTGATTATAGTTTGCGTGCCCAAACATTTTAGTTCTAAAATCTCTTGGTGCACCCAAATAGATGTTGTGAACGCACACATGGTGTGTGGATTTTACTCTCAGGGCCCGGTCTTTTTTCCACGTTCTTGGGTGAGGCCCTTCCTTGCTGTTGTTCCCCTAAGTCCTCTTCACTGACCCACTTTGAACATGGCCCTGAGGCGGGAGGCTGGGCGCTGCTGTTTCAAGACCCCTCGCCTGAACACGCGTTTGTACTAAGCTTCCCTCAGATCAGAGAGCTGGCCGGCTCCCTGATCCTGGCACCTTTGGTCTTCTCAGGCTGGACAAGCTCCAGATCTTTTGGAACCAGGATGATGGCGAGATTGCGGTGTTCCTTTAAGGCACGAATCAAGGAGGGCCGCCAGTGTGTCTATTGCGGCCGCGGCCCCGAGCTGCAGTCTGGGGCCCAATTAGCAGTGAGCTAAGCAGGGTTTTTGTTTAGCTTAGCAACCGCCAGCGCGGTCCCGGGGGCCCGTGGGGGTAGCTCCCGCGGGCGGAGCCCAAATCACCCTCCGGCCCGCGGTGGCGCTGGCGGCACTTCGTCTCCCTGGGCTCCCGGACCTTTGGCCCTCGGGGGTCTCGGAGTACTAGGCGGAGAAGGGGCTGCTCCCCGCAGACGGCGTCCTCGGCACCCCGCAGGCGGACCAGGCCGTCGGGGCAGGTCGGCCTAAAGCGCTGCGGAGCTGAGCGCCGGGAGGGGTTCCTGCTCGTGGAGAGAGTGCCAGGCGCCCCCCGGGCTCGGCGGCGTGCGGGGACCCCGGGACCCCCGCCCCCGCCCGGGGCAGCCGGAGCCGGATCGCCGAGCGCGGCGGTGGATGGAGCCCAGCAGCCCCGAGTCCCGTGCCCTGGAGGTTCAGGCTGCCGCGGGGACAGCGTTTCCAAGACTGGGGCATGAAGGTCGCTGTGTCGGACCTGGGGTCTCTCTTTGCCAAAATCTTCAAGACCCCGACGGCGCCCCCGGCGGTCCCCTCGCCGGTGGCCTCCTCCGGCCATTCGGGGGGCGCTGCCGCCGCAAGCCGGACGGGCTCCAGCGCCTCGCTCAGCGCGGCCCCGACCCCGGCCCTCTTGCCCGCCCTGGCCCCCGACTCCCCCTCCGCCGCGCGGGGAGCACCGCCCTCCTCGCTCCATCCTCTGCTCGCCGCCTCCTACCCCCGGGTCTCGGTCGCGAGCCGCGCGGCGGAAGCAGCAGGGACCCCCCTCTCGCTGCCCAGTAGCCCGGGAGCGGCCCGAGCGCAGCCCCCGCCCGCCGGCCACTCCAGCAGCGGCCGCAGCGCCGCAGGCTCCCCCGCCCACCTGGTGACCTGGGCGCGGCCCGCCCCGGACCCCGGCGGGGTCACCGCTGCGCTGCCGGCCATCGGGGGCGCCGGGGGCGGCGGCAGCCTAGCCGCGAGCCCACGGAGCACCCAACAGTCTGGCCCCGGAGAGCGAGAGCCCGGCGCTTGGATGCCCCCCGGGCCTGGCCCCAGGACCCTGTTCTTCACCCTGCCGGACATCGGCGAGGAGTGGGCCTCGGACAGCGACTCGGAGGACGGTGGAGAAGCGTGAGTAGCGGCGGGGTCCTTGTCTGTCGTGGTTAGGACGCCGACCTTCTCCTGCCACACCCACCTGGCCAGGCGCTAGTTGCAAATTTCACTTCTAGTAACACCCCTGGGCACCCTCCTTGCACTTTTCCTGAGTCCTTATTGCTCGGCTTCCTGGTCTTTTCAAACCTACGCCGTGACAGGCTTGTTGTTCAGCTTTCTGGAAGGTAATCCTCTGCTGTTTGCTCTCAGAGAGGGAGGGGAGACCAAGCAGGGCTTGAAGGACAGGAGGACAGAATTTTGTTTCTCTTCTAGCTGAAGTGTTCCCCTCGATCGTTCGATACTCTGGTTTCCTTAGGGACTTTGAAAGGAGGCTTCGAGTCCCTTTCTCTGATGCAGAATGTGACAGAGAGATGTGCAGTGTAACCAAATACACGCGTTGGCAGCGACAAGTTTAAGAAATGGTGAGACTTTGCGCTTTCCTAGTTTTCAAAGATCAGCCACAATTCTTATCCCAGGTGGGATGGGGTTTTCTTTGTGTGATATCTAGTTAATTTACATATGTATAACATCATCTGACATAAACGGAATTTGTAATACTCAGGACACTTCTGATCATATACCCTAGAGCTTGGGAGTTCTTGTCATAGCGCCCTGAGGTAGTTCAGAAACACTGACTGACTTCATGGGAATATTTCACTGGGGATTGGGGAAACCTGCCCTCAACACACACACACACACACACACACACACACACACACACACACAGTCCCTCCACCATCAAGAGCCGTGATGAAAACATTCCTCTTGCAAAATGTGCAGTTTAGAATTAAAGAGATTATTTTTCAATGAGCAGAACATATGGCTATTCTTAAGTGGGTATAGAAATGTTCAGCTTTCTGAATCCTGCAAAAGAATAGTGAAATGGTCAAGGGCACACCAGAGGGTCCCCATGATGGACGGAGATTTCTGCCTACACGGAAGCTCTTCCTCACCTCTTGCCCCCCAAAACAGATTGGAGAACCATCGCATTAAAACGTATTCTAACCCATTCACAATTTAAATGACTGCATCTTTACGATTCTCTGTGATACTCATCTCTGTGTTAAAATAAGTTGTTAAATAACATTAAGATGATTCTTTTGATTTAAAACATCATGTTGGAAAGCATGTTAGAAAGTGCATTAATAAGTTGATCCCCGCCAGAAGGAAAATCAACTGCATTTGAATTCGAATAAGTGGCTAGAATACCTATGCCTTAGGAATGAGGCCTTTGTTTTTGGCTACTGGTCCTTTAACACTTACACACTTAATGTTTTATGAGCACACAGTTCCACATGCTGACTTTAACCTCTAGTCTTAGTGCTTTTTACGAACAGGCACATTGCTATGAGAAATAATATGCACAGATCTGCTCGTTCACGGATCTTTCTGATGATGTGTGTTCATACTCTGCCATCAGACAGCCCTCTAGTGCACCAGGATCTGTTGTAGATACACAAACTCTCATATTCCCTTCCTTTCATACCTCATTCCTTTTGTCACTTAGAAAGTTTATGAAGGGGGAAAGGAAGAAAGTGTTGCGGTGAGTTTTCCTTCAATACTACAGACCTTTTGCAGCTTGAAGTGTATTTTTTTTTTCCCTCCCAGATTTCTCAGTTGGCAATTTATAACATTGACTAAAGAAACGTCATTCAGGGATGGATTTAAATTATACAACTACAAGCCTCACCTGCCAGTTTGCAGAGAGCGACTATGAATTATTAGACTCCCTGCTTAATATTAGAGTCTTTAGTTTTCTCAAGTCCAGGGAGGGACCTGGGGAGAGGGAGGTGGTTAATGTAGGAGTAGGAAGACAAAAAGAGTAGGTAGAGAGAGTTTGGGACATGGAAACTACTGGACATAAACCCTTGAGAAACACGAATCCAATGGTAAGACCACTACACTCAGTTACAAGGGAAGATCCTAATTCACAGTTTCTATTTCCTTGATGAAAACCCATGCATTTTACATCCTGATTCTGTACTGTTCTCTGAAAACTGGAAACAGTGGAATTAATTTGAGTGGGGAGGTGGGCAGACTTTCTCTCGATTCTGAGCCTTTTCTTTTTCACCGAGGCGCTCCATAGCAGCCCAAGTTTTGATCTCTGAACCACGGATTGGAGGAAGGAATGGCCCACAGAGGAGAGCCTTCCCTTTTTCATTCCACAGGGCGCATTGGCTGCCTCGCAGAGGCAGAGGGTATTGAGTTCCCTGCTTCACCTCGCCCTCTTGCACTCCCAGACATGTGATCCCCCCACTTTTTGTCTTCACCCTTACCTCCCCACGCATTTCATTTACACCGTGTCCCTCATTTACGCTGGTTTCCGGTCTTGCCCACCCTCTGCACTACCTCTCTTTGGCACTTCTGGTATGAACTACGCAATTACCGCCCTGTAAAAGGTCTTATTCTATTTGTTCTGGAAATACAAGAATTTCTAACAGTAGGTAAGGTGGAAGGTATATAGATGGATAATAGCTATATAGGAATGTGGATAGACCGTAAACTTCATGTGGTCAGAAAGTGTATCTCTTGTTGAGTTCCACTGTCGGAGTCACGTGAGTGTGGAAATATTGCAGTGACTGCCTTCAGGGCTTGTCAGCTTAGCTGGAAGTAAAATGAATGCAGGGACTGGGGCGCCTGGGTGGCGCAGTCGGTTAAGCGTCCGACTTCAGCCAGGTCACGATCTCGCGGTCCGTGAGTTCGAGCCCCGCGTCAGGCTCTGGGCTGATGGCTCGGAGCCTGGAGCCTGTTTCCGATTCTGTGTCTCCCTCTCTCTCTGCCCCTCCCCCGTTCATGCTCTGTCTCTCTCTGTCCCAAAAATAAATAAAAAACGTTGAAAAAAAATTAAAAAAAAAAAAAAAATGAATGCAGGGACTTACCTCTCAGTCTATCGGGGCTGAGGGAGCCTGTGTACCTAGGAATCAGAAGAGCCGGATTCCAATCTCAAACCGTCTGCCAGCTGTGTAATTCTGGGCAGTTTATGCAGTCTTCCAACCTGTGGGTTTTCCTCCTTGATAAAATGCAGATGATAATAATATTTGCCTCAGAGGGAGGTTCCAGAATTCAATTGCAGCAACATCTTAACGTGCCTAACACGCGGAGACCTGCTTTAAAAATGTTTTCCATGATTAGCATCTGCTTCTTGGATGAAGACGAAATGAAATCTGGGAGTGTGTTTCCTGAAAGAATACGTTCCAGGTGAAGAAAAGGGTGACAGAAAAAGAAAAAAAAAAAGAATTCGTTTACAGTTATCAAATGACTGTAAGAAATGGCACCGTTTGGTTCCACTATTTGGGGAAACCAATTAGAGTAGTCTAATCTTTCATGACAACGTCCCGAAGGTAAAGATTATCCTAATTAGTATGACCACTGGTTATGGTCGAATGGCTAGAAGAAATGTAGGTGTCACCCTGGGACCGAACGTTTCATGTTCAACTTTTAGAGACACTGCAGGAGAATCCGTAACATCACAAATCATTCACGGCCCACCCTCCATACAGCTCTTACCCATTCCTACCCCCTAACCCTGTGGCCTCTATTCACATATTACAACCTTTTTGGACTATAAACTCTTCGTCCTATGCCACTTAAGGCAACATGTGCAATAAATAAAACAATAAATAAATATAAACTAAAATAGGCAATTTTAGGAAAAAACATTTAATAAAATCTGTTAAATGAGTGAATGAAATTGTTAGCTTTGTCATATAAGCCACTTTTGTGGGTTCCTAATCTCAAGGCAATTTAAATGCCCTTTCTCAGGACATTTAGGTACAAAACTATATGTCACATAATGAGTTCAATTTGTTAGGAGTACAGCGTTTGTGAAAAGGCATTGGGAGAAAACCCGGCGAGCCTTGGATACTAGACTCTGTTTAGCAAACACTGGGGAGGCCACTAAATGTTTTTAGACAGAGAAGTGGCATGAACAGGCCTGAGCTTTAGAAGGAATAAGCTAATGCACAGAGAGTGTGAACCCAGAAACAGTGGAGAGGCTCTGGCAATGAACCCCATGAGAGATATGAGGGCCTGGGATGAGGATCATAAAAATAAAGATACTGGGATGATAAATATCACAGGACTTGGCAATGTGTTGGTGCAGTTGAAGGAAGCAAGAGGGAAAGTTAAAGATAATTTTACGTGACTGCAAGGAGAATGCCATCAATAAAGTATGATCACAGAAGGGAGTTTGTTGGGTAGATGAGGAATTCACTTTGGGATGCATACTGGGTTGAAATCTTGGAAAAACAACCAAAGAAGGTGCCAGGCGGAGAGCTGGACCTTCGTGAGTGGAACTTGGGAGAAAGATTAAGGACTAGAAATATAAATATGGCAGTTTTCCATATGCAGTTGATTTTGAATATGTACAGCAATTATAAATTTATAACACAGTGCATTACAGACTCTGGAAGATACATAGTGTTCTTTATTTTTGCTGCTGGGTGTTTTAAGATCTTCTACACGTGGAGGTGTCTCTTCTCTGTGTTAACCTAGTATTTCTCAACATGTGCCCTGTCAGTTACCTGTCACCAGTCCGTGATGAGTACAGAAAGTGGGAATAAGCATTTAGAAACTTTTATAGCAATTGAAAGAATAACTTGACGCCTGCTGACTGATAACATTTGTATTTGTATTTTGTGCCTCTTTTTTTTTTCCATTTTATTCTCTGGTTAATTTATTTTTATTAGACTTTAGCAATTATTTATTCACAGTAAACTGGAAAAAAAATTTTAAATGGTCTGACACTACACAATAGTTTGAGAAGCATCGAGGCAGACTTTACTTAGATACCTTTAGACCATAAAGAGCAAAAAACCTTTGGGACACCAAGAGAGAAAAAACCAGCCAAGTGATCATACTACCTTTTTTACTCTCGCTGAAATACAGGGCTAAGCAACATTCAGAGTACCCTGTGATTTAAGATGAGATTCTTTAAGTTGTTCAAATGATCTAGACTTCTCCCCAGCTGTGGCCCTGGGGAGAAACCTGTGGCCAAGAGTCCGCTGCTCAAAGGGGAAGGTTTCTCCTCCTGTTACTCTTTGGTTTTTTTTGAAGTTTAAGCCAATGGCTATGTCCATCGTGATTCCCATAATTCATTCACAACCCTTGATGGCTAATTTGTCCCATAAAGCATAACTTGCAAACACAGATAATTTCCAAACGAAAGGAACTTTGACAGGAAATATGCACCATGACCTGCTTTCTTGTTGCCAGTCTATTGTCTTTGAGAAGAGTCCTTTGCTCGTAATTAAGAGACGATCATAATGTATTAATCTCTTCTGAATCCTATAGAAAGGAAGCATGTCACAGTAAGGGCACTGATCTTTTGCCCCATGAGACTATTTTCCCATATTTTAAATTTAATTTCCATTTGAGGCTCACATCCCACCAAAGTGGTAGAAGCTAAAACTCAGTTATCTGGGATTTTCCCAACTTTATCTTAAGCTTGAGCCTCTTTCTGGGGTGGCGGGGAGGGGGGTGGTGGTTTGCCTACATGGGACCAGGATATTCAGTGGCAGGGAAGGAGCCCACTGGTTTTCTGATAACCTCTATCCTTGCTGCATCCACTGAAATGTCCATAATCTCATCTTATCCTTCATTCTAACCCAGGGCTCATGCACATATCTACCAAGGCTCTTCAAGTTAGGGTTCTCTTCCTTATTTCTGTGGTCCTCATGGGAGCCCCTCATACCAACATTCTCCATTATAGGACTTCCAGGAGGATGTCAGTCTGCCCCAGACAGCCTTTCTTTTCTCAGGGATCCTTACCTAAGTCCTATTGAAGGATCAGGACACAGGTCCCCTCTGATCCGTTACCACACAAACATACCTTAGGCCAGGTTCCAGCTAGTACTCCAGCTCACTGGAGGTCTGCATTTTGTGCCTCGGAACCACAATTTCCTAGAGAAAACCTGGTTCCTAGATTCGGGGACCCACCAGTTCACGGGAATGAGAAAAGACACTCCTTCCCCCAGTAGGCCCATTACTGACACCAAGACGGAAATCAAGTGGAGGGCTGGCTAGATTTCAATCTACCTCCTGACTTTGTGCCTTCTCTAGGGTACAGTGTCCCTAATGGACTGTTTTGCTTTGTAATGGCCACTTAACTCACATCCTCACTTCCTAAGACTGTCCCTAAGATTCCCTTCTAGGACACAGAAAATCTCTCTCACAGAATCTCCCCATTCTGGGGAATCTGTTTCTCTTCTGGGGGTGGGGAAGAATCTCCCTAATGTATGTGTTTTTCCCTAAATCTTTTCCTAAGCTAAAAGTCCATACCAATCTTGTAAGTTCAGGCTTAAAACACACACACACACACACACACACACACACACACACATCAAGGGGAAAAACCCCTGCTTCATTCTCTGTTTTCTGAAACAATAAACAAAAAGCTTTGGATTATTCACTATGGGAAGGGACGAAGGAACATGAAAACACTAATTGAATACATTTATCTTTTTTCAATGTTTATTTATTTTTGCAACAGAAACAGAGCATGAGCAGGGGAGGGGAAGAGAGAGAGAGGGAGACACGGAATCCAAAGCAGGCTCCAGGCATGTCAGCACAGAGACTGACATAGGGCTTGAACTCAAGAACCACGAGATCACGACCTGAGCCGAAGTTGGACGCTTAACCAACTGAGCCACCCAAGTGTCCTGAAATACCTTTAAAAATACTCTGCTACACATCCCTACATATAGAGAACACTTTTCCCCTCACCAGAGCAGTGTGGATATTTGTTTAATTCAACAACACCCAAATCATATACCTCTTTGGATATAATTTTATAATCTACAGGCAAAACTTTTGCTTTACCCCAAAATTATCTGAATATTCAATGGTCTTAAGAATGGTAGGATAATATATATTATATTATATTATATTATATATAATAAATAATATATGTTATATATTATATATAATATATATAAAATAGGACATGACTCATTAAATGAATAAATACCATTCTTTAAATATATGTTGAAAATTCAAATATTGTCCTTTTACTCTTGAGAGGTAGAAATAGTCAATGAATACACCATGTTTCATGCAGCACAGAAATTAAATAAAGCCTTTGAAATGATTAAATATCCAGTTGTGAACTTGGAAAAGAAATGAAGGTCTTTGACAAAGACAAGAAAAACAGTCAAGCCAAGCCTTACCCTACTTTTGTTTAATAAACAGATTATTAAGGTTAAGTTGAACGAAGTAAAATGTTCTCTTCCTATGCACATATGCATGTATATTCTTCTCAGGATCATTGTCACCTTAAATGTTTTATAATGCCAGTAATAAGGATGAGGAAAAACCCCACCTTGGAAGCTCACGACTTACATTAGGATTTTAATGCTAATAGTTAAATTTCAGAGAATGTCACTAGATACATAGAAGGTTAAAATGGACACTTCTTTTCAAATGAAACTAATTCAGATTTCTAACACTGAACAGTGAAGTCTTAGAAACCATTCATGTATATCCAAGATTCTTTATAATCTAGTTGAATTAAGACTCTACACTGGGGGCACGTGGGTGGCAGTGGTTAAGTGTGGACTTCGGCTCAGGTCATGATCCCCGCGTCGGGCTCTGTGCTGACAGCTCTGAGCCTGGAACCTGCTTCAGATCCTCTGTCTCCCTCTCTCTGCCCCCTCCCTGCTCGCTCTTTCTCTCTCTCTCAAAAATAAATAACCATTTTTTTTTTAAAGAGCCGACATTGAATAAAGTGAACACCTCCTGCTTAAAAACCAGTAATTTCATTGCTAAATTAATGCATAATGATAAATTCTGGGGGACTTTAATTTTATATATAAAATATATTTTGGGGCGCCTGGGTGGCGCAGTCGGTTAAGCGTCCGACTTCAGCCAGGTCACGATCTCGCGGTCCGTGAGTTCCAGCCCCGCGTCAGGCTCTGGGCTGATGGCTCGGAGCCTGGAGCCTGTTTCAGATTCTGTGTCTCCCTCTCTCTCTGCCCCTCCCCCGTTCGTGCTCTGTCTCTCTCTGTCCCAAAAATAAATAAAAAACGTTGAAAAAAAATTAAAAAAAAAAAATATATTTTAAGGAAGCAGGTGATATATTCTCAAGAGAGTCTACCTCAGTTAGACTTTTGTTTTACTCACTAGTTTTAACATTTTTATAAGCATATTGATTGAGCATTGCTCAAATATGTATTATTCTACAAAGCCAAGATTCTTAGCATTAGACACAACAGGTAGTATTTCCATGTCTACTGGGAACCAAATGTTACATGCATGTTTTTATAGACATTATCATGAATCACCAAAACAAACATAGTGGGTAGGAATTTTGTTACCATTTTACAGATGAAGAAATTGAGGCTCCGAAGGGAAAAGAAATTATTTATTTCCACCTGGCTAATAGGTAGAAAATATAACATTCAAATCCAAGCAATCAATCTATATTGTGCTCACACATATATATATATATATATATGTATATATATAACCAAATGTTTTTTTAATAACTTGTTTAACATGGTAAGGAGGATAAAAATCTGTTTCTAAAGTAATTGGTAGTGTTTGTCCTGGAACAAACTGACTCTAAGAAATTTTACTCTTTCAAGAAAGATAAATTTGAAAAATAAAAAGCATGTTAACGAATAATCAAAAAGTATCTTTCTTGGAATAATACTCCCTAGTAATACTGATAAGGGGACCAAATTTAACGCTTAGTTTTGTCCATTTTGAAGTGCAACTTAAAAAAATGACTTTTATTCTAAAGCCGTAATTTCTTTTTTTTAAATTTTTTATAAAACTTTTTTAATGTTAATTTATTTATTTATTTATTTATTTTTAAATTTTTTTTAACGTTTATTTATTTTTGAGACAGAGAGAGACAGAGCATGAACGGGGGAGGGGCAGAGAGAGAGGGAGACACAGAGTCTGAAACAAGCTCCAGGCTCTGAGCCGTCAGCACAGAGCCTGACGCGGGGCTCGAACTCACGGACCGCGAGATCATGACCTGAGTCGAAGTCGGATGCTTAACAGACTGAGCCACCCAGGCGCCCCAATGTTTATTTATTTTTGAGAGAGAGAGAGAGAGAGTGAGCATGAGTGAGGCGGGTGGGGCTGCTGGTGCAGAGAGAGAGGGAGACACAGAATCTGAAGCAGGCTCCAGGCTCTGAGCTGTCAGCACAGAGCCCAATGTGGGGCTTGAACTCGTGAGCTGCGAGATCATGACCTGAGCTGAAGTCGGACGCTTAATCGACGGAGCCAGCCAGGTGCCCCTAAAGCCATGACTTCTTTAAAATGAAACATTAGTTTTATTAACCTTCTTCTCGTTTATTTTATGTGTTATTCTTATAAATTATTTCATGTATATTTGAGAGCAAGTCAAATACTTTATCCATAAAGTAAGACAGATAATTGGTAAGCATTGTCTTACAAGAAAAATTGGAGAAGCAGATATTAGATACGGCCCTTGCTAGGGGAAAGGGTATACCCACACATTAGCATTTTCTTAATTAGACATTTCACTTGAGGGTTTAGAAGAAGCCTTATAATTAAATACTGACCGCTGTAATCCTTGCGTGACGCACGTTTCTCTAATGAATTTCCTTTTTTCACATAGCATTTAACATTTTAGATCTTACTGATTTCTAACATAATGATATCATTTTGAGTATCTTAAAAAAAATGAACAGTGAGTTATTTGTTCTTTTCAAGATTCACTAAAGTGACAATTTTTAAATTAATCATTAACTTCAATTCCTTACAATGATATTTTCAATGGAGCACATGGCAATTATACTGAAGAAAACCACGGGCCCCTATTTGAAACGTGCAAGAAATATTAATGACATTTGCTGAGTTCCAGTGTATGAAAACATACGTGGTGCCTGTCCTAACACATTGCCCCCCACTTACCTCCTAGGCTGAGGCCAAGAAACTGAACCTTTTAGGGGTTGTTGTCTCGCTGTCTCCCTTCTGCCTTCAGTAAAGTTCTGCCTCTCACCCTTTGTCTAACTTGGTGGTAGAGTTTAACTTTGGACTTGAGTAAGTTTGGCTAAATTTGGCCAATTTAATTTAAAATTGGCTAAGTTAGGGGCGCCTGGGTGGCTCAGTCGGTTGGTCGTCCGACTTCAGCTCGGGTCACGATCTTGCGGTCCGTGAGTTCGAGCCCCGCGTCGGGCTCTGGGCTGATGGCTCGGAGCCTGGAGCCTGTTTCCGATTTTGTGTCTCCCTCTCTCTCTGCCCCTCCCCCGTTCATGCTCTGTCTCTCTCTGTCTCAAAAATAAATAAACGTTAAAAAAAAAAATAAAATTGGCTAAGTTAAATTAAATTGGCTAAAATCTGCCTAAATTCATGTAACCCTCAGAACTCCTGAAAACCCGGCTTAAGCTTGCTCTTTACAAATGAGCAAAGTGTCACAGTTCTGAGGTGCTCTGGGGCCTTTTCCCTTCGGAAAAGGCTGGCTGAAGAGTAGGAGGGAATTCTGCAGTGAAGTTGTCTCGCGAGCCCGTTACAGATATTGTGGTGATCAGAGGTGTTTCAGGGGCAAAAGTGGTAGTTTGTGTGATTCTCTGAGAGTCCCTCCGTCCCCACGAAGCAATAGTGTGCCGAGTGGATAGAACTGGCTGGCGGGAGACGATCACCTGCAGCTATTTCCTGTTCCACACTTAGTGGCCTCACAGTGGTGGCTGGAGGCTGGCCAAGGAGGGAGCATTGCTTCACATCAGGACTTTTTTTTTTTTTTTTTTTTCAGATTGCTGGTTTCTCAGCACACCAGTGCTAGTAAGTGTTAGAAGTATGTTTACTTCCAAAGCCGTCCTGGATATGACGGGTACATTGGAACAAAGGGATATGTTTAGCAATAGCTTATGAAACTCCTGAAAATGTTTCTGTCACCTGAACACTCCAAAGAGATGAGGGGATCTCTGCCTTCCAGAAGTCACAGAGCTGGAGAGGAGATAGGGGGTCCCCGTCGGGTGAGTGGCTCCCGACCTTGGTTCCCTCTCCATTAGAGCACGGCGTTTGTATGCGCAAGACACGTTTTCATGCACAACTGTTCATGTAGTCCCTCGCTGTGCACGTGAACAAGAATATGAAAAGGCAAATGCAAATGATAGCCTCGAAAGTGCTCTGTTTCGCAACGCACGTTGTTGCTACAAGTAGTCTCAGAACTGAGACTGAGGTTAAGGACCATGATTTTGGATGATACATGGATGGATAAGAAAGAATTGTGTCCAGCAGGAGGACTCGGTAGTTTTCTGTCTCGAAGAGCCATCCAGCTAAATGTTCTAAAACAAAACAAAACAAAAACAAACAATAGAACTTTTTGCGAAGCACCTTAGCACACGATACATTTTCCTCATTATAAGAAGGAAAATCTGTGTTGATTATAGCCAAGGCTTGAGCTGGGCTTACTGGAGATATGCCTTAATGGAAATATGCCTGTGTTGAATTTTTGTGAATTCAAGGTCTATATTAAATTCAGTTTATGATGAACATGTTTATTTTTGTTATTTAATGCACTCAGCGGCTCATTTGTTTAATACTGAAACTTCTGATTTAGCATCGTGTGTGTGTGTGTGTGTGTACTCTAAATGTACTTCTAATCCATATACGGGTCCCTGCTGGAAACCTTTGGTTTCGCCTCAAGTTGACCATGAAGCAGGATGCACTCCAGTTTTCACCATAAAGCATTTGTAAATTCTTCCTCAGTAAAGCATTAGGGGACAATGTACATTTTACTGAGGACTCTCCTGGGACATGAATGGTGATTTGTGGCACACACTGTACAAGATTTTGCTACAAAAATTCCCTTAATTCAACTTCCAGCAATGGCACACTAACCTGAGTGCAAGTAGGAAAGCTGGGCAATAAATACAAACCCCTCAGGAGTTCAGCTGAACTGGAAAGAGACCAGCCCCACAAGGACTGAAACCCAGATTTAAATCTTCTTAATTACTGACTGGATTAGTGATTTGAGATTGCTAGGCCCCCCAGTCTGCCACAGGACGCAAATTTAATCCCATCTGAATTTAGCTGTAAGCAACAACTTTATATTATAGTTGATCAAAGAAGCAAGTTTAAATATTAGAATACAGAAATACCAGAGATAAATGTGTGGATGGAATGTTTTTACATGTAAACTGTAATCAAAAGAAAGCTGGTGTAGCTTTTATAATATGAGACCAAGTAACGTTTAAAACAAGAAGCATTATGAAAACTTTTCTAAAAAAAGAAAAGAAAAGAAAATGCGCTGACAGCATGGAACCTGCTTGGGATTCTCTCTCCTCTCTCTCTATGCCCCTCCCCCACTCATGTTATGTCTGTCTCTCTTAAATAGATAAAAACTTTAAAAAAGCACACAAGAAGCGTTAGCGGAGGTAACAAGGGCCGTTTTATAAATAGAAAAGGGCCACTTTGTCAGAAGATGTGAAAATCCTAAATGTACAGGCACCAATAACATAATTTCAAAAATATATGAAGATGTGTCTATTTTTGACAGACCTACAGTATCTGCTGCTAAGTTCTCCCTACCAGAGCAAGAAGAAAGTGTTCTCATGCTCTCTCTGATTGTGGCAGGCAAAACTGAATGGAGAACTGAATGAAGAATACAAGAATTATTGCTCATGGGGAAGAGATCATTTTTACAACTCAGAAATAACCTTGTAGATAGTGAAGAGTGAATTTTACAGCAAAAAAAAAAAAAGGGGAGCCTAAATTTTGAGTTTGCAAAAACAAAAACCTATCTACAGTTATAGCAGAAATTGACTAAAAGAAGAAATAAGCAAATCCAAAATCATAAGGAAAAATTTTAACGTACCTTTCACAGAAATTGATAGAAAATATACAGAAAAAATAACAGTAATTACTATACAACGATATTTATAATATACAATAATTATTCTAAAAACTTTTTTAAAGTTTTTTTTTTTTTTTGAAAGAGACAGCGCAAGTGGGGAGGGGCAGAGAGAGAGGGAGACACAGAATCTGAAGCAGGCTCCAGGCTCCAAGCTGTCAGCACAGAGCCCGACTCGGAGCTTGAACTCACGAACCATGAGATCATGACCTAAGCCGAAGTCAGATGCTTAACCGGCTGAGCCACCAAGGTGCCCCAGCAATAATTACTCTAAAGGACACCAAATTTATTATAAAGCCACATTAATACATAAAGTGTATTACTGATGCAAAGGCAGACAAATAGGCCAGTGGAACATAATAGAGAACCCAGATTCCAGATTCAGTCTTCTAAGTTTATGAATGTTTGTTGGTGAAAAGACCGTCTTTTCAATAAATGGTGCAAAATCAGTTGTTCATCCTTAAAGAAGCAAAAGAAACTGATCACCTGTGCGAAACTCATGCGAAAAAATCAGTTTTAAGTGAATTGTAGGTCTCAATGTGAAAGAAAACACAATGAAGCGTCTAGAAGAAAACATAGGAGATGATCTTTATGTCTTACGGTAGGCAAAGATCTCTTTGGACCAAAGAGATAGGACCAAAAAAGTGCTAACCAGAAAGAAAAGATTGGTAAGTTATACTAAATTAAAAGTAAGAGCTTCCAAAAAAATCAATAAAATTGAGAGGTTCATCAAAAGAGGCCACTAACTGGAAGGTTTTAACTACCCCCAAGAGAGCTTTGTCAGGCCAGCTGGCTCTGTAACTACAATTAATCAGTGGACAGGAGGCCTTTTGGATTTTATGAGTTGAGTTTAGCTTCTGTTTTGCTTTATCATCTCTGTTAAAGGTTGGAAGACAAAAACCTAAATAGTTTGAAATTAAGAATTAGAAACACAGATAAACTTAGAATTTCCACAGCAGAGAATTATTTGACAGATCACCCTGGTACAATATCATCTTCCACTTCATGCTGCTTTTTAATGAAGGGCAAATCTGTACAGGCCTATTGTCCATTTCAGCAAATTAAGCCATTGAATGTAGATAAAAACCCTGTTTCAAAATCAGGAATTACTGAACTTCGTTTAATTTATAATGTTATCGATTGTTAGACACATTAATATTTTATATTCCACTAAAAAGAAAAATGTTGCCGATTAAACTATGATACAATGCTTTCCCATCAGTTAGAATTCTAATTTTATTCTTATTGTAGTACTTCTTTGAGATTTAACCAGACAGATTTTTTTAAGTGATAAATTGCTTTTGTCCCAGTATAAGAAGGAAAATACAGGCTAAATAAATTCCTAGAAGTTCTTAACATTCAAAGATGACTCTTCTGAATTCATTTTCTACTCATCATTGTCAAGGCCTTGGTTTTTCCACACAATGATTTCTATGCCATTAAAACATAGATGAAACAGTACTTTTACTATGAATCCAGTAAAGTATTAAAAGATATTGGTGCTGGGCTCTTAAGCTGGCTTTGCAGTTAGTAACATAGAGCCAGCCTACACTTGACCCTACTTAAGGAACGTGAATCCGATTCGACCCCACTCCCATATCCTCCTAGGGCTTTGGTGGTTAAAGTTTAGATAAGTGCTTTTATGTTGTGGAAAAGATTCCTTTCCGAGTCACTAATATTCATTCTGCCCATTGGAAGGTGAGCTTTCTTTTTAAATGTGCTAAAACATATATAACTTAAGATGTATCATTTTAACCAATTTTAAGTGTATAATTCAATAGCATTAAATGCATTCACAATCATTCCTCTCCATAACTTCCTCATCATCCCAAATAGAAACTCTGTACCTATGAAACAACAGCTCCCCACTCCTCTGTTCTCCTCAGCCCGTGGCAACCACCATGGTCCTTTCTGTCTCTGAAATGAAATGCCGTTGAAATCTCATGTAAGCGGAGTTGTATAATATTTGTCCTCTTGTGTCTGGCTTATTTCACTTAGCACGTCTTTAAGGTGCATCCATGTTGTAACATGTATCAAGAGCTCGCTCTTTTTTAAGGATGAATCATATTTAATTGTAAGTATAGACCACACTCTCTTTATCTGTTCACATGCTGGTGAATATGTGGGCTGCTTCCTTCTTTTGGCTAGAGCAAATAATGCCGTTATGAACAATGGTGCACAAATACCTGCTCAAGTCCCTGCTTTCTGTCCTTTGGGAGTACTTACTGAGGAGCGGAATTGCTACATCATACGGTAATTCTATGTTTAATTTTGTAAGGAACCGCCGGACTGTTTTCCATAGTAGCTGCACCATTTCGCATTCCGACCAGCAATGCAATGGTTCCAGGGCACCTGGGTGGCTCAGCCGGTTAAGCCTTGGACTCTTGGTTTTGGTTCAGGTCATGATCTCACAGTTTGTGATTGAGCCCCGCGTAGGGCTCCCACGCTGATGGTGCAGATCTTGCTTGGGATTCTCTCTCTCTCCCTCTCTCTCTCCCCCTCCCCCACTCATGCATGCGTGCATGTGTGCCTGTGCTCTCTCTCTCTCTCAATATAAATAAATAAACATTTTTTTTTAATCTTAAAAAAAGAACAATGCAAAGGTTCCAGTTCCTCCACATCCTCACCAACGCAGGTTATGTTTTGTTTTTTTGGATAATAGTCATCCTAATGAGTGTGAGCGGGAAGCTAATCTTTTTTATGGTTTATGACAAGTACTTCCCTATTGATGCTCTCCTGGCCACTATTGTAAGATACTATTGGTGATAGACATCCTCACCTCAGAGATAAAAATGTGAGAAATTATGGGTTTTTTTTTTAATTTTGCAAATTCTAGGCTGACATTTTTTAAAGACTTTAATTTTTGAGCAGTGTGAGGTTCACAACAAAAGGTTGTGAGTGAAAGGAAAAGATTTTTCACAAAGATATTTCATAAAGATTGTACCCCCCTGTCCAACACAGGCATTACTTTCCCCCTTATCAACATCTCCCATGAGAGTCAGATATTTGTTATAAATGATAAACCAACAGGGGTGCCTGGGTGGTTTGGTCAGTTAAGCTTCAGACTTCGGCTCAGGTCATGATCTCATGCTTCATAAGTTCAAGCCCCTCGTCGGGCTCTGTGCTGAGAGCTGGGAGCCTGGAGCGTGCTTTGGATTCTCTCCCTCTCTCTCTGCCTCATCCCTGCTTGTGCTCTCTCTCTCTCTCTCAAAAATAAATAAATAAACATTTCAAAAAAATGAGAAACCTACATTGACAGATCATTAGCATCCCAAAATCATGGTTTACATTAGGGTTCAGCCTTGGCCTTATACATCATATGCATTTGGATGAATGTATGACATGTATCTACCATTACGGTCTCACACAGTATTTTCACTGCCCTAAAGAATTCTCTGTGCCCTATTCATCCCTCCCTTTCCCTTGGCATACACTGATCTTTTTACTCTCTCCGTATTTTGCCATTTTCAGAATGTCTTATAGTTGGAATCAGTACGTAACCCTTTCAGATTGCCTTCTTCCACTTAGTAACACATACTTGAGTTTCCTCTCTGTATTTTCATGGCTTGATAGCTCATTTCCTTTTAGAGCTGAATAAGATTTCACTGTCTGGATATACCACAGTTTATTTATCCACTCACCTACTGAAGGATATCTTGGTTGCTTCCTAGTTTGGGCAAGTATAAATAAAGCTGCTATAAACATCTACGTGCAAGTTTTGTGTAGACATGAATTTTTACTCTTTTGGGTAAATACCAAGAAGTGTGATTGCGGGGTTGTAGTGTAAGGGTACATTTAATTTGGTAAGAAACCACCAAACTGTCTTCTAAAATGGGTGTACCATTTTGCATTCCCACCAGCAATGGAAGAGTTCTCCTTGCCCTACCACCTTCCCATCATCTGGTGTTGTCAGTGTTCTGCATTTTGGCCATTGTAACAGGGGTATAGTGGCATCTCGTTGTTTTGATTTGCACTTCTCTGCTGCGTATGGTCTGGAGTATCTTTTCATTTGCTTGTTTGCTGTCGATCCATCTTCTTTGGTGGGGTGTCCGTTAAGGTCTTTGGCTTATTTTTAAACCGGGTTGTTTGTTTTCTTACTGTTGGTCTTTAAGAGTTCTTTGTATATTTTGGATAACAGTTCTTTAGCAAATGTGCCTTTTGCAAATATTTTCTCCCCGTCTTGTTTCCCAGGCTTGTCTTTTCATTCTCATGACATTATCCTTCGCGTAGTAGAATTTTTTTAGTTTATTTTAATGAAGGCTCACTTGTCAATTCTTTCTTTCATGGGGCATGCCTTTGGTGTTGTATCTAAAAAGTCATTGTCTTGGGACGCCTGGCTGGCTCAGTCAGTTAAGCGTCCAACTTCGGCTCAGATCACGATCTTGTGGTCTGTGAGCCCCACGTTGGGCTCTGTGCTGACAACTCAGAGCCTGGAGCCTGCTTCAGATTCTGTGTCTTCCTCTCTCTCTGCCCCTCCCCTGCTCACATTCTGTCTCTCTCCCTCAAAAGTAAATAATAAAATTAAAAGGCTAAAAAAAATTAAAAATAAATAAATAAAAAGTCATTGTCTTGATGATCTAGGTCATCAAGATTTTCTCCTATGTTATCTTCTAGAAGTTTTATAGTTTTTAAATTTTACATTTAGGTTTATGATCCATTTCAAGATAATTTTTGGAGAGGATATTACATCTGTATCTAGGTTTATTTTTTTACATGTGGATATCCAGTTTTCACATCATTTGTTGAAGAGATTTTCTCTGTTCCATTGTATTGCATTCACTCCTTTGTCCAAGATCAGCTGAATATATTTACATACATATATCTCCAGGGCTTTCTATTCTATTCCATTGGTCTATTGTGTACTTTTTTACCAATACCAGCCTTGATTATGGTAGCTTTATAGTAGGTCTTAAAGTCAGGTAGAGTCATTTCTCCAACTTAGTTCCTCTCCTTCAATATTGTGTTGGTAATTCTGAGTCTTCTCTCCATATAAACTTTAGAATCAGTTCTAGACATCTGTTTGTTGATAGCCACAAAATAGTTTGCTGAGATTTTGATTGAGATCGCATTAAGTCTATAGATCAGTTTGGAAAGAACTGATACCGGACAATATTGAGTCTTCCTATCCATGAACATGGATTATCTCTCCCTTTATTTAGTTTTGCCTTGATTTCTTTCATCAGAGTTCTGTAGTTTTCCTTATATAGATTTTGAACACATTTTGTTAGATATATATCTAAATAATTAATTTTGGGGTGGGCAAATGTAAATAGTATTGTATTGTTATTTTTAAATTCCACTTGTTTATTGCCTATATAAGGAAAGCAATTAGCTTTTTTATATAATCTTGAATCCTGCAACTTTGCTGTAATCACTTATTAGTTCCAGGAGTTTTTCTCTTGATTCTTTGGATTT
Organism: Panthera pardus; assembly: GCF_024362965.1. NCBI lineage: Eukaryota > Metazoa > Chordata > Mammalia > Carnivora > Felidae > Panthera > Panthera pardus. Next base: position 17,275,006 of record NW_026526688.1, read on the forward strand.
TCTACATAGACAATTAGATCATCTGTGAACAAAGGTAATTTTCTTTCAAATCAGTATACCTTTTCTTTCATTTTTGTGTCTTATTGAATTTGGTAAGACTTCCAGTATAATGTTGAAAAGTGAGTGGTGAGAGAGGACATCCTGACATACTCCTGACCTTAGTGGGAAAGCTTCTAGTCTCTCATCACTGAGTAAGATGTTAGCCATAGACTTTTTGTAGATGCTCTTTATCAAGTTTTAAAAACTCCCCTTTATTCCTACTTTACTGAGAGGTTTTATTTTTTATTTTTTTGCTTTTGCATGAATGGATGTTGGATTTTGTCAAATGCATTTTATGCATCTATTGATATAATCATGTAATTTTTCTTTAGCCTGTTGATATGATCGATTACATTAATTGATTAGGTAGTGTTAAGTCAGCCTTACATACCCAGGATAAATCCTATTTGGTGATGCTGTATAATTCTCTTTATAATTGTTGGATTCAATTTACTAATATTTTGTTGAGGATTTTTTGCATTTATCTTCATGGGAGATGTATATCTGTAGTTTTCTTACAAATGTCTCTGTCTGGTTTTGGTATTATAGTGATGCTGGCCACATAGAATGAGTTAGGAAGTATTCCCTCTGTTTTTATCCTCTGAAAGAGATTAGGAGAATTGGTATAATTTCTTCCTTAAATGTTTGGTAGAATTCACTGGTGAACCCACTTGGGCCTGGTGCTTTCTGTTTTATTAATTATTGATTTAATTTCTTTAATAAATTTAGGTGGCCTGTTCAGATTGTCTATTTCTTTTTGTGTGAGTTTTGGGCAGATTATGTCTTTCAAGGAATTGGTCCGTTTCATCTAGTTTATCAAATTTGTGCTCACTGAGTTATTCAGAGTATTCCTTTATTATACTTTCAATGTCCATGGGATTTGTAGTGATGTTCCCTCTTTCATTTCTTTTTTTTTTTTAAGATTTTATTTTTAATTAATCTCTACACCCAACACAGAGCTCAAACTCACAACCCTGAGATCAAGAGTTGCATGCTCTACCGACTGAGCCAGCCAAGCACCCCTCGTTTCTGATTTCAGTAATAGTGCCCCCTCTCAATCTCTCTCTTTTTGGCTAGAGGCTTATTGGTCTTTCTTAAGCTTTATAAAGAACCGTCTTTTGGTTTCATTGATTTTCTCTATTTAATTTCTTGTTTTCGATTTTTTTTTTTTAATTTCTGCTCTAATTTTATTATTTCTTCTCTTCTGCTTACGTTGGATTTCATTTGCTCTTCCTTTTCCAGTTGCCTAAGGTGGAAACTTAGATGATTGATTTTAGGTCTTCTTTTCTAATATATGCCTTCAATGCTATGATTTCCATCTAAGCACCACAAATTTCGACAGCAAAATCACCAACTAAAAAAACAAGAATGCAAACAATCGTGGCACTAAACAGACTACAAAAAGGGCACTTGTTTATAGTGTTAGAGCAAAACTAAGAAGGCAGAGTGCTGTCTGGCTCCATCTCGGGGGAGAACACACAATTCAGGCAACTCAAGCTTTTTGCCCCACTACACGTGTCCATGAATAAGCATGAAAGCACCCGGAGTATTGATTTTGGAATTATAAATAAATTTTAGCAAGTAGGTGAATTCACAAATATGGGATCCGCAAATAACAAGGATCAACTGTATCCTAAGATTTCAATGACATCAAATGAAATCTCAAATGAAACCTTATAAGTAGTGATCTAGCAATTATTACCAAGTCTTTACTTTTTGCTCTACTATTAAAAGAATAGGTGAGGTTAAACATGAAAATACACTTCTTGGGGGAAAATTTGACTATATTGATGCTGTAGTGGGGGAAATTCAACTCTTCCTAGAATACGCTTAGGTGGTTGTTTTTACTTTGAAAGTCTGATGAATTCTTTATAAAAGTATTCATAAAAACATTTTCAAATTGTTTTTTTTTTCTTTCACTTTCTACTATAATAGCATGGTAAAGTTAATGCTTAAAAGTAAGAAAAAATACTAGATATTAAAGAATGTTATTGGGGCACCTGGGTGTCTCAGTCTCAAGATCTCAAGATCTCAAGATCAGTTGAGACCTTGATCTCAGCCCAGATCTTGGTTTCAGGGTCATGAGTTCAAGCCCCACGTTGGGCTCCATGCATGAAGCCTACTTAAAAAAAAAAAATGTTATTGAATCCATTCATCCAGTGTATTGGGTTGATACATAAAATTTCTGTTTTTCTGGTTCAAAACAGTACACTATTGGCAATTTCGTATGGTCTTACCTAATAATTATTGTCCTTAATAATTAAGGACACCCTTAATTATTGTCCACCCAATTTAGGTGGGTTTTTTTTTTAATAAAATACAAATTCTGTATCTCTCTGTAATTTTATATAAGCTGTTAACCTCATAGATTACTCAGGGCTTTCTAAGTTTTTTTACACCCTTCATATTAAAAGTCTAATAATTTTCCTCCGTTACCCTTTTCAGATACAACATTCTTCTACATGTAAAAACTTTTCTGTATTCTTTGTTAAAACTAGTGAGCTCGAACTTCTCCGGATATGTTGTAGAGGGCTTCTGAGGTGTCTGCCCTGCATAAAAGACTGAGTATGGTGTTGAATAAGCTTTATCTCCAGTAGCTGAAGTTAGAATGTTGGCTCTGTCATGTCATCGACTTCTCTGTGCCTCAGTTTACTACTCTGCATAATGATACTAATACTATCCCCCTTTCTAAGAATTATTGTGAAACTTAAATGTTAAACTCACTTGTATCAAGTCCATTAAAGGAGGGACTGGAACGTGGTTAGTATTCGAGAAACGTTAGTGAATATTATTATAGAACGTATTTGGTATATCCACAAGTGATGTCCATAGAACGTCTTTATCAGAGAAGGGACTTCAACAGAGAGCTGCAAGTTAGATCAGAGATGAATCTTAGAGAGGGCAAACTTTTAAACTCAGACTGGACCGAGCTGGATAAAACTGCTTACCCTCAGGAATTTACTTACGTTGCTCACCCTCGATTTTCTTTTCTGTACTGAAAAGCAGCGAGCATCAGGGTGGTTGTTAGGTTCAGAAGTAAGGTCCCTGAGCCTGTTTGCCTGCCAGAGGGTTAGCATTCCAGCCACGGGGGATGTTAGCATCTTGACACTTTCTGTCAGCTGTGCATACTGTGCATATTGTTCACTGCAATAGTGATTTCTGATCTAAACAGGATTCCACATCTGGAAATAAAATTCACTAAAGCCTAAGTCTTGCAAAAAATATATATACATATAGCATATAAATATATATATATGTATATACCTATATATAAAATCCACCTGGGCACGTTTTTCAGTTTTAACAGATGGGAAAGATTGCCATCTAGTGGCTCTCTGGCGGGACTGCATGCAAACATTTTGATTGCAAAAGGAGTCAAATAATGCACTTGTAGTTTGCTTTACATAGACTGCTCTTAGAAAAGAATTATATAAAGCACATTTCTGTTATTATTTATTAGTATCTGTCATTATAAAATCAGATATAACTTCCTGTATTTTGCTATAATTCTTTAAAAATAATGTCCTTATAAATTTTCCCACCTAGTAAAATTTTTTTTCGTTTTCCTGTTAAATAATATATTAATTCTACATTTTCCTATAATTTCATATAAGCTGTGGACTTCACAGTTTACCTAGAACGTTATAAAATTATTATATTCTTCACATTATAGTAATAAAATATGATATTGTTTTATTGGTCTTCTAGGAAGGTGTTATTAACTTGGACAATATATTTAAATGCGGCGAAGAGTTTAATGAAAGCATTTTTAAATTGACTTTACTTTAGGACAGTTTTAAATGTACAGAAAAGTTGCTCCCTATTATTAACATCTTATATGAGATGGTACGTTTGTCACAGATAACGAACTGGCATTGATGTATTATTATTAACTAAAATTTCACATTTCATTCTATCTTCATTCCATCACCAGTGTATTTAGCCAGGGTTCCCCAGAGAAACGGAATCATTAGGATGTATCTCTATGTATGTCTACACCTGCATCTATATTTATAGATTTATATAAGATGGTATATATTTATGGATAGACAGATAAAGAGCTAGAGAGAGAGAGATTTACATTAAGGAATTGGCCCACATGATAATGGAGTCTTGGTAAGTCTAATCTCTGCGGGGTAGGTGGGCAGGCTGGAGACCCAGGGAAGAGTTACAGTTTGAGTCCAAAGGCAGTCTGTTTGCAGGATTCGTTCCTGCTTGGGAGAAGTCAGTCTTTGTTCTATTAAGGGCTGCAACTGATTGGATGAGGCCCACCCACATTATGGAGGATAATCTGCTTTATTCAGAGTCCACGGATTTAAGATTAGCTGTTACAACCAGGTTTTCCCCACTGTCCTTCTTCTGTTCCAAGGTCCTATCCAGGATGCCATACTGCATTTAACCATCACGACTCCTTAGTATTCTCTGGTTTGAGACAGTTTCTCAGACTTGCCTTGTTTTGATGACGTTGACAATTTGAAAAGCACAGGTCACATATTTGGTAGAGTGTCTCTCAATTAGAATTTGTCCTATGATTAGACTGTGATTATGGGTTTCGGGGAGGAAGACCATAGAGATGAAGCGGCATTCTCCTCATATCTTGTTAAGGGTGTCGGCTTCCATCGTGACTCATCACTAATGATGCTGACCTTGATCGCCTGGCTGACAGAGTGCTGGTCAGGTTTTTCCCCTGTAAAGTTACCCGCCTCCCTTTCATACTGTACTCTTTGGAATCAAGCCCACACTCAAGGTTGAGGGTCGGAGATACTAAGCTCTGTTTCCTGAAAGGAGAAGCAGTGACCTGATTCATTTATAATTTTTCTGTACGAGATTCACCACTTTCCTCCTCCCCCTTTATTTATTTATTTATTTATTTATTTATTTATATCACTATGTACTCATAGATATTGATTTTGTTCCTTGGTTTGTAACTCAATACCACATTATTTATTTTGGTACTCAAGTTGTTTCAGCTTTCGCCATTCAGGGCTCTTTCAGGCTGGCCCCTGACATGCCCCCACTCTTTTGTAGTTTTTTGAGTACGTCCTTATTTTCTGGCACTGCACATGCTCCAGGATCTTATATTTTCCCTGCCCCAGCCCTGGAATCATATATTTCTCCACGGAAACTTAGTTCCTCCTATTGGAGGATTGTACTAGAAACCAAGATCTAGGTGCTGGGTGGGTGTGCTCACTGGTGAACAGCTCCAGGGTGGAGATAGAAAATACGTGTGTGTGTGTGTGTGTGTGTGTGTACATTTGCAAAGCAAGGACATGATTTTGATGCATACTGTTTCAGTTTACGTGATACTGGTGCAAAGGAAAGATTGCCTGAACTGGATAAATATAAAAGGGTATATGCAACATTTGCATATTATAACTGCATAAGAATAATATGGACACAAGTGAGCTCTCTACTCAATCTTCTTTTTCTTTTTTAATTAAAAATTCTTTTTAATATTTATTTTTGAGAGAAAGAGAGAAACAGAACACGAGTGGGGAGGGGCAGAGAGAGAGGGAGACCCAGAATCCGAAGCAAGCTCCAGGCTCTGAGCTGTCAGCACAGAGCCTGATGCGGGGCTGAAACTCACCAGCCGTGAGATCATGACCTGAGCCGAAGTCAGACGCTTAACCAACTGAGCCACCCAGGCGCCCCTCAATTTTCTTTTTAAACTCTCAATGTAATTAACTCAATGTTTCAAGAGCTGGAGTAATGTAAGTTACAATGTATTAGGCATCTACGTGCACTTTTTAAAAATCATCTCTAATTCATAGGCCTCTACAAGGAAGAGAATAATATTAGATTTGCTTTCGACAATTTATGCTCAGGGAATTGCTACCAGTTCGGGATTGCCTGGCTAGAGCAAGGCAGAGCCAGTATTTGAAATCAGGTCGGTTTTTGACAACTGAAACGTTGCTTGTGACTAGTGATAGATCTTTACATTTCTAATAGATTTTTCAGAGGATGGTCACATGCACAATTTCATTTCATCCAAATGAATTCTCCAAAATACGTTAAGGCAGATCCTAATATCCTTATTTTAGGAATTGAGGTCTTCTATTTAATTACTGTGATTATTGACCTCAAGCCCCACCCCCCTTAGAATGTAAAACACTCCATCAAGAATGCGGAAATAGGTATTTACTTTTGGTTCCCAAATCCAGGGAAGGATGAAAAATGATATGCTCTAAGTACAAATAACATTGAGGAAAATGTTTTTCTTTTATAAATCATATTCAAATGTGGAACATTTTTAATCCTTTTTATTTGAAATGAATTTTTGTCTGCTTATAGAAATGTCAATGTGCCTTTAAGAATAAACTGACAGGATCAGTAGCTTTGGTTGTGATAATGTAGTTAAGCGTTTAACTGCATATTGATGAAGCTTATGACTAATACTTTGGAAACGTGCATATTTATAAGAGAATATATACATATTCTCATATATACTTAGCATATGCATATATATCTTGTAGATATAAATAACGCACAACTTTAGGCTTGGCTAAGAATGATGAAGTCTTAAAATGTTTAAGCCATATTAAAAATAAAAGTCAAGGGATTTTAGGGGCGCCTGGGTGGCTCAGTCAGTTGAACGTGTGACTCTTGATTCGTCCTCAGGTCCTGACCATAGGGTTGTGGGATCGAGCCCTGCGTCAGTCTCCACAGAGGGCTCCCTATCGGGCTCTGCGCTGAGCGTGAGCCGGCTTGAGATTCTCCCTCTCCTTTGCCCTCTGACCTTCCCCTGCTCACTCTCTCTCTCTCTCAAAAAACAGCAAAAGTCAAAGGATTTTATAGTCTAGACCACTGGCCAGTACAGAAGCCACAAGCCACATGTAGTGAATGAGCACTTGAAACATCACTGGTTCTGAGATGTGCGCTAAATGGGAAGCATGCATTGGATTTCAAAGACAGCACCGGAAAAAAAAAAAAAAGGATTTAAAATATCTCAATAATTTTTATATTGATTACATGTTGAGATACAGTTGATTTTAGATAGAGTGGATTAAATAAAATACATTATTAAAAACAATTTCAACTGTTCCTTTTAACTTTATTAATGCAGATACTAGAAAACTTAAAATTATGTGTGTCGCTTCCATTATATTTCTGCTGGGGCATACTGCTCTCTAGACCGGTCCAGCGGGAAGATTTTATGACTTCTGGCTCTAAATCAGTAGTGCTTTGGGTTTGGAAATTTGAGAGAAGAGAGAGATGAACTAAAGAAGGAGCTGTTCAGTTATTGAGCGGAATTCGTATGACATGTGAGAGTCAGGACTTGTTGGGTTTGAAGAGTGGGTTGTTTCAACATCAGAGTCTCTGAACAGAATTAAGAAATGACCTCCATGCAGACAGAGATCAGCTCCCGGGCGGTGGTAGAGGGGGAACCACAGGTTCGGCTAACTAAAGCCTCGGGAAGATTTAGGGGCTTAAGAGCGTTGTCCCGTAGCAGCCTCAAAGGTGCCCCAATGACCTGTCCCAGAAAGAAGGGTCTGAGTGGCTTATGGCTAGTGGAGGGAACTTGAATGAAATTGAAAGGACAGGACAGAATTTATGTAAGAGAATTATATTGGTGGAGTGTTAGAAGCACTATCAGCTTGGGCTCGAAGCAACTCTGACTTTGGTTCCTCCCCCGTGAAGCTTCTCTGGAAGGAAGCAGGCTGCCCTGGGCCATTTCTTCCTCATGCAGACAACTCAGAGGGTGGAACCAGAAGCCCAGAAGGCAGAGCGAAGAGCCGGGAGGGAGCCAGAGAGCAGAAGTGGGTCCCCGATCAAGGATTTGGAAACATGAGCCTGCTTGGATTCGGATAGCCGTGGGCCAGAGGCTGCTGTGTCTCCCACTGCCCCTCCTTTGCGACAAGAGTGTCCGCTGTGGTTCTCCGGTCTCTGTCTCCCCATTGTTTGTGGGGCAGAGGGCGCTGGCTTGTCTCTTAGTTCACAGGTCTTCAGATGCAGAGGAAATGCCCCCGAGGAGCCTCCTCCTCCTCCTCCTCACTTGAATATGACTGAAATGATCAGATTTAGGGAATTTTGAGAGGCTTGAGTATGTTGTGCATGTCAGGGAGGCGTGTAAATAACATCTGGACGGAAGTTGATAGTGGCAGAGTAAATGCAGATTCTTTGACGCACTTCCCATAGAGGGATGCGTTCTCTTTCCCAACGCTTTGAATCTGTGACCACTTTGACGATGGAGTACAATGGGAGTGACGCTATGCCCGTTCCAAGCCGGCCTTTCATAGAGCTGACAGCTTCAGCCTTGGTTTCTCAGAGCCCCGAGCTGCCATGTGGGAATTCTGATTGCCCCGCTGGAGAGGTTCCCCGGGGAGGTCTTGAGCCTGCAATGAGAGAAGGGCCCAGCTGTGCCCAGCCTTCCAGCCATTCCCCCACCCCAAAGTGCTAGATACCATGCGGGTGAAGCTTTCTTGGACTCTCCAGACCAGTCCAGAGGCCCGCTGAATACCGCCGAATAATGGTAGACCAGCTGAATAATGCCAGTGAGCCACAATGCCAGCCAAAGCAGAATAATCACCCCGCAAGTCTTGCCCAAATTTCTGAATTCTGTGGTTTGTGAGAACAGAATGACTCCCGTGTTAATCCACTAAATTTGGGGTGGTTTGTTGTGCAATAATCGATAGCTGGGACACACACACACACACACACACACACACACACACACACACACCACAGCCTCGTGGAGTGACCTGGAACATTTTGCTTCTGGTTTTTCTGCCTTTGGTATTTTCATCAGTGAAATTGGATAATGGTATCTACCAAGCATGGGTGTTAAAAAAGTAAACAAGATGGCCTATCTTTGGATCATAATATTCTTCTTTCTTTTGTTTCCCTGTCATGCCTCCCTTTACATATCACTAGTGTTAGCAGGTGTGTGTTTACTTCAGACACCATCAGTTTTCCTGATAGACACACACACACACACACACACACACACACACACACATACCCCCCACATATATACACGTATGTACATATCAGGATTTAAAATCCCATTAATTTTAGGATTTGTAACCATTTATCACTTCAAAACCGATTTTGTGGTGGTACATGTGGTGAGCATTCTCGTATACTTAGTTCAAGAAGCGGTTTGTTTTGCCTGAAAATGTACATTATTTAAGCTAAATCACTCCTGTTTCTCTCAATGGTGGCTTGGATATTTTGCTAGCTCCCAACAAAGGGGTCCTGGTATAATTGTGTGACTTCAAGATTGACACAAGCGCATATTAAAAAACCTAAACACAGGCATGCTCGCTGGCTTGTAGAAAAGTTATTGGGTGGGATGAGATAAAGCATCTATTTGAATGAAGCTGGAGAGACGGAACATGAATAGAGACAAATCTGTGGTGCACAACTAGGCCTAGAGTTCCTGTTAATCGGTTTAGCATCTTGCATTTACCAGGTCTGCGGCTTCCATATTTTTTAACCTCCATTCCACCTACCTCCCACCTAGGAATCCTTTGATGGGAGCACGGGGATAGGTGAAATCTTTCTCCTGTTAATTCAAGTTCTCGGTCTTTCTCCTATTAATTAAAATCCTACTTAAAAGAATTAAGTATAGCAAACACCTGTCCGGACAGACCCCCTTCCTGCTCCCCCTCCCCCCGCCCGGACAGGCCCCGGGCGCGCGGGGTGGGGCGCAGAGGGAGCCCGACCGTGCGCACTGGAGGCGCAGGGAGGGCGGCGAGGCGAGGGCCAAGAGGCCGAGTGGCTTGGGGCCCAATCTTAGGTCACTGGAGTATGAAACCGGGCCTCTGGCAGCAGGACTTTTCCAAGGTCAGGTTCCTGGGAACGCGGGCCGCGGACGCAGGGCGGGGAGGCAGCGTGTGGGGGCGGGGAGCGCGGGCCAGGCTTGGAAACCGGGAGCGCCCGAGACCCGCCGCCTGGCCCAGACCGCCCTCGGCGAAGGGCGCGGCGGCCGGGGAGGAGGAGGGGAGGGCGTGCGCGGAGGGGACGGGAGGCGTCGCCCCGCCGCGCCGGAATCTGGCCCGTGCGGGGCCGTAGCATCGGGACGGGAAGCGGTGCGGGGCGCCCCGCGAGCAGCCGCGCCCATGGGCCGCGCAGACCCGGCCGGGAGCGCCCCTGGCCGCGCCGCTCGAGGCTCGCGGTTCCCGGCTGCGAAGCGGCTGTGTGTGCGGGGCTAGCGGTCTGGGGGCGCAGGGCTGGGCGGGCGGGGAGTCGAGGCCCCGGGGGCGCGGGGGCGCACGGCCGCCCGCCGCCTGCGGGGGGCCCGCGCGGGATGTCAGCGCCCGGAGGCGCCCAGGCCTCGGGGCGCGGGGCCGGGCCCGGGGGACGCCAGCCGAGGCCTGGGGCTGATTGTGATTGGGTAAGTGTTGATCTGGGAAGGGAGGTGGGATGATGAACTTTTGATCGTGTCACATCTCCTTGCCATGTGCGTGCTTTTTTTTTTTCCTGGCTGCAAAGCTGGGATCCATCGGGTCTCTTTCCCTGCACCCATTCATGAAATCTCTAGTGCTGACATCATCCAGCTTTCCCAGGCGAAGTTGCTCTCTTGCACTGAGAAGCATGCGTCGCGTCTGAGATGACAGATTCTCCATGGGCCCCGCCAGCTGTGGTTGCTTCCAGGCTGTGCTTGTATGAAGTCGGGGCGGCGTTGGGTGTTTTAGGGCAAGAGCCTCTTCGTGAGAGACAGTCCATCCAGAAAACCATCTTGCATTTCGACCCACTCAGAATACAGTGCTCATTTCAGACAGTCCTTTTAAGCAGGCATGCAAACTTTTGAAAGCTCTGATCACTGTTGAATGTTGAATTTCTATTAAGGCAAAGAGGCAGAGATTTGTGGGGCATCAAGAGGTGAGTTTTAAAAAGTAAATTTAAGTAATAGAGTCATTACCTCGTCCACTGGAAGAGTGACTCATGGAGATTGGGACTCAGCCTTAAATTTGATGCACTGACAAATTAGGGCCATCTAGTTCAGTGGGTGCACTTCAGTCGGCCCTAAAACCCACTCCCTCTTTCCAAGTGAACAGCCTTAAATATACCCATTAGCAGTTTTTTTTAACATCTCTAAAATCTAAGCAGTATAGACAGAAACTTGTGTAAAACTGTTATGTGTCTATGTATTATGTAATAAACTGTTATGTGTCTGTGTATTTAATAAAAGCTTGATAGACATTCCACCATTTTCAAGTTTTAAGGTACTTATAGGACACATCCTGTAAATCCTGTACACTTTTTTATTTTTTTTATTTTTGAGAGAGAGAGAGGGAAAGGGCACAACTGAGCAAGGAACAGAGAGAGAGAGAAAAGCAGGGCTTACCTGAAGTGGGGCTTGTGCTTACCCAGAGCAGGGCTCAAACTCATGAACTGTAAGCTCATGACCTGAGCCAAAGTCAGATGCTTAACCCAGGTGCCCTGTACCCTTTTTTAGACTGCAGAGTTTACAAGGGAATTGATAGTTTACAGGGAATTAAAGATGTTCAGTGTTATGTATAATGGTTGGTTAGAGGAAAGAAATCAGAGATTGAAAACAAGACATAAAAGGAAAAAACAAAAGGCAAATTGTATCGGTTCTGGTTTTACTGAACCACGTCGGTAGTTTGGGGTCCCCGGAGACACACGCAGGTCAGATGGCCTGGGTCCAGGGGGCAGCTCCATCCCTAGCTTTTTGGTGACTTTGGGTATTCATTGCATTAATAGGTTCAAATTCCTCTTCAGAATTTCTGAACTCTGTGGTCAAACGTATCTGTTATTACACTGAACTCTGAAGTTCAAGAAGTTCCACAGAAATACAGAGGCTTTTGAAGGAAAGGAAGCTCAGAGAAAAAAAAAAAATGGAGAACTAGTGTAGACCTAGATGGTGGTTGAGGGCATCTTATAGTAAGTAGTCCTCTACCCCCAGCCCCGACCTGCTACACACACCTAGTCCCCGCATCTTGAAGATCTGTCAGCTACCCTTTGAAGTCAGTAGGAATGCTGTCTGGGGAAAGGATATGGTGCTAGGAGAAGATCTTGAAGCATCAGTGCTTTCATTTTGTAAAGCATTTTCTTGGATTGGAAAGACCCCCCTCCTCCCCTGGCCCCTGAAAAAGGGTGAACTTCCTGGAGGAAGAAGGTATTGTTCATTGGGGACAAAACAAACAGGCATACCTCCGATTAGCGAATTCAGTCTTCCAGCGCTGACAGCAAGAAACCATTTTATGCAACCGATTCGTTGTAAAAGACACTTCTGTGGCCATCAGCTATTCCCAGAGCTGTGAATTTTCTTTCTTCACGAAGGATGACACATTCTGCAGAAACGTCTTGAGTTGAGTTTGAAGAGTATGTTTGTGTCTGGTCGCAATGCAGTCCTTTGTAGTAAGCATGGACTTTTAGAGTAAAAGCATGTTCGTTGTTTGAGTCACTAATTTAATCTTTGCGTGTTGATTCTTTCAGCAAACCTAGAGCATCTCTGTGTGAGAGGCATGCGTTTGATACGAAAACAATAAAGTGTCAGAATGATCTACATAAAAAGCTGAGGGATGGGGAGAGGTCTGTACGATACAAAATGCTGCGGGAGGTGCAAAGAAACAGCTCGGTGTTTTCAGAGAGGAATGTGTGATAGCCGTGGTAGCAGTGAGCAGGAACCACCCGATAGAGCCGGCACTGATGACGTGGGCACTGTACACACTTGATCTAATTGAGATCTCACAACAACCGTATTGAAACCGTTGACAGTATTTGCACTGTTTTGCAGGTGGGTCCAGGAGACAGAAGCAACTTGCTGGGAACACAGAGCCTGTCAGGGGCAGAGCAGGATTCTAAAGGATCTGTGTTCTTCTTTTATAGATATTATGAAGGAGCACATTTCATTTAATTCAGATGAACTCGTAGGCTAGCATTTCTTTCTTAATGCTCGAAGCAGTTCTCTCTGATGTAACGTTTGGTTGATTGTCTCCTTTCCATCATAAGTGTTTTTATGTTTCTCTAAAGAGTTACGGAGGCGCATGAAATTGATAAGTAATTGATGGTTTTGAAACACGACTGAATAAGGCCAGAGATAAAGGTGTTTATTACCATAAAAGCTTGTCCTGTATTCTTTTCTCTTAGCACCTTTATTCTCCGAATCGCCTGATTGTACCTAAGACACATAAGCAGTAAGGAGGGGGAAAAATACATGATTCTATTCTTCTCTCATACAAGATGTATGTATGGAAGGCAGAGGTTCTTACTAACCTGTTTGTACGAATTAACTTGTTTTTCAAATTCCCTTTGTTGTAGAGCACTGCAGGTATATAACTAAGGGCAGAATTTATTCTCTGTATTAATATTTTTAATTATTTTAATGTTTATTTATGAGAGAGAGAGAGACAAACAGCATGAGTGGGGGCGGGGGTGGTTTGCAGAGAGAGAGGGAGACACAGAATCCGAAGCAGGCTCCAGGCTCTAAGCTGTCAGCACAGAGTCCTATGAGGGGCTCAAACTCACAAACCGACCTGAGCTGAAATCGGACGCTTAACTGACTGAACCACCCGGGTGCCCCAATCTGTATTAATATTTTTTAAAACTCCATTTACATTCACTAATATAAATGCTGTATATTAGGCACCATTTTAATTGATGACACAGCAAACTTTTTTTTTAAATGAGTATTACTGTGGTATCCCTGTTAAAAAGACTGAAAGTTGACTTGTTCCCCCCAAATCACTGCCATATCTTCAGTTGATATAGAATATGAGTTATTTGTATGGGAAACTATTATTTCTGTAAAAGAATGAAAGTTGTTTACTGTTAAATGTTAGGAAGCTGCTTTGACTAAGAGGGAAGTAAATGTTTTAAGAGGTTCATTGAAAGGGCATTTTAATGATTAACTCTCCTACACCAGTCAGGTTTAGTACCTTATTTAAAGTTTAGAGATTTCTTCCTTTGTTGTTGTTTTTCATTAACTTTAATGTTTTAAAACTCGCCACACGTTAGGCAGACAACGGTGCCATGCTAAAATGAGCTATTGTCTGCGGGTTTCGATCATTTCTTCTGTTCATTCATGTGTTTAGCGATTCAACAGAATTTAATACATTTCAGAGTTAATACAGAACTATCAAGTTTTTCCCGAAAGGCTGGTTGGCTTTTGTAATCACAAGGGCACCCAGTCAAGGGACAAGTTGGAAGTGAAATCTAGCTCATGGTCCACTTGCCTTGGAGTGAGGCCGTGTCTGCGCAGAGTTGGGGGCAACGTTTACCGGTCTGGCTAAGTCACAAAAAGTTGTGTTTTCTCCGCCCCCCCCCCCATTTACATAAAGGGGCATATAGGTTAATGTCAACCTTGTTCTAAGAAAAATAGAGATGGTAAGATCCTAGACCTTCAGTTTCTTGAGGAAATATGGTGTGTGTGAGCACGTGTGTAAGCATGCACGCTTTGTGTGTTTGGGGGACGCAGCAGGAGGAAAGAAGCGACTTTATGCCAAAGGACATTTTAAAAGTCTCAATGGATAAAATTCGATTATTACATCAGAGATGGTTTTCCTATTTTATTTTTCAGAAGAGGACTGGCAGAAGGATCTGGAAAGCACAGTTCCATTGTGAAAAGCGAAGATCCTTTACCTACACATTTTACAAGAAATGTGCAGAAAGCCATTGATAAATATGCCTGGTAAGAATTAACTTGTTCAATGCTTCTGATTGCAAAATCGAAACGTTCCCATAATGAATACAGGAAGCAGAATCAGTGATTGGCCATGCATTTCTAAAAGTAAAAAACAAAACAAAAAAGCAGTTTTGTTTGTAGTGTCGGGAGATGCGACACTGCATGAATGTTTTAGAATCAGTTTTAAAAGCAGCTCAGAGAAGGAGAACCACGTCCGTATAACCTCTTCCCACTTTGCTTGCATGTGTCTCTGCAGTGGATCCGTATCATCGTTGCCATCGAGTGGAAGGCCCACGCCTGCAGGTGCCCACAACTCTTGGTCTGGGTCTGGCACACAGACTTCCACCACTGGCTTATCAACGGAGAGGAGCTCCATTTACTCCTGGAGAGATGACGTAGGTTTCAGAATCTTTTGTGCAATTCTGTGCTTACAATTTATAATGAAGAATTGCTTTCTTGACTTTGGAAAAATTTTTTTTAATGTTTATTTATTCTTGAGAGACAGAGAGCATGAGCAGGGGAGGGGCAGAGAGAGAGAGGGAGACACAGAATCCGAAGCAGGCTCCGGGCTCTGAACTGTCAGCACAGAGCCTGACGCGGGGCCCGAACCCACAAACTGTGAGATCGTGACCTGAGCCGAAGTTGGATGCTTAAGCGACTGAACCATCCAGGTGCCCCAAGAGTTGTTTTTTTTTTTTTTTTTTTAAGTTATTTTGAGAGAGAGAGACAGAGCAGGGGAGGGGCAGAGAGAGGAGGAGACCCAGAATCCAAAGCAGGCTCCAGTCTCCGAGTTGTCAGCACAGAGCCTGATGTGGGGCTTGAACCCACAAACTGTGAGATCACGACCTGAGCCAAAGTCAGACGCTCAACTGAATGAGCCACCCAGGTGCTTCATTTTCTTACTTTTAAATAAACTTTCTACCAACTTTGAAAGATACACATACATCCGTATGAACCTATTTACATGTCACATGGAAAAACTTAAAAATACAGAAAATATTAGGAAAAATAAAAATCACTCCTAATCTCATAACCCAGAATCTTAGCTGTTGAGAATTTTGGTTTTGTTTTCCACTTCCCAACCCTCTCCCTCCATGTTATAAATGATCTCTTGTATCCTCTCTATGGCTGGAAATTCAGGACAGGCTTTGACAATCAGGAACTTAAATACTAGAAAAATGTGGAGAAGTAAAGACTGTACAAAATCATCGATGATGAGGGAATTTCCCACTGGCATTCTAAATTTTTATTTTTAACATAGACTTATTTTTGAGAGAGAGAGAGAGACAGAGACAGAGCACGAGTGGAGGAGGGGCAGAGAGAGGGAGACACAGAATCCGAAGCAGGCTCCAGGCTCTGAGCTGTCAGCACAGAGCCTGATGTGGGGCTTGAACTCACGGACTGTGAGATCATGACCTGAGCTGAAGTCAGACGCTCAACCCACTGAGCTACCCAGGCACCCTCCCCCCCCCCCCCCCGCCAGTATTCTAAACCACATCTTTTACTCTCACCTCCAATCCTGGCAGAAGCTGGTAACTTTAACCCTCTTTTGGCTCTCTTCGGGAGTGGGATTCTTAGCTGTGTGAACGTGAGTCTCCAGCTCTGGCTTTCGTTGGGGGCTCTGCCCACCACGGTCTCCCACCCCTTTCTCCCCTCCAGGACCCCGAGAATAGGGGACGGGGGCAATGGCTGCGGAAGAGCCTCCAGTGCTGGCTCCTGCTCTTTTTTTTGGTTTGCGTTCCGGCTTCCTTTGCTTTCTCTCGAAGCATTTGGCCACTCGACAGGCACACGTGGGTCCACTTCCTTGGCCGGGGGCATAGCTGGGCCTCCCACAGTGGTGAGAGGGACACGGAGAAGAGTCAGCTCCCAATCACTCAGGACTTTTCAGACAAGGCGGGACTCCTGCACCTGCGATGAACAGCCCCTGCCCTTGCTCTCGTGCCTCTGCAGGTGGGAAGAAGGCTGAGGACCCTTGCTTCATAGTGTCCAAGTTCCGCAATTCTTTTCGGCACATGTTTTCGTGTAATTATCCAGAGAGATTCTTGGGGCTTCCGTTTCAAGAGTTGAAATTACATCAGGCCCTACAGTTGCTCTTTGTTTAAATTTTTTTTTTTAACGTTTATTTATTTTTGAGACAGAGAGAGACAAAGCATGAACAGGGGAGGATCAGAGAGAGAGGGAGACACAGAATCTGAAACAGGCTCCAGGCTCTGAGCGGTCAGCACAGAGCCCGACGCGGGGCTCGAACTCACGGTCTGTGAGATCATGACCTGAGCCGAAGTGGACGCCCAACCGACTGAGCCACCCAGGCGCCCCTGGTTGTTCTTTGTTTAAAAACTTTAACGTACCGGGGCACCTGCGTGGCCCGGTTGGTCGAGCGTCCAACTTCGGCTCAGATCATGATCTCACGGTTCCGTGAGTTCAAGCCCCACGCTGGGCTGTGTGCTGACAGCTTGGAGCCTTCAGGTTCTGTGTGTGTGTGTGGCTCTCTCTCCGCCCCTCCCCGCTTACACTCTCTCTCTCTCTCTCTCTCTCTCTCTCAGAAATAAATAAACATTAAAAAAATAATAATGAAAAAAATTTTAACTTACTTTTTTGGTAGGTAATATTTGCAATAAGCAACAAAAGCCAAAAGAGAAAATTGAAAGTAAGCCTTTCTCCGTGCCTCGGTCCCCCAGTCCCCTCCTGGGAGGAGAATATTAGTAGTTTTTTTATCCTATTTGCATTTTAAAAGAATTTAGCTCCCCTGCTGTAGCGGGAATGTAGTTTGTTATCAGTTTAAGGGAGGAAGCACAACAGAAAACACTGAACAGCCTTCTGTGAAAATCAACCAGACCTGACCATCTTGGGTCAGGTGTATCAAAGTGAATGTGCACCTGCTGCTGAGTTGTGGGTTCGATTTCAGGTTCCATCACCCCTAGAGGGTACATGGCCCTTTCTATAATGACTGCAAAGTCCACATTCTTGTTGTCATGTTGTACTCCTTCTAAATAAGGAGCACTTTAGGGGCGCCTGGGTGGCTCGGTCGGTTAAGCGTCCAACTTCGGCTCAGGTCATGATCTCGCGGCCCGTGAGTTCGAGCCCCGCGTCGGGCTCTGGGCTGACTGCTCAGAGCCCGGAGCCTGTTTCAGATTCTGTGTCTCCCTCTCTCTCTACCCCTCCCCTGTTCATGCTCTCTCTCTCTCTCTGTCTCAAAAATAAATAAACGTTAAAAAAAAATTTTTTTTTAAACAAAAAAAAAAAAAATAAGGAGCACTTTAAATGTGTGTTACTGATTATGAAGGCCTCACGTCTGCAACTTTTATTTTTTATTTTTAGTTTCATTTTTATTTTTTAAAATTGATTTATTTTTGAGAGCGCGCGAGAGAGACAGAGTGCAATCAGAGGAGGGGCAGAGAGAGAGGGAGACGCAGAATCTGAAGCAGGCTCCAGGCTCTCAGCACAGAGCCCGATGCGGGGTTTGAACTCATGAACTGCGAGAACATGGCCCGAGCCAAAGTCATTCACTTAACCGGCTGAGCCACCCGGGCTCCCGTCGTAGTTCTGCAACTTTTAGTCTTGCTACTGAATGTGCATTTCTGTTCTAGGAGTTCGACAAAGCCAATGCGCAGAAAGTACAGCAGCTATTCTGGGAGGTGGAAGAAATGTTGTTCGAAGGGAAAGTAAGCCCTCAGACTCAGAATCTAGTGGCCGAGTGCGGCGAGTGGGCAAGAAGATCCCTCCATCTGAGGTAGGGAAGTTGTTCCACAGTAATCCTCTGGAATGGGTTTTGGATCTACCTGCTTACTCCTGACCTGTTTAATACCGTTCGTATATTTTGACTGAAAGCAATTGCCTGATCAAAATATGTATCCAGAACACATGTCTTTACTGAGAACGCATAGTCTTTGCAATGGTGTCTGAGGGAACGTTGGGACATTCCAATGCCTAATTTGCGAGAAGCAAACCTCGCTCATTTTCAGAAAGGCCTCGCATACGTGACAACTACAGGAATGGGTCGAAACGAGCCTTTACCTTTCACCTTCACTAGTTTGTGAGCAACACGTCAGTCTTCAGAGCTGAGAACAGTCTTTGGGGTCGGGGTCGGGGAGGAACAGAGTAATTATTTGCCAAGTGATTGAATAGCTGAATTTTACTAACTCATCCAGATTCCTTATGAGAGAGGATAGCTTATTTTTTTTTTTAATTTATTTTAACGTTTATTTATTTTTGAGAGACAGAGAGAGTACAGGGTGGGGAGGAACAGAGAGAGAGGGAGACACAGAATCTAAAGCGGGCTCCAGGCTCTGAGCCGTCAGCACAGAACCCAACGTGGGGCTCGAACCCATGAACCGTGAGATCATGACCTGAGCCGAAGTCAGATGCTCAACTGACTGAGCCACCCAGGTGCCCCAAGGGTAGCTTAGTTTGCAATAGCAAAGCTGGAGAATATAGATTGGGTATGGAGAAAAGGTTTTCTTCCTTCAATTATTCAGCCAGATGCACTTAGGAGAAAAATCCGTCTCCGTTATCTGAAGTTCCTTTGTATTACATCCGGAGAGAATAGATTAGATAGAACACCCCTACAAATGTTGAGGGATTTTCTGGTTACCTCAAGTAGGTAACTTAAAAGAAATCTTGACTCAGTAGTTTTTAAATCTTCTCTATTCCGTCCTTCATCAGCGCTCTGTCTTGAAGGGCATAGTACGCCCACCGGTACTCATTGTGGGTGCTGACTTTTCTAGCACAGGGCAGTCACCCAAGAGCCAGGAGCTCAGACCTGCCCCTACCACTCCTGTCTTAAATAGTTCAGACGAAAACGAAGGAGGGGAGGGTGGAAAAAGGAAAGACTGCAAGGAATATAAGCCTGGTATGTATATTTATACAGGTTTATTCATTACGTGGATATTAGTTAACATGCATAGAGAGCCCCTGTGTGCCCAGCCTTACCCTAGATGTCTGGCTCTGGCATCTCTAAGCCACCCCTCAGCCCTAGAGGTAACTATTAGTATCGCTTTCATACAAAAAACAAACCAGTGAAATCAGTGGCTCAGAGAGCCCGAGAACTTTGCCTCCGATCTTTGCGTCAGTGGCGAGAACAGCCCGTCCTGCTCCCTCGAAGCCTGTGCTTTTTCCGTGACACCATCGTGCTTCTCGTGGACCAGCATGTGCCTCGTCACTTCATACACACGCCTTCAAAGCATCATTTCATCTGACTTGGAACACTGCAAAACGTGTTTGCCTTTTTCCAAATCAAAAGTGTTAGTAATTTCCCATCTTTTTTCTTTTTTCTTTCTTTCTTTCTTTTTTTCTCCCCCCGCCGGCGCAGAGTATTAGGAAGACAGCTCATAGTGCCGACTGATGAA
The DNA here is from genome assembly GCF_024362965.1 of Panthera pardus. Classification (NCBI taxonomy): domain Eukaryota; kingdom Metazoa; phylum Chordata; class Mammalia; order Carnivora; family Felidae; genus Panthera; species Panthera pardus. Next base: position 17,294,983 of record NW_026526688.1, read on the forward strand.
GGATTCCAACATTTCCAGGGCGATGAGCCTAGTTCCACGGTCCACACACCCTTCCTGGATGCCTGCGGGCACAAGCACAACAGCAGAGAGTAGGTTCCTATGAGTTACTTTAGAAAGTATTTTTAATTTCATTTTAGTGATACTTTTTTCTTATTTACTTATTTATTTTTTAGGTCTATTTATTTTGAGAGAGAGCGAGCTGGGGAGGGGCAGAGAGAGAGAATTAGAGGGAGAGAACCCCAAGCAGGCTCTGCACTGACTGCCAGCATGAAGCCCCAGGCAGGGCTCAAACTCACACACCTTGGGATCACGACCTGAGCCGAAACCATGAGTCCAAGTTTAACCGACTGAGCCACCCAGGCGCCCCCTTTTGTTTTCATTTTTAATTTCCTGTTAGTTATACTCTTCCCATGTCTGTCTTAGCCGTGAGCCTTGGCCCCACTGATTTTGGAAGCTTAGATTTCAGGGAAGGGCAGGGGCAGAGCATTTTTTCACAGGATGCTTCTCATTCTAAATTGATGGTGATGCACCAGTCAGAGTGGCTAAAATTAACTCAGGAAACAACAGATGTTGGCGAACGTGTGGAGAAATGGAACCCTCTTACGCTGCTGGTGGGAATGCAAACTGGTGCAGCCGCTCTGGAAAACAGTGTGGAGGTTCCTCAAAAAATTACAAATAGATCTACCCTAGGGCCCAGCAATAGCACTGCTAGGAATTTACCCAAGGGATACAGGAGTGCTGATACGTAGGGGCACTTGTACCCCAATGTTTATAGCAGCACTTTCAACAAGAGCCAGATTATGGAAAGAGCCTAAATGTCCATCAATTGACGAATGGATAAAGAAGATGTGGTTTATATATCCAATGGAATACTACTTGGCAATGAGAAAGAATGAAATCTGGCCATTTGCAGCAACCTGGATGGAACTGGAGGGTATTATGCTAAGTGAAATAAGTCAGTCAGAGAAAGACAGATACCATATGTTTTCACTCATATGTGGAACTTGAGAAACTTAACAGAAGACCATGAGGGAAGGGAAGGGAAGGGGAAAAAATAGTTTACAACAGTGAGGGAGGCAAACCGTAAGAGACTCTTAAATACAGAGAACAAACTGAGGTTGATAGGGTGGGAGGGGGAGAGGGGAAAATGGGTGATGGGCATCGAGGAGGGCACCTGTTGGGATGAGCACTGGGTGTATCTAAGTGATGAATCATGGGAATCTACCCCCCAAACCAAGAGCACACTGTATACACTGTTATGTTAGCTACCTTGACAATAAATTATAGTTAGAAAAATAAATAAATTGATGGTGATGAGGAGGATGACGATATCAAGGGAGTTAACTTTTGAAGGTTAGATGGGAAACCTTTTGCTAAATGCCAAACCCAAAACTGACCCCTTGTGATGGATCCCAAGCTCCATCACAACAGCAGAAGGAATAAAGCTCTATCCCGTCTTCTCTGGCTCACCAACAGATTTTGATAAATCTCTCCATGACAGTCACACATAGTTGGGACTGTGCCAGGACGTCCTTTCACTACGGCAAAAGGGATGCAAACTCATAGAGTAAGTTAAGCTTTTAAGAGGCCCTTAAATGTTGACTGATGCCCGTGTTAAAATGTTGCTTTTAAGGATACGACTTTTATCGAATGTGATAATCAATGATTTTGTTTGTTTGTTTGTTTGTTTGTTTGGGATTCTGTACTTTCTGGATAAAGACTCGCCCAGATCCTGCAAGCATCGAATTCTTGACGCTCTACACGCCCTCACGGAGGCTCTGCTCTTTCCCCACAGGCTGTGCATCTCCGGCTCTCAGATACTCCCAGGGGCGTGCTCTTCCCCGGCACTGCCAGGCCCCGCTTGCACTCGGCCTGCTGCCTGTTCAGCAGGTTCACCCCTGGAAGAAGAGGTTTACGATGCGGATGGAAAGATGGAAGAATATTTTGCTTTTGACAGAAAAGAAGAGTAAATAGAATTTATTTGGCATTGACTTAGTATAATGTTAACTTTTTTGGCATTTATTTTGATTATCTGCTCATTTGGTGTTTTGCGTAGTTTTTACTTGTCCAAACGATTTTCCATTCTTTTGACAGTAATATACTCCCCAAAGTGTTTAGATTCCTTTTTTCTTTTTAATTTAAAAAAAAACTTTAACGTTTACTCATTTTTGAGAGACAGAGAGAGACAGAGCATGAGCGGGGGAGGGGCAGAGAGAGAGGGAGACACAGAATCCAAAGCAGGCTCCAGGCTCTGAGCTGCCAGCACAGAGCCCGACACGGGGCTCGAACTCATGGACTGTGAGGTCATGACCTGAGCTGAAGTCAGACGCTTAACCGACTGAGCCACCCAGGTGCCCGAAAAGTTTTTAGATTCCTAACAGGATGTGTCTGTGCTAGATCAGTGCTCCCCTTTGTGTTTTGACCATATGGCACAGATAGGAAACAAGAAGTGTGTTTGGCATTCTGGCGAAAGTGGACAAGGCCACCTGAGGGCTCCAGGCTGCCCAGAAGGGCACAAGGGAAGGCCCCGTCTCTGCACTAGATACAGAGGCTTAAATTGGTTCCTAGATAAAAGCTACAAATAATGGAATAATAAAAATTGGCCTTGTGATTGAAAATTGGTAGCATTAAAAAGTAACAATGTACTGTTTAAAACAGGATGTTATGTTTATTTATATATGCATAATATATGCATGCATGCATAGTAGATGGATGGATGGATGGATGGATGGATAGATAGATAGATAGCACTGTTTTAACTTGAACCACTGATACTTTTAGTAATTAGAGTGGGTTTTGTTCTTAGGGGTGATGAATGTCTCGAACAGAAATCAGTTCATCGTCATAGGATGCGGCATAAACACGGACTTCCTCCCGTTTCTCCTCACGACTGTATCAAAGATTCGGTGGCTGCCGAAGTGTTTGATCATGTCTGGACAAATGTGGTAGAACTATTGGAAGAGCTGGTTAGAAAAAATTGGGAAGTTACACTCCCAGGTACTTATCTGCAGCGTGTGTCCCCAGTGAAAAGAAAAATGACCCCTGTTGCCCAGCTTGGTGGCCCCACCCAGCGTGGCCACACCTGGGATATGGTTGGGTGAGAAGAGAAGTGAGTTTTCCACCCTCGTTCACACGTGATCTTTAATCCCTTCAAAGGGGACATCATCATTTTTTGAGTTCTAAAAATAATATGTGTGCACTTTTGGAACGGTAACCTAGAAATACACAAGAAAGGAGCTAAAAGTCCCTTTAAAAATCTCTAATAATAGGATAACCTCTCTAATACTGGGATGTTGGTTTTTAAGTGTTTATGGCATGTTTTTGTAAAGTAAAATGGAAACACAGATAATTGTACAGTTACTTCATTTAACCTAGTAAAATGTTCTCGAAGCTACTTGAGATCGAGAAGAAACAAATCCTAGAAATGCCAGTGATGGACAACACTGGCTAATGTTATGTGATCAGTAGGGTAGTGGTCGTGTTAATTTAAATATGTTCTTTTCCAACCAAAAGATTAGTTGGGATATTATACAATACCAAGAATTTTTCTTGCCCCGGCGTATAATCCCTAGTTTTCTACCTACCACCGAAATGATAGAACGTGCGTGTGGGAAGCATCACATCAGGCAATTGCCTTGTGGGGTCTCTGTGTTATACAAGGTTCAGTGGCCGTCGTAGACTCATGGTAACTCCAGAACAAATATTCTCTTAGAACAGAGAATTTTAAGTACCCATGTTAGATAATATGTTTCCTAATAATATTGATTTTTTTTTTTTTTGTCGTTGACTTGGAAGGAAAGAAACACAAAGAAAAATTGAAAGTAGCTGAGAATAAATCTCCACTTACGCTCATATCTCGTACGAACACTGATGCGTCGAGTGTTCCCCCATCCAGAAGCTCTGAAGCCAGAAGTATATCCCTGGCTTCTCATCTTAATCCACCTCAGGTAGGTGTTTTTCTACCAGTCTCTCTCTTTCCTTCAGTATTTTATGGCCTTTACGTCAGAGTGCCTGCCTTTCTATATCGAGTATTTGGGTCTGTCAATTGGACTACTTTAAAAATAATTTGTGGAAAAAAAATAAAATAAAAATAAAAGTAATTTGTGTATAGAGTTTAGTAGCATCACCATATTCTTGAATAGAGACACTCAGATTTGAGACTTCCCACCTGCATTGAGCTGTAGAACTGTTTACATATTTTTATTTTTATTTAAAAAAATTTTTTTAATGTTTATTTATTTTTGAGAGAGAGAGAGAGAGAGAGCGGGGAAGGGCAGAGAGAGGGAGACACAGAATCTGATTCAGGCTCTAGGCTCTGAGCTGTCAGCCCAGAGCCCGACGCAGGGTTTGAACTCACGAACCACGAGATCATGACCCGAGCTGAAGTCAGAGGCTTAACCCACTGAGCCACCCAGGTGCCCATCCATATTTTGAAGGAGAAAAAATGCTTTTCCCCAGCATTTCTAGCCAATATGAAGAATCCAGATGTTCTCCTGTCTTCCCTCCAAAATGATAAAAAAAAAAAAAGTCACTGAGAATATGTTGGATCCATTCAACATTTATTGAGTTTACGTTAAGTGCACTGTATTAGGTGTATTCAGTTGTATCAATCATATACATGAACGAAGCATAGTCCCTGATCAAGTAGAAAGAAAAGCATAATGCAAGTCAGATGCAATACATTGGGTCAGTTCTGTGCAAAACAAGGCCTCAGGAGAATAAAGGAGAGAATGATTCATCCTGACCTGAGCTCGAGCCTTGATGTTTTAGGTTGGAGGTGAAATTTGAACAGAACCACGAAGAAGCAAGTAGGGCTTGCACGGGCAGGAGGTCTGTGTGGGTCATTTCAGGCCAAGCAGAGGCATGGGGGAGTGGGAGGGTGTGTTTGGAGAACAGTGATTGGACGGGGCAGGGTTAAAGGTGGGGATGCTTGGACCACCGGGGGCATTGGGTCAAGACCAGGGTAGTGAGAGTCAAGAAACTATGGAGGAACTATTTGGGACGTGTCACTTAACTGTTCCAAAGTTGAGTTTCCTTTACCTAGGGAATGATGATAAGACGTTGTCCAAGGTATTGCTGTGAGGATAAAATTCTGTAAACAGGTGAGAGTTCCTAATGCAAAGCCTAGTGCGTTCTAGGCATTCAGGACATTTTTCTTGAATTGCTTCCTTAATCAAAGATCTAGTGGCGGGTGGGGCTGGAAAGGCTGATCTTGCCCATGGGAGATCTTCAGTAACACTAAAGAGTTTGGACTTTATGTTTTGCACAGCTTATCTTGTGCGGGTGGGGAGCAGAGAAAAAGGACAGGAGGGGTTTCCTGGTCTTGAGGTACATGCAGTTTAGCTGGAGGGAGTCGAGCCAGGCCAAACAAGACTGCACACACGCACACAGGCACACAGGCAAGGTGAGGCGGCCAGTAGACAGTAGGGTGGATGAGCGTTTGAGCCACAGAACTACAAGTGTCGGGCCCGATGGCACAATTTACGAGCTCTGTGATCTTGAATCAGTCCCTCAAAGCCTCAGTCTCATAATCGATGGGATCTGTGGGTCAGGAGGCTGTGAGAAGCAAAAGAGATAAGATGCTGAGTACAACGTGTAGGGTAGAGTAGGCACTCGATCAGCGTTAGCTTTCATCGTAACCAGATGCGAATTGTGTATCGTATCATATCATAGCACATCACATCACATTGTATATTGTAATTTGATATCCTTTAGCTCATAAATGCCCTGGAGAAAAAAATAGCATACCCTCCATAAAGTAGAGTAACGCCTGAATTAAATCCTAAGTGATACATTAGATTTGGTCAGGCTGAAAGGAAAAGGGAAGATATTCAAGGCAGAGGCAAAACTATGCATCTAGCATAGGAGCACACGAACAGACTACCTTTGCAAAGTGTAGAAGAACACAGGTCTGAATAAGATGTACCGTCAGGGAGTGGTAGTTTAAAATAGAAATATCTAGGTTGGTTAAGTGTCCAGCTGGTTAAGTGTCCAACTTCAGCTCAGGTCATGATCTCACTGTTCGTGGGTTCGAGCCCCGTGTGGGGCTCTGTGCTGACAGCTCAGAGCCTTCAGATTCTGTGCCTCCCTCTCGTTCTCTGCCCCTCCCCTGCTCACACTCTGTCTCTCTCTCTCAAAAATAAATAAACATTAAAAAAAAAAACAAATAAAATAGAAATATCTAATAGGGTTGTTTTACTCTGTAGTGTAAGGGCTTTGCAGTAAGACTTCTTTGCTTTTGCTGTTCAAAATACACTTTCAGAATGCTTCCGCTAATTGTATTTTTCTCTGGGGTTTTTAAACTGCTCTGGCAGGATCAACATTGGTTCCCACTTTGCATGTTCACATACGCAGTATGAATCGCATAAAAATGGGTGGCTGATGACAACATAGAAAAGAATCTATAAGTATTAGGCAAAATATAACTAAGCTTGATAAATATGGAAAGTTTTCAATCTAAGGAGTTTTTTTTACAAGTATTTTCTTTTTGTGGCTTTTATTTTTTTATTTTTGAGAAGGACAGAGAGGGTGCAAGCAGGAGAGGGGCAGTGAGAGAGGGAGAATCTTGATCAGGCTCCGGCTGTCAACATAGAGCCCGATGTGGGGCTTGAACTCACAAACCGTGAGATCATGACCTGAGCTGAAATCAAGAGTTGGACACTTAACTGACTGAGTCATCCAGGCCACCCTCTTTTTATAGCTTTAATGGGCTTCAAAAAAAAATTTTTTACAGCTGATTCATTGTTTTCATTTGGATCAATGTTAAAAGGAAATGAATGGATGACAAAGTTGAAAATAAAATATTATTAGAGCCTGTTTTGAAATAGTCAAAGTGTTCTAGCAGTAATGACAATAGGTCTTAATTTATTCCGCTAACATTTTTTTGTTTTTACATGTTCAGCATGGGGGAAAATGTGCTTGTGCCTGCTACATCTATTCTCGAACTAGAATATGATTCCAGTTCAGAAATCCTGTTTGCCTGAATCAAATGTCGTTTTACATCCTAGCTGGTCATATTGCGGGACCAAATAGGGAATTCGGGATTATTTAGCTCTTCGTGCTTTCCCAGTGTTATTCAACTTAATTCTCATACAAAGTATGTATCAGTATTCTGGACTTAAAGATTAGGGAATTAAACCTTCAGGAACCAAGTAAGCTTCCCAAGACCACCAGTCAGGAAGCGGTTAGAATTGGGATTCAAATTTAAGGGTCTGACGTCTTGTGTTCGGGTTTCTTCCTAGGCTCTTGTGCCCTTCCTGGCAGCTACCTTCCTCAAGCTGTGAAGGACTTCCTCTGGGAGCAGGCCAGTTAGGAGCTGGGGTGCCCTATCTTTGCTTCTCCAGATTCTCTCTCTACGTTCTTCACCCTGGTATGCCCTGGCCGCTGGTACATTCTGGCTGTCTGGAGGTCTCCTTCGCCCCAAGTAGCTCTCGGAGCTCAACACGGGAGCAGAACGTGGGACGTTGTTCACTCCTGGCCTCTCTGCCAGGTCACAGTGGTTGGTGGCGTTTCTCCCTGCAGCTCCCCTTGCCGGATTCCAGAAACTTCTCCCTCCCTTCTTGCCACTTCTTGCATTGGCACTGGCTGCCTTTTAACTTTCACTGTTTTTACTCTTCTCAGGTTCATCGCTTCTCCAACAACTTTTATAGTGATTTGAGTTGTGTGATGACAATTCAAGCAAAACCACTTCAGCAGAGACCTACCTGTTTTGCGGATAGAACGCAGTACGTATGCGAAATAACGATGCAGCCTGCTCTGTAGGCTGCATGCACCTGAGCATGAGGCCTGCAGAAGTCCGCGTGCTAGGCGTGTCTGAGCACACTCAGGGAAGGATACAGCCATGTGTGAGAATGAAAACTCACTGCTCCAATAGGAGCCACAAAAGTGACTTACCGTTAGGTGAGGGTCAATAGATAAGGGGAAGATAGCTGTGAATTCTTAATCTTCTGGGCTATCCTGTGTGATTGCAGTCAGGGAGGACCTTAGACCTTATGTTCCTGTGGACGATTCTTCAGTGGGATGGAAGTTGAATTGGAAATGATAGTCTGTCCATTCGTTCAGCCAATATTCAGAAGTATCTGCTTGAGGCGGGCACTCTTCTAGACAGTGCCTCGTAATGGGCACATCTATCTATGCCCTGTTCACCTAATGCTTACAAGCTGAGTAATTAATTTGGCTTTCCCCCCCCCACCCCTCCCGCCCCCAGGAATGAACAAGAAGGCAAATCACTGGGTGTGGGGGCCAGTGCTCCGTCTTTGGCCCGGCACCGTCTGGGACGAATCTCAGATGCTCGCGGACTCCACGCTTCCGCAAGGAAGACACCTGCACATCTGAGGCTGCCTTCTCTCACTTCAGACTCCCAGAGGATGAAAACCCCCAGTGTGTGCAGCGATGAAGTTCTAAGGGGAACAAAGCCGTAAGTCTCGTTTCTCTCCTGGGGAACCAGAAGCCACACGTGACAGAGGATAGAGACAGGTGGACACCTTCTAAATAGTTCATTAATTTGAATATTTCCCACGAAATGTGTTTCGGTAGTGTAGTTAAGCTGCGTGCTGGAAAGTAAAGTCAGGCAGAGAATCTGCGTTTGTGTCTTTCCAGTTTTTATTTAAAATTTTTTTTTTTCAACGTTTTTTATTTATTTTTGGGACAGAGAGAGACAGAGCATGAACGGGGGAGGGGCAGAGAGAGGGAGACACAGAATCGGAAACAGGCTCCAGGCTCCGAGCCATCAGCCCAGAGCCTGACGCGGGGCTCGAACTCACAGACCGCGAGATCGTGACTCCAGTTTTTATTTAAATTCTAGTCCGTTAACATGTAGTGTAACGTTGGTTTCAGGAGTAGTATGACTGTTCGTTCTTTTTTATCTCTAAGGCTGTGTTTCACTCTGTGTGGGGGACTTTCAGAAAAGCTTTTGACCTTAGGGTTCGACATCAAATCATTGCCCTGTTAGAAAGGAACTTGTCTTTTCCTTTATTACAGAGGTACTGGGGAGCAGCCCAGCTTTATCACTTACTCAAGTGTCCAGCAGTCTTTACATTAATAACAGCTAGTGTTTGTCGACAGCTTTCTGTTACCAGCACCAGTGGGACGAGTCACATTTATTATTTGACTTTTTCCCTGCCACAAATCTTTTGAGTTAGTACTCATGGGATCCCAGATCCAAGAGGAGGAGACAGAGGCTGAGAGAAGTTGCATAACTCGCCAAAGCTCCCAGGAAGGAGAGGCAGAGCCTGGGGCTCCCCCGCGGTGCTGTGCAGCTTCCGAGACCTCCACCCCCTACCCCGCCCCCCCCCCCCCCCCCCCGGACCACTGGCCCCAGGCTTCCTGCAGCAAGGGAGGGAGTCATTAAGGGGGCTGCCTTAGGCTCCCCCTGCAGGGATGGGGTGCATTATCAGCTGCCAGTGCTTAACCAGCAACTGGACTTTTCTGGATGTATTACACAGAGCCATGTTCGGCTTTGTGATGGATTGCTGTGTCTTTCACCCTCTGGAACTGATATTTCTGGTGTTTGGGTTATCCGGGGTTATTTGCTCTGGTAGTTCTTTTCAAGAGCTCTTCCCCTCCTCCAGTCCCACTGTGGTCACTTGGGACCCCTGACCCCATGCCCCAGTCACTGGCACATTGCTGGCCCTCTCCTCCTCCTCCCAGCCCCCCTGGGCTCCACAAACAGGCTTTCATCCGAAACCTTTTGTATTTTCTGTTGAAATCTGTGCCTCCAACTATACCTTCCCTTCATGTTCTGCCCCTTCCTATCCATACACCATAGACCTGTGTTTTTCAACTGTTTTTTTTTTATATTACTGGCATACTAAGAAGCCCTTTTAGACGGTCTTTCCTAATTCCTCCCTCACCTGTGGAATTTTAATGCCACAAATATACCGTACAGTCTATGTACTGTTCTTTATGTCTGTGTTTTATGCATAAAAAAAGTAAGGGTTGGTTTGTCTGTCCCACCAATAACCAGCGTTTGCCCCTTGGGGGGCAGTGTCGCCCTCATTGATATGCATACCTGTTTCCATTACTTCTGATCACCAGCCTTGACTGGGTTCAGCCTTTTTTTTCTGTCTGACCCACAACCATGCCAGCTGTGCTGGTCCTTCCCTCTTGGGGATTTTGTTCGTGCCCTTTCACTTTTAGCAAAGTAACCTGCTTTTTTCTATCAAAGTACTACAAGTTCACAGTGGAACATTAGAATAGTAGCAAAACTACAAGTAGTCACCTTGTATGCCTTTCAAAGGTCACCTGTATGCCTAATACCTAGAAATGTAAAAATGATACCTGTTGATAAATTCACTACCAAGTTTATCTATGGTTACGTTTCTTCTTTTCTTTCCTTTATCTTTTTTCTAATACTACGTTTTCCTACTAATATAGCTTTTTTCATATTTTTTTCACTTAACATTATTCCTATTTTCCACATTGTTAAATATTTGTGAAAGCGTGATTTTAATGACTAGAAATAACATATGGGTATGTGATAATTTGTGAAATATTTCGCTATTACTGGAACTTTTCCTTCTATATTTTCACTATTATAATGTACAGGGGACATCATTTTATGTAAATCTTTTAAGTTTTTATTTAAATTCCAGTTAACAAACAGTGTAATATTAGTTTCAGGTGTAGAGTATCATTTCATATAAATCCCAATAAGGATGTCTTTAAATTGTTTTTCCTGTTGGTACAATCCTAGAAGTAAAGCTACCGGGTCAAAGATTATGGATATTTTTATGACTCTTCACATATTTTTCCAAGGCTCTTCCCAGAATGGTTCTAACAATCTATAGTCCCACTGGCAGGACGTGAAACTCTTTCCTTGCAGCCTCTAAACTATGGGTAGTATGTGTATTTTAAAACTTGATAGGCAGTATGGTCATATTTTAATTTTCATAACTTGATTATTAACGAATCAATGAATTGGAATCTTATTGTAGAATATCCATTTCTATTCTTGTGCATGAACCAGACAGTCTTTCCATGTTAGTATCTGGTGGGGAATGTCTATCATCTGAACCTTTCCTCACCCTTCCTGACAAAGTCTATGATCTGGTGGTCAAATTCAAAAACGAAAAGTATCACATTGAACCTGATGGCATTAAATCTATTACAAATGTAGGGATGACCGACGCTTTCACAATATTTAGTTTTCTCATCGGAGAACGTATCTTGCCTCTCCTTTTAATGCCCTTACATAAAGTTTTATAGTTTTCCTCATCGAGGCCCTACACCTTGGTAATTAATTTTATCCTTCATTGATCGCCCGTTCTCTCAATTTCTACAGCACTTCTATTTAGAATCGTTTACCATAGCCCTTCATTACATCAACTGTTTACATTGTTCTCTAATAACTTCATGGGTTTTCAGTAACTTACAAGCTCCTTAAGAGGAGGAACCAGACCTTCAATTATTTCCGTATCCTGTACAGGGACTAGCATCGCAGAGCAGTCAGTAAATACAGTTCGACAGTCACTGCCGAGCAAGGAGAAGGTGACCGGAGCTGGTGGTCAGTCCCCCTCTTTACATTTGTCTTTCCCGCACTCTGCTCATTCTCCTTGAACATTTCTTTTGAAAGGCAGCTGTGATTACCAGTTCCGATGAGGAGCTTTGTGGTGAGGTCTGTCCCCCTGTCTCTGCACCTGGGTGCTCAGTTACATGTTGTTGTGTTTACAGGCAAACTGGCATAGACCGGGGGTCCTCCCCACCGGCTCAGGCCTCAAGGAGCAGGTTACCCCCCATAGGCTCAGAGACTGGTGGGCAGAATGTGGCAGTTCCTGGATCTCGACCTGTTCCTGTAAGACACATTTCATTATATTTAAGTGCACCATTTAGATCGTCTACTGCAAAACAAACAACCACAATATAATTTTGGCCCTTCCGGGGCCAAGTACGAACTCAAGTAACGTAAAATGTCTCCATAATCTGCTTCCTGAAAGTAACTGGCATGCGAGAACTGACGGGAGGTGGGAGGGTTAATTCACTGTCGTGCGAAATGAAAACCTGATTTGAACCGAATCAGGAAGTCCAGGTGTCAAAGAAAATCTGACAGGATGGTATAGCAAAGAAAATAGCATGAAGGTTAGGTCAGGAGACAGGGAGATCTGTGTTTGAACCCGGCCACCCAAATGTAGTGTAGAAATTAACGTAGTAGAAATTAATCTCCCTGCGCCTTTGTTTTCTGACCCGTAGAAGGGCCACAGTGATTCCTTCCTCAAAGGACTGATATAAGGATGACATGAATTTATAGATGGGAAATAACGCCTGCATAAAGTAAGACCTCTGTAGAACGCCCCTGCCATTTTTATCAGCTCTCATGTTTACGGCTCAGGGGCACCATGTCTGTTGCAGTGCGGAGGGAATGTCTTCTTCACCCAGGCTCAACGCAGCCACGTGATGGCAAAAGGTGTGGGGCAGGTGTGGGGCTGCTGGTGTGCATCACCAGATGTCCCCCCCACAGTTACAATGACGCGCCACTTCGCTCTCATACGAGTAACTAACTCATCTCTATTTCATAAAACACAGAAGGTTCCCAGTCGTGGGAACCTAAAAAGCCTAAGGAGAAAAACCGATGGAATGTTTTCTCTTGCATTCCTTTGCTTCCCTGAGTGCAGCGGCAGAATCCATTCCTAGAAAGGCAAGAATTGCACAGCTTTCGTGTGTAACCTTAGAATGTCGTGGCTTTGAGTAAAATCATAAAGGAAGGCGGACATCACATTAAAAAAAAATAAACGCAAAATTACATTTCTATTATAATTTAATATTGAGTACTTTATGCGGTTCGGGTTTTTAATCCGTATTTATCTGTTAGGACACTTGCTTTATCGGGTTAAATAATAAAATGACATAATCAACATGTGTTTTGACATTTATGCTTGATAGATGTTATACTTCCCAGTATCTAAATAAAAGTTTCAAATAAGGGAGTGAATGGATGAATAAATGAGTGAATGGTTGAAACACAAAGAAAGGAAACTTCTTTTGTCTTTTTTAAGGATTGCGTTTACCTGAAACCGAAACATATTATCCTTTATTTAGTACAGAGGGAGGCATCCACAGAACCGTGTGTTTAGTGCCGTACCTGACAGTTTGGAACGCTCACCTCTTCGAGAAAGATCTCTGACTGTGGAACAGTTTTCAAGACCCAGCACAACCCATACATTTCGGGTAGGTTGTCTGTTAACCATAAAGTTGACTTTTTTTTTTTTTTTTTTTTAACGTTTTTTTTTTTATTTATTTTTGAGACAGAGAGAGACAGAGCATGAACGGGGGAGGGGCAGATAGAGAGGGAGACACAGAATCGGAAGCAGGCTCCAGGCTCTGAGCCATCAGCCCAGAGCCCGACGTGGGGCTCGAACTCACAGACCGTGAGATCGTGACCTGAGCCGAAGTCGGATGCTCAACCGACTGAGCCACCCAGGCGCCCCCATAAAGTTGACTTTTAAAAATGTCTGAAACAATACGGGGAGGCTGGGTGGCCCAGGTGGTTAAGTGTCTGACTTCAGCTCAGGTGGAGATCTCACAGCGCGTGGGTTCGAGCCCCACGTCGGGCCCTGTGCTGACAGCTCAGAGCCTGGAGTCTGCTTCTGATTCTGTGTCTCCCTCTCTCTCTCTGCCCCTTCTCACAGTCTTTCTCTCTCTTTCCCTCTCAAAAATAAACATTAAAAAAAAAAAAGAATCTTGTTTAAAAAAAAAATATGTGTAACAATAAAGCTCACCCCTCATTTTATTTTTCTTCTGACAGTTAGATACTCCTCGAAAAGGTTCACTGACCCTGATGGAATTTGCTGGCCACACATGGACAAGTCAGAGTCTGTTGACAGGTCAGTTTTCTCCACATGTAAATAAATGAGGTGTGATGTGAAGTTTCAAGTTTTGGAAAGAGAAATGGAAGATCATCTACCTAAGTAGGACTCTTTTGACCATGTAAGAGCAAATTACAAGTGTTTGTCACCCATGGCCAGACACAGAAGTCTCTAGAAAGAGCCAAACTTCAAAGATAAGCCTTTGCCTGCTGTTAGTCATAAAGGGGAAAATGCCCAGATGCTCTGCATTAAACTGGGGCCTCACTCTCAGAAAAAGGAAAATGCTGTCTTAGGAGTCTCATGACAAATCAGTGTCTCTCTCCACAATAACAGTTTTTATGTTTTCTCATCACACCCTCCTCTTAATTCCCTTTAAAGATCTAATTTATAAAAATGCTCCATAAAATTAATACAAATATTCTAAGTATTTTAGAATGGAGAGTTTCACAGATAAATACTTATTTTCAGCCCAGTAGCTACTTTTAGAGTAAAGTTTCTAGTCCGAACGCAGGCCAGTGATGTTTTAATTCTCAAAACTGTTACCAGTATTTTTGTTTAAGGAGGCAACATAGTATTATCATGAACTGTGCCACTCTGGAACCCAATGCCAGGTTTCCATCCCACTCACTGAGCTATCTTAGGAGAGCCTCAACCTTCTTGGGCCTCAGTTTCTTCTTTTTATAATAGTCTGGGTTGATCAAGCCATCACTGGAAAAATGTACGGAGAGGACCTCGCTAGATTCTAGGCATATGTTGTTTGTTCAAGAATTAGGAGTCATTGGGACTATAGGTCATGTGAAATGCACAGGGTAACTTGCTGTGTTAAGGCAAATGCTACAGTTTACACAGAAGTCTAGTAAAATTGAAGCATTGTGACAACACGCTAATTTTATCACTGTTTACGTCAGCCCTTCTGTAGTTCTGTGGCATAGTGATGTCACAGATGCTTTAGCCTTTTACAGATTCTCTCGAGGAACGCTCAGTGTAGTGGGGAAGATGAGGGGACCGTGAGAGAGGTGAGCAGGACCACCGGCTGGCTGTGCAGATGGGTAAAGGGTCGAGGGGCGGCCCGGAGGGGCCATGAGCCACGCAAATCGGGATGAGCATCACGTGGTACACGAGACCGATCCCCTGGATGGTCAGTAGACAGTGGTGCCGGCAGAGGGGACGCAGAGAATTTTGATGAGTTTCGTTTTGGAGATCTTGACCGCAGGACACTAAGTGGAGCTGTCTAATACTTTACTGGGCACCAGGATTAGAGGTTCCGAGAGGGAACTGGGTTCTGAATTCGTTTGAAATCTGCACATTTAATTTACCCCCCATACTAAGTCAGTATATATATTCTCTTATCAGGAGTCTTGTGACTATTATTACCGACCGTCAGGAGCTTTTCTCATGGCTGTAGAAATAACTGAGGTACATAAGAGGTATTTCTGTAATTCTAAGAACTTATTTTCTTACTTTCTGACAAGCAGGCATGTCATCTCTTAACCTTTGCTTCCAGGTCAAAAAGCACCAGGAACTATTAATTTATCGACATTTGTTCTGTGGCAGAAGAAAAAGAGAAAGGGAGAAGCTGAGGGGAATCCCCAACAGTGGCAAGGGTCTCTTAAGGCAGCTGACATTCCTTCTGCCCCCATGAAGCCAGTAGGCCACCAGAACTCACTACTCGGCTTCCTGGGATCCACCTCAGGGTAGAAGGTGCTAGCAAAGCCACCAGCTCTCGGAGGACACAGGGCCAGAACTTAGGCTTAGTGGAGAAGGGGAACAACATCCATCCTTCCTTCCTTCCTTCCTTCCTTCCTTCCTTCCTTCCTTCCTTCCTTCCTTCCTCGCTTCCTCCCTCCCTCCCCCCTCCCCCCCTCCCTCCCTCCCTTCCTTCCTTCCTCCCTCCCTCCCTCCCTCCCTTCCTTCCTCTCAGGACCCTCAATGGCAGTTTTTGCATATTTCCCGGTTTATGTAAAAGCAACATCAAAGTATTTTGGTTTTCTTTTAAAAAAAAAAAAAATCATCTGCATTGAATGTACAAAGCCATCCTTTTGAGAGCTGGAAGTTTGAAGCAGTTTAATGGGCGTTACTTTGTGGTTGGTGTTTCAGGTTCACAGTATCCACCTAAATCTTTTCAGAGGACGACTCTGACTTCAAGGAAGAGATTCCAAGTGGCATCTTGATGGAGCTGGGAGCAGCCAGTCTCAGCATGCCATTTATCACACGAATAATGGAAGAACAAGTATTCTACTACGCATCAGTTTGTCTGACAGTGGGACCTGAGCCGGTCGGAGAGAAACGCAAGCACATAAACAGCTTAGTTGTGAATCCTTGCATTGTAAAGAGACTCCAAGTCAAATTCACCGACCTTCTTCACTGGAAGCATTCGGATCTAATAGGTGTTTATAATCCATCATCTTATCGATCACACAGACACAGACACACACATAAGCAGTGCATGTATTTACACACTCAACAGATGAGAGGATATTGCCTAGGAATGGGCCATTCTGTAACTTTGTGTCTTGACATGCGTTTTGTGTCTCATTCTGTGACTAATCCACCGAAGTCCTGGTTACTAATTGATGTGATGTCACTCCCTTCTTTAGAAAATAGCAAAGCAATCTTTGGTACAGTACGTCAGTTTATCTAAGGTTCAGATTGTTCTGGTCGTTGTGCTGACTTTCTTACACCTTTTTAAAAAAATTTTTAATGTTTATTTTTGAGAGACAGAGTGTGAGTGGGGGAGGGGCAGACACAGCATCGGAAGCAGGCCCCGCGCTCTGAGCTGTCAGCACAGAGCCTGACACGGGGCTCGAACCCATGAACCGCGAGATCATGACCTGAGCCGAAGTCGGACGCTTAACAGACTGAGCCACCCAGGCGCCCCCTTATACCTTTTTTTAAAAAGTACTTGAGTCACGAGCCTCTTTGAGAAATGACAGCGACTGTCTCCCGAGCCAATTTCATTTTGCTGGTTTTCATGCTCGGCCTCAGGCAGTCTATCCAAAAGTGTTCCAAATTTATTGACTTTTAAAGCTGACTAGAAACCTAATTTCCACATACCGTGTATGGTTTCCTATTTGCTGCCTGCGGGTGAAGGTGTTCATCCACTGGAGGGAAGCCCTGAAGCAGCCTCCTGCTTATTTTATCACAGTCTGATCTTTGCTCAGATGTCACATCTGCTGTGAACCCTCCCTGATCCCTCTAAAGGCAGTGGTTCTTTCCGCTCTGTCTTCTGACCCTGCGTGTGTCTCTTCCGACCATGTACCCCTATCTGGCATTCATACAGAAAATGGAAAGGGATTGCGAAGGGGAGGTGATCGGTTGGAGGCCAGGCTCTAGGGTCATTTTCTTTTCTTTCCTTTTTTATTTCTTTTTTTTTTTTTTGAGAGACCGTGGAGGGGGGGGGGTGAAAGTGAATGAAGGGCAGAGAGAGAGAGAAAACCATGAGGGGCAGAGAGAGATGGAGGGAGGAGGAGAGAAGCGAGGCTTAATTGAAGCGGGGCGTGTGTTTTCTTTTGTTTTTTTGTTTTTGTTTTTTTTGTTTTTAACCAAAGTGGGGCTCATGTTCACCCAAAGCAGGGCTGGAGCTCACCGGAAGCAAGGCTTCTGTTTTATCCAAATTGGGCCTCAAGCTCATGAACCACGAGATCATATCCTGAAATGAAGTCAGATGCTTAACCGACTGAACCACCCAGGTGCCCCTAGGGTCATTTTCGTTTGCCTCCCACCTGCCCCATGGTTTTCCTTTATAGTGACTTATGTTCTTAGATGTTTCTATTCTCAGATCTCAAATCACCAAAATTTCTTTTTTTTTTCCGATCAGGTACTTACATTGTATCAATTTATTTTTTATTAATCTACAATGACACTTGTTCTATTATTTAAATGCATAATAAATTATTTTCAGACATATTTCTGGTTGTAAGAAGAGAGGATCTTTGCCTTCTTAGAGATGTCTGGAAATTAAAAAGTGTGTTGAGACGGGAACTAGTGTTGCCCTTGATCACAGAGGACAGAACAAAAATGGTGCTGGAGCCTTGCCTCTTTTTTGTTTCTCCCTTACATTTCTCCTGACTTATTTTTCACAGTTATGGAACCTGTTACGGAGTAGGTGGCTGGCCCCAGCTCCGTAAGTCTAGATTTTTAATGCTTAGTTACCCACACAAAGCAGACCGAAGCATTTAGAAATTTTTCAAAACTCTCCCTCAACATTAGCCATAGGCACTTAAAATACCAGTCTTGATTTAGCCACTCTCAAATGTGAGGGATTCCTGGACACGGGAGCAGCCTGGAGTCCCTGTTCCCAAGGGCCTCTAGTCCTGGTGCCCTCTGGTCCCTAATTCCTGCTAACGGTGGGTTTTCTATCCACCTTGCTCTTTCAGAGTGGCTCAAGCGAATTCATGTCAATTTCCAGGACCCATTCAACTCCTTCCCAGTCAGCACAGACTTCTTAGAAGGAAAAATGACTGATATGCATTCTAAACTAACATTAAGGAAGAGTATCCAAGAGAAATTATTTTCTCATGGAGAACCACTGAATAGATTTTATGGTAGCTTTACTTTCTGTGGCTTCAAAGGTTTCTAAATGAAAATCTATTATTTGTATATTTATTGCTAAAACCGCTTTAAAAAACAGAACCAAGTGCAGTAATCATTTTTCAACTAGAGCATACAGTACAATTTTATTTTTATTTCTTTTTTAATTTTTTTGACAAAATTACTATTTTGAGAGAGCCTGTGAATGAGCATGAGCGGGGGAGGGGCAGAGAGAAAGAGGAAGAGAGAGAATCCCAAGCAGGCTCCGTGCTGTCAGCATCGAACCTGGCATCCTGCTGGATCCCACAACCCTGAGATCACGACCTGAGCCAAAATTAAGAGTCAGAAGCTTAACCAACTGAGCCACCCAGGTGCCCTGAAAAAGTACAATTTTAGAGAGAACAGAGGCATGGCTTTGCCACTGACTTTAATAAGACCTGCTTAGAGCATGTACTTTTATACCTGTACACTTCATTTATAGGTTAAATGAGATTTAGAGGTTAGCAAATGATGCTTGCATCAAGGATAGTGCTTTTTGAAGTGATCAGGGAAGAACTGGGGCCGTGTTTTCATAATACTCTACCTTGATAAGTAAGTCTTAGAATTTCTTTGTTAAAAATTGAAAAAGGCAAATTGAATTACTCCTGAGGTCAATTTTTAAATGAAGGTTAATGACTGTGTTAATTGAAATGTCTGTTAATTCATCCAAAACCAAGGAAGGAATGAAGGAATTTTAAAATAATATAAAAACATGTAAAATACCATAGAAAACTGCTAGATAAACAGTATACATATTCAATGCAATCCCTATCAAAATAACACCAGCATTCTTCACAGAGCTAGAACAAACAATCCTAAATTTGTATGGAACCAGAAAAGACCCCAAATAGCCAAAGCAATCTTGAAAAAGAAAATCAAAACTGGGGGCATGACCGTTCCGGGCTTCGAGATGCATTACAAAGCTGTAATCATCAAGACAATATGGTAATGGCACAAGAACAGACACTCAGACCAATGCAACAGACCAGAGAACCCAGAAACGGACCCACAAGCATATGGCCAACTAATCTTTGACAAAGCAGGAAAGAATATCCAATGAAATGAAGACAGTCTCTTCAGCAAATGGTGCTGGGAAAACTGGACAGCGACATGCAGAAAAATGAACCTGGACCACTTTCTTACACCATACACAAAGATAAACTCAAAGTGGATGAAAGACCTAAACATAAGACAGGAAGCCATCAAAATCCTAGAAGAGAAAGCAGGCAAAAAACCTCTTTGACTTTGGCCACAGCAACTTTTTACTCAACATGTCTCTGGAGGCAAGGGAAACAAATGCAAAAATCAACTATTGGGACCTTATCAAAATAAAAACCTTCTGCACAGCGAAGGAAACAATCAGCAAAACTAAAAGGCAACTGACAGAATGGGAGAAGATATTTGCATACCAGATAAAGGGTTACTATCCTAAAGCTATAAGAAAGTTATCAAACTCAACAACCAAAAAACAAACGATCCAGTGAAGAAATGGGCAAAAGACATGAACAGACATTTCTCCAAAGAAGACTTCCAGATGGCTAACGGACACATGAAAAAATGCTCAACATCACTCATCATCAAGGAAATACAAATTAAAACCACAATGAGATACCACCTCACATCTGTCAGAATGGCTAACATGAACAACTCAGGCAACAACAGGTGTTGGCGAGGATGCAGAGAAAGAGGATCTGTTTTGGGTTGCTGGTGGGAATGCAAACTAGTTCAGCCACTCTGGAAAACAGTATGGAGGTTCCTCAAAAATTTAAAAATAGAACTACCCTACGACCCAGCAATTGCACTATTAGGTATTTATCCAAGGGATACGGGACTGTTTCGAAGGGACACACGCACCTCCCATGTTTATAGCAGCACTATCAACAATAGCCAAGGTATGGAAAGAGCCCAAATATCCATCGATGGATGAATGGATAAAGAAGATGTGGTATATATATACAATGGAGTATTACTTGGCAATCAAAAAGAATGAAATCTTGCCATTTGCAACTACGTGGATGGAACTGGAGGGCATTATGCTAAGTGAAATTAGAGAAAGATAAATATCACATGACTTCACTCATGAGGAATTTAAGATACAAACAGATGAACATAGGGAAGGGAAGCAAAAATAATATAAAAACAGGGAGGAGGACAAAACATAGGAAACTCTCAAATATAGAAAGCAGAGGGTAGCTGGAGGGGTTGTGAGACGGGGGATGGGCTAAGTGGGTAACAGGCACTAAGGAATCTACTCCTGAAATCATTGTTGCACTATATGCTAACTAACTTGGATGTAAATTTAAAAAATGAATTAAAAAATAAATGTTAAAAATAATATGAAAGGAAGTGTCCATGCTGATGTTGTTCTGAACTAGAATGGAATTTCTATGCCAATTAAGAGGTACATCTTTCTTATTCAGGATTTTTATGTCTGTAATTTTTTTTAATTTATTTTTTAAGTTCAAGTTAGTTTACATACAGTGTAGTATTGGTTTCAGGGTAGAATGCAGTGATTCATATATGCAGTGATACATATAACACCCTGTGCTCATCCCAATAAGTGCCTTCCTCAGTGCCCATCACCCATTTAACGCATCACCCCACCCACCCCTCCCTCCAGCAACCCTCAGTCTGTTCTCTAAGAATTTCTTATGGTTTGCCTCCCTCTCTGTTTTTATTTTATTTTTCCTTCCCTTCCCCTATGTTCGTCTGTTGTGCTTCTTAAATTCCACATACGAGAGAAATCATGTATGTCTTTAACGGACTTATTTCACTTAGTGTAATACATTCTAGCTCCATCCACGTTGTTGCAAATGGCAAGTTTTCATTCTTTTTCATCTCACCTCTATAATTTTTAATAAAAGTATTGAAAGAGTTTTCAAAAATTCATTATACTCCTAAAGCTGCATTCAATTCCCAATTTGTATATAATTTGCATACCTGCCCACGGTTTCTAATACACAGGTTATTCATTCCTTTATTTTTTACTGCATAAGCAGACTTGGACCAGTGAATTAAAAATGCATAACCACACTGTTTGTGAGAGGTTTATCTCATTTATGAATTCCCAATTAACCTTTGTTTCTCCACAGAAGATGACATTCCTGTGTGCTAATCATGGATTTATTATGTCATCAAATACCCATCAAGCACCTTCTTTATGTAAGGGTGTGTCCTAAGCAAGTTCAGGTAGCAATAGCTGGGCAAGGTAACAGTGGAAAGAGCTGTAGCTTCGAATCAAATAGGAAAGGCTTTATTGCAGAGGTTATATTTGAGCAAAGACTTGAAGATGGGGAAAGAGACATGTATCTATGGTGAAAAAAAATTCTAGAGAGAGGGCCAAACACACAGACCTAGAACAGGAGCATCCCTGGAGGTTTGAGGAACAGCAGAGGCCAGTGGGGCATGACATGGAATTAGCCAGGGGGTTAATAATGGGAGATGATATCAGCGAAGTAGCAGGAGCTGAGGGGTTAAGATCCTTTCTGGCCTTGGAAATCGTAAATTATCTGAAATAGGAAGCCACTGGAGAGTGTTGAGCACAGAGTGGCGTCACCTGACCCCAGAGGATGCTGGGATCAGATGGTCGTGGTGCAGATGCTGAAGAGTCAAGGGACTGGATGTTTTGAAATTCGAGCCAATAGGATTTGCGGTTGCATTTGATGTGTGAGGAATCAAGACTGACTCCTAGGCTTGGGCTTAACTCTAGGGAGCATGTCGGGACACGTCACGTTTGAGATGTCTTTGAGATGCTTCAGTGAGGACGTTGAGGCATTTGGGGAGCTGCACTTGGGGTTTAGAGAAGAAATACAGACAGGAGGGATACATTTGGCAACGGTCAACAGACAGATGGTATTTAAGTGCTGGAACGGATGAGATAACCAAGAGACCGAGTGTAGACATGCGGGGAAAACAAAAGTTCTGGGCCGTGGGCACCCTAACATCTAGAGGAACGGGATGTGAAGAGAAATTAGCAAAGCCGACCGAAAGGAATGATTGGTGAGGGAGAACAAAAATCAAAGAATGGGGAATGCTCCAAATCAAGTAGGGGAAACTTTTCCAAGGAGGTGACAAGGACTCAAACATGTTGAATGCTGTTGATAGGTCAATTTAGATAAGAGCCAAGAAAGGACTTAAAGATTTAGCCACAGGGAGGGTATTGGGGACATCAGGGACATCGACAAGATCTATGTTAGTGGAATAGACAAGGCAGAAGCCTGACTGCAGAGGGTTCAGGAGAGAATATGAGGAGAGAAATTCAAGCCCAAAGGCATAGCCAGTCTTTTGAGGGATTTTTCTGTAAAGGGGAGCCAAGGAATGGATCCAGAGGGAGATGTGGACTCAATCCTTTAGAGAGAAAGAAAATAAAAATCATGAGATATATTTAATGATATTAAAGGTACTAGATAAATACATTTTCTTAAAGTCTTAACGTGATTGAACAATAGGGAAGTGAATAAAATACCAAGACTTTGCTCTCCAATCTCACTCCATAGAACTGATGAGTAGTTTTCTTTCCAGACGTTAGTCTTGCTGGAGAGAAACTTCTTCTCCCAAAGATCCCATGACATGACTTAATGTTCTACAACTTGTTTTATTGTTAGTGTTTTAATATTTCATGAACCTCTTTCCATGTTGGTACTTACAGATGGCTTGAACAAAAATCAGTTGGAGAAAGGAGCCCTAGGCAATGTTTTTCTCTACTTCAGACAGGCCTGTAAATGGCTGAGTGAAGCCTATACGATAGCTGCAGACAAAACTAATGTAATTAAGCAAAGTAGGAATCCGGGCATTTCTCAACGTATCAACTTCCCTGCCACTTTTGCTATAGCTTGGGGACCTGCCACAGGGAGAGGGGCACTCCAGCCTAGGCCCTTTGTAAGTTAATAAAAGGAAACCTCCAGGACACCTGGGTGACTCAGTGGGTTAAGCATCATCCCACTCTTGATTTTGGCCCCGCCTTGGACTCTGCCCTGGGCATGGAACCTGCTTAGGAATCTCTCTCTCCGTCTCTCTCTCCCTCTCTAAAATTAAACGAACGAACGAATGAATGAATAAATGAATGGAAACCTCCTGTGAAATGAAGGAGGAGGCCAGACGGGAGAGCTAACACACCCTACCACTCTTCCTCAATTGCAGACCCAACACAAAGGTACTTGCAGGTGGCAGGACTTTACTAACCCTTAGGGTGTGGGGCTGGGGGGAGGGAGAAAGGTTTTTCTCTCCCCTAGCAACAGCCCAGCCAATGAGAGACTGTCACAGCTCAGCCAATGAGAAGCCACTACGCTTTAAACTCCCAGTTTAGACAAAGGAGTTTTAGTTTCTAGCAGCCACTCCCAATCCCCTCTCTCCTGTATAAAACAACGTTCTGGGGATCCCTGGGTGGCTCAGGCCCTTGGGTATCCCACTTCGGCTCAGGCCACAGTCTCAAGATTTGTGAGTTGGAGCCCCACAGTGGGCTCCCTTCTGTCCGCGGAGAACCCACTTCGGATCCTCTGCCCTGTCCTCTCTCTCTGCCCCTGCAGCACTCACACTCTCTCAAAAATAAATAAACTTTTTTTTTTAAGTGTTTTTTCTTCTTTGTTCTCCACACCTGTCTATGGTTTTGCTGTCTGCTGTGTCTCAAAATTGCAACTCTCTGCTGTTTCCAAATATACCCATTTTGCTGCTAAGATAAGTGAGTTTTATTTTTAAGGTTAAGGCAGGACCGAGGCTGCCTGAAGAAAAGAGGGGAACTGGTAGTTAGGGAGCTTAGTCCTTGGGCAGAATTCCAGCCTCCCAGTCACTTTGCTTTTCCTTCTGCAGGCTCAGTGCTGTGCCTTCGTTCCCTCTTGAAGAGCTCACTACAACTACCATCCCCTTACAACCGCCCCACTCCCCCCTACCTTTCCCAGCTTCTCTTACTCCGCCTCTTTCCAAGGCCTTGACCTTCCCCTCTCACTTGTTTTTCTGGCTGCTGACT
Source organism: Panthera pardus (assembly GCF_024362965.1). Taxonomy (NCBI): domain Eukaryota; kingdom Metazoa; phylum Chordata; class Mammalia; order Carnivora; family Felidae; genus Panthera; species Panthera pardus. The sequence goes on from NW_026526688.1 coordinate 17,319,313, forward strand.
TTTCACGGTCCCGAGGATATGGTGGAAAATATTTGCATCACAGCAACCTTACTCAGCTTTCCCTCGTCTCAGTGGGCCACCGGATGCAAACTGGAAACCGCTGCTCCCAAGGATGTTGCCCCTAAAGCTGCCCCAAGATCAAAGCGGAAGGCCGCTCTGCGTGATGGAGAAGCCGGGGTGCAGCCCCGCAGGCAGGCAGGCAGGCAGGCAGCCAGGCCCCAAAGGGTAGAACCCTGCCCGTTGCGCGAGGAAGCATGAGGTCAGGGACCCAGCCAGGAAAAAAATAAGCCCCAAAGGCTGAGTTTCAAACCAAATGCCTCTTTATTTCAATGTTCAAACAGCCGGTTCTCTGTAGCTGCGGTTCTCCCGTGCGTGACCAGCAGCGGGGACCTAAAGCCCAAAGCCCTGCCCCGCCCTGGCCACACGCAGCTGCCTCAAATTCCACCCCCATTCTTCTCCTCCCCACTCCAGTGCCTTCACTTACATTCAGCAACACCCCATAGAAGCCAGGAGCTGTGTTCCCGTCTGTCAGTTTCCGCTGGACCAAACACAGGCCCGAGTGCATGGCTGTAGGTTTGTGCCCAGCGCAGTAACAACCCGGCTGCTGCTGTTTGGGGAGCCTGGGAGGCTCCAGCCTAGTCCCGAGGCCCAGGGCGGCCGCCGCAGGGAGAAGCCCCGGTCTCCGGGTCCCCGCCGTAGGGAGGCCGGGCCTGTCTCCTGCCGGAGGAGGAAGAAGCGAGCGGCCCGGGCGCCACCTCTTTCCTCTTGGGGGAGGGCGCTGGCATCCTCGCGGCCGCGGCTCGGAGGCTCCCGGAGTCCCGGAACTCCTCCCAGGACCGGCGCACTTGAACTCCGGGAGTTGGCCCAGCACCTCGCCCTGCCGTCCTGCCAGGCTCCGTCCCAGTGCGGAGCGGCCCGCCGGCGCGATGCTGGCGCTGTGGCTGGTGGGCCTGGGGCAGAAGCTGCTGATCTGGGGCGCGCTGGGCGCCGTCTCCGTGGCGGGAGCCACTCTTCTCCTGAGCCTCCTGCAGATGGTGGCGAGGTGCGCGCGGCAATGGCAGCAGTTGAGGGGCCTCCCCACGTTGCCCGGCTGCTACCCCTTGGTGGGACACGCGCTGATGATGAAGCCAGAAGGGAAAGGTAAGAGACGCGGGGGCCGGTGGGCTTCCTAGCCTGCGCGGACCCGCCAGCAGGAAGGCCCAGGGTGCAGGAGCTTCCCCCCCCTCCCCACCTCCCCCCTACCCGCCCCGGGCTCAGCCGGTCCGCACCTGCTCCCCGCCAGCCCCCCTTCTCATCAGCCTAGAGCACCACGACTTGAGGGCCGCTTTGGAGAAACAAGAATCTGTCCCCTGCTGGAGAGTGGGTTCCCAGTTCTATCCGGTTTGCCCTTACGACCCCTGATAAAATTGCTCCTGCCTCTGTTTCACATCAATTTTTTCTTTATGTATAGGCTGGAACGCAGTATGTGTAAGCTGTCCTTCCTCTTCTCTTCTTTTCCCACTTGGTAGCTGTTCCTATCTCTAAACACCGCCTGTGTTCTCTCTTGGCTGTTAAAGCCTAAGAGCAGAAACTTCCCTGGAGCAGGGAATGCACCTGAAAACAGTCCCATCATCCTCCACCCACCCACTGCCCTCCGAAAATCAGGGACTAGAGATTTCATCTGAGGCTTCCCTCCCTCCCCGCATCACAAGATTTGACCACAACTTTCTATCCTTCTTGACCTTCTTATTTTAGTTCTTTTAAGGAGGTTAGGTAATAACAGTAAACTACGATACGAGGGCAAGGCCATCTGGCAAACTTAACACACCAGGTTTTAAAAGCCTTATTTATGAAACAGTGCATTGTTTTTGTTTTTTGTTTTTTGTTTTTGTTTCTTGTTTTTGTTAGGTTTCATGGATGAGGGGAAAAATCACCGTGAGTGAGAAAGTTCTCAGAAGCACCTGGTTTTACAGTCTCCCATCGGAGACAGTGAATTCGATCTTAGCACTCCGTTTTCATGGGTGTGCAAATGGGGATACCCAGGGTTCAAAAGATTTGCCCCAAATGACAGGTTCTAAAATGAGCCGAGGACCACAATCCAGTTTCGCCTCAGATTAATTTGTAAATCGCAGTTTCACAAGTTGAACGTTAACTCCAAAACTTGAAGTATTATTTCTTTTCTAGCTCTCCCCTCCCCCCACCCCTGACCCTCATGCTGTCATTGCATCCCCACAGAAATAGATAAGGCCTCGTGGGGCGGGAGTGACCTGGGGGGGTGTTTATCAAAATATCGAAAATGTTCCCTGGCAGAAGAAATCCAAGTTAACCTTTCACCAATGAAACATCAGTGTGACTAATGGTACAAGTTATCCAATACCGCATCTAGAGGTCTGAGAACCGTGTTGGTAGAACTCATCTGGGTTGATACTAAAAGCAGAGCTAACCTCTCCTTCTACCCTGAGACTTTATAGCATTACAGAGTAACTGTGGCGATATATAGGGCTCCCATTTCCCCGCAAGAAATAACATGCTTGAGAAATCTCATCGGATTCTTTTGGGAATTTATTCTGAAAATTGAAATCTCTAGTGAATGAGACCTGTTTCAAAATAAACTTGTGAGTTGATTGGAATAGTTAAAGCAATTCTCCCTGGAGTTACTTTCTTTTTTTTTTTTTTTTTTCTTTTTTTTTTTTTCAACGTTTTTTATTTATTTTTGGGACAGAGAGAGACAGAGCATGAACGGGGGAGGGACAGAGAGAGAGGGAGACACAGAATCGGAAACAGGCTCCAGGCTCCGAGCCATCAGCCCAGAGCCTGACGCGGGGCTCGAACTCACGGACCGCGAGATCGTGACCTGGCCGAAGTCGGACGCCTAACCGACTGCGCCACCCAGGCGCCCCCCTGGAGTTACTTTCTAAGTGAAAAGAGTGACAATATCCTCGCTTCGACGAAGGGACTTTTTAATCCATCCACAAGTACTGGATTTTGGCATCAGGCAAAGCTTTGCTCCGTGTCCGGCTTTGCGACCAAGCTGTTTTCATTTGAGGAGTCGTTTAAAACTCTCTAAAGGGAAAAGAGCAGGAGGAGAACTACAGCAACAGCCAGAAGACACTGAACAAAATGGCAGTATCGATAATTTCTTGAAATGTAAATAGACTGCATCCTCCAATAAGAACACACAGTGTGGCTGCATGGATAGGAAAACAAGACCCATTTTTATGCTGCTTACAAGAGACTCGCTTCAGACATAAGGACACACACAGACTGAAAGCGAAGGGATGGAAAACGATGTTTCATGCAAATGGAAACCGAAAGAAAACTGGGAAGCTACCCTTACACCAGACAAAATAGAGTTTAAAACGATGACTGAAATAAAAGACCAACAGGGTATTCATGATAATAGAGGGGTCAATCCAATAAGAAGATACGGCATTTATAAATGTAAATGTACCCAACACAGAAGTACCAAGATGTGTAAAGCCAATATTAAAATTTTCTAAGTTAGAGTTTTTACCCTTAACTTGTAAGTTAATTGTATGACGGTTATTTTAAGGATTAAAGACCAGGCGACACTTGAAGGCAATATGGCGTAATGGTCAAGACAGAGCACTGTAGTGTCTTACCCCCTTAAGTACAAAGCCAGGTTCCATCATTTACTCCCTGTGATAGTGGGCAAGTTTCGTCAATTGCGACAGTAATCGTGCCTTTCGTGTAACGATGGTGAGGCGTAAAAGGCAGTGCATCAAAAACGCTAACTCTAGCTCAGACATAGAATAACTTGCTGCTGTAAATGAATAGGACATAATGGATGTTAGCTCTTGTAGGATAATTATTACTAGGTTTCGATGTGCTGAAACCTGCAAACACTTAACAAAGTCATTACTATGTATTTAGTATTATATGGAGTGGACATCCGTGAGCTCCTGTCCTGCTGCGCTGTGCACAACCTGACCTGGGATTGGGTGAAGCCTGGGATTGGGTGAAGCTTAATGATGGATGAAGAGCAGGGATGGGCCGAGCCTGCGCACATTATTGTCACTGAAAAAGTGCTGAAAAGTTGAATAGTTTGTTTTTTATGCTATATCAATTTGTCCCTGGTGCCCAAATTCCCATGTCGAAACAACTCTGTCAAAGTACCTTAAGTACCGTATTAGTAGCCTCACAGTGAGGTTGAAATTAGCCTTGCTGTTGTCAATCAGGCATTCCCTCTGCCCAGGAGAAGCCCTGCATCCACATCTGCCTACCCGCTAGCCCGCCTCTCCTCACCCCTCCCTAGCTGGATTTTCCCAGCAGTGGAAGGAGGCTTCTGGTCCATTTCCTAACATGTAATCACTTGGCAGCTGGGACTCAAATCCTCCCTTAACCTCATCTTGTTTGACTTGTGTTCTGAAAACATGCCTCACCTTTGCCAGGTTTTTCTCTGAGGCCTGGACCCTGTGTCTCAATTCTTCGGTCACTGGCTGCTGTCGTTTGTTTCTACCCAGGTGGCACTCATCGACACGGCATTTCTTCACTGAGAATTTTGTAATGGCTTGATCTCTCCTGAGGCCACGCTGCATTCCCCAGACAGGGGCTTCGTGGATTTCAACACGGAAAGTGTTGACTCTCGAGTTTTCCACACTACTTTGATGCTGGAGTTGGGATTGATGGTCACCATTTCCCCAAACCTGATGCAAACGCCAGCCAGAAAGCGCAGCCAATGCCCCTAACCCTGGCTGCACTGAACTCCAGCCTTTTCCCCACCCCCAGCGGCTTCCTGTGGCCCCAATATACCCAGGTGATTCACAGATCTCACACACACTGGTGTTACTGTCCTAAAATACGATTCCAGTCTTGCCAATCCTCATCAGAAACCGCCAATGAGTGTGTAAAAGCAAATCAAACCCTCCAGTACTCCAATCTCCCCTCCCAATGCTATCACCCCATCTAATGTTGTGGCTGCACCTACAGGGAATTTTCAGAGTTTCATGCTTCTGCTCTGCTGTTTCTGCTGCTTGGTTTACATTCTGTCTCGACTCCTACTTCCCCTTTTCTGCCTATAAAAATACAACTCATGTTTTAATGCTCGAATACCGTCTCCTTGATGAATTTTTTTTTTCAGACCTGTCCATGAGGACCAGTAACTCCTCAGACCTAAACTTCTATCTTAGCAACCATTTTGTTTTGTCTGGTATTACAGAAGTGACCATCTCCCATAGTTAGCAGCTCCCTGAGAGTAGGGATTGGGTCCTTTGGAGGTACACGTTTCTTGTACCTTATCTTACTCATAATTAAATTACCCTCACAATTCAGTCATTATAGCCTTTAACAGGAACAGTGTGGTGGACCTCGAAGATGTGAGAGACTTGGCAAATATTAAATGACTTGCCCAAAGTAAACAACCCAAAAGGCACAATAAGAAACTCACTTAAAATTAAATCTCTCCTCCCAGAATTTTTTCAGCAGCTAATTTGTTACACAGAAGAATATCGGCATTTTCCACTGCTGAAACTCTGGCTTGGACCAGTACCACTCTTGGCCATTTATAATGCAGAAAACGTGGAGGTGAGTGTGTGGGAAATAGGATCACTTTTCCACTGTATATTCGATGGTGTGAGAGTCTCATCCAAATAAAGATAGCAAAAATGTTATTACATTAAAAAAACTTTTTTTGAACGTTTATTTATTTTTGAGAGACAGAGCACAAGTGGGGGAGGAGCAGAGAAAGAAGGAGACACAGAATCCGAAGCAGGCTCCAGGCTCTGAGCCATCAGCACAGAGCCCGACGCGGGGCTTGAACTCACGAACCATGTGCTCATGACCTGAACCGAAGTCGGATGCTCAGCCTACTGAGTGCAACCTACTGAGTGAGCTCAACCTACTGAGCCACTGAATTTAGTATATTGAGCATTTCACTAAATATTTTTGGCTATGTGGGTGCCATTTAACGCTTTCCAGATATAGTGTAAATATGGGGGGTGGGCAGTAGCCTCTAGATGTCTGTGCCCATCTGATATCAGGTCTAACACATTCTCCTTTTTTGAAAAGTCTACACAAGGATGCAGTTTTATAGAGCCACAAATAGGTTATTCCACAAGGTGAGCACATGTTACCTGCCAGACATTGTTTTCTCAGTCTCAAAATATAAGACTAATAAAGTATGAGTGTTTCTCTCAAGATGCTCTGAGTCTCCTATCCATTACAAATGTATTACTCCAAGTTAATTTTCTTAAAAAAGAATGCTCATCTGATATTGATAGGGCAGATACCATTAATCCATGCTATTGAAATTGGGAGTGTACTCCCAAAGAATACGTTTTACTTATCATTATGACTCTGGGGAGACTATCTTGTGGTTTGATGAGCAAAGGATTTGGGTCAGGGAGTAAAAATGGGGTAAGCAGGGTTTCTTTGCATGGAACAAAATTAAAAACAGAATTTCCTAGGCGATGGCGCTGGGATATGTCTTTCTTAGATATTGCCGTGAAAATGTGTGCTTCCTCTTGTACCGCACTGTAGCAGCCTGGTTCGGAGTAGATAATGAGGAGACAGGCATAGGATTTCGGCCATGGCTGACTTGGTGTGAGCAGGCTTGGTATGTGTGGGTGGAGATCTATCCAGAATGCAGGACTGGAACAAGGAGCCCGGGCAGCACTTTGTGCTCAGACCTAAGTGCTCATCCTTTCTACCTCACTTGGATTCCGGGGGGTCTAATCATACTCAGGGCCTTCAGTGTTGCCTACATGCTGGGGACACTCAAATATGCACTTCTAGTTCAAGTCCTATCCTGAGCATCTCACCTACCTGCCTTCAGACCATAGCGACTTGAATGTCTCCAAGTCAACATGCCCACAAATGAACTTGTGACTTTTATCTTCCTAGACATGGTCGTCCTTGGATTCACCTAGCTCCTCTCCCCCGTCCCCCTACCCACAGTCAATGACTCCTCTTGGTTCCTAGTTCATGGTAGGAGCCAGGGTATCGTCTTGGACATTTTCCTTTCTCTCAACTCCATTTGGTCCCCAAGACCGAATGACACTTGTATGTTCAACACTCTATTTGACTTTTTTAGAGGCACAGGAATAAAAATGAATCGCAGAGAAATAGTTACGAGACGTTACTTTAAAAAGTAGTGTTCTGGGCGCCTGGATGGCTCGGTGAAGCATTTGGCTTCGGCTCGGTTCATGATCTCATGCTTCATGAGTTCGAGTCCCGAATCAGGCTCTCTGCTGTCAGCACAGAGCCCACTTCAGGTCCTCTGTCTCCCTCTCTTTCTGCCTCTCCCCTGCTTTTCTGTGTGTGTGTGTGTGTGTGTGTGTGTGTGTGTGTATTCACGCTTTCTCTCTTCCTCAAAAATAAATACACATCAAGAAAAAAAAAGATAAGACGCTAAATTTTTTTAAAAGGTGGTCCTGTACTCTTATAATTGAAATTATTTTGATATCTATATATCTCTCAATTTTTTCCCCTCTTTCCAAGGTAATTTTAAGTAGTTCGAGTCAAATTGACAAATCCTGTGTGTACAAGTTCCTAGAACCATGGCTTGGCCTGGGACTCCTTACCAGGTATGTCGTTGTCGCTTTGTAAAGCCGTCTCGTAGAATCAGTTCCTTCTATTGGTAACTTGTGATGTCGGGAATTGGCACAAAGTAATCTTCCCATCCCGAGACTGTGCTACCAGGAAGCTGGGGAGAAGCCGGAAAGAAAGGACTGGAGAACACTGGGCTCTGACGGACAGGAGTCCAGCGTGTATGGTAACCTGTAGCCATGGTACTCAGCAATGGTGATGACCAGTGTCCCGAGAAGAATCAGGTCCTGGTGTGTGAATGGAGTAAAGGAAAGGAGCGTTTGGAACAGGCAAATCTTGAAAATCCAGTGAAAAGGGCAGTCAGCCCCAGCCAAGTATAGGGAGCACAAAAACCTCAGTCCTGGAGCTGGTGTCCAAAAATAGGACTCCATCCTCTGGGAGAGGACCCACCAAGAGAGAGGTGGGACCCTTGTGGGTCTGTGAAGAATCTAAAGAGAATAGAGATCAAAGGAGAAGCACAGACCATCAGGATCATCTGAGGACTAAGGTAGTAATCGAGGGGAGACAAAATATTCTAACTTGGAAACTCAGAAATTGAGACAAATTCTTCCATTTGTCAAGTCTTATGAGGGCTCCTTTAAATACGACCCAATTTAGAAAAAGATCTAAAATGCCCACATTCTGTGACTATATACGAGTCTTTGTCATTCTGACCAAAGCACGCGAGAACCTATAGATTAAGCTGTTTCGGGAGAATTTTGTTGAACTGGCTAAATTTACACTCTGTTTCTCTTTTATTTGTAACCATGTATTGTTATTTCTAGTACTGGAAACAAGTGGCGATCTAGGAGAAAATTGTTAACACCCACTTTCCATTTTACAATTCTGGAAGATTTCTTAGATGTCATGAATGAACAAGCAAATGTATTGGTTAATAAGCTTGAAAAACATGTTAACCAAGAAGCCTTTAACTGCTTTTTTTACATCACTCTTTGTGCCTTAGATATAATTTGTGGTAAGTCTCAGTGATTTGTTTCTAAAGGTACGGTGTAGTGTAGACTGGCCCACACAGAAACTAACATTCCATTGGGAAGGCCAAGGAGGGGATTGGAAAGGCTCCTGGATTGTTCAGGATGGTCCCGTTGCTCAGCCGCCTGAGAAGCAGCAGCCCCTGCTAAGGCTTTGGGCAGGATTGTCACAAAGCCAACATGCCAGGAAGGTCAGAGGGAAGGAAGCAGCAGCAGCAGGAACAGGGAATAGAAGGTACAAGAGAAAAGGGGGAGAGAACAATTTCAAAACCTATAAGAGCTGAGCAGGACCTACGTCTTCTTTTTAAGGGGTGGCCCCTGGAAAATGAACGCAGGATAGGTGATGGAATTGAATGGTTGCTTCGTGCCTCTATTTTACAGAAACAGCCATGGGGAAGAACGTTGGCGCTCAAAGTAATGATGATTCGGAGTACGTCCGTGCAATTTATAGGTAAATGAAGTCCTTTGGATTGTCTTTAAAATGGTTCTTGATTAGAGCTTTGAAAAGGATTGCTGATAATTTGTGACTGTCTTTTTCATTGTTTCAAAATGAAACTTTATACTGAAATTAACCCAGTCGTTTAAGCATGTATTTGAGCAGTAGAGGAACGGTTTTGTAAATGATAACACACCCAGATGATGCCTTAAGTTAAAACGATTATTTTATAATATGTGGAGGGATTACATTATGACACTAAGTGATATAGGCAAAACCAGATTTTTGGTATGATAACCACCAGGTATAAAGAATTATTTATAGGGGCGCCTGGGTGGCTTGGTCGGTTAAGCGTCTGACTTCGGCTCAGGTCATGATCTCGCGGTCCGTGAGTTCGAGCCCCGCTTCGGGCTCTGTGCTGACAGCTCGGAGCCTGGAGCCTGCTTCCGATTCTGTGTCTCCGTCTCTCTCTGACCCTCCCCCATTCATGCTCTGTCTCTCTCTGTCTCAAAAATAAATAAACGTTAAAAAAAAAATTAAAAAAAAAAAAGAATTATTTATAGAAGGAGGGGCACCTGGGTGGCTCAGTCAGTTAAGCGTCTGACTCTTGATTTCCGCTCAGGTCATGATCTCACGGTTTGTGAGTTCGAGCCCTGCATCAGGCTCTGCACTGACAGAGCAGAGCCTGCTCGGGATTCTCTCTCTCTCCCTCTCTCTCTGCCCCTCCCCCATTTGCTCTCGCCCTCTCTCAAAATAAATGAGTAAACATTTGAAAAACATGATTTATAGGAAGAAAACACTGGAAGGCACTATACCAAAATATCAGTTACGGTTATTACTGTTTGCGTGCGTGCGTCTCTTTTTCTGACTGTGTTTTGTTTTTGTGGCTGTTCATTCTCCTTTCCCGTGTTTTCTGCTGAGTATCTATTATTTTTTCATGGAAATCATCAAGTTTTACCTCGAAACTGGCTGGCAGTTATTCAGCTATTAAGAGTCAGGGCCAGGATTTGATCTGACACATCCTATCTTGAAGTTCACTGCTCATTTCACCTTATTTTAATGAATGCGTACTGAGCGTCTATAACCTGCCATCCACGGCACTAGTCCTGACTAGTTGTATCGCCTCACACAAATAGGAAGAAAGCAGGGATACACACAGTGAAACAGATGAATGTAAACATAAACTCTAATAATTGCTTAGAAAGAAACGATCAAGTTGACATTAGAGAGGGAAAGAGGGCTACGTCCTACGGGTGAGTGGTCGGCAAGAGCCTCTCTAAAGAATCGGTGTCTAAGCCCGTCTCGAAGGAGGAGATCACGCAGAGGTCTGGCTGCTATCTTGCTGGACATGACAAGGGAGGCACTCGGGACAGCTGTGTGACACATGGGTATTCGGCGAGCACTTCTCTGCAGAAGGGGACGACCAGTTGCTTTTCTGTCACTCCGGAGGCGTGATTAAGCGAATAAGTGCATATTAAAAACTGGCAGATTTCATCCCAGTGGGTGATCCCAGAGCCACAGCGGCCTTGGGAGGTCAGGAACTCTTTCTGGAGAAGGAGAAGCAGGCCTCAGGTGCCCATCTAGTCCAGATGTGTTATAACAAATTCTTCCTTCTGCTAATGAAACCATTAAAATGTTAAGCTTCACTGGACGTGTAAAAGCCCGTGCATCCATTGTTGAGCATGAAGCACAGGGCTCTTAGTAGCCTTTCGGATAAGTCCTCCTCATTCCCGTTTATTTCCCTCGTTAAGAGCAGGCATTGAATAGGTGCCGAGGAAAGAGACATTTCCGGTGTGTCGGCTACCGTATTTTTATCCCATTTACAGGATGAGTGATTTGATATCTCGAAGAATGAGGATGCCGTGGCTCTGGCTTGACTTTTTGTTTCTTATGTATAAAGAAGGATGGGAACACAAAAGGAACCTAAAGATCCTACATAATTTTACCAATAAGGTAAGTCCTCAATTCATTTTTTTTTAGTGTGGTATAATATAAAAATTTGCCCTTCTAGCCGTTTTCAATGTCCAATTTGGGGGGCTTTAAGTACATTCAAATTGCCATGCAACCATTGCTACTATCCATTTCTAGGACTTAAAAAAATTTTGTTTTAATGTTTATTTAGTTTTGAGAGAGATACAAACAGAGCACGAGAGGGGGAGGGGCAGAGAGAGAGAGAGAGTCACAGAATCTGAAGCAGGTTCCAGGCTCTGAGCACTCAGCACAGAGCCTGATGCGGGGCTAGAACCCATGAGCCGTGAGACCATGACCTGAGGCAAAGTCAGATCCTTAACCGAATGAGCCACCCAGGCGCCCCATAGGACTTTTTTAAGTCCAAGATTTTTGTGCTTTTGTTAATATCCTCAGTGTAGGACCATGAAGCCTGAGTCTCATAAAATTTGAATTGAATAATGGAAAAAAGTAGGCAACCTGATTACATTTCAATGTATTTAGTAATTTTTTTAATGTTTTTATTTATTTTTGAGACAGAGAGAGACAGAACATGAACAGGGGAGGGGCAGAGAGAGAGAGGGAGACACAGAATCCGAAGCCGGCTCCAGGTTCCGAGCTGTCAGCACGGAGCCCGACGCGGCGCTCGAACTCACAGAGTGTGAGATCGTGACCTGAGCTGAAGTCGGATGCTTAACTGACTGAGCTACCCAGGCGCGCTTTAGTAAATATTAATTAAGCAGTTGCTAAGTGCTAAAACTTTGCCAAGTGTTAGAGATATAATAATAAGACACGTATGTTCCCTACTCTAAAGTAGGTTAGTTTAGTAAGGGAGTTTATTAAAATGGCAAAATGAGGTATGAGCTATGAATATTTATTAACAAACAAGGTGCTATGTTAAAAGAACATAGAGACAAGTATTATGAGGGTCTTCTGGAAGATGTTCGTATTAGACAGTAGTTTTCAAAGGCAAAGGGCCTTTCTAGTATCATTTTAATTTAGAAAAGATTAAAATTAACTGGATGTTCCTATTTCCAATTCAAAAATTACAAAGCGATCATGATGTTGTTTTGGATATAGGTTGCCAGTCTGTGTTAACGATGCATATAGGGCAATCAACCAGGCTGTAGGAGAACTCTAGGGTACCATCTAGTAGACCATTACACCCCACTGGAAAGTCTGTAAAAACGGCACTTGAAAATTCTGAAGCTGTCCGACAATGAAATTCATGTTTACAAGTCTTATCAAAGAATGCCATAAAATGTTAACAGGCAGCTTGACTATATTTTTACAAGAGCCTAAGTGGTGATTGAGGATAGGAAAGGTTTAGAAAAAATAAGTTAAAGAAGCTGGGATATTTGCACAGGAGAGTGTATTGTTAGATTATAACAAATTCCAAATCAAAGCATATGATGGTTTCAATCACAGGTCATCTCTGAACGGGCCAAGGAACTGAAGAGAGACGAAGAACATAGAAGTGGTGACAAGGACTCTTCCCCCTCCAAGAATAAACGCAGGGCTTTTCTTGACTTGCTTTTAAATGTGACTGATGATGAAGGGAACAAGCTAAGTCACGAAGAGGTTCGAGAAGAAGTGGACACTTTCATGTTTGAGGTATTGTATATCATCATGTTATTTTCAGGTATCATTAAATAAATTCCAGCTATTTTTTTAGAATCTACAACATTATTTTTTTAAAGTGTAGTGAAATTTTTAAGTAGCTTCATAGAGCTAAGGAAGGGTCATCAGATTAGCATTAAAATTTACACAATTTAAGAACCTGATTAAGTATCAGGTCAACTTCCGTGTTCAGAAAAATCTTTGAGTCATGGTGGGTACGGCATAGACACATTTTTTTTTCCCCTCAAGAAAATCTAAGGTCTGTCAGACTTTTCCAAGAAGAAGAGCGGCCAACAATTGCTATGTTCTTTTTAGTCTGTGAAACCCACTAGTCTGTTTCTTCACTACTTCCTTTGAAAGAAGCCCGTTTGCTTCCTGCCTCTACCAATGAGTCCTTAGCTACTGCCCTGAGCTGCCCTACCTTAGAAAGAGAACAAGAGCCGCCCCATGGACAATTTAACCAGTTTGAGATTCTAAAAAAAAAAAAGATTTCCGGTCTTCCAGTAATAATAGTAATAATAAAAGATGCAGTTTTTGACAAAGAGAATTCTAACTGTATTAAATATCACAAGGGGTGAGTCTCTCAACATATGTGGATTGCCAGATAGAGATAAAGAAATGGTTTTTTTAAGCACCGCCTGGTAATATGTTGGAAGCGGAGGTGAGCAAAAGGCATCCACCATTTCCGATGGCTCAGCACATGCTCACGGGTGTGTTAGCTGCACCCCCCGGGGCCGTCTAGATGCAATGCTAGAGCACATCCGTCCTTTTGTCCCGAGGGAGGTCGGTCTGTGTCCTGTAGCTGAAAGCGGGTCGCGTTAAGCGTCTGTAGGCTTGAGCTCTCCTCCCGGCTCTGTGCTCACTGGCCCTGTGAGATGCTTCCAATCTTCCCCGATCTCTGTCATCGCTTTCCTATGTGTACGACAGAGAGATGGGCTAGGGCAGTGATTTTTAAACTTCTTTTTTTAAGCAGAGCGCTTTACCGGAAAGAAATTTTATGTGGAAAATGGACACCCACGGAGCTAAAAAGTGGAGAGGTGTTAAGCACGTAGGCTCTGGGGCCAGATCCCCCACCATAAGCTGTCCTAGAGGTGTAACCTTGGGCACCTCATCGAGACTTTCTGGGCCTCGGTGTCCTCATTGTTCAAGCACGGGCCTCACGGATTAGATGAATGATGTTTTCAAGTGTACCAACAATTGTGCTCAGGAAGCATACCGTAGATCTTGGCTATTATTATTTGATGTTGAAGTGGAGAGACCTTCTCACATCTCCACCCTGTATGCACACACATGCGCGCACACACGTACATGCATACAAGTGCACACACATCCATACAAGTGCACACACATGCATACAAGTGCACACACATGCATACAAGTGCACACACATGCATTGTCATGCATGCACCTACACGTACACATACATACGTGTGTAGGGCATGCAAACATCCCTCTCACCTTCGTGAAGACAACCAGCCTGATGATCTCTTTCTTCCAGTTTTAACAGTCTGAAATTCTACATTTTTTTTTCTCCTTTGCATCAAATAGGCATACCACAAACTATCACGTCGTGACCTAACGTGACATCCTCCATAACGTGGATGCAGGCTCTTGGGGCCGTGCCTTTAACTGCCTGGGAGCCAGTCATTACATATGAAGGTTTTTACCCCTACCCTCTCCCAGCAGCACGCTCCTGTGAATTCCATGCTTAGTTTCGCTCTGGGTAGCAGATAAAACAAAATGGGAAGCTCTGTCTCGGTATTTGATCTCTAAAATGTGAATTATAGTACCAAGTATTTCATGAAGCTCTGGGGAAGAACAATCACGTTAGTTTCTGCACCTAGTTAGTGCTTAGTGTCTTGCCTAGAACTTGGCAAAATTAAATGAAGCTGTTAATCAACTTCTTGCCCTGGAGAATTACTCAGAACTGCATATGTACTCCCTGGGTACATACCCATACTCAATGGGTAGAGCCTACCTTGCAAATAGGGGAAGTGGAGAAGTACAGTTCTGGCAAGTTGGCTCAGAAAAACCAGACTTCCTCCCCCCCGCCCCCCACTTCAAAACTGTCTGGCCTACCCCGTTCCTTGGAACGCCCGCCCCCTTATCAGCACAGCTGAGCCACTTCTTACCAAGTAGACAGCTCCATGTCATGGTCAAGTGTCCATCTACGCAGGAAGGGATTGTTTTATATGTTTGTCACCAAGGTGAGATGCTGTATGGGATTAATTTGTTATGTTCTGGAGTCAGATTGCAACTGTCAGATCCAATTCAAAATGGAGTCATCCTGTCCGATCTTCTCGATATAGCTCTGCTCTTTAAGCCATTGTTTCTTCTCACCTTTGTAGGGCCATGACACGACTGCAGCAGCAATAAACTGGTCCTTATATCTATTGGGTTCTTACCCAGAAGTCCAGAAACACGTGGACAGTGAACTGGAGGAAGTGTTTGGTATGTTTGGCCCCAACATTAGCTGCTCTGTGGGTCCCACGTCCGCCGAAACAGACGCCATTCATGCTCATTCAGGATGTGCTGTAGGACCTGTTGTAAAGACAGTGTAATAAGCAGGAAGCCTCCCTTATGGGATCCCTTCCAGTACTGTCTCCTTTGCAAGGCCTCCCCTGTTCACTTACAGGCATTGGCCAACCACCTGGCGTGTGACTGCCCTAGGCTAGACACTGGGGGTGCATAGATAAATGCTACTGTCTCCAAGGACCTCACTGCTTACTAGATGAACCAGCTATTGTCCATAAAGTATGGAGTCCTGGCTGTGTACTTGAGTGATAAGAAGAAGGTGATATTTGGGAGCAGTGGGGAGCAGGTGATGTTAGTGAGAGGGAATCCAGGAGAGCTGTTTCCCATAGGATTGTGTCTGGCCACAAATGAGAGGGAAGTTGGGTGAAGCGGAGAGGCCATCCTTTCTTTTTTTTTTTTTTTTAATTTATTATTTTTTATTTTTTTAAATATGAAATTTATTGTCAAATTGGTTTCCATACAACACCCAGTGCTCGTCCCAAAAGGAGCCCTCCTCAATACCCATCCCCCTCCCCCCCCCACCCCCCATCAACCCTCAGTTTGTTCTCAGTTTATAAGAGTCTCTTATGCTTTGCTCCCTCCCTCTCTAACCTTTTTTTTTTCTTCCCCTCCCCCATGGACTTCTGTTAAGTTTCTCAGGATCCACATAAGAGTGAAAACATATGGTATCTGTCTTTCTCTGTAGGACTTATTTCACTTAGCATCACACTCTCCAGTTCCAAGGCCATTATTTCTATTACACAACCAGCAATCAACAGGTGAGGAGTCCTAGGCTGAGGTCAATAGGGATGTCACAGAGTCTCAGTCTTGCTCTTTTTTTCTCTCTGTTCTTCACCATCTTGGCTTTTGTGCCCTTGATTGTTGTTCGAGGTCTCGTGTGTATCTTCAAGATGAAGAGGAAGGGGAGGAGGGGATGAAGGATGTATTAGTTTCCTGTGCCTTCTGTAATACACTCTACAAGCTGGGTGGCTTAAAACAACAGAAATTTATTTTTTTCACAGTTCTGAACACCAGAAATCCAAGATCAGTATTGCTGAGCCGAAGTCAATGTTTTGGTGGGGTTGTACTCCTCCTGGAAGCTCTAGGAGAGAATCTGTTCCTTCCCACTTCTGGTGGCCACCAGCCTCTCCCTTGGTTTATGGCCACATCACTCAAATCTCAGCTTCTATTTTCACACCCCCTTCTCTTCACTCTGTGTGTGTGTCTGTGTGTGTCTGTGTGTCTGTCTAATCTCTCTCATCCTCTCCTATAAAGACATTTGTGATGGCATTCGGAGCCCAGGTGAATAATCCAGAATAATCTCCCCGTTTTTATATCATTAACTGAATCAAATCTGTAAAGGTACCTTTTCCCCAAATAAGGTAATATTTACAGGTTCCAGGGATTAGCACCTGACATATATAGGAGCCATTACCAGCCGACCACACAGAGGCTATGCATTGTGCCATCAACTTTATCCTTTGTTGAATCACACATCACGTGGCTCCCATAGCTGGAAGGAGAAAATGAAAGATTGGGTCAACCGGCCAACAAAATGGTGTCTCTTCAGAGAGAAGAGAAGTGGGGAAGGAAAAAGCAGGAGAGGGAAGACATTCTAGAAAGAGGAGAACCAGATGGACAATGGCACAGAAATGGAAAAGTTTGGAGGACAGTAGTGAATCGTGAGGGGCAGCTAGAATTTAACACATGTGGTACAATGTATTGAGAGATGAGGTTGGACAAGTAGTTTTGAGTTCGGATTGTGTGAGGCCTAGACATCTCAAAAAGGAAGACTTTATTTTGTAGAATGGAGGCAATCTTAACTTTTGGGCTCTGTTTCTATCGTCATTTTATTTATTTTTTTCTGGATTGATTTCGATTCTCTCATATTGTCTGTGGTGAGTAAACTTGGTCTTTCAGAAGCTCACAAGTGTTTTTAAAACATGGTCACATTTCGTAACCTCTACGATATCCAGCTTGTTGCTGTTGTACTTTTTGCTGTTGATCTCATGTGATTAAAGCATCATTATTAGTAGATGCCTTATTTTGCCGCTTCTCATGTTTTCTACTGATTGTCCCTCACTTTTTCTTTTATCCCCAGTATTAGTTCTAAAATTTCATGAGCAACTCATCTTTGGGTATTGAGTTGCAGGTATAAATTCCTCTTGTTACACATAAAATTAACCATTTATCTGTGTGTATTTAGTTTTATTATAACAAAGCCACTTGTGCCCTGTTCATGTTTAAAGTCAAGCATCATCTTTTCCCTCCAGTAAAACAAAAAGAAAATTTAAAAATAAACAGGAACAAAATTACAATAGAGAATGTCAATCCCAAATACGGTCTTACAGGCTCGCCGAGTCTCCCATGGAGCGGTAGGGCTCAAGGCACTAGGAGAGAATTTTATTTCTAAAGTGTCATGTTAAACTATAAAGATTTCCATTAAACATCACAATTAAACATGGCTGAAGGAGAAGCCATGTTGTCAAGATGCCCACTTCCCCGACCCAAACATCTGAAACCCACCCTTCCCTGATCTAGAAATGCATTTTTTAAAAAATAAAAACCAAGAGAAAGTAACCAGATACATTTTGGTAAATGCTAACTGTGTCCATAATCACGTAGAGACACAAAGTAATCTCTGAGCCCAGTACTGAGGAAAAGGAGGAAAAGAGCTAGAATTCTAGGCACTCCCACGTGGGGACCGGGCACCCACCAGCTTCCAGCAGAGCTAAGATAGCTGAAGGTTTTTCTTTTTTCCCCATGTGTTGTTTATATGAAGTTTTGGTTGAGACAGAAAAAGATAAGAATGAATTAAGAACAGAAAATGGTAGAGTTTCTCTTCCTACTGTATTATGCTCAAGGTATTGCCCCCCACCTCCCATCCCAATAAGTTGAGAATCATTGTGTAAAGGAGGAGAAAGAGACTTCAAGAACAGCATGGCTGAGGACAAGGGGGCTGGAGAAAATTAAGACAGGAGATTGGAATCCATCATCCTCATTCTATTCTTCATTAGTGCGTTCTCCTCGTCCTCCACCACCACCACCACCACCCCCACCCCCTTCTCCATCATCCATGGCAGGAACCAAGTAGTATCGTGATGGGTTTTACCAAACATCATCTTAGATGTCCCTTCCTAACTCATCTGTACCTCCATCAAGATGGCCAGTAAGCCAGAGAAAGAAGCTCCCTGGTTCCTCATGCTCCCTCTTCCTATGGCTTTATTTTGCATTTGACTTGAATGTTTTATCAAATCCTTTCCGATTCCCATTTGATTTCAGTAGATTTTGAAGATGGATCAAGCTCTCATCTAGATGAAATTCTTTGGAGAGAACTTTGTTTTTGAAGGAAGGGTTTTTATCAAAGTGAACATCTGTTCCATAACCTGATTAAATATCTTCCAAATCTGTCACTTCAACTCTGGTCAGATAATGCAATGCCTCTTTGTCTTCCTCTCCAAGGAATACAGATCTGTGGATGGCTGTTACCCCAAGTGTTGTTACCCCAGAATTTGGGATCTTGGCGATCATTTCCAACTTCCTTTGAAAACATGCTCAGTGGCGTTTGTTATATTTCTGTTCTACTTTCAAAATCCCTCCACTGGCTTGTTCCTTAAGTCCATCTGTACTGATTTCATTACAGTTGCTCCTTGCTATTCTCATTCTTCCTTTGGTAAGTCCAGGGAAGTTGATGTCTCTTCTGGCCGGAAGGCAAGACCATCTTAGTTTCTTTGTTTGACACAGGAACAAAAGGCGATTAGGGGCCATGTTGTGGGGAAAGTCCAAGAATCTGGCTCAAGAGAAGATGCACATCTGGAAGCTCTGAGAACTCAAAATTAACCATTTTAAAGTATATGAGTTCGTACATTCACAGTGTTGCACCACTTTTACTCTAATTCCAAAGCATGTTCAGCACCCCAAAAGGAAACCCTGTACCATTAATCGGCCACATCCCATTCCCTCTTCCTCCAGCCCCTGTCTCTGTCAGCCTCTCTGTCTCTGTGGATATACCTGTTCTGAGCCCTTCCTATAAATTCAATCATTCGGTACGTGGCCTTTTGTGTCTTGTTTCTTTCACTTAACACATTGTCTAATTTTATTTTGATTATGTATAATATGAGAAATCCTACTTTGGCTGTAGGTATTTAACATCCGGTGCTTGGATTAATTCGTTGTTGATGTCCCGTTCCCCAAGCCCATATGGTTCTTTCATGGTCATCTCGTGTATTTACTTTGATCAGGGAAGTCTGATCGTCCTGCTACCGTAGAAGACCTGAAGAAACTTAGATACCTGGAATGTGTCATTAAGGAGAGCCTCCGCCTTTTTCCTTCTGTCCCCTTATTTGCCCGCAATCTTACTGAAGATTGTGAAGTTGGTAAGAACTCTATGATTAGAATAATAGGGAAGATGGATTTTTTTTAACATCTGTCTTGCTCCATTCTTATGGCATATTGCCTACTTCTTGACAGCGGGTTACAAAATTGTGAAAGGCGCTCAAGCAATCATCGTTCCCTATGCACTGCATAGAGATCCAAGATACTTCCCAAATCCTGAGGAATTCCAGCCCGAACGGTTCTTTCCCGAGAATTTGCAAGGACGCCACCCATTCGCATATGTGCCTTTCTCTGCTGGACCCAGAAACTGTATAGGTTTGTATCCATCAGAATTGGTTTGATCTTTCCAGCCCACGTGGTAGTGGGTTTCTCACAATACTTTCTTTTTCTTTTTTAAAATTTTTAACGTTTATTTATTTTTGAGAGAGAGAACACACACGCAAGTGGGGGAGGGGCAGAGAGGGAGACACAGAACCTGAAGCAGGCTCCAGGCTCTGAGGTGTCAGCACAGAGTCCAACATGGGGCTCGAACCCACAAACTGCGAGATCGTGACCCGAGCTGAAGTCGGACGCTCAACCGACTGAGCCACCCAGGCGCCCCCTCACAATAATTTCTTCGAGATGTCATGTCTCCTAGGCTACGGTCTCTTAAAAATTGGTTTCTTTTTTCTTCCACTTCACTCTACATTATTGTCTCGAAAAAGATTGTCGTAAAGTAGAATAGTTTGCTAGGGCCACCATAACAAAGTACTCCCATCTGGGTGGCTTCAACAACAGATACTCATTTTCTCATATTCTGGAGGCTGCAGGTCTGAAATTGAGATATCAACAAGGTTGGTTTCTTCAGAGATCATTCTAAACCTTGGCTTATAGATGGTCGTCTTCTCCCGTATCTTCCTGTATCTTCCCGGTCTTTCCTGTGTGTGTTGTATCCTGATCTCTTCTTTGTATGAAAACAGTCAGATTGGAGTAGGGTCCATCCATATGACCTCATTTTAAGTTAATTAGGCTCTGTAAATACTCTATCTGCAAACACAGTCACATTCTGAGGTACAGGGTGGGGTAGGGCTTCAACATATAAATTTACCGGGACAGAATTCAGTTCATAACATACAGCACAATCAGTTTCATGGTAGAGTTTTAAAATACTATAGATTTGGGGTCCATGTTGAATGTATTTTATATGGTAGAAAATGTACTTGTAGCAGTTTTATTTAACCTAATATCTATGTTTGTTGCTTTTGAGAATCGCATTTGGCAAAACAGAAGCAAAGAATGTTTACCATATGGCCAGCTGAAGTACTTAAACAGGATGGATGCACATCACCATGCATCATACACACTTTGGCTTTAGGATCTCTAGCATTTTATGAGGATGTAAATGCAGGTGTTAGTAAAATGAGGTCAGATTTAAATGGATGAATCTGAAGCCTATTTGGTGACTCTGTAGTAAATTAAATTAAAGGCCCAATAAGCCATCTACAGTAGTGGTTCTCATGCTTCAATGACCCTAGAATTCATCTGGGATTGCTGCTAAAATACAGACACCTGCCCCACCCCAGCTATTGGGCTGCACTGGGTAGGGGCGGGGAAGGGAGCTTAAGAATCTTCATTTTTAACCAGCACCTCAAGTAACTCTGCTTCTCCTTATTGTGAAAATATAAAATTGCTTGCTTCCTCTAATAGGACCGGTGATTTCTCACCTTTGAGATCTATGCATATTTAAAGTAATGCCATTTTCATTAACTTGAAGGTCAAAAATTTGCCACAATGGAAGAAAAGGTCGTTCTCTCCTGCATCCTGAGACACTTTTGGGTAGAATCCAACCAGAAAAGAGAAGAACTTGGTCTGGCGGGAGAGCTGATTCTTCGTCCAACGAATGGCATCTGGATCAAGCTGACGAGGAGAAACGGAGATGCGTCCTAACCATAGTCCTGGGCTGTGCCCTTGTCATGTGAACGGTCTTTCTTGAAAGGAACTGGATTTACAATTTCTAGATCTGGGTTCAATACTCTGAGTCCCTAGACCTATTTTTTTTTTTTCTTGTCCCCACTTCTGTTGGGATCAAGCTCCCCAAAGAGTTTTTATATTTGCATCACGACCATAGGTCTCAGCCCTGGTCTCGATCCCCAAAGTAGAGTTAACCAGTGACGACACCCAAGTAAACATATGACAGGTTTCTCAGCAGAGGGATCCACAGGCCAATTCAATTCAATTGGCACACCGAAAGAATATAATTTAATTGAGATTCCAGAATTTTTTGAAGGTATTCTTACTGACTGGGGAACATGTATATGCATGTGCACATATGCATTTAATTTGAAAAGGGTGGGTAATTAAGTACTTAGACCTAAGAAGCTCAAGTTTTAAAATTATATGAGTGACATCAAATATGAGAAGAAGAATTATTATGGCACTTTTCAGATTATATTGCCTGGACTTGATAATTTTTTAAGTTGACTCATAAGTTCTGTTCCTGTTTCCCTTTTGACCAGGTGCCGATAGCCGTGACTTCATTATCCATAGCATCACAACTAGCCTTATATATCATACACAGTTGGGAAAGACGCCTCTCGGTAATTTCCAATCCCCCACAGTGCCTCAGAGGTTTGAGTAATGGCTTTTGGGGCTGGGAGGACCTTAGAACTTAACTAGTTATACTCCCTTTTATTTGAAGCGTCTGAAATCAATGAGAAGGTAAGTTACTGCCCAGAGTCACGCCGCTGGTGGGTGACAGGGCTGGAAATGGAGGTCTGTGCATCTCTCCATTCCCACCGTGATAGACTGCGCTGTGTTATGCCCTTATTTGATGGAACTCAGGTCTGTCGCTAGAGGTGTCCCTAGAACACAGCTTTTTCTGCCTCCGATCTTGGGATATTTCTTCTAGAGCTCTTCCATCATTAAAGGGAAAGAGAAGCCACCCATCTGTATTTAGTAACTCAGGAATATCTCACTTAGTTTAGGGTTAGACTTCCAGTAAATTCAGTCCTCCGGAACATACCTACCAAGCTGATAACTGACATTCTCTGAGTTCTAATTCCGTAGGCAATACCTGTATCCCCTCAGTCAGTGCCTTTACAAAGTGACTTTTAATGAACATAGTATCATTGTTGCTTCAGTTTTCCCAAGGCAATAGCAGATAGAAGCAACAGACTAAGAGGATGGAATTTCTCTTCTTCGATGGCTGTCCCAGGGAGAGATTGCAAACCAAAGCCATTTGCAAGCGCTTCAGGCTGAGTCATTTAGGCCAGGGTCAGCAGCTCTACCCACTTTACTATCCCAGGGCACCCCAGTGCGGACAACCCAGTGGCTTAGTTGATGAGAAAAAGTCAAGGAAGTATATGATACAGTTGAAAAAGGTTCATAGCATATGCTTAACTTTGTTAGCTAGAAAGTGGATATATGTAGAAAATCTTATTTCCAGATGACTATGGATAATCAAAGTTTTATTCATGGAAATTAGTATTATTTCTCAATTTTATGCATTTAGATTGAAAACTTGCTTCTTTCTCTTTTTCTCTTCCTTTCTCTCTCTCTCTCTCTCTCTCTCTCTCTCTCTCTCTCTCTCTCTCTCTTTCAGTGGCCCTGCCCTGGATGTGAAATTAAAGTAAAACATTGCTTAATGTTACCTTTTGGCCTGAGATCTTCATGTAGCTCCAGAATAATTTGTTATTTGTGTTTTAGTTGGAAACTCTCGTAACCGTGTTAGAGGGAGAATGGTCTATGGTATCAAAATGCAGATGCTGATTTTTTTTTTTAATAAGAGAATAATCAAGTATCTATGACCCTATTACTCGTCTAACTGCTGCTTGAAAGAGGTATCTCAAGAAAAATAAATTACATTTTAATCATGGGTGCTATATTTTATTCTGAGAATTGATGTCATCTTGGAATATAGATAGCTTTAAAGGACACATTAGCGGGTGACTGATTCGTAATGAGTAATAAAGGAAATAGCACTTTTGAACTGGTATCATCACTGCTACGCAGACGTTCCAACAAAATGTTCCTTGTGCCCCGTCAGAGACTGATGCTGAGTCTTCCTGAGTCTGAAGAATTAACTGGACACGAAGTAGAGATCCCAGCACAGTTTGCTCGGCTGATAGCAGCAAGTGAAATCTCCTAGAGGGGCCTGGGAATCAGCAAAACCACAAGCATCATTGGAACCCAGCATTGCAGGCTGGAAACCTCTCCAGGTGACGGGCTAGTGAACTGATTGATGCTGTGTTCATTGTCAAAGACAACAAAAGAATGTCAGTTTCTGGACCAAACGACCTGTCTTACAACGAAAGAGGTGCTGCCTGTGCGGCGCGCGCGCGCGCGCGCGCACACACACACACACACACACACACACACACACACACACACACACACACTGTATCTAGAAGATCAAAACGTTTTGCTTTCCAGCATCTAAAGAGGTGCTGGTAGGAACATGACAAATTTTTGAGTCTGCCTAGAAACCTCCCTCCTTTTTTTAGGAACAGTACCCCCTTTATCTTTGAAACTGTCCCATGATCAATACCTCCCCCAATTTTCTTCTGTTTCTCGCCTTTTTGCTTCCCCAACATATATACACGCTGTAAATATACAGTTCTCGTTGATGACGCCATGTTCTCAGGCAATCTCACCGTCTTAAGTGGACTGACCCAAGCAGGGTCCGCTCAGATTCTCCCCTTGGGAATCGATGGAGGTTTCAGGTTGTGAGACCGGGGATCAGTTGGCAGTTGAAGCTCTGGGAAGAAGGTGCAGGGGAGAGAAGATGCGTAGAAAAGAAACGGAGAGAATCCTGGAGGCTCTGAGTCCCACATTCCCGGGGATGGGCAAGTTCAGCTACACGCCCGCCCTGTGCACTGTTCAATTGTTCACCTGCACGCTGGAGCCCAGGCGCCAGGGTATTGCCATTTTGTTTAGGTTGATCGTCTTTCATTTCTAACCCAAAGCCAGTTAGTGTTTGTGAGCTCAGCTGCAGGAAGGAGAAAGGTGCTCTATTCTTCGGACGTGGTCTTCTGTCCTCATCCTCTTTCCTTTGTGCTGTTCACTACTTCTCCTCCAGGCTGGATAACCTCAGCGGATAACATATGTCTGCTAGTCATTGAAATGTGATAGGATTTTTAAAAATTAAGATTTAATCGACATTATATTAGTTGCAGGTGCATAACAGTGATTTGATATTTGTATGTGTACGAAGTGAAAAATGCAATAGCGTTTGAGGAAATGCAGAGTTCCCATCGTTTCTAGATGGTAGGAAAATTAAAAGGCCCCTGCTTTATCTTAGAACAAATTGGGATTAGCCTAACACAAGGGTCTAGTTTCTTAGCCTCATCCTGATGTATTGCCCAGGCTAATTTGTCTTTTTTTTTTTCTTGCTTTCATTAAACCAGATTCACTCCCATTTTCCTTCTGGCTAGCTGTATTCCAAATTCCAGGGATAAATCTCTCACCCGTGATTACTACAAAAGGACTGTGTATTCTCTCCTGTGCTTCTTGTCCAGAAATTCGCCAAATGGGTTATTTCTCTGGCCCTTTTGCACTGAATTCAGTCTCTAAACTAACTCCCAGCCTGTAGCTGTCCCTACTCCTGCTCTCGTGCTCCTAGGAGATAACTCCTTGGCACTTTCTTTTTCCTTCCCGTCACTTACTGTCTCCTCTTACCCAGCATTTTCTTGTTGTTGTGGTGGACAGTGGACGTGAACTCCTTCCTATCTTTCCTGGTATTAGTCAATGTAGGTCTCTTGGAAATCGAGGAGATGCTCAAACTCCTATACAAAAAACATAGGACAGCCTTTTCCTCAAAAGAAAAATCATTACTGTATTTAGACATTATTTATCTTATTTCTAGAATGTTTTATTTTTAAATACTGTATATCATTTAAATCTCTATGTTTGAGTTGAATAGTAAAGGGTGTGCTGGCACAGGAATCTTCTCCCAGGATGCAGGCCTAACTCCTTGATCCTATTTGTACTCTCGGTCTCTTTTTTTGCTCAGGTCTGAAGTTTTATTCTTATGGACATAGAGTGAATTAAAACTTTTCGGGGCGCCTGGGTGGCTCAGTCGGTTGGGCGTCCGACTTCGGCTCAGGTCATGATCTCACAGCTCGTGAGTTCGAGCCCCGTGTCGGGCTCTGTGCTGACAGCTCGGAGTCTGGAGCCCACTCAGATTCTGTGTCTCCCTCTCTCTCTCTCTATCCTCCTCCGCTCATGCTCTGTCTCTCTCTGTCTCAAAACTAAATAAACATAAAAAAAAAATTAAAACTTTGAATCCGCTCAGGCACAACTAATTGTTTTCATGTGGCCACAGCTCCGCAAGCCTGTGACCGTGCTTCTGGGTTCACGGCCTCCTGTGCCTTCATAATTAATTGTTACTCCGTTGGTGACGCTCGACGTTGTATCTACTGTTGATCCGTTACCACCAGAAACAAAGTTGTTGATGAAAGGCGAGGGTGGCAGTGTCTCCTCCTGAGCAATTGGATGGAGCCTCAAGAGGACACCTGGTCCCCACAGGGGACGTTCACAGAGTTAGAGCCAGTCTGCCTCTTAGTCCAATAATTGTCAGTGTTATCAGTGACCAGCAGCTCAACTTTGCTTACAAGAGTGACAGTGACTCTCGTACGTGACTTAGATGGTCCACAACTGTGGGTAAAAAGGACCACCCTGTCCTCAGTTGTTTTTTTCTTTCTCTCTTTTCTTTCTTTTTTCTTTCCTTCTCTTCCCTTCCTGCCCCCTCTCTTTCTTTTCCCTCCTTCCTTCCTCTCTCTCTTTCTCTTTCTCCCTTCCTCCCTTCCTTCCTCCCTCCCCTCCCCTCCCGTCACCTTCCCCTCCCCACCTTTCACCTCCTCTCCCTTTCCTTACCCTTCCTCCCTCCCCACTTCTTTCCCTCCCTTCTTTCCTCTCTCTCCCACCTTCCTTCCCTCCCTCCCTTCCTTCTTTCCTTCCTTCTTTTAAAAACATTTAATTTCTTATGTATTCACCACTTCACTCTCTCCTTCAATAATTGTCTGCCAAGAACTCCTCAGGGCTCTGGAGCTAGAGACCCAAGCCTAACAGCAAGGTGGGGGCTGGTGTGCCGCAGAAACACAACATAAAAATGAGCAAATGGGTAGCGCGATGTCAGCTAGTGGTAGGTGCTATGGAGAAAAAGAAGCATAGTAAAGACCCAGGACGGATAGAAGATCTCTTTTTAAATGAGATGCTGAAGGATGGCCTCTCCTGTTTGCTACTGCCCCCTTTCCTCTTCCGGATCCCTTACAAAGAGCAGATTACTCTCCCCTTCCAGCTGAAGCCTCACCACAAGGGCAGTCACGGCAGTTCTGTTAAATTATTTATTTTGTAATTTATTCTGTTCCTATATCTTTTACTTACGTATGTGTTTATAATAATGGTATTACATATGTAAAACACTATCTCACTGAAGTGCACCGGGAAGGACAGAGCCTAAAGTCAGGCCCTTCTCAGGGACACTTAATGCCACAGCGATGCGGACCGCAGAAATCCCTCAGGCGTCCAAGGTGCACCTCCCAAGACCTTTCTCAGCTCTCAGTGAACTGAGATTCTTACTGAGCTGCACAATGTAGCTTTTGTTCATCTGCCTCTTTCCTGGTCGGCCCTTCTCCTGGCCCCACAACAGCTTCATGAGAAATTCAAGGCTTTTCTCTTAAAAAAAAAAAAAAAAAAAGTGTGGAGGGGGGTACTTCTGGGTGGCTCAGTTAAGCATCTGACTTTGGCTGGGTTTATGATCTCGGGTTCCCCGAATTCCAGCCCTGCGTCGGGGCTCTGTGCTGACAGCTCAGAGCCTGGAGCCTGCTTCAGATTCTGTCTCTGTCTCTCTCGCTCTCCCCCTGCTTGTCCTCTGTCTCTCTCTCTCTTAAAAATAAACAAACACTAAAAAAAATTAAAAAAACAAAACAAAACCCAGGTTCTCTGAAAGCTCCCAGGGCAGATCACCACCCTGTCTCCAGCCCAGCCTCCCATCCAGCACCCTGTGCTCCACTAGGGACTCTCCTCCATTCCCCTCTCCCCAAAGTGTCCTGCTGCAAACCCCCCTCTCTCCAAGCCACTTTCACTTCAGATAAATAGACCTATATTAGCGTCCTTTTGCCATGTGACAAATGACTGCGATCTTAGCAGTTTAAAACAACCCTAATTTATCCTTCTGTGTTCTGTGGGTCAGTAGGTGGGCTTAGCTGGGTTCCCTTTTTCGTGTCTCACAAGCCCCAAACCAAGGTGTGGGCTCCATCAAGGTCATTACACATTTGTTGGAAGTAGTAGAGGCCACTCTGGGGTCCTTGCCGCAGGCCCCATCGGTGTCAAAGCCAACGAAGTCCCTCTCGCCCTTGGTGTCTGCCTTCTCCTTAGGCTAACCACAGAAGCAAGCTCTGCTTTTAAAGAGCCTCCGTGATGGGATTAGGCCCCCGCATCATCTCCGTTTTGATTAGCCCCAAATCAACTGTTCAGCGATCCTAATTACACCTGCAAAATCGTTTCTGTCACGTAAGGCAACGTCATCGGGGACAGACAGGGCGTCTCCTCCTACATTCGGTCCCCGGGATTAGACTGGGAAATCTTGGGGGACATTTTAGAATTCGGCCTACCCCTGCCCCTCTTCGAATTATTTCTCATTTGGTTCTTCCAAGAAGAAATTTTTGAGTTTTATTGCCTTGCTAGAGCATGACTTGCGTTTTGCTGTAAGAGATATTAAAATGGAACACTGAAGTCGACGCGAGTAGGTTAAAACCTGTAATCGCACCTTTTAGGGAGACAACCTCTGAGGGTTTCTGCTGTGCTTTGGAGGCAAAGGTGGATGTGTTCCACTCGTCGTTTTTCTGCTGAGGCTGGTAACAGGTGAGATCCCCTATTTAAATTCTTTTATACTGCACGGGGTAGAACATTCCTTTCTGTTGACGGCTGGTGTGCTAGTTAATGCCCCGAATCTACAAGGCAGCACAGCATGCATATTTGAAATATGCCACTTCGTTACAGCCAGAAAATATTTTACCGGCAACATTATGCTACATTTTTAATAAACACGGCTCTGCACTGCAGTAATATGCATAAAATATTTACATAAGGCTCAACTCCCTAAAAATCTAATTTACTAGCCAGAATGATGTACTGTAACTTGGAGGGTTAGAAGACAAAGGAGATTTAGTGGGCAAGTGATTATGGTCTTTAGGCAGTTTAAAAAGCACACAAAAAAGAATAAATTATTTTATGTAGATCGAGTAGGTAAATCTAGGACTGAAGGATAGAGGTTGCAAAGAAGGTATATCTCCGTATACAAGGAGAATTTTTATTAAATATAAGAATAAAATAGAACTCCCTGAGCAGGAGCAGACGTCTGGGAAAAGCAGTATGGTTTTTTTTGTTTTTTTTTTTTTCCCAGATGAGGCATCCTGACAGGGAAGTCTAAACTCTGCCACGAGTGCTTTATAGCAGGTTTCAGATTACTTTATCTGAAAAGGACCAGATAGTAAATCTTTTTCTGCCTGCAGACCGTGCTGTTTAACTCTGTAGTTGTAGGGTAAAAGCAAGCATAGACAATACATGAATGAATGGGTGTGGCTGTGTTCCAATAAAACTTTATTTATAAAAACAGGCACTGGGGGGGCGCCTGGGGGACGCCTGGAGGGCTCAGTCAGTTAAACGTCCCTCTCATGATTCGTGAGTTCGAGTCCCACGTGGGGCTCTGTGCTGACAGCTCAGAGCCTGGAGCCTGCTTGGGATTCTGTGTCTTCCTCTCCTTCTGCCCCTCCCCCGCTCACGCTCTGTCTCTCTCTCAAAAATAAATAAACATTAAAAAAAACACACAAAAAGCAAAACACAGGCACTGGGCCAGATTTGGTCTGTGAACCGTGGTTTGTCAGCTCCCGCTATATCTCGTTTCCTGAATCGGGTAGGAGAAGGACCTGATCATCTACCAATTCCCTTCCATACTCAAAACTTCTGTGTTACTACTTTGCACGCTTCTTTGACTAGAGTTTGGAAAAGCATAGATAGCATTGGTCAAAAGATCCTTCCAGAAGGAGCTATGCATCCCTTAGTCAGCTGTCATCCAGGTAACTGTGATGGAAAAAGTTCAGTTAGATGAGATTTAGGCTGCATGACTCCATATACCTGGGGTTGTTATGAACATTTCTGAAAACGGAAATCTGTGCGTGCATAGGGTGGCCCTAACATGAAATAGTTAACATATTAGATAGCTGAACACAGGAAATGGATGTTCATAGAATATGTTGACAGGACAAAAAGTTGGAACTGTTGGCCAAAAACCAAAGTCAATATTGGAGCCAAGCAAATACTGCCTGCAGTGCTCCATTAGGAGGCCTTGAACCATCCATTTTTAAGTGGCGAGAGACATCCTCACCTCCAGAACCACGGAAGCAATTTCGCTTTCAGGTAGAGAATTTCTATTATTCTGATTGCTTCCAAATAATTTGTGTGTGTGTGTGTGTGTGTGTGTGTGTGTGTGTGTGTATTTTTTTAATTAAGCGTATAAGCATATTTCTTCTTTGAGAAGAAGCTCTCAGTATACGTTGTAATTTCCAGCCTATTTAGTGAGTGTAGAAGAAACTCGATGTTCTTATACATGAAACCTTTTAGTCTCAGGACATTTTAAAAGCAAAGAGAATATTGACAGCTTTAAAATTTAAATGAGTTTGATCATGTTGAGTGCTTTTCTTTACGTAGGGACTCTGGGCCGACATTATTGCCATTATTTACAATAATTTTCCTCTTGCTCCAAACAAGAGGTTTCCATCTACCAACTCCCTTTCGGTAATTATCAGCCACATAGGTGGCAAGTGAGGGACAAACACAGCGGTAGTCTAGAGGTCTCAGTGGGAATCTTGTGCGAAGTCCCCGGCATTAAATATACAGAAAGCTCCTGTTCCCTGTACTGGTCATTATGTGCTTAGATTTGCGAGGCAGACATTGATAAGAAAATCTCTATCACTGTAAATTAGGCTTCATGTCAACTATGA
Organism: Panthera pardus; assembly: GCF_024362965.1. NCBI lineage: Eukaryota > Metazoa > Chordata > Mammalia > Carnivora > Felidae > Panthera > Panthera pardus. Next base: position 17,349,657 of record NW_026526688.1, read on the forward strand.
TCTGTAACCAGCAGGATTATGCCTGTGTTGCTTTCTTTTTTAGGATGATTTCATTCAGGCAAGCTGCTTACTTCACTTGCTTGTTTGCTACAGTTTCCTGTGGTGAGTGGATTGTCTCTAAGACCTAAGGTTGTGTGTGGGAAAGGAGTAGTTAACAAGAATGCCAGCCCCAGAGAAACCACTGAACATACAGCTTCGGGAAGGAGGCAGACCCCAAAAGTCAGGACACAAATCCTTTTCATATTCAGAGGCAACTGCTACTTTTCAGATGCAATGCCTTAGACACATGAGCGCTGGGGAGCCCAGAAGTGAGAATGTCTTTGGGCCTGTGTTAACAGAAACTTCTATTTGTAAATGGCTCTCTACAAAGCGGGTCTTAAACACTCAGCCCTCAATTTTTATTATTACCATATTCTACAAATCAGCTTTATCTAAATATTCAGGGTAGGCATTTTGTAGGGTCTGGGTCCGACCCAAGTCGTGTCGTAAGTACCCGTTGCATATTTTTACTCTTTCAGGCCACTGGGGAACTACTTCAGAAATGAAAGTATTTGGTTTAAATTTAAATTAGTAAATCATCCATTCGAGTAGTTCTGGTTTCAGTATCGGGTTTTGAACTTATTTCCCTTTCTATCCATTCCATTAAATGTTCAGGGAATACAGATGATTCTGGACACTGTTTATCATTCATGGTTATAGAATGTCGTTTTCTCTGAGCCACCATTATGGGTAGATTTTGAGTCTATGTTCACTTAAAAAGACCACACCTCACTGATTATTTACTTACCCCCCAGATGTATGGCTAAGATGTAAATACCTCTTGGGTAAGGGTTACATTTGTAAAGGAATATAATTTCTTCAGGAAGAAGCTGACCCCCCCCCCTTCTAAATGGAAATCTGCCCCCATGTCTAATTGCTTTTACCATGATCATTACCATATACAAATCCACTGAATACTGAGGAGTAAGAAGCCAGAGATGCTATGGACTGTGGCCACTTCAATTTTATCTTTTTGGCAAAAAAATTATTCTGGTAAAATTAGAGGTGCAGGTAAGCAGCAAACGAGAAAGTGCACATTGTCTGAAGTCCTACGTTACAGAAATGGCCACTGTTAAAAATCTTTTTTAGTCCTTGAGATATTTTTCTACACACGTCTATTTACACCTTTAACGAAGTTGTTATTAATTATAGATACTTTCTTATAGCTCACCTTTCCATTTATAGCTATTTTTTTATATATATGACATTTTTTGCAGCCTAGTAATCTTCCTTACTCGTGGTATTTTTGTATGCACATGCTTATACACATTTAGTTATTTCTGTAGAATAACATTTTGGAAATAAGCAATGTTAGGTACGAGGGTGTGTGAATATTTTAGAAGGTTTTGTGATATACGTAATGGAATTATCTTTCACAAGGGTGACTCTCCACCAACAGATAAGAGTAATCACATACCCCAATTAGGTCAACTCCAGTAGTGAACCATTGTTTTGTGACTGGACATGTAGTCACCTTTCTGGAAACAGTATCCTAATTTGTTTCTGGGAAACTTCTGCCTCCAAGTTTGGGTCTATGAACTTGTGACCCAGGCAGGCCTGGACCAGTAAGTAGGTCTACACATCCTGCTAGCTACGGTGACCTGACGAGAGCCAAAGCCCTAGAGCAAGACCTTTGCTTACACTTCTAGAAATAAGAGTTTTCTTCTTACCATTATTTCCAACTGGACTTGAACCACTGGGGACTACAAAGGCCTGGGATTCTGGCACCACCTTGTCACTATGTGGAGCTTGAGAGCGACAGCAAAGCCATGGAACAGAGCACATGTATGAAGGGGAATTGCACCTTGATGGGATCAGCCAAGTACGCTGTTCGGTTACTCCGGAAGCCAAATCCGCCATGGACTCGGCTTCTGAACCCATACATTTAATTTATACTGAGTCCCATTGAACTAGGTTTTCCATCATTTGGAGCCAAAATCAGCACATCAACACTGGGAACTTAGACAATTAAATTTTTTGGCTAAGCTGGTGAGTAAAATGGCATCTGTTGTTTTAACTTGCCTAATCTTTATGATCCTTACCATTTTTCATATGCTATTTATGTTTCTTTTGTAAATTACCTTCTCATTTCCTTTGCCCAATTTTTTAAAAATAGGGTATTTTTCTTCTCATTGATGATGCGTTTTTTTGTTTTTTTGTTTTTAACAAGACCAAATAACCCGCCGGAAATCCACGGACACGGAGGACAGCGTGACATAGTTTATGTTACGGGATAACTTGCGTAACTGCTTTAAAACTCTAAAACACGATACAAACAAGCCTATCACCGTTATCAACATCATCATTACCAATTTTTGAGGATAAGCAAGAACACCTATTAGAACTTTCCTCCCAGTCTGCTCCAATGTTGGTCTGTTTCCAGTTGCACCTTCCCATCAGCCGAGTCACGTGGCCGAATGGGAACTCCCAGGCTGGCACAGGCCGTTGTTCGCATGCACGTTTGTGCGCTGCGAAGGGGGAGGATGGCCGCTTGATAACTGTGCATCAGCCACATGCACCAGTTTTCTGAAACACAGGTCACTTTGCAGGTAACACTGTCACCGGACTGGCCGCTCAGTGTTTTGGGTGTCTCTGAAATCTGGGCCTGTACACTTGGCAACTTGCATTCCCATAAGCTTCCACCTGAAGAGATGTCTGCTTTTTCTAAATATAAAACTTGCCCAAGGGATAGTGATCTTAGCCACACCACCGAGAGGAAGAGAAGCGAGACGCGATCTTGCCGGGTTAGGTTATCGTAATAGAGCTCAGGGCCACAATCCCCAGAGGGGTGGGATAGTGTAAGAGGGCATTTTAATCTTCAGTGCGTAATGAAACACATGTGTCTAAGCTGCCCATTCCCTGGAGGGCAGTATGAAAATAGATGTCCTGGAGGGTGAACAAAGTTATCATTGGCGTATCTTGTGGTTAACGGACGATTGACTGGCAAGCAGGTGTGCTATCTAGCTGGAAAAGTTTATTCAGCTGACTTTAAAGTGAGCCTTTCATCAAAAATAAATAGACATTAAAAAAAGGCGGGGGGGGGGGCGGATGCGCCTGGGTGGCTCAGTCAGTTAAGCTTCCAACTTCAGCTCAGGTCACGATCTCCCCGTCCATGGGTTCGAGCCCCGCGTCGGGCTCTGTGTGGCAGCTCAGAGCCTGGAGCCTGCTTCGGATTCTGTGTCTCCCTCTCTCTCTCTACCCCTCCCCCCACTCTTGCTCTGCCTCTGTTCTGTCTCTCTTTCTCAAAAATAAACATTAAAAAAAAAGTGGGTCTTTCAAGGTAAACCCAGATTCATGCATTAAAGGTTTACTTTTAATATATGAAACAGTAGAGCAGTAAAGGTATCCCTTGATATTCTCATAACTCGTGAGATGCAGGGTCCTTTAGAACAGCGACCAATTGCAGATAGCAAATACTTCAGAATGGATTTTCAGGGTAGCATAGGCCTGCCTTTGCATTTGCTCGTAGAAACCAAGCGAATAAGTGTGTCCTCTGTACGAGCCGACTAAATACCCAATAACTCGTAGTTTGCTGACATTAAACTGAGATGGGGAACAACACTGAACATTGCACGCTGGGAAAAGGAACAGGGCTGGTGGTGAGAAGAATTCGGTTTCTCTTCCTGGACGTTCGTTAGCTACGTGGATCTTGGGCAAATGTGTACTGCTCTGAGACTCAGTTAAAGTCAGAGGCATATAATGAGGTCTGTCCCTAACTTCCCTTACAGAGCTGTTGTGAGAATCTAGCAGGAATGGTTGTTATGAAAGGGTTTTGAAAAAGAGATCATACGTTGTTGTGGGCTTTTTTTTTTTTCTTAAGTTTCATATTTGACTATAGTTGACACATAATGTTACCTTAGTTTCAGGCGTCCCACATAGTGCTTCAGCCTCTCTCTAGTTAGGCTGGGCTCAACCACAAGTCTACCTACCGTCTGTCACCATATGTACAACACTATTACAATACCATTGACTGTATTAACTATGCTGTGTCTTTTACGCCCGTGAATTATTCATTCCGTAACTGGAAGCCTGTTATTTTCAAGGCATGGTATTTCCATAGCATGTTAGGCAACAGGGAGAAACCAAGCTAGAACTGTATTTTCTTGGGGGCAATTTATGGGAAAATTATTGTTTGATTTGATAAAAATCAACCAAGCTTTTTTATATGGAAGTACCCATCGAGTGACTCTTCAATAACACGACACCTTGTTCAAATAGTCACCTCAATATGTGTGATTCCACCTCTCTAATGAAAGTGCTGTTGTGAAGCTCTTTGGATAGTGGAGGAAGTAAGAAGGTTCACAGCACAGATGTATTTCTATCAAGATAGTTATTTGCATTCCTTCCAAGTTAATGTCTCTTTTTGATGATTATACCACAGGCTGCCTGACTCAACTGTATAAAAATACCTTCTTCAAAGGTGGGGACCTAACTGCCATGTATACCCCGAATGCCGAGCACTGTCAGATGATGTGCACATTTCATCCGAGGTGCTTGCTCTTCAGCTTTCTTCCTGAAAGTTCCACTAATGACACAGACAAAAGGTAAAAGCTGATATTTCATTATTGGAGAAGCCATCCATTTTTCAAACTAGAGCCAGTGACGTGCAAAAAAGGTGTAGCTATGTCAGGGTTATGTTTCCCAAATGGGGTCCGAGGGCCAGCTTCCTTGGAGTCACCTAGAGCGGTTGGTTCTTATATTAGCAGAGTCTTAGGCCACAGCCTTAGACCCCAAACCGTTTGGCCTACTGAACCAGAGTGGCATGGGCCTGGAAATACACATGCTAGAACAACTGCTGCCTTCGCCTAAAGTAGTAGAAACGAGGCATTGCCTACCCAAGGCCTCGAGGAAAATGCTTGAAAACCATTGGGTTAAGCGATTGTCTCAAGGAAGGGTCTAAAAACAGGTGAATATTTCACCTGAACAAGGAAACATACTTATGGCCTGACTCGTGATCGTGTTGGTGGAAAACACGGTCTTAAGAAAATATAACAGAAGGCAAACATGTTGTTGACAATAAAGTTGAGGCAGTTCCAGAGCTTGTGACCTCAGGAAAGTTCTGGACTGAAGGGGCCTGTAGTGAATGACTTTGGGCACCTGTGGTACATACATTATGTGTGTGTGGAGGGGGGCATGCGCATACATGAAAATACATATTACTGGCATTTTGGAAAAGTAAGACCACTGGAAAAAATAGTCACTAAAAATCTTCTTAGGTCATGCAGCCATGGTTTCATAATCATTTGCTTTCATTTTGTTCAAAATACAGAATGAACATTTCTGTGTTGTTCCATTTCCATAAGCCTTTTATCTTAACACCATTTGAATTTAGAAACTAGAAACTAGATAAACATCCCCTGATTCAACATGTTAAGCGTGTACAGAAAACCCAGACTGTATGTGACAGGCATCAACTTGTCAAATAAAAAGTTGAGTTAGGTTCCAGAATCCTTGTGAAAGATTACCAAGAAGATTGACATCAAAGACAGAAGTGTTCCATTCCTGTGAACTAGAAGGAGTTAATGAACAGGATGAACACCTTATAGAGATCCAACTCTCATGACCGATTTAATTTCTTACGTGAAAACAGTCACCAGGTGAGAACATAATCCTCCAAAAGTTTAGAAACATGGGAAAAAAATTACCTCTTTAATATGATTGACTTTCCGTACTTAAAAATGTTTGTTTTTTTTTTTAAAGAGAAATAATGCTGAGGTTAGGTATTACAAAGCCTGTTAGATTTTATGCAATTGCCTCTAAGAATGTTCTTTCTAGCAAGCGTCGGGGAAGCTCTATTATTTTCCTTATTCCTGGCCCCATTTATTAGTGTATAGAGAATGTTAGACATCTCACCAGTGTGTGTTTATTATTCTACTCTCTAACTGACAGTACTTTTAAAAACAGATTTGGTTGCTTCTTGAAAGACAGTGTTACGGGAACCCTGCCAAAAATGTCATGGGCAAGTACGATTTCTGGACATTCCTTAAAGCAATGCGGCCATCAAATAAGTGGTAAGCTGTTGATTTCTTGATTTCTTATTTGAATGAGTAAGGGGTTCACCTTAAAATAGCTTCTGTTCAATCTCTGTACTGCCTTGGACTTTTGGAAGGGAGTACTCAGAAGGATAACAGAGATGGGGCACTGTTCTGGATGTGTCCTCCCTCTTGCCTTTACCAGTCATGTGCTTAAGGAGCCTCTATTCTTCATGAGGTTAGCCCTACAGTATAAGGTTTGCAGAAAGTGAACCACATTCAAATAATTGCCTCCTTCCCCCCACCTCCAATTGCAGATAAGGCTCTTTAAGAGAACACGAAGAGTGTCTCTATTCCCGTTTTACTTGAGATAATTTGTGCCCCAGTGGTTCTCAATAGTTCTCAACCAGGGGTGACTTTGTCCTTCCTCCAAGGGAAGGACACAACGTGGGGGGATGCTACTGGCATCTAGTGGATGGAGGTCAGAGATGCTGCTAAAGATTCCACATAGGGAAACCCCCTATGACAAAGATTTTCTGGTCCCAAACGTCAATAATGCAGAGGTTACAAAACCCCATTACGCCCCCAACCTGAAGGCCTGGGCTCTGTAAACCTTGCTAATAAGAATAATACCTCCAGGGTACCTGGGTGGCTCAGTCGGTTAAGCGTCCGATTCTTGATTTCTGCTCAGGTCACGATTTCTGCTCAGGTCGTGATCTTGTGGTTTGTGGGTTCAAGCCCCACATCAGGCTCTATACCGATGGTGTGGAGCCTGCTTGGGATTCTCTCTCTCTCTCTCTCTCTCTCCCTCCCTCCCTCTCTACCTCTCTCTCTCCTCCCACTTGCTCATGTATGTGTGCTCTCTCTTTCTCAAAATAAATAAAGAAACTTAAAAAAAAAAAAAGAATAAGACTTCTTCAAAAAAAAATGTGAGGACTAAGAGGCCAGGAAATTTAAATTCTAACACTCATTCCTAGTAATGTCTTGTGAAACATTTCCAACCCTATCCTAATTTAAGGCACATGAACCATTTGCCTGACATCGCTGATCTGAAAGTGAAAGGTACAGAAAAGAATCTCTCAATTGATGGGCTGGCAGAACCTTCAGATAACCGTGTTGTGACTATGTATCACTGCTGTTTTGCCTTTACTGCTTACAGTTAATTTTGTACTTTCATATTTCAGGTGTTTTAAAGTTTTTAAAATTTTTTTTAAATGTTTATTTACTTTTGAGAGAGACAGAGAGACAGAGCATGAGCAGGGGAGGGGCAGAGAGAGAGGGAGACACAGACTCCCAAGCAGGCTCCAGGGTCTGAGCTACTAGTACAGAGCCCGAGGCAGGGCTGGAACGCATGAACGGTGAGATCATGACCTGAGCCGAAGTCGGAGGCTTAACTGACTGAGCCACCCAGGGGCCCCTAAAGTTTTTGGTTTTTTTTTTTATCCTTCCTTCCCCAGTTATCACCAACCACTCCCTCAATACTCATGCATATGCATCTGCAGTTTGTATAGTATCCAGTCCTTCGTTATAAACATGGGGATCTGACTTGGCCAATATGTGGCTTACCTGAGGACGAGTACTTGTCCCATTTTATAAGATCAAATTTATGTCCTCCTACAACTTAATGTAAATTGTTCAATTAAGCATTATTTTTCATTATGTTATCATAATCAAATTTAAAGAACAATATTTTGCTTTTCTCAATAACTAGTAGTCATTGTTAATTTTTTCCCAAACTTAGTCTTATAGAACTTGATTTAATGTTCCCTTCTAACTCTCCCCGAGTATCTCAAATTAAAGTGAATAATTGCTCCCAAGGACATAAAGTCCCTAAGCTCAGGACCAATTTTCATGTAAAACGGTTATTGGTAGATTTATAGCTTTCAATTGATCATAAAGAAAAGTTTTAGTTTGCAATTATCCCATTCCAACTCAGTGAGTTTCTTTGCTCATGCGCACCAGAACTGGAAAGAGACTTCCTTTCTAGAATCTACAGACTCTTGTGTGCGTGAATCACTGTGAATTATCCACTGCTCCACCCACCTCAATATATTGTTTTCCTACTAGTTTGTACATTTTCTGTCTTTCCCACCATTAAATGTAGTTTTATGCCTTTTTTAACCACACCGCTGAGGAGTGGAACATTACATCCAATACATTATGGTTTATACTGCTGGTTTCTTTATCCAAGGTTCTAACGTATTTGAGCGCTTTAAAAAAAAAAAAAAAAGGCCTAGGGGCGCCTGGGTGGCTCAGTCAATTGAGTGGCCGACTTCGGCTCGGGTCATGATCTCACAGGTTTGTGGGTTTGAGCCCTGTGTCGGGCTCTGTGCTGACAGCTCAGAGCCTAGCGCCTGCTTTGGATTGTGCATCTCCCTCCCTCTCTGCCCCTCTCCTGCTTGCACTCTGTCTCTCTCTCTCCCTCTCAAAAATAAGTAATCATTAAAAAAAAGTTTTATAAAAAAATAAATTAAAAAAAGCCTAAATCATAAATTTGGTTCACTGTCTGTTAAAACAATTATCTATATTTTTTGTATATAAGATACATTCCAACTGAAAGGATGCTTAAGTGGAATTTAAGAAAATTTTAAAGCAAGAATAAAATTGGATTCCTCATGAATATACAAGAACTGTTCACCTTTTATGATAACGATTTGACACATGGATGTCAGTGGCAGGGCTTACGGGTGAAATTCGCCATCAGGCAGGAGTGGTTGAAAGCCAAGAAGTAAGCAAAGTGAGAAGCTTCTTCATTCAGTGCAGGAAGTCAAAGACACATGAGTTAGTGTAACAATGCAAATTCCTAGAACAATCACCAGGGCCCCCATTATTTGCCTCGTTTGTCTTCCTCTGCTTATTGTTAATTTCAGGGTGGACTATTACCCGTATTGTCTTGCACGTACTTTACAATGTGGGAAGCACAGTTACCCCTTCTCCATGGTAGTGCCCTAAAACATATTGGAATGTGTTTATCTCAAGCAGAGTTTGATCATCTAAAACTCCAAATCCCCTAACGAATGGGGCAGTTGTGAAAAACAGAGTATCATCCTTCAAAACTACCCTAACTGATGATCTACTTCTAGAAGGAAACGGACTGAATTTGCTCTGTGCATCTTGTGTGTACAGCTTGCCATCGAGACATTCATAAAGGAATTGATATGAGAGGAGTCAATTTTAACGTCTCTAAGGTTGAAAGTGTTGAAGAATGCCAAAAAAAGTGCACCAACAGCATTCACTGCCAATTTTTCACATACGCCACTCACACGTTTTACAATGCAGAGTACCGGTGAGTAAAATTCATAGCGTCTGTCCTTTCCGATGGTGCTTTGGAGATTTAATTGTACGCTTCATAACTTTTTTTCCCCCCAGTGGAAAACCAAACAGGGCTTTTAGACCTAACCACTCCACTTATTTATTTGCTCAGTTTTGTTGCCAGTTTTTCTAAGGAGAATAACTTCCATCTCTTGGGGAATGAGGGTTTGGTTGAATAATGTCTCCCACCCCATTCTCACCCGAAGCTTCCTTGGGTAGAGCGGAAAGATGTCTCTCTGATTAGTGATACAAACCCCGAACCCACTCATTTTCCAAGTCATTGTTCTGATTGCTTCATTTCCCACCGACCATAGATCCTTTCAACGCAAAATGGGCTTCTGCGTGCATCTTGCAGTTTGGGGAGAGAAGTAACCTCTTTTCTTCACATTCAGGAACACCTGCCTTTTAAAGCACAGTGCAGGAGGAACACCCACCAGTATAAAGCTCCTGGCTAATGTGGCATCTGGATTCTCCCTGAAGCCCTGTGCAGTCTCAGAAATTGGTAATTGTGTGCCTACTATTTCTTTTTCTTTTCTAAAAAATTTTTTAACGTTTATTTATTTTTCAGAGACAGAGAGACAGAGTGTGAGTGGAAGAGGGGCAGAGAGAGAGGGAGACACAGAATCCGAAGCAGGTTCCAGGCTCTGAGCCATCAGCACAGAGCCCGATGCGGGGCTCGAACGCACGAGTGTGTGGCTACTAGTTCACTGTGTGATTGTAGTAGGCAGACTTAGAGTCTCCCAAAGATGTCCACACTTATTTCCTGCAACACGTGAATATGTCCCCTTACGTGTCAAAAGAGGTTTGTAGATGTGATTTTGAGATGGGAGATTGTTCTACATTATGTGCGTGGGCTCAATGTAGTCACAGGAGTCCCTATAAGAGAAAAAGGAAGACAGAAGCATCGGAGAGAGGGAGGGAGATTTGAAGATGTTGTACCACTGGCTTTCAAGATAGAGAAAGGATCCACAAGCCAAGGAATGATGGTAACCTTTAGAAGCTGGAAAAGGCAAGGAAACAAGTCCTCCTAGAGAGCTTCCCGAAGGAACACAATCCTGCCGACATCTTGATTTTATCCCAGTGAGACCCATTTTGGCCTTCTGATTTCCAGAACTGTGAGCTAATATATTTGGGTTGTTTGAAGGCACTGGGCTTGTGATAAGTGGTCACAGCAGCAATAGAAAACTAGTACAGTTACATTGCGGGGAAAACAAGAAGGTCATTTCCGGGCAGTGTCCACTGTCTAGTGAACCCACTCTACCATAATGAATCAGCAAAGTGCTATAGTTTCAGACATTCAGGTAATTTCGATGGAATTATCCAGAAAATCGTCATGACCTTCCACCAGATTTAGCGTATCAGAGTGTTAACGATAAGATGTTGCAGAAACCAAATCACCAATGGCCAATGCCACACGGCATCCAGTGCCAACTCTGTGACAGGATCGGTGTCAGGTGCTGGGCTAGGTCCCCTCTGCAGGAGGTTAAGAACTTGTCAACAGCGCATCTCTTTTCCTGTTTCCTTTTCCTGTTTCCCCTTTTCCTTTTCCTGTTTCCTTCTCTGTTTCCTTTTCCCTCGGGCACACCCCCCTCCATGGTGTGTACCAGATTTCCAGTTCAAATTTACTGAATATTTCATTTTTAACATTCATATTCGGTCCTTTTTTTTTAAAAAAAAGTATAATTTCTATCTCTTTATTGATATCCTTTCTTTGGCAAGACAATGTTTTCATACTTTCTTCAGTTTTTTAAACACGGCTTCCTTTAGTTTTTCGAACATATTTAAAATAGCTGGCTTGAAGTCTTTGTACAGTACAAGAGGAAGTTTGTACTTCCTCAGCAAGGGTTTATATTAACTGCCTTTTTTTTCTGCATATGGGCCATTCTTTCTTGTTTCTTTGCATGGCTTGTAATTTTTTGAAAAAAATTGAGACCTTTTTTTTACAACTTTTTTTAAATGTTTATTTATTTTTAAGAGAGAGAGACCCAGAGTGCAAGTGGGGAAGGGGAGAGAGAGAGAGAGGGAGACACAGAATCCGAAGCAGGCTCCAGGCCCTGAGTTGTCAGCACAGAGCCCGACCTGGGGCTCGAGATCATGACCTGAGCTGAAGTCGGAAGCTTGACCGACCGAGCCACCCAGGTGCCCCGAGACCTTTTAAATAATAGCATATGGTCACCCTGGAAATCAGGTTCCCTCCTTCCCCAGAGTCTGCTGTTGTTACTACTTTTTGTTGTTACTATTTGTTTGGTGACTTTTCTGAACTAACTCTGTAAAGTATTTATTCTTTGGAGTCTATGACCACTGACTGATGTTTCCACTTAGTTTTCTTAATAGTTATCTAATGATTGGACGAGGATTTCCTTAGATGCCTGCAATCAATAAGTTTCTCAGTCTTTGAGGAGGGGCTTTTTGCGAATTTTGGAGCATACTTTCAACGTTCAGACAGGCGTTTCACAACTTTACCAGGGCCTTTCCTTCTGCTGACGCAGGCTGAAACATCAGCCAGCCTGAGAGCCTAGGACTTTCTCAAATCTTTGGGGGGCACAAGCACAGCCCTGGTTATGCCGCACAGCCCTGTACTTGCACATGGCCTTCCAGATTCCCGGGAATATGTCCAAGATTTTCACCACCACCTTCTTTCCCCTGGTTTCCCTTTTAAGATCTTTTATGAGCCTGTTGTTTGTTCCAGCTGTGATTGCTGCCCTAGGAAGCTGCAATGTTACATAATCGCCCCTGTTTGTTTGTTCTAGACAAACACTTGCAAGGAAAAGGCTGTTAGTTAACACTGAAGAAGCTCTGAGCCATGGAAAATAAACTCAGTCCTTGCGAGTGGGATTTTCCCAAGAATTTCCAGACAAGTCAAATAATGGCATTTGACTGGGGATGCAGATGGGACATTGGAGCAGCCCCAGCCCCATTCTGCCCGCTCCAGGGATGCGGGACTGCTGGTCTCTTTTCCGCATGATTATGAGGCTGTTTTCAAGGCTTTCATGGAGCTGGGGAGGGGAGAACTGGAACAGGGCAAACTAAAACCCCACAAAACTCATCCTTCTTTCTTTAAAATTCTTTTTAACCTTCATTTATTTTTGAGAGAGAGAGAGAGAGAGGAAGAGGAACCAAGAGAGAGGGAAACACAGAATCTGAAGCAGGCTCCAAGCTCTGAGCTGTCAGCATAAGACCCCCACTGCGGGTCTTGAACTCATGAACTGCAAGATCAAGACCTGAGCCGAAGCTGGACGCTTCACTGACTTGAGCCACCCAGGCGCCCCATTTAAAAATTTATTTTTTATTTGTTATTTATTTTTGAGAGGGAGAGAGACAGAATGCTAGTGGGGGAGGGGAGGAACACAGAGAGAGGGAGACCCAGAATCCGAAGCAGGCTCCAGGCTCTGAGCTGTCAGCCCAAAGCCTTATGCAACTATTCTTTTTTCTTAATGTTTATTTAATTTATTTTAGGGGAGGGGCAGAGAGAGAGAGAGGGAAAGAGAATCCCAAGCAGTCTCTGGACTGTCAGCACAGAGCCTGACTTGAGGCTCGATCTCTCGGAACTGTGAGATCGTGACGTGAGCCGAAACCAAGGGTCAGATGCTGAACCGACTGAGCCCCCCCCCCCCCGGGGGCCCCCAAACTTACTGTTCTTAAAGAGAGTCAGCTGTTCTTCTTGAACAAACGCTCCCTGGACGGTTATAATTTGATCAATTTCTAGAGTTCTGAAAACATTGATTTTGACAAATAGGCCGGTGCGCCCATCACTTTTATGGAAGAGAGGATCTTCAGAGGCCCTTCGTCTGCCATTTCCACTACCATCCTGTAGGGCTTTTGATAAAACAAATGAAACACACAGGAAAAGTAGCTCTGAAAAAGAAAACGGTCTTTCAAACAAGATAGCCCCTGGCTTGTTATCATCTGGATGGGTCAGATAGGGACTGAAATTGTATTCAGTTCTGTGTTGCCTACGTCCTCTGCAGCGACGGATGCCCGGGGCACTTCAAAAGGGGGTACCAGGACCATAAGAAATCTAGAAGCAATGGAAAACAAAAAGTGGCTAAAGGGACAGGTTAAAGGTATTTAACCTGAAAAAGCGTCAGGATGACTATCTGAATTCTTCGTTTATAAAGGGCTGTCTTTGGAGAAAGGATTAGACTAATGTGTGTGGCTCCATTAGGCAGATGTAGGTAGATGCTACCATGAAGGAAATAAGGAAAGAAAAAACAATCGTAACACCTAGAATGGTCCAGAAAAGAATTAGGCCTTGTCAGGGGTGCCTGGGTGGCTCAGTCAGTTAAGCGCCCCAGCTTCGACTCAGGTCATGATCTCACGGTTGATGAATTCGAGCCCTTTGTCGGGTTCTGTGCCGACAGCTCAGAGCCTGGAACCTGATTTCAATTCTGTCTCTCTCTCTCTCTCTGCCTATCCCCCACTCATGCTCTGTCTCTCTCTCTCTCTCTCTCTCTCTCAAAAATAAATAAATATTAAAAAAATTTTTAAAGAAAAAGAATTGGACCTTGTCATGAGGAAGTGAGCTCTTATAACTATAAATATCTAAGAAAAGTTGAACAACTTGTCACGTACATCCTTCAGGGGATATACTTGTAGGTTGGCACAAGTTTTCTTTCAGCTTCCAGAATCTGTGTTTTGGGTTTTTTTTTGTTTTTGTTTTTTTAAAGATTTAATTAGTTGAAGCCTCATTTCCTAGACTGCTCACATGTAGGTATTATGTCACGGGAGGTACTTTCTCTTAATACAACTATGTTCATTTAAATTGGGACTCCTTTTGTCCTTCCTGCAAATGCTATATTCTTCAGGCTCCCATCATTTTAATAAAATTTATGTTATCAAATTGAGTAAACTTAGTAAATAATATGAACACAAATAAAAACGTAATTTAGAATTAAGATTATATTGGGGCACTTGGGTGGCTCCGTCGGTTAATCGCCGGACTTCAGCTCAGGTCATGATCTCGCAGCTTGTGGGTTCAAACCCCACATCGGGCTCTGTGCTGTGACAGTTCAGAGCCGGGAGCCTGCTTCAGATTCTGCGTCTCCCTCTCTCTCTGCCCTCCCCTGCTTGCGCTCTGTCTCTCTCTCAAAAATAAATAAACATTAAAAAAAAAAAGAAGATTACATAAGGATAACGAAGGCGGGTTTTCTCCTATTTTTATTTTTTTGGTCACCTGATATTTTTGTTAAACGCTTTTTATTAAGCTCTTTTTCATAATATTCGGGAAAATACCACACAAAACCTGCTGCTCCTAAGGGCTGGAATTCAGGGTCGAGGTACCACAAAGAGTCATCATGTCCTTTCGTTACGATGACAACATACAGTCACCTGAGCATCGTGCGGTTTGAGGACTGTCTTCCCTCTGTGCGTTCCCAGGTTGCCACAGGAACCTTTTCCAGCATCTCGCGTTCTCGGATGTGGACGTTGCCCGAGTCGTTACCCCGGATGCTTTTGTATGCCAAACCATTTGCACCTACCATTCTAACTGCCTCTTCTTTACGTTCCACACAAAGGCATGGCATCTGGAACCGCAAAGGTAAGAATGTGCGACGTTTGCTACCGTCCGGTCATCGCCGTCTTTTTCTAGTTTGAGTGGTTGAAAACTTCTGGGAATTTCGCGCAGAGCGCTCGAAGCCGCAGCAAGCCCTTTTCTGCCAGGTGCAGGTTAGTTAGGAACTTCATTGACTTTTCCACCTATGTTCTTTTCTTTCTTTTTCTTTTTTTTTTTTAATGTTTGTTTATTTTTGAGAGAGACGGAGAGAGAGAGAGCGTGTGCAAGTGGGGGAGGGGCAGAGAGGAGATTGGGAGATAGAGAATCCCAAGCAGGCTCCCCAGAGCCCGATGTGGGGCTCAAATTCACGAACAGTAGAGCATGACGTGAGCTGAAACCAACTCAAAACCAAAAGTCAGACACTTGGGGGCGCCTGGGTCACTCAGTTGGTTAAGTGTCCAGCTTCGGCTCAGG
Source organism: Panthera pardus (assembly GCF_024362965.1). Taxonomy (NCBI): domain Eukaryota; kingdom Metazoa; phylum Chordata; class Mammalia; order Carnivora; family Felidae; genus Panthera; species Panthera pardus. Next base: position 17,364,945 of record NW_026526688.1, read on the forward strand.
TTATGATCTCGCGGTTCAGGGGTTCGAGTCCCATGTCGGGCTGTTGACAATTAAGGCCTTTGTGTTCCCTCATTTTAAAAATCATAGAAAAAGCGCACCTGGGTGGCTCAGTCGGTTAAGCATCCGACTTCAGCTCAGGTGATGATCTCACATTCCGTGAGTTCCAGCCCCGCGTCGGGCTCTGGGCTGATGGCTCAGAGCCTGGAGCTTGCTTTGAGTTCTGTGTCTCCCTCTCTCTCTGTCCCTCCCCCGTTCATGCTCTGTCTCTCTCTGTCTCAAAAATAAATAAAAACATTAAAAAAATTACTAAATACATTGAAATATAATCATGTTGCCTACTTTTTTCCATTATTCAATTCAAATTTTATGAGACTCAGGCTTCATGGTTCTACACTGAGGATATTAACAAAAGCACAAAAATCTTGGACTTAAAAAAGTCCTATGGGGCGCCTGGGTGGCTCATTCGGTTAAGGATCTGACTTTGCCTCAGGTCATGGTCTCACGGCTCATGGGTTCGAGCCCTGAGTCCGGCTCTGTGCTGACAGTTCAGAACCTGGACCCCGCTTTGGATTCTGTGTCTCCCTCTCTCTCTGCCCCTCCCCCACTTGATCTCGCTCTCTCCCTCACTCTCTCTCTCAAAAATAAATAAAACATAAAGTTGTTGTTTTGTTTTTTTTTAAACAGAAGAGTTTCTCAGAAGAATAAATTTTGCAGAGGTGCTTTTCAAAACGCGAAGTGCTTTGTTTGGTGTTTGCCTCTGACGCAATTTTGTTTCTCTGTCTTTTGCTTTTTGTTTTTGTTAATAGAAATGTTTGCTTTCTTAAGACTTCCAAAAGCGGGACACCAAGCTCCCCTACTCCTCAGGAAAACACCATATCTGGATACAGCCTGTTAACCTGCAAGCAAACTTTGCCTGGTAATGTGATTCAATAATGATAGTGATCTTTTAACAAGTAATAGCAACGAAACAATCCTCAGTGTACCAACGACTTGTGTAAATGTGGCTTAACTGCTGCTTTCATTTAATGTCTTTTTATGTCTCTAATTCACACAGAGCCCTGTCATTCCAAAATTTACTCAGGAGTTGCTTTTGAAGGGGAAGAGTTGAATGTCACCTTTGTTGAAGGAGTGAATGTTTGCCAAGAGACTTGTACTAAGACGATCCGCTGTCAGTTTTTTACTTATTCTTTACTCCCAGAAGACTGTAGAAGAAAGAAGTTAGTGAACATTCATTTTTCACAGACAGTCGGCAAGCCAGTTTCATGAATGATCCTCCTCTGTGAAGGTTTAATCTTTATACCGATCCTTTTATCTAGGTGTAAGTGTTCCTTACGATTATCTTTGGATGGGTCCCCAACTAGGATTACGTACGGGACGCGAGCGAGCTCTGGTTATTCTTTGAGGCTGTGTAAAAGTGGGGACGGTTCTGGTGAGTAAGCCTCACTTTTTCATGGAACTGTAAAGGCTTGTCTGTGTTATTTTGATAGCTTGCTTCGTCTTAAGCAATAGAACTGTGTACTTTGTTTCCCTTGGCTCAGAGAACTCTGATTCACCTCTAATTCCAACCATTAACTTTAACACTCTCTTTTCAGTCTGCTCAACAAAAACAGACACACGCATTGTTGGAGGAACCAACTCTTCCTGGGGAGAGTGGCCTTGGCAAGTTAGCCTGCAAGTGAAGCTGACAGCCCGGAGCCACCTGTGTGGCGGGTCAATCATTGGACACCAGTGGGTCCTAACTGCCGCCCATTGCTTTGATGGGTAAGTTTTGGGTGCGTCCTATCCAGGGTCTTATCTTGCCTTTTTGTTTCGAAAACTCTAAGTTCAGGGTCTAGATCATCATGTCCGTTTATCGATCGAAGTTTATTCTTCTTGAATAAAAGACATTTTCAGCGAGGGCTTGTATCCAAAATGGTGAACAACGAGGTAGGGCCTGTCTGAGCACTGAAAGATCTGAGCCATCGGCACGCAGTGTGGCCTCTTTGCAGGAATGCCTGACATTCCTGGGGGGTGTCACTCCTGCTTTAAAACAAAACGGAAAATGCCCTGTCTGCTGCTACCTCCATCTACCGCTCCCTAAATGTATTCTTCAAAGACTTTGTTTTCAGGCCTGTAGAGAGTTTACTTTCCGCTCTCTGATTCACAAATACACTAAATAACATTAATAGTGAAAACAAAAATGCGATAGTTTGTAACCTCTCTATTTCAGAGAATAAAATCTGATGCAACATTTCTACTTTATTGGGCAAATTGTACATGTGGCAGGGTTTTAAAGTTTTAAAACACTTAGACTTTGCAGTTAGAACAGGGCAGCTCTCACAATTACCAGAAGTACGGATGACCCTGGGCGATTTGTAAATCTCTCTTAGCTTTATTTTCCCATCTGTGAAATATGAATAATAATAGTATCTAATTCACAAGGTTGTTAGATGAAGTGACATACTTAAAATGCTAAGTACTATACTTGGAACATAAACATTTTTTTAAAAATAAGCTATAATTAAATAAGAAATGTAAAAATGGACAAAGCATACGAATAAGCAAGAAATACTAACAGCTCTAAAATAAAAGATAGTTGATCTCTCTCAAAAAGTGTTTTGTTTTCGTAAAATTCTCCCTCTTCCCCTGTCTAAAGGGTGGGGCCCGGGTTGCATGTATCAGGATTGAGGATACAGTTGCTGAAATAAGGGTCAGTGGCAGGGATGGGCAGAGCAAGGCTCCTTCATGGTTGCCAATTAGCAGCATGGGCCCCCAGTTAGCGGAGCATGGGCGTTGCTAAGGGGAAAGCTACTGACCTGAAAGGAAAGACCCCGAGAAGGGAAATGGTAGGTCCCCTTTTTACTAAATGCATGCAATTGGGGGTTAGGAATTTTCGTCTTTTTTTTTTCCAACTTTGTTGAGATATAATTGATACATAACCTTGTATAAATGTAAGGTGTACAATGTAATGATTTCACATATGCGTGTATTGCAAAAGGATTAGCATATTAAGGTTAGGTAACACATCCATCCATCCATCACCACACAGAAATACTTGTGTGTGTGTGTGTGTGTGTGTGTGTGTGTGTGTGTGGTGAGAACTTTTATGATTCACACTCTCAGCAGGTTTCAAATATTTCAAGTATTGTTGACTCTAGTCACCATGCTGTACATTAGGTCCCTAGACTTCATTCGTGTTATAACTGGAAGATTGTACCCTTTGGCCACTTTCACTCAGGCCTTGTAACATGTAACATTTGTCTTTCTCGGACTTCTTTCATTTAACATAATACCCTCAAGTCTCATCCATGTTGTTACAAATTGCAAGATTTCCTTCTTTTTTATGGCTGAATAATATTCCGTCATGTATCTATATATAAGTATATGTATACATACAGACACAAACACATGCCTAAATATATATATGCACTTACATGCATATGTATAATACATTTATGTATATGTATGTGTATACGGAGACATAATACATATATTATGCCACATTTTCTTTATGCATTCACCCACTGAGGGACACTTAGGTTGTTTCCATGTTTTGGCTACTGTAAATAATGCTGTTATGAAGGGAGTGCAGATATCTCTCAAAGTAGTATTTTCATTTTCTTTGAATATATAACCAGAAGCAGAATTGTTGGATCTTAAGGTAGTTCTAGTTTTTCATCTTTGAGGAACCCCCATACTGTCTTCCACAGTGACTGTAGCACTTTACATTAAGAACTTTCATTCTTGGGACACCTGGGTAGCTCAGCTGGTTAAGTGTCCAACTTCCTCTCAGGTCATGATTTCGTGGTTCGTGAGTTCAAGCCCCGCATGGGGCTCTGTGCTGACAGCTTGGAGCCTGGAGCCTGCTTTGAATTCTGTGTCTCCCTCTTTCTCTGGGTGCTAGCCCCTCACGTTCTGTCTCTCTCTCTCAAAAATAAATAAACATTAAAAACAATAAAAATAAAGAAACTTCCTTCTTGAAGACTCAGTGTTGTTAAGTTTATAAGAGATAATAGCCACGGAAACACTGATTTAATTGAAAGAAAACCACTTTGCCCCAATCTGCATGGTTTCCTCTAGAGTTTTATGCAAATATATCTTGTATCTCTCACTTAATGGTGATAAGAATGTCCCAATCTTTACACAAGATAAGACTTAGCTTTTGATCACAGTTTTAGACTTCCTTTGTATATACTCATATTTTATTTATTATTATTTTCTTAGGTTTATTTTATGTTTGAGAGAGAGAGAGCGCAAGTGGGAGAGGGCAGAGAGAGAGGGAGACACAGAATCTGAAGCAGGCTGTAGGCTCTGGGCTGTCAGCACAGAGCCCATCGCGGGGCTTGAACTCACGGACCGCGAGATCATGACCTGAGCCAACGTCAGTGCTCAACCAACTGAGCCACCCAGGCGCCCCTGTAGATACTTATATTTTAAAGAGTTAATTTAAATGTTCATACTTCTCAAAATCTATTTTAATTTACTATTTTATATTTTATATTTCTTTTTATGTTTTATTATATTTTTGTGGGGTTTTTCTTTGGCCCTGCCCCCAAGGTGTGCTTTGTTTTCATTAATCTTACAAATAATTTTCTCTGACAGCCCAGGGCAAGCTGGAGGATTGGCTGTAGGAGCGGGGGTCCCCTGAGAGCCCCACAGGCTGGTTGCCTCAGCTCCGGGTGTGGGTTCACGACGCAGCTTGTCGCTCATGTTCCCCTGGCAGGAGGCTCTCCTCCAAGTCAGGACTGAGGTGTCTCCAAGATGACAGGGGTGGGGAATCCTCCAGGTTCTTAGGAAATTTCACTCCGCCTCTCCTGCTCCGTGGTCTCGGGTGAGCAGGTGTTCTCCTGCGTCCCTCTGTTCTCCAGCTTGGCCTTGGGGAAGCCCGCCGGCTTGTCTGCCGTTTTCTTAAGCCGCCTTGGAGGTCCACTCTGAGCCCCATGCCTGGGGCTCCCACTCGCCTTACTGCAGCCAGAGACCTAGACAGATAATTATTTTTCAAGTGCATTTATTTTGAGAGACAGAGAGAGGGAAAGAGAGAGGGCACAAGCAGGGGAGGGGCAGAGAGAGGGAGACACAGAATCTGAAACAGGCTCCAGGCTCTGAGCAGTCAGCACAGAGACCGACGCGGGGCTTGAACTCACGAACCGTGAGATCATGACCTGAGCCGAAGTCAGACACTTAACCGACTGAGCCACCCAGGCGCCCCTAGATAGATACATTTTAAGTAACACTGAAGCCTCCCTAATTTGCCCAACGGCGGGGGCGGCCGGGGTAGGGGGGCTTGTGTAACACGGGTCCGACCTCTTGAGGATTCTGGATTTCATGGAAGCAACTGCTTTCAGGTTTGGTGAACTGAGCAGGATTTTCCCACAATCACCTGTGAGTCTCTCCCAACCAGTTTCTCTCAGAACTGGGACAGCAACATTCTTCTATCTTGACTTACAGTAAGCATGGAATAACTACAGAAATGTCCATTCTCAGTGTTTTTAACTAAAATCTTCAGGGTTTCCGTACCGCTGCTGGTGGGGATGACAAATTGCCGGGAAGCGAAATTAGGTGAGTAAAGATAACCCGTAGGTAGTATTTTCTTCCCAGTTTTTTTTTTTTGAAAGGTGAAGCGACAGGAAAAAGGACCAGTATCAAAGGCCAGTCTTTCTGGGGTCAAATAAGTATTTCCTTTTTCCTCCCAGGCTTCCCCTGCAGGACGTTTGGCGTGTTTATAGTGGCATTTTTAATCTGTCCGAGATAACAACAGAAACACCTTTCTCACGAATAAAGGAGATGATTATTCACCCAAATTACAAAATGTCAGACAGTGGTGATGATCTTGCCTTGATAAGACTTGAGCCTCCTTTGAATTACACAGGTACGCGGCGTATTCGATCGAGGAGAAGCTAGACATCTGAGTTCAGCGGTTTCAATTTTCACACCCGTTTGAATGAGAGGGCAGAATGTGGACAGATTGTCTTTATTTCCTGGTGGGTGGGGCTGGAGGAAAGGTGAGAACTGCCAAGGAAGGGAACATCTGTGATCTGGATAAATAGCTTCTACTTAAGGGTCAAGAAATATCAATTGGCTTCTTCAGGGAGGAATACAACCACTGACACGTTATTGAAATAATGCAACATCGGAAATGGCCATTTGGGAAGCCTGGCTCGCTTTGACAAAAGTAGCGGGATTACCACTGCCTGGGGCATATTAGGAATACAGGAAGGCAGACGGGGCCAGATCCTAATTCCCAGGTTGAATGTGCGCAGAAGGAGGTTCTGGGAAGCCAGTAGTGTGACGGTTGGAGGTGTGGCCTTTGGAGGAATAGTGTCCACGGTTGGTGAATGCCCACTGCGCCCAGTAACGATCCCGCGACCTCGGGCAAGTTGCTCTCACCTCTTTGCACCTCAAATCTGCTCATCTGTAAAATGAGCGTGATAATGACCCATTGGTTTGTCATAAAAATTGTCAGTTGATACCTTAAGGCGCTTAAAATCGTGCCTGGAGATTCTCCATTATCACTCTACAAAGTATCACACACAGGATAAAACGCGAGAACTTCTAATGCTTCTGGCAGAAACTTGTGTTCTGAGGTTTAAGATTGAATCCAGAAAATGTGACACCAAACACGTCATGGGAAAATGACTCGGGAGATGAGAAAGTTTCTTGAATCGTTGCCCTTAGCAACTGAGCAGAAAGCAAAAGGGTCATTTTCCTTGGTGCTGCCCTATGGAAAGAGCATCCAGGAAAAGGAAGGTGTGTATTTTTAAAGTCAATATCCATACCTTTATTTAACCAAACTCTAATTTAAAAATTACCTTTCAGAATTCCAAAAACCAATATGCCTGCCTTCCAAACATGATACAAACACAATGTATACTAATTGTTGGGTAACTGGATGGGGCTTCACAAAAGAAAAAGGTACGGCAAGACATTTTAAATGTTGTTCTTACGAGAAGTCTTCTCTCGCCTCAAATATTTACTCAGTGATTTTTTGAAAATTTTGTTTAATGTTTTTATTTATTTTTGAAGGAGAGAGAGAGAGACAGAGCATGAGCAGGGGAGGGGCAGAGAGAGAGGGAGACACAGAATCCAAAGCAGGCTCCAGGCTCTGAGCTGTCAGCAGAGAGCCCTGTGTGGGGCTCGAATCCATGAACCATTAGTTCATGACCTGAGCCGAAGTCGGATGCTTAACCGACTGAGCCACCCAGGCGCCCCACTCGGTGATTTTTGAGCTGTATTTTTGTTTGGGTCTGGGGAAATGTATCAGGCAACCTTTTAAGCATCTTACTTTATAATAAAGATCACTTGTGGGACTTCATAAAAGGACTGGTCCCATACAGGGCTAACAAGACCGCTCAAGCCCATCCTGTCCTCATTATTAATAGTGTTCCCATCTCTCTGTGCCTTGATGTTAAGGACCTGGAGCACAGGCAGGCAAACCATCTCTCTTTCTGACAGGCGGTCAATCTTGTTGGTTTTTTTTTTGTTTGTTTTGTTTTTTTTAAAATACATCCTTCTTGCAATCTGATGTAGCCCATGAACCACTTTTAAATACTTAAAACACACAGAAACACGAAGGACAGCAGTGAAATTGCAAATGAGCTCTCAAAATACTTCTCAAAGGATGTGCTATAGTAATGCATGAGTTTCTTTGTTAATATATGAAATAGCAAGTTGTTCAGGTAACTGCCGTAATTTAGAAATTGTAATGAGCACAAGTGATATTTACTATTATCTGCCACAATGGTAATGTGCAAATATCGCGACCATGACATGCAAATATCTGGGCTCTCTATTGATGGCAAGGTCGTAGATTCTGCTAACAGTCCCTTGCTTGGGGCTTGCCTTCATAATTGAAAGGAGTTAGACTGCAGTTGGATATCGGTGAAAGTAAAGATGTATTTTCCAATGCAAGTTAATAGAACAAGTGACTCCTTTCGGTGCAGCCCCGTTTAAGAGCCCCTGTTCATGGGTTGTTGGTGTATTTCAACTGGCCTTGAATTTTCCAGGAAACAGACTATTCTCCCTTTCCAAAACTATGTTCCTGATAGACACTATAGGGAGTAATATTTGCAGCATTCTTTACCTATTTAAGCTTGTCATGCTCTTTCCTTCTTTCCTGACTTACTCCTTTACTCGATGAATTCAAATTTTTCCAATTTTTGATAAGTGCCTTAAGACAGGAAGAAATTGTAAAAGTAACCTTAACTAAACAAGGAAGGCTCCCACTGTACGCTCAAGGGGAACCTGGAGAGTGGTGGAAATTTAATTATTTTTCAATAAATTGTTCTTCGTGGAAAATACTTGGACTTACTCAAAGAGCAAAATACTCCTCTGCTGTCAGAGGTCTGGTGGTCCCCTCCCCCCGAAACGATATATTTTAGAATGATCATGTTGAATATATAAAACAAAAACCGAGAGGTAAGAACTTCCAGCTTTTGGGTTAGAGGAGATAAGAGGGAATTTCTGAGAGACATCGACTGAGTTGAGATGACAGAGGATACGGAAGGGTTGTCCTAATATTACATGTCAGAGGCCAAAACATGGCGTGCGCTCGCTCTCTCTCTCTCTCTCTCTGTTTCTCAATTTTCCTTCTCTGTTACTCGCTGTTTGTGTGATTAATGCTACTTTCTCACCCTACTGTTTTTAATCTAAATAAATGACCTGAACGAAAAGCTCATTATTCTGATTTGCTTTAAGACGTTAGTATGTTTCCTATTTATCTTATTTCTTCCTTCTGAAGTTACATATTGGTGACCTTCTAGGCAAAATCCAAAATACCCTACAAAAGGCAAATATTCCTTTGGTATCAAGTGAAGAATGCCAGAAAAAATACAGAGATTATGAAGTAACCAAACAGATGATCTGTGCTGGCTATAAAGAAGGAGGCAAAGATGCCTGTAAGGTAATACATTTGATTGTGCAAAGAACACACAGTAACTTGCTTGAGAAAGTTAGCTCCAAAATACATTTTTCACAGTATGTTTCATTATATTTTTCTTAAAAAATTCTGAGCCACATAATCTGGCAATTTCATAAATAACCTTTAATGAACGTATATCATTTTTATTATATTTATTTATATTTATATTTATATTTATATATATTTATATTTTTATTTATATATATTTATATTTTTTATTATATAAATATATAATAATATATATAATATATAATATATATAATATAAATATAATATATAATATATATAATATAAATATAATATATAATATATAATATAAATATTATATAAAAATAATTTATAATATTTAATAATGTTTAATAATTTATATTTATAATATTTATTTTATATTATTATAAATATATGTATATTATATTATATATATTATATTATATATTATATATAAATATATTATATTTATATTTATATTTATATATATTATATATAATATTATATATTATATATATAAATATATAATATAAATATTATAAATTAATTTATAATATTTAATAATTTAATAATTTAATTATATAATTATATAAAATAATATATATGATATATAATATATATAATATAAATATAATATATAATATATATAATATAAATATTATATAAATATAATATAGTGTGTATATATATATATACACATACTATGTTTAAGGAGCACAATTGTACATATAACAACTGTACTAACATATAGAGCATTAAATGTATTTGACATTGAGATTATGATGTCAACATTTCCTTGTCGGAAAAAACGGAAAATGCTCCCATACGCTACTGATTTAAATTATTTTCATCCCATCAGCAGCCAATGAGGAACATACGACAAAAGTATAAGAAACCGTATGTGTGGGGTGCGCGCAGTGTGACTAGAGAATTTTAAAGGCACGTCTGTCATACTTTTCTGTGATTTTATTTTTCCACCCACTGTGCCACAGGGCGATTCAGGCGGTCCCTTAGTTTGTAAACACAATGGAATATGGCATTTGGTCGGTATCACCAGTTGGGGTGAAGGCTGTGGCCGCAGAGAACAACCGGGTGTCTACACCAAAGTCGCTGAGTATGTGGACTGGATTTTAGAGAAAACACAGGTCGGTGATGGGCTCACCAGTCTCTGATGAAGTCACCGGCGTGACGAAGCTTTCTGGAGGTGGGAGAGAGCCCAGTTTGTAGCCTACGCTTTTACATCCTAGGTTCACTTCAAGTCCTGAGCCGTGGGGTCCTCATGTGCAAAATCATGGAGACTGGTATCTACCTCGTGTCCTTGTCCTGAGGGTAAAAAGGGACAATGTATACGCAGCTGCTGAGGACAATGTCTTGCACCAGTAGGCGTTCGGCATTCAGTCATAACGCGAGTACCGGGAGATAACAAATGAACATTTCCGTGATTATTTGTTGTGCCATAAAATGGCAAAAGAATGTGATTTTCAAGTGCTTTCTTCTGGGGCACCTGGGTGGCTCAGTCGGTTGAGCGTCCGACTTCGGCTCAGGTCATGATCTCACAGCTCGTGGGTTCGAGCCCCGCGTCGGGCTCTGTGCTGACGGCTCAGAGCCTGGAGCCCGCTTCGGATTCTGGGTCTCCCTCTCTCTCTGCCCCTAACCCACTCGCATTCTGTCTCTGTCTCTCTCAAAAATAAATAAACGTTAAAATAAATAAATAAATGCAGTGTTTTCTTCTGACTGTGAAACAGAAGGGAAGGGACTCCAGATTCTAGCACAGTGCTTGTGCTGGCATCACTCTTGTCTTACTGCCTCCTCTGGATCACAGTATATCTTAGAGACAGAAATTTCTACTCTCTTCCCCATCTGCATGGTCATTGAAACCTACCACTGGTCGCCTCGCTTGGGGTGAAGTTCCAGCAAGCTTGCATTTTGTTCTGCCAAGTGGAAGGGAAGGAACCTGTATAAGACTCACTTTTCTAAGAAAGACTTTTCTGAACCTGGGAGAATAACAGTGCGTCTCTTCTTTTTCTTTTTCTTTTTTTTAATGTTTATTTACTTATTTTGAGAGAGACCTGGAGAGAGTGAGCAGGGGAGGGGCAGAGAGCGAGAGAATCGCAAGCAGACTCGGCACATCAGCGTGGAGCCTGACGCGGGGCTCGAACTCGCGAACCATGAGATCACGAATAGTGCACCTTTTCATCTGGGCCTCCTACCTTGTTACCTGGCACTGGCACACGGCCCCGGGCTGGGTGTGCAGGAGAGGCTCGCAGGCCTGCAGCTCCTATAACAAGCATATCACACAGCCTTCCAGCAGGGCAAGGAATCTGCTGTTCGGGGCTGGGTGGGGGGGTGTCCGTGGCTATGGGGCTCTGCGGTGGTAATTCAAGACGCATGAGGTGTGCAGCGTTTCGTAAATTCAGTCTCGTAAATTCACGGTAGCAGGGAGTCACCCTGGGAAAAATGTGACCTAAGTCCGTATGAGACCCAAATTCCAGCCGTGCCGGCGATGACCACAGCCGGCACCAGGTAGCTGGGATCCAAGTCAGTTACACTGACTTCACGCTTACAGAGAGCTGCCCATTTACAAGCTATTGTGCAAAACAAGTAGAAAGACGGAAAAGTGACGTTTCTAAAAATATTTTTTCCCTCCCCACCGAAAGACACGTAAAGTAGTAGAAAGGGCTAAAGGCGAAGGGCTGGAGGAAAACCATGAGGTGCGCCTTCCTCACAACCGCCTCCGATAGGGAAGTGTTTACTCCGGAAGTAAATGTTCTAGACGTTGTCGAGGCTGGCTGGGTTCCACGAAACAATTAAAAATAAAGACAGCTTCAACGTTTACTTTGGCGTGCAATAAACACAGTGGTCCTCGCTCTGTGTGGGTGTCATTTTATCTTTAAAAGGAAAAATAAGTGGCTCGCTACCAGAATCTTTCATCTCTGGCTTTTAGGATTAATTCTAACAGGTGTTTGAATAGGACTTTGGAATGCTTGCTGGGCAACCGCTGGTCAGGGAATGACCTCATTTCGGCAAAACCGGGAAGAGGGTTTTGAAATGTGGACTGCCCTGGGGTGTGATGATTGTGTTAAAAGTTGCTGATCAGAGCCAGAGGTGCTGGAATGGTCCCCGTTACTCTAGCATTTGCACGCGTGGAACACACAGCACAGGCACACGCCTCATCCGAGGTCAGCCCACGCCTCCGGCATCTGTCTCGTTCTCCCCAAGGTGTGCAAAACCTCTAACTTAAGTTTGCAACTTTTAGTTATTGTTGACTACTATTTCCTCACCAAATTATGAACGAATTTGAAGGAGGCTGTCTTTCATTCATATAGCATATAAATGGGCTTTCAGTAAATGTCTAATGAATAAATGCATCTTTATTCTAAAGAGGAGGCAACGGAGGCTTGAGGAGGTGAACAGATGAACTCAAGGCCACTGGCGAGGACAGGGCCAGACTGCACGTGGCATTCATAGATCCCAGATTGGGTCTCCAGCCCCTATCATGGTGCCTCATAAAGGGTCACGGGAGCAATTATAACCACCATTCATTATTTTCATTATCCTCTAAAGCAGTGTCTCACCTGGAGACAACCCCTGCTCAGGGGACATGTGGCAACGTTTAGAGACATTTTTGGTTGTCACACCTGGGCAAGGGGGTGCTACAAACATCCAGTGGATAGAAGCCAGGGCACAGGACAGCCCCTCGCAACAAAGAATTATCTGGCCCAGATATCGATAATGGCAGGGTCGAGAAACTCCCATCGAAGGTCAGCATTGATACGTTATAATGAAAAGGGGATATTTCAGGGACAGCAAGAATGGGGCTGTTGGACGTGGGAAACTATGCCCTCTTTCAAAGCAAATCTTGATGAGAGAGGAGCTCCGAGAGAAAGCTGACTGTGGCCGTGACTGAGAAGAGGGGTCTCCACTGCAGTGCGCCTGTGTGGTTTTCTTTGTCCCAGACAGGGGATTGTAGGTCATCAATGCTGCTAAGTTCTGACTTGCACTTGGGTCTCTGCAGACTAAGTTCTGGATTCTTCCTAAGATTTTGTCTAGTAATTCCCCATTTCCATTGGCCTTCAAAAGCATTTTATTTGACTGGGTTATGGGGGGGGTACCTTTGCCTTTAAGACAAAAGTAGTTGACATTAAAATTCTAGACTGCAACGGCATTAGTTGAAAGAAGTCTTTAGAATACTTTCTGTTAGTTTGAAAGGAAGGTCTATTTAATCTCAAAGAATTTCTATGCAAGTAAGACCCTTATTCCACTTTTACCTGGATGGACAAAAATAGTTTGGAATTTTTATATCATTTCAAAAGCTTTAGAGATTTCACTCACTAGCTAAACCCAACTTGGGATGCTGTTATTTGGTTTCCCAATGAAGTATTGCTCTCATTAGAGTCTTTCTGTTTCTCTGAATAGGGTTGGAAGGTTATCATTATGGTCTTTTCATTGAAGCTTTAGGATAGAGATGGGGTTTCATGGAGTAAACAATACAGGGATGTAAGGACCTTATATAACTCCACATATCGGTTTTCCATGAAAACCTGCCTTGGCATAAAATTGCCTTTCTGTGTTGGAGCTTCAGAGAAAGCAGTGTGTCATAAATATGCACTTTTTGTGTAACTGGAATGTAATTCATTTTAAGTGGGAAACTCAAGAAAGCAGCTAAGGACTCGTTCTGCCAAGACAGGTCACCCAATCTTGGCAACAGATGAAATAAAAATGGCTGAAGAACCGCCTTCCTGATAGAATGCCACAGTAGTCCTTAGCACTCTGCGTAAACACCTCTTCTGAGTCCAAATCCCCCTTAATTTTCTGCCCCACGGGACACAACGCTGTCTTCTCTCTTCTTTTCAAAAAGTGTCCAATTAGTTTATACGGAGCTAAACTTCAAAGCTACATTACTTCACTAATTATTCTCTCACTGTCTCCTTCAGTAAGTTCTCTTTTTCCATAGTTCCATTTCCATAAGAATTTGGAAAACGGTGTCCAGCGTTCCTAATCCTGGGTCACCTCTCCTCACAGGCACTTGGCCACTGGGGATTAGGTCTTCCACACTTTCAGAAACGGTTCAGATAATGGCAACCTACGTGTAACAGACATGAAATGAGAGGGTCTCTGTCTCCAAATATTAAAAGGCTCAAAGGAAGCTGGTGGCGTTTTCTAAGCTCAGAAGATCCCACTCCTATCACCGCATTGTCACTGAACGAAGTCTAGTATCCCCTCTGATACCAATAACTTCAGAAGGATCTCGAATGGAGGCAAACCTGTCTCCAGGTTTATTTCTCCTTTCATCTTCACAATGTTCCTTTTTCATTTCTTGTTAATGTTTATTTAGTTTTGAAGGAGAAAGAGAGCACAAGGGATGGAGAGGCAGAGAGAGGGAGACACAGAATCCAAAGCAGGCTCAGGCTCTGAGCTGTCAGCACAGAGACTGACATGGGGCTCACACTCACGAGCTGTGAAATCACGACCTGAGGGGCGCCTGGGTGGCTCAGTCGGTTGAGCGTCCGACTTCAGCTCAGGTCATGATCTCGCGGTCCGTGAGTTCGAGCCCCGCGTCGGGCTCTGTGCTGACAGCTCAGAGCCTGGAGCCTGTTTCGGATTCTGTGTCTCCCTCTCTCTCTGACCCTCCCCCCGTTCATGCTGTCTCTCCCTGTCTCAAAAATAAATAAACGTTAAAAAAAAAAAAATTAAAAAAAAAAAATCACGACCTGAGCCAAAGTTGGACACCCAACCGACTGAGCCACCCAGGTACCCCAAGAATGTTTTTTTTTTAAATTTATGACTGCATTTGTAAACCTAAAATCGTACTTTGCTTTCCTATGAAGAATTAGAAGTCTTCTCTGAACCATAAAATTATCTCTCTAAAATTGATGTATTTTTTTGGTTTTAGTTTTGCAAGGGAACTAAAATTTATGTAAATCGGACTTTTAAAACAGATGATTTGGGGGGGGCTGGGTGGCTCGGTAGGTTAAGCATCTCCCTTCACCTCAGGTCATGAGCTCACGGATTGTGAGTTCGAGCCCCGCGTCAGGCTCTGGGCTGACAGCTCAGAGCCTGGAGCCTGCGTCAGATTCCGTGTCTCCCTCTCTCTCTCTGTTCCTCCCCTGCTCATGCTCTGTCTCTCTCTCTCTCTCAAAAATAAATAAAGATTAAGACATTAAAAAAAAAAAGGCAAAGAGAATTGACGGGTTAATTTTTGATTGCTTGCAAAAGCTAGACACGTGACTTCCTAGCTCCCCTTTTGTCTCCGATTGCGGACTCTAAGGAAAGACAGGAAGCTCCATGTTTCTCCGTTTTTTTAAAAAAAAAATTAAGTTAGACTTTCAGTGTTTGCAAGATGAATAAAAAAGGGGTTGGCGTCTTGGAACTGACCATATCAACATAACCCCGGAGGAGGCGACTTGATACAAAGGGAAACTGAGTCTAGGAGCGCTGGGCACCTACAGTCCGCGCCTTCCTTTGTCCCCACCCCCAACAGGTGACGTTCCCCGGGGCCACACCGCGCATCAAGAAGCCACCAGACCTTCCCCGTTTTCTTTGTAGACTGTGAGCCTCGAGTTAGGCGAGAATTAATGATTAACAGCCGATGTTTGTCAGTGTGGTTAAGAGCAGCTGTGGTTACCAGGCATCCCAGTGTGAGGGGCCAGTTGCTAAGCCACACAAATTCAAGTTCTCTCTCAGTCTCTCTGGGGGGGGAAGTTTTGAAAAATACACGGTGAAATAAGACAAAAAGATGTGTTGTCTTGAAAGAGCGAGCAACTGGACCACTTTAGATACACCGAGCTTTTGAGAGCTCTCGCAGACACTGCTGTAAGAAAAGACACCGTTACACAACATCGGGAATCGGGAAAAGTAAACATTAAAGTTGAGTGAACGTGTCCTGCCCAAGCTCATTTAGAGGAGGATGAAGACCATTTTGGAAGAAGAGAAACCCTCTTGTTGAGAAGGTGGCAAACAGGCCAACAAAATATTTTCAGGTACGATTTCAAAAATTCTTTGATTTCTCTCCAGCAAATTTTCCTTGAAGTGCCTTTCCCTACCATGGGGGAGGCGGGGGGGGGGGGGGGGGTCTTACAAATTTTTTTACAATAGAGAATGATTGATTTATTACAATTTATCTGACTCGACATTTTACAAGCTTTTATCCCCAACCAATTTGAGAGGAGATACAGAATGAAAGAATAATTTGTCATCACTAACAAGTATTTGACAAATTAGAAGGATTTTCAAGATCGAGGTTAAAACAATAGCAAGTCTTGATGCGTCTCACTGATAGTGAGTTTTTCACAGAGCAGTTAGTTCGATGCTTTGTGAGGATAAGTACATTTATAGGTAAGGAAGACGGTCTATGAATATACTTGCAGCAGACTTTTCTAAATGGTAACGTCGTAAGTAGAAAGTCATTTAGAGCTTCCAAGAGGTACAGAGAGAGACTTCAAAGATGGAAAGGAAGGAAACAAATTGGAAAAGAACACAAAAATGGAAAAACGAGTTGGGGAGGGCTCGGATGACAACAATGAAAAATATCTGGTTAATGGTGAGCTGGAGGCACTGGGGAAGCAGAGATGGGGGGACTCCCCCCGTCCGCTCTGGGTTCTTCAGAACTAGGAAAGTCTTGAACTCTACGTGCTATCATCCTGGGGAGTGTCCTAGGATTTGGGGAAGGTAAAATTCAGCATTAACGTAACAACCTGCAAATACCGTAGAATTCACCACTCCTCTCCCTCCCTGTTTCTTGTGAACCCTGATGTCAGTGAACTGCTTATAAATTCACTTTGCATGCTCTAAATACATACACATTTTTCTTTTTGTAGGATGATTTTATTATATCGAGTGGTACATTTCATTTTATTTGCCTCAGTTTCCAGTGGTAAGTAGAGCTTAAGCTCAGATAAGAATTGGAAACAGCTTAATTTCCTGCTTTGAAGACTGGAAAACAGAAGGGCTTATCTACAGGCCCACACCATCTACTCCACGGAAGGACATTAAATCATTTTATTTTTCACTTAAGGGCTCCAGGGGTTTTCAAAACAGGGAGGGCAATTAAAGAACAGGAATTGGTCATAATAGTAGTAATCTGGGTCCATATGTATAAGTCATATCCAAATCTGTACCTCTGTTTATATCCAAATCTGCATCAGTCATGACAAGTTTGGTGGTAATTATTACTTTCTTTGCATCGCATGGTGGGATTTCCGTGGACCATGAGAACACTTCTAGGTGCAAACAGACTCTTAACTAATGAGGGGCCGCCTTGCAACTCCAAGGAAGCCGCCCGGAGCCTGGGGAGAGGGGGCAGGTTTCTGTTCACCTCCGGGTCACTCTTGGGTAGCTGCAAATCTTGGAGAAAATTATCCTATATGCAGAGGTTATAGTTGGGTAAGTTAGAAGGCGTATGTGGTGGGTTTTGAGCACAGGCTGTGGCAGGGATCCTTGACTCTCTTTTTCCCCAGAGATCTCTTTGGACTGCGTTCTCAGAGTCATGTTTTCGAAGGCGTAAAGTAAAAATACAAAGGATTGCCGAGAAAATCAATTGTATTGCAATATCGTTAGTGAAAATGTAAAAACAAAACGAAACAAAACAAAACCTGTTACAAAAATAGATGTGCTTCTTATTGACACATGATGTAACAAGATTTAGCGGTGGGTCTAAAACTGCAAAGTAATTATCACCACCGAGCTGGTGATATTATTTGAGGATATCGGCAGCAGTCATGTTTTCTTTTTAAATCTGTAATCTTAGTATGACAAAGCAGATACTATGAACATTGTGGTTTGTTGCATCAATGATGGAAGGCTGTATCACGTTTTGGGTAGAGGTTAGTGAAAATAAAGTTGGAATTTTCCCCATCCAAGACCCTGGCTAAATCTAGTGATAGTTTTAGTGATAGTTTTCACTGCTCTGTACCTACGTACTTTCCCACATACTCATTGGTATGTTTGTTACTACGATAAATATTTGAGTTATATTTTATCCTTCCCAAAGTATTTCATTTTTACTATAAGTGTATGTATACATTTATATATATATAGCATGCATATGCTACATATATGAAAGATATTAAGAAGCCTTCTTAATGGCAGTGTACTAAGATTAAAAACTACAACCTTTTTTTTCAGTGACTGAGTAATAATGACCCAAAGAGCCATAAGCTAGAATATTAAATATCTCTTTCTAGAAACGGAAAAAAAAAATCGTTTCTTGTCCTTTTGGCTAAGATCAAGGGTAGAAACAGAAAAAAAAAATGGGTTTTATCCAACTTAGCTTTTAAAAAAATACCTGTGTGTGGTTTCAGCTGGAATGGGAATTCAGATATTTTTCTGAGAATCTACAGTTCCTGTTCCTAAACTGGCCCATTTTAAATAGTGAGGTGATACAGTGTATCACAGCCAGGGCCATCAAACACTATTGAAAAACCATCACTCTGGATCTTTTGTTTCATATAAACAAGGAATTTTGACAAACAAGCAACAGGGAAAGGGAAAAGCAGGCGGCCCCTTCCAGACTTGGATGTGACCCTAAGGAACATCTTTGGCCAGGAAAGCTCTGAGAAACTATTCAGTTACCCGCAAAGCACCCTCATCTCCAAGATAATCCCTCAGAAGCACAGTTCCATCGAGGCAAATGTGCCATTTTGCGATTTCTTTTTCTGTCTGAGGCTGCTCATCCAATCAACCAACATCAAAGTGTTGATTGCTCTGATTTCCAAGTTCAGGCGCATTTCCTGGGAAGTAGACCTACTTCGCTTGCCTTTGTGAGATTATTATCTAATTCGATACGTGCAACTAAAGCCCCCAATAATTCATGCCACGTATTACATCACAGAATGTGTGACTAAGCTGTTCACAGATACCGGCTTTCAAGGAGGAGACGTGACTACCATTTTCACACCAAGCGCCAAGCACTGTCAGCTTATTTGCACCCACCATCCGAGATGTCTGCTTTTCACCTTCATGGCTGAATCGTCGTCGGAAGATCCTACCAGATGGTAAATGTTCGCGTTTCTGCACAGAGGAAGTAGCTTTCCGGGTTGATTACTTACCAATAAGTATTCATCTACCATTTTAGAAAATGGAAGGTTAATGATGGGAAAACACGTGGTCCTTCAATTGAAATATTAAGTATTGCAGGAAAAAAAATCGTGCCCAGGCAGATCAGGGAGGAGCAGACATGCCTCTCAGTGTGGACTTTCTAGCTCCTCTGTGGTCTAGATTTTAGCGGTACTCTTATTTCTCTCCGCTGTTATTACGCCTCTTAATCGTTTTGTTCCTTGCTTTTTGATTCATTATTGATATTTGATATTATTCAAACCGGTGATTTTCCTTCAATTATTTTATTAGGAAATAAATATTTATGGGGCGCCTGGGTGGCTCAGTCGGTTAAGCGGCCGACTTCGGCTCAGGTCAGGATCTCGCGGTCCGTGAGTTCGAGCCCCGTGTCGGGCTCTGGGCTGATGGCTCGGAGCCTGGAGCCTGTTTCCGATTCTGTGTCTCCCTCTCTCTCTGACCCTCCCCCGTTCATGCTCTGTCTCTCTCTGTCCCAAAAATAAATAAAAAACGTTGAAAAAAAATTTTTTTTAAATAAATAAATAAATAAATAAATAAATGTTAAAAAAAATCTTTTTTTTTTAATATTTATAAATGTAGTTTGAAAGAACAGCACAGTGATCCCCTGTCACCACCAAGTTTTTTGTTCGTCATTTGTGCCTTATCTATATCTATCTATCATCTGTCTATCTTTCTATTTAACCATTTGAAATAATTTGAAAACATTATAACATTTTACTCCTAAATATTTCAACATACCTTTTCCTACATAAAGGAAACGATTGTAACAAGAACCCCTTTATAACATCTCAGGTGTCCCCCAAATAAAATTTATAGCTATTAACCAGTATTAATAGCTATATCTGTATAGGACACTTGGGGACACCTGGCTGGCTCGGTCGGTTAAGTGTCCGACTCTTGGTTTTGGCTCACGTCATGATCTCATGCTTTCATGAGACTGAGCCCCACATTGGGCTCTATGCTGACAGTATGGAGCCTGCTTGGGTTTCTCTCCCTCTCTCTCTCTCTCTCTCTCTCTCTGTGTGTGCCTCCTCTGCTTCCGCTTTCTCTCTCTCAAAACAAATAGATAAAAACATTAAAAAGACTTTTAGGACATTCCATCCACCACTTTTGTTTCCATGTTGAACTTGAACATTCAAAGATGAAGCTTTACTACAGAGGTAAGTAATCAACATGTTTGTGTATTATTGCTGCATTCATAGATATTTACATAGTATCCTTAACTTAAAAAATTACTACTCTGGAGTCTACAACAAGGGTTGGCAAACTTTTTCTTGACAAAGCCGGGGTTGAATATTTTAGCAATGATGGATCCAGAAGCAAAGTCAAAGATATTATAGAAGTACTTCTATAACTATTTAAAATGTAACCATTTAGCAATAAGACTCCATTCTCAGCTGATGGGCTGCAAAAAACAGGCAGAGGGCTGCTTGACCAACGGGCCATAGTTCACTCCTGTTTCCAGTTAGTAGGGAAAACTGTAGGTGAGCTCTTAAGTGAAGGGATGTTAGAATGGAAAAAAACAAACAAACAGCTTTGCTAAGAAAATATTTGTTTTGGCATCAGATAGAGCAGTTTGTTTCTTTGTCTCTGATTTTCTGTGTGCTGACTTTTAAGATCCACTATTTTAAAACGTAAGTTCTCACGCAGGTTTACTTGTATCCTGAAAGACAGTGTAACAGAAACACTGCCAAGGGTGAATATGACAGGAGCAATTTCTGGATATTCTTTCAAGCAATGCCCACATCAAATAAGTGGTAAGATGTCCTATTAGAATTCGTAAACACTTAGTTACTATGATATATATATATATATATATATATATATATATATATATAGTTATATCACATATGCTTTTATGGCTATAAAACAAAACCCTGCGGTGTGGACTTAGAGTCTCCTAATGAAGTTCTTTAAGGGAAGAGTCAAAGCTAGCACGCACACTCTGTCCCCCCTTCATTAAAATTTACCCAACTAGAAGGACACGTCTTACTGTATCAGTTCTCATCATTCATCTTTCTCTTCCCAGCTTAAAGTTTTATATAGGAGTCCATATTTTTGTAATGTTTATTTATTTGTGAGGCAGAGAGAGAGACAGAGCCTGGAGCCTGAGCAGGGGAAGGGCAGGGAGAGAGGGAGACACAGACTCCGAAGCAGGCTCCAGGCTCTGAGCCGTCAGCACAGAGCCCGACGCGGGGCTCGAACTCACGTGCTGTGAGATCATGACCTGAGCCAAAGTCAGACGCTTAACCAGCTGAGCCACCCAGGTGCCCCTGTAAGTCCATACTAAACATATTACTTCGAATCAAAGGAGCAACTAGGAAGGTTGAGACGACACTTAACCGTCCAAAGATCCTCCAGTAGGTTAGCGGATCAATCAGTCAGTGGAGTTAAGGAGACAAGGGAGGCCAGGGCAGAAAGTTAACACAGCAATTTACAAGTCTAATACTATTGCACCATAAGAAGGGCATTTTCATTCTTTTTCTGCTTCCATGTGAGCGTAGAAGTTAAGCAGATGAAGATGAAAACAAAGGATTTCTGAGAAAGAGTGACTGGAAGAGTTGAAAGAGTAAGTCAGGAAGGGCAGTTGCTAACGTAGCACCGTTCAGGTTGGCTCTGGAGTCTGGAAGACCGCCACGTTGTCTGCTTTTGTCTCCAGCTTGCCACAGGAATATGTACGTGGACCTGGACATGAAGGGCATGAACTATAAGAGCTTGATGACCAGGGATGCCCAGGAATGCCAAGAGAGATGCACAAATGATGTGCACTGTCACTTTTTCACATATGCAACGAAGCAGTTTCCAAGCACGGAGCATCGGTGAGTGAGCCGTAGGCTGAGCCCGCGGACAGTGAGTAGATCGTCGCATTGTCTGATGGAAAACAAAATTTCTCCTCGACTTGATGCCAGAATTTTTGTTTTCAGCCCCCAAACGACATTTCTAGAACAAGTACAGTGCTAATAGTTTTCTTCACAGAAAGCAGCAGAAATGCATTTCCTTTATGTTAAGGACTCTGTCTTTTTACTGACATTGTTGTATCTGCTTCACCCATCGCCTGGCTAATTTAAAAAGTGATACGTTTCTTAATTGGAAGTTTTGAGACAGTTACAGTTGATCTGACTGCGTCATTCCCAGCCTAAGGATTATAGAACCGAAGGGAAAACCTACTCAGACCTCTCTAAGTAAGCGTTCCTTATCTAAGACAGAATAACTGAAGCCCATGCGAAGTGTTTTAAAATCCACCCCAAACTGGATTTTGAAATATGCTGGAGATAAATGTGTGAGAATGTAGAAATGACCTGATCTCCAATGACGAATCGGTGTTCTCGTTAAAAAAAAATTTTTTTTAGGGAAAAAAAATATCACTAACTTTTATATTTAGAAATTTCTGAGATGTTCTAGGGTTGTATAGGAAACCACACTGATCTAGAACCCAACAAAAAAAGGAGAACTAAGTTTAAATGACCATTATTTGGATTCCCTTTTGGGTTTTTCCATGCCACTCTCCACATTCACAAGGAGGTGAATAATATAAGTAATAATAAAGCATCCGTCACTCCTTCCAAAAACGACGGCGATAAAACCGAATGCTCAGATTTAGAAGTAAGTTTTCACGTTTTGTGTTTGGCTCAGCTCAAGCTACATCTTCTTAACATATTTCATGTCTGAGACTTGACACGACAGGGACAGCACGCCAGGAAATGGGGAGTAGAGAAGGGCTTGAGAATTCATTACTTCCTCCCTCCGATTCTTCAGGCCGTCATCTCTCCAAAGGTGTCATTTAAGTGATGAAAACTAGAATTGACAAAATTCAGGGGCCCCCCAGGTCCTGGCAGAGGAAGGACTCAAGTCCTGCTGTCCAGCATCAGCTTGATGCTTTTCAGAGCAGATCCTCAGCTGTCAGCCCAGGAACTCTCTAGACTGGCATTTCGTATCGTCTCATGTTGTTTCCTACATGTATTTCGACGAGTAAAACATTTTCCCATTTTTGTTTTCATTCAGAAACATTTGTCTGCTGAAGTACACCCACATGGGGACACCAACCAGAATAATGAAGCTCACTAAAGTGGTCTCCGGATTTTCGCTAAAATCCTGTGCGCTTTCTAAGCTGGGTAACTGTTACTTTCTCGGCGAGGTGGTTTAACCATTAAATAGTAGGTGCGGGTGGTGGGGATGAGGGGCCTGACTTAGGACACCCATGTGCGCCCCCTGGTGAAATGGACCAAATGATCTTTTACCTTCTTCGTGTGAAAAATGTCATCATGTCCCATGTAATTAGAGCGATATTTGAATTTAAAGTGTAAAATAATCACTCCAGTTTTCCGAATGAAAAAAATTTAAAGAGCTCGGGACAAACAAACTGTGAAAAGAATTGTTGTTAAGATTTTAGGTTCAACTTTAGGCTCACTGCAAAATGGAGGGGAAAGTATGGGTGTCCCATAGACCCCTGCCCCGGGGCACATGCACAGGTTCCCTTATTATCAACACCCCCCGCCCCCACCAGAGTGGTACATTTGTTACAATCGATTGACATACATTGACGCATCATAATCGCCCCAGAGCCTGCAGCTTACATTCCAGTTCATTCTTGGTGTTGTATATTCCATGGGTTTGGATAAGTGTATAATGATATCTATCTATCATCACGGTATCGTACAGAGAATTTCTACTGCCCTAAAAACCTCCTCCGTGCTTGGCCCACTCATCCCTCTTCACCCCGCAACAAACGTTTTATATGGAATTTACAAATACTCTAGCTGGGATTTTACTGATTGTATTGGGGAGTTGATTTCTTAAACATGGTTTCTTCTGTCGTACAGCTTGTATCAGGGACGTTTTCCCTAGTACGGCATTTGCAGACAGTAACATCGGCAGTGTCATGGCTCCGGATGTCTTTGTCTGTCGCCGCATTTGTACTCACCACCCCAGTTGTCTGTTTTTTACCTTCCTTTCTCAAGAATGGCCAAAAGAATCTGAAAGGTAAGGAATTAAGATGAAGATTCACGCCTTAAGATGGCCGATCAAGGTCCATCCTTTAAAAACTTCTGAGCAGCTACACATTTAATCTAAATGTCTGCAGAGGACAGGCCAAAGTTGCTGGGAAGAATGCCTAGCCCCTCTCTCTTTGCATTCGCCACCTGATGACTGCAAACCTGAGGTTACCGAGGACTCTTGTTTTCTTGAGCTGAGGGAGGTCTCTGCCTGCAGCAAAGGGAGGGTTGCCTCGTTCTGAACGGAGTAAAGAACATAAGGATGACCCTCAAGGGGCAACTTAGTCCAGTGCCCAGTTGGAGATCAGTGAACCTAGAGTAGAAAGGGCTGGGAGTATCAGGGAAATGTCAAATCTGAAGTGAAGAGAGGTGGAAAGGAAGGCCTATATTAATGGAATTGGGGGTAATTGTGGAGGGGTACTTGAGAATTGAGATGCTGTTTTCCTACCGATGGGTGCCAATCCAGGAAACCATGCTGAAACGTGGGAAAGGTCTTTGATCATTAAAGGGATATCTGCTGGGGTTGTTGTTCCTCATTAATAAGATTCACTAAAACAAACAAACAAACAAAAACAAGAAACCAAAAACCCCCACTTAAGAGTGCTTCAGAATCTCGATGCTCTATATTATCTGAATGGGAATTCTCAGAGCCCCCGGTATTTGCCTGACTTGGCTGTTTGTGTGAGGAATGGGTCCCCCAGAATCCAGCTGGGTTAGGCCCTTGAGGTCCTTGTCCGTCAAGCAAGCCTGGTTTTCCATTGAGTGACTTTTGGAAGCACTAGTTTGGTCCCATGAAAATATATCTGTTACTTTCATTTACTCAACGATATAATTTATTTGGTGCCTACTGCATATGAGCCACTGTTCTAAACACCAGGGATACCACTAGTGAACGAAAGAGACGAAAACCCTGCCCTACTTGGACAAGAGTGGAAGTGATAGAGAAGTCATCAGGTTGGGATGTATTGTCCAATGGGGAGGCAATAACATCTGTTGACTGGTTGTCTGCTCTGAAGGAAAGAGTCAGTGAGAGCTCTTAGACTTTTGGCCCAAGGAATCGAAAGGATAAAAATACCCATGACTGGGATGCAGATTTCATGAGGCGCAGATTTCAAGAGGGAAGAGATGCCCAGGGGACCTCCAGAGAGAAATGTTGATCTGGAAGTTGTAAAGGGAAATCTTGAACTAAGAGGAGAGGTTTGTGTTCTGGATCTGTGTCTGGGTGTCACTAGCATAACCGCTGGTAATTGAAGGGACTGAATGCAGTCAGAGAAGAAAGGGGGTTCAAAGACTGCATTATAAATGGCACAAATTAGAAAGATGCCTAATCACTGCTCATTTTCTTTTTTTACTCCTTTTATAACATTCCCGGTCAATACCTGTAAGAGGGGTAAAACACTGGATCCTCAATACAGGGTGAGAGAGGAACATGAGTGCTAGAAGCCAAGACTTGGCTTTTTAAATTGAAATTAATTAAAATTAAATAGAACTAAATAGTCATCTCTTCAGCTGTATTAGCCACATTTCAAGTGCTCAGTAGCCACATGTGATTAGGGGCTATTGAATTGGGTGGCACGGGCATGGACCGTGTCCATCATTGCAGAAAACTCTATTGGACAGCACTGCTCTAGACTGTGATTTGGGGCTAATCAGGAAAAGTTGTTTTGTTCCAAGAAGAGGCTGCTTGTACGGAGCCTGTGATGAATGTCATTTATCCGCGTCTGAGCCTGAAGCAACTCTGGATAACAGATTTCTCCAGAGCATGAAAGTTACGGAATCTTTGAAATGGGCGAGGAGTGTTGAAAAAGAGGAGAGAAAGAAGGAAAATGGTAGGAACACTGGCGATAGAAACAGCTCAGAAAACTTTTGTGGAGGCAAGTGGTATCCTGTTGAAGACCTGTCTACAACCTATGGATCATGGGGTCTGACTCAGTGATGTATGAAAAGTACTTACAAAATGAGAAATTGTTCACTCTTAAACACACCAACATGAGTTGACTTTTGTACGTGTTATAAAAACGGTTCTTTTCTTTGATATGTGTTACATGATCCATTTACATTCCCTCCTCCCCCCCCCCTTTTTTTTCTGTTAGAAATCTTTGTCTCCTAAAAACATCTGAAAGTGGATTGCCAAGTACACGCATTAAGAAGGACAAAGCTCTTTCTGGTTTCAGTCTGCAAACCTGCAGGCACAGTGTCCCAGGTAAACAATGGAGCCACTCTCTCCTGATCAAGATCAACAAACCTAGGTCGACTCGTGGTAAGTTTGGTGTCTTGTACCTGATGTGTGATTTCCTGCCTAGTGTTCTGTCATTCCTCATTTTACCACGACACTGATTTCTTGGGAGAAGAACTGGACATTGTTGACGTGAAAGGGCACGAAGCCTGCCAGAAAATGTGTACCGACTCCATCCGCTGCCAGTTTTTTACCTATTCGCCATCTCCAGAATCTTGCAACGGAGGGAAGTAAGACGTACAAAGAGTTGCACAGATACTCCCGTCCCATCTCCTCGAGGGGGGTGTTATGTTTATACTCTTCTGTTTCCCACCTGCAGGGGTAAATGTTACTTAAAACTCTCTTCAAATGGATCTCCAACGAAAATACTTCATGGGAGAGGAGGCATCTCTGGATATACGTTAAGGTTATGTAAAATGGATAATGGTGAGTTTAATGGCACGCGAGAAAATACATCTGAAGAAGTTATTTTATAACAAATGTATCATGACTCTCAGCGTCAATAGTAACCGCAAAGGGGAGAAAATTAGTACAATAACCAACTTAGATACAATTTTCTGTTAGTTTTACTCCTGTCATCCAGGCTGACCATGTTTTAGTGGTAAATATTGGGCCTCAACTAAACTCTGCATTACCTAATATTAAGTGAGTATGGGTTTTAATTGGACACATGTATACAGTTTATGGTGAGACTCAGGCTCAGTCAACACTTTTATGTTCAATTCCTACTATGAAGGCTATCTTTCTTATTATCCTTGAAGATTGAGTATCGGTCAGGAATTTGGTTAATCAGATTATTTATTTTCTGTCCATTGGCCATTACTTGGTATTTAGTTGAAACATAAATAACTACCATATGTTTGAAAAAATTTGTATGTATTCTAGAAATAAAGTAGCTCCCCTTCAGGGGTCTTCATTTTTTCAGATCCCCTGCAAGTATTCTGCATACTTATGAATATTGGCAAAAATTTACAGTAAAACTCTATTTATTTAGAACAATGAGTGTCACAGGGTGGAAAGAAAATAAAAAGATTCTCTAGATTAAACAAGACCTACAATATGTGTAAAATGTGATACAAATTACACTGAAAATAAGATCAGCTGTGGCCAATTCTAGGGGCTAATTTCTGAGCATAGTACTGAGGGATGGTTTGTGGGCAAACAGAATGATCTCCAGACAGAATCTCCAACAGGAAACATTATCGCACTTTTCTCTAAATTACCGTAATAACCTATGATGGCTTTAGTGCTTACTAATTCACATAAAACTACATATTTTAGACTTTTTTCTTGCTTAATGTCCGATATTATAATGTACTATCAATTTAAGATTCAACTGAGATTTAATGAGTAAAATAGAAGTGATGATTATAATTTGTAACAGTTTTCAGAGTATAAAAATCTTCTGTGTCAGAATTATTTCTCTACTGAGAGGAGAGTAAATCCTTAACTTCTGAGAACTTGTTTTGTAACATGTACAATATTGTGTTCAATCTAACATCCTAACGAGGAAACCATGCCTTCCTGGAGTACAGAGGGATCTGATGGCCCAAACTCCTTTAAAATGCCAGAATTATTTCTCTACTGAGAGGAGAGTAAATCCTTAACTTCTGAGAACTTGTTTTGTAACATGTACAATATTGTGTCCAATCTAACGTCCTAACGAGGAAACCATGCCTTCCTGGAGTACAGAGGGATCTGATGGCCCAAACTCCTTTAAAAAGCCAGTCAATTAAGGTGTATCTCCTATATTCTGTTTTCCTTACAATATATTTATCTAAGAAGGAGCATTTATGATAATTCTGTTGTCTTCGTTCTGCTAAGCACCAGAAGGGACGCTTGGCAGATGTTGTTGTCAGTGATGTTGACGTAGTTTCTAAAATGGGAACCAACACTCAACACTTGAACCCATCCCCCACTTTCCTTTCATTATGTTCTTCTCTGATGAATGTATGGATTCTGGCGTATGAAGGCTACAGAATATATCAGGTGGAGATTGATAGCTGAGGCAGAGAATACAAGATAAAGGAAAAGAAAATCTTAAGACTTTTTAGTGCACCTTCTGAAACTAGATAATTAGGTTTTCCTGCACTACGTCCGATGAAATAATACCCTAATGGGAGGGGATATATAACTGAGGTGACTCTCATATCTTACGCTATCATTGGCCTTCAACGTAACTTTCTGAAGATACAGAGGAATTGCTATCAAAAGAAATGTTTCCTGGGGCGCCTGGGTGGCGCAGTCGGTTAAGCGTCCGACTTCAGCCAGGTCACGATCTCGCGGTCCGTGAGTTCGAGCCCCGCGTCAGGCTCTGGGCTGATGGCTTGGAGCCTGGAGCCTGTTTCCGATTCTGTGTCTCCCTCTCTCTCTGCCCCTCCCCCGTTCATGCTCTGTCTCTCTCTGTCCCAAAAATAAATAAAAAACGTTGAAAAAAAAAAAATTTAAAAAAAAGAAATGTTTCCTAACACAAAATCTAATGCTAAACACAGATATTTGCAGCATTTTGTTTGAACTGAGAGACAAAATAGAATGAACATCAAGACCTATCATTTGTCCCTAAGAAAGGCACTATTGAATTGTTTATAACGTATTTTAGTTACTGTATACCCATTCATTTTCCTAAACTTTGCCTTTCCTCGTAAATCACAAGGGCTTCCCTGTAATTCCAGAATCTAGTCAAAATCTTCAAAATGTTTCTCTGAAACGAATCTCACCCCATCCACCCTCAGGTGAGAACACTTTTCTCAGTGTGCCAGCCTGTTTAAGCTTTCACAAACACACGCAGCTTTCTTCTGCCTCTGCTTGCTACCAACTAGAGTTTTCTTCAAGACTCCTGTCTTCCTATTTGAAGTTTGCCCCAGGATTATACGTCTATTTTCCTGTTCAGAAAAGAAAGTCCTAGAGAGATTGTTCTACACCCACACAAAACCAGGGAACAGACTATCAAGGACTTGGCTTTTTTTTAAAGCTTATTTATTTTTGAGACAGAGAGAGACAGAGCATGAGCAGGGGAGAGGCAGAGAGAGAGGGAGGCACAGAAGCTGAAGCAGGCTCCAGGCTCTGAGCTATCAGCACAGAGCCCGACACGGGGCTCAAACTCACGAACTGTGAGATCATGACCTGAGCCGAAGTCGGACGCTTAACCGACTGAGCCACCCAGGCGCCCCAAGGACTTGGCTTTTGACTGCTGACCCTTTTGCTAACTTCACACTCCTCCTCCTGTAGCTAAGGACATGAAGCCTCCCTGGTCCTCTGAGCCATGCTAGTCTAAGTGTGGTCTGGGTGTAGCATGTTGACATCAGCAGTGAGCCTGCTAGAAAGAATTTCAGCAACCTCCCGCCCCCACGCTGGATCAGAATCAGCATTTTAAAAGATAACCAGGTGATCCATATGCACATTAAAGTATGAGAAGCATTGCTCTAGAATACTATTGTCCCGGAACACCTCATTCCAATTCCATCTAGGTTACTGGGGCAGATCTGGCCAGGGCTCCCATTGGCAGGGTGGGTTCTCATTTGGCGTGCCAGGAAGTAGGAGCAAAAAGGACCATCCTGCCCAGGGCAGCTAAGACAGGAGGAAACAGAGGGGGTAAAGGTGAATCAAAGTGCTTGGAAAGTATCAAGGGTTGAACCGGGAGAACCCCAAACTGTCAACAAAGCCAAAAGGAGAAGCAGTTCACAGACAGAAGAGCAGCCCATGCTTGGCTGGTGCCCAGCTGGAGCAGGAGACTCTGGGACCAAAGGTCAGCCTGAGCGGAAGAAGATAGGAATTGGACAAAAGCTGTAAACTGAGAGGAGGGTGCTCACTTTTCTTTATGACAGTATTTCTCCAATTTCAGCAGGGCGGGTTGACGTTCAGATTTCTAGGCTCCGTTGTCCAAGTTTCTGATCTACTGGGTCTGAGGGGAGCTCAAGAAGTTGCATCTCTAAGAAATTCCCGAGTGCTGCGATGGGTCCAAGGGCCACGCTTGACAACTGCTTTAAGAGAACCATCAGGGTTAGCAGATGAGGGAGGAGAAGACTGCCACGCAGGACCGGATGAGACATTCTTTGGGAGCATGTCATTAGGAGGTGACTTAGTCATGCAATTTTCCTGTGCAAGCTTTGCTTGCTGAGTTGATTATAAAATTTCTTCAAGTCAAGGTCGTGATAAGGTACTGAATCGAGGGCAGGTTTTCTTCTCTTTCTGCCTGAAGGGACATAACTGCTGATGGAAAAGGAAGACTTAGGAAGCCACTCATTGCAACCCTTCTGTTGTAGTGTGTACGACCAAAATCAAGCCCAGAATTGTTGGAGGAGAGGCATCTGTTCATGGTGAGTGGCCATGGCAGATAACTCTGCATATCACATCACCTGCCCAGAGACACCTGTGTGGAGGCTCCATCATTGGAAACCAGTGGATACTAACAGCTGCCCACTGTTTGATTGGGTCAGTACCATTACCGATTTTATTAGTTCCCCGGGGATCGCCCGTATACTGAAATCTGTCATTAGCATTTTAGTAAATATTTTAAAAATGTAAATTACCCTATTTGCTACATTAAATCCCTGTAGTTAAAAAAAAAAAAAGGCAAAAAGAAAGAACAGTTATGGTCTACCAGCATCAGATTAGGTGTAGGAATATGATGGCATATTATTCTGCTTTCCCATTTAAATGCATCCACATGCCCAGGGGTGTTCTTGTTATTTCCCATCAGAACATATCATCTGTGCTTGTCTTGGCATCAGGTCCAGAGCCAAACACAATGAAAATTTCCCCTTCTCTAAATTTGTCGTTCTCTCTCTCCATCTTTCCACTCCTCTCCTCTCCCCTCTCCCTCTGCTCCCTTCCCCTCCCCTCCTTCTCCTTCTTGCCCTCCCCCTCCTCCTCTCTCCTCTCTCCTCTCTCCTCTCTCCTCTCTCCTCTCTCCTCTCTCCTCTCTCCTCTCTCTCTCTCCACCCCCCAACCCCACTGCCACGTTTCCAAATACAGAAGGAAGAGTTCATTACGTATCCTCAGATTGGATTCCCTACTTAGGTCAATTTTAATATTGGCCAAACCTAAAAGCTCCATCAGGAGAGTATATGTATTCCAGGGAATTTTAGTTGGCCAAACTTCCTCTTTGCACTTTGGTATTCTCTGAGTTTCCAGACATGGTTTTGTGTGTTTGTTTTTGTTTATACTTATGTTATAACTCAAAGATATGTTTGAAGTCAATAGCCTCCTTTACCTTTTACCTTTTCCATATGGGAAAATGGAGTACAAGAAAATCCAAGTGAATTTCTCAGGTTGATAGGTAATCAATGGTAGGGTTGAAACTAACACCCGGAACTCCTCATGGTGGGGGACGGGGGGAGTCAGGGGGCGGAAGGGAGGAGGAGAGAGAAAGAGAGCGTGAGTGTGTTTGTGTGTGTGTGTGTGTGTGTGTGTGTGTGTGTGTGTGTTGGAGGGTGAAAAGAGCATTCATTCATTTTTATGTGTTTAATATAGTAAATGCTCACCCAGGACCTTCTACAGGAGGAATATGTGAGTGAAAAATTTTAGCATGAAATCACTTCTTTCCGACAAAAAGTCTGCCGCCGGAAGAAAATATTAGTAATAGCTAGGTAAATAACAGTATAGCTCAAATGTTTGGGAATCATTTGGTAATGAAAATTTCTTTTCCTCTATTGTTTATTCCTTAGGTTAGAGTCACCTAAAATCTTGCGTGTCTATAGTGGCATTTTAAATCAATCAGAAGTTAAAAAGGACACAGCTTTCTTTGGGGTTCAAGAAATAATAATTCATGATCAATATGAAATGGCAGAAAGTGGGTATGATATTGCCTTGTTGAAACTGGAAACGGCAATGAATTATACAGGTGTGTCGAATTTTAAATGGAAAGTTGTCTACAATGATGGCCTAGATGTATTGTTTAACACTGCCAGGTTCATGGCCTGAGCCCCACAATCTCCAGGTGGTATGATCATGAGAGAGGGGCTACTAAGCTACTCTTTTAGTCTGCTAAGACCGGTGCTGTTCCCTGATCGTTAAATCTTACTATGGGGTGTGGGTGAAGCGCTGAGTTTTCTCCAGGATTCTTCAGGTTCACAGAATGACCCAACTCTATAATATATTGGAATATTAAAATGACCTATATCTCCCTTTTAGGGGCAAGGGTCAGAATGAGTAGGCAATTTCTACAGGGTCAACAGACCTGGTTAAAGAGACGAAGTTAGGAGGGAGGGCTGTGCCTTTTCTCTTCCTTGTTCCCTCGTCCCAGGATACGTGATGTAGAACGCTGAACACAAGGAGAGAAAGTGAATGACGATGAGGCACAGCCCGAATACAATAGAGAACACACTGAATAGTAGAAAGTGAAAGAAGGGAGTCTCTCCTGGGAGAGAAGATGTATTTTGTTTCTGATGACTAAACTATGACTTTTAAAATTTAGATGCTCAGAGACCCATATGTCTACCTTCCAAAGGAGATCGAAGTATAATATACGCTGAGTGCTGGGTGACTGGATGGGGGTACAGAAAACTAGGAGGTAAGAAACCATGTTTCTGTGTGTGCTCCACCCTAAAGATAAAGAACATGGTCTCGTCTTAACCTTTTCTGCTCTGTCAAGTCCCACAGCTAAAATGTGAGTAAAATAATCACATTCTTCAGCTACAGAAAGCATGCTAATGAAGAATGAAGAGACAAAATTACCCAAGTGAGGAGGATCCCCTGTTTGATTGGAAATTTTAAATATGACAATCTCTTTAATGACTAATTTTTTGTAATGAAGTTTAGTGTGAAACCTAGCACTTTTTTATTAAATGTCATAGCCTGTTATCCAATTATTTTCTCTGGGAGGTAATTCCAGTCAGAGCCATGCTTAGTTTTAAACTGAATGTTAAGAAACAATTTATTCTCTATAACTCTGTAGTTATAAAAGGTCTAGGAGGTAAACCTAGTATTTTTTTTTTCTTTCTAGATTTTTGTATCGGTACGCTTTTGATTTTAAACATACGTGTTTATATTATATATGTGATTATTCCAGTCACAAACCAAAAATTTTTTTCAGACAAAATACAAAATACTCTCCAGAAAGCCAACGTACCCTTGGTGACAACCGAAGAGTGCCAGACAAGATACAGAGGGCACAAAATAACCAATAAGATGCTCTGTGCAGGCTACCGAGAAGGAGGGAAGGATGCTTGTAAGGTAAGAGTGTTTTCGGCCATTGAATATATTCACATGAGAATGTTTAATGCATTTAAGGAGTCTTCTTAAATGGTTCCTGGAGCAGGGAACCACGGTCAATTTGTTTTGCTTACAGTGAAGTTTATCAAAGGGCCAAGAACAGAATTTTAAATGAAATCACTCTGAGACCCATGCATTTAAGACGAGAAGCATCTGAACCGATCCGTGCACCTTTTTTTTTCTGCCCCCCCCCCATCACAGGGAGACTCGGGGGGCCCCCTGTCCTGTAAACACAACGACGTCTGGCACTTGGTGGGCATCACCAGCTGGGGAGAAGGCTGCGGTCAGAGGGAACGGCCCGGGGTTTACACCAATGTGGTTGAGTACGTGGACTGGATTTTGGAGAAAACTCAAGAGGTGTGAAAGAGTCCCCAGATGTCATTTGACCCCTGAAAGGCAAACCAGAGTCTTCCCGGGAGGAGGGTTTTGATTTGACTGAAGAAGACAGACACCGAGCCGCCATGTTCCTCCGCGGGATCCAGGGTCAAGACAGTAAGGCGTTGAGGGGCCTTGGTATTTGTGAGCCACGCGTCAAAAGACACAAGCTGTCATTTCCACAATTCCCATTGTATGCTAATCATAGTTTGTTTTCAGCATCCAGTCTCTTGCCTTTTGATCACACCTTACTGAGCCAAAGAAATCCGAGACGGTGGTATTTTTTAAGATTAAAGGATTGCCAGATATACCAGGAAAGAAGCGAGTTGTGTCACCGGAGGCTCGGGTAGAGCGGCCAAAGCAACCACCATAAAGAGATTTGTTAGGTGAGAAATGGGGGCTGGAGAGAATGGGGACAAGGACCGTCACCATCAACTTGCAAGAATCCGTACTCTGCCTACGTGAGTATCCTCCTTCTGTAAAGGAGGAACTTGATGAGATTCAATGGCATGTTTTCAGAATGATCAGGAATCTTTGTCATTTCAACTTTTAATATGTTTCTGAATTAGTTTGGGTAGACATAAGCCATCAGCGAGCATGAATGTGGACTCCAGAATTTCTGTATGGGAAAGGATTAAAGATAGTAGTTTACCTGGAAGTGGTAGCTTAGGGGAAGGATCTTTTTTTTAAATTTCTTAAAACATTTATTCGTTTTCGAGAGACAGAGCATGAGTGGGGGAGGGGCAGAGAGAGAGGGAGACACAGAATCCGAAGCAGGCTCCAGGGTCTGAGCTGTCAGCCCAGAGCCCGACGCGGGGCTCAGACTCACGAACCGTGAGGTCATGACCCGAGCCGAAGTTGGTCATTCAACCAACTGAGTAACCCAGCCACCCCGTCTTAGGGGACGGATCTTAAAAGTTGTACTTGCCTAGAAAATTATAGGTGTGTAGATTGTATACTTAGTCAGTGTGATTCTGGGTCAGGGAGGCTGATAGAGATGAAGGGAGTAAGCTAGAACCTTCCTAAGAGAAGCTGCCACTGTGGGTGTAAGTTTACAAATTGACCTTTACAGATCACAAAGGGATTGGACAGAATTCAATACAAAATACATCCATACTACAGGGAAAAACCACTTTGGGAACAAGTGGATGGTTATCACAGAGCCCTCATTACCTTCAAAACAGCTCCCTGTATACTAAGTACTGGGGTTTTCCCTTTAGTGTGAGTATTTGCCCGGTTATGGTTTCTGATGAGGTGCCTTGACTAGAATCTGCACTGTCTCCACTGCAATTTTCACCCTGTGTCAACAACTATACGTCTCGTCCAAGATGAAAAATATCTATTGAGCACACTGAACGATGAGGACGCCGTGGTTAGCATATGTAACTATGTCCCTACTTTCACGGAGCCCCAGTCTAGTTAGCATGAACAATGCGAATAAGCCAATTACACAAGTATAAAATGATTTTACACTTGAACGAGAGGGATGCACAGGGCTCGATGACGAGAGAGAAAGAGCATTTGGGGGCAGGTTCAAAGATTGGGACAAGAAGGAGTTTGTGCTGAGGAAGACAAAACACAACCAAGGGCAAACAAAACCCCACGTCAAAAAGGCTGGGGTGGTATAAGGGGGCCAGATCTGAAACACTTGCAGATTCAAACAGGACTGGAACGGAAACTCGAATGCCATTGAGATTACCAAACAGCACTAATAATCGTCTCAGTATCTGTTTATTTACCTTAGTAGTCTTGCTGTAACACTTCACAGTAAAGAAAAAAAAAATACGTTAGGATATAATTCCTCGGAAGAAGACATCTTTCCTTTATATTCCCCATTTGTGTCTTTTTGTTGTTCCAAAGGAGAGGAAGAAGCCTTCAAGTTGGAGGGGAACACGTGTCACTGATCCATTTCTGAATAAACGTTTGGTGTTCTTTAAAAGAGAGACAGAGAGGAAAGAGCTTTCTGCAAAGTCTTTCCTGAAAAGTATTTGAGAAAAGCACACACGTTAGTTTTGTCAGACCTAACGTTGCAAAAGACCTCAGTTTTTGAACAGTGAGTATATGCCCACGGTTCACAAATGAAATCATGGAAAGAAGGTATAAAAAAATACAGTGAGAAGGTCCCCTGGTCCGCACCAAAAGATGACACGCTCTGTATACTGTTCAGCACTGCTCTCTTTTCCATGTAATGTTTTGCCTTGGAAATAGTTCTGATCGGGACGGACAGGGCTTCCTCAGTCTGTGATTTTACAAAAATATGGTATCCCAGGGCGGGGATTCCATACACCAGCCCCTCCAGATGGACACTTGGGTGGTTTCCAGTTTTTTTTTCACTCATCCACATGCGTGCAGGTAAATTTACAGCATGTATCCCGGAAGTAGAATTTCTGAAAACAAAACAAAAAGCATGACTGCATTTGTAATTTTGATACCTATTATCCAATTTTTCTCCAAAAACTTGCGGCAATTGTCTCCGCCATTAGCAATGTAAGAGAGGGTCACGCTTTGGCTAACGTTATGACATTACACTTGGGAATTTGCTTTTTAATTTTTTGATTTTGTTATTGAGAGAGAGAGAGAGAGAGAGAGAGAATTCCACAAGGAGCAGAGAAAGAGGGAGAGAGAGAAAATCCCGAGTGGGGCTTGAGCTCACCCAATGTGGGGCTCAAACTCACGAACTGTGAGGCCATTACCTGACTCAAAGTTGGATGCTCAAACTTGGGAGCCCAACAGGTGGAAAAAGGTGTCTCATTGTAGTTTTATTTTTGCAATTTTCTTGATATGAAAGTCACTAAACATCACATGTATAAGGCTGTCAACTTACTAACAGCTTAATTTCTTATTTAACTGTTAAAATTAGTCGTTACCATGTTGACAAAAATAGAGCATGATCCTTGCGGTTTTATAAACATGTTAAGAATTCTTGCAAGAAAATAAAAGTTCCAGAGCTTCTCTGGCTCAAACCGGACAGTGACTTCGTGCTGTGAAAACATTGGTTGCCTATCCTCCCTGCATTTTACAGACATTAATTTGGGGGTAGAATTAACTCAGTTCCAGGTATGGATCCTGATTTCGGTGCCTCTGGTGAGGTATCCTTGCCTTGGGAATTAGTGTACTAGTGAGCAGGTTCCAGACAGCTGGCATGTGACATCCCCCCCGCTACTGTGATTGGCTCAGAGATGTCACTCTGAGCAACATTTAAGACTTTGACTGTCCAGGGGCACCTGGGAGGCTCAGTTGGTGAAGCGTCTGACTCTTGATTTCGGCTTAGGTCACGATCTCGTGGTTTCGTGGGTTCGAGCCCCACGTCGGGCTCCGAGCTGACTCTGCAGAGCCTGCCTGAGATTCTCTCTTTCTCTCTGCCTCTCACCAGCTCACACTCTTTCTCTCTCAAAGTAAATAAATAAACTTAAAAAAATTAAAAAAAAAAAAAAAGACTTTGTCCAGAGGATGCCTTTCTCCTCCCCCTCCACGTGAATGAGGAGGCACTGATCTCGGTTGTGGTCAAGCACTCTTGAAAAGCCAGCCTGGGGCCCACGGAGACTCGGAGAAAGAAGGCCTGAGGCCTGACCGAGCTCTGGGCTTTCCTGTTTTATAGCAATAAATCCCCTTGCATGTTTAAGCCGGTTCAAATTGGGTTTTCTATTACTTGCAGTGGAAATGCTGGAATGCACTGGCCCTTAATGACCTAAAGTAGCAGTGTTACCCTGACTCAGTTCGGTTTAGCCCACAGAGATTAAGCATGTGGAGCTGTACTCTTCTGTGGAAAACAGTTCGGTGTATTCCTTCTAATTTTAAAAGTTCTGTTTTCTTGAATAATTTTGATTGTCAACATTCAAAGAAAGGTTGGTTGCGACTCTTGTTAGAGCTGTCTGGCTTTCTCAGATGAGTGGCTCTCCTGCACAGCCAATAATGAGGCCACACCCGGCCAGGCCTACTGTGGCTCTCACAGGCGGCCATAGGCTGCCATTGTCACAGACTCTGGGACGTGAACCCCTACTTTGGAATGAGGATCATGTATAATATTAAGGTCTTGATTTACGAAAGATTTTACAAAAACTGCGTTATTATATATGACCCACTTATGGCCTATACCTGTTGTTCAGCCGCATTAAAGCATCGGGGAAATTGATCCATTTTGATAAGGAGGCATTTCTCCCTCTGGTCCTGTTCAGTCCCTTTTCTCTGTTCATTCTCTGGGCTCTCTGTTGCGCTGACATCCCTTGCCTGTGTGCTTTTCCACACCCTCTACCAGCCTGGGTTAGAACGGGCCTTCCCCTTTCCTTCTGTGAGAGGATTTTCCACAATTTTTTAAACATTTAATAAATTAATTTATATTTGCAAGTTTATTCACTTATTTTGAGAGAGAGACAGCGTGAGTGAGGGAGGGGCCGAGAGGGAGGGAGAGAGAGAATCCCAGGCAGGCTCCCCACCGGCGGCACCGAGCCTGATGCGGGGCTTGACCCCACGAACCATGAGATCGTGACCTGAGCCGAAACCAAGAGTCGGACCCCTGACGGATGGAGCCACCCGGCCGCCCCGAGGATTTTCCACATCCTGGTTAGCAGTGACTCGAAGGTCACCTTCAGAGAGTTCACCAGCCACACTGACGTTCCAGCCGCGCTTAATGGTGACCGTGTGTCATCACAGTAGGTTCCTCTGTCAGTGGGCCTTCCTACGTGACGTCTGTGGGCCTGCCTGTTGCCCTCGGGAGGGCTTCTCTCTGTGTCAGGAACAGGCGGTCCGCGGGCTCTTCCCGACTCTGACTCGGGTGTGCGTGCAATGCCCGTTAACCAGAGCAGTCCCAGCTTCTTTCTCTTCCCTCCTGGGAGAACATTTCTGCCATTTCCAAAGCCATCCCATAGGGATGTACCTCTGTGCGTGTGCGTGTATGTGTGTGTGTGTGTGTGTGAGAGAGAGAGAGAGAGAGAGAGAGAGAATGTAATGAATATTTAACACTCCCTTCAGCTTCACTGCCTCTCTGCGTCTCCAAGCTTCCCCTTCTTCACATGTGGCTTTTGTTTCCCAGGGCTTCTGTAACAAATTGCCACAAACTGTTGTAAAACAGCAGAAATGTCTTCCCTCATGGTTCGGAAGACTGGAAGCCTACAATGAAGGTGTCGGCAGGGCCTCACTCCCTCTGAGGCCATCAGGGGCGGCTCCTTCCTTGCCTCTTCCAGCCGCCGGTGGCCCCAGGTGGCCCCCGGCCTCTGGCTGCACCCCTCCAATCTCTGCCTCCGTCCTCACGTGGCCTCCTCCCCCCCGTGTCTCTTCCCCTCTTCTCATAAGGACATCAGTCCTGTCACATTAGGAGCCCGCCTCCCGGGTTGAGTATATACCGCGAATAGTGTATCGTTTACTGTCAGTATCCATTTCATCCAAACGTTCAGAGGAGAGACTGTATTCAGATGAGTCCTACAGTAACTGGCACCAAACAGATACTCAGTGAACAGATACTCACCCCAATCATTACTCAGTAGTTCCCTCCCCTTTTCCCTTGTACCGGGCAATTTTGTCACAAATGTATTACTATATGGTGGGCTTTCCAGATGGAGATGATAATTGTCCAAGTGTGTGTGTGTGTGTTTTACCTAACACGGTGTTGTCTTTTATTCCCCGAGGCCGATTTCCCACCTCTCCCGACACGCCCTTCCCCAGCGACCGTGCACACGCTTTGTAACCACACTGAAACTCTCAAAGCACGCTGTGCTCTGCCCAGGCAGGAATTTGTAACGTTTGTGAGGATTTGTAGGTAAGGTCAATGCTTGGAGGTTGTCCGAACAGCCAGGGTGGCGCTCACGATCACGATCTTGCTTGGCAAGATACCTTAACAAAGTATACAAAATACGAAACCTTGGTCATTACATGGAAAACAGCATCAACCACCATGTAGGAGGGGTTTCCTGACAGGTCTCTGCTGCCACTACTTAAAATAATTTTCCCCATGATAAGAATGGTCAAACAGTGAAGAGAAATCAAGACAAAGAATTCCTTCCTCAGTAATATCTGTATGACCAAACTATTGATTTGCACTTGGCTTAGTGGACTTGGATGTATTTTTCAAGTCATTACTTCACTTAGTTGAAGGAAGGATTAATGAAGCTATTTTATTTTATTTTTTTTAATGTTTATTTATTTTTGAGAGAGAGAGAGAGAGAGACAGCATGAGTGGGGAAGGGGCAGAAAGAGAGAGGGAGACACAGAATCCGAAGCAGGCTCCAGGCTCCGAGCGGTCAGCACAGAGTCCGACGCGGGGCTCGAACTCACAAACCGTGAGATCATGACCTGAGCCGAAGTCGGACGCTTAGCCGACTGAGCCACCCAGGCGCCCCTAATGAAGCTATTTTAAAATGATATTTCTGGGGGCGCCTGAGTGGTTCAGTCGGTTAAGCGTCCGACTTCGGCTCAGGTCACGATCTTGTGGTCTGTGAGTTCGAGCCCAGTGTCGGGCTCTGTGCTGGCCGCTCGGAGCCTGGAGCCTGCTTCGGATTCTGTTCCCCTCCCTGTCTCTGACCCTCCCCCACTTGTGCACTCTCTCTCTCTCAAAAAAAAAAAATTAAAGAATGATATTACTGCGTTATATATATTTCAATGTGTCTATAAAGTGGCAGTAATCCAGGTAGGTCTATTTTTCAGACTTGAAAATTAATTTTTATTTATTCAGATTCTACCTCATAGATGAGAAACGAAATGAAAAATCAGAGGTATGACCGGCCGCTTTCACCTCCTGCCACCAGCACGTGAGTTGAGCAGCATATTGACGGCCGTGCTGGAGGTTATAAAAAACGGTGTCCAGCTCCATTCCAGGCTCAGGCGCTCAGTTTGCTCATTCTTCCAATTTATCCGAATTCCGAGCATTTTTACACTGATATCTATGTTTCCAGTCCCGCCTCACCCCCTCCCCAAGCTGCTCAGCCTACTAAACCTCACGTGAAGAGCACGATCTCTGCTGCCTTGCGGGATCAGAAGATCAAGTTCAAAGTCGCTCCAGGGTCTGTATGCTTGAGCCCAGTGGAAGGTCACATCTGGCACACGAACTCTTGGGGGCCCACAATAGTGAGGGCGGAGGGCTGGTGATCATACGCGCAGAAGTGAAGCACAGAGTGTGAAGAGATCTCCCTTGGCTGACACGGCGAGTTACAGCAAGAGCGGAGCCTGGAAAACCCAGATCTTCTAACTTCAAGGCCTGGTTCTCCCGGTGCCATTTCAGACGCGAAAGGAAGTCAGATAACAGATGGGAAGGCGGTCCCTTGGTCACAGCATGTCCTTCTGCTGCTACATACATATTAGAAACACTTCTGAGGTGTTACACGTTACCCACAGGCATTTTACACCCAGGCGCTAATGAGCCCGTACCCACACCATCGGCCTCGAGGGTAGGCTGCCTTTCTCAGGAGGTGTATGTTCTTCTCCCTCTTTCCTCCAAAGTCCACCTCCTAGTTCAGTGTTGGGGAAAAGTGTGTGTTGAAATAAATTCGGAGCTTCTTGAGCAGACATTTAAACAATCCCATGGAAGGCTATCACATCATTATCATTTCAGCCTATCCCCAGAGTAAAAACTGACGTTCTAGAGTTAAGCGAACGGCTTATTGTCAATGGATATCATGAACACGAAATTCAGTAGGCCAACATTCAGTGATCTGTCATATTAGTCATAGTAATATCATTTTGATCAACAAAAACAAGAATACAAATAAGAAATTACAAGATCTACCTGTTGTAGAGGGTCCTGTCTGCTCTACCCCTGGTATCACCTCATTGGCCTTATCACCACCATGTATGATAAGGTATTATTATCTCCGTTACAACAGAATATCGTGTTTTTTGTGTATTCACGCGGGGGGGCGGGGGGAGAGAAACATCAACTTGTAAATATTTTCAGGTTAATTCTCCATTGCCCCACTAGATGGCCCTTTTTACCTCTTTTTGTTCACGTTTTAAACCATAGCATCCAGACCGAATGCACTTAATTTATCTAAACAAATTCTATGTATATACAATATCTGGAAACATTAGATCAATTCAACTGCTTCCATTCAAATATGCTTGTGTTTTCCAATAGAACTGTTATAAATCGCTTGTCTATAGACAGTAGTTGTCCCTAAAGCAATATGTCCCAGGCTCCTCAGCTTTGGGGACCTCGCTTCCTTTTAGTGGCTATTGTGAGTCCCCAACAGTGGGGTCCAAGCGTACCAGGTGTCCTCCTCGGGCACCTGTACGACTGCAGGGTGGGGTCCTCTCTGGGTCCCACCAACCCATCCCTGCTGTCGTTTAGCAGGGTCACTCCCTGCTGAGTCACATGGCTCAGCACCGCTTGTTGCCATTTCTTTGTGGATTCCTCCAAAGCCCCTCCTGCCTCCCCACCTTTCCACCACTCACCAACCCTCCGGTCACCCCCTGCCTCTCCCTCACCCCTGCGCTGCCGAACACCTGAACGGAATCTCCTCCCTTGATTGCTCGGGCTGTTACCATCAAGTGGCAATATTTAAAACAAAGTCTTTGAATACTAGAGGCTTGATGATAACAGGAGAAAACAGAATGCCACCTCCACAAACACACACAAGCACACATACAGGCACCCTCCCCGCCCCCCCCCCCCCCCCCCCATTCCCAAGTAGACAAGGACGCTATCATTTTCTCCACTGGTCAAGTTCCTTCATGGAGGCTTCCCTACTGGCTGTGTGTTGCAAGGCCCGGCTTAAGGACACCCCAACCACAGAGCCCCCGGGGGCAGAACCAGCTTTTGCGGGGCAGAAGCGTATACTGCTCCGGGACCGCAGTAGTCCCGTTACCCGCGGTTACCCTTGGCCTGGAAGCAGGTGCCCCTCGTTTGACTCTGCGTCACGACGCTGCGTTGGGTCAGGAAGCCTCAGGTATTTATTCACCTCACGTCCTCCGCTCTGGTCTGCATTTTATCCTCTCGCAGCATCCCAGGCAGAAGGGTGAGTACCCGCGGGCGATATGTCTAGAGAGAGGGAGGCCACGGTCACGTAACGTTTATTTCAGTATGTTGTTATCGTCGTCGTAGCTTATTGGTTACTGTTGGTCTCTTCCTGTGCCTCGTCTGTAAAGCAAACTTGATCGCAGGTAGGCACGTACAGGAAAAAACATAGTATACAGAGGGTTTGGTACCAGCTGCGGTTTCAGGCGTCCCCTGGAGGTGTGGCAATGACCCCCGCGGTTGGGGATACGACTGTGTGCCCCAGAAAGCCTCTTGGGGCCAGAACGTTCATCTGTATTGGGTTGGTCCCCTTTGTGGGAAGGGAGCAAAGGCCCGAGGTGTGGCTCTTCCCTGCCTCGGGCACAATGTCTAGGGTACTGGCTAGCCGGCTTGGGAGCTTGAAAAAAATAAAAGTAAAAAAGAGAAAGTGAAAAACCAGTGGAAAGAGTGCGGGCAAGGAGGATTAAGGATGCAGCTCTTGAGGGGCGCCTGGGGGGTTCGGTTGGTTGGGCCACAGTCTATGGATACCTGCTCGGGTCGTGTCCCACCTTGGAGTCCGCTTGGGAGTCTCCCTCTCTCTTTGTCCCCTCCCCACCCCAACTCGTGCATGCAAACTCGCAGAATAAACAAGAACCGCAAAAAAGGATGCAGTTCTTGAAGGGGCTCAGTGTGAAATCTTCATAGCTTCCAAAGGGGCCCAGCAGAGGGTGCAGTTACCCCGTGAACTGCAGACCAACGCCGGGCTCTAGAGCTTCCAGAGCGTGAGAAATTGCTGGTAGCCTCAAAATCACATCCCCCCCTCAGTCCCACCTGACCAGGTCTTCA
Organism: Panthera pardus; assembly: GCF_024362965.1. Classification (NCBI taxonomy): domain Eukaryota; kingdom Metazoa; phylum Chordata; class Mammalia; order Carnivora; family Felidae; genus Panthera; species Panthera pardus. The sequence goes on from NW_026526688.1 coordinate 17,408,480, forward strand.
GTCTGTGGCCCTCATGCTTTCACCACAAGGGCTCGCCTTGGACTCCCAACAACAAGATGATAATTCAGCGCTACCCCCGGAGATATCTAGGTGTTGCGGGAGGTCACGTGCAGAGCCCCTGAAAATTTGCAGATCCCATGCGTTTTCATCTGGCCCCCGTGAAGCCTGGTGAGAGAATCCTGCCACGCCTGGCCATTGCTGGAATGTGCTTGAAACGCCTCCCCAGTTCAACCATTAAGCCATTAAGTTAAAATCACCTGTGGAATCTTTTTTTTTTTTTTTTTAAGGCCCCTTCGGAAAGTGAGTTCAGGTGATGCCCCTCTGGTAAAAGGTGCCTGATGGGCAGAGAGTTGTTGGAGAGCCGCATAATTTGTGTGTGGGGTTGGGGGGGGGGGGGCGGGGGGAAAGGGACGGGAAATAAAGCTTTAGAAGTCCTACTTTAGGGGCGCCTGGGTGGCTCAGTCGGTTGGGCGGCCGACTTCGGCTCAGGTCATGATCTCACGGTCCGTGGGTTCTAGCCCCGCGTCGGGTTCTGTGCTGACAGCTCAGAGCCTGGAGCCTGTTTCAGATTCTGTGTCTCCCTCTCTCTGACCCTCCCCCCTTCATGCTCTGTCTCTCTCTGTCTCAAAAATAAATAAATGTAAAAAAAAAAAGAAGTCCTACTTTATTCAAACGTAACCTTTAAATTGTGTACCTAAAGAAGAGATCATAGTCTCTATCAGCATAAAGAGCCCACTTCTACACATAAGTTTTATCTTGGAGTAAATTTCACCTCAACCATTTCTTTCTAAACTTAAGGGATGAGGACTCAAAGATGCAAACATCAAAAGTATTCAAATTCTCAGAGAAAAACTAACAAAACTGTCTCACCCATTATCCAGTTCCTCCAACAAGAGTCATTAAAATTGATTTAAATGGTTATTAAAATTAAAAATTTTAATTAAAAATTAAAAATGATTTAATAGGAAGTGACCTATTATGGAGGGTGGGAGGTGGGAAAGAAACTTGTAAGACACAATTGGTAATTTTATGAGAAATGTTAAATGGTGTTTTATCGGGAGAACTAATTGAAAATGCTTTCATATATTTATATTTTTTTCTCTAAAAATCAATGGATGGATTTAAAATATAACTAATATTAAAATCTCATAATTCTTTAAAGATGTTGATGTTCCATATCTAAAAAAGTAGTTAAGTAAAATCATCTAAACTTTCTGTTAAATACTATGTTATCTGAAAAGCTCTGTCGTCTTCTAATGGAAGCTTTTGGCCTAAGTTCACTTTCAAGTGACCAAAAATGAATTATTTTTTATTTTTAAAAACTCATTTTTAAGAGAGAAAGAAAGTGTGAGTGGGGGAGGGGCACAGGGGAACAGAGGATCCCAAGCAAGCTCTGCACTGGACAGCAGCAGGCTGCTGTGGGGCTCGAACTCATGAACCACGTGATCATGACCTGAGCTGAAGTGTGATGCTGAACCGACTGAGCTACCCAGGCACCTCCACAAACAATGACTTACTGCTCTTTAAAATGTTTAAGAATTGGCAGTGGTATTTTATGACCATAAACTTAAGATCTGTTTATTGAAGGAAATTTGTAAAATCAGAATACAGAGATACGAATAAAACTCACCCATCATCCCAAAGCACTGTTCACACTCGGACTGAACTCTATCAGTCATTTTTATATTTCTAGAACCTAGTAAAGATGGCTTGAAAGGGAAACTTCAGAGCATTGTTGTATTTGAGTATAGATAGAAATTTCCAATGTGGAACACAAGCCCTCAGAATCCAGATTTAGCTTTAAAAAAAAAGTAAATCATTTTATTAGCTGTAAATGGATCTAAACTGACTTGACTGCTCCAAAAATGCCACGTGCTTTTAGTAAATAGTTTCTCCTTGCTTAGTGGAAGGTTGGCTGTGTTACATTCTCTTCTCTGAATAACTGCCCATTAAGATGGTCTGTTAGAAAGCAAGTCTTAGACCAAATTCTACCAAACATATGAATGTTTACTAGCAAACAGGAACAAAAAGTTACACAACCTATCCTTGTAGTCTTGGGGTGTCTTTAGGTTTACTGCAAGGGGAACATAGAATTCTGGTAGAAGGACTAGTCAACCTTGAATTGGGGTTCAGTGGGGCTCCAGCCCCGGACCTTGAAGGCAACACAAGACACAGGTGTGCGACCTGCAGCCTTCTGCTCTACGAGGGTAAGGGGGCCTATGCAGATGTTTCTAACTAGCCTTCCCTCATCCTAAACAAACACAATCCTGCTTTGTTAATTTTGCTAAGGAACCAAACTCTCTGGTATAGATTCTGACGGCATCCTTTGAAATGCTATTTAACTACCTCTGGGTCACTGATTTTTTTTTTTTTTTAAGTTTTTACATATTTTGAGAAAGAGAAAATGGGGAGCAGGCAGAAAGAGGGAGAGAATCCCAAGCAGGCTCTGTGCTGTCAACCGGGAGCCCGAGGTGGGACTTGACCTCACAAACCATGAGATCATGTGGGTCACTGATTTCTGATGAGAGTACATCATATGCTAAGTAAGCACTCCTGTTATTGTTGAGGGTAACCTGTCACACATCACACCGTTGACACGAGTCTCTTCCATTTAATCTTTCCCGCCCTTTATCCGGTTTCAACCCAAGAGGCAAAGTGACCCCATTAACACCTACATCTAATCATGTTACTTTTTTGCTCCAAAGCCTCCAGTGGCTCTCCCCATCAAACTCCGAGCACAGGGCCCCATCATGTAATGGCCTATCGGACCCTAAACATCACACACCCGGCATACACGGGGGAACGACTCAAATATTTTTGTATGAATAACCGAACAAAAGAGCCGATGGATATGGAAAGATTTTTAATATAAACTACCATCTAGGCAACATAGTAGAGTTTTTGTTACATTTCCCGATGAGTTTCTTTTTTAACCCCTTTCTCTAATACTCTTAATTCCCTAGCTTTGATAAATTGGCAGAAGAAAAAACTTCTCGACTGCCCTAAAGGGGCTCCTGAATTAATCTGGAGATAATTTAAACACAGGAGGAGCACATTTTAAAATTTCTTGTCTGTTGACTTAGTTTTACTTCTGATAAGTTGGGGTTTTTTTAAGTTGGAAACTTCCAGTTGTATTTGCCTGACCTCTCGGAATTCTGGGACATTGCAGAGACCAGGATGTGAAATTTGACTGTAGGGGGTACGGAGGGCTGGGTAATGTCTCCCCCTCCTAAAGATGTCAGAACGTGTTACTGTGTTAACTTAGATAGCAAAGGGATGTCGCTGAGGTGGTTAAGCATCTTGTGATGTGGAGGTTGTCCTGTATTATCCCAGTGGGCCCAATGCAATCACGAGGTCCTCATAAGAACGACCACAGGAGGACCAGAGCCTGTAATAGATGTGACCTTGGAAGCAACAGGTTGGAGAGATTGAAGAAGGGCCACCAGCCAAGAAGTGCAGGTGCCTCTAGAAGCTGGAAAAGGCAGGGAAAGGGATATTCCCCTCGGAGCCTCCAGAAACACTGCAGCCTTCCTGATGCCTTGACTTTAATCTGGTGAGACTGAATGGAGTCTTCTGACCTGGAGAAAAGTTAGATGATAAATTCGTGTTGTCTTAAGCTACTAAGTTTGCGGTAATTTGTTAGAGCAGCAATAGGAAATTAATGCAAATGGTTTGAAGAACCTCCCTGTAGGTGGAGATGGCTGCTTTATTGTAGAAGATAATTAAAAGTGCAAATGCATATATTAAAAAAAAAAATTGCTTAATGGGGGCAAATTTCTATTGCTGCTAAGAGTCTGCCCTGAATCCAAACCCCTATCATGCAAGGACACCCTCTGTATTGGCAAATTTTTCTTAAATGTCCCAAGAATAATGATGTTGTCAAAGTTGTGTGAGGCTCCCCTGTGTGCAGGGTAAGCAAAGGGAGGCAGTGGAGAGGGCTCAGCCTCCACTCTGAACTATCCTGTGGGCAGCTGATGGAGCGAAGGTCAGCCATGTTGTTGCTTCATTGCTTTTGTCCCCCAAGCACTTGTTAGCATTATTTATGCACCCGGGTGAGTGCACAGCTGATTTTGCTCAACTGTGGGAAGACAATGCTGGCCCGGACAGATTTGGCTTTGCTCTGTTTCCCACATTCATGAATGTACAGCTTCTGAGGAAAAATAAGTTCTTTCAAATAGAGCCTCTTCCCTTCCTGCAAGAAAAATATGGTGGACATTTAGTAAAACTGTAAATTTCTCTCTTAGGGAGTGAGGAAATCTGGGCAAAGTGGTCCTACCTCGCCTGCAGTCCGTGTGGCCACCCACTTCTGATATTTTCTCTACTCTGGGTTGAATATATGGTAATCTTATAAGGTGCAAGTCCATTCCCCGGAATCAGGAGCTCTGAGCTTCTTTTCACATCTGATTGATCAGCAAGGTCTTTGCTTTCAATTTCAGTACATCTTTTCTGTCAGACAACACCGAGTCGCAATCACCTCTTTCCTGCCTGAACGAATGCAAGTCTGTGAAGGGGTGTCCTTGCCATCTCTTCTTGATTTCCTACAGTTTGTTCTCTGCAAGTAAGCAGAGCTTTTCAATATAGAAAGCAGATTATTGGACTTCTAGATCAAATCCCTCTAGGTCTTTGATTTTTACCTAAATCCCGACTCATTACCTGAGACTTCTAAAGCCTGATGTGTCGGGCTCTTCCCTCTCGAACATTACCTATCACTCCCCATCCTGGTCACCGCTCCGCACCAGTGCACTTTGCTTAGGCCTTGGGTACTGGCTTCTCTTTCTGGAAGGTACCATTCTCAGTCTTCACTTGAGTGGATCTTAAGATTTTAAGTCTCCGCTCCAAACCCACGGCTATAGAGAAGTCTTGCTCATCCACACAAACTGAACCATGACAGGAATCCTCAGTGATACATGACCTTATCACGGTAAAATATATCTTCTGTTGGGGTACCTGGGTGGCTCAGTCAGTTAAGCATCTGACTCTTGATTTTGGCTCAGGTAATGACCTCATGACTCATGAGTCTGAACCTCGCATCAGGCCCTGGGCTGACAGGGCAGAGCCTGCTTGGGATTCTCTCCTTCTCCCTCTGTCCCTCCCCTCCCTTTCTCTTGCTCTCTAAATAAACCTAAAAATATATATTTTACATGGGTTTATTTTCTATCAGAGACTAGAATTCCTACTTGCATCTAAAATATAGTTCATTTTCAATAACTGCTGAATCCATGAATGAGTTAACATGCAGAAGGCCAATTGCTTCTTGCTGGTTTATCATAAACATACATTTATAAAACCAGAGAAACATAACATTTTAATTCACAATGCTCTTCTGTTTTCCCATGCTGGGTACCAGAAATTCAAGTTTCTGTGTAATTTTCCCTAATAGAACATAATCGCCCTGAAAGATCTGTCCCCTGGAACAGGCATCTGTCGAAAATGAAAGCATTACTGTTAACGTGGTAAACAAACAACTGAATAGGTTCTTCTGTTCTCCAAGAGGGACTTTATCAAAGGTCAACCAGATGTTGAAATTTACTTAGATTCTTTAATAAATTGCTGTTTAAAGCTTGGGGCGGGTCTGAAATGTGCTTAGAAACAAAGCAGAGTAGAATAATAACTCTCTCCGGAGCCCAGGCTGTGCTCTTCACCCAAGATAATATCTGTAGTTCTAGAAAGAGGTTGCGTTAATGCAAAAGTCTCGTTAGTTTGTCTGGATTGTTGAAGATCTGAGTCCTTTGCTGTCCAGTGGAGGGGAGAAAAGGAGGTGTGGTGTGAAAGCCTAGGATACTTTGCCTGGGTCGTAACCAATCATGTCAGGGGAGAATTGGACAATTGCATTTGGGGGCATTAGTACTTTTTCTCTGCATGGTAGTCCTTGTTTTATGAATAACATTTGAGGGGAAGCTCTTTTTTAAAAATTATTTTTTAATTTACATCCAAGTTACTTAGCCTGTAGTGCAATAGTGATTTCAGGAGTAGAATCCAGTGATTCATCCCCTATTTCTAACACCCCATGCTCATCCCGACAAGTGTATTCCTACATGCCCCTTGTCCTTTTAACCCATCCCCACCACAACCCCTCCAGCAGCCCTCAGTTCTATATATTTAAGAATTTGTTTTGTCCCCGCCCCCTGTTTTTAGATTATTTTGCTTCCCTTCCCTTAGGTTCATCTGTTTTGTATCTTAAATTCCACATGCGAGTGAAGTCATGGGACATTTGTCTTTGTCTGATTAATTTAGCTTCGCATAATACAGACTGGTTTATCCACAGTGTCGCAAATGGCAAGATTTCATTCTTTTTGATCACTGAATAATACTCCATTGTAAATATACACCACGTCTTCTTTATCCATTCATCTGTCAGTGGACACTTGGGCCCTTTACATACTTTGGCTATTGTCAATAGTGCTGCTATAAACATTGGGGTACAGGGGTCCCTTCGAAACAGCACACCTGTATCCCATGGATAAATGCCTAGTAATGCAATTGTTGGATCGTAGGGTAGATCTATTTTTAATTTTTTGAGGAACCTCCATACTGTTTTCCAGAGTGGCTGCACTAGATGGCATTCCCATCGGCAGAGCAAAAGTGTTCCTCTCTCTGCACATCCTCACCAACATCTGTTGTTGCCTGAGTTGTTAATGTGAGCCATTCTGACAGGTGTGAGGTGGTATCTCGTTGTGGTTTTGATCTGTATTTCCCTGATGATGAGTGATGTGACCGTCTTTTCATGTGTCTATTGGAAAAGTGTCTATTCATGTCTTTTGCCCATTTCTTCACTGCATTATTTGTTTTTTGGGTGTTGAATTTGATAAGTTCTTTATAGATTTGGGGTATTAACCCTTTATCTGATATGTCGTTTGCAAATATCTTCTCCCATTGCGTCAGTTGCCTTTTAGTTTTGCTGATTGTTTCCTTCACTGTGCAGAAGCTCTTTATTTTGATGATGTCCCAATAGTTTGTTTTTGCTTTGTTTCCCTTGCCTCCAGAGATGTGTTGAGTAAGAAGTTGGTGCGGCCAAGATTAAAGAGGTTTTTGCCTGCTTTCTCCTTGAGGATTTTGATGGTTTCCTGTCTTACATTTAGATCTTTCATCCGTTTTGAGTTTATTTTGTGTACGGTGTAAGAAAGTGGTCCAGGTTCATTCTTCTGCATGTTCTCTAGTTTTCCCAGCACCACTTGCTGAAGAGACCGTCTTTATTCCATTGGATATTCTTTCCTGCTTGGTCAAAGATGAGTTGGCCGTATGTTTGTGGGTCCATTTCTGGGTTCTCGACTCTGTTCCATTGATCTAAGTGTCTGTTTTTGTGCCAGTACCATATACTGTCTTGATGATTACAGCTTTGTAATACAGCTTGAGTCTGGAATTGGGATGCCTGCAGCTTTGGTTTTCTGTTTTCGGGATTGCTTTGGCTATTTGGGGTCTTTTGTGGTTCCATACAAATTTTAGGATGGTTGGTTCCAGTGGGGTGAAGAATGATGGTGGCATTTTGATAGGGATTGTGTTGAATATGTAGATTGCTTTGGATAGTACAGATATTTTAACAATATTTGTTCTTCCTATCAGGAGCATGGAATGCTTTTCCATTTTTTTGTGTCTCCAATTTCTTTCATGAGCTTTCTATGGTCTTTAACATACAGGTTTTTTACTTCTTTGGTTAGGTTTATTCCTAGGTATTTTATGGTTTTTGGTGCAACTATAAATGGGACAGATTCCTTGATTTCTGCTGCTTCATTATTGGTATATTGGAATACAACCAATTTCTGTGCATTAATTTTATATCCTGCTCTTTTACTGAATTCATGGATTGGTTCTAACAGTTTTCATGTGGAATCTTTTGGGTTTTCCATGTAGAGTATCATGTCATCTGTGAAGAGAAAAAGTTTGACCTCCTCCTGGCCGATTTGGATGCCTTTTATTTCTTTGTGTTGTCTGGTTGCTGAGGCTAGGACTTCCAATACTATGTTGAATAACAGTGGTGAGAGTGGACATCCCTGTCCTCTTCCTGACCTTAGGGAGAAAGGTCTGTTTTTCCCCATTGAGGATGATATTAGTGGTGGATCTTTTGTATATGGCTTTTATGATCTTGAGGTATGATCCTTCTATTCCTACTTTCTTGAGGGTATTTATCAAGAAAGGATGCTGTATTTTGTCTAAAGCTTTTTCTGCCTCTGTTGAGAGGATCATGTGGTTCTTATCTGTTCTTCTCTTAATGTAATGTACCCCATCGATTGATTTGTGGATATTGAACCAGCCCTGCATCTCAGGTATAAATCCCACTTGATTGTGGGGAATACTTCGTTTAATGTATTGTTGGATCTGGTTGGTTAGTATTTTGTTGAGAATTTTTGCATCCATGTTCATCAGGGAAATTGGTCCATAGTTCTCTTTTTTAGTGGGGTCTTTGTCTGGTTTTGGAATCAAGGTAATGCTGGTTTCATAGAATGAGTTTGGCTTTCCTTCCATTTCTATTTTTTTGGAACAGCTTCAAAAGAAGAGGAGTTAACTCATGTTGAAGTGTCTGGTAGAATTCCCCTGGAAAACCATCCAGCCCTGGACTCTTGTTTTTTGGGAGGTTTTTGATTACTAATTGAATTTCTTCATTGGTTATGGGTCTGTTCAAATTTTCTATTTCTCCCTGTTTTAGTTTTGGTAGTTAATCCCTCTCTTTCAGATTTCCCAATTTATTGGCATATAATTGCTCATAATATCCTCTTAATATTGTTTGTATTTCTCCTCTTTCATTCTTGATTTTATTTATTCGGGTCCTTTCCTTTTTCTTTTTGATCAAACTGACTAGGGGTTTATCAATTTTGTTAATTCTGTCTAAGAACCAGCTCCTGGTTTCATTGATCTCTTCTGTTTTTGTTTTGTTTTGTTAGCATTGATATCTGCTGTAATCTTACTCTTTCCTGTCTTCTGCTGGTTTTGAGTTTTATTTGCCATTTTTTTTCCCTGCTCTTTAAAGTATAAGGTTACTTTGTGTATCTGAGATCTTTCTTCCTTCTTTAGGAAGGCCTGGATTGCTATATACTTTCCTCTTAAGACCACCTTTGCTGCATCCCTGAGGTTTTGGGCTGTGGTGTTATCATTTTTGTTGGCTTCCATGTACTTTTTAATCTCCTCTTTAACTTCTTGGTTAACCTATTCATTCTTTAGTAGGATGTTATTCAATCTCCAAGTATTTGTTGTCTTTCTAAATTTTTTCTTGTGGTTGATTTCAAGTTTCATAGCATTGTGGTCTGAAAATATGCATGGTATAATCTCGATCTTACTGTACTTGTTGAGGGCTGATTTGTGTCCCAATATGTGATCTGATCTGGAGAATGTTCCATGTGGACTCGAGAAGACTGTGTGTTCTTCTTTAGGATGAAATGTTCTGAATATATGTTAAGTCCATCCAGTCCAGTGTCATTCAAAGCCATTGTTTCCTTGTTGATTTTCTGTTAGATGATCTGTCCATTGTTGTAAGTGGGGTGTTGAAGTCCTTTACTATTATGGTATTGTTGAGTTTCTGTATGTTTTTGATTAATCAATTTATATATTCAGGTTCTTTCACGTTGGGGGCATAAATGTTTATAATTGTTAGGTACTCTTGGTGGATAGACCCCCTAATTATGATATAATGCCCTTCTTCATTTCTTGTTACAGTCTTTAAAGTCTAGATTATCCAATATAAGTATGGCTACTCTGGCTTTCTTTCATTGACCATTAGCATCATAGATGGCTCTCCATCCCCTTACTTGCAATCTGAAGGTGTCTTTAGGTCTAAAGTGGGTCTCTTGTAGACAGCATATAGATGGATCTTATTTTCTTATCCATTCTGATACCCTATGCCTTCTGATTGGGGAATTTAGTCCACTGATGTTTAGAATGAGTACTGAAAGATAGAGTTTATTGCCATTATGTTGCTTGTAGAATTGGAGTTTCTGGTGGTGTTCTCTGGTCTTTTTTTTTTTCCTTTTTCCCTGTCCTTTCTCCCCTCAGAGAGTCCCCCTTAAAATTTCTTGCAGTGCTGGTTTAGTGGTCTGAACTCCTTTACTTTTTGTTTGTCTAGGAAACTTGTAATCTCTCCTTTTATTCTGATTGACAGCTTTGCTGGATAAAGAATTCTTGACGGCATAATTTTCTGATGCAGCATGTTGAATATATCCTGCCAAGTTTCTGTGGATAGGTCTGCTATGAACCTGCTCTGTCTTCCCTTATAGGTTAAGGACATTTTTCCCTTGCTGCTTTCATAATTCTTTCTTGTCTATTTTGTGAATTTGACGAGGATATGCCTTGTTGATGGTTGGTTTTTGTTGAATTTAACAGGAGTTTTCTGTGCTTCTTGGATTTTGATATATATGTCTTTTCACAGGTTAGGAAAGTTTTTCCTGCTATGATTTACTCACATAAACCTTCTACCCCTTTTTATTCCTCTTCATCTTCTGGGACTCTTATGATTCAGATGTTATTCCTTTTTTAATGAATCACTGAGTTCTCTAATTCTTATATTGTGCTCTTTTGCCTTAGTTTCCCTCTCTTTTTCCTGCTTTATTATTCTCCATGATTTTGTGTCCTATACCGATGATTGACTGCTTCATCCATCCTTGCTGCTGTGGCGTCCTTTTGAGATTGTATCTCAGTTATAGCATTTTTAATTTTGTCCTGACTAGGTTTTACTTCTTTTATCTCTGTAGAAAGGGATTGTATGCTTCTTTCAATCCCAGCTAGTATTCTCATTGTGATTCTAAATTCTACTTCAGACATCTCGCTAATATCTGTGCTGATTAAGTCCCTGGTTGTCATTTCTTCTTGTTTTTGCTTTTGGGGTGAATTCCTGCATTTTCTCATTTTGGAGGAAAACAAATTAATAAAATAAAAAATTAAAAACAACACACACAATATAAAATAAAGGAAGCTAGATCCTAGATGAGTTTTGGTCTGGTTGTTGAAAGAAGGTTGATAGAATAGAGAAGAAAGGGAAAGAAAGAAAAGAAAAAAGTAAGAAAACATGTAAAAATTAAAATGTATACAATAAAATAAAATAAAATGCAAAGAAGAAAGTAAAATAGAAAAAAAATTTACAGAAAAGAGAAAGAATAAAATATAGTAAAAATTAAAAACATTTTTATAAAAAATGGAAAATAAAAATAAATTTTTTTTCTTTTCCTGTATCTAAGAATAAGAAAAAAACAACTAGTAGATGGACAAGTGAACAGAATGAAGTCTGAATGAAGTTTGATGTCTAGAGGAAGCTGAATATAACTATGAAGCACTTTATAGTCTGTATACTTTGCAGATGGAGAGACTTGTGGTCCTCTAGGACTTGGTTGGTGCAGTTGGACATGGCTTGGTGTAAGGGCTTCATTCTCCACCAGGTTATTGCTTAGGTACTGCTTAGGTTACTAGGGTGGACCATTGCGATGTGCATTCATACGTATGTGCATGTTTGGGAAAGGTCCAAATGGCATCGGCCAGCTTGCCAGTCTCTAGTGCCAGAACCCTGTGCTCTCACCAACCAGCAGTCAAGCACCTCTCCTTTGTCTCAGGTTTCTGTCCACCTCCTGCTTCTACACTGTCCGTGTCCAAGCCATCAGCCTGCCAGGCGGTACCTCCCTCCCAAATTTTATCTCAGATGGGGCTGTGTTTCCAGATCTCTCACTTCTGAGGGCCCTGTGGCTTGGACCCACTCTGACCCTCTGGGGGAGGGTCTTCCCAAGCATTGGCCAGGTGCCAGCTTGCCCCCGGGAATATTCTTGCAATCGTACTGCCACAGAGGCTCAGAGATTGTGGTTGGGGGCCAGTTTGCCCCAGAAAAAGTTCATGAGACTGCATAGCAGCAGCAGTTCTGGGATTAAGGTGAATCACAACACAGAGCTGGTGCCGGGTTTCACTGCACCCTGGTGTCTTTGTTCCAATACCAGAAAACATGGCTGTTATCTGGGGTGTGCTGGGAATTTTGCGTGTGGGGAGGCCATAGGTCCTCTACAAAATGCCCTCCTAACAGGGACACTGCTTCTCCCTGTATGGCTTGCAGACCTCTCAGACCTTGCTGCCTTCTCCTGGGAATTCACCCTTCCCACCAGAACGCTGCCAGGTATTGGGCTGTGGAATTTCCAATGCTTCTCTGCCCTGTTTATAGAGTCCTACTGGTATTAAAACCCTCTCCTTTCTCCTTCTTCTCTTTCTTGTTCAGTCACTTGCGGGTGTTTCCACTCTTTCTCTCCAGCTACTTTTGGGAGGAGCGCTTTTCCTGCACTCTGCCCCCTTTCTTGTCCTCTTTGCCCAAAAACAGTGCCCCGCCCTCCACGACTTCTCTCTCCTCCAGTTCCCTTCTCCACGCCCATACCTGCCGAGTTCTGTGGGTCAAGTTATGCAGAGGTTGTGTTAATCCTCAGATCCATATTCTAGGTGTGCAGAATGGTTTGGTGTTGATCTAGCTGCATTTCAGGGATGAGAGAAGCAGAAAACTTCCATGTTGCTCTGCCATCTTGGCCCCTCCCTGAGTTGAAGTTCTTTAATGACTTTCAGACTAACATCAAGCACTCCCCACACCTACTGTAAAACATCCCTCACTGATTCCGCCACGCATGAAATGCTCATGGCTTCCAGGCCACTTTCTAGTGCACACATGAGATTCTATTCCGTTCAGTTGAATGGCAGCTTCTGAATCGGCTGTTTGTTTTCATGTCCAGATCACTTTAACTAGTTATTGTAAAGAAGTCATTTACTTACAATTCCATACGCCCCAACCAAAAGAGTTCCCATGACCGAAGCTGAAACAATTTGAGTAATGAAATGAATCATATAGTATTGGATTATATCCCAAAGCAAAAAAAAACCTATTCATGAGTTCAGAATGATTAAAAAAATTGTTGAATAAATATAAAAATGAGAAGAGGCAAATCTCCTACACAAAAGAATTCCAGATAACTTATGGAGCTACTCCTCCTGTCATAGAAATTGCTTCTGGTGGGTAGAGTATGGAGAGGAATGAGAAGGTAGTTTCACAGTTCCAAACCAGCCAGGTGAATGAGTTTATCATCATCGGTGATGGGTCCTCTTAATAAGTCATCAGTGACAGTATGGATTCTTTAAGAAAAAAAATTTGAGAGATAATGCACAGAATACACCCATTTAAAGTGTACGTTTCAGTGATGATTAGTATATCCACAGGCTAGCCCAGCCATCAATATAACTTCTGAACATTTTCATTACTCTAAAAAAGAAACCTCATACCTATTAGCAGCCATTTACCATCCCACCTCTGGTCTCCCCATCTACCCTAGCCCGAGGCAACCACTAATGTACTTTCAATCCCTATATGTTTGCCTGTTCTGAGCATTTCACATAAATGGAATCCTACAATATGTAAATTTTTTGTGCCTGGCTTCATTCACTTGCCACAGTGTTTTCAAGTTTCATCCATGTTGCAGCATGTATCAGTACTTGGTTACTTTTTATGACTGAATAATATTCCACTGTATAGATGTGCATTTTGTTTATACATCAGTAGATGAAATTTGGATTGCTTCCACATTTTAGCTACCATGAATAATGCTGCTATTAATATTTGTGTAGAAGATTTTGTGCTGACGTACATTTCTCTTTCTCTTAGATGTATACCTAGAAGTGGAATAGCTGGGTTATACAGTAAAAGTATGTTGAATGTTTTGAAGAACTGACAAATTTTTTAAATTAAAATATAATTGACCTATAACATTGTGTTATTTTCACGTGTACAGCGTAGCAATTTAAAATTTATATATATTGTGAAATGATCACCACGATAGATCTAGTTCACATCCATCACCACACATAACTGCAAATTGTGTGTGTGTGTGTGTGTGTGTGTGTGTGTGTTAAGAACTTTTAAGATCTCCGTTAGCAACTTACAAATAAACAATATGGTGTTACTTAGCTATAGTCACCATGCTGTATGTTACATCCATTACATCCCCATGACTTGTCTGTATTGCAGTGGAAAGTTGGTACCTTTTGACCACCTTCCCCCATTTTGCCAACTTCCCACCCCCTAAACCACCATTTCTTTCCTCTGGCAACCACCAATCTGTTCTCTGAATCCATGAGTTTAGTTTTTTTGTTTTATGGGTTTCTTTTTATTTTAGACTCCATATAGGAGTCAGCTCATACAGTATTTGTCTTCATCTGATTTCATTTAGTATAATGACTTCATGATCCACCCATGTTTTAAATGGCAGGAATTCTTCTTTATGGCTGAATAATACTCCACTGTGTATATATACCACATTATTACCCATTCGTCTTTCAATGGACACCTAGGTTGCTTCCATACTTGACTTCCATAAATAATGCAATAAATGTGGGAGTACAGATATCTTCTTGAATTAATGCCTTTTTTTCCTTTGAATATCCAGAAATGGAATTGCTGGATCATACGGTTTTTCTATTTTTATTTTTTTAGAAACTTCCATTCCATACTGTTTACCACAGTGGCTGTACCAATTTACATTGCTATCAGCATAAAGGTTCCCTTTTCTCCATATTTCCATCAACACTTGTTATTTCTTGTCTTTCTCATAATATTCTAGTAAGTGTGAGGTGATATCTCATTGTGGTTTTGATTTGCATTTCCCTGATGATTAGTGATATTGAGTATTTCATGTACCTGTTGGCCATCCGTGTGTCTTCTCTAAAAAAAGATCCATTCAGATTATCTGCCCATTCTAAAAATCAGATTTCTCTCTATTCAAATTTAGGAGTTCTTTTTTTTTTAATTTCCTAATCTTTTTAATTTATTACATACTGGAGGTATCTAATAAAAAAGTTAAACTAGAAATTACAATCTGCCTCTCTTACCAATATTTATTCAATATATACAAAATAAATTTAAAAATACCGTGAAAGTCAACAATGGGGAAGTCTACTGAATTACTTACAGAATAACACTAAGAAAAAGTAGAGGGATCAAACTAAATAACTGTCATTGGGCATAGAGTTATTATAATTTGGGGGCAACATAATTATGCATTTTTTATTTTTGTTTAATTTTTTTAATTTTTTAATTTTTATTTTTTTCAATATATGAAGTTTATTGTCAAATTGGTTTTCATACAACATCCAGTGCTCATCCCAAAAGGTGCCCTCCTCAGTACCCATCACCCACCCTCCCCTCCTTCCCACCCCCATCAACCCTCAGTTTGTTCTCAGTTTTTAAGAGTCTCTTAGGCTTTGGCTCTCTCCCACTCTAGCCTCTTTTTTTTTTTTTCCTTCCCCTTCCCCATGGGTTTCTGTTAAGTTTCTCAGGATCCACATAAGAGTGAAAACATATGGTATCTCTCTTTCTCTGTATGGCTTATTTCACTTAGCATCACACTCTGCAGTTCCATCCACGTTGCTACAAAAGGCCATATTTCATTCTTATTGCCACGTAGTACTCCATTGTGTATATAAACCACAATTTCTTTATCCATTCATCAGTTGATGGACATTTAGGCTCTTTCCATAATTTGGCTATTGTTGAGAGTGCTGCTATAAACATTGGGGTACAAGTGCCCCTATGCATCAGTACTCCTGTATCCCTTGGGTAAATTCCTAACAGTGCTATTGCTGGGTCAATAGGGTAGGTCTATTTTTAATTTTTTGAGGAACCTCTGCACTGTTTTCCAGAGTGGCTGCACCAATTTGCATTCCCACCAACAGTGCAAGAGGGTTCCCGTTTCTCCACATCCTCTCCGGCATCTATAGTCTCCTGATTTGTTCATTTTGGCCACTCTGACTGGCGTGAGGTGGTATCTGAGTGTGGTTTTGATTTGTATTTCCCTGATAAGGAGCGACGTTGAACATCTTTTCATGTGCCTGTTGGCCATCCGGATGTCTTCTTTAGAGAAGTGTCTATTCATATTTTCTGCCCATTTCTTCACTGGGTTATTTGTTTTTTGGGGGTGGAGTTTGGTGAGCTCTTTATAGATTTTGGATACTAGCCCTTTGTCCGATAGGTCATTTGCAAATATCTTCTCCCATTCCGTTGGTTGCCTTTTAGTTTTGTCATTGTTTCCTTTGCTGTGCAGAAGCTTTTTATCTTCATAAGGTCCCAGTAATTCATTTTTGCTTTTAATTCCCTTGCCTTTGGGGATGTGTCAAGTAAGAAATTGCTATGGCTGAGGTCAGAGAGGTTTTTTCCTGCTTTCTCCTCTAAGGTTTTGATGGTTTCCTGTCTCACATTCAGGTCCTTTATCCATTTTGAGTTTATTCTTGTGAATGGTGTGAGAAAGTGGTCTAGTTTCATTCTTCTGCATGTTGCTGTCCAGTTCTCCCAGCACCATTTGTTAAAGAGACTGTCTTTTTTCCATTGGATGTTCTTTCCTGCTTTGTCAAAGTTTATTTGGCCATAGGTTTGTGGGTCTAGTTCTGGGGTTTCTATTCTATTCCATTGGTCTATGTGTCTGTTTTTATGCCAATACCATGCTGTCTTGATGATGACAGCTTTGTAGTAGAGGCTAAAGTCTGGGATTGTGATGCCTCCTGCTTTGGTCTTCTTCTTCAAAATTACTTTGGCTATTCGGGGTCTTACGTGGTTCCATATGAATTTTAGGATTGCTTGTTCTAGTTTCGAGAAGAAGGCCGGTACAATTTTGATTAGGATTGTATTGAATGTGTAGATAGCTTTGGGTAGTATTGACATTTTGACAATATTTATTCTTTCAATCTATGAGCAGGGAATGTTTTTCCATTTCTTTATATCTTCTTCAATTTCCTTCATAAGCTTTCTATAGTTTGCAGCATACAGATCTTTTACATCTTTGGTTAGATTTATTCCTAGGTATTTTAAGCTTCTTGGTGCAATTGTGAATGGGATCAGTTCCTTTATTTGTCTTTCTGTTGCTTCATTGTTAGTGTATAAGAATGCAACTGATTTCTGTACATTGATTTTGTATCCTGCAACTTTGCTGAATTCATGTATCAGTCCCTCCCATTGTCCTCCAGTTCTAGCAGACTTTTGGTAGAGTCTATCGGATTTTCCATGTATAATATCATGTCATCTGAAAAAAGTGAAAGCTTGACTTCATCTTTGCCAATTTTGATGCCTTTGATTTCCTTTTGTTGTCTGATTGCTGATGCTAGAACATCCAACACTATGTTAAACAACAGTGGTGAGAGTGGGCATCCCTGTCGTGTTCCTGATCTCAGGGAAAAAGCTCTCAGTTTTTCCCCATTGAGGATGATGTTAGCTGTGGGCTTTTCATAAATGGCTTTTATGATCTTTAAGTATGTTCCTTCTATCCCGACTTTCTCAAGGGTTTTTATTAAGAAACATTGCTGAATTTTGTCAAAGGCCTTTTCTGCATCGATTGACAGGATCATATGGTTCTTATCTTTTCTTTTATTAATGTGATGTATCACATTGATTTGCGAATGTTGAACCAGCCCTGCATCCCAGGAATGAATCCCACTTGATCATGGTGAATAATTCTTTTTATATGCTATTGAATTCGATTTGCTAGTATCTTATTGAGAATTTTTGCATCCATATTCATCAGGGATAGTGGCCTGTAGTTCTCTTTTTTTACTGGGTCTCTGGTTTAGGAATCAAAGTAATACTGGCTTCATAGAATGAGTCTGGAAGTTTTCCTTCCCTTTCTATTTCTTGGAATAGCTTGAGAAAGATAGGTATTATCTCTGCTTTAAACATCTGGTAGAACTCCCCTGGGAAGCCATCTGGTCCTGGACTCTTATTTGTTGGGAGATTTTTCATGACTGACTCAATTTCTTCGCTGGTTATGGGTCTGTTCAAGCTTTCTATTTCCTCCTCATTGAGTTTTGGAAGCATGTGGATGTTTAGGAATTTGTCCATTTCTTCCAGGTTGTCCAGTTTGTTGGCATATAATTTTTCATCGTATTCCCTGATAATTGCTTGTATCTCTGAGTGATTGGTTGTAATAATTCCATTTTCATTCATGATTTTATCTATTTGGGTCCTCTCCCTTTGCTTTTTGAGAAGCCTGGCTAGAGGTTTATCAATTTTGTTTATTTTTTCAAAAAACCAACTCTTGGTTTCGTTGATCTGCTCTACAGTTTTTTTAGATTCTATATTGTTTATTTCTGCTCTGATCTTTATTATTTCTCTTCTTCTGCTGGGTTTAGGCTGCCTTTGCTGTTCTGCTTCTATTTCCTTTAGGTGTGCTGTTAGATTTTGTATTTGGGATTTTTCTTGTTTCTTGAGATAGGCCTGGATTGCAATGTATTTTCCTCTCAGGACTGCCTTCGCTGCATCCCAAAACATTTGGATTGTTGTATTTTCATTTTCATTTGTTTCCATATATTTTTTGATTTCTTCTCTAATTGTCTGGTTGACCCACTCATTCGTTAGTAGGGTGTTATTTAACCTCCATGCTTTTGGAGGTTTTCCAGACTTTTTCCTGTGGTTGATTTCAAGCTTCATAGCATTGTGGTCTGAAAGTATGCATGGTATGATTTCAATTCTTGTATACTTATGAAGGGCTGTTTTGTGACCCAGTATGTGATCTATCTTGGAGAATGTTCCATGTGCACTCGAGAAGAAAGTATATTCTGTTGCTTTGAGATGCAGAGTTCTAAATATATCTGTCAAGTCCATCTGATCCAATGTATCATTCAGGGCCCTTGTTTCTTTATTGACCATGTGTTAGATGATCTATCCATTTCTGTAAGTGGAGTGTTAAAGTCCCCTGCAATTACCACATTCTTATCAATAAGGTTGCTTATGTTGGTGATTAATTGTTTTATATATTTGGGGGCTCCCGTATTTGGCGCGTAGACATTTATAATTGTTAGCTCTTCCTGATGGATAGACCCTGTGATTATTATATAATGCCCTTCTTCATCTCTTGTTACAGCCTTTAATTTAAAGTCTAGTTTGCCTGATACACGTATGGCTACTCCAGCTTTCTTTTAACTTCCAGTGGCATGATAAATAGTTCTCCATCCCCTCACTCTCAATCTGAAGGTGTCCTCAGGTCTAAAATGAGTCTCTTGTAGACAGCAAATAGATGGGTCTTGTTTTTTTTTTTTTTTATCCATTCTGATACCCTATGTCTTTTGGTTGGCGCATTTAGTCCATTTACATTCAGTGTTATTATAGAAAGATATGGATTTAGAGTCAATGTGATGTCTGTGGGTTTCATGCTTGTAGCGATGTCTCTGGTACTTTGTCTTACAGGATCACCCTTAGGATCTCTTGTAGGGCTGGTTTAGTGGTGACGAATTCCTTCAGTTTTTGTTTGTTTGGGAAGACCTTTATCTCTCCTTCTATTCTAAATGACAGACTTGCTGGATAAAGGATTCTCGGCTACATGGTTTTTCTGTTCAGCACATTGAAGATCTCCTGCCATTCCTTTCTGGCCTGCCAAGTTTCAGTAGAGAGATGGTTCACAAGTCTTATCGGTCTCCCTTTATATGTTAGAGCGTGTTTATCCCTAGCTGCTTTCAGAATTTTCTCTTTATCCTTGTATTTTGCCAGTTTCACTATGATATGTCATGCAGAAGATCGATTCAAGTTCCGTCTGAAGGGAGTTCTCTGTGCCTCTTGGATTTCAGTGCCTTTTTCCTTCCCCAGTTCAGGGAAGTTCTCAGCTATTATTTCTTCAAGTATACCTTCATCCCCTTTTACTCTCTCTTACTCCTCTGGAATGCCAATTATGTGTATATTATTTCTCTTTAGTGCATCACTTAGTTCTCTAATTTTCCCCTCATACTCCTGGATTTTTTTATCTCTCTTTTTCTCAGCTTCTTCTTTTTCCATAATTTTATCTTCTAGTTCACCTATTCTCTCCTCTGCCTCTTCAATCGGAGCTGTAGTTGTCTCCATTTTATTTTGCAACTTGTTGATAGGATTTTTTAGCTCCTCCTGGCTGTTCCTTAGTCCCTTGATCTCTGTAGCAAGAGATTCTCTGCTGTCCTCTATACTGTTTTCAAGCCCAGCAATTAATTTTATGACTATTATTCTAAATTCACTTTCTGTTACATTGTTTAAATCATTTTTGATCAGTTCGTTAGCTGTTGTTATTTCCTGGACGTTTTTCTGAGGGGAATTCTTCGGTTTCGTCATTTTGGATAGTCCCTGGAGTAGAGCGGGACTGCTGGGCAATTCCCCTGTGCTGTCTTGAATAACTTGTGTTGGTGGGCAGAGCCACAGTCAGACCTGATGTCAGCCCCCAGCCCACCACTGGGGCCACAGTCAGACTGGTGTGTGCCTTCTCTTTCCCTCTCCTAGGGGCGGGATTCACTGTGGGGTGGCGTGGCCCGTCTGGGCTACTTGCACACTGCCAGGCTTGTGGTGCTGGGGATCTGGCATATTAGCTGGGGTGGATCGGCAAGGTGCACAGGGGCAGGAGGGGCAGGCTCAGCTCGCTTTTCCTTCGGAGATCCGCTTCGGGAGGGGCCCTGTGGCACCGGGAGGGAGTCAGACCCGCCGGAGGGATGGATCCGCAGAGGCATAGCGTTGGGTGTTTGCGAGGTGCAGGCAAGTTCCCTGGCAGGAACTGGTTCCCTTTGGGATTTTGGCTGGGGGATGGGCGAGGGAGATGGTGCTTCCTAGCGCCTTTGTTCCCCGCCCAGCTGAGCTCTGTCACTGGGGGCTCAACAACTCTCCCTCCCGTTGTCCTCCAGCCCTCCTGTTCTCTGAGCAGAGCTGTTAGCTTATAACCTTCCAGATGTTAAGTCCCGCTCACTGTCCGAACACACTCTGCCCGGCCCCTCCGCTTTTGCAAGTCAGACTCGGGGGCTCTGCTTGGCCGGCGGGCCACCCCTCTGCCCTGGATCCCTCCTGCCAGTCCGTGGAGCGCACACCGCCTCGCCGCCCTTCCTACCCTCTTCCGTGGGCCTCTCATCTGCGCTTGGCTCCGGAGACTCCGTTCTGCTAGTCTTCTGGCGGTTTCCTGTGTTATTTAGGCAGGTGTAGGTGGAATCTAAGTGATCAGCAGGACGCGCGGTGAGACCAGCGTCCTCCTACGCCGGCCATCTTCTAGGAGTTCTTTATATATTTTGGCTGTTAATGCCCCTGATCAGATATGTGATTTGCAAATATTTTCTCCCACTCTACAGGTTGCCTTTTCACTTTGTTGATGGTTTCTTTTGCTATGCAAACGCTTTAGTTTGATGTAGTCCCATTTACTTATTTTAGCTTTTGTTGCCTTTTCTTTTGGTGTCAGATCCAAAAAAGCAACACCAAGACTGATACCAAGGAGCTTACTGCCTATGTTTTCTAGAAAAAAGTTTTATGGTTTCAGGTCTTATATTTAAGTCTTTATTTTGAGTTAATTTTTGTGTATGGTGTAGGATACAGGTCCAGTTTTATTCTTTTGCATGTGACTGTCCACTTCTCCCAACACCATTTAAGAGGCTATTGTTTCCCCATTGTATGTTCTTGGCTCCTTTGTTATAAATTGACTGTGTATGTGGGTTTATTTTGGGTTTCTATTCTGTTCCCTTGATTTGTGTGTCTGTTTTTGTGCCAACATGACACTATTTTGATGACTGTAGGTTTGTACGCCTTTAGCTTTGTTCTCTCTCAAGATGGCTTTGGCTATTTGGGATCCTCTGTGGTTCCGTACAAAATTTTAGGATTATTCTATTTCTGTGGAAAAAAATGCCATTGGAATTTTGATAGAGATTGTATTGAATCTGTAGCTTGCTTTGGGTTTTGTCAAAGTTTAAGAATTGCTGATGCCTTGGGGCACCTGGGTGGCCCAATCGGTTGAGCGTCTGACTTTGGCTCAGGTCATGATCTCTTGGTCCATGAGTTCAAGCCCCACATCAGGCTCTGTGCTGATGGCTTGGAGCCTGGAACCTGCTTGGGATTCTGTGTCTCCCTCTTTCTGTGCCCTTCCCCCACTCAAGCTCTGTCTCTCTCAAAAATAACAAACATTAAGAACATTAAAAAAATAAAAATAAAAATAAACTGCTGATGCCTTGATTTAGAGGTCTGTTAAGATTATCCATTTCTTCTTGAGTCAATTTCAGTACTTTATATCTTTCTGGGAATTTGTCCATATCTTCTATTATTTAGTTTGTTGCCTATAATTCATAGTATTCCATTATAATCTTTTTTTTTTTTTGGTCTGTAAGATTGGTAGTGATGTTTCCTCTCAGTCCTGATTTTAGTAACTTGAGTTTTTCACTTTTTTTCTTGTTGCCCTAATGGCTTGTTGGTTTGATTGATATTTTCAAATAAATACTTTTGTTGATTCTTTTATTTTTCTCTTTATTTATTTCTGCTCTAGGTCTGTTCTTTTCCTCCTTGTTGCTTGCTTTTGTTTAGCTTTCTCTCCAACAAATGCAGTAGTTGTGCAAGCAACCTTTTGTTTGGTTTCCCTTTAATAAACTTCTTGACTATCCAACTACCAGTTCGGATGGCCTATGAAAGCAGACGCCTGATTCGTCATCTTCTGTGTTAAAAATGGCTTGTTTACTTTTCCTCTGAATATAGTTGAATATATTTCAGGGAGATTTTTGTCCTCGACAAGAATTACGATGGTGGAGCAACACTTGGAAAGAGATTTCACTAGATCTGTGTTAACGTGTCTGAATCCCAATCCCATCTCTGTATTCCCATTTTTAGTTGAAAAACAGAATTTACTTGAAAATAGAAAAATTTAGCCTAATTGGGAATCGGGTATCAAATGTTGATGGAGTACCACCAACGTACGAGGCACTTACTGTGCGAGTTAAGTTCTGTTTTTACCGATGAGAAAATGGAGGCAAAGAGAGAGGAAATACTAGAGTTAGTAAGAGGTAGACTAACAAATCAAATCCAGAGTGTCTGGCTCATGGATCTAAGCTTTTTGCTACTACACGAGGGATTCTCAAAGGACTGATCTGGGCCAAATCTGGCCCATGTCCTGTTTTTGTAAAGTTGTATGGGAACACAACCCGAACCACTCATGGACGTACCACCTATGTCAATTTCTTGACTAAGAGAGCTTTTGCGCTCTAAGGTCACAGTTGAGTAGCTGCAACAGGGGCCCTGTAGCTCACAAAACCTAAAATACTTCAGTATCCGGCCCTTTCCGCTTTTGCTCACCCCTGCACTATGCTGTGCTGACCCTGACAATACCTACATTGTGGTTATTATGAAAATTAATGTAAGTGTCCAAAAGTCGCCAGAAGAGCATGTAGCATACACACACCCAGTCAGGGGTTCCAATAATTGTCTTGCAGGGTTATGTTGTAAATTAAAAATAAGCTCCTTTTCTCAGCAGCCGGCCTATCGATAATTAATCGTATCCTAAATTATTTATTTTGATCTTAGAGAACAGGTCATGCCCATTCGTCTGCTTTCCTTTTCTCATTCTGGGCCTCACTGAGCCCCGTTCCCCTCTTTGCCTGACCCTAACGCACGAGAAAGGTCGGTAGAAGCAGTGGGTGTTGATCGCGGAAAAGAGCCTGTGTGCCTTTGCCTGCAGAGGATGATGTAGTGATCCACACAGAAGAAGAAAGGAGAGGCTGACTTCCAGGGAGCAAGACTCTGGCTTCTGGCGGTGCCAGTGACCTGACGAGACGAGACGACACTGTGAATTCCTGTCTCAACGCAACAGACGGAAAATCCAATTTAAAACCAGCTCTGGCTAGATTTTGCTGCAAAACGGGAGATGATACTGAACTAACTAATTCCAACTTGTGTTCACACCTAGAGAGAATGTGTGGGACATTGACTGTCGGCTGGCGAGAGCCTGATGATAGGATTTCAGGTGCTCTGCTGCCAGCCTCCCACTTGGCTACCCTAGAAAACTGCCCCGAGCTGCAGATCCCCTCCACACCTCACCCGCTGGAGCTGACAGGCTGATTTGCGGAGGCAGAGACCCTCTTCCCACTCCCTCGCTTGGGGTCCATCACAACAGAACATTATCAAGACGGTTTAGGACGGAACAGAGCCAGTTTCTCTCCTCTTGGAAAAGAAAAAAAGATTGCCCGACTCCAGTGAGGTGAATCGAGGAGCACAGCACAGGAGGAACTTCCTTTGCAGGGTAATAACTTTTCCATTTGTTTTCCCACGTGGACGTTTCTCTAGTCTCTCCATGCAGCCCGTCCTGACCCTGTCCTGCCCTGTACGAGGTAGCACCTCTCCTCCCAAAGCGTTGCCAGTGGGCTCTGCCTGGGGTGCAGTCACACAGATGTCTTTCCAGCTATGGCCTTGGCCACATCCTGCTCCCAAGAGTTGGTCTAATGCCGAAGTAAAAATAAAGTATCTCCGCATTTATTTCATTACTTTATTAGCCCGCCCTTCCACTTTGCAGTGGATTTTTACTCCCATTGGATACCTGTCACATGCAGGGGACATAGCTAAGTTCCCTTAGCAATAATGGAGGAAAGCATCACTTCCCCTTAAGCTATAAGCAATCAAATAATTTCCTTGCCTCGCTTCCGCGTCTCCTCTGTAAAAACCTTTCCGGTGGTTTCTGTTGGTGGAGGGCTCGCAGCCACTCCCAGTGAGGCGCTGCCCAGTTTGAACCCATGGCTGCACAGATAAACTCGTAAATTTTAGTGTGCCTCATTTTCTCTAACAGTCCATTAAAGTTTACTCTTTGCGAGGTTAATTGCTATAGAATTGGACAAACTTAGTGTCACACATTTGACTTTGCAGGATCATACAGAAGAGTGTTGCTGGCAAAATACCTCTCTGCTTCTCTTGTTGAATACTACCCCCTTCCCTCAAACTTCCCACAACCCCCTGGCAACCACCCATCTGTTGACTGGCTCCACAATTTTGTCTCTTCCAGAAAGTCAAATGGTTGGAATCTGGTAGTATGTGGCCTTCACAGACTGATGTCTTTTGCAATATTTACTTAAGATTTATCTGTCTTGGTGCTCCTTCATGGTTCATTCTTGATTACAGGTTGATATCCCATCATACAGATGTATCGCAGTTTATTCTATGGAAGGACATTTCTGTTACTTCCAGTTTCTTGGTGATTTCGAGTAAAGCTGCTATGAACGTATTTGCCTGCAGGTTTTTCTAGTAGGCTGTCTTCAAATCCATTGGGTAAATACCCAGGAGCAAGATGGCCGGGTCATACAGTAGGACTATGTTCTGCTTTGTGAGAAACTGCCAGAGAGTCTTCCTAAGGGGCCATGCCATTTGCTTTCTCATCAGTAATGTCGCTTGACATCCTCGCCAGCAATTGCTATTATCAGTTTAATTTTTAGCTATGCTAGTGGTGGTGGAGTTACTTCTTAATTTGTTTCCCTCAAAACTTAGGATATTGGAGATCATTTCATATGCTTATTTGCTGATGGGGTGTCTGTTCAGTGCTTTCCCCTTCATAAAAATCGGGTTGTCTTCTTCCTGTTGAGTTTTGAAAGTTCTTGGTCTATTTTGGATTCAAGTTCTTCATCAGATCTATGCACTGCAGCAAAGATCTTCTCCCCATCTGTGGCTTGTCTCTTCATTCTCTTAACAGTGTCTTTTGCAGAACAGAAGTTTTTACGTTGAATTAAGTCTACTTTATCAATTGGCTGTTTCATGGATTGCGCTTTTGGTGTTTAAAACCTCATCAACACACCCAAACTCCTATAGATCTCTTTTATGTTTTCTCCTGGAAATTGTATTGTTTTGTGATCCGATCTATGACCCACCTTGAGTTAATGTTTGTGAAAGATCTAAGGTCCATGTGTAGGTCCTTTTTTTTTTTTCCTACGAGTGTCCAATTGTTCCAGCCCCATTTGTCGAAAAACCTTCTTTTTCCATCAAATTGTCTTTGTGCCTTTTTCAAAAACTCTGTGGGCTATATCTGTATGGATCTATTTCTGGGCTCTCTATTCTGTTTCATTGATCGCTGTGTCTGTTCTGTTGCCAGCGTCGCACGCCTTGATGAGTGTATGCTTACTGAAATCAGATAAGGTATCCTTCAACTTTGTTGGTCTTGAGCAGGCTTGCGTTGGCAATTATTGTGTGTGACTGTCGCCTTGTGATGAGCCTGCTGCTATATTACAAATCTTTTACTTTTCCGTATAAGGCAAAAGATGAGTTGATGTATGAGGTATGTATGTATGAGGTATGAAGTAGCTGGGAGAAGAAATTTTTATGAAGTAATACCTAATGAAAAATTGTAAAGGATATGGAGAAAATAGGAATGAGGATTCTAAGAATCATGGATTTTAATAGAAAAGTGAAAGTGTTGACAAATCCTCAAGTCTCTAATTTCCTTGATTCTAAAGGCTTGAAGCACAGCAGTTGTCCTTGACAGTGAGAGCAAAGGGTTCAATCCAAGCTCCTACATAGTTTCTGAAGCCACCACCACCACCATCCCGCCCCTGTGGTCAATACCCTTAGCAGGAGAGCTACCCTCTCAAGCAGTTTTTAAGCACACAGCACAGTATTGTTGACTATAGACACGAGGCTGTACAGCAGATCTCTGGAATTTGCTAATCCTTTGTAAAAGAAAACAACTGATACAGGGATGGAAACAGAGGCTTAACCACTACCGCATTACTATCCAGAAGAAAAAGAGATTTTGTGTGTCTGGGAGCACAAGACCAGCCATGATGCATGGGCGTATTTGAGGCAGGCCGGCAATGTCCTGTCTCCTAAAATGTTCTTCTCAAAGCTCTTGCCCTTGACTACTTCTCCATTGGGACAAGTTTGGGTGGCGTGGTAGCATACAACCAGAGGACGCCCTGAGGGCTTGGGTACCTGTGGGAAGAGGTAGGAAGGAAAAGGACACTGAAAAGTGCATTTCAGGGCGACTGGGTGGCTCAGTTGGTTAAGCCTCCAACTCTTGACTTTGGCCCAGGTCATGATCTCCCAGTTCGAAAGATCCAGCCCCACTGTCAGCACGGAGCCTGCTTGGAATTCTCTCTCCCCCCACCCCTCCCCCTGCCCTCTCAAAAGAAATAAATAAACTAAAAGCGCATTTGAAAAGGAGACCAAAGCAAACAGTAACTCGTCCAGGCTAGTTTTGGAAGAGTGGAAGCACAAGCACCCCCATTGTTAATAATCTAAACCTTAAACCATTGATACGTGAGACTAATGGTTTTAGGATGCCCGAGAATGAGGATTCTGACATTTTTGTTAGTAACATGTTATCTTGATTGTTGCATGAAAGCACATAGGTAAAGGGCTGTGACAACTGCAGCTCCCGCTGATGGCAGCCCCCTGGTCACCCAGTCCCTCCCATCCTGTGCCATGATCTGAGAGGTGGCCCCATGCTGCGAAGTGGTCCTCCTATGTGGAGAGCCCAGCACCTTTCTAGGCCTGCCTTTTGTATGCTTGTAACCTCATAAGTGGAAGAATAAAGTAAAACTGGAATCTTCAGACGGCTCAAACAAACAAACAGACCCCGCTTAGGTAATTGGCTTGTGAGAACTCAGTCACTGAAAAGCAGAGCTGGGTAGTAGCCATACTACCCAGGGGTCATGGTCCCTGCTTCTGCTGGCTTTGGAGGGATCTACAATCCATCTGCTAAATTTTTATTTTCTGCATGAAGAGTCAAGTTTCAAAGTGAGCTAAACTGAATTATTTCGCTTAGGTTTGTTAATGTGAGTTGCAAATATAGAGACTGAATTTATAACAGGGGAGGTTCACTTGCAAAAATCAGGAGTGGGAAGGTGTGGCCTGTTCTGGGGCTCACCTTATGAGGGGGAAGACTGGCAGTGTTAACCCTGTATCTGCCGCCTCTCCATCGGGGGACCCCCATCCCCCACCCTGTTGCAATGGGGGAACAACGTGTAGCACCAGAAATAATGTGTATCGCTTACAGGGAGGAGCATGTACTTGCAGGTATAAAACTGTCTAGAATTTTTGCCTCCTGTCGAGGAATTGTGGAAGCTTGAATTGATAGGGAGGACACGCCCTGGAGATGACCCGGGAGCCAATGGGCTGGAGCGTTGCCCAGACTCACAAGGGATTTCGCCCAAATAGGAAACCAGCTCTTTTGTTTTAAGCCACAGAGATTTAGGGGTTGCTTGTTAATGTGGCATAAGCTAGCCTGGCTAATGGACTCTCATTTCCTTATTATCTTGTTTCAGTGACAAGTCCTACGACTACTACGTGTTCTCTCTTAAAGCCCAGGCTGACAACTTAGATTATTTTTTAAGTCATTCAGATTTCTTTGAAAAGGCTGTTAGCATTTCTTGCAGCCTAGAAGTTGAAAATTCCCAATAAAAGTAAGCACCAGCCATAATTTTTCATGGGGTTCTTCTTATTTCATTTAATGTGAAGGAGTTAGGTTTTCACACTGTGCCTACTACAGCGAACAGTTTGGAAATGGATTCTGTCACCTCTGGTTATTGAGGACTTGGACGGGAGCTCAAGTGTTTCTGGGCGCTTCGGAGGTAATTCTTACTTACTTTTCTTCAATACCAAAGATGAGAAAGAGGAAAGTGTTACTTGAGCTCATTCACTGTAACAAAATTAGCGAGACTTAGCTTTTCTTCTTCCCTCATTTTCAGGCAGCAGGGATTCATGCCAGCATACCAGTTAGGCCTTCTTAGGGGGTTTATTGGGAGGGATAGAAGTTTAATGCTATTTATTCATTGATTTCCTGTGCTGAGGTTCGGCGGGATGTCGCTCAACAACTGTAATAGTGACAAGGGTCAAATTTTACGAAGTCCTAAATATTCTGGTAAAATAAATGCATATATACATAGATACCTTGGCCATTTTAATGAAATGACATTGTAGCTTGACTCTTAATGAAATTCACATTATTAAATACAAAAAAATCTGCTTGATGGATTTTCTGAACAACTTCAGTTTTACATTTACTACTTTTTATTTTTAACAATTATGTGTTAAAAAAAAAAACCTTAACATATTTACATGATTTAAACTTAGATTCCATAAAAGGGACATTCTCTTACACAGATAAATTTGCAAACTATGTGTGATCATAAAGGAGACTATTGGAAAACATTTTTGATGAAATAGAAGAAGAAAATCTCAAAATAATGAAGGCAATAATAGAAAATTTGAAAGGGTTAGTTACTTCTCTGGAGAAAGGACAGTCCACAGGTTCATGCTATTTGAAAGAGTAGCCATTGCACAAATGTGTTAGCTTCTTTTTCTCCCTTTCGGGATTGAAGGGAAGAAAAGCTAGAAGGAGAGACACCAGAGAGAATAATAGGCATGTGATGGTCTCAGAAGAGTGGTCTCTGGCTTAAGTTAAGGTGAATACAGTTTGAACAGTTGGAAACTTCAAAGCAAACTCCCAGGGAAGTGTGGATGCCATCCAATCAGGGATTAAGTTAAAATTACAGATATTGATAAAAATAGAAGGAATTAGGTCCATTTGGTAATGTATATAATTATATATTAAACTTGTTTTTAATCTATATATATTAGATTAGAATTAAATATATTTTTATGTATACATATTTAAATATACACACATATACACATAG
This sequence comes from Panthera pardus, assembly GCF_024362965.1. Taxonomy (NCBI): domain Eukaryota; kingdom Metazoa; phylum Chordata; class Mammalia; order Carnivora; family Felidae; genus Panthera; species Panthera pardus. The sequence goes on from NW_026526688.1 coordinate 17,437,817, forward strand.
GTATGTGAAACAGTGAGTATTTTAAATGTATAGGGGAGGGAAAGCAGAATGAATCAGGGAGAGAAGGAGGGAGAGAGGAGGGGACGGGGAAGAGAAAGGAGAAAATTAGATATATACTGAAACAAAATGCAATAAAATATTAACAGACTATTGATGGTGAAATTACAGACATAATTTCTTTCAAAAATTAAATGTCTAAAAATTGTTTTGAGAGAGCGAGAGTATGAGTGAGGGAAAGGGGGAGAGAGAGCCTTAAGCAGGCTCCACACCTGATAAAGGGCTCGTATCCCACAAGCCTGGGGGATCATGACCTGAGCCAAAATCAAGAGTTGGATGCTCAACTAACTGAGCCACCTGAGTGCCTAAAGAAAATATTCAATGACTATATATTTTGCTTCATTAATAAAAAGAAATAGCAGTGAATACAACTTAAAAGACATAATATGAAAGGTACCGAGTTTACTGAAGCAGACTTTAAAGAAACTTTAATTTAAAAATATGCCTGCTTGTTTCACTGAGAAATTACTTATATTTTTCAAACTGTACACCAGACTTCTGGCGTCCAATCCAGCATGTAAGAAGATCAAAGTGTTGGGAAAACTAGATAATTCATGAAGAAAAGAAGGAAATCAGGTCCCCATATTACAGCAGTCACAAAAATTAGCTTGAAATGGATTAAAGACTTAAACATAAGACTTTTGAAACGATAAAACTAATAACACCTAGGAAAAAGGCTTTCTGACGTTGGTCTTGAAAATTGTATCTTGGATAAGACCAGAGCCAAAGCAAAAAAAAATAACAAATAGGACCGTATCAAATTGAAATTTTTCTGTGCAGCGAAAGAAACAGTGAACAAAATGAAAATGCCACCTATGGATTAGAGAAAACCTTTTCAAACTATGTATCTGATAAGGGAGTTAATCTTCAAAATATACAAGGAAGTCACACAGCTCAATAGCAAAACCCCAAATAATCCTAGTTAAAAATGGCAAAGGACCTGAACAAATATTTTTTCCAAGGACGAGACCCAAATGGCCAACAAACACATGAAAAGGTCCTCAACATCACTTACCAGGGAAATGGAAATCAAAACCACAGTAAGATAGCCCTTCACACCTGTCGGAATGGCTACAGGAAAAAAAAAAAAAAAGGTGTGGGTGAGGATGTGGAGAAAAGGGAACCCTTGTTCATTGTTGATGAGAATGTAAATTGGTGCAGCCACTATGGAAAACATTATTGAGCTTCCTCAAAAAGTTAAAAACAGAATTACTCTATGATCCCGCAATCCCACTTCTGGCTGTGTATCTCAAGGAAATGAAATCACTGTCTCGAAGAGATACCTGTATCCCCTTGTGTATGGAAGCATTGTTTACAATACTCAGACATGAAATAACCCATGTCCATCAACAGGTGAATGGAAAAGGAAAACACGTATACAATAGAATATTATTTAGCCATATAAAGAAGGAAATCCTATCATTTGCATCAACACGGATGAACCTTGAAGGCCTTATACTAAGTTAAATAAGACAGAGAAAGACAATTGCTGAATTATCTCACTTCTATGTGGAATCTAAAAAAAGCCAAACTGATAGAAACAGAGTAGAATGGTACTTGCTAAGCGGTGGGGGGAAATGAGATGTCGGTCAAAGGGCACAAACTTCCAGTTATAAGACAAACAAGTTCTGGGACCTAACGTTCAGCACGGTGACTGTAGTTAACAATTTTGTATAGTACAATTCCAAGTTGTTGATGGTACATCTTCAATGTTATTACCACAGTCACACCAAAGGTAACTATGTGAAGGTAACGGATGTGTTAACTACTCTTATTGTAATCATTTTGCAACATACATGTATATGAAATAACCAGGTTGTACACCTTAAACTTACCCAATGTTCTATGTCAAACATATTTCAATAAAGCTGGAAAAAAAAATCTATCAGAAAACCCTATGTCCACACAAAAACCTGTGCATGAAGGTTTATGGAAGCTTTATTCATCACTGCCAAAACTTAGAAGCAACCAAAATGTCCTTCAGTGGGTGAATGGATAAAAACACAAACTGTAGCACATCCGGAAAGTGGAATATTCTCTATGAATAAAAGCAAACAAGCTGTCAAGTCATGAAAAGATCGGGAGGAGACTTAAACGTTTATAATTAAGTGAAAAGGCGGTCTGAAAAGGCAACCACGTGACTCTCTACGACGTTCTGGAAAAAGCAAAACTATGGAGACAGGAAAACGATCAGTGATTTCCAAGAGTTCAGGGTGAGGGAGGGAGGGAGAGGACAAACGGGGGGAGGACAGGAGATTTGTAGAGCAATGAAGCTATTCTGTAAAGTGCTTCATGGCGGGGGTGGGGGGGCACCTAGCATTATAGCTTTGTCAAAACGCATACAATGTATACCCCCAAGAGTGAGCCCTGATGTAAACTATAAACTGTAGTTAATAATAATGTGTCAATATGGTTCATCAGCTGTAACAAATGTTCTCCACTAATGCAAGATATTAATAGTAGGGGAATCTGTGGAGGGGACAGATGGAGGGCATATGAGAACTCTCTTGTATTCTCTGCTCGGTTTTTCTGTAACTTGATATCTGGTGAACAAAAGAAAGTTTATTTTTTAACATGGTGCCTTGATCACAGGGCTGATTTGAGGATCAGGTGAGATAATCTACAGGGAACATATACATGGCTGAGTTTTAACAGCATTACTAGATACGATTCTTTTGAGGAAATTTCACTAATCAGAAATTCTCAAAATGAGACTGGGCTGTTTTGTGAAATAGTTCCACGTCCCCGGAGTATTCAAGTATAGACTGATTGATTGTACATTTAGTATTGATTTTGAAAAGAAACACATCAGTAAAGGGATAATCAGATAGTATGCCATTTAATATCCCTTTCAATATTGAAATTTTCAGGACCTCTGACGGGAGGTGATGTGTGTAAAGCCACTTAGGAAATTATAAAAGCCAAACATTCAAGATACCGTCTGTGGTGTCTCCAGTTTTACTGCATATTTCAGCTTATTGTCAAAGAAATTTCTCCATAACCTTGCAATTAAATAGTCAAAGTTGCAGAAGACATCAGTGTTCTAATTTCAACCACGTTCTACAGGTGCAGAATACGAGACGCAAGAGATTAAGTGATTTCCCCACGATCACACAACTAATTCGTTGATGAAGCTGAGTTTAAACTATGATTCTAACCCTTGGTTCAGGCTTCATTCTTTCATACTTTCTGCCATCCTTCTTTCCAGTTAGAGTAACATTTTCAACATTCTTCACTTACATGAGAACAAAGAAAACTTTGTTCTTTCTTTTTGAAGTGTCTCCTCAAAGCTCATAATCATCACCTTTTTATGGGAGAGCGTTTCCAGCTGCTGCTCTGTGCAGAAGTTCCTCCCATTGGCTGTTCTTTCTATTTCTACAATACTGAAAATCAGAATTTTAGTATCGCCAACATGTGGGCGATGACCTTTACCTACCTTCACACTGAACAATTTTCAAATCACTATCATATTACCTCTTTTAATAGGCTTGCGAAATTGGCAGGACGGGGTTTTATTTTAATCTTCATTTCCTAGATAGGAAACAGGGACTCAGAGAAATATCATGACTCACTCGGATTCACAGAGCTGGTTGACTGACGAAGGGGATTTGGACACGTGTCTCGTGACCCCTAACCTGGTGGCGGTCTACCTGCTGCTGTTATTGGGAAACAAAGTGGTCTTGTGCAGCACATCTAAGAGAGACCAAGGCTTTGGTTCCGGACCACCACAATAAAGCAAATATGGCAAAAAAAAAAAAATTTTTTTTGGTTTCCCAGTACATATAAAAGTTATATTTACACTGTGCTGTAGTCTATTTAATAGGATATGTCTGAAAACCAATGTATTTACCTTAATTTAAAAATACTTGGTTGCTAAAATATGCTAACCATCATCTGAGCTTTCAGCAATTCATCATCTTTTTGCTGGTGGAGCCTCTTACCTCAATGTTGATGGCTGACTGATCGGGGTGGTGGTTGCTGAAGGCCAGGGCCTGCCATGACCATTGACTCTTCCTTTTATGAATAATTTCTCTCTAACATGTGATCCTGTTGATAGCATTTTCCCCATAGTAGGAGTCCTTTCAAATTTGGAGTCAATCCTCTCGAACCCTGCCACTGAATTTATGTAATAGACAAGTTTGTGTGATACTCTAAATCATTGGTGGTCATCTCAACAATTTTCGCAAGATCAAGAATAGATTTCCATCTCAGGAACCATTTGTTGCTGTCGTCGTCGTTCAGCCTTAAGAAGCAACTCCGCATCCATTAAGGTTTTATTTATCATGAGATTGTGGCAGTTCAAACCCATCTTCAGGCTCCACTTAAGATTCTAATTCTCTTGCTGTTTCCACCACATCTGCAGTTACTTCTTCCCCTGGAGTCATGAACCCCTCGAAGTCCTCCATGAGGATTGGAACCAACTTCTTCCACACTCCCATTAATGTTGATATTTTGACCTCTTGCCATGAGACCCCAAGTGAACAAATTCTGTTGGGAAAAAATGGTGCCAGTAGACTTGCTCGATGCAATATGGTCACAATTCTTCACTTTATAAAAAACCTAGTATCTGTAAAACACTATAAAAGCAAAGCACAAATGAAGTATGACTGGAATTACTTAATAAAAACACTGGATTCAAAGTCTTTGCTCAGTTGAACAAGTGAAATCTTAATACTATTGAAATATATTGCGTAGTATTTGATATAGACAAAGGAACATAGATATATTTTACCTCTTACGAAGCACAATAGGAGAAGAAACACCTGTGAATTCTTCCTCCCCAAATACCTTGACTTTACCTGTGTGTTTGCTTCATCTTTGTATTCCCTCTTTGAAAAACTTTAAAAAAAAAAATGTCACAAAATCTTGGGTACCTCTAATAGTACATTCAGTTTTGTTTGTTCTTAAGTAACATGACGTTTTTTTTCTGGGATGTATGCTGTCTACAGAAAATTTCTCTTTTTACCCAATGTTTCCAAAATTCTTGTTTTGTTTCATATAACAGCAGTTAGTTCATTTTCTGTCAAATCATATTCTATGCAAAATCACTCAATATATTTATTACTTTTTCTATCCGTGGACATTCAGGTTGCTGCCAACATTTTTTCTGTTGTGAACAATGATACCATGGTATTTTTATGATTATCTCGTAGGCAAGTATTCAAATTTATGACATACTTCTTGGTTTGAAATTGTTATAATAATTTGATCAGGTCTTAATCTTTTCCAGGCTAATGTTTATAAAATGGTATTTCATTGCTATCTTCAAATATAATTCCTGAAAAGCTTATGAGGGTGAATTTTTTGTGCTTATTTGTAATTTGGCTTCATTCTCTCGAAATAACTCTTCATAACTTTTACCCATCATTCTACTTGTTCATTTTTCTTTAGATAGGTAGCAGGTTGGAATACCAGTCTTTTGTCAATTACGTGTATTTTATGTGTCTTCTCCCAGTTGATGGGTTGTCATTTAATGTTCTTTACAAAGTCTTGATGTACTCAAGTAAATATTTTAAGAGAATTAGGATGACCAATCTTTTCTTTTATGATTAGCATTTTTAGGTGCTTTTAAAAGCCCTTCTTGGGGCACCTGGGTGGCTCAGTCGGTTAAGCATCCAACTTCGGCTCAGGTCATGATCTCGCGGTCCGTGAGTTCGAGCCCCGCGTCGGGCTCTGTGCTGACAGCTCAGAGCCTGGAGCCTGTTTCAGATTCTTGTCTCCCTCTCTCTGCCCCTCCCCCGTTCATGCTCTGTCTCTCTCTGTCTCAAAAATAAATAAACATAAAAAAAAAAAGCCCTTCTTCACTATGACGTTCCTAAAATGATTTTTCTAATTTTTCTTCTAAAAGATCTGAAGTTTTTGTTTCACATTTAAGTTTTAAATCCATCAGGAATTTTTTGTGGTGTCAGGAATGTAGAAGAGACCCATCTCCCTCCACCCCACCCTCTCATGGCTAGCCTATTGTCCCAGTATTATGTTTTGAAAACTTGATCTTTTCCTCAGTTAACTACAATGCCACCACCACATTCCTATTTGAATTTTTCATAGATGTGTTAGTCTATCTCTTGACTCTTTATTCAGTTCTTTTACCAGTTTAATTTTAGTGTCTATACCACACTGTCTTCATTAACTATTGCTTAACGATATGTCGTCATCGTTGGTGGGGAGTGATTTCTCAAATTCTCTTCCATCAGCATGTTGTTAATTCTTATGTGTTTGCTATTCCATGTTAATTTTAGAATCCAATTTCTCAAAAAAGGAAGTTTCTCAAACGGGAAAAAAAAAAGAACCTGTGGCACTTAGACTGAAATTGGATTGATTCTAGGTTGATTTGGAGAGGGAATACTGTTGAGTATACTGCTTGGAGCTTTATAACATTGAGATTTCCTATCCATGAACATAGAATATCTTCGTTTATTTTTATTATTGTGTTTTAGGTTTCTCCATACCATTTTTAAACATCTCTTGCTGGATTTATTTCTGAGCCTTTCATTTTTGTAGTAGGTTTTACTTGTAAAATTGTCTGATCCTCTTGACTTCTCTGTGCAAAGAATTTTGAATTGTAGAGACAATCATTTTAATGGAAAAATGTTTTAATTCAATATTCTAAGAGCTTGAGTGATTAAAATATTTTCCTCTAGAGATAAAATAGATTTTCTTCTGTTGGGAGCCAGGGAGCACTTCTGACCTAGAACCACTTCAGCTCCTTTAGGAATGAGTATAATCCTTGAGGGTCACACCCACCTTTCTATAGGTTCTGCTGGCCCTAGATTGCTGTACTGGCATCTGGGCCTCAGAGAAATTTTGCTTTTATGTGAACAATATTTAGTACTTATAACTCTGAAAGATGTCTTATGCAGGATGTAGGTGTTTTCTAGTGAAAAAGTCCCTCAATATCTAGTCTGTTGTGCCAAAAATCAGTGTCTCAAGGTTGATTCTTGGGAAACTAATTAGCATCATTCATGACTCCCCATTTCTACAGAAATAAAATTAGTAATTTATGTATATTGAAGCTGATGGAAGCTGGCTAAGAAGCATCTTTCTTTGGAGACTATATTTATTTGGATTTGTTTTTAACATTTATTTATTTTTGAGACAGCATGAACGGGGAGGGTCAGAGAAAGAGGGAGACACAGAATCTGAAACAGGCTCCAGGCTCTGAGCTGTCAGCACAGAGCCCGATGCGGGGCTCGAACCCACGGACCACGAGTTCGTGACCTGAGCCGAAGTCGGATGCTTAACCGACTGAGCCACCCAGGCGCCCCGAGACTGTATTTATTTAAAGTGGACAGCAATTAGTCATCCTTTCACACCGCCACTGCCTTCTTTGTTTTTCCCCACATCTACCACTCAGAGAGTGGCAAAATGAGAATATTTCAGTCAAACAGCAATGTTCTGGGGAATGATGAACACATACGGGTACCAAATAAAGTCATACGACCTATAAATTACCTTATTTGTGTACTTTTGCTAGAAGAATATTCTTGCCAGTGGTTATCAAATTCCAGTGAGGGCTGCACGTGACAGGCATGACCTAGGAATAACCAGCTAAGCAATTAGTTGTGATCGTGTTCCAACCTTGCTTATATTGTCTGTTCTCCTTTGTTTGTGGGGACCTAAGTACTTGAGATTGCTCTCTTTCCCCAAGAGTTCCTGTCATCTACCACCTTTGAAATAAGAACTGCCTTATTCATCACTATGTCAACCGCCTAGCCTGGTAAGATTGCCCTCATCATGGGAGGATGGAGTAAAGTATAGCATGTTTCTTTTCTGCTTGATCTTGGATATATATTCTGTTTAAATACAGATATGACACGTCACTACCTAGTAACGTGAACTTGGTTTGTGTGTGTGTGTGTGTGTGTGTGTGTGTGTGTGAGAGAGAGATACGTTTACAAAGCTCTTATGGAATACACCAGATAAGTTGAAGCATCCAACACATATTTTGGAGAGCATCACCTACAGGAATACATAGACTTAGACAGTAGATGTTTAATTCCATCTCATGGTCAATGCCAGAAATATAGCTGGAAGTTACTCATTAGGCTCATAAGGGAGGTGAGCTCCACTTCAGGCCTAATTAACACCCATGCCTGGGTCCTCCCTGATTGTGTACTTCACACATAGACAGTTTGGATTCTACCCTATTTAATTTGTGACATGTTTTCACCAGTTATTCTGTCAAGTAACAGACATTTATTGTGATTTTACTAAACGTACACTACACTGGATATTAGGAATATAATAAAAGGAAAGAAATCTGGTACCTGCCCTATAGGGTCTCAGAGTCTTCGGGAAAAGACAGTTGTAAGAGTGTGCAAAGTGCTTTGAAAGAGGTATATACGAGATATTCAGGACAGTAACAGAGTAATGAATTCTGCTTGACAGTCAAGAGAGACTCAGCAGAAGAAATTATATTTGGTTCAAAAGGAAACAGAAAAAAAATGTGTAGGAGTTTCCTAGGAGGAACATAACAGGAACATTTCAGGCAGCAGGAACACCATGATAAAGTGGTTATGGGTACAGTATGCTGCAATGAGAAAAAAAAAAAAAAAGCTCACAGTCTGGTTCATCACTTCCTGGGTTTTGTTTGACAAGCATTTTCTTCTGAGAGAATCATTTCTTCTTGGCAAATTAGGCATAATTACCTCAGAGGGTTGTTAGAGGTTTTATTGAGATAAATTAAAAAGTGTTTACTTACCAGAGCAAATTGGCTCATAAAAATAGATCAAAAAGTGGAAGCTCTAACTTGCAAAGGCAAATAAGTCATGATAAATCATGATCAAGACATGAAGAGTAGATCATCAGTGGGTTTTAATAATTTCCAACGAAGTCCAAAATCTTCAGAGACACATCCCTGGTGTATTTAGCATTGATATTTGATGGGTTCTAGAAAGAGCTTCGAATAAATTTAAGGGTTTGAAGGTGAAGAGAAAAAATGTTTAGCCCAAGTGTACTTTTTCTATTTTTTTAATGCAACTTCTTATTTTGAGATAATGGTATATTCTTAGGCAGTTGTGTTGTTGTTGCTTTAAAGAGAGAGAGAATGGGAATGAGTTGGGGAGAGGGGCAGAGAAAGAGAGAGAATCTTAAGCAGGCCTCATGCTTTGCACGGAGTCTGATGCAGGGCTCGATCCCATGACCCTGGGATCATGACCTGAGCTGAAATCAAGAGTCTGATGCTCAACTGAGTGAGCTATGCAGGCGCCCCATAGTTTTGCAAAATAATACAAGGAGAACAGATGTACTCTTTACCCAGTTTCTTGCAGTGGTAATACCTTGGAAAACTATAGTGTAATATCACAACCAGGATATTGACATTGATACAGTTAAGACACAGAACGTTCCGTCAACACGGTGATCCTTCATGTTGCCCTTTTATGGCCCAACCCACCATCCATCTGCCCCCCATCCACTGCTTAACCCCTGCCAACCACTAATCTATTCTCCATTTCCATTTTTTTTTTTTTTGGCATTTCAACAATGCTGTTTTAATGGAATCATAAAGTATGTAACCTTTTGGGGTCGACTTCTTTTTCACCCATCATAATTTTCTAGATATTGATCCGGGTTCTTTCCATGTATCAATAGTTCATCCCTTTTTATTGCTTAGTAGTAGTCTATAATGTGGATGTACCACTGTTTGTTCACTTATTGAGGGATATCTGAGTTGTTTAATGTTTGGGGTATAATGAATAAAGTTTCCGTAAGCATTCATGTACAGGTTGTTGTGTAGACGTAAGTCTTCATTTCTCTTGTATAAATACGCAAGGGTATAATTTTTGCGTTGTATGATGTGCTTGTGTGTGTGTGTATTAAAAAACTCCCCAAACGGGTGGTCCAACTTCTCTATAATTTTGCCAGCATTTGGTGTTCTTCAAAGAAAAAATGTCTTCCATTCTAGTATGTGTATAGTGATCTCTCATTGTGATTTTAATTTGCATTTCCCTAAATGTGCTAACTTGTTGAGTATCTTTTCATATGCCCGTCTGCCTTCAGCAAAATGTCTCCTTGTGTCTTTTGTCCATTTTCAGACTGTATTTTTGGATTTTTACTGCTGAGTTTTGAAAGTTCTTGATATATTTTAGATACTATTCCCTTGTTGCGTATGTGGTTTGTAAATATTTCCTCCCACTCTGTAACTAACTTTTTCATCCTGTCAGGTTTCTGCAAAGCAAAATTACTTAATTTTGATGAAGTCTAACCTATCAATTTTTCCTTTTATGGATTGTGTTTTTGGTACCAAGTCTCATAACTCTTTTGCTTCTGCCTAAATTCTGAAGATTTTCTTATGTTTCTTTTTTCCTTTAAGTTTATAGATTTACATTTCGTATTTAAGTGCATGATCCATTTTGAGGTAGTTTTGCATAAAATTGTGAGATTTAGGTCAAGATTTTCTCTTTGTTTTCCTCTGATGCATGCCCAATTGCCTATCATTTGCTGAAAAGACCATCTTTTATCCAGGCTATTTTTTGCATCTTTGTCAAAAATCAGTTGAGCGTATTTGTATGGATCTCTTTCAAGGTTTGTTATTCCATTCTATCTATCTATGTGTCTGTCTCTTTACCAACACCACATAGTCTTGATTTCTGTAACTACATCAAGTTTTCAAATTGGGTAGATGGATTCCTTCCACTTTTTTTTTTCCAAAATGGTTTTATTCTTTACTCTTCCATAGAAATTTTAGAATAATTTTGCTTGTGTATACAAAAAGTTGTGCTGGATTTTCTAAAAAAAAAAATATTCATTCATTCATGCATTCATTTAGAGAGAGAGAGAGAGAGAAAGTGAGTGAGTATGAACAGGGGAAGGGCAGAGAGAGGGAAGAGAAAGATTTCCAAGCAGGCTCCATGCTGTCAGCACAGAGTCCAATGTGAGGCTCGATCTCATGAACTGTGAGACCGTGACCTGAGCTGAGATCAAGAGTCTGATGTTTGGGCAACCGGGGTGCTGCTGTGCTGGAGTTTTGATAGGGATCTCAAGTAAACCTTTATATAAATCTAGGAAAAATTAATGTATTCACTATTTTCGATCTTTCTGTCCACGAACATAAATGTTTCTTCTCTTATTTAGATCTTGTCAAATTTCTTTGTCAGCATCCTGTAGTTTTGAGCATACAAGTCTTGGACCTGTTTGGTTAGATTGACACCTAAGTATTTAATCTTTCTGAGTAATTGTAAGCGGTGCTGTGTCTATTGTTAAATTTTTGTCGTCCGTGTGTTTGCTGCCAGTATATGGAAATGCAATGGATTTTTTTCCATGTTTGTCTTGTATCCGATGAACTTACTGAACTCACCTATTCTGGGAATTTTGTTTTTATAGATGGCTTGTGATTTTCTGTACAGAAAATCACGTTCTCTGCAAATAAGAGCAGGTTTATTTCTTTTTTTCCATCTGTTGTGCTGGCTAGAACTTCTAGTACTGTATTGAACACTGGTGAGAGTAAGCATTCTTGATTTGTTCCTGATCTTGGGGGAAAGCATTCACTTTTGGAATCTTGAACATAATGTTAGATGTATGTGTTTTGTAGACACTCTTGATCAAGTTAAGGAAGTTCTCTTCTATTCATATTTTCTGAGAATTTTTATTCCGAATGGGTGTTGAATATTATCAAAGGCTTTAGTCGAAATGATTTTTGTTCTTTAGCTTGTAATATGGTAGATTATATTCCTAGAATATAAAAAATTATACTGCTTAAATTTTGAATATTGAGCCAGCTTTGTATCCCTGGATTAAACCCTCTTTAATCACAGTTTATAGGTCATTTTATGTATTGTTTAATTCTATTTGCTAATACTTTGTCAAGGATTTTTGCTTCTGTATTAATGACGAATATTTATCTGTAGTTTTGTTTTGGTCTGGTTTTGGTATGAGAGTAATAATAGTTTTATAAAATGAATTAAAAAGTGTTTCCCCTTCTATTTTCTGGAAGACATTGTTTAGAATTTGTGGAAATTTTTTAATGTTTGATGGAATTCTCTAGTAAAACCATCTGGGCCTAAGAATTGCGTGTGTGTGTGTGTGTGTGTGTGTGTGTGTGTATGTTCAAAATAAAAATTCACTTTCTTTAATAGTTATAGTGTATTTAAATGACGTTAAGTGTTGGGGTTGTTTGTGTTTCATTCAAGGAATTGGTCCATTTTGTCTACATTTTCATATTTATGTGTATAGGGCAATTTATAATAGTCTCTTTTGATGTCTAAAGGGTCTGTGCAATATCCCATGTTTCTTTCTTGATTGTAATTTGTGTGTGTGTGTGTGTGTGTGTGTGTGTGTGTGTATGTTCAATATAAAAATTCACTTTCTTTAATAGTTATAGTGTATTTAAATGATGTTAAGTGTTGGGGTTGTTTGTGTTTCATTCAAGGAATTGGTCCATTTTGTCTACATTTTCATATTTATGTGTATAGGGCAATTTATAATAGTCTCTTTTGATGTCTAAAGGGTCTGTGCAATATCCCATGTTTCTTTCTTGATTGTAATTTGTCTCCTTTTGTCTTTGCCACTCTTGCTAGAAACATTTCGGTTTAATGATCTTTTTAAAGAAACACCCTTTATTTCATTAATTTTTTCTATTGCTGTTTTCAGTTTAAATTATTTTAGTTCTTTATTTTCTTCAGCTTGCTTTATGTTTATTTTGTTTTACTTTTTCTGGATTCTTCCCTGGGAGTTTAGATTATTAGAGACTTCCTCTTTACTAGCATATGCACTCATGCTAGAAATTTCCTTCTCAGCACTTATTTGGCTGTGTCTCACAAATTTGGGTATGTTGTATTTTCAGTTTCATAAATTTTTTTTTTAATTTTCTGAGACTTTTTCACTTGTGGATCATTTAGAAGTGTGTTGTTTAGTTTCCAAAGATTGGAGAGGTCTCTTTCTGTTAATGATTTCTAATTTGATTGCAATGTGGTCAGTCAACACTGTATAATTTAAATGATTTTGAATGTGTTGAAGTTTGTCTCATGGCCAAAGATAGGGTCTGTCTTGGTAAATGTTGTGTAGTCACTTAAAAAGAATGTATACCTTGCTGTTGTTGAGAAGAGTGTTCTATAAATATCAATTAGATCCTGTTAATTGATGGTATCATGGAGTTCTTCTGGTTTTTTTGCTACTTTTCTGTCTAGTTGTTCTATTAATGGTAAGAGGTGAGTTGAAGTCTCCAACCATAATCGTAGATATGTTCTTTCTCCTTTCAGTTGTATCAGTTTTGCATCATGTATTTCCCAGTTAATTTGGTTTGTACACAGTCACGTGGTGTTGCTGAATCTGTTTGCTGGAAGACATTGTTTATAAGTTACCATTATAATTATAAAATGTCCCTCTCTGTGTCTGAGAAATTTCTTTGCTCTGAAGTCTACTTTATCTGATGATAATCTAGCCAATTCATTTTTTCCTTTAACTCGTGTTCAAATGATCTTTATCCTTTGACTTTAAACCTGCTTACCTTATTATATTTGGAGCGAATATCTTGTAGAAAACAGAGTAGGACTGTTTATTGATCCACTCTGCCAATTTCTTTCAACTGGTGGATTTAGGTCATTTATGATTTAATATTATTATTTTTCCACGTTAGATCTTACATGTTAAGATATGTTGATATGTTATAGTATTTTCTGCTTATCTACCTGTATACTTTCCATGCTCTTATCTTGCTAATACTTAGTTGTTTTGTGATTTTGATTTGATCAGTATTCAGTGTTTACCTAATTACAACTTTGTAACTGGTATTTACATATAAGATAGGGAGTAATTATAATTCTTTTTTGTACAATGTTTTGTTTTCTTGTAATTAATTTTTTTGTTTTCCTTTGGCTTACTTGCTTGCCCTGGTTTACTTCCAAACACTCCACCATTAATTTTAGTCTCCTTCCTTGAAAAACTACTAGTCATATTTTCCATGTCTGAAAATGCCTTTCCCTCTCCCTTCATTCTGTACATACTTGATTGATATTTGACTAAATGTAAAAATTTATATATAACAACATAATTTTCCTTCAGAATTTTTTAAGGTATTATTTCATTATATCTTAGCTCATAGTATTGCAGTTGAGATGCCAGAAGCTATTCCTTTTTTTTTTTTAATGTTTATTTATTTTGAGAGAGAGAGAGAGAGCATGTGCACGCGCAGGCACATGAGTAAGTGTGCATGGGGGAGGGACAGACAGAGGGAGGGACAGAATCCCAAGCAGGCTGGGGTGCTGTCAGCCTGATATAGGGCTCAAACTCACTGTGAGATCATGACCTTAGCTGAAATCAAGAGTTAGGTGCTTAACTGACGGAGCCACCCAGAAACTCTGATAGCAGAAGCCATTCTGATTTTTTTTTTTTTTAATTTAAATCCAAGTTATTTAACATAGAGTGTAATAATGATTTCAAGAATAGAATTTAGTGGTTCGTCACTTACATACAATACCCAGTGCTCATCCCAGGAAGGATTCTCCTTCATGCCCCTTGCCCATTTAGCCCATCCTCCTACCCAACACCCCACCAGCAACCCTCAGTTTGTTCTCTGTATTTAAGAGTCTCTTATGGTTTGTCTCCCTGGTTTTTTTTTATTTTTTATTTGTTATTCTTTTTAATGTTTATTTTTGACAGAGACTGACAGAGTGTGAACAGGGGAGGGGCAGAGAGAGAGAGGGGGACACAGAATCCAAAGCAGGCTCCAGGCTCTGAGCTGTCAGCACAAAGCCCGACGCAGGGCTTGAATTCATGGACTTCGAGATGGTGACCTGAGCCGACTCGTTTGATATCCTTGGGATAATTCCCCAAAGTAGAGTTACTGGATCATACGGTAATTGAGTTTTGAATTTTTTTGAGGAACTTCCATGCTGTTTTCTACAATGGCTTCCCCAGTTTGCATTCCCACCAACAGTGCTTGAGGGTTCCTTTTATTCCACATCCTTGCCAACACCTGTTGTTTCTAGTGTTTATGATTTTAGCTATTCTGACAGGTCTGAGGTAATAACTCATTATGGTTTTGGTTTGTATTTCCCTGACAGTAACATTCAGCATCTTTTCATGTGTCTGTTGGCCATCTGGATGTCTTCTTTGAAAAAACATTCATGACTTTTAATTGGATTATTTGGGGTTTTTTGGTGTTACGTTGTATAAGTTCTTTATATATTTTGGATACTAACCTTTCATTGAATATGTTATTTGCAAATACCTTCTCAGTAGTTTTTTTTTAGTTTGTTGATCATTCCATTTGTTGTTCAGAAGCTTTTTATTTTGATGTAATTCCAATAGTTTTTTTGCTTTTGTTTCCCTTGTCTCAGGAGACATATATAGAAAAATAAGGCTATGACTGATGTGAGGGAAATTACTGCCTGTGCTGTCTTCTAGGATTTACATGTTTCAGGTCTCCCACTTTGAGTTTATTTTTGTGTATGATGTAAGAAAGTGGCCCAACTTCTTTCTTTTGCATGTAGCTGTCCAGTTTTCCCAATACCATTTGTTGAAGACTATCTTTTTCTCCTTGCATATTCTTGCCTCCTTTGCTGAAGATTAATTGACCATACAATCACGGGCTTATTTCTGGATTTTCTATTCTCTTCTCTTGATCTATTTGTCTCTTTTTGTGCCAGTACCGTACTGGTTTGATTACTGCAGCTTTGTAGTATATCTTGAAATGTGAGATTGTGATACCTCCAATTTTGTTCTTGTTTTTAAAGACTGCTTTGGTTATTCAGAGTTTTCTGTGGTTTCATATAAATTTCAGTAGTCTTTGTTCTACTTGTAGGAAGAATGCTGTTGGAGTGTTGATAGGGATTACATTAAATCTGTAATTTCTTTGGGTAACATGGACATTTTAACAATATTCTCCCAATCCATAAGCATGGATATTGTTGGAGTTTTTGTATTGTCTTCAGTGTGTTTCATCAGTGTTTTACTGTTGTCAGAGTATAGGTCTTTCACCTCCTTGATTAAGTTCCTAGGTATTTTATTCTTTTTGGGTGCAATTGTAAATGGGACTATTTGCTTATTTTCTATTTCTGCTTATTTTCTATTTCTGCTACTTCATTATTAATGTATAGAAATGCAACAGATTTCTGTATATTGATATTATATCCTGTGACTTTATTGAATTCACTTACCAATTCTAGTAGGTTTTTGGTGGAGCCTTTAGGGTTTTCTATATATGGTATCACGTCATCTTTATTATTTTTAATATTTTTAAACATTTTTAAAAAAATTTTTTTTTTTATTTTTGAGAATGTGAGAGCAAGAGAGAATATGAGTGGGGGGGAGGGCAGAGAGAGAGGGAGATACAGAATCCAAAGCAGGCCCCAGGCTCTGAGCTGTCCACAGAGAGCCTGACACAGGGCTGGAACTCATGAACTGTGAGATCATGACCTGAACCAAAGTCAGACGTTGAACCGACTGAGCCACCCAGGGGTCCCTATCATGCCATCTTTAAATAGTGAAAGTTTTGCTCCTTCCTGACCAATTTGGATGCCTTTTATTTCTTTTTGTTTCTGATTGTTGTGGCTAGGACTTCCAGTACTAAGGTGAATAAAAATTGGGAAAGTGGGCATCCTTGTCTTGTTCCTGATCTTTGGGGAGAAAGCTTTCAGTTTTCCACCATTGCGTATGATGTTAGCTGTGGCTGCTCCATTTTGGGCCTTTATTGTGTTGAGATATGTTCCCTCTTACCTTACTGCAATTTTTTTAACATGAATGGAAGTTGTATTTTGTCAGTTGCTTTTTCCACACCTGTTGAGATGATCATATGATTTTTATTTTTTTCTCTTGTTAATGTGACGTAACACATTGATTAATTTATTAATACTGAACCATCCTTGCATCCCTAGAATAAACCCTACTTGGTTGTGTTGAATGATTTTTTAATGTATTGTTGGATTTGGTTTGCTAATATTCTGTTCCTTGTTTTACAGTTGTTTTTGTAGTTCTTTTTTGTTCCTCTTTTTCTTCTCTTGCCCTCTGCTCTTGTGGTATGATGGCTTTCTTTAGTGATATGCTTGGATTTCTTTCTTTTTATTTTTTGTGAATATATGACCAGATTTTATTGTTAGCATTGGACTTATACATAACATCTTATGCATATAGCAGTCTATTTTAAGCTAATGGACACTTAAGTTTGAACCCATTATAAAAGCACTAAATCTTTTGTTGCCCCTCCCCCCATGTTTTATGTATATGATATCACACTTTCCATCCTTTTATTTTGTGAATCTCTTGACTGATTTTTATAGATATAATTGCTTTTGCTGCTTTTGTAAGTAAAATAATCTAATACTTTCATTATGTTTGCATTTACCTGTGAAAATTTTTCCTTTCATAATTTTCTTATCCTGATTATGGCCTTTTTCTTTCTGCCCAAAAAGTTCCTTTTAACGTTTCTTCTAACGCTGATTTAGGGGTGATGAACTCCTTTAACTTTTGTTTGTCTGGGGAATTCTTTATTTCTCTTTCTTTACTGAATGATCACCTTGTTGGGTTAAAATTCTCTTTATCACTACTTTTCGCCATCTTCATCACTATGTATCTTGGTGCTGTCCTCCTTGGGTTAATTTTGTTGGGGGCTCTCTGTGCCTCCTGAATCTGGATTGGTTTTCTTCAGATTTGGGAAGTTTTCAGCTATTATTTCTTCAAATAAACTTGCAGCCCCTTGTTTGCTCTGTTCTGCTTCTGGGATCTTGGATATTTATGCTTGATGGTATTGCTGAGTTCCCTTAGTCTATTTTCATTTGTTATTATTATTTTTCTCTCTTCTTCCAGCTTGATTCCTTTCCATTACTCTCAAGTGCCATGAATATCTTCATGACCATTAGTTTCAATTCTTTATTAGTCATATTTTACTGTCTCCATTTCACTTACTTGTCTTGCCCTGATTTTATCCTACTCCTTGATTTGGGGCATATTCCCCCCTCTCTCCATTTTGGCCAATCTCTGTGTCTATTTCAGTGTATTAGAAAAGTCAGCTACCTCACCTACTCTTGAAAGGAGTGGCTTTATGAAGAAGAGGGTCTTGCCGTGCAACGTCTCCTATTCACCAGACTCTGGTGCTTGAGGAATGTCTCCGATGCATGTCGCATGTGCCCTGTTGTTGTGGCTGAGTCAAGTTTATGTTGAGCCCAGTCATCTACAATGTCTCCCGTTGTCTGCTGTGGGCAGGATTTGGTCCCTGCGTTGTTAGTGGGCCAATCTGGGGCCTCCTTGCGCTTGAGTTGAGTCAGACCGGGCATTTTCCAGAATGGTGGTCACACTGACTGCAGGGTGCTCTCCCTGTGTTAGGCCCTGAGAAACTTTCTTTGGTGGGTGAGGCCTGCAGTCCCACTCGCTGTTTGCCCTCAACAAAGATAAACAGAGAGGAAATCCTGTCTTCCTCCCTCCGCAGGATAGGAGTCATTTGGAGTGGTGCCAGCCCCTGTTGGGTCTGTTTGCATACTGTCAGACTTGTGGTATTGCTTTGGTTGAACTCCTGTCAAAGGCGTGCTGGAGGGTGGGATCCCTCAGAAGAACACAGAGACGGGGGTCCATGGTGCCGGCAAGGTCTGAGCTGGTCTGTTGGAGGTGGGACCTGTAGCCCCCTGGGAAAACCCCTGCTGAGGCCAGCTGGGCTGGAAGGTTTGGTATGCGGATAGGGACAGGGCCAGAGCATGCTATTGGCAAACTAGATGGAGAGTGTTAACACGGTGCTGGTTCCCACAGGTGTCTAGGCTGGGGACAGGGTGGGGAAATGGCACCTGCCACCTCCTTGTTCCTGGAGAAGTCTCCCTAAGATCCATGCCCCTCCAACACGAGCTCTGAGATTATTCAGCACATCTCCATCAGGCTCCCACAGTCCCCAGGACTTTTTCAGACAGCTCCTTCTGTGCTTTAGCTCCACTGGGCTGTTGGTTACGCTGTCTCTTTAAGGGCAGGAACTCCGTTTCCTACCTCCCTCTGGCTGTCACAGAGCCAAGCCCACTGATGTTTTTAAAGTTCCAGGTGTTGAGCCCCACTGACTGTTAAGAACTTGGGAAGCCAGGACCCCCCGGTTTTCAAAGCCAAATGTTAGGGAGATTCGTCTTCCTTGCATGAGTCCCCAGTGCCTGGGGTGCCTGGCATGGGGTCAGGCGGTCTGCTCCTCTCCCTTCTCCCTGCCAGCAGTGTCCTTCCCTCCCGTGGACAGTCCTTTGGGTCCATTTGGCTCCTGATCCTAGCTCTGCTCTCCTACCCTCCTTGATATAGCCTCTCCTTTACTAACTGTGGAGAGTCTGTTCTGCCAGACTTCTGGTCATTTTCTGGGTTATTTACGCTGATGTGGGTGTTATCCAGATGTACCGGTGGGTCAAGGTGAGCTTAGGATCCTCCTCCTCTGCCAATTCTGCTAGAAGTGCTTTGGAATTAAAACAAAAACAAAAGCAAACAAACAAAAAACCAAGATATCCCCCCTCTATTGTCTTTGTTCTCTTTTTGGAACTTGTTATTCAGATGATACATCTCCTAGACTGATCCTTTAATTTTTTTATGTCACTTTTTTTTTTCTCATTTGTTGCTCTATTTTATGTGACACTTCATGAGTTTCACTTTTTAATATCTATTGTTTTCCTTTCTGCCATAACCCTTGTAAGTTCTAAGAAGTGTTTTTATATTAGGAAGCTCCCATCTTTTTGCTGCATTGTCTTCTCAGCTGATGGATGTAACACCTTTGCTTATCATTTTGAAGACCTAAGTTAGCTTTTCAGGTTTTCTTTGTCTGCGAAATTTATATTTTCTCCAAATTGCTTTTTACTTATTGCCTTTGTTTTTGTCTTTTTCTTTTCTCCCCTGCTGGAGGTCGTCTCCAGATGTCGGTGATCATGAGTTGTCTGATCATATATGAGTGAAGGACCAAACATACGATTGGCAGTGAGACTGTAGGGTGATCAGGTTGGACACAGCTTCTGGGAAAGTCTAATGTTGGAAATAATCAGAGTGGCTTTTTTCCTCTCGGGCTAATCCCATTCCTTAGAGAAGGTTTTTCCCCATCTGCTACCTGGAAGTAAAGTGTGGGAAAGCGTGAACAGGGAAAGAAGCGTGGAGGGGATTAGCATTCAAACTTAATCCTTTGGGTTTCAATGAAGTATGTTTGCCTCACCTGTGCTTTCTGTACGCCAAGGCAGAGGCCCCTCATTTTACCCTCTCTAGAATTTCCCCTTTTACAGTAGTGAAGAAGGGAAGTTATCCAGTGGTGTCAAGGAAAGCGATCTAGGCTTCTACGGAAAAAGCTTTAAGAAATTTATTTTGTATATCAGCCCACCCCTCTTCACTCCTACTGAAGAGGTACCTGGTGCCACCTATTTGAGTCTCTTTAAAATTCTGTTGATTATTTCTTGAATTCTGGGCTTTAAGTCAGATTTTTGGTTTTTTTTAGCTTTAGCTTTCTGCTGGTTTAGAATTTGAATTGCTTAGGCTTCCTAAGTAGATTACCACTTATCTATGCCCATGTTTCACCTACCAAACTGTGTGTTGTTGTCTCTTGTCTTGCTCTCTCCTTTTGCCTTCATTTCTCGAAATTACATTTATTGACATGAGATAGAGCTTCTGTGTTGTGGGGAAACAAAGTTGGATGCTTGGGTTCAGTCTTCCGTAACTATGGAATCCCGTATTCGAAAGGTGTTCTTGGGTGGTACGTAGGATTCGGAGATTGGAGAGGAGATCCAAAAGCGTGGCAGGGAAGAGAGAGAGAGAAAGAAGCGGTGATAGGCCCTGAATTGGGGCGAATTGTGAGGCAATGAGGGAAGATGCTGAGGTAGGCAAGGTGCGTGGAGAAAGTCAGACTTGCTTCTACGGCCTCTGCCTAGATGCTTACACCTGCTTGCTAGAAAGCAAGGCATTTTTTAGAAACTCATGGGTAATGACCTCCAAAATTGCCTCATTACTTTCCCCTGGAGATTGAGTTGGGCACAGGTACCAGTAAAATTCACCTGGCCCCACCTAGGACTCAATTCTTGGTGTCCCAGGGCCCTAGCGGACCATCTCCCTGTCTCATCATCAGGACTGTTGTAATTGGAATGAGATCAGCCACCAAGACAGAAACAGACCAACCCAGGTCTTAACCTTAACCTTACACTGAAGTGCACCAAGGTTCTTTATACTTGACTGTTTATGCCTTGGAAAACGTAATGCCCCAATCTCCTCGCTCTCTACCTGAATCAGGTTTGTGTTTGGCAAAGGGTAGTATTTCAGCCAAACCTTCTTCTTTTTTTTTTAATGTTTATTTATTTTTGAGAGACAGAGAGAGACAGAGCACAAGTGGGAAAGGAGCAGAGAGAGAGGGAGACACAGAATCCGAGGCAGGATCCAGGCTCTGCGATGTCAGCACAGAGCCCAAGGTGGGGGCTGAAACTCCGGAACCTTGAGATCATGACCTGAGCTGAAGTCGGTGCTTAACCGACTGAGCCACCCAGGTGCCCCTCTCAGCCAAACTCTTTAAAAAGTCCTGTTTGCTTTACTTAAGATATGCAATAGGCAACTTCTATTTCTAACTTCATTTTGTTAGCTTGTATGTTTTTTTTTCTTTGTAAGTCACCTCAAATCCATTATGGAACAGGAGGAATGTTAATTACTAAAGTGAATTAAATACAATAAATTTCCTTAATTTGGATTTTTTTTTTCCTATTTTGGTTCACTGGTTTTCTGGAAATAGGAAATAAAATAATTACCAGGTAAAAATTGACTTTCATCTTATATTTTGCATCAATAAATGATTAGTTTGGCATTATATGTTACTACACTAAGATTCCTCATTGAAATAATCTGTCATTTACAGAATTTGAAAGCAAGTTAATTTCCAGTGACCTGTACTGAAAATCCTACTCATGTTCAACATTTGGTGAGCTAAATGCAAATTAATTAGGAGCATATGGACAAAATTTCCCTTGAAACAGGCACAGATTTATCAATGAAAATATATGTACTTGATTAAATATCAAGTGCAGGCACTACATAAAATGTTTTAAATAGCTATTTAGCAAAAGGCATAATGCCACTGAAAACATCACCATGATTTCCTATGATTTGACATTGAGGACAGAAGTCTGTAAACTTTATAAAACATCTGTCTGGGAAACCATGGAAGTCAAAACTTGCATAAGAATAGAAGACAGCATCTAGTTTAACATAACCAGTCTATTTGGGCAGGGTGCCACCCCTCGTGACATCTCTCATGACAAGCATTTAGATAGTACGTTTTGAGAATGAGAGAGAAAGTAGAGATTGAAGGAGAATCTGAGCTGTGTTAGATTATATGGGAAAACCAAGGGTGCAAATTTTCATGAACATGGTTAGGAGTCTGCATTTTCTTATTAGAATCAGCCTTTGGGGTCTTTGATTCATCCCAGGACAAAGATAGAAGGTCCCATGAATGTGCAGACCCACCCAAGTTCATTTAAATAGTGCAGATCTGTCACTGGCCCTTTGAAGGTGGCCTTCCTGTGAAGCGAGCGCCAGAAAGGCAGGTTGAGCCCCACAACATCTGCCCAAGCTATTCACCCAGGGCCATGTTCCCATGTGTTTCTTAACCCTTTATATACTTTGTGTGGGTCTGGCATTTTGTTGCTGGACTTTCGGTGCCCATCAATTTTGGAGATCCATTTGAATACAGTGAGCTCACTGTATTTAAACTCAGTTGAATATTTAAGCTCTTACCCCTCTTCTATGTTAATTGAGTGGATTAAAAAATAGCAAGTTCTCAAAGTTTGTCAAAAGCTCACTTTCATTGCAGTAAAATGCACTGATATTAATTATGCCAGATAGATCTCAACGTAGGATGGTGTAGGCAAAGGAATTCCCAGAATTTTAAGCCCTACCTGGACGCGTGTCTGGGCACCCAGGGTTAGCAAATGGCCTAACAGATGGGTCTGGACAAATCTGAAAGAGGTCAAGGGAGCTTCCCATTTTCGGTCAATTATAGTCACTACTTTGACACCTCGTTATTTATCATTTCTGCTACCAATAACTGGTAGAAAAGGAAAGAGCTGCAATCATAAAGACGAGAACAGTCGTGATTATGTGACTCTTATATGTAGATCCTTAGGCATTTGATGTGGTTTCTCCTTCAAAATTAATCTTCACGTGTTTCATCATTAACACCCCATTGTACTCCTTGATTTTTAACATCCTCAGTTTGAGAGAGGTTTTTTCCACCAGTCCATTGCCTTATGAAAATTTCATTGCCTCCTCGGTGTATCCTCCCGATCCATGGGAACAATTTCCATAAGCAAACTAGCAGGCCACCTGGATGAGATGGAAAATTCCCAAAATTCTTTCCAGAGGGAAGCCCGAGGGAGTGGGGCTGCCTGGCACTTAGTACATCTGTCATGGCACTTGCTTTTTCTTCCACATATACTGCTATTCCCTACCCTTCCACTGACACTCGGAAAACCTCTAACTATTAATTCTAACCACAAAACTATCATCACTTCAATTAAAATTTTCTCTGGACACAATTATGCATTCACTTCTCTGTATTCCTAGTGCATTTACACATAATACAGGGTAGGATTTATTCTGTGGCTCATAATGACCTTTTTGGATATCTAACTGCCCATCAGACCGTGGGATGTCATGGGGAAGGGACTTTGGTTATTCTTGTTATGCACAGTAACAAACATGTACGCCTTTGAACACAGTGGATGAATAAGCATGGAACATACAGCTGATTCCTTATCTATCTCCAGAATCCTATATAAAAATAAGTTCAAAAACACAAAGTAGGGAACACAGATTCTCCTGATTCACCAAAAAAAAAAAAAAATGTTTGTACTGAGCATTGTTCAGGTATGTGTCCATTCTCAGGGTATGATTGCATATTTCTATACATCATACACCCCCAGCTCTAGCTTGGTTGTCAGTTTACCCGCCTCTTTTAGGAAAGAAAAGCGGAGAAGTCAAAAGATTGATTCTGGTCCCATCTCTAACATTAAGATAACTGGGGCACGGGGCGCCTGGGTGGCGCAGTCGGTTAAGCGTCCGACTTCAGCCAGGTCACGATCTCGCGGTCCGTGAGTTCGAGCCCCGCGTCAGGCTCTGGGCTGGTGGCTCGGAGCCTGGAGCCTGTTTCCGATTCTGTGTCTCCCTCTCTCTCTGCCCCTCCCCCGTTCATGCTCTGTCTCTCTGTCCCAAAAATAAATAAAAAACGTTGAAAAAAAATTAAAAAAAAAAAGATAACTGGGGCATAAGCACACAGTAAAGAATAAGTGAAACACAAATAGAAAAAGCCACATCCATTTCTTCTTACCTCCAGTACTTAGATATTCTTACAATAAAATCAAATATTGTTTTGGTTACAAGATTTTCATATAATAAGACCATTATTTACAAGTTGACATCATTTGTAAGATTATAGAAGTGTTTAGTAATCTGATTGCATTTTACGCAGTGAATAAGTAAAATAAAGGACATTAACTATAGAAGGAGTTCATTATGTAAGAACTATGTTTACTCACACTATCCTTCCTGTCACTTCCAAAGCATGATTTTTGTAGATAAACATTGAGATATGCCAAAAACAGTCATCATTGGTTTTTTATACAAATTGTTTTCCTCTGAGGGGATTAGGTTGGATTAAAAAATGATTAGACTGGAAAATAGGACTTTTTTTTCTTAAATATCACGAAGACTTTATTTTTGATTCGTTGTGGTATAGAATAATGGTGATTTTAATACTTGGCTGCATTCACAGTCTGGAATTTCAATGGTTGACCCTTGATAGCACTTGATGTTCTGAAAATCACAGCTGGCCATTGTATATTTCAAATGCGTTTCACATTCCAGCCGACTTCTCTTTGTTCTCAGGAAGGAAAGGGTTATTGGAAGGTCTCTAAACCATTTCTCTCCCTTCTTAGGAACACCAGAAGCAAACTTGGCCCTAAGCAGAACCCCTTACAAGCATGAAGTGGTGTTAAATCAGGGTCTTTCCGGGGTTGCTGTGTACCGATTACTCATCTAGAAATGCTTTTAGCAAGATATTCTTAGTCTGTCTAGAAAAGATTGTTTATTGCCAATAAACCTGCAATTCACGGGTAGCGGCTGCCCTGAAGAATGAATGTTGGAACCAGAGAAAGCTACATGATACTAGAAGATAAATAAGCTAAGAGGTCCTAAATTCAATGGCAGCTTCTTGCTAACCTATCCCTCACACAGTTCCCTCTCAGAAATCAAAATCCATCCCAGAAGAAACAGGGACTCAGGAAGTTCTGTCTGCTGGACTTGGGAATCCCTAGGTATTGATGTCACACATGCTTTTAATTATATAGTATATATTTTACTAATCATCAATAACAGTCTGTCAGGTATGACTCCTACTTCATGTGAATCTGTTCACAATTAAGGCCTTTGTGTTCACTCCTTTTAAAAATCATAGAAAAGGGGCACCAGGGTGGCTCAGTTGGTTAAGCGTCCGACTTCAGCTCAGGTCGTGATCTCGCAGTTTGTGAGTTCGAGCCCCGTGTCGGGCTCCGTGCTGACAGCTCGGAGCCTGGAGCCTGCTTCCGATTCTGTGTCTCCTTCTCTCTCTGCCCCTCCCCAACTTGTGCTGTGTCTCTCTATGTCTCTCAAAAAAATAAACGAACATAAAAAAAATTAAAAATCATAGAAAAATTCAACCTTAAAAAAAGGAATAACTGTATTCACACATTTGACTAAAATGTGTTTTAGGTTAGGTTTTAGGTTATGTGTTTAGGTTACTCTACCCTTCCTGACGTTTGGACCCAGTCCCGGTGGAGTGGGTTCTCTGCTCTGCTCTTATTTTCTCTTTGGGTGTTAGTAAGCATGGAGGACATTCTATTGGAATAAATACTTTACAATTACTTGTACAGATATCTGCTCGGTCTGGGACTCGTCTGACAACAGTAATGATCTCATTAGTTATTTTAATAGTTTAAATAGTGCCTTGGAGAGTAAGAGGATCTGCCGTTAAGGGAAGAAGAAGCACAACTGAGTTGTCTCATTAATGAATTGAGCCCCTCATTAGCTAATCTTTTCCCAAGTCTCTAATGATGTCCTGGTTAATGGCCACAAGAAATACAGAAGTATTTTAATAGAGGGTTCTCAATCTAAAACCTTTGCAGCTGTGACATCAATTACTTTGTACATAATAATAACACAATAAAAGCCGCCAACTTCTACTGAGTGCTTACTATATGCCAGACGCCTGTGGGGATAGAGAACGCCTAGGAAGACAAACTGAATCCGTGTGGCCACCCAGTGGATGTCTCACTCCTGGTATACACACACTTATTAAATTGGGTCAATTGACATAGTTGGTCAACTGTTCAAAAGTGTACAGATGGTGAGTACAGGTGAATCTCGAAGGTTCATCGTTTATAAGAAAATATATATTGCGTCTTGATGCTGTGGAGAAGAAAATTCCTTTCTCCCTAGCAGCACAAATCCACCCTCCGGGGTAGTAGAGGAGAAGGTTTTGTTGGTTTTTTTCTCTATTCAATCTTCCTAATTTCTATTTCAAAGCAGAAAAAAAACAACAATGAATATTCGCCTGCTGAATGTAAGACACTGTAGTCAGGTGGTGTGGAAGAAAGGGAGAATGCTTCAGAGTCCTTTTCAGTTAGTCTCTGATGCCTTGGCTGTTGATGCAGAACATCTAGGTTCTCATCGAATCCTGAGCAGGACAGAGACTTTGTCAGAGAACTGAACCCCTTTTGCCTGGTACAAACCAGTGTTTGGCCCCAAGAGCACGGGTGCTGGGAGTCAGAAAGCCTGCATGCAAGTTCCACCTTTGCTTTTACTAACTGTATGACTTGGCCCAAGTGATGAAGTCTTCCCATATGTCCCTTTGCTCATCTCTAAAAATAGACATCATGTACGAGCACACACTAAATAGCCAATAGATGGTAGCTATTGTTACCTTGTTTACTGTTAATAATGGAATTACCACTTGGGGCAGTTCATCCCCACGGTATGATGCCTTTGTTTTCACTGCCCAAGATTTTAGTACCCCTCCCTGTCCATCTTGACTTGAACCTTGCCCCAAATCTCCGTTTATCAGCCTTAAACTTCCCACCCAGTGGTTAGACCTTGAGCCTTTTATATCCTTTCACCAATTCCATTACTTTCTCCATCCCCCCGACCCCAGCCCGTGGGCTGTATTTCTGCCATATTCAAACTGATGCCCACTTGTTTTTGAGTATTAGCTGACCCAGTGACTTTCTTTTTTTATCCCTGCCCCACTTAACAGCTGGATACCCTTGGAGCTCAGAAACATCCTCAACTGGGGCTAAGTTTGCCTTTTGTACCATGAATTATTTGTGTAGTTGGGAGCGCCCATTGTATTAGGCTATGTTGCTCAGGTTCCTTCCCTCGCTTCTGTTCCCTCCTTGTTGGCTTAGGTGCCGACATGCCTCACGTGTGACAATTTTATATAGTAGGACATAGAAAAAGGAACTCACGGCCACTTCAGCCTAGAATTTGCGGTTCCACATAATCTTAGCTCCTAAAATACTCGGGCAATTGACACAAAACTTAGTCTTTTACTACCAATTTCCGTATCAGTAGAATCTATTAATAATTAAAACCTGAGTTTTATCTTGATGCTGGCAAGCTGGTGTGGATACAAGGAGTGCGATTAAATGGGAAATAGAAGTATGTCTCAAAATCCTTATCCAAGTTGATCAGTCTGCAAGAAAAGTACAGCAATTATAATTTAGTATTCCTATAACGTGTCATTAATAGCATTCAGCATTATTTTAGCAGGAGTCATAGATAGGTATCTGAGATAAAGCAGAAATCATAATCTTTGCCCTACAGCCAACTCGTCCCCCAGATTCTTCATGCTTCTCGATAGGTTCTATTTTGATTGTAGTCACGCAAGCTTACACGCTTGGAGGTATTCATATATTATTTTACCAGAAGATATAAATACACAGCTGGCAGTGTCTTTTACACAGCATTGTATTAAAACTAGCCAAACATGATTGCTGATATAAACATCTTTTTGTTATTTCTTAGAAAAATGTATTATTACAACTATACTTTTTGGAGCAGTTTCACATTCACAGCAAAATTGAAGGGAAGGTACAGATATTTCCTATATACTCTTTGCCCCTATATATGAATAGTGTTCCCCATTATCAGTGGCCCCCCCCCCGCCACCAGAGTGGTTCATATATTAAAATCGATAAACCTACACTGATGCTTTATAATATGTATATCCTACGATACCACGTACTATATAATACCATAACATTACGGTATTACACAGGATATTGTCACTGCCCTGAAAATCCTCGGTGCTGTGCCTATTCATCCCTCCCCACCACCACCAACCCCTGTCAACCATTGCTTCCTTCACTGGGTAATAAGCCTTTAAGTTTACTCCATGTCTTTTCATGACTTGATAGCTGATTTAAGTGCCGAAGAGTATTCCATTGGATGTACAACGGTTTACCCATTTGCCTGTTGGTTGTGCAACAGTTTTTATACTGGGTTTTTAGTGCTAGACAAATGCTATTCAATAATCAAAGCAGAACCCCGCGCCGCCATACAATGTAACAGTTCGACTTTATTACAAGGCTTAGATCTTATCTAATAATGTTAATATGTTGTGTCAGGATAGCTGTTCTCTGTGACGACCCCCAAATCTCAGCCCACAAAGGTTTATCTCTCGTGCGTACAAAGTCCAACGTGGATGTTCCTGGACAGCAGCACTCACGCCCCCTGGGTAGTGACTCAGGAGTGCAAGCCCTTTCCACTTTGGACGGACGCCTCCTCCTTCTCTATGCGTGGCCTCCAGGTCTGCTGTGTGAAGGGAAAAGGGGAGCACGAAATCTTCCCCCGGGGTGTTCATGGCCAAGTCTGGAATTATAATGTCCACCTTCATTGCAGTGACTAGAAACATGACTCCCACATCTCTGCAAGGAAGACTAGGAAATGAACCTTTCAAGGTCCCCAGGAGGGAAATTAACTGCGTTTGTAAACATAGGATTGTCCTTGCTATTCCCTTAACAGTTGAGATTATACCTAGAATGTAAATAAATGATACGTATTTAGTATCCATATGGCAATACCTTTAACTGTTTTAGATTATAAAGGACAGAACCAAGGTCCATGTAATTCTCAGTGTAGAGTGCCTAGCACATATATAGATGTTCAGAATGAAAGCTATACATACATTTAGGTGTATTTCAGTAAATACAGGGGATCGTGGAGAGCGGAAAAGACAGAGCAAGCAGGTCCATCGATTAGCCAGTACTAATAATAAATTGGAGAACTGCAGAAATAAGCAGCACAGGAATGAATTAGGCAATGTTTTACTGTAGAAATTCTACCAGAATACGGTCTGGCTCCTATGCTTCCCAAATGTCCTACATAAAACCACTAATACTGTAAAAGGCCTCCGTGAAGAATGGAATTTCCCCCAATCGAGTGGGCATAATTTTGTCTGCTGCCGGATGAAGGAACTTTCTGAAGCAATTGTTACCATGGAAGGTGAACAAAAAGGCTTTGTGCACGGGCAACCAAGAAATCTAAACCTTCTCCAAGAGACGCCAACCAGCTTCCAGGTTGCAGGCACCCAGAGCGCATACTCTATCAACCATTGGCATGTTTTGCTTTTTGTAACAAAAAGCTTCTTTCTATAATAGGGGCAATTAGTCTTGTACTCAGTTGGGGGTTCAACTCAGCTTCTGTCTCAATAAACAGAACCAGGGCGGGATTGGCTCTGGTGCAGGATACCTGCCAAGCAGCAATCCTTACTGGATGGATGAAAATAAACCATTATTAAAAAGTCCTGTTTTGGCCTTAAACATTTCCTCATGTTTTCACTGCACTGCCAGAGCTCACGCACATGGCCCCTCAAGCCGTGCAAAGTCCCAGGGGCCACACCGTTCTCCTAGGACTACCGTGTTCTCTATACCGTATTTGTATATGGGAAGGCTTTAGGTTGATAACGTATGTACTCACTCCAGGATGGTTTTTGCACAAAAGAAAACTGAGTGTGTTAACACCTTCCTTCAGATACTCTAAATGTCCCGTAGTGCTTTTAGGATAAAGCCCCAAACCCTTTCCACAGCTGCTGGCCCTTGCTGTCCTCTGGCCTTTCACTGTACAGCCTCCTCTCTCCCCACCTGCCCGCACCCAGGCTTCTTTCCATTCCAGGGTCCCCCCCATCCTGCAGGCCACCCCATCCCTCCCAGCTATCTGTTCTGAGGTCTGATTCTAGTTCAACTGTTCCATCCTTGGGGAACCTTTTTTTTTTTTTTAACCTTGCAGACGAGGTGGAAATCGCTAATATGTGCTCTCCTGCAGCACGAACCATGTCTCTGCATCACTTCAACACCACGTTTCACACGTGTGACATACGAATGTAGGTCATATGCATGTTACAGGAGGTGGTGACCACACTGGCCTCTGACGTTTCTCTAGATACTTCCCTGAAGAGTGTGAGGGCTATTGGTGAGAGCCAACGATAATTGGTCTCTCTGGTCTGCAGAGACTTTCTAACCCCTCGGAAGCCTTCTTGCAATCATTTTCCCACTTAGTTGCTAGATATTTTTTTTTTAATTTTTTTTTTAACATTTATTTATTTTTGAGACAGAGACAGAGCATGAACAGGGGAGGGGCAGAGAGAGAGGGAGACACAGAATCGGAAACAGGCTCCAGGCTCTGAGCTGTCAGCACAGAGCCCGACGCGGGGCTCGAACTCACAGACCGAGAGATCATGACCTGATGACCTGAGCTGAAGTCGGACGCCCAACCGACCAAGCCACCCAGGCGCCCCAGTTGCTAGATATTTAAAGTAGTTGACTTCTGTAGGAATGAACTCCCGAGGGCCAAAAATGTGACCTATCTGGGAACAGTTCTTAAACTTGGCTTAACGTGCTACAGCGTAGTCTTGTAACTTACAGCACTGATGCTGTAAAACCTGGGCCTCATGGTCTGTCCCTGAGTAAGTGTTGTTTTCTCCTCTGCAGTATTGCTTTGAACAGCGCATCCGTAGAGCAGGTTTCATTTGTTGTTACGTTTATTTATTTTGAGAGAGAGGGAGAAGGGGGGGGCGGGGACAGGATCCGGAGCAGGCTCTGAGCTGTCAGCACAGAGCCTGATGCAGGGCTCGAACTCACGAACCATGAGGTCGTGACCTGAGCAGAAGTTGGACGCTCGCTGAACTGACTGAGCCCCCCAGGTGCCCCTGTTTGATTTTTTTCTTTTTTTACTGTTTCGTATGAAAGCTACAAACTACTTCAATTTTTGTTTCCTCATTGCACATAAGTCTATCTCCTTACCTGGTTTTTATGTGTATACAAGCTCTTACCAGTTAACTGCTTTCGTGGCTCAATCCTATATGACTGCTTCTACTTTGCTTTGCAAAATACCCGAAAATGCAATATCGAAGAGACCTACATATCAGCGTTACATATATACAGACACAATGATACAGTCAGCATCTGTCTTGTGTCCCAGACTCTGAGCTTCCTGAACCCAGACACCATGTTGCTCTTGAGAGCATTTCCAGGGCAAGGCTAGTTCCTGGGACGTAGCTGGCCTGCAGTGTGCCTTATTGTGGGTCTTAGGGAAGCACTGGAAGTGAATCAGCCTTTACTTTGAAGGGAGCCGGGTCATTCCTAAGCAGCGCCTCACAGGTCAGGAGGTCGTGTTCCAGGTCACCTTGCCACAGCTCTGCCCTCTGTTGGTTGCATGCTCCCGGCACCCTCATCGCTCCTGCCAATTTTGCTGGCCTTTGTCCCACTCCCCTTCATCATTCTGTCTTACAAACCGCAAGTCCTTGGTCCCTCATTCGACCAGCTCTTGCAGGCTCATCGCGGACTCAGCCGAGGGCCTGGATCTAGTTCAGGTCACCTTACGTTAGCGCTGAGCTGCACACTTCGTATTCAATTGTCAGCAGCAAGCGCTGAAGAAGCCGTTCACACACCCAGGTGATGGCAAGGCAAGGTCGTTCGTCCGTGAATGCTTCCCACGCTCCGTTGTACTCACCACGTGGAGCTTTATGCTTTCAGACTTTCCGCCTTAAACAGCGATTCATCTCTTTCAGGGCATTTACCCCCGTAGCAACTATTCTGTCACTGTTTGTTTCCATGACGGCGTTAATGAAAAAAAAAACCTCTTAGGTTTGTCAGGAAAAGAAATCTTGAGCCTCCAGAGGGATTTGGATTTCTCGGAGATTTAAATTGCTTCTTCAAGGCTCTGACAGACACGATCGTGTTGGTATTTACATATAGACAGAATCTTTGGTAAAGTCAAGAGTATATCATCTCGAATTATACGTTCTAGGCTGTCAACTGCCTTTTTTACCCATGTGGGTGCCATAGGACCCCCTGGCGGTGCGCCCACACTGTACCTATTTGTAGACATGTATTAGCAGGGACAGTCTTGGTTTCTTTTAAAGGGCACTCAAATACATTCTGAATTTGACCTTAATTTAAATTAATTCTGCATTGGCTGCATAACAGCCCGTTTGCCTTTGACAACGAGGAGAATGGGCATTAGTAAGTCACTCAATTGTCATTAGACCAGTTTGCCATCATTACAGACTTCCCGAAGAAGAAAGCTAGGAAAAGAGCTCCTTGTGTTTGAGATTTATCTCCCTCAAGATCCAAACCCTGAGGCCTTCTTCTGTTGATCTGTGTTCTCTTACGTGACCCTTTTCTTCTTTGTGACATCCCAATGGGTCTAACTCTTCCCAGTTTCCTATCAAATGTAGTTTTTTGTACTAATTAATACTTTCACCCAAAACGCGTCTTTAATTTGTCTCTTAATTCTTGACCTGTTTCAGGCAGTGTTGCCGACAACCAGCTGTCTGGCCTTGATCCTCTAATGCTTTCTTTCAGTTACATAATGGGTGAACCTGGACCTCAGAGGGTCAAGTTCAGACACGTCTTGATGTATGTAATCTGTTGGTTACAAGCCGTTTTTTTGTATGGTTCCTACTCATACACACTAACTTTCCACTGGTTTTGCAGTAAAATTCTTTCTTTAATGACAAAACTCATTTATACCAAGGATTAGTCATTATGTAGCACAACGTGGGAGATGTTATTTATACTTGAGCTTATATATAAACATTTATTTTTTATAATATATTTTTATTTGTGAATTTTAATTCCAGTTAACATACAGGTTATATTAGTTGCGGGTGTACAATATAGTAATTCAACAATTCCATACATCACCCAGTGCTCATCACAACAAGTGCCTTCCTTAACCCCCATCACTGTTTCACCCATATCTGCACCTACCTCCCTTCTGGTAACCATCAGTTCTCTATAGTTAAGAGTCTATTCCTCAGTTTCTCTCTCTCTCTCTCTCTGTATTTTTCCCTTTGCTCATTTGTTTCTTAAACTCCATGTGTGAATGAAGTCATGGTATTTGTCTTTCTCTGACTGACTTACATCACTTAGCCTTATACCCTCTGGCTTCATCCATGTTACTGCACATGGCAAGATTCAATTCTTTTTTTATGACTGGGTAATATTCTATTTGTGTGTGTGTATGTGTACACATTGTATGTATGTGCATGTATGTACCCACACACACCACTTTTATATCCATTTATCAATCAATGAACACGGGCTGCTTCCACATTTTGGCTATTGTAGATAATGCTTCCATGAATATCAGGGTACATGCATCTCTTTAAATTAGTGTTGTTATATTCTTTGAGTAAATACCCAATACCAATAATGCAATTGCTGGATCTTAGGATAGTTCTATTTTTAACATTTTTGAGGACCCTCCACTTTGTTTTCCACAGTGGCTGCACCAGTTTGCCATCCCACCGGCAGTGCAGGAGGGTTCCTTTTTCTCCCCATTCTCCCGACACTTGTTTATTGTGTTGTTGAACTGCCATTCTGACAGGTGTCAGACAGTATAGTTTCGATTTGCATTTCCCCGAGGATAAGTGATCATAAGCATCTTTTCATGTGTCGGCCATCTGGATGTCTTCCTTGGAGAAGTGTCTGTTCATGTCTTCTGCCCATTTTTTAACTGGATTATTTGGGTTTTTTTTTGGGGGGGGGTGTTGGGTTTTATAACCTCTATATATTTTAGATACTAACGCTTTATCAGATATGTCATTTGCAAACATCTTCTGTCATTCTATAGGTTGCCTTAGTGTTCTGATTATTTCCGTTGCTGTGTAGAAGCTTTTTACTTTGATGTAGTCCCAATAGGTTTTGCTTTGTTTTGTTTTGCTTTTGTTTCCCTTGCCTCAGGAGACATAGCTAGAAAAAAGTTGCTATGGCTGCTGTCAAAAAGTTTACAGTCTATATTCTTTTCTAGGATTTTGATGGTTTCGTATCTCACATTTAGGTCTTTCATTCATTTTGAATTCATTTTTTTAATGTTTTATTTTTTTGCAAGGGAGAGAGAGAGTCCCAAGCAGGCTCTGCACTTTGAGCGTGGAGCCCGACATGGGGCTGTATCCCATGAACCATGAGATCATGACCTGAGCCGAAATCAAGAGTCAGATGCTGAACCAACTGAGCCACCCAGACACTCCAGTTTTGAATTTATTTTTGTGTATGGTGTAAGAAAGTGGTCGGTTTCATTCTCAGGCATGTCATTGTCCAGTTTTGCCGACACCATTTGTGGAAGAGCCTGTTTTGCCCATTGCATATTCTTTTCTGCTTTGTCGAAGGTTAACTGATGACGTAGTTGTGGGTTTACTTCTGGGTTTTCTATTCTGTTCTATTGATCTGTGTGTCAATTTTTTTGCTGGTACCATACTGTTTGGTATATTACTACAGCTTTGTAATATAACTTGAAGTGTGGAATTGTGATACCTCCAGATTTCCTTTTCTCTTTCAAAATGGCTTTGGCTAATTGGGGTCGTTTGTGTTTCCATACTAATTTTAGGAATGTTTGTTCTTGTTCTGAGAAAAATGCTATTGGTACTTTGACAAGGATCGCATTGAGTGTATACATTGCTTTGGGTAGTATAGGCATTTTAACAATATTCTTCCAACCCATGAGCCTGGAATGTCTTTTCATTTCTTTTTGTCATCATCAATGTCTTTCATGAGTATTTCATAGTTATCAGAGTACAGGTCTTTCCCCTTTGGTTAGGTTTAATCCCAGGGGGTTATGATTTGGGGTGCAATTGTAAATGGGATTGATGGCTTAATTTCTCTTTCTGCTGCTCCATTGTTGGTGTATAGAAACGTAACAGATTTATGTATGTTGATTTTGTTTCCTGAGACTTTACTGAATTTATTAGTTTTGGCAGTTTTGGGGTGGAGTCTTTCGGGCTTTTCATATATAGTATCGTGCCATCCTCAGATATGAAAGTTTGACTTCTTCCTTGTCAATTCAGATACCTTTTATTTTTGTTGTTGTTGTCTGATTGCTGTGGCCAAGACTTTGAGTACTGTGTTGAATAAAAGTTGTGAGAGTGGACATCCTTGCCCAGTTCCTGACCTTAGGGGACAAGCTCTATTTTTCCCCATTAAGGATGATGTTAGCTGTAGGTTTTTCGTATATGGCCTTTATTATGGTGAGGTATGTTCCCTCTAAACATACTTTGTTGAGGGCTTTTATCATTAATGGACATTGTACTTTGTCACATGCTTTTTCTGAGTCTATCGAAATGATCATAGGGTTTTTATCCTTTCTCCTATTGAAGTGATGTATCACGTGGTTTGATTTGCAAATGTTGATCCACCCCTGCAACCCATGAATAAATCTCCTTGATTATGGTGAAAAAATATATATATATTTTAACATGTTGTCAGATTTGGTTTTCTGGTATTTTGTTGAGAACTTTTGCATCTATGTTCATCAGGGATATTGGCCTATAGTTCTCTTTTTTAGTTGGGTCTTTATCTGGCTTCGGTGTAAGGATAATGCTGGCTTCGTAGAAAGAATTTGTGAGTTTTCCTTCCTTTTGTATATTTTGAAAGAGTTTGAGAAGAATATGTATAAATTCTTTAAATATTTGGTAGATTCACTTGTGAGGCCATCTGGTCCTGGACGTTTGTTTGTCGGGAGTTTATTGATCACTGACTCAACGTCTTTGCAGGTTATTGGTCTGTTCAAATTTTCTATTTCCTCTTGCTTCAGTTTTGGTAAATTGTATGTTTCTAGGAATGCACCCATTTTTTCTAGGTTGTCCAATTTTTTGGCATTTAGTTTTTCATAATATCCTTAATTGTTTGTATTTCTGTGGTGTTATTTCTCCTCTCTCATTTGTTATTTTATTTGAGAGTTTCTTTTTTGAATAGTCTGGCTTGAGGTTTATCAATTTTTAAATTTTTTTTCCAAAGATCAAGCTACTGGTTTCATCTGTCTATTGTTTTTTTTTTTTTTTAGTTTTTATATCATTTATTTATGCTGTGATCTTTATTACCTCCGTCCTTCTGGTTTGGGGTTTTGTTTGTTGTTCTCATTCTAGATCCTTCAGACATAAGGTTAGGTTGTTAGGTTGTTTGAGATTTTTCTTGCTTCTTGATAAAGACCTGTATTGCTATAAACTTCCCTTTTAGAAGTACTTTTGCTGTCTCCCAGATGGTTTGGACACTTGTGTTTCCATTTTATTTTGTGCCCATGTATTTTCTAATTTCTTCTTCGATTTCCTGGTTGTCCCATTTATTGTTTAGTAGCATGTTATTTAACTTCCATGTATTTGTGGTCTACCAAGATTCTTTCTTACGGTTGACTTCTAGTTTCATAGTGTTGTGGACAGAAGAGATGCACGGTATGACTTCAATCTTCTTGAATTTGGTGAGGCTTGTTTTCTGGCCTAATTTGTGATCTGTTTTGGACAATGTTTCATATGCACTTGAAAGAATGTGTATTTTTCTGTTTTAGGATGGAATGTTCTCAATATATCTGTTACATCCATTTGTGCCAGTGTGTCATTCAAAGCCACTGTTTCCTTGCTGATTTTCTGTTTAGACCTGTCCATTGACGCAAGTGGGGTGTTAAAGTCCCCTACTATTATTTTATTATTACCAATTAGTTCCCTTATGTTTGCCATTATCTGTTTGATGTATTTGGATCCTCCCAAATACATTGAGTTGAGTGCATAAATATTTTCAATTACATCTTGTTGGATTGTCTTTATTATTATACAGTGTCCTTCTTTGTCTCTTGTTACAGTCTTTGTTTTAAAATCTATTTTGCCCAATGTAAGTATTGCTACTCCAGCTTTCTTTTGTTAAACATTTGCACAATATAGACATTTCTTCATGCCCTCACTTTCAAGCTGCGGGTATCTTTAGGTCTAAATTAATCTCTTATAGACTGCATATAGATGGATCTTGTTTTTTTATCCATTCTGTCAATTTCTATCTTTTCATTGGAGCATTCAATCCATTTACATCCAGACCTATTGTTGGTATGTATTTATTGTCATTTTATAACTTGTTTGTGGTTGTTTCTGTAGGTTTTCTTGGTCTTTTGTCTTTCATGTTTTACTGATTTTCTTTAGTGATATATTTGGATTTATTTCTCTTTATTCTTTGCATATTTATTCATAATGGTTATTACATTAAGTGTAAACTCCTGTGCATGTAGCAGTCTATATTAAGTTGATGGTGGTTTAAGTTTGAACTCGTTCTTTATTCCTCTCCTCCCCACATTTTAGGTATATGTTGTCATATTTACATCTTTTTATTTTGTGAGTTCCCTGACTGATTTTTTATGGAAATACTCACTTTTACTGATTTTGTGTTTCCTCCCTTTATATTGTCAATTTGGGGCTCTCCTTTGCGCTCAAAGAGTCCCCTTCTATATTATTTGCAGGGTTGGTATAGTGGTCATGGACTTCTTTAGTTTTTGTGTATCTGGGAAATTCTTTATCGCTTCTTCTGTTCCAAATGATAGCCTTACTGGATAGAATATACTTGGCTGCTGATTTTTTCCCATTCAGCCCTTTACATATATCATGGCACTCCCTTCAGGCTTGCCAAAGTATTGTTAAAAAATTTCCTGCTAGCCTGAGGGGTTTTCCCTTGTAAGTCAGTGACTTCTTTTGCCTTGCTGTTTTTAAGATTTTTCTTTATCATTATATTTTGTAAATTTAATTATAATATGTCTTGGTGTCTGTCTGCTTTTGTTGATTTTGGTGGGAGTTCTCTGTGCCTCCTGGATCTGGAGACCTGTTTCTTTCCCCATAGTAGGGAAGTTTTCAGCTATTATTTCTTCAAAGAAATTCCCTGCCCCCTTTTCTCTCTTCTTCTTCTTCTGGGACTCCTATAATATGAATGTTATTATGTTTGATGGAGTCACCGAGTTCCTTAAGTATGTTCTTGTTTTGCATAATTCTTTTTTCTCTCCTTTGTTCAGCTTGATTGCTTTCCGTTACTCTGTCTTCTAAGTCTCTAATTCATTCCTCCGCTTCTTCCAGCCTGCTGTTGATTCTATGAAGTGTGTTTCTTATTTTGGTTTTTGAGCCTTAACTCTGATAGGGTATTCCTTATCTCTGTGTTAAGGGTCTCACTTAAGCCTTACACTCTTTTCTCAAGTCCAGTGAGTATCTTTGTGATCATTACTTTACATTCTCCATCAAGCAGGTTACTTATATCTGCTTTGCTCAGATTTCTGACAGTGGCCTTGTCCTGTTCTTTCATCTAGGATAAATTTGTCTTCTTATTTTATCTAATTATCTGTGCCTGTTTGTGCTAGGAAAGTCAACTATGTCTCCTTGAGGGTAATGGCCTTCTAAGAGAGAGTTCCTGTGGTGCCCTCCCATGTACTGTCCCTTGTTCCTCAGAGCCTAGCACTAGAGGGAATGTCTCTAATTTGTGCTGTATGTGCTCTGATATTTTGTCCTGACTGCTTATCCTTTCAGACCAGTTGTCTGGAGAGGCTTTGCCTGTTGTTGGTTAATGTTTGGTCCCCGGCTTGAATGTGGTGCATTTTAACTAGGTGTGCTATGGTCTGCTTGTGAAATGAGACCTGTCACCAATGCCTCTGGAACCGAGGCACTACAAAACTGCTGAGTTGGGAGATGTGGTGTGATTAGGGGTTTGGACTGGTCTTCTGGGAGAGGCGGGGGGGCGGGGGGGGGCTGGTCTTCTAGGGCTGGGACTGAAGCAAGCGTGACAGGGAGAGGTTGTTCCACCAGAGTGTGGGGGCGGGTGGGGAGGGAGGGCTTGGTTTAAGCAAGTCAGGTAGTGAGTTTTGGAGCTGCAGGTGGCCCTCTGCTAATGCTGAAGGGCAGGGGAGGGAGATGGCTCTAGACAGTTCTTTTGTTTCCAGAGGAACGTCTACATGGATGCTGCCTCTCTGGGACACACTTTAAGATGAGCAAACAGCCTCCCCGCTGTTGTGCTCTGGGCGCTCTTCACGTCTGTTTCCATGCTGTGTGTCCAAGGGTTGTTTGCCTACCTTCTCTCCAAGAGCAGCACAATGGCATCGGGGCTCTATCCCAGCCACACCCGCTGAACTTTAAAACTTCAGGCTTTACGTCCCACTGATGGCAAGAGCTCAGGAAATTTGGCTCCTCTTGGTTTCCAAACCAACTGCTAGGGGAATTCATTTTCCCCAGGCACTTCCCTGTGTGCCACTCCATCTCTTACCCTTCTGTACTACCATAGCAGCCAAGATACGTCTCTCTCCCAAACTGCAGCTCTGCACCTCCTCCCGTCTTCAATGTGGCCTTGTCTCCACCTTTAATTGAGGAGTTTTCAGTCTTCAGGTCTGGCTACGTAGGATGATTTGATATTTAGCTCGTTGTATTCACTGGATGAGGTGAGCTTGGGGTCCACACCCACCCCTCTTCCATCTTCCAACCTCGGGAACTCTTTATTTTTCTTTTTATCATTTTTACATTCAGATGAGTATAAGATGACTACTATTAATTTGTAGATTCTCTGACCCACTACTCGTCAAAGTTGGTGTCATGAGATGCTGGTGGGTGGGTCATAATACAATGGAATTTTAATGCAAATGAAGATACTTTTGAGAATGAAAAGGGGCTCAATTAATAATTGCACTGGAACAAGAGGCATAAAACATCACCTGCCCTGGGCAGACTGGGATTATGGTCACCTCAGTCAGGACTATCCTAAATTATAGTGCAGACCACTTAAATAATACAGTACTAACCTACATAAATGGAAGCAGATTCAAAGTGCTTGCTCACCTATAATTAACATGCTTTCCTAAGTGCAAGAAAACATATTACAAATTTACTTTATGTTTTTAATTACAGAGATCCCTAAATAGCTTTATGTAAAAGTTGTTACAAGATAACAGCAATCATGGTCACTGCTGTAGAGTTAAATCCACATGGCCTTTCAAATCTCAAAATAACCCTCTTCTAACTGGTCTAGGACGACTTCCTAGAAACCTCTATCATTCCCCAAATTAATCTGAAGTGTCCATGAAAGATGATTTCCATTTTAAAATAGTAACATCAAACTAACTTTCAGGTAGCGTTCTGAAATCTTAGTCACTTCTAGTTCATTTGTTCCTGATTTTGATGGGCAAGGACATGGGCAACAACCTCCTTCTGTTGGCCCTACCTCCCATGATCTTCCGTTTTCCTCCTTCCTTTCCCACGACGTGGTTTGAACCACCCAGTTCCATGCTTATCACCCAGGAGTATACAACAGGATTCTTTAGACGTGTCACTAACGCGAGTGCCAGTAAGTTTAGGAACTAGCACTTCGGTAAGCAGCAGGAATTTCTTCTCTCTTTCTCTGTCTCCCTCTCTGTCTGTCTCTCTTTTCCAAGCAAAATCTGGAGCTCAAAGGAGCTAGCAAATCTGGAGTTATGACAAAGTAGCATGGCCAGTTTGGGAAGTTTTACCTTACTCTTCTCAAAAAAGAAGTACAGTCATTTTACTGAGTGTAGGGCTTCCAGGGGGAATTTATAACAAACCCACAGGAAAATAGACCTGAGGGTCTTAGGGAGAATTCTCTGGTAACTCTATGCAGTCTATATGAGTAAAGTGCCATACATGCACCTCTGCATTATTTTTTGGCAAAGGATTTTTTTTCCCAT
This sequence comes from Panthera pardus, assembly GCF_024362965.1. NCBI lineage: Eukaryota > Metazoa > Chordata > Mammalia > Carnivora > Felidae > Panthera > Panthera pardus. The sequence continues at coordinate 17,478,785 of NW_026526688.1, forward strand.
TCTAAATTATGTTAAAAGGAGAAAAATACAGTTGTATTTGCCCTATTCCCAAGAATACTATATCTAGAAACTAATTACGTAGGAAATTTATGTGAGACTTCACAAATACTGCTGTTGGATTTATAATTACATACTTGCACGTATTATTCTCAAATAGTTTCATGCATTTTGATTTTTTTTAATCTAATAAGGATATACCTTTAGAATATACTTAAGAGTAAACGTCAAGTAAATGTCAGCGGAGATCTATAGATACAGGCTTAGGGCAATAAGCTCTCAAAACTACCTTCGATTTTTCTTCTCTAAGATTTTGCTGTTGGTGAGGAAAGTTAGCGCGTTAGTTTCCCAGGGCTGCCCTAACAAAGCACTGGGTGGCTTAAACAACAGAAATTTGTTTTGTTTTTTTTTTTCTCATAGCTCTGGGGGCTAGAAGTCCAAGATGAAGACGCCATCAGGGTTGGTTTCTGTTGGGGCCTCTCTTCCTGGCTTTTATAGATGGCCGCCTTGTGGCTGTGGTGTTCCCAGAGCCTTTCCACGGGGCCACTGGGGACCGAACAACACTTCTGTACTACTCTTGTCCCTTTGTTCCTTCACCGCCTTAGATTATTGTGTCACACCTTTATTCTCCTCAAATGCCTTTATAATTCTCACAGTCATTTCCTACCTCAATGAGAAAAGCTATCAGAAGTCAGTATGCTCACTCACTCGCCATTTCAACCTAACACGGCTACACAAATCCCCAAATCACTTGCCTTTAACTGAGTTACTACAAATGAACTATTCGCAGTCCTAAATAATGCCAAGTCCTCTACTGGTTCGGGGCCCCATTGCTCTCCCTTTCTGCAGGGCTGAGTGACAGGTGTCCCCTTTCTCCTCCTCCACGTGTTCAGTATCTCCTGGGTCAACCCATCAGCAGACAAACATGCTGTTACTTCTCTCACTTGAAAAGCCTTCGCTTATTCTCGCTTTCACCGCATTAATGACCCTATTTTCTTTGTCACTCAATGCAACAAAATTTCTCGAAATTCTCACCGGTTCTTCTCATCACATCCTCTCATATCTGGCTTTCACTTCCAAACCCCTTCACAACTGTACTCTTCGGGGTCACCAGCAGCCTTGCACTGAGAACAGATACTTGGTGCATGAACTAATGAAATCAATTCTGAACACAGGGAGGTAAAGGGATCAAAACAACCTTTGCCTGAGTCATGATTTTGCTGGGAGCCAGGCATGGTTGAGCGTTGATAGTTCCTGCTGCTAGCACGATAGCGATGAGAATAGTAAAGAAACTACTATTTTTCTCAGCAGACAGGAGTACTGAAAAATCAGATTTCTAGGAAGTGAATCACTAAAACAATTTTCACCAACCACTTTAATGAGTCTATTGGTGTGCTAACAAATGCATACTTGATTTCTGACGGCTTCCATTTTTAATCCCCCAAATATTCATAGGTTGGTATGCACAGAAATGCATCAGTGCAAATCACCATGACACGGAATTAAAAAGAAAAATTCCTGCTGGGCCAGGTGGCAGTAAGAGCTCTTTTGCACTGTCCAGGGTTATGACACCTTGGGCTCACCAATAACCCAAGGCCGTTGCCTCCATATTCTTAGGGAATCTCAGTAGGACTGGTAGTACTATCAAGAAGGAAAGAAATTGTAACTTTTTTTCATCTAATTAAAAAAAAGACAAAACTAGAGGTTATGATGAAAGGAGGACTTATTTTTTTTTTTAACGTACGTTTTATTGATTTTGAGAGAGAAGGAGAGAGCGAGAGAGAGAGAATCCCAAGCAGGTTCTGCCTGTCAGCACAGAGCCTGATGTGGGGTCCAAACTCACCAACAGTGAGTCACCTGAACCAAAACTAAGAGTCAGATGCTTAACTGACTGGGCCTCCCTGACACTCCATGAAATGATGACTTCTTATACGAAGGCCAGGACTGAGTACGTATTTTTAAACTGTGTCAAGATTGCGCTACTTATCTTAGGTATTTTTTTTTTTTTTGTTACTTTTACATGCATTGACATAACAAGCAGAAAATCAAAGTGATAATGTCTGCTAGCAAATATTATAGACTTGGGCAGTTAAACTTCATTGAGTTGGAGACAGTACTTCCCTCCTGCGTCCCCCAGGCTTGCAGGGGAGTGTAGGGAATGAGGTCGGTATGTCCTTGCCCAGGGTCTGTGAACCCCAGGCGACTGTCAGTTCCATCCTAGAAGAGCCTTACAAATGGGAAAGGCCTCTATTCACAGACTTCTGAATCCTCTTGAGCAACGTCAAGTCCATAAAATAAAACCAGTTTTCATCATACTTTTTAATTGTTTTATTAATTCCTCTTATTAACTCATTCGACCAAGAGAGTGTGCATTTGATTAGATTTGGTAGAACTTGAGATAACTAGGAAGAAAAAGTGCCCTGAACCATTTTAACTCCCGGGGGAGGAAAAGCAAATTGTGTTTTTCCCATTCCTCCAGGCTTTATGCTTTTCTTAGAAATTTCTAAGCTCATTAGTTTCCTTCTTCATAGGATAGATCTGAAATGACATATTCCATTTTGTTTATCTCAATTTGGTAAAGGCTAACGTAACTTTTAAGAAAGAGAAGCCCCAGGACGGCCCAGAGGATTATAGACATGGGCAAGAATGTTTCAGTGGAGAGTCTGGGCCAGTCTGGATTGCAGACATAAAGGACCAGGCGGAGAGCCTCTTCTCAGGCTTGTCCCTGAAGACTCAAAGCGGCATCTCAAAAATGGGCTGGCTCCCATCCCATCCCTGGGGGATCACAGTCACGCAGGCCTGGGAATCTGCATTTTGCCTGCTCCCCAGCAGCGCCTCCTCATACACTACAGCCTGAGAAGCATTGCTCTTGAAATTAAAGCTAATCAAAGGCATTTCTTCACCAGTGGTTCTCAAACTTTAGGTTACACCAGCAGGCAGTGGCCCCTGCTCGCCTTAAAAATTAAAGAGAGCGTAGCTTTCCTGTGTTGCCTGCTTGAATTAAGACAGTGAAAGCATAGATGAAAATGTACAGCGTGTCCCACGAGCCAGGGAGTCTGCACCTGCTCGTTTGAATGTTTTGTTCACACCCTGCTAGTGAAAACGTCTCCCATCTATTCAGTATTGTTTGGCTTCATAATTCTCCCCAAATTGTTCCATTTTTACTAAGACTAAAGGTCCGCCTATTGGCTGTCTGGTGTGAATTACACGACAGTTAATGGGAGCAAGAAGAAAGCAGACATTTCCATTTATTAGTAATCATTTGCCCTTGAAAATGGTACATTTCTTCCAAGCGAAGCCAGTATTTTGATCATGTGCTTGGAATTTTTCATGACTTTGACACACTTCCTGCATTGCCTTATTTTCCCAGTAGAATTTAACCCCCGAAAGATTGTTGTAATATTTAAATTTTATGCAGGCTTGGAATCATGAGTAATATCAGACATGGTAAATAAATAAATTCCTTTTTGGGTCTTCAACTTCCCATGCAATTTTATTAAGTAACTTTTATGACTAGAGATGCCATTAAAAAGAAACCAACAAATCCTAAAGAGAATTTTTAAAAAGGAAATAAGTGTTATAGCTTCTATTTGAAGGAGTTACAATTCAGCTATATTGAGGTCTACACAGCCACCAATACATTGAGATTTGGGGGAGCTGGATCTTCAGTCTGTGTAGAAACTTCCAAGAAACATGAGCCCCCTGCAAACCCCATCTTCTATGTTCTGTCAATGTGTATTTCGTTAGTGTGTGCGTCACGTAAGCAGAATTCACGTATCATTCGGGATGGCCAGTTTGTGTCATTTTGGCTATACTGCAGCCCCAAGGTAATCACTCAAACACTGATCTAGGCATTGCTGGGAAGGTTTTGTAGATGTGATTGACATTCCTAATCCGATAAATTTAAGGGAGATCATCCTAAATAATCTGGGCGGTCCTGACTTAATCAGTTAAAGGGTTTGAAGAGTTGAGGTGTCTGAAGAATAAGTTTCCCTGTAGACAACAGCTTCAGCCTGTGCCTGAGAGGTCCAGCTTGCATTCCTGACATCCTGCCTTAGAGAGTTTGAACTTACCCTAGCCAGCGTCTACAATCATGTAAGCTAATTCCTTGCAGCGAATCTTAGTTTCTATTTCCTGATTGTTCTGTGTCTTTGAATCCTGACTGATCCACTAGTCTTTTTTTTTTTTTTAAATCATGGTATTCATTCATAAATGTGTTCAATTTTCAATACTCATTATGGAATCAGGTGCTGGAGATCGACAGTATTCTATGCCTGAGGAATAGCTTCAGTGTAAGCAAGGACAGCAGGACACTGTTGTGCTAGACTATAAGATGCTGTTCTATGAGGCTCAGCGGGGTGATTGATAAGACCTGAAAGAGAATATGATTTGAGGACTTGTTATGGGCCAAACACTATGCTGAAAAGCATCACGGGTCATCGTCTTTAACCAATCAAATCCAGCCTACGTAATAAGTTCTCTTATTCTGCCCATGTCACGGACAAGGAGATTTATACATACGATAGCCAGAATACTCAACTTCTACGTGTTTATCCAAATGACATATAGTGTGGAGCATCTTTAATATGCTCAGTTGCCTTCCATGTAGTAGTAGTAGTATTTTATTTATTTTTTTGGTGAGATGCCTGTTAAGATCTTTGTACTTTTTTTTTTTTTTTTGGACCCAGTTGTTTGTTTACTTATTGTTGAGTTTTTGTTTGTTTTTTAATGTTTGTTTATTTTTGAAAGAGAGAGAGAGACAGAGTGTGAACAGGGGAGGGGCAGAGAGAGAGAGAGGGAGACACAGAATCCGAAGCGGGCTCCAGGCTCTGAGCTGTCAGCACAAAGCTGGACGCGGGGCTCAAACCCACAAACCATGAGATCATGACCTGAGCCGAAATCAAGAGTCAGAAGCTCACCTGACTGAGCCACCCAGGCATCTCATAGTGTTGACTTTAAAGAGTTCTCTGAGTACTTTGGACAGAAGTCCTTTATCAGCCATGTCTTTTGCAAGTGTATTCTCCCAGTCCGTGGTTCATCTTTTCGATCTCCTGACAGTGCCTTTCACAGAATAGAATTTTTTTTATTTTAATGAAATCCAGTTTATCACTTGTGTCTTTCACGGATCATGTTTCTGTTGTTCTAAGACATCATCACCAGACTCAACGTCATCTAGGCTTTCTCCCGTGATCTTGTAGGAGGGTCGTATAGTTGTGTGTCTGCGGTTCACTCTGAGTTCAGTTTTGCGAAGGGTATGAGACGTGTGCCTACGTTCATTTTCTTGCACATGGCTGTCCAGTTCCATCACCCTTTGTTGACTCCCGTGCCATTTTCCAGTTGAGTTTTGGGCTCTTCTTACTCATTTGGGGAGCACTTGATATATTCTTGTCTTCGTAGGTACCAGTCATGTGTATCGCGTATAGCTTCTTACAGTTTGTAACTGGTATTTTCACTTTTCTTTGGAGTATCTTTCGATGAACAAGCGTTTTTAATTTTAATATAGTCCCATCTACCCATATTTCTTTTGTGATTAATACTTTCCTGGGTCTTCCTGTGTCTTTCCCTACCTCAGTACCTGGAAGATATTCGACTATATTTTCTACTTAGACTTTCTGAGTTTTGTTTTTGACACGTAGGTCCATAAACAACCTCGACTGAGTTATATGAATGATCCAGTCTCCTCTTTGACCCCAAAGTCTCTTAATGTCTATTGTATGGTAAACAAAGTGCCACAGATCACTTTTATCACAAAGCAAGTCCCATGACTAGACCTCAATTCAAGGCGAGGGATGGCATGGGAGTGTAGAACTGGAAATACCGGGTGGACAGCACTAATAACCTCGTGTATCCATTGAACACGAACACTTGTGTCAGACTCTATTATAGGTGCTGAAGATGGAGGGTGAATGCAACAGACAAAGTATCTGTCTTTTTGAACATTGCAGTCTCATTGGAAAGAGACAGTAAGTAGCATTTTAGCCAAGAAGCATGCAGTCTTAGAATAAGTCACAACCCTAGAACAGTGCCTCCTACCAAAATTCTCCCTGGGCAAAACCACCTTGCACCCAGAATCAGTTGAATCCTTACTCTGGAATTGACACTAAAACCCTACAGCTAAAACTGAAGTGACTTTGTGCTGATTTTATAATCCATTGGCAGCAGAACTGGCTGAAGTAAAAACCCGGAAGCCTTTTTTTTTTTCTTGGACTTAAAATTCACATACGTGGAACATACGGTGGCCAGAATAGCCCCGCTTTGTTTAGAACACAAGTTTATTGCATAGGCCAGCACTACGAATGAGTCAGTCACCCTCTGCTGGCTTTTGATCTGGGTTCTATGAGAAGGTAACAAATCCACGGTCACTTCCTGCACAGTGCCGCAGATATATGTGGGAGTTTGACTTCAGAGCATCTCCTTTGCTTCAGAGGTAAAGAGCAAAAAAGCATAGTATTCCTACTCATTAACATTACCCTCAACCCCAGTCCGTTAAGACCTGGAGGGTTCTTGAACAACATAGTCGAGCCAGGGTCAGTTCCCGTGTGCCCTCCTAATATTTGTGTTTATATTCTGAGTCCGTGAATAGTCATTCTGCATTGCTAAACTTCATTAAGAGCGAAATGGAAGGGAGTTTTGAGAAGAGATAATGTGTTGTGTTGTAAATTAAAAGACACAATTCTTATCAAGTCTATTCTCATTTACCATTAGCAGTCAAATGTCCTAAGCTTTATACTAAACTACACAAGCTAATAACTTACATTACCATTCAGATAAGCAGACATATAACAGCATGGCACCAATAACAACTGTCCCTGTTAGAGAACAGAGTAAATACCAAAATAAACAGAAGACGTCTGCAACCTTAGAAGTAAGCATGGTGTCTTTAGAACTACCATGGGTAATAGATAAAAGTCTAGTGATGCATGAATTTGAAAAAAAAAAAAAAAAAAAAAAAACCCAACGTGGAAGACAGTTCCATATCTATTAGAATTGACTTTGAGAGTTAGTACAGAATATAAAATACCCTGGCAGTTGCTTTTAGATGATTATGAAGTGAGGTAAACTCTTGATATAATTTTTAAAAAATAATTAATCTCAAATATATCAAGAAGAAAATGCTGACATTTGTTTTAGGTTACAGGGATGGTTTATTCCTTTTTTTTTTTTTTTCTCACTGGACTATGGGTTTATTACAAAGGGTATTAAAAGATACAAATTAACAGCCAGATGAAGCGATGAATAGGGCAGGATTTTGAACAAAGGAGCTTCAGTCCTTGCATAGCTTGGGACCCAGCACAGTGATGCGTACAAATACTCTGACTCACCAGCCTGGAAGCTCATTTTCAACAATTTTTGAGAGACATTACTGTTTTCTAGTTGAAGACACTCATCCCTTGTTTGGACCATTGCAACAACATCTTAATGACTCTCCTGGCTTTTTCTCTGATTCACAACCCAATCACTTCTCCATAGAGCCTCCAGAATAACCTTTTTAAAAGATATAGATCATATCAGATCACTGTCTTCCATTAAATCTGTCAGTGCCTTTGTCATCAGATGAATCAAAACCCCCAATCTCCTTGCTGTAGCTGCCAAGTCCTTGAAAACTCTGAACGCTGGGGCGCCTGGGTAGCTCAGTCGGTTAGGCTTTGGGACTTGATTTCGGCTCAGGTCATGATTTCACAGTTTGCAAGATCGAGCCTTGCATCGGGCTCTGTGCTGACAGCATGGAGCCTGTGTGGGATTCTCTCTCTCTCTCTCTCTCTCTCTCTCTCTCAGTCCCTCTCGCACTCGCGCTGTCTCAAAATAAAGTTTGAGAAACTCTGACCATTAACTGCATTTCCAATCTCACCTCATTGTTCTTGTCCTCTCAGTTTATGCTGTCGTAGTGTGCTGCTTTCATTTCAAGCTCTGTGGTGTTTCAGCTTATACATACGCAAAATTCATCCTCCTGCTAATGGATACTTAAGTTTCTTTCCGTTTTTGACCATAATGAATAATGCTGCTACACGTGTTCTTGTACATAGGTGTTCATATTGATGCATTTTTGTTGAGTGTATAACTAGGAGTGAAATTTCTAGCTTCCTGAGAAAGCTTATATTCAACATTCTCAGATAATCCCACATAGTTTTGAAATATGATTGTGCCAATTGGCACCCAAAAAAACAGGGAATGAGAGTTGATTGACCCATATCCTCTCCAACATTAATTGTTGTTAGCCTTGGGGGTTTAGCCTACTGTATCTCATCATGGCTCTCCTCCCAACAGGGATTTTTTTGTTAATATTATTAGGGCATAATTAGCTTTAGTCTACGGCTTACCTTTTTATTTTACTAGTTGCATCCTTTGATAAGTTTTAATTTTGATTAAATCCATTTTATCATCTTTTTCTTTTGTGGTTTATGTTGTGCTCTGAGAAATCTTTGCATAACCAAAAGTTGCAAAGTTACTCTATTTTTTCCTAAAAGTTTTATAGTTTTAGCTTTTGAATTTCATACTGCAATACATTTCAAGTTAATTTCTGTATATGGTGTGATGTATGGATCAAATTCCATTATTTTGATGCAGATATTTAATTTACCCAGTGCTATTTGCTGAAAGTTTTTCCTTTCTCAGATTATTTTGTTGCATTTTTTTTTTTGAAAATCAGTTGACCATACATGTGGATCTGTGTTTGAAATCTGTCTTCTACTCTGTTGATCAATATATCTAACCATCGTCAGTATCCCATGTCTTGATTAGTATAACTGTGTATTGTGTTTTAAAATCAGATAGGGTATGTCATCTAATTTTCTTACTGTCCTGCAAAATTGTTTTGGCTAGTCTAAGTCCTCTGCATTTGCATATATATTTTAGAATCAATTTATCAATATATCAACTCCCCACCCCCACCCCCACAAGCCAACCTTGCCAAAACTTTAATTGTAATTGATTTGAATCAATAGAGCAATTGGGCAGAATTAATGACTTTCTAAATAGGAGAATGGTATAGCTCCCCATGTCTATAGATCTTTTCACGTTTCTCTCAATACTTTTGTAGCTTTTAACTGTAGAATATTTTATGTATCTTTAAAATATATATATCTTTAAAAAATATATATATATATATTTTATATATCTTTAAAATATATCTTTAAGATATATCTTTGCATATCTTCCTAGGTGTGTTATGTCTTTTGATATTAATTTTAAGTGCTCTGCATCTTTAAAAATTTATCTGTATATAGGAATACAGTTATTTTTTATATATACCTTATATCCCAAAGTCATGCTAATTTCAACTTATCCAGTTTAGTATAAATGTAATAGACTCTGCTTAGGTTTCTTTGAGTTTTCTATACATACGTATATATATAATCATAATATATGCAAATAAAGACTGTTGTACTTTTTTATTCCCAGTTCTGCCTTTTATTTCTTCCTTCCTTTCTATGTTTTATATTTTATTTATTTATTTTCCTTTGCGCATTGGTTTAGACCTTTAGTGAATAATGAGTGGAATTGGTGTGAGTGGATTTGTTGGCTCTGGTATTAATTTTAGAGGGAAAGAATTCAGTATTTTGCCATGAATTATGACATCAATTGTAGGATTTTCATAGATGCCCTTTATCAGACTGAGGAAGTTTTCTTCGATGTTTTCTTTGAATTTTTTTTTTTTTTTTTTTTTTGTCATGAATGAGTATGGAATTTTGTTAATTGTTTTTTTCTGAATGTAGCCAGTGGATCATCTGGTTTTTTCCTTTGTTAATGTGGTAAATTACCTTGGTTTATTTTCAGATTCTAAAATTTATAATCCTGGGATAAACCTCACTTTGAGGTGTGTGTGTGTGTGTGTGTGTGTGTGTGTGTGTGTGTGTGTGTGTGTGTTTGTGTGTAAATTAGATTTAATTTGCTAAAATTTTGTTCTAGATTTTTGCATCTATGTTAATGAGTTAGATTTGTCTGTATTTTCTCTTGGTGTGTCAATCACTTCAGATGCTTGTTTTAGAGTTAAGCTGGATTTATAGAAAGAGTTGTGAATTATTGCCTCCTCTATTTTCTGAACATTTTTTTAAGGACTTAAGTTATTTTTTCCTTAAATAGTCAATAAAAATTCACCCATGATGCCATCTGGGGGACATTGTCTGCCACTGATGGAAAGGGAAACTGTGCCTAATTTTTAAAAAGCTTCCATTCAAAGGAAGGTTTTTGTCTCCTTACTCACAAATTGCCAGTTTGTAGGGCCCCTGCACAGCAAACATAGTTCCATAGACCTTCCTGGCTGCCTCAATGTTCGGTAGGTCTTTCTTCAATCCTCATTTGAAAATATGTATTTGTTTCTTCTGTTTACTCTTATGCTTGCCATTTTCCTCATCTAGTTTACTATTTCTTACATTTTATTAATGTTCTCCCCTCTTGCCAAGTATATCAGTATGTCTTAGAAGACCACAGGACATGCCTTCTCTGTTTCCGTGACCTAGCACTCAATATAGTACCATGTACATAGAGTTTCACAGGATGGCTATTGATGGTGATGGTGATTATGGCTAGTGCAACCCATATTACTAAGTTATGGTCCAAATGCAGAGAAAATTCTTTTTTTTTTTTTTTCCGGTCACTAACTTTAGCTCACAAATGTCTTAGATAAGTCCACTGTGTTCCTCTCTGAAGGCTTACTCCTAACCCTGCTAGTTATTCAGTAGCAATGGGGATAGGGCTAAGGGGTCAATACTGAGTTCTAATGTCACAAAGCGGTAAAAAGAAGGAAGACTGATTTGTATAATTGCACAATGGCTTTGTATTAATTGGGTAAGAACAGCACCATATGGTCAGAGGGGCACATCTCCAAATCTCTGGTGGTCCTTGATGATTTGGCTCCCCACACATACTTAAAGCATGCCCCAGGGGCACCTGGGTGGCTCAGTCGGTTAAGTGTCCGACTTCAGCTCAGGTCATGATCTCACGGTCTGTGAGTTCAGGCCCCACATTGGGCTCTGTGCTGCCAGTTCAGAGCCTGGAGTCTGCTTCAGATTCTGTGTCTCCCCCTCTCTCTGCCCCTCCCCTGCTCATGCTCTGTCTCTCTCTCTGTCTTAAAAATAAATGAAAGCATTAAAAAAATTTTTTTTTTTTAAAAAGCATGCCTCATACTGGACTTCAAAGTTAGGGCTCACATGCTCAGCACTTTTTTCCTCATGAATTAATATCATTGATACCAAAAATGGCTGTTAAAAATAAGAAAAGAGAGAATCACATATGTAATTTCTGATTAATACAGAATAACTTCTGAAGGAAATTAATAAGAAAATCCTATCAAGCCTTTATGTTCAACTACCAGTTTATCGAAAATAATATAGAGGAAGCATTAAAGAAGAATGGAATATGATCTGCCAAATTCAGACTGTGGGAAGATCTACAGGAAAGATAATCCACTTGCTTCAAGAAATAAACTGTGAGAGAAAAAAAAGATGGGAAAAAAATTATAGAATAAAATAAATTTAAGAGATATCTCAATCACAGTAGGATCCCGATCTGAGCATTTTAGATATCTGGATCCTGATTGGAACTTTTTCTATAAGACATTTATGAGACACACTATAAATCTTATTATTGACAGGATATCTTATGATTAAGGAATTATTAAATTTGTATAGGAGATGACGCATTTGGGGGTTGTTTTATCTCCAGAGTTGTTATATTTTTTTAATTTACTATTTTTTAATTTTTATTTTGAGAGAGAGAGAATGGGGGAGAGGAGCAGAGGGGGAAAAAGAGAATCTTAAGCAGACTTTACACTTAGCACGGAGCCTGACCCAGGGCTTAGTCCTACAACCTTGGGATCATGCCCTGAGCCAAAATCAGGAGTTGGACACTCAACTGACTGAGCCACCCAGGTGCCCCTGGTGTTCTTATCTTTTAGAAATACATACTAAAACATTTCAGAAGAAACTGGCATCGTGTATGGATTTGTTTCAAAGTAGTCTGGGCGAAGGGAATTTGTGGGAGGCATAGATGAAACACGATTGTCTTTGAGCTGATAATTTTGGAAACTGGGTGAGGATCATGATACCATTATGTCAAATTTTGCATGCGTTTAAAATGTCTGTTTCAATATTGGATATTTAAGATACTGTTTTTCGTAGTAAGTTTGAAAGTCTATGATAATAGCGATTTGGAAATTTTTATAACTGACTCAAAGCAGTACACCCCCCCCACCCGTGCTATGCTAATATGTGAACAAAGTAAATTTCATTTCATGGTTGTCAGATTCTTTTCATACCCCCAAAAAGCTGGATAATAAGATTGAAACACAGGGGCGTTACACTTAGAACCACTGAACTTTAAAAACTTCAAAGAAAATATTAATAATGGTGTTAAATTCTACATACCATATGCTAATGAAGTTGTTTTTATGAGTTTTCTAGGGTGGCAAGTCAGCCAAAATTTATTCATGTGAATGAAGACTATAATTTTTATCAGGTATACACAAATATCTTACATATTAAGGAGAAAGGCAGCAATAAAATGATATTAAAATAATGCAAGAAGGCTTTAAAATTTATTGTATAATGGGTACAGAGGGTTATAATTCAAAATGTATTTCCAGATCTGGGAGCCACACTGAGTTAACTAATATACTACACTTTTTTCAATGTTATATATTACCCTAAAAGATGAAAGAAAGGAGACAGATAGATAGATACATAGTTACATAGATAAAATAGAAAATATTTTTTATTCTTTTATTTTCTATGATATTTTAGGGGAAAATATAATGATTGATATGTGATTAAGCTAACGTTACCTAAAAAGAATTATGGATAAATCTTCACTTGGATTTAGCATTTATTTATTCATGCATTTATGTGTTTCAGAAGGCTGGAAACCTGGAAACTTGTGTAAAAGTTGATACTATGGTCTTGAGTCTGAAATCTGATAAGACAGGCGGGTAGACTGGAAACTCAGGATTTCTATGTTCGTTTTGCAGAATCCCTTTTTCTCTAAAACCTCAGTTTTTACTCTTAAGGTTTTCAACTTATTGAATAAGATCCACCATATTATTGCGGATACTCTCTTTTGCTTAAAGTGAAATGTTAGTCACATTTACAAAATACCATTACAGCAACACCTAGACAGATGTTCGACCAAACAACTAGGCACCGTAGCCTAGCTAAGTTGACACACAGAATGAACCATCACAGGCATATTTTCTAAACCATAAGGTTATTGATTGAAGGAGAGACATTTGGGATCAAAGATTACTTGTGTTACATAATTAAAATGGGGTGATAAAAATATTTTTCATTTTTAGCCAAAGGAACCGTATTGCTATTAAGCTACAGAAATGTTTATTGTGGCTCGATAATTATTTATCGAGCACCTATTATATGCCAGGGACTGTGTTAAACGCTGGATACACAGCAGTGAGCAAGTTAGATGTTGGTCTGAGAAGCATGTAAAAGGGAACTTAATCTGGTTGCAGTGGCTGGGTGGGAGAAGGGGACTAGAGGCTTTTGGTAATGTGACGTTGACGTTACATCTTAAAGAAGGACAACACTTTGCCAGGTGAACTTGGGGATGGATAAGAACATTCTGGGCAGAAGAGAGAAGGTAGACAAAGGCTGGGAGTAAGTAAAATCATGGCATGCTTAACAGACTGAAAGAAGTTCCCTGTGGCTATCGTGCATACAGCAAGGAGAAAGGAGGAAAATCAAGCTTGAGAGATAAGCGGGGGCCAGATTCTTCTAAGCTACACTAAGGATTTTTAAATTTAAACACATATAATAATCTATCTTATTTTCTATAATGTCAGAAAATAAGAGAATACTATGTAATAGAGAGGGGATGAATGTAGTGTATTCACTGTTGTCCTCATCATTTAAAAACAGAACATTTGGTTAAACAAAAACTTGGTCTTTAACAACGTATGATTCATTAAAATATGACTTTAGTCTAAAGAAACCTATCAATGTCTAATATGTTTCTAGTTAAGACATTTTTATATTATGTGATTCTTGATCATTTTAAAAACACTGCAGTTGTACCCAAAGGATACAATAATATAGTTTCAAAGGGGTACATGCACCCCAATGTTTACAACAGCCTTAGCAACAAGAGCTAAACTATGGAGAGAACCCAAATGTCCATTGACTGATGAATTGATGAAGAAAATGTGGTGTGTGTGTATGTATATGTGTACATATATGTGTGTATATATATTACATATGTGTGTGTGTGTGTATATATATATATATATATATATATATATATATATATATATAATGAAATATTACTCAGCCATCAAAAAGAGTGAAATCCTGCCATTTGGTACAACATGGATGGGGCTAGAATGTATTATTCTAAGGGAAGTAAGTCAATTAGAGAAAGACAAGTACCATATGATGTCACTCATGTGTGGAATTTAAGAAACAAACAAAAAAAAATGAACACCTGGAAAGAGGGGGAGAGGAGAGAGGGAAACAAACCACAAGAGACTCTTAGCTATAGAGAACAAACTGAGGGTTGATGGAGGAGGTGGGTGGGGGCTGGGCTAGATGGGTGATAAGTATTAAGGAGGGCACTTGTTGTGATGAGCACTGGGTGTTTTTTGTTTTTGTTTTTGTTTTTTTTAACATTTTTATTTTTATTTTTGAGACAGGGAGAGACAGAGCATGAACGGGGGGAGGGCCAGAGAGAGAGGGAGACACAGAATCGGAAGCAGGCTCCAGGCTCTGAGCTGTCAGCACAGAGCCTGATGCGGGGCTCGAACTCACGGACCGTGAGATCGTGACCCGAGCGAAGTCGGACGCTCAACCGACTGAGCCACCCAGGCGCCCCGAGCACTGGGTGTTTTATGCAAGTGATGAATCACTGAATTCTTCTCCCCAAACCAATATTGTACTGTAACAAAATTTTAAATAAAAAAAGAATATTCCAGTTGTATACTTTGTTTTGCAACCCAAATTGATGTTCTATATGAACCTAATGTAGCCATGAATCAAAGCCCTATAGGAGATACACAAAAAATAAGAGTAAGGAATCCAATCATATCAATAAGAAGAGCCATCAAACCATAAAGGAAGGGAGCAAGATAAGAAAGAAACAAAGAATTACAAAAACAGTCATAAGACAAGTAACAAAATGGCAATAGGTATCAATAATTACTTTGAATATAAATGGACTAAATACGCCGGTCGAAAGATACAGGGTGACTGGATAAAAAAGCCAAACACATCTAAATGCTGCCTATAAGATGGGCACTTGTACC
Organism: Panthera pardus; assembly: GCF_024362965.1. Taxonomy (NCBI): domain Eukaryota; kingdom Metazoa; phylum Chordata; class Mammalia; order Carnivora; family Felidae; genus Panthera; species Panthera pardus. The sequence goes on from NW_026526688.1 coordinate 17,494,023, forward strand.
CCAATGTTTATAGCAGCACTCTCAACAATAGCCAAATTATGGAAAGAGCCTAAATGTCCATCCACTAATGAATGGATAAAGAAACTGTGGTTTATATACACAATGGAATACTACGTGGCAATGAGAAAGAATGAAATATGGCCTTTTGTAGCAACGTGGATGGAACTGGAGAGTGTGATGCTAAGTGAAATAAGCCATACAGAGAAAGACAGATACCATATGTTTTCACTCTTATGTGGATCCTGAGAAACTTAACAGAAACCCATGGGGGAAGGGAAGGAAAAAAAAAAAAGAGGTTAGAGTGGGAGAGAGCCAAAACATAAGAGACTGTTAAAAACTGAGAACAAACTGAGGGTTGATGGGGGGTGGGAGGGAGGGGAGGGTGGGTGATGGGTATTGAGGAGGGCACCTTTTGGGATGAGCACTGGGTGTTGTATGGAAACCAATTTGACAATAAATTTCATATATTAAAAAAAAATAATAAATGCTGCCCATAAGAGACCTATTTCAGACTTAAAGACATGCAGATTGAAAGTGAAGGGTTGGAAAAATATTATTCATGCAAATGGAAGCAGAAAGAAAGCTGCAGGAGTAATACCTGATAGACAAAATAGACTTTATTTTTTTAATGTTGATTTATTGAGAGAGAAAGCAGGGGAGGGGCAGAGAATTCCAAACAGGCTCTGCACTGTCAGCACAGAGCCCGATGCAAGGCTCAAATCATGAACCGTGACATCATGACCTGAGCCAAAATCAAGAGCTGGACACTTAACCAAATGAGCTACCCAGGTGTCCACAGACAAAATAGACTTTAAAACAAAGACTGTAATAAGAACCAAAATAGGACAAAACACAATGGTAAAGGGAACTATGCAACAAGAAGGTGTAACAATTGTAAATATTTATGCATCCAACATGGCAGCACCTAAATATGTAGAGCCACAATTATGTTGAAGTATGTTTCTTCTAAACACACTTTGTTGAGGTTTTCATCATGAACAGGTGTTGAAATTTGTCGACTGATTTTGTTGCTATTGAGATAATCGTGGTATTCTTTGCTTTGTTGACATTGTGTATCACGTTAATTGATTAGTGAATATTGAGACACCCTTGCATTGCTGGAATACAGCCAATGAATTTAATTTGTTTCTGGAATAAATTCCACTTGATCACGGAGGATGGCACATTCTTTAAAATGTGCTGTTGAGGGGTGCCTGGGTGACTCAGTTAAGTGTCCGGTTTCAGTTCAGGTCGTGATCTCATGGTTGGTGGGTTCGAGCCCCACGTCAGGCTCTGTGCTAACAGCTGGGAACCTGGAGCCTGCTTCAGATTCTGTGTCTCCCTCGCTCCCTGTCCCTCCCCCACTTATGCTCTGTCTTTCTCTCAAAAATAAACATTAAAGTTAAAAATAAGAATAATAAATTGTACTGTTGAATTCAATTGGCTAATATTTTGTTGAGGATTTTTGCATATATGTTCATCAGGGATATTAGCCTACAGTTTTTTTGTGGTGTGTTTTGGTTTCAGGGTAGTGCCGGCCTCATAGAATGTATTTGGAAGTTTTTCTTCCCTTCTGTTTTTTGGTTTTGTTTTTTTTTTTATTATTTTTTGTTTTTTTGTTGGTTTTTTTTTTTTTTTTTTTTTTTTTGTAATGGTTTGAGAATAGGTATTAACTCTTATTTAGATGTTTGGTAGAATTCACCTGTAAATCCATCCGGTCCTGAACTTTTATTTTTGGTAGTCTTCTGATTAACAATTCAATTTTGTTACTAGTAATTGGTCTATTCAGATTGTGTCTTCCTGATTCAGTTTTAGAAGTTTGTGTGTTTTTAGGAATTTACCCATTTCTTGTAGCTTATCTAATTTGTTGGCATATCATTTTTCATAGTATTCTCTTATAATCGTATGTATTTCCTTGAGTCAGTTGTTACTTCTCCTTTGTCATTTCTTATTTGGATTTCTTCTTTTTTGATATAAGTTTGGCTAAAGGTTCATTGATTTTTGTCTTGTCAAAGAACCAGTTCTTGGTTTTATTGATCTTTTTCTATTTTTTTTTTTTCTATATCATATATTTGTGTTCTGATCTTTGTTATTTTCTTTTTTCTACTCGGGCTTTGTTTGTTCTTTTTCTAATTCCTTCAGGCATAGTGTTGTATTGTTTATTAGAGCTTTTTCTTGTTTCTGGAATTAGGCCTGCATCACTGTTATTTCTTCTTTGATCGCTTCATTGACACATTGGTTGTTTAGTCTCATGATGTTTAGTCTCCATGCGGGTGTGTCTTCTCCAGTTTCTTCTTGTGATTTCTAGTTTCATAATGTCAGAAAAGATGTGTAGTATGACTTCGATCCTCTTGAATTTGGTGAGGTTTGTTTTACAGGCTAGTATATGATCTATTCTGGAGAATGTTCCATGTGCATCTGAGAAGGATGTGAATTTTTCTCTTTGGGGATGGAATGTTCTGGGTATATCTGTTAAATCCATCTGGATCAGTGTGTCATTCAAGACCATTTGTCCTTGTTGATGTTCTGTTTTAGAGGGTCTGTCCATCAATGTGAACGGGGTGTTAAAGCCCATACTATAACCGTATTATTGATTAGTTCCTTTATGTGTTTTACTAACTGTTTTATGTATTTAGGTGGTCCTATGTCGGGTGCCTATTTGCAATGCTATCTTGGTGGACTGTCCCCTTCATTAATATATAGTGTCCTTCTTTGATTCTTGTTATAGTCTTTGTTTTAAATTCTGTTTTGTCCAATGTGAGTATGGTGACTCCAGCTTTCTTTTGATGTCCATTTGCATAATAGAGACATTTCTCCATCCCTTCACTTTCAATTTGCAGGTGTCTGTAGATCTAAAATGAGTCTCATTTTTTTATCCATTCTGTCACCCTATGTCTTTTGATTGGAGGATCTAATCTATTTCCATCCAAAGTTATTGTTGATAGATATGTATTTGTTGTCATTTTATTATTTGGTGTTTGGCTATTTCTGTACATTGTCTCTGATCTATTCTGGTCTTTCATGTTTTTCTGATTTTCTTTAGTGACAAATGTGGATTTCTTTCTCATTATTCTTGGCATCTTATTAGTGGTTTTGATATATGGTTATTATTATGTTAGTATACAACCACTTGTGGATGTTGTATTCTATATTAAGTTGATGGTCCTTTAAATTTGAACCCATTCTTTACTCTTCCCCTGCCCATATGGTGTCATTTTAGGCATAGGGTGTCATATTTTACATCCAATTTTGTGAGTTCCCTGACTCCTTATTTATGAAAATATGCATTTTTACTGCTTTTGAGTATCCTACCTTTATGTTGTCACTTGGGGTCTCTACTTTGCACTCAGAGTCCCCTTTGATATTTCTTGCAGAATTGATTTAGTAGTCATAAACTCCTTTAGTTTTTGTTCACCTGGGAAATCCTTTATCTCTGCTTCTCTTCTGAATTGTAGCCCGGCTGCATAGAATATTCTTGGCTGCCAATCTCTTCCTTATAGCACTTTGAATATATCATGCCACTCCCTTCTGGCCTGCAAAATTCCTGCTGAAAAATCAGCTGATAGCCTTAGGAAGTTTTCCGTGTATGTAACTGTTGTCTTTTCTCTTGTTGCTTTTAAAATTATCCTTACCTTCTGCCATTTTGCATGTTTATTAGTGGCTTTGGTAAATGGTTACCAATAGGGTAGAAGAGGATTCTGCTCCTCATGGTGTTGAGAGATCGACCTGTGGCTGCCTTGTTGTGGCTCGTTGGTGGGCAAGGCCAGTACTCAGCCGAGGTGTCTGCAATGAGCCTCTCTGCCACAGACACAGGTGCATCAAAGGGCAGGGCTAGCCCCCGGTGCAGCACGCTAAGCAGCCCGGGTCTAGGTATTGCGGGCATGCCGATGAGTGCTATCTGCTTTGCTCCGCAGGGTAGGAGCTACTGTGATCCCACTGGAACTGCCTCCTGGGTTTGATGGGGCCAGAAGCCCCTTTGGAGGAACGCATGCTGTGGCAGTTGTGTTACACAGGGTAGGTCCACAAGGGAACACCAGGGCTGGGCATGCTGTATGAGCGAGGTAGATGGAGTAGTAGTGCTGGCTCCTGCAGATGTCAGGCTCTAAGCTGGGAGAGGAAAAGAGAAATGGTGCCCACCAGCAGTTTAGTTCCCAAAGACATATCCTGAAGATCCCTGTTCCTCTAGCACATGTTCTAAGATTATTCTGTAAGTCTCATGTATACCTCGGGGGCTTTTCAAACTACTGATTCTGTGCTATATATCTGGCCACATTATTTAGTATGCTGGACCTTTAAGGGCGAGGACTCCATTTTCTATCACGCCTTGGCTCTATGGGAGTCAAGCCCACTGATTTTTAAAGCTCCCAATGCTAAGCCCTGCTGACTTGCAAAGCCAGACATTATGAGGACCGGTCTTCCCATTGTGGGTCCCCGGTGCCAAGGATGCGTGGTGTGGCATCTGATCCTCTTTTCTATGCCTGTGATGTCCCAACCATTTGTGATTAGCCCCACTAGAGATCTGGTCCCTAACAGTTTCTCAGCCCCTCCTACCCTTTTTGATGTGACATTCTGTTATCAGCCAGAAAGGCCTTTTCTGTCAGTCTTCAGGTCATTTTCAGAGTTAATCACATACATGTAGCTGTTGTCCTGCTGTGTCCATGACACGAGGTGAGTTCAGGATCTTCCTACTCTGCCATCTTCCCCAGCTCCCCATTTTTTAAAAAAACATGTGCTATGTAAAGAGTATCTTGAAAGTAGGGTTTGTTAGTATGATGATTTGAATGTTGAAGATGGCCTATGTCATGTATACTCTTTTTTTCCCCCCTTCAAAAAATTTATTTAAACAGTGATTCCTTAGTATCATCTAATGTTCTATCTTGTGCTCAGTTAAGCTTTTGAGACACTGACTTCCCTCCTTTTATCTTATTTTATTTTTTTTATTTATATACTAACTCTTTGAATATAATAACTCTCTTAAAATTGAATACCTCATTTATAAGTTGTTTTAAAAATCTTTCAAGTAAAAACCTTGCGTGAATTTTGAAATCATTTGTCAAAAATACAAAAATGCATCTGCTTCCTAATTGTCTTGAAGGACAATTGATAAACATTAGGGAAAATTGAAAGTTTCTAGAAAGAGTTCAACAAAAACCTTTTCCTAATTATTGGATGGAATTGAAAAAGGAATGTCGGGAGTTTTTTTCTTACAGTTTATTTTTATTTTGAGAGAGACATAGAGAGCAAGTATGGGAGGGGCAGAGAGAGAGAGAAGGAGACAGAATCCCAAGCAGGTTCCATACTGCCAGCCCAGAATCCACTGGGGGGGGCTGAAACTCACAAACCCCAAGATCGTGACCTGAGCTAAAGTCAAGAGTCAGGAACTGGACGCTCAACCAACTGAGCCACCCAGGCACCCCTGAATGTTAGGATTTGGTAAATGGAGCCAGTATTTATTTCTTACTGTTGGAGCTCTTGATAAAGTATCTCTCTCCACTAACAAAGCAAATAAAGCTAATGGTTGCATCAAATAACCTGAAATTAGGTTTAGTTCTTTGAATTGCTGTACCCAGAATATTAATGCAAGATTTTTAAAAATAAGGAGATACTTTCTACCATATTGTGCTTCTCTAAATTAATAATTTTTTTGTGAAAGAAAAAAGTGCTGTCATTAAATAACGTAAATAGTTCACTTAAATATAATTTCACCTTCATGTCACAATATAAAATTTTTTTTTCATGTTTTATATAACTTATAGATTGATATAATAAAAACTTTACAATTAAATAAACATGAATATCAGAAGTATAGGCGCAAAATTCTTGCTGATGTGCACATTCAAAAATCTTTAGACACTGGTGTTGATAAGGTTTTCTGCATAGGAGGAATTCAGGTTTTTTTTTAAATGTTAATAAACTGAGATAAATGTTTCGATCTGAATTAATTGAAGTTAGTGGGAAATAAGGCAGATAAGAAAAGTCTTAATTGAAGTAAAAAAAAAATTTTTTTTGCAAAAAATGATTAGACCCCTATTTTGTAGGTCTTGAAACATTGGCCCCTGGTCATTCTTCTGACCAGCTCTCTGAAGGGCTGCAGCTGTCTCTTTGCCCACCTTTTGTTCCTTTTTCAGCCATCCCCTCAACATGCTCTCCTTTCTCAGCCTGTGTATTATGGTTCTCCAGAGAAACGGAACCATTACATGCCTGACATACACTGGGTGATCCATAAACATTTAAATGAATGGCATCTTCTTTTTCACATAGAGACTCCTCACACAAGTGTTTTCTATGTTTCACTTTATTCTGTAAATTTTTTCCCAACTTCTGTTTCCCTGAGGCACACTTCTTACGGCTCTTCCAAGATATTAATTATCTATACAAAAAGTTAGTCCCTGTGACAATTATGTAATGGTTGAACACTGCATATGTCTCAGCAGCTCCCATTGCTAAAAAACAATCTCCTTAAGAGCTGTTTTCTGTAGCGGATTTGATCTATATCACTCAAGACTATGCTTTCACTTACTTAAATTGAATGTTTATCCCAGACAGATGGTCTTTACCAATAACAGGAGCCAAGTTAGCATAAACTGAATCTAATTGCAAAGCCAATTTTTTTCTCTTTTATTGTATTTTCTTCTGTATCTTTTTCTTATCCATCTTTGATAACTCTAGTGGAAAATTGTATGATTTAAGTGTCTTAGGTATGTGCTCAAGAGATTTAAGCGAAGGAAGGAAACATTTTGCGATCTCCATTTTGACTATTGGTTATTAGAAACATAGCTTTAGAATACTTAGTTACAAACTGCCAATTTAATAAGCTCTTTTCTTCATTTCGTTTGGTTTATGTGGTACAATACTTTATTTCTCCCGTGTTATTCCCCCCCACTTAAATCCTTCCTTGGATTGCCTTCAGAATGATACTCAAACTCCTTAGCATAACATCAGTATCTTCCAACTTCTCTGTTTCTACGTGCTCATTCCCCTGACCCTGGTCATACACGCACCATTATCATCACTCGTGCCAAACCACTTACACTTTCCAATGTATTTTTCACGCCTCTCCACCTCTGTATGTGAAGTTCTTTTTACCTGCCGTATGGCACTCCCCACCCCGCTGCTCCCTCCTCCCGTACTCTCCCCTGCCCCCACCACCCTTGCTCCAACTTAAAGCCTAATGATTCTTATAAAATCATCTTAAGGATAATCTCTTTCTGGAAGCCTTGTCTCTTCTTTCATTGTCAGTGTAACTTAGACAGAAATAGGTATGTATGGTAATTACTGAAACTGGTGATTACTGTCTGTTAGATAAGCCAGAAACTAGAAATACATATTTAAAAATAGGCTTACTGGAAGAGTGAAGGCAGGGGTGCTCGAGGACTGTTCACGCAGCATTGAGTAGCTATGGAAAATAGTGTGAAGAATGGGGCAGTGGGGTGAGGTGGAAAAATAGAAACGGTTCAGGGGAATGTCTTAAAATTGGGCTAAAGAAAAACAAAGACCCAAAAGGATGAGGGCATCTGCGAAAGACTGAATTTTTAGCATAAAATTCTGCTGCGATGTATGGAATAGCCCGGATACCAAAAAGATGGAAAAAGACGTGTAAGTGAGGTGATCGGCTGGTCTGTGTTGGCAGTGGAGATAGGAAGAACGAAAATGGCTTCTCACCATGAAGGAAGCATTGTCTGTCAAGTTGGGGCATTCCGTGATCAGCAACACGAACGTGGCTGAGAGAGCAAGCAGTCCACTGTGCGGCTCAAAACCAGCACTCGGGTGTCTTCCTTTTGGGCACAAAATAAAATTGAAATCTGTGCCATGGCATACGAGGCCCTACACGTTCTGGCCCATTACCTACCACTTAACCCCCTGCTAACTCTCCGCTGTAATAGCCTGTTGTTTTTCTTGGATCATGTCAAGCTTTGCCCTGCCACTGGTATTTGGTACTTGGCTGTTACCTCTACCTGGAATTCTCTTTCCCAGCAATTCCTGACTAGTCCTCCAGTTGCCTTCAGGTGGATGCCCAATATCACTTCAGATGAGCCTTCCTTAACTATTCTAACTAAACCAGTATTCACTCATTTCCATCAGTTTTTATCCACTGGCATTGATTTACTTACTTACTTACTTACCTACTTACTTATTTATTTAGCATGGAACTTGTCTCTACCTGACATTTATGGCACACGTTTTTGGCTTATTTGCCGTCTTTCCCTCTGACTATACTACAAATGCTGTAAGGCAAGAATTTTTGTTCTGTTGACTGATGCATGCCCAAAACCTGAAGAAAGTCCAGGTCTCGAGTGGGTATTCATGTTGAAAAATTTGTGTTGAAAAATGTTTATCCATGTTGAAAATCCCCATTGAAAAATGACCGTGACAGTGACCGAACATGGGACAGGGAGATTGTGAGAGTTATGAGTAGTTGAAACCAGAGGACATAAGTCTCGGGGACAGAGAGGCGCATCTGGTCTAAGATTAAGGGTAGAGAAGTCTCTTATGCAGTTAAGATGAGACTACACTCTTTTTTTTCTCTCTCAGCTTTTAACTTCTTCATTCAAAGCCGATTGTGTTAAAATAGGACTATTTCTGCTTGTTTCAAGTTAATTACCCATATGGTAGAAATCATGTACCAAAATGGGTTTGAGGCAAACCAACTCATGCCAAATTCACAAAGGAAACTGAAAAACTTGGATCTGTCGGGCAGATTCAGGATAAAAAATGGATCAGAATATGGAGAAAAATAGAAATACTTGGAAACATTTATTGGGGAGCAGAGCTACCTTCTTTTTCTCAAGTGGAGTGAACCCTAGTGAAGAGGGTTTTCCATGAGATCAGCCAAGGAGCACTGTACTGACATGTATTCTCTCCGGCAGGGAGGCACAAAGGATTGGTGTCCGACTCCTATGCAGGGTACACAGAGGGTGACAAATATGTCCGCCATAGGCAGCTACATGGATGTTTTCTTCTTCCAGAACTTGTGCGAGGGATGCTTCTGGGTACCAAATGTGAACTTCTTGCCCACCAGAAAAAAGTGAAGAGATGGAGTATTCTGAACTTTTTCTAAGAGAATTTCTACAAAAGTGTGAGAAGACCTCAATATTGAGATTCTGTTGAGGATAGGGCACCAAAGAAGTTGAAGTTGAAGGGACATGAGGAGTGACTGAAAGAAAGAAGTGTTGCAAATACCAAGGGAATTTCCTTTGGGGGGAACACTTGTGGAGACTCCCAAGCAGTCTTAAAAATGTCTATAGGAGTCAGGTTTAACCATCTGTCAGTGCAGGGCTCATGAAACCACATAGATTAAAAAAAAAAAAAAAGTGTCTTACCATCTTATCTCTGTTCCCAACACCTTAACTTGCCTTCTTTGACCTTAGCAGCCACAAACCACTAGACAGTGGGAAAGGAAGTGAGAGGGGAGGGAAAACATAAGCCAACCAGCTTCCATTCTCTAAATTCTCTGCATTAACCAGAGGCCAGTAGTCACCTATTTCTAGCCTGAGCATGGGGAAAAACAAGTTCTGTCTTTAAATGGAAATGTAAAAACGTAGAATTCTGTTTCCTTGTCTTCCTGAATAATTCAGTGTTATAGATGAGATTTTAGTTAATATGGGGGATTGATCAAGTAAGTAAACATAATAAGGATCATTGGAGCCAGGATTCTCATTGCCAGAGAAAGGAGTTAAAAATATGGAAAGGAAGAAAACTAAAATAAAATGCATGATGTTGGATTGGGACTGGAGATAATCGAACTCATGGTTCAGGCAGACAGATCAATTAAATATAAATGTGTGTATATATACACAGGTCATGATCTATGCACACATCCATGTGTGTGTGTGTTTATATATGTACACATTAACACATGGATATATATACATGTATATATATGTAAAAGTATATATTAATATGTATTTATATACTTATAAGTATGTGTGTATGTGTGTGTATGTATATATACTTATACATATATGTATATGTATGTGTGTGTGTATATATATCTCCTAGATCTGTCCATTGGGATCAATGGACACCCCAGCACCATTGAGGACACCTAACATCCAGATCTCGCTTCTAAATAACATTCTCCAGTAATAGACACCAGACCTCCTTAGACAAATGGCTGATTCCCAGATTGGGCCAAAGTATGAGATAAGCCTGGAACATTTTGTTGTACCGGAAGATAAGGAAGTAGCCAGAAAATGATGCAGACATATCCAAAAAAAAAAAAAAAAATGGAGACCTTTTCCTCCTTGCCCAACTGGGGGCATTGAACGCTGATATAAATAATAGTAGCAATGAGTGAAATAGAAAACCATGAGTTCATCCAAATGTAAGCAAAAATGACCATATTGACAATTTGATATCAGGAATGTGGTATTTATACGGTTTCAAAGTACTTTCCCACAAAATACTTATTCTTACAAAGAGCAATTAATCAAGTGCTCAAACGAACATCGTTAGTTATGGACAAATTGAAATCCCATGCCACCTGATGGGCTGCAGTGGGAACACAGCATCACATCTACAGTAGTTTTTTCAGAGGGCATGGCTTGAACCCAAGCTTGAAGAGACAGCACAAACCCCATACAAGGGCCACAGCAAAGCAAATCTTCAAGGGAGGGCACTTTTGGGATGAGCACTGCGTGTCACATGTAAGAAAGAGATGAATCACCGGGTTTTTCTTCTGAAGCCAAGACTACACTGTATGTTAACTAACTTGAAAATAAATTTTATTTTTTAAAATTTTTTTAATGTTTATTTTTGAGACAGAGAGCATGAACAGGGGAGCGTCAGAGAGAGAGCGAGACACAGAATCCGAAGCAGGCTCCAGGCTCTGAGCTGTCAGCACAGAGACTGATGCAGGGCTCGAACTCACAGACCGTGAGATCATGACCTGAGCCGAAGTCGGACGGATGCTCAACTGACTGAGCCACCCAGATACCCCGAAAATAAATTTTAAAAAACATGTTAAAGGTATGAGAGTCACAGAAAGATTAAGGAATTATTCCAAACTTAAAGACGAAAAGACATGAAACATAATTCTGAACCAGAGCATTTAAAAAATTTATTTATTATTATTGAGAGAGAGAGAGAGAGAGAGAGAGAGAGCGTGCACATGAATGGGGGAAGGGGCAGAGAGAGGGGGTGGATAGAGGATCCAAAGCAGGCTCTGTGCTGACAGCAGAGAGCCCGATGTGGGGCTCAAACTCAACAATCGTATGATCATGACCTGGGTCAAAGTGGAAGCTTAAATGACTGAGCCAACCAGGTGCCCCTGAATGAGATCATTTTGCTAAAAATAAAGTATATTTAAAACAACTGAATAAACTTGAATGGGACCCGAGGATAAGATGAGAGTACTGTTTCAGTGTCAGCTTCCTGGTTTTCATGAAGATGTTGTAGTTACAGGAGAGTATCCTTGTTTGTAGGAAATACTGACTGAAGTACACACAGGTGATGGGGAATTAGGCCATCAAGTTCCCAAATGGTTCAGGAAAGTTCATGAAACATACCAAATAAATTTTTTTAAAAAATACTGTATTTTCAGTAATTCTGCAAACGTGATTGTTTCTAAAAAAATGAGAACACTTTGTACTTTAAGTAATAAAGTTTTCTTTTACCTGCTCTCCACTTCAAATGAAAAATCTAAACTTCTACACATTCAAATTACTAGCCTGAGACCACTTACTATATTAGAATAGACAACTCATGGGGTGCCCGGGTGGCTCAATCAGTTGAGCATCTAACTTCGGCTCAGGTCATGATCTCGTGGTTCATGAGTTCGAGCCCTGCGTCAGGCTCTGCTGTGCTGACAGCTCAGAGCCTGCAGCCTGCTTCAGATGCTATCTCCCCTCTCTCTCTGCCCCTTCCTCACTCACACTGTCTCTCTGTCTCTCTCTCTCTTTCTCAAAAAATAAACATTAAAAAAGATTAGAATAGCGTCCTCATGAGGGTTGCCATGATTTTTCTTCCAATAATAGAGGAATTATATCTTTTGGATAAAGCTTAATACAGCAGAAGAATTAAGGAATAATAATAAAGCTGAAATTTGATTACAATTCATGATTTTCAGTATACCCATTGTAAAACCACGTATCCCTTCCTTTAATTAATATCTAGGCCTTGTTCTGTTCTAGAAAATGTGCTAATTCTAGATGTTACAAAGATGAGTAGATTGGAGCACGGTGGGGAGACCTATGTGCAAACGATGGCAACACAGGGCTGCGAGTCATTTTAGAGACATGAAAAAAAATTACAGTTGGAAGCCAAAGGAGAGAAAAATGAACTCTACATGGGCAATCAAGAATGACTTCACCAAAAAGATGACATTTTGAGCTGGGTCTTGTGGACTGAAAAGAAGTTTGCCAGGAAGGCCTGATGATGTTTGGAGCATTGGTGAATGATGAGATTTTAAGCAATTGGGCGAAGACTTGGCCCTTTGGAAGGGCTTTGGGTGGGTGGAAGGGTGGAGAACAAAGAAAGGTCTAGTTTGGCTGGAGGGCAGTTTAAAATGAACGGAATGGTAGTAAGGAGCAGGGGTTGGTTTGCGGGGGGGGCGGGGAGATTTGGTTCTTAAGGATACCTCAATACGGGTCCTACCTACTTCTTTCCAAGACACTTTGTCCTTCGTGTTTGAAAAATGATCCCTGATTTTTAATGTAAGTCCCTCTCATTTATGTGTGTTCTCTAAGGTTGTGGCAGACTGTTCACAGTACTGGTGGTGTGTTGGAGATGAGGTTTATTTTTCTTGAGTGCAGATAGGACTCCTGGGGCTGTGGTTAAGGGTGTTGGAGAACTGCCATTTATTCTGCCAAATCACTGCTTGAATAAAAGTTAACATTATCTCCCAGGAATTATTAAACACTTTCTTAAACTCATATTACGGGAGGTCACGTGGGAATTTTTTAAAAAATCTTTTTGTTCGTGTCGTTTAGTTAAATATCCCAGGAAACAGATTTAATTCTTTGTTCTCCTGAATTAGAGCTAAGGTTATACATTTATATAAAAACGCAGAATTTCTCTATAACCTCAACTAAAAAGCTTAGAGTTTTGTCTTGTTTTTGTTGTGGGGAGTTCGAATTATTTAGATGGTTCTTTGGTCAGATGCCCACATATAGACAAAGAGTATGAAAGGAAATGAAAAGCAGAAAGAGTAAATAACTGAACCCCAAAAGAACCAAACAGAAGGATTTGTGACAACCCAGATTTCTTCCAATATTTCCCCCTTTCTGTGTCCTTTAGTGGGCATCGTAAATATGGCAGCTTAGTTATATAGGTAAAGGTCCTGAAAATAAGATAAACACGAGAAACGTTTAAAATACTAAGCACTGTGGCAATGTAGAAACAGACGTTCATATGAGAGACTCTTTTCAGTTAGTTACATAATCATTTTAATATGGGAATCTCAGAAAACTAATTTTTCCGACATGCAATATTTTAAGATTATCTGGATATTTAGATAATTATCCTTCAGCAGTTTTTAATATTCGCATTAAAATGAAGTATACATGGGGAAAATTTACTGTGGCCACATTTGCATTGATCAATTTATTTAAATGTTTATCTTTTATTGATGGTTTAATTTGTGGTGCTTTGCTTTTGAGGGAGCACACGGTCTTTGGATTAGAGCAACACGAGTTTTTGCAGATCGACCTCGTGGTCGGTACAACTAGCAGAATTGGAATAGGATTCTCGTGCACTCCAGGGCACAAAATGGACACAATATGAACCTTCTGTGAACCTTGTACACAATAAACGATTTCACTCTTTAAGAAAGACGGAGCCCCTGCCCTTGAGCCTGACAAGTAGAAGGCGACTGAGGTGGAAGTAGAAGGTGGTTGGGGTGTGGTGTGGGACCTTTTCAGCTTTCGAAGCACCTGCTATCTGAGACTCTGAGAAGTTTTTTTGTCTGACACAATTGGGTATCCCTGAATAGACAGAAAAGCATATTCCAAAAGTCTCTCTCTGTAGACAACTGGGGTGATTGAGGGAAGAAGTCAGGCATCCAGCTACTTCACTAGGAGCTAAACTCAGAATGGAAACCATGAAAGAAACTCCCCAGAGATAGCCATGGGTTTCAAACTTTTCCATACGAAATGCCATGTCCTAATTTGTTCAAGAGAGTGGGTGAGAGATACTCTAAATAATGTTGCCATGATTTTCCACCCTTGGGACAAAAAAGAAAGAGAAAAAAATGTGTTACAGTATTAAAGATGTTTACTTTTCTAAGGAGATGTGAATTGGGAAAAAAATGTAACTGCTATAAAAGCACTAAACCAGGATCAGCCAGGCTTCCGATGAGAGTTTAAGCTTTAGAGTAAATAAACCAATTTATAATTCTCCGCAAATTGAATCAAGGAACTTTGGGGTCTGTGACGTGGTTAGCCGCAGGCTGTTGGCCTGAAGGGAAATCTAGGAGAACAAAACCATAAAAACAGGGCCCCTATGACGCTCTGGGCCATGGCAGTTTGCAGTCTGTATATGTCTGCTTGAAGAATCTAGCTTTGGTCCTCTCAGTCTACGCGTCCCCCTAGATTGAATAGAGGGTTAATCCAGGGCCACACACCCCTAGAAGGTGTGGCCAAGAAGAAGCTATATCTCCACACCCATCTAGAAAGGCACACAAATGGAGAAGGCCATGGGTTCATTTTCTTCTATGCCACTCCTTTAATGTCTAGATGTTCTTGTGTCGTTGGGTTTTCCCCCATGGGTGGGGTGTAGAGAGAGAGAGAGAGAGCACTTAAGCAGTTTTCAATGCAGGCACAGTAAGGACTTGTTGTGAACCTGCTACACACTATCCAATTTCAGGCTCTAAGATATACTAAGAAAGACAAAAGCCACCACCCCTGAGCCTGACCCCACCCCTGAGCCTGACCAGTAGAAGGTGACCATGGTGGAACACGATGTGACCAGTGCCACCAAAGACGTCTTGCCTGATGGGGGGCTAGATCTTGGCAACACAAGAAATTTCCTGCGTGTTTCAGGGATGGCTTACACCGTTCAAGGATTCCACAAAGGTTACATCTTTGAGAGAAGGAATAACTTTATCATGCTATAGTCACAAAATTAAAGTTAATTGCATCAGCACCAAGGACCGAAAATAAGATGTTGTTATAAATACACATTGTACATCAGGTGTATGGCATAGGCCTCCGCTGTCAGGAAGGAACCAAAATGAATGAACGTGACTTCAGTTAAAATGTTTTTTTTTCAACGTTTTTTTTTTTTATTTATTTTTGGGACAGAGAGAGACAGAGCATGAACGGGGGAGGGGCAGAGAGAGAGGGAGACCCAGAATCGGAAACAGGCTCCAGGCTCCGAGCCATCAGCCCAGAGCCTGACGTGGGGCTCGAACTCACGGACCGTGAGATCATGACCTGGCTGAAGTCGGACGCTTAACCGACTGCGCCACCCAGGCGCCCCTAAAATGTTTAAAAGTGACTTTAATTCGTTGTTTGCTGTGGCACGTAGCAACGGCTAATTATCTGGAGATCTTGACAGTGAGCCGTGAACTGCAAATTCCAACTTTAAAAAAGGAAAGGAACATAGCATCCTGGATTTGTACTCAGTTCTGTTGGGATTTGAGGTCGTCAGTGAATGAGAAATAAAATTAGGGTCCTTATGTGATCCAGCGATGATGATGATGTGCCATGGACTGAGGGCTGTGACTAACTGATCCCTCTGACCCTGAAGAAAGGGATGAAGGGAGAAGAAAGGAAGTGAAACAGCAGGGTGGGGGGGGGGGGGGGGAGGAAAAGATGAATGTATTTCACCCCTACTATGTTCTGACTCAGTTGAAAGAATCCGGAAGATGGAGATAAAGTCAGCTTTTGTCACTAATAGAGCTTTTGAGAATATGGCTCAATCCCGAGGTCACAATAACTCTCTATACGTGAACGCTGTTGCTACAGTGAGAATGTGTCTCCTCCAAAGTCCCATGTTAAAGCCCTAACCCCTCAGTTGGGGCCTTTATATATGATATGTTTTTGATTTGTGGTTACCATAAGGTTTATATATAACATCTTAGGCATAAAGCAGTTAAGTTGGTGGTTGCTTAAGTTGGAATCCATTCCAAAAGCACTAAAATTTTACTCCTCTCCCCCTGCTTTATGTACATGAAGTCTTGCTTTACATTCTTTTATTTTATAAATCCTTTCACTGAGTTTTAATAAATATAATCCATTTTCTTGCTCTCGTGCTATAATTTCCATAATGGTTTCATAACTGATTAATCTACTTTTATTACATGTTTGCATTTACCTGTGAATATTTTTCCTTTCGTGTGTTTCTTACTCTTGACCGTTGCATTGCCTTTTCTTTCCAGTCAAAGAATTTCCTTCAGTGTTTCTTGTCAGGTTGGTTTAGTGGTGATGAACATCTTTAACTTTTGTTTGTCCCAGAAATTCTCTCTCTCCTTCTATTCTGAATGATAACCTTCCTGTGTTGAGCTTCTTGGCTGTGGGTTTCTTCCTTTCAACACTTTAAATCTATCATGTTGCTCCTTCTGGCCTACAAAGTTTCTGTTGAAAAACCAGCTGATAGACGTATGGAGTTTCCCTTACATGTAACTTAATTATCATGTGTCTTGGCACAGACCTTTTTGAGTTAATTTTGTTCGAGGGCTGTCTGTGCTTCCTAGGCCGGGATATCTGTTGCCTTCCTCAAATTGGGGAAGTTTTCAGCTACTATTTTATCAAATAGCTTTTCTGCCACCTTCTCTATCTCTTCTCCTTTTTGAATCCCTGTAAAGGGAATGCTATGACACTTGAATATGTCATAGAGTTCCTTTAACTTATTCTTTTGTTCTTCTTCCTTTTTGCTGTTTAGCTTGGTTGCTTTCCATTGCTCTGTCTTCGAGACCACTGATTTCATTCTTCCTCCTCTAATAGGCTATTGACTCCCTCTAGTATATTTTTAATTTCAATTATTGAATTTTTTTTTAATCTCTGGTTTGTTTTCGTTTTATTTTTTTTACATTTGCTGTCTCATTGTTGAAATTCTCATTAAGATCTCAACTCTTTTTTCAAATCCATTGAGTATCTTTATGATCATTACTTTTAATTTTTCATCATTCGTAGTTTATCTCTATTTCATTTAACTTTTTTTTGCAGTGTTTTTGTCCTATTCTTTGATTTGAGACATATTCCTTTGTCTCCTCATTCTCTCTAAACTTCTGTGTTTCTGTGTATTAGGAAAATCAGCCCTATCTCCTGATTTTGCAAGTAGTGGCCTTATGAAGAAGAGCTCCTGTGGAACTTTGTAGTGCAATGTCCCTGTTTTCCCGAACCAGACGTTTCAGGGTGTCACTTAAGTGAGTGGTGTGCACCCTACTGTGGTGTCTGAGCCACAGTTGCCTTCAGCCTAGTCAGCTGCAATGTCTCACTTTGCCTGTTATGAGCTCCCTACGCAGGGTTTGGTCCCTGTGCTGCTGGGGGCCCATCTGAGGCCCCTGCAGGCTTGTACCTGGGTGGCATCAGCAGTCAGAAGAGATGTCGCCTTCGGCCCATCTGCCGGGACTCTGGTCACACTGACCTGCAGATTGTTATCCCTGCATTGTCCCCTTAAAGGCTTTTGTTGATGGGCAGGGCCAGACCTGCCTCCTGCCACTAGTCTGTCCCCTGGGGCTATAGTCCTACTAATTGGCAGGTCACTCTGTGCTGGTGGCTGTAAGGTTTGGCTGCTGGGACTGGAGGGGCACCGGTATACATAGTCATCCTCCCCTCTCCCCAGGGCAAGAGTCACTTTGGAATGGTGCCTGCCATGCTGAGGTTGCTTTGGAAGGTCTCCTGTGGAGTGGGGTGACTTAGATGGGGTGGATCCACAGAAGAACACAAGAACAGGGTGCACAGTGCTAGCGAGGTAGGTAGAGAGTGTTTGTGCTGGGTCCACTGGTGTCCTGCTATCTAGGTGGGACAGGGACTAGTGGCTGGGAGTGGCACCTGCCACATGCTTTGCTATTGGAGAGGTTTCTTAAAACCCCTGCCCCTCCAGTGTACATCCTGACATTAGCAAATAAATCTTCGCCCCAGGTGCTTTTCAAACTGCTGCTTCTATGCTGTATCTTGGCCGGGTTATTTGTGATGCTTGCTCTTTAATGGCGGGGACTCAGTTTTCTATTGCCCTCTGCTCTCCTGGAGCTAAGTCCCTTGATTTTTTAAAATACTAGAGTTAAGACCCACTGATAAAAGACCCACTGGTAAAAACTCATGAAGTTCAGCTCCACTGGTTTTCAAAGCCAAATGTTTGGGGACTCATCTTGCCGGTGCAGGTTCTCCACATCTGAGATGCCTGACGTGGGTTATGATCTTCTCGCTTCTCCATGCATGTGGTGTCCCTCTCATCTGTGGTTAGTCTTGCCGGGAATTTGGTTCCCGACCCCCCTTTCTACCTCTCCACCCTTCCTACCCTTTTAATGAGGCCTCCTCTCTATGATTAACTATGGGAAGTGTGTTTTGTTAGTCTTGAGGTCATTTTCAGAGTTGATTGCACGGATGCGGCTATAATCTCAGTGTATCCATGGGAGAAGGTGCGTTCAGGATCCTTATTCTCTGCCATCTTCCCAGTAGTCTGAGGACAGAAGGGGAAATCTGTCCTTATGGAAACCAAAAAATTGGGGAAGAAATCTCCTCTGGCCTTCCTCAAGAGTTCTTTCAGGATTTTTGGATGTATAGTTTTTAATTTAAGAGAGCCCAAGTAACCTAATAATAGCATTATAGTCACCTGTAAATATGTTATGTATTTCAGTGGTTCTCAAAATTTTACAGTATCTTGGCATCATCGTGATGTGACTGTAATGACCCTAGGTGTTTGGGTTTTCCTCCAGACTCCTGCTTCCTCCTCTGCCAGCAGGACACCCAGGCACTTAGAAACCCAACCCATAATACCCAAAGCTTTGTGTCCCCATCCCTGCACCCTAGGAATGCAGAATTAAGACAGATACAGTCCCTGTCCATAGGCCTCAAGAAGAGATAAACAAGTAGGCAAATAAATTACAATGAGATGCTGTGACAAGAGAGGTGTGGAAAATGTACAGGAAAAGCTGGTGGCTACAGTTTAATAGGTGCTTTGTTTGGATATCGATCATCTCTAATCTGGAGGAACCTGCAAGGAAATGTATCGATTAAGGGGCAGGCCTTAATCCTTCTTGCTGGCTTTCAGTTGCGTTCAATCAACTGAAAGAGAACCCCAGCAGGAGATGATGGAAGGAGGCTGAGATATTTTTCCCCTGGCTCACCTCACAGGCCATAGCAGTGGCTCTAACCAGAGCCTGTGGCTCCTAACATGTGGGCTGTCCAGTGAGCAGCACTGCTCCTTGTTCTTGTCCCATCAGGACTAGGGGTGGTAAGGGTTCCACCTGGGATACTGAACTGACTATACACCCTGCCCATACCTATGTAAGTGGTTTCGTTATTAAGCTGTCCTCAAATTACCTGACTTGTGTGTGCCCACTGTTTCATGATTTGCGCAAGATACAGTGGCTTTGAAGAAAATTCTGGAATCAATCATGGAGAGCTCTTAGGAAATAGTGCATCGCCAATGCTCTTGATAGCACAGAAACTGATATCCTTCTGTCTGTAAACATCACAGACATTAGTGAATCTCAGTTGGTGGTCGATTCAAATGAACTGTCTCTGTATGTCAGTCTCTGGCAATAATAAACCCGAGGTTTCGTTGACCTATTTCTCTTTTGAATGCCTAATAGCGATAGATGATTTTTAAAAATTTTTGTGGCAATAAATCTACCTATTTCAGGAGGTAGGAAATAAAAAGCTTAGGTGACCAGGAAGTATTGAATCACAATGTAATTGGCAGCAGATATTCTTTTTTAATGAAATATAAAATAATAGCAAATCATAAAATCAGTGCCATTTTAGAGTCAATAAAATGCGATAGTGGTTCAGGTGTGAATCCTACCTGGCCTGATGTGAACCCTGTGTTCTCTGCTTGCTTTTTTGCACCGTGTTGCATACTTTCAGGAGTCTTTACGTTTCTACCAACTTAAAATTTATTTATTTTCAGGGCACCTGGGTGGCTCAGTCGGTTAAGCGTCCAACGTCGGCTCAGGTCATGATCTCGCGGTTCATGAGTTCAAGCCCTGCATCAGGCTCTGTGTTGACAGCTTGGAGCCTGCTTCGGATTCTGTGTCTCCCCTCCCTCGCACGTGCGCTCGCTCGCTCTCTCTCAAACAAACATTAAAAAATATTTATTTTCGATGCATCTCAAACATAGCGTATGGTTGTGTTTCATGACCACATTAAGTTTGCTTTCGCCAATACATAGGTTTAGTGATGATTACAAACCCTTTTGTCTTACTTCCTTTTGTCATCTCTTGGTTGACCGAGATTCACTCTCCAGTCGTTTCCTAAAATGAAAACGGTGTAGGAAAATAGTATTCCTATAAAAGTATACAAGATACTGTTCCTGTATTTCTTCATGTTGAGGATTGCTTTACTAACCTTTTTTCACCAAAGGACAGTTTGCCTTATGCTTTTCTTCCTTTCGAAATATTGAGTGTTGCTTTGCTGTATTTAGTTGAATCCTGCCTGGGAAAGCAGAGGCCAGTCTTTGACCTCCTTACAAGGATCTCTTGTTTTCCTTTGTTTGGTCCTTGCTGTCCCCAAATTCTTGATCCTTAAAGTGCAGTAATATTCCTAGAATACATTTTGGTGCTGACCATTCCAGTTTGATATTCCCTTACACAGAGTAAGCTTTTTAATATATTTATTCTCATTTGTGGTTGCTTTTAATTTCGAAATGTGTTCTTGAATTAAAATTTGAGGGGTGCCTGGGTGGCTCAGTCTGTTAAGCTTCCAACTTCGGCTCAAGTCATGATCTCACGCCTTGTGGGTTTGAGCTCCACATCAGGCTCTGTGCTGACAGCTCAGAGCCTGGAGCCTGCTTCGTACTCTGGGTTTCCCTTTCTGTGCCCCTCCCCAGCTCCACTGTGTCTCTCTCACACAAATACATATTAAAAAATAAATAAAAAATAAATAAAATGTGAATAAATATTTTATTCAATTTTGTTTTCTTCTTCAGGATTCCAATTCTTTATTAGAACTCTTTTATTGGGTTTGTGTAGCTGTTCTTCTTGATCTTTTAAATTCTTTCCTTTAAAAAAATTTAACGTTTATTTTGAGAGAGAAAGAGAGGAGGGCAGAGAGAGAGAGGAAGACAAAGAACGTGAAGCAGCCTCCAGGCTCTGAGCTGTCAGCACAGAGCCTGACACAGGGCTTGAACTCATGAACTGGGAGATTATGACCTGAGCCAAAGTCGGTGTTTAACTGACTGAGCCACCCAGGTGCCCCTAAATTCTTTCTTAGTCCTCCTTTTATTTCATTCACTTATCTTATCTGGCATCTGTATCCATTGATGCACTATCTTCAATTTCTTTTCTTTCTTTTTTTTTTTTTTTTTTTTTAGTTTATTTATTTTGAGAGAGAGATAGCACAAGTTTGGGAGGGGGCGCTGAAAGAGAAGGAGACAAAGGATAGGAAGTGGGCTCTGTGCTGACAGCAGCCATCCAGATATGGGGCTCGAACTCACGAATCGTGAGATCATGACCTGAGCTGAAGTCAGACGCTTAACCAACTGAGCCACCCAGGCTCCCTCACTGTCTCCAATTTCTATTCTTCCTAGTGCTCCTTCCAATTTCATTTTTTCTTTCTTTCTTTTTTTTTTTTTAAATCTGAGTTCTTCAAGCTCATACTTTATTTGCTATCATTTAATCATTAATTCCTCAGGTTGTCAAACTTCTGAATGGTGATCCTCCAACATAGAGCTTATTCACTAAGATTTTTTAAATCAGGGTAAAACGTTCTGTCACTCTTTCTTGTCCGCACCATGGGAACATTTCTTTTGATAGGTATTATTTCTCTGTTTGTAAGTTTTACAGTCTTTTCAAATTGTGTCTTAAAGTTTTATGTATCATTGATTTCCCAGTTCCTGGTTATTGTTTTCTCGCTTTACCTCCATCATTGAATGAGTTTGGGTTCATGGAAATTTTTCCCTGTGAGAGAAGAGTCCAAGGAACCTTCCATATTTTTTAATATAAAAGATTCTGTCCTTCTCTGCTGCCATGGAGACAAATAGATTTCCATAGTGTAGCCAGCCTGTTGTTACATTTCTTCTTTTGCAGCTCATTTCCTCCACCTCTTTGAAACAAACCAGGTTCAAGAAGCCTTCTGCCTCCAACCCCGGTTTCTCCACAGATTGTTACTAACAAGGAATCCAGTTGTATATTTTAGTTGAGGGAACCCTTTGCAGAAAGTGTGCTTTGCCTGCCATTTCCTGAGCTCCGCCCACTTGGGTCACCTGTAATTCTTCATGCTTCTCCTCTTCACGTTTGCCTGGCTGCGTCTGTCATATCTCAGTGACCTTCGACATATGGTACATGCATTTTAGACTATAGGGATTACATTCATCTAGTTTTGCTTACAATGGAGAGTTTTCTTTTATGATTTCCAGAAGAGAAGAGGAAAGATGATGACTTCTGCAGCCGTGCTCAGACCAAAAATCTCCTTAGAAATGTTTGAATTTGTATTTATTGAAAATGTCATTTTCTGTGGCAGTCAAGCTTTTGGTTAGTACACTGTCCTGCTAGAGGACAGTTTTTGAAGAGCTGGTTTTCACAACCAGTTGCAACTGTTTCTGGGATGGTGCAAATATTAGGGTAATATTCAGTTTAATTCAATGTTGAATCATTCGGAGGGTGGAAAATGCCTGTACCCTTGCCTAAAAAATTAACGAAGGCAAAAATACGGTTTTCAGACACTACAAAATCCACAGAAATTTTCCATTTCATTTGATACCGGTGGATGGAATCTATTATCTATTACACAATGTTTTCAGGCCCTCGCCTCCCCCACCTCCACAAATTTTTTCCAGTTTTTGCTTTTGCTGCAGGGCATGGAATCCTGAGGGCCAGCCTGCCATTGTGGATGCCTGCCTCTGCTTAAAACATCTCCACACTCCCAGGAAAGGGTCTTCACTAAGCACAATGTGGCCCCTCTCAGCATGTATACGTACATTAAAGAGAATACCCAGAAAGGACAAATTAAGCACATGGCAAATTAAAAAGGAAGGAAGGAAGGAAGGAGGAGAGAAAGAAAGAAAGAAAGAAAGAAAGAAAGAAAGAAAGAAAGAAAGAAAGAAAGAAAGAAAGAGAAATTATGGCCTAACTTTACCTTCAATTTCGCTGTTGTGTAAGAGAAGTATTTTGTTTCACTGTAAAGTTGAAATGGCATCTAATAAGAAAGAAAACGAAGGCTCCACAAAAGCTATGATGATTTCTCTTCCAGAAAGGGCTTCAAATGCATTGCTATTTACCTGAACATAATTAGTCCTTCAAAGTAAGAGATGATATCTAAGCCATTTCAGGTTTGTTCTGACCTCCCAACCTATGATTTAGGTGTTTACTTGGGATCTATTCTGTTGATCCCATTAAAATCTCTGCAAATGAGCGGCAGAACACTGTGCCTTTTAAACTTGTTGTATGCTTTCTTTTCAGATTGAAAATTTTCAAATTAGAAGCACATTAAATGGTTGAGATTAGAACACCAACATGAGCTGGAGAAAAATAGATGTTTCTTTCTGAAATGAAAAAAAATTCAGGACTATGTCTTCCTTTTTCCTTATAACAAAAAAGGGACTTTTCAGCATTGAATCAAAATGTTTGCCTAGACAATTTCTTGGGCACTGTTTTAAAACTCTCCAGATTTAGCCACTTGTTCTGTTCCTATACGGAACCCCAAAAAAGGAACAGACTGCTTTGAGCAGTGGTGGTTGGCCTTCCTATAAAGTTCTTTAATTTAACAACAACAACAACAACAACAACAAAAGGCAAGTCGTCGTCTTCTCAGTCAATGGAAGGTTAGGTTTGGGGCTTTGTTGTATTTATTTCTACTACCTCAGCCAACTTTGGTTCTGGCCAGAATAACCTGCTTGTGTTTATCCCAGATTTAATGAAATCCGCTAACATTTTACTTCAATGGTCCAGCTGCATATGGAGTAAAACTGTGTTTCTCAGGAGAAAAGAATTCATTGTTAAAGGCTCAGATCTAATCAGTCTTAGTGACTTTAAAATCAGATTTATTCTGTAGAACGGCACATGGCAGAAGTAAAGTTTTGAATATTTGATTTTGAAACGTTAATGAAGTTTTACGTGTCGACTGAGATATTTTTTAGACAGAGTTTGTGCCCTTAAAAAATCTAAATGGCAATACAATTTTAAGGAAAGAAAAGTGGAACTTTTGATTATGTAAGGAGTGCTGTTTTACAGTTGATGTCTTCAGGAATCAATTTCTAACGTTTTTATAAGTATTGTACAGCTGAAACATGGTCCAATTGGATTCATCAAGTCATGGGTGAATTTTCCACGAATGAGAGGTTCAACTGTTCAGTGTTCCTGGCACCCACTCTTTGCCTTTCTAGAGCTCAGCCTAATCTGTAGGATAGAAGGATAAAACAGGGGGACCATCAGTGACTAATTTCTGTTCAAATAGCTAGGTGATTGGTATTGGAGAGAAAAATGTTTCAAAGTCAGCTGACTTTTTCCAACTTCTATCCACATATTTTGGCACAGCATAGACTTGATATATTATTTTTCAGCATTTTATGGTTGTACCTTAGTCCTAAAGACTGTATTCAACTATTTCACCTGAGAAATATTTGGAGAAGCAAATGTTAGTGCAAAAGATACAGTAACGTATAGTACTTTGTTTTTAGAGTCAAAACTTAGCAAAAACATGGTGTACAGATGGCGAATAGCTGACTCACTACATTTTTGGTTTGAAGAAAGAGTGTCTCACCTAAGTAACCTCAGGAAGAGCAATATCCTAAAGATATATAAGGATTAGACAACTGTTCTTTCCATCTCCCTCTGTCTCAGGAGCCGTGTAATCCCTTGCAAGGTGTACCTATAACTGCTCTCCCCTTTCTCAGCTGGCTTTACACCAGCCTCTACTGGCACCTGTGATTCCACTTTATCATAGCTAATTGGCCCATCTTACCAATTTCTCAATTTCAGGTTACTGGAAGAGGAATGTGATTTAGCTAGTTTACCTGTTCAACCTGGCTTTGCATCCCTAACAAACCTATGGATTTGCTGCCTGTGGCAAAATACAGGGGGTTGCAATTTCTTTTCTACTACCACTAACAGATGAGTCTAACTTAATTCCCCCTTAACACTGGCCTTGCAGTCGTGATCTGCTTGATAAATGGAATATAGAAGTGACCTGCAAGGAGAACTTCCACAGTGAGGTCAAAAGAAGCCTTAGAGCTTCTATCTGGGTCTTTGGTAGAACAACGGTCACTCTTGGAGCCTGGAGCTGCTGTGTTGACCACCTTGCTTGGCAGACTTACGTAAAAGCTCTGAGACCTCATCGAAGGTGTTTAATAAAATGGTTATTATTTTAAGCCACTGAATTTTAAGGTAGTTTCTTATGCAGCAATAAATAACTAAAACACCTCTGCTTCAATCAGCTGTGACTCAAATAAAACAAATACTCAGATAAAACAAAGTTAAGACTACCCCCAACAAGCCCGGTGAGTGGCAGGTTCCTTGTACAGAAATAATGAATGTCATCCTGAGTTTTAATTGAAATCCCTAGGTTAATTGCTCGCCTTAATTTCCCTTGAGGATATAACAAGGAGGAACAGGATTAAGTTACAGCTAGACTCTGGTGGGATTTAGATAAAAAAATACAGAGGCACATCTAGATGAAGCTACTGACGTCACTTGCTAGGCTGGAGCTTAATCACTGTAGAAAGGATAACCGTAGTTGAAAGAGATATGCACTCAGTTGACGTAAAGATAATTAGATCTAAAAGTTTAGACGTGTGTGTCGCTCTCTTTCATGAACATCGGAAAAAGAGAAATGTAATATATTTTCATAATGCCTCAGTTTTTTGAATCTTGGCCTAAATGCATTTTGCAGATATTCATTTGAAAGCAAAAGATACGCATGTGAAAATAAGTTATGTGTGGATATTTCTGGAGAAAAAACTTAAGCTTAGAAACCAATTACATAGTCATTACTTCTCATAATCCATGGTAGTTAAAGACCACTCTTTGCTTGCACACACTGTAAATTTCAGCCTTTGTTCTACATATTTCTCCAGCAATCGCCATAAGCATCTTTGTAGTGTGATTATTGTCAGGTATATTCTGACTTGCTCTAAAATGGTTGACTCTCGCCGTTCATTTTATGGATACAGAGTAAAAAACCTGATATCACCAAGAAATTTCTATGACTTATTAAAAACTAATAAAACGTGAAAAGGAGACCCTTTGATCCTTGTTAAATGTCTTCTCTGTTTTTCCATTGGACAAACTGGGACACCTGTGTTAATTATAATTAATTCCAAATGTCCTGATCTTCAGTTAATATTTTTTTTAAGTATTAACTATTGTGACTATGTGTCAGATCCCTTATTAGACCACAAGCCCAGAGGCAAGTCTTTTTCATAAGGGGCCAGAGAGATAGAAACCGTACAGGCTCTATTCATTTTTCTAATTCACACTTCCGGTGCTCTCTAAGTACCTGTAACTGACACTTGGTATTTTTACTGTCTGGCATCTTTTTATTTTATTTCTTTCAAAATAGCTTTTGTTCTCTGATTGTGTGCGCGTGCGTGTGCGTGTGTGTGTTTCTTTATATACATATTACTTATTGTCAAGTTAGCTAACATACAGTGTATACAGTGTGCTCTTGGCTTCAGGAGTAGATTCTGGTGGTTC
The DNA here is from genome assembly GCF_024362965.1 of Panthera pardus. Lineage (NCBI taxonomy): Eukaryota > Metazoa > Chordata > Mammalia > Carnivora > Felidae > Panthera > Panthera pardus. The sequence continues at coordinate 17,520,754 of NW_026526688.1, forward strand.
CTCACTTACATACAACACCCAGTGCTCATCCCCACAAGTGCCCTCCTCCATGCCCACCACCCATTTTCCCCACCCACAGTTTGTTCTCTGTATTTAAAAGTCTCTTATGGGTTGCCTCCCTCTGTGTGTGTGTGTGTAAACATGCATCTTCTTTATCCACTCATCAGTTGATGAACTTTTGGGCTCTTTCCATAATTTGGCTCTTGTTGATTGCACAGCTACAAACATTGGGGTACATGTGTCCCTATGAATCAGCATTCTTTATTTGATCCGTGAGATTTGAATGGACAGAAGACCCACGTCCAACTCCAAGGGTGAAATATTATGGGCTTCAGTGAATCACCAAATCATCTCTTTGGCCAAAGAGATTTTCTTAGAGCTGGGCAAATAACCTTATAAAAAGTAAGGTGCTATGACCCGGGGTTTCTGTTAAAATAAAGGCTTTTTCTCTGGTTTGCAGGAGCTCCTGAAAGGCACCTTCTTTCTTCTCTTGGACATGAGGTTGGAGATCTGAAATACAGTAACCATTTTGCCACCAGGAAGGGGCGTCACTGGTCTGCAAGGGGTCCTGTGTAAAGCAGAAAGAACCGATTAGTGAGACAAACACAACTGGGTCCTTGGTGATTAACTTGAGCCACTGGATGAAGCCTCGCTTCAGGTATAGTTTCAGATTCTGCTTTTATATGAACCAGTAAGTTGTCTTGCAACAGAGGTGAATTAATTTTATTTCGGTTTATGTGTTGCAACTAAGAGATTTCTGACTGATACAGTGTCTTCTGTTTTGCCATAGCATCCCTAAATGATTTAGAGATAAACCTCAAGTTCTGTTAGGGCAGGGATTTTTGTCTGTTCTGTTCACTGCTAAGCTGTATTGCCTTGAACACCGCCTGGTAATATCAGACGCTTAGCAGATTTTTGTTGATGGGGCATACAAATTTAGTTCAAGCTTTAAGAAGATCTGTGTTGTCAATAACACATACCTAATGAAAGAACTTAAGTTCTATTCCTAAGGGACACACATAAAATTAGAAACTCCTAAAAATGCTTACGTATGTTTTTTAAGTAAAATTGTTGGGGTGCCTGGGTGGCTTAGTTGGTTAAGCGTCTGACTTGGGCTCAGGTCGTGATCTCGCTGTTCGTGATCTCGCTGTTCGTGAGTTCAAGCCCACATCGGGCTCTGTGCTGACAGTTCACAGCCTGCTTTGGATCCTCTGTCTCCTCCTCTCTGTGCCCTCCCTCGCTCATGTGTGCTCGCTCTCGCTGTCTCCCACGCTCGCTCTCTCTCTCTCTCAAAAAAAAACAACAACACATTTTTAAAAAAGTGTTGAAATAAAATTCTTGATGGGTTTCAGCCAGTGGTGTTCTGGAATTGGCTTGAACTACAGGAGAATGGGTTGTATACATCTTTTTCCAACTCTACGTCTGCTGGTTACACTTTGGGAGCTTGAAATTATCGTGGGAGTATCCGTACTACAGTAATCAGCACACACTAGAAACGAGTCATTTTATTCACCCCAGAATGCCAGTTTACCATTTTTTTGCCCTCGACCAACCTTTTAGTGCAATGAGCATTTTCTTTCATAAAAATAAGTTTTAAATTTTAGAGTTAGAAGGAAACTTTGAGGTTTTTCTACTTGTATATCCTAAGTAGACAGAGGAGGAGTCTGAGTTTCAGGCTAAGTCACCAAGGAGGTAGCATACCTAGACACCTTATTTGTGTGGGTAAATCAGGTGATACCCCTTTTATGGAATTTTTACCCGTATCTAATATGCTGTTGTTTTCTTTCCAGAGGTAAAGAGAAGCAAGTGTCAGACCAAAAGTATTTGGAGTTTATGTAGTCATTATAGTTTTATTTGGCATGTTTGATCAGTGATGACTTTGTACTAGTCAACAAAATCTACCTAATGACATTATTTCTAATATTATTAAATTTTCTTCTTAAGTTGGATACTATAATTAAGACAACAATATTTAGACCTTAACTCTTGAGACTGGGTCTTTGGGAAAAAAAATAAGCCAATGGGACACCTGGTAGCTCAGTCAGTTAAGTGTCTGACTTTGGCTCAGGTCATGATCACGGTCTGTGGGTTCAAGCCCTGTGTTGGGCTCTGTGCTGACATCTCAGAGTTTGGAGCCTGCTTTGGATTCTTTGTCTCCCTCTCTCTCTCTCTGCCCCTCCCCAACTCCTGCTCTATCTGTCTCTTTCTCTAAATTAAATATACATTAAATAAATTTTTAATAAAAAAAAATTAGCAAAGTTGAGAGGGACCTGGATGGCTCAGTCAGTTAAGCATCCGACTTCGACTCAGGTCATGATCTCATGGTTTGTGGGTTTGAGCCCTGCATAGGGCTCTGTGCTGACAGCTCAGAGCCTGGGGCCTGCTTCAGGTTCTGTGTCTCCCTCTCTCTCTGCCCTTCCTCTGCTCACGCTCTGTCTCTGTCTCTTTCTCTCAAAAATAATAAAGACTAAAAAAAATTTTTTAATTAAAAAATTAACTTAGCCAAGTTGAATAACACTTTGAAAAACGCTTCATACTTTAACATCCATTGGTTCCAAGTGATTCCCTTCCACAGAAAATCCAGTACATAGACTATCATGGAGACTAAAGATAGGTCTGTTGAAGGAGAGCAGACATAGGCCAGATAACCCATTATAGAATTTCCAGGTGGAGTCTCTCAGAAACTGACTACTTAGGAAGCTGTAACTTAGAAAAGTGATATTGTCACTAGTATTAATGTAATTGTTCAAATCCCGACGAGATGTATGCTTGCTGGCTTGTTAACAACCCCCATTGCTATACATTAACTCTAAACAGATGTAGGAGATGTTGATTTCGGATACATAGACCAACAAGTTATTCATTTTGTCAACAATTACTTATTAGATGCCAAATGGTCACTGTCTTCAGATAACTGAATTTAGGAGGAGGAACTCGCTATTTAAGACATGTTAAGACAGTAGTGAATTAACAAAATAAAGTGATTCAGTGAAAGAGTAGAGTTAATCAAGGCCAGTATATTTAATGAAGTGTTCATGGAGACGGCGGGTTTGATACTTCGAGGGTATGTATGCCACGTTTAAGTGGGGGAGACTACGTGGCATATTCCCTGGGAGCTGAGAGCCCAAAGAGCATACATATCTTCTCTGGGAAAGTGAGCCTATCAATCTGAATACCATAGAAGCTTCCTCTGGGGGAAAAAAAGACAGAGGGTATAAAAAAATATATGGGACCCAGTTCTGAAGCCTGGCTAGATATATCAGCTAAAGAGCTGGATGGCCTCTGTAGCCGTGTTATATTTTCTCCTGTAATGCACAAACTTGACAAATTTTCTTTGATAGAAAGCTTTCCAAGTGTTTGTACCTAGTTTCAGCATTTTTTTTTAAAAAAATTTTTACTGTTTTTGCCTTAGTCACAAAAAGCAAGTTTAGACATCTCAACATTGTGCCCTTTTTATAGAAAGGAAATTAGGCAGAAAAGTTAACACCACTGGCTGAGTCCAATCCATTAAACACAGAACTCTAATGCAGAGTATGTAACATTTTTGTAACACAGAAATCTGCCCAGCTCTTGTCAGTGGAACTGTTTTGGATTGATTCAGGCCAGCCATACAAGCATTGGGGGAAGGGAGGGGGGGGGGGAAAGTACTGAATTAACAAATGACAGAACCAAGAAAACAGCGGAGATTTTTTTTTTTTTTAACTCAAATTGCAAGAAACAGTTTGTGGAATAAAGACAAATTGGAACTCTAGAAACATGTAATGATGGTTCTAGATAAGGATACTAAAGCTCAATGGCTATGCACTTGGTCAGATTACCAAAAGAAGTTGAAGTTAACGAGACGAGCCATAATAAGCAGATAGCAGGCCCTCTGTCTCTTCCCAGGTTCTCCGGGCTGGCAATGGATTTTCCATGGTCTTTTTGGTGGTTAGCTAAGTAAACGCTTTAGAGTGTAAAACTTATTTTACTTAGGTGCTGTTTATTCCTTGCAACGAGTATGTGGTAGGCATCATGGCTCCCAATTGGTAAATGAGAAAACTTAAACCAGTCATAAAGTGGTGGTAGAGACAAGACTTAAAATAAGCTTTGTGGAAGGGATGAAACAGGGGGAATAGAATGCTGCTGTTTCCCTCTCATTTCATAAGCTTTTACAGGCTATTCCATGATGTGGAAGTTTACTGTAACACCGTAAGAGGAGCTAGTGAGGTTGAATTTGATTTTCTGGGGGCAGTGTGTTTCTGAACCATTTTGGGCTTTGTTATTTGGTTTGTTTCAGGACACTTTCTAATATCAAACTGTTTTAAAGACTTTCTAGGGAAAGATAGTGTAGAAACAGGATTTGTTTTTCTTTTTTAAAAACTCTTACTCCAAACAACGAAGAAAAAATGAATAAAAAATTCAATTATCAATGAAATAAGAAGACGGATGATAATCCTGAACCCTACGTTTTGATGGATACTGCCACTAACTTCAGAAATCTGAAGTGGAGGGGGACGGTGGTAGCCTTTGTTCTTCAAAGCTCATTAAAGAACAGATTTTTTTCAAAAGCCCACTGTGTAGGTGATTGTCAAGGAGGGCAGGAGAGTCAAACAAGGAGGGCAACAGTGGTCACCTGAGGCTAAGAGCAGGCCATGTACCTCCTGAACGTTGAAAAGGAAGAGAAAATGTTTCCAGAGTTAGCAATGGCAGAAGAAAATTCAGAAACCTTTATTTGATAGGAATATTTTCTTGAGTGATAAGCTGTTGATTAACAGGCATCAAAACCCTAAAGTTGTTAGTAGTTACAGCTCAGTTTATAAAGCAAGAATGAGTAAGTATATTGTTTGTTTTTTTTTCCCAGCAATTTTACACTGGAGACTCCCTGTCCTCTCCATTGCATGAGCTTCCTAGTTTGTAGCTGATTGGCTAGGAAGCTGTAAGGTCACCCAGATGTGAAGGAAGGTTACGCTTTGTTTAAGGTCAGAGTCGGCATTTCAGGGAAATCAGTACAATTTTACACTTCGATTATGTGACTGGGAGTGTTTGGTCTAGGGGCATATTCAAATGTGGTCTGCACGTTGGTTTTTGTTTAACACCAACAAAAAGAAAATGACAGATTTGGCCAAGTGTTACGGAGGTGATCTAATCCACCCCAACGTGTTTGACGTCACTTCCCCTCCTGACTGCTCTCCTCTCTGTTCCTGCCTTTGGTTTCTGACAGTTGGTTTAGTAAATGATTCAGTACATGAATAGCGAACAATAAATAATTTAAAAAATGAACCATGGGATCTGTCGCAAAGGTTTAAAAAAGGAAAGGAATGAAGCCAAAAGCAAATGAAGAAAATACCACACAAAAGGAATTCATCAAGGAAACAGAAGAAGAATTCAAACAGCTTGCTATTCTTCCAGAGACCTTTCTCTCCCTCTTTCTCTTTCTCTCCCTCTCGGCATCTACAAAGTTATAAAGGCTTAAATCGATAATAAAAAACAAGAGGATTCAATGAAATAGTGGCAGGACTCAGGTAATAAAGAGAAGCAAAATATAAAAGCATTATAAAGATCAAAGCAATATAAGAAGAAACAAAAACAGAATAAAAAATGCAGAGAAATAGTGAACAAGCCTAATGAAATAATATGCAATAAAACGAAAAAGAAAAAAACTACAAAAATGATTAGTAAGGGATATACATAAGGAGTTTGAATATAGCTTAAGTCATGTTCCTGAAGAATTGTCCCATTCAAAATGCTAATCGCACCTGATCTGAGAAATGCTGGAGGTGACCTATAGCTTTGAGCCTGAAATGTGTACATGTGTACATGCCTGTACATGTACATGTGTCTTCTGACCCTCATCATTGCCACTTGCCCCCAAATTTAAAATGTAAAAGGAGAGAGTCAGAGGTGTATCTATTTGATGATCTCTATTTTCTTTGTGGATTTGCATATGATACCTACTAAGACGATGTGTGGAACAGGAGGTTTGAAAATAGTATAAAAGTCTTAGTCTCATCGTTTTGGAGAAGGAGAAATAAATTCAATATTTTATCATATTTATTGAGGGTTCAGGAACATGAATTAATTTGCAGTGACTACAGTCTGCACTATTTTGTGATCATGATTTTTACTAGTAGTTCTTCATATCCTGGGGGGAGGAGTGAAGTAGTTGAAGGTTAAATTGATCTGAGGTCGTTTTATAGGACACATGAGAAAAAAGGACAAAAGAGAAGGCAGTTGGATAGAGAAGAAGTTAAAGACAAACACATTGAGAGAAAAGGAAATGGCAGAGAAGTCAGATATTGAATCACTAATCTACTGTCCAATGAATTAAGATTTTTAGTAGCATTTTTGGTACTGTGGATTTTCACTCTGATTCTGATTGGTCCCTCATTATCGAAGGAAACTCTTTTTATACTCACTCAGCAAGCCCTTGTTGAATATCAAAAAGCATGGGGTTAGGCCCTTCCTCATTCTCCCCATCTTTTGTTTTTTTACATTTTTTGGAATGTTCATTTTTTGAGAGAAGGGGGGGCAGGGAAGGCAGAGAGAGAGAGAGGGAGACCCAGAATCTTAAACAGGCTCCAGGCTCTGAGCTGTCAGCACAGAGCCCGACGTGGGGCTCGAACTCGGGAAGAGCGAGATCATAACCTGAGCTGAAGTTGGCGCTTAACTGACCGAGCCACCCAGGCGCCCTCTGCCCCATTCTCCCCATCTTAAATGAGGAGACACCCAAACCACTTCATTTCCAAACCTGACCGCTCTGTGATCTTTGTCACATGGTTATATTCTCCCGTGGGCTGAGTTCATGAACGCTTTCTCCTTTTTTATCATGAGGTCTTTTACACATAGGACCATGCTCAGGTCTTCGCATCCCTAATCTTCTTTCACCCTTTAATGCCATCTGTTTTGTGAACTATAATCTCTTTTCTTTCCCCAAGTTCACTGACAACTTCTTGAGAAGGTCCAACATGGACTTCAAGGCCCAGCCGGGGTATCACTGCTTCTCCAAATGCTTCCCTGATCACCACTCAGAATTGTGCCCCACATGGGGGCACCTGAGGGGCTCAGTCTGTGAAGCATCTGACTCTGGATGTTGGCTCAAAATCAGTCTCTACTTTTCTCTCTGCCTCTCCCCCACTTGTCTGTCTATCTCTCTCTCTCTGTGTCTTTCAAGGTAAATGAATAAACTTAAAAAAAAAAAAAAAAAAAAAAGAATTTTGCCCCACCTAGAAAATTACCTTTCAGGTAAGTTACTGTGTGATTGTTTTTGAATTTACTGAAGAAAAATATACTCGCTACCTCACCTGATAGGAAAATAATTTACTATGCTACCAAGTCAGAATGAAGCAGTAAGAGAAGTGCAAATGTCAGGAAAGAACAATTAGTTCCGACAAAGGTAATCCAGGAAGGCTCCGTGTAAGAAGGTGAGTTTAAACTGTGCCTAGAGGATAACTAAAATGTTGTGAATGACAGAGAAGTTGGGGAGGAGAGGCAAGTAAGACAGTTTGAACCAGATATTAAAATATGACATCCATACCTAATTTTGTATATTTAAAGATAAAATATTTAGGGGCGCCTGGATAGCTCAGTTATTTAAGCAACCAACCTTGATTTCTGCTCAGGTCATGATCTCTGGGTCGTGAGATCAAGTCCTGCATTGGGCTCTGTACTGAGCATGGATCCTGCTTAAGATTCTCTCTCTCCTCTATCTGTCCTTTCCTCACTTGTATTCTCCCTCTCTCTAAAAATAAAAATAAGGGGCGCCTGGGTGGCTCAGTCGGTTGAGCGTCCGACTGCGGCTCAGGTCATGATCTCACGGTCCGTGAGTTCGAGCCCCGCGTCGGGCTCTGTGCTGACAGCTCAGAGCCTGGAGCCTGCTTCCGATTCTGTGTCTCCCTCTCTCCCTGCCCCTCCCCGGCTCATGCTCTGTCTCTCTCTGTCTCAGAAATAAATAAACATTAAAAAAAATTTTTTTTAAATAAAAATAATAATAATAATAGAAGAAGATAAAATATTTAAATATGTTACATCTTCACAGTATTGTATGGTCTATAATGTTTTTTAAACACTTCCATACATAGATTTATTTTAGTTTGAGCTTTCACACTGGTGGCCAGTTAATGTTTGAAGTACTGTGTTTTCTTCTTTTTCCTTTTTTTAGCTGCTTAGTGAATAACATTATTAGTGTCTTTATCTGAAAAAATCCTCATAGAAGCTCACGGTTGGGTTGTATTATGTCAAGCCAACCTTCACACCCAACTTCGGGAGGTCATGAGCTTGAGCTGCACAATTATACTCCTCTACGGACAGGAGCAATCCGTTGGTTACACGGATTATCATCCTGTATTTAGATGTGTTGTGCGTTTTTATTTCCCTGCATCACCAAGTGTTTCTGAGCATAGTAATGAGTTTTACCCTCTTGTCTTCTTCTAAACTTCACTTGGTATCTCTTGAAGCAAGCCTTTATTCTTGACAAATTTAACAAACCCCATCCTGTGGAACAGAGACCAGCGTCCGAGGCTCGCCACTGGCTGAGAAGCACTCCACTGCGGGGGTGAGGGGGTGAGTTAATGTTTGAAGGATGCTAACACATTCTGTATGGGGTTGATTGGTTAACATGTGAGAAACAGTATTAGAGAGACAGTGACAAAAATTGCTTCATCTTTTCTTGTGTCTCTGATCTCCAGATGGTTGTTAAATAAAGCAATATAATTTATTAGATGAACACTATTCATTTCATCAACAAAAAATCAAATATGTGAATTGGGTAGAACCTCTGTCCAAACTTGTACACCTCTACGTTGAATTGTATAAGGATCCAGTGAGCCCAGTGCCCCAATTTGTTAGAACAGCTCTGTATGGTTAGAATTTTTAAGCCTGTCCTATGTCTACGGGACCACCAAGGGTTATTTGGTGCCTGACTCAAAATAGAGGACTAGCTGTATGCTGCATCTATAATCTTGTCATATTTGCCTCACGTGGTGTTTTCGTGGAAGAGAAACTACGCTGAAGCATATGAAACAGGTTGTAGGACTGTTTCATGCCTATTGGCTAATAAATGCATGAGTGGCAGAACTCTGTTAGGTTTGTTCTCATCGTAACATACGACACGGTAGCAAGTTTATAAAGAAGAATTACTCATCTGTCTTTAAATACAGGCAGATACTGGTGTTTACCAAACAGAATCCAACAATTCTGAACAAGCAAACAGAGGTGAAACCGTTTGTGATGACAGCTGTTAAGAAAACAAGTGGTCTGTTAAACTGTTACTGTTTAGGAAAATGATAAATCTGTGACCCTCTAGCATACATGAGAAAAATAATTTTTTAGAAGAGTTTTCAAAATTGTCCCACTTGAGAGCTTCTGGCTGAGCCTGTTAACTTTTATTTTTTATTTCATTCAACTTTATTTATTGGATTCTATTTCTGTGCTACACCCTTTCTAGGGCTCAGGGGTAGAGAATAAGACAGACAAGATTCCTGCTTTCAGAGGACTTACATTCTGTGGTAGCACAAGATATTCAGTGTTCAAGAATTCTAATTAAGGTTTCTAATTGCTATCACGCTTTTCCATGTGGTTGTTGAGAAATCAAACAAAATTTGATTTGGGTATGTGTGCTTTTCTTTAAAAATTTAATACATTACCAAAACACATTCACCAAAGCAACTTGTTTTTTCTTGGCTGGGAAATTGGTTCTTCTTCTCAAATAAATACTTACCTTCTTTTTTGTATAAACTGCACATTTTCAACAAATACCAATCAGTGTTTACGGAGAATTTTCTTCCAAATAGGTACAACCCATGTGGCCAGAAAAATTGCAATCTCAGTAAGTATAAGTTAAACAATAATAATGATAATATATACGTCATACGCTTGTATATGTAACATACTATCCTAAGGAAAGAGAGGATTCAAAAGTAGTAAAAGAAAATTTCCTATACTAAAAACACTTGTACTTAAGGTGGGTTGGTGGTTCTCTTCAGGATCATGTCTGCCACCTCACAAAGCTTTTGATCCCTTCAACAATATCTTAAAATTTAGCCCTTACATGTTTACATCGCCTTTCTAAAGTCATGTCACCTGGATCACAGCATCTGCAAATCTCTTCTTCCATTCAGTAGATCGCCTTTTCCTTCTGTTGATAGTTTTCTTTGCTGTGCAAAAGCTTTTATTTTGATGTAGTCCCAATGGTTTATTTCTGCCTTTGTTTCCCTTGCCCGAGAAGACCTATCTAGAAAAATGTTGCTGAGACTTGTATTGAAGATATCACTGCCTATGTTTTCTTCCAGGAGTTTTATGGTTTCAAATCTCACATTTAGGTTTTTTGAGTTCATTTTTGGGAATAGTGTAAGAAAGTGGTCCAGGTTTTTTCTTTTGCATGTATCTGTCCGCTTTTCCCAGCACCATTTATTGAAGAGAATGTCTTTTCATTGTTGCATTTTCTTGCCTCTTTTGTCATAGATTAATTTACCGTATAATCATGGGTTTATTTCTGGGTTTTCCCTTCTGTTCCATTGATCTACGTGTCTATGTTTTTGTCCCAGTACCACACTATTTTGATTACTGAAGCATTGTGTATATCTTGAAATCTGGGATTGTGATAACCCTATCTTTTTCTTCCTTAAGATTGTTTTGGCTATTCAAGATATTTTGTGGTTCCATACACATTGTAGGATTATTTGTTCTGGGTGAAAGATAGTATTGGTAATTTTGTAGGGATTACATTGAATCTGCAGATCGCTTTGGATATTATGAACATTTTAACGATGTTAACTCTTAGAATGACTTTCATTTAATGACCACCTGGCTGAGGATGAAATTTTTGTCCCTGCCCTGGGAGCTGTTAATGGGGCAGGGCTCAGATACCTTCTCACTCTCGCAAGCTGTGTTTGCTGTTTTTGCTCAATAGGTTGAATAAAGACAATAGTTGAGTCTTCTAATCCATCGTTGCTGAGTTGCCATTGGCAGTCATGAATTCTTGTTAGATTTTTCCGCTAATGCAGATATTTTCCCATACGTCTCTTTTAATAGGCATTTAAACAGAAACTAGAAATAAGAAGTCCAGCCATAGACTTGCTCTTACGCTACCATTCTGCATTCTAGTTTGTTCAACGATTGATTGTTTTTGAGAGGATGATGAAAACTTTCTTCAAAAGACTGACTTCTTTAAAAACATAGAATATTATAAACTTTCCTAAGACCGTGTAAACTTGTCAAAACCCCAACTGAGCAGACTGCTTTGTATTTTTAGCTTAAGTGCTTTTTTTTTTTGAGAAAACCCTTCATATGTTTGCTTAATTGTGATCTGAATCTACTAGTATTTATTGGCAGTTGTTATGTCCAAACGACCATGATTCAAACAAGCTTGTAGTGACTTGTCTACCGAGCTACGACTTTTCAACATAAACTGCTCGGTTTCTTTTTTAGGTTGTGAATACTGCTCTCTCTGTCTCTGTTTTATACCTAACTCTGTATCTACCCTAGCTTTCCTCTCCTTCCTTCTTTCCCTCCCCTCAGACGTCTGTTCCTTTTTCCCTTCCTCCAAAGTTACTTTCCACTGCTGCAAGCTTATCTTTGCTTGTAAGCTAACATGAGAAAAGGCTTGAGGCAGCTTGCCAGTGTAATGTAGCCAAAGACTATTTTCCACCCAGTGAATAATCATTATCACTTAGGAAACCCTGCTCCAGTGACATCTCCTCCCTCCCTCCTTCCCTCCCACTCCCTGATTCATCAGGGAGAGAATTACCACCACACTGGACCTTCCATCTACTCATACTCAATCATAAATATTGCCACCGCAGAATGTATTTGAGTTAAATTGCCACGTGACTTATTTTCCAGTTTCAGAATTTCTCTTGAGAAACGTCTGGTCCGCAAATAGGTTCTTCACAGAGCTTTACTTAGTTAATATCACAGTTGAAGAGAAATAGAAGCAAAAAGTAATTATTGGGCATGCTGATCACCTTGCCCTGTCATCTGCATTACATGAGCCCCCTGGTTGATTTTTATGTACATTGAACTTTGAGACTTGCTGAGTTATGTATTACTGTGGAGGAGGTAACATCAGGTAATAAAACTTAAGTTCCCTACCCCTTTATTCTACTTCTCTCCATTTCAGAAGATGTTTTTCTTGAAAAACTGCTTGACCAAAGAACAAAAATCAATCGAACAACCTGTTAGAATCTCCTACTTCAGTTTCAGACAATTTCACAGATGAAAATGGACTTGAATCTAATAGCATGACTGTTACATAACTTTCTCTGACTCTTTTTTTATGTGTTTATCTAGTCCAAATTACACTTAGCTATATCTAAGACCTTATAACAAAGCACATGTGATTCTCTGTCCTGCCATGAACTCTTTAAATTCATATTCTGGATAGTTATGTGAACGGTACAATTAATCTAACAATACCTGTGGAACACTGAAACAATTAGGTCAATAAGGAGAAAAAAAGTAAACTTGGTGAAGAAAATTGGATAAACTCATTTGACATTTGCAAATAAAACCACAGGGGAACTTAATAGACCCTTCTATATATTTTAGGAAGGTAAATCCAAATTGGTCCCAAATTATCAGTCATATTCAAAAGAGTGAGATGCCGTTTACAATTTAATAACTTTGAATACCATTATTTTATAATTGATTATCATTTAGGTTCAAAGCAAACTGGTGTTCTCTCTGAATTCTTTTGATAAAGAAATATCGAGTAAATTGATGAAACAACCAAGAACAGCTTATTTTCTAGCATATTTAAACATTCCAAGCAGCTACTTACATGAAAGCAAATAATACACAAATTATACACTAAATATTGCTGGAGAGCAAGAATTCCTGTCTCCTCAAAGCTCCTTCTAGCTGGACTAAGAACCAAATTAACATGATACAGATAACAGGAGAAAATCAAATTTAATAGGTATACGTATGGCGGATCCACAGAGACCTAGAAATTCCAAAGACAGGCAAAGTGAGGTACATACGTCATTCTGAACTGAGATGAAAGAGTTAAGGGTCTGGGATTTCAGCATAAAGTAATACATTTATAGGGCAATAATAAGAGCAGATGTTTGGCAATTAGATGTTTGCCCTGTCATACAGATAGGTCACTCAGATAAAATTTATCTCCATTAATAGCCCTTATTCTGGGGAAAACCCCGAGTTTAGATTCTTCTGTGTGGTTAAGGAAGGGGCAAAAGTTTCTCTTGAGCCCACAGGGTCTCAAGTGCCTTCAGTTCAAAAGAATGCATGTGCCAAAGTGGCACATTCTGGGGAACGGTGGTTCAGGGGACTGTCCTGAACCCCTTCATACTCTCTATCTGTAACTGTGCAACAAAAGAGATTGCTCTGGAAAGTAAATCCAGTTCCAGTTGTTTGTTCTTTGAGAATTTGGTTTCAGGGTGTGGTTGGTATATAGTAAAAAGAATGTCTATCTTCAGCTATACCCCAATTTGCTAAATTACAAAAGACCAGCTTCTTGTTAGATTATTGGGTGGTACTCTGATTATCAAGACACTCAAAGCCAATTTTGACCCTCATTTAGAAAGTGTTAAAACCCTTTTGGCCAGTATATGTCTTCCTCTCTTTTTTAAGCTTCTTTTTACATGCATTTTATTAACCTAGTGCACATTTTCTTTTGACATATACACGTTGAGTCAAGAAAGATTGGACCTGAGAGCTAGTATCTTGACCCAAGATTATGTGTCTAAAAGACAATTTATTTTTTTTTTAAGTTTTTATTTATTTTTGAGACAGAGACAGAGCATGATCAGGGAAGGGGCAGAGAGAGAGGGAGACACAGAATCTGAAGCAGGCTCCGGGCTCTGAGCTGTCAGCACAGAGCCCGACGTGGGGCTTGAACTCACAGACTGCGAGATCATGACCTGAGCCGAAGTCGGACGCTCAACCAACTGAGCCACCCAGGCACTCCTAAAAGCCACAATTTAAAAGGAAGAAAAAGAGATACAAAATCTCCCCAATGGGAATTTTAAAAAGAATAAACTAGGAAAAAGAAAGAAATAGAATGGAAAGACCTCTCAAGAAAAATTCTCCTTGCGAGGGACATCAGTGCAAAAACAAATAAAAAGATGAAGCTCAAGGAAAAACAAGTCGCCTAATGAGTCAGAAGGATCTTCTCAGTGACATTGAAGAAATTCCTTGTATCTGTGGAGAAAAATTACTTGCAAACTAGAATTTAATAAATAACGTCATCAATCAAATGAGAAAAAAGGAATGAAAACATTTGGAAATAGGCAGAGGCTCAAAAATCTTCACTGGTAGTCAGTATCCATAATGGGCCCCAGTTATCCTGGGTCCTTAGTATTCATGCCCTTATATAATCTCCTCCCACTAAGGTGGGCTGCACTTTACAGACTCGTTTGTAATGAGCAGAGTACAGGAGAAGTAACAGGGTAGAACAACATTCTAAGAAGACCGTGGCTTCCATTTTAGGTACTCCCGCATCCTGTCTCAGTCTGTTTGCCTTGTCGTGAGGCAAGTCTCTGGAGAAGGCAAGGCCTGCTCACAGCCACATGGGTGAGCTTGGAGAAGTCCTTTGATGCAATTTCAATATTACATGTTTTCTCCTCAAATTACTATGACATTTGTATTTAGCATCATAATTATGTTGAAAGTTATCTACACTGTAACTAAAAAGACCAGGGATCTACAGAATATTTGCAAAGCCTATAACTAGTAGAGGGAGAAGGTTCAAAATTTGTAAGGATTTTTTTTGAAAGAAAATACTAAAAGGGCAAAAAATCCAATGGAGAAATTCTCAAAGCCATAAATAGGAAGATCGCAAGAAAGAAAGCAAAAACAGCCAATGAACATACGAAGAGATTATTAACTTCGCGAATGATCAGGGTCATAAAAACATAAGCTAAAAGGTGACACCATTTTCACCCACCTAATTTATGAAAATTGTGAAGTTTGACATTACCAAGTATTGTGAAGATGTTGAGAAACAAGAAGGCATACGTATTACCGGTGAGAATACAAATTCGGAAAAACACTCTGGAAAGTATTTTTATAATATTTATGAAAGATGCCCCAAAAAGTACAAGCTCTACACAAGAACAATTTCACTTCTATCTATATTTTATATCCATGTCTTACACACATGCAGAATGAGGCTATACAATTACATTGTAAAGACAAGGAAAAATAAGAAAAAGGCTTAATTTTCCATGTAGAAAATAAAGGAAAACCCTTCTCCCTTTTCTTCGAATATTTACTTTAGCTGATAAGTTCTTTCTCCATCCCTCTGAATTGTATGTCAATCTTATTAGAAACCATATAAGGCTCTTGCCGGATTTATGACCCGGGCATGTCTTTCTCAAAGGCCTGGGACCCATCTCTTTCAAGGCAGGCAGTGCCCCTATTTCTGATGGGAGGGTAGCCTCATTTTGGTGGACACCTTGCCCCAAGATGCAGACTATTTGCTATCACGAATATAGTTGTTTAGTTTCCTTTTGTGTCAAACAAATTAACACAAATGGTAACCCTGGTTTCCAGGTGAATTTAGGATGAAGGTCTCTTACCTGAAGTCTACTTATTGTTGACCTTGAAAACACATGTAATAGGTCGTATCTGGTTGGCTGTAGCAAAAGGTGATGTTTCTTCTGGTCTTTGTAATCTCTTAGAGGGTTGTCGGTGATACCCATCACATTCCAGTTTAATGTTTGTTCAGTGATAAAACAGTGTATCTACTACCATCGTGGAGAAGTCTCATGGGTTGGGAGAATGTTTTTCTCCAGATGTTTGGAATTACATTTGCCCAACAATGTTTATTACATCATTCTGTGTAATGGTGAAAAATAAAAGTATTTTGAATACCCATTTGTGGAAAAATGAATAGAGTATTATATAATAATGTAGTGTGGTAACATACAGCAATTAAATAAATAATAACCACAATCTTAACCCAGTACCTTGTTGCTAATAAAAGATGAACAGGACTTATTTCGCTTAGCATAATAGCTTCTAGAAGTAAAAGCGTATTTTCAGGTCCTCATGTGGAATTATTCTCCCGAATGTTTCTCACCTCTACTCAAAAACTCTTATCTGGTGGTGTTTATGGTTCTTGTTCTTTCAAAAGAAATTGGTGGTGATTCATTTTTAGAAAAATTAACGTATTCATAGAGCTTGTTTTCATGTACGGTCCTAAATATACTACCGTGCTATCGTAAGGACTTCCTGGAAACTGGAAAACAAGGGTATTTTTTGAACATTTACATATAAAAGTTAATTTTAAAAAACTTTCTTCTAATGAGTATAGGACTTTGAAAAATATTCTCTGTCCATTCAGCAACACGTACTGTGCACACGTTATGGATCTGCATATGTATGCCTCTGTTCACAGAGATGCAAATAAGGGAAACAGTTCCTGAACCCAGAGTTCAGAGTCCAGTGAGATGATTCACATTTAAAAAGAAGATCGTCCCTTTGATAATCACACTTGAGTATCAACCAGAAATGGATACAGCTAGTAGAAAGGGGATGGGTTGCATATAATTATAGAAAAATGAATCCGAAAACACTCAGGCAAGGAATTTCTTGTTCTCTGGAAAGGCGTCTATCACCGGGCTCTATCTGGAGTACAAGCATTTGGAGATTTATATGACTGACAGAGAGTAGCTGTGTGTGGCTAAAACCACTCAATCAATTTTCACAAATGTACGAAACACCAAGCCAGTTTCTCCCTTGTGTGGTGAGATGTGAGAACGTCAGAGCCAGCTAACATAATGAGAAAAATTTCACTGAAAATACGACTGGCTAGAGACTGAAACAAATAAATGCTTAAAGGGGTCTCAGAGCTATAGAAAGTAGTAGAGAAGCAGTGATAGCTTTCTCCTGACAAGTGGCATGGCCTCATCATTTTTCTATGAAGATGTCAGAAGAGGCTGGCCGATGATTTGAATACAGATGGATTGTGGTCTGGCATGATGTCCGACTGAGTATCTCTGGCAAGTTAATATTTTAATAAAGTTTTTCCTGACACTGAATAAAAGTATAGTCTTTCCAAAAGGCGAATCTCATCAGTGTGGACACAGCCAAAAATAGTTCCACAGGACCAAGAACTGATTATTTTTTCCCGAGTTATCAATATAATTCTTGATCTGTTTAGATATAAACTGTATCCTCCAATATTAAATTTAGGAAACACTGTATCTTCCAATATTAAATTTAGGAAAATTAAAATTGGAAAGGAAAATTTATCTTGGAGATTTCCATCCCCCCTTTCCATATCCCTTTGGGAGACATTCCTTGACCATCAGGATCTGATTTTGTTTCCGCCTCTGAGACCAGTCATTCGTTTCCTCATGTGCATTTGTATTCATGTGCTATCCCCTTCTAGGATTTCTTTCATGGTAAAAATATTCTCTAGATATGTAATGAAAAACAATCAAGTTATGGAATTTCAAATGTTAACAGGCAGCATTGTTTTGGTACTGCAAAAATTCTACATGGTCAACTGCAGGTTCATTTACGGCTAATTCAGAATCCTCGTTCATTTGATAAAACTCAATTACCTTGATTAATGCTCCTTGTCTATAGCCAATTACCACTACATCTAACGCGGGTTTTATTTGTAAGTTTGAGTGGGAATAATTCACCTTAACTTGCCTAGAATTTCCATTTTTTCTGCTTGCCAGTAGAGAAAGTATATATGATAGAATTTATTCTTCGCTGCCTTAAGTCTGGTAGAATATCACTTGCAACTCATTCCTTCAGAAATATTTGATGAAGATTTTCAACATGCCAAGTTTTTATGCAGAGGAGTTAGGGGGAAGGGTGGCATAAGGAGCCAAAATAACTTTGAAAACTTAGTGTTTTGTTGCACGGGGAAATGAACCGCGGAAGTATGTTAACGGGTTCAGTTGTCTCTCTCTAACGGTAGAGCCAGGACTGATGAAGAAACAAGAGTGGAAAATGTAAATGGAGCACTTAAAATCTAATTTCATTTGAATGCTTTAGGTTTCTTTTTCACTACGATCCGTCTATACAAGTCTTTAATATGTTTTCATCCAGTGAATCCCCAGGGGCCACCTTTTCTATATTTGAATTGATATATTGAAGCAGTTTTATAGTTTAAATCCATTTATTTCCACGGATTTTATGTGCCCCAACTTTAAACAGGACACGCAGACATAAGATGAGGGATACGGTGGCGAATAAACTTAATGTGATGCTCAAAAGACACACGCTAGCAATTCTAAATATAATTTTAGAGACCCAAAACCAAAAAGTATTATTAAAAAACTGAATTTAAGTGAGCGAAGAGGTGTTTTTTTTTTAATTTGTCTTAACATGGTGACTTTCAATGTCCTACTAATACTTAAAAAGTTTCTGTAGACTCATAGTTCAACAACTACGAGAAAGAATAAGAAAGCAACTTATTGGTTGTGGTCTTCTGTTGGGGAAAACAAAAACCAGGGGAAAGTAAGATTGGCATTAACAGAGGGTCTGGTGATTCTGGGGACCAGATCTTTATAAGGCATTACAGCATTGCTGTTGCCTGAGACTCCAGCCATTTGAGTGGCCACATTCGTAAGTCACCCAGTCTGTCGCCAGCACACTGCTCTCTCCAAAACTATGTGGATACCACCTGGGGACTACTACAAAACAAGATAACAAACCCAAAATGGATCCAGTTGTGCTAAGCCACCCCCCCCACCCCCCATTCAAACTGAGTCTTAACTTCCAGTCATGCTGTCTCAGAAATGAAATCTTAAATCAGTCTATCAGGAATAGCATGGTTAACACTAGTGAGGTCATCTGCCTGACAGATCCTTGTTATCCCCTAAAGGAAAGAGACCTTGCCACAGCCGATCTGCTTTGTGCTAGTATAACTTCCTTCTTCCGTTCCCTTCTGCCTATGAAAGTCTTTCATTTTCTACAGCTCCTCTGACAGGAGATCATTCCTATCTGCTAGATTGGATACTGCTTAATATATGAATGATTAAGGGAAAAAAAAAAGCCAGTAAGATCTTCAAAATTTACTTAGTTGAATTTCGCTTTTTAATAGGACCGAGCTACATTTTGCTGCTTTTTTCGTTTATTGTTTTCTTATCTGAAGTATAGTTCAACAACAACTCTATGCGCTGTTCAAACCTATGACAATACAATTGACTATATTTTCTATGGTGTACCTCTTGTCCCCGTGACTTATTCATCCCATAGACAGAAGCCTGTACCTCTCATCCCTTTTCAACCATCCTACCACCCACCTCCACCACCACTTTGCTCTCTGTATTGATGGGTCTGTTTGTGTTTGTTTTGGTTTTTAGATTCCACGTGTAAGGGAAATCATATGGTATTTGTCTTTCTCTGACTTATTTCACTTAGAATAATTCATGCATTTTGTCACAAATGACAAGATCTCATCCTTCTTGGTGGGCAAGTATTGATATATGTATATCAGTATATATGGCATTTCTGTATCCATCTGTTGGTGGACAGTTAGGTTGCTTCCATACTTTGGCTGTTGTAAATAATTCGGCAATAAAGATAGGGGTGTTTTCACATCTTCCCAAATTACTGTTTTCAGTTCCTTTGGGTAAATACCCAGTAGTGGAGTTGCTGGATCATATGGCATTTCTATTTTTATTTTTTGAGCAAACTCCATACCGTTTTCCACAGTGGCTATGGCGAAGGTTCCCTTTTCTCCACATACTCAACAACGCTTGTTATGTCACGTCTTTCTGAGAGTGAAGTTGAGCATCTTCTCGTGTGTCTGTTGGCCATCTGTATGTCGTCTTTGGAAAAATGTCTATTCAGGTACTCCACCCATTTTGTTTGTTTTTTTGGTGTTATGTGAACTCTACATATTTTGAACACTAACCCCTTATTGGATCTATCATTTACAAATACACTTATTTTAGGATTCTTTCTTTTCATTCTGTAAAAACTACTGTTGGTATTTTGATAGAGATTACCCTGAATCTGTAGATTGCTTTGAGTAGTATGACATTTTAACAATACTAATTCTTCCAATCCATGAGCATGGAATATCTTTCCATTTGTTTGTGTCATCTTCAGATTCTTTCATCAGTGGTTTTTAGTTTTCAGTGTACAGGTCTTTCACCTCCTTGAATAAGTTTATTCCTATGTATCTTATTCTTTTTGGTGCAATTGTATAAGGAGTTATTTTCTTAATTTCCCTTTCTGTTACTTCCTTATTAGTGTATAGAAACATAACAGATTCCTGTATATTGATTTTGTATCCTGAAACTTTACTGAATTTGCTTATTACTTTTAATGGTTTATTGGCGGACTCCTTAGAGTTTTCTATATATAGTATCGTGTCATCTCCAAATACTGAAAGTTTGCCTTCTTCCTTACCAGTTTGGCTGCCTTTTATTCTTTTTTATTGTCTGATAGCTCTGAGTAGGACTTCCAGTTCTTTGTCGGATAAAAATGGTAGAGTGGACATCCTTGTCCCTGATATTCAGGAAAAAGCTCTCAGTTTTGCACCTTTGAGTATGTTAGCTGTGGGTTTTTCATAGATGGTCTCTAATATGTTGAGGTATGTTCCCTCTAAACCCACTTTGTTGAGAGTTTTTATCATGAACTGATGGTGAATTTTTTCATATGCTTTTTCTGCATCTATTTAGATGCTCATAGGAATTTTAAACTTCATTTCGTTAATGTGGTGTATCGTGGTGACAGATTTACAAATACTGAACAACCTTGCATGTCAGGAATAAATCCCACTTGCTCATAGTGAATGATCCTTTGATTGTTCAGTGTGGTTTGCTAATATTTTAAGGATTTTTACATCTATGGTCATCAGAGATCTTGGCCTGTAGTGTGTTCTCTGTCTCTGTCTGTCTGTCTCTCTCTTTGTAGTGGCTTTATCTGATTTTGATATCAGGGTAATCCTGGCCTCATAGAATATATTTGAAGGCTTTCCTTTCTCCTGTATTTTTTGGAATAGTTCATGGAGATTAAGTATTAATTCATTTTTAAATGTTTGGTAAAATTCACTGTGACAACATCTGGTCCCAGACTTCTGTTTGTTGGGAGTTTTTTCAATTATTAATTCAATGTTGTTACTAGTAATCAACCTGTTCATATTTTCTATTTTTTATTGGCTAGGTTTTGGAAGACTGTATGTTTCTGGGAATTTATTTCTTTCAGGTTGTCCAATTTGTTAGCATATTATTCTTCATAGTAGTCTCTTACAATCCTTTGTATTTCTTTGTTGGTGGTTATTATTTCTCCTCTTTAATTTCTGATTTTATTTATGAGTCCTCTGTCTCTTTCAGGATGAGTTCGGCTAAAGTTTTATCAATTTTGTTCATCTTTTCAAAGAACCAGCTCTTGGTTTCCTTGATCTGTTCTATTGGTTTTTCAGTCTATATTTTGTTTATTTTCACTCTTCCTTCTTCTAACTTTGGGCTTTGTTTGTTCTTCCTCTGGTTCCTTTAGGTGTAAGGATATATTGTTTATTTGAGATTTTTCTTGTTCCTTGAGGTAAGCCTGTATTGCTACAAGTTTCCCTCTTAGAACAGGTTTTGCTGCATCCCAAACATGTTGGACCATTGTATTTTTATTTTGATTTGTCTCAGTATATTTTTTATTTCCTGTTGGATTTCTTCATTGACCATTGGTTGTCTACTGGCATGTTTTTAGCCTCCATATGTTTTTTTATTCCAGTTTTTTTCCTTATAACTGGTTTGTAATTTCATACAGTTGCATTCGGAAAAGATGCTTGCTTTTATAATTTCAATCTTAGCAAATTTATTGATATTTGTTTTGTGGCCTAATATGTGATCTGTCCTGGAGAACGTTCCATATACACTTGAAAATAATGTGTGTCCTCTTGTCTTTGGATGGAATGTTCTGAATGTATCTGATACAT
This sequence comes from Panthera pardus, assembly GCF_024362965.1. Classification (NCBI taxonomy): domain Eukaryota; kingdom Metazoa; phylum Chordata; class Mammalia; order Carnivora; family Felidae; genus Panthera; species Panthera pardus. Next base: position 17,542,595 of record NW_026526688.1, read on the forward strand.
CCATCTGGTCTAATGTGTCATTCAAAGACACTGTATTGTTTCTTCACAAATTTTCTGCCTGGATGATCTATCCATTGATTGAAGTAAGATGTTAAGTCCTCCCACCATTATTGTATTAATATCAATTTCTCCCTTCATATGTGTTAATATTTCCTACATGTATTTAAGTGCTCTTATGTTGGGCACATAGATATTTATAATTGTCTTTTCTTCTTGTTGGATTTATCTCTTTATCATTATGTATGTCTTTTTGTCTCTTGTTATAGTCTTTGTTTTAAAGTCTATATTGCCAGATATAAGTACGTATTGCTACTCCAACTTTCTTTTCACTTTTATTTGCATGGTAAAAGTTTTTCCATCTCTTCACTTTCGGTCTGTATTTATCTTTAGGTCTAATGTGAGTCTCCTATAGACAACATATAGATGGCTCTTGTTTGTTTGAATCAAATCAATCACTCTATGTTTTTAATAGGAATATTTACGTGTGTATTTGTTGTCATTTTACTCATTGTTTGGGGCATTTTTTAGTTGTGTTCCTTCTTTTCTTGCTCTCTTTCCTTATGATTGATGACTTTCTCTAATGTCATGCTTGACTTTTTTTTCCTGTTTGTTTTTGTGTGTCTATTATAGGTTTTTGGTTTATGGTTATCATGAGGTTCATATATAACATTTTAAGTATGTAGCATTCTATATTAAGTTGATGGTGACTTAAGTTTGAAAACATTCTAAAATAACTTCATTTTTACTCCACCTCTAAGTTTGATTTTCATGTCATCATATTTTGCATTTTTTTTGTTTTGAAAGTGCCCTTAAATAATTTTTATAGATCTAATTGATTTAACTACTTTTGTGTTTCAATGTCCATACTGGTTTTATAAATGATTGTCCTGGCTTTACTGTATGTTTTCTTTTTGTTTGTTTGTTTGTTTGTTTGTTTTGTTTTACCTGTGACATATTTTCCTTTCATAATTTTCTTAATCATAATTATGGCCCCTTTTTTTCCAATTAATAAAGTCCTTTCAACATTTCCTGTAAGGCTAGTTTAGTGCTGATAAATTCATTTAACTTTTGTTTACCTGGGAAGCTCTTTAGCTGTCCTTCAATTCTAAATAATAACCTTGTTGGAAAAAGTATTGTTGGTGTAGGTATCTTCTTTTTAACATTTTAAATAAATCATTCCAATCCTTTCTGGCCTTCAGAGTTTCTGCTGAAAACTCAACTAATTCCCTTATGGGGTTTCCCTTCTATGTTACTAGTCGTTTCTCTCTTGTTGCTTTTAAAATTCTGTTTTTAATCTTTGAAATTGTAATCATTATGTGTTATATGTAGACTTCCTCGAGTTCATCTTGTTTGGAACTCTCTGAGCTTCCTGAAACTGGGTGTCTATTTCCTTCCCCAGATTATTGAGGTTTTCAGCTATTGTTTCTTCAAATAAGTTTTCTTCCCCCTTTTCTCTCTTCTCCTTAAGGAATCCTAGTAATGCAAATGTTTGTTTGCTTGATGTTGTCCAAGAGATCCCTTATCCTATCCTCATTTTCATGGTTGCTTTCCATTACTCTTTCAGATCACTGATCTGTTCTTCTTCATCCTCTAATCTGTTAATTCCTTCTAGGGTATTTTCATTTCAGTTATAGCATTCTTCAACTATGATTGGTTCTTTTTTATATATTTTCTATTTCTTTTTTGAAGTTTTCACTGAGTTCCTCCACTCTTTTCTCCAACCCAGTGATCATCTTAATGACCGTTACTTTGAACCCTTTATCTGGCATATTTCTTATCTCCATTTCATTTAATTCTTTTCCTAAGGTTTTGTTTCGTCTTGTTCTTTCCTTTGGAGCATATTTCTTTGTCTCCTCATTTTGCTTGGCTTTCTATGTTTGTTTCTATGAATTATGCAGAATAACTACTTCTCCTCATCTTGAAGGAATGATCTTCAGTATGGTCATTCCCTATGTAGACTGTGTGTGCCAGCTGGGGCTGTATCTGGCATGGGCTGACAGGGAAGTTCATGCTGGGGCCATCCCAGTTGGATAGCCAGAGTTGAAATGGACACAGGCCAGGGTATTCCCAGGGTTCTCCACCAAATGAGCACCCTGGCAGATCAACTGAAGCCAAAGTGGGTACAAGCGGGTAGGTTTGGGGACTCTCCATGCTGAGGGTGCCCTGGCAGGACAGCTGAAGCTAAAGTAGGTACAGGCCAGAGGATCCCAGGACACTGTGCTGGGGGTGCCCTGGCAAGTCATCTGGAACTGAATGGTGTAGGCCTGGAGTTTTCTGGGATGCTTTTGACTATGTCCCCTTAGCAAGATGGCTGAAGTTGTAATGAGTGCTGACCAGGGGCATTTCAGTGTGCATGTGCCGGTGCCATGTTTGTGAGATGGCTGGGGTTGATGTAGGGTAGGGGTCTGGGGCTCAGCAAGATGGTAGGCTGTCTGGGACACCAGGACCCTACCCCCATTTTCACTACCACAGTGGAGGGGAAAGTAGACCATGGTGCTTGCCAGTCCCTCCGAAGTAAAACGAGTTACAGCATCTCCCCTGCTGTTTAGTAGAGTTCTAGGGCTTGATCTTGTATCTAGTTGTCCTAGTTTTTCTTTGCCCCTGCAAAGGTGAATCTGCTCATAGTCCTTCATTTTTATCCCTCCCCACTGTAGTTCACAACACTGGGGGTGGAGGTTCCCCTCATTACCATGTCTTACCTTTGCCATTCTCTCTCTATGTGGTCTCTCTCTTTTTTGTTGTGCAAAAGATTTCAGTCAGCCCTGAACTCTTTTTTAGAAGGAATTGCTCTGTAAGTGATTTAGATTTAGTGTGCATATTGAATAGGTGAGTTCACAGTCTTCCTGTGTTGCCATCTTGGACCCTTTCTCTCCCACTTTGCTTCTTTTTTGTGTCTGACTCTTTTTGTCTGGTTCACACCAAAAGAGGGGATCCTGATTCACAAGTTAGATATGGAGTGGATGTACTGGCTGTAATTTTTGATTAAGTAAAACAGCCAGAAAACTATTGTAGTTTCTACTCCTGCACTTAAATTATTTCTCTCTTACATATCAACACATTTTGGTCCTAAGATGATGTGGGGAAATATAATCTACTCCCTATAAAGATGTGCTCTAAAAAATAATTTTAGTTAGGAATATGTAAATAAGGGAAACCTACTAGGATTTACTTTTTATTTACAGAAGAGTTAGTTCTGCCACCAAATACATTGGTTTTTTTCCACACCATAGCCAATTCTTCAACTCTATGGACACCAATTGGGTATCTAATGATTCAATTCAATTTTGATACTGTGTACCTGGACTTAGGACAGATCCCACAGTTTAAGGGCTCAGACCCACAAGACCTCCACTTCACATGCCCATGGCAAGGAAAGAAGGAAGGGAAGTGAGAAAGAAAACAAAGGAAAGGAAGGAAAGAAAAGGAAAGGAGGGAAGGGAAGTGAGGGAAATAATAGGATAGAGTAGAATCTGATTCTGATCAAGGTCCTAGATCTAGTTACTGGTGGTAGAGGAAAATGATCACAGAGAGATATAATGAACAAAATCTAGACTTGAGGAATGCTATAGGATAAATGGCTGAGTTTCCTTACCAAATGGCTAGAAAAAAGAGGGAAGGATAACTGTTACAGATTAAAGTGTTTTGGGTTTTTTTTTTTTTTTTTGGCAGTTCATTTTATTATAGCTTTTTTTTTAAACTGTTACAGATTAAAGGGACTTGATACATACTAAGCGCATGGATGGATCTTGGTTAGACCTTGATACAAATAAACCAAGTATAAAGCAAACATTTATGAGAGTTGCAGAAATTTGAACCCTAGCCATATATTTGATAATATTAGCTTTTTTGACTTTAGGTATACTAATAATACTGCACTTATATTAAATATATAAATATAAAATTATATTAAAGAATGCAATTAAAATCATCCTTATGTTTTAGGAATACACACTGGCATATTTGTTAATAAAATAATAAAATATCTACAACTTGCTCTTTAACAATTCAGGGGTGGAAGAGGAATAAAGAAATAGATGAAATAAGAGTGATGGTAACTGTTGAAGCTGCATGATGGGTACGTGGGAGTTCATAATAATATTCTTTCTTCCATGATGCCTGAAAATTCCATGATAGTTTTTTAAAACTCTCAACTGTAATTAAAAATAAACTAAAAAGTTTGGAAGTTATAGTGAATTAAAGGATTGAAGTTGTTTATATGAAAATGCAATCATTTTTAGAATCTATGCATCGGATGAACAGTTAAGGAAATTTAGCAACTGAATGAATGTAATTAAAGTTTAAATACATTATTTTCTAACCTAAGATGCTATTTATTAAAAACTTATTACCATAAAGAAAAATTGTTGAGAAATTTTCATCTTAATTATGTATTTTAAAGAGAATGTAAAAGACAGTATAATGTAAACATGCCAGAACCCAGTATAAGTCAATTCAAACAAGCAATCCATCTATGTGAAGGTGTTCCATATAAACTGTAAGAATTGGTCAGAGTTGTGCAAGAAATTCTTGAATTTTGCTTTGTTGTTGAGGAAAATTTGTTGTGTAGCATTGCAGATACTGTGAAAAGGACATGTATTCTGGATGCTTAAACAGAGGCTGAGCACCCGAGAAACTCCAATAATAGTTAACAATCATGGAACACTTTGGGAATATAAGATCTTGTGCTAAGCATATGACGTTACGTCTGCAGAGTAGTGGTTTTAATGTCTCTCTTCCCTCTCAGCTTGAGAAACCTGCAGACCAGAGGTGGGGACGATTTCCCTGGTCTCAGACCTGTGTTGGGTTTGAGCTCTGGCCTCTGACTTCAGAACTATAATTTGATCCTCAGTATAAGACGTGACTTGTGATAGAAGGGAGTCTGATTTACTTTAACTCACTTTATAAAATCCAAAAATCTGAAATCACGTTGTTCTCCAAAGTAATGCATTGTATCATAGCACGAAATCATTTCCTTACATTTTTTTATTGTTATACTCATATCCACCAGCAGAGGGAGTAAAAATTCACCTATGACAGCTCACATCCCCAAAAGCAAATCAGAGAATGATAGAATTAAACAGGAATTTAAATCCTGTAATTTTATAAATTAAGAATCTGAGATTGCGAAGGTGAGGTGAATTTATAGCAGTTACATGACTGGCTAAGAGCGGGACCTGATGAAGAATTCACACCTCCAAGCTTCGAGAACAAGGCTAATTTTCACTCCAACTAAGTCTTACCCTTTGAATGCATACACTATTTCCTTCCTAGCCCTGTAGGTGGTCATATGAAATGTTTCAGAAAGTCAAGCTTAGTTTCTTACGAGTAAAACTGATGTAGTGGTCTCATAGGTGGGATTTCTCTTTTCTGTTTTAGGGTATTCTGTACAGAGAATGATCAAACAAGGCCACGCTGGGGAATTTGGTATAAGTGAATTGTTGCTCTTTGCCTGCTAATAGGTGCTATACCTTTCCTACACTTGCAATATGCTGTTACACCAATTTTTCTGTTTCTGCTTAAATGTGCAAAGTGAAGGAAAATAATTGTGCAAGCCTTTTCAGCTCACTCAGATGTTTTTTAATCCTAGAATACACAGGCACATATTTATTTCGTGCGTGGCCTTTTTATTTAGACATACTTTTTTTCCAAACCGTGTAAGATTATCTGAAAATGTTTCTCCGTGGAAGACTTTTAAATAGTCAATGGATCCAGCTCACCTCAGTAAATACCTTGGAGGTAACTGTCCAAGCACATTTGGAAACCGAACAATAGTAAGAATAGTAAAATTTCTGAAGCATCTGACTCTTAATTTCGGCTCTGGTCAGGATCCCAGGGGCCTGGGACTGAGCCCCATGTTGGCCTCTACACTGGGTGTGGAACCTGCTTGAGATGTTCTCTCTCCCTCGTCCTCTGCCCCTCCCCCACTCATGCTGTCTCGAAAAACTAAATAAAAAATAATTAAACTATTAAATGTGTTTGAGTACATAAAGAACAAATACACCAAAATGAACTATAAATCAATGTCAAAATAAATGTTCATATTTCCATGTAGAATATGAAATCCATTTAAAACATTTTTTTATTTTAAAATGCATTTTAAAAATTATTTTGGATTTTTTTTTTGAGGTTTATTTTCAGAGAGCGAGTGAGCGAGCAGGGGGAGGGGCAGAGAGAGAGAGAGAGAGAGAGAGAGTCCTGGTTAGACACTACTAAACGCAGAGTTGTCTTTATCCACCTCAAGAATGATGAATGTTATCATTTATCAGTAGTTGGTGCCAAACCTAAAGAACACCTTTAAACCAAACAGTACTAACTATTCTTTGATAATAGCAGAACCTTTATCTTCTACCTAATCGAACTATAATTCTCTTTCGGCTGATAGAATTCTGAGATTCTGCTTGAGTCCTAAAAATGGGCTGGCTTATAAAACAATGGTGGGCAGTTTGTGGCATTAGAATACTGTTTAAATATGGAGGCTCCCCCAAGATCTGGAGTAGAAAGAGGGCAAGCGAGTTAGAACAAATTGATATTTTACTACTGGGTGTGAAAAGAGTACGTTCATAAGTCTACCTGAGAAAATTGGGCCAAAGGAAGGGTTTCAGTTTAAAAGTGGGGTGGGGGGATCGAAGGGAGGAGGGAGGCCAGGGAGCGAGAGAAAGGAAGGAAGGAAAGCAACCCAGAAGGTCTCTTGATGACTAGGCTTGTAAAACAAAAATTCCGGCTTCTGTGTGTTTTACACTCATCCATGGCTCTCTCCTTTACTTCCTGCCTGACAGGAAGCTAATGTAAAGCCTAACTTGCTCCTTGGGAGCAGAATGTTTTATCTAGCCATATCCACGGCTGTGTCCGCAATTTCTATGCCTGAACTAGGAACACAGACCTGCTTTGTACTCACTCTCATTTTTACTTTCCCTTTCTTCTTTTTCTGGTGATCACAGGAATGGGAGGTACTATTTCAGCCTCCGGGCCTGTGCTGAGTGTTAGAATCCATTTGGGGTTTATTTTTGTGTATGGTGTTAGAAAGTGGTCCGGTTTCTTTGTTTTGCATGCGGCTGTCCAGTTCTCCCGACGTCATGTACTGAAGAGAGTGCGCTTTCCCATCGTATGTTCTTGGCTCTTAGGTCATAAATTAACTAATCATATAAGCGTGTGTTTATTTCTAGGTTCTGCTGATTTCTGTATCTATTTTTATGCCAATACCGTATCATTTGGATTACGGTAGCTTTGTAATATAGTTTGAAATCATGAAGTGTGATGCCTCTGGATTTGTTCTTCTTTCTCAAGATGGTTTTGGCCCCAGGATGAGTATTCTAATCGAGACTTGTATTAAAGAGGTCTGGCAGTTATTAGGTGCTGACCTAAATACAAGTGAATTACACTTAAATGCACCTTCTGCTAATTTTTTCGTAGACGTGGTTCTAAGAGAGCGAGTGCAGGAAGGGAAGTTTTCACTGTAAGCCTGCATCACTTCAGAGTTCCTGGAACCCAACCGACCCCACGAGAGCCACATAATAGCCACATCTGGTCTAAGAGTGAGTAGAGTTGGAGCAAACTGGGAATCTCCAAAGTTACTTTGGCCTTTTAGCTTGAGGCCTACACGAGGCTCACTGGAGCACTTTCTTCAGGCTCCTAGCCTGGTCTTCCTTTTGCCTTTCAAGGCTAAAGACATCTACTTCCTGCATCCCTTGTTACACCAGCGACGTGATAGGAAAAGAAAAGAAAAAATACTTATCTAGGCCAGTTCTGTAATTGTTCGACTTCTCCAGGCAATACCTCTATCCTCAGCCCTCTTGTTCTTCAACTGTTTTCTTTCTTGAAAATGGCACTGGGGCTGAAACAAGCCCTGAGTCTTGTCAGAGAAGAGGCTCTAAATGTACACCCCCCAGTGGTACCCACGGCAGACATCACTGACAGATCACAGCTCTCATTCCTGCTGAGGTTGGATGTAGTCTCAGAATCTTTCTAAACACAGTACTCAAGGCAACCACCACCAATGAAACTCGACACTCAAGGTAAAACACGTTTACCGTTCCTGCCGTTCATAAAGAACCAGAGCTGGACTCTAGTTATAGTGATAAAGACAAATTTTATTAAGAAGGTATTGCAGTAGAGAAGAAGAGACTTCAGTATAGAACTGACCTCAATTCTGGACACAACAAGTAGGGACTTATAGCCAAAGAGGAGAGTGAAGGAATCAGGGGATGAAAAATTAGTAAGAGTAGATATTAAGGGTAACGTAATATCTAAACCAACATAACAGGATTCTTAGCAGGCCAGGGTGATCAGGTCAGCTACCAAAGGTGAGGGATGAGGAGTGTGATCAGGTATCGAAGGTGATCAGACGTCAAGGGTCGTGGGTTCTCTTGAAACTGACTTCGTGGGATTCTTGCTAAAACGAGTCTTCATAGGGATAGACGTGGAATTGAGGGTCAAAATCAAGGTGTAGTTGGGGCACCTGGGTGGCTCAATCAGTTAAGCATCTGACTCTAGATTTTGGTTCAGGTCATGATCTCACGGTTTGCGAGTTAAAGCCCCGTGTCAGGCTCTGTGCTGGCAGTGCGGAGCCTGCTTGGGGTTCTGTCTCCCTCTCTCTCTGCCCTTTTCCGGTGCGCACTCTCAGAATAAAGAAAGAAACTTGAAAACATTTTTAAAAGAAAGGATCAGGGCGTGGTTGAGAAGAGGGTTAAAAAGAGCCTAACCAGAGTTTGGTCAAGAGGAGAGTCTTTGCCAAGCCCTAGAGTTGAGGCCACTCACTGCCTACAAAACCGTAGCTCTCAGCCTATAGTTCCAAATAGACAAAATCATATGCATAAATAGCTGGTTTTGATAGTGGACAGTTAGGGGCTCGAGGCTCAAATGGGTACACAGGTACCCCTTGCTCCTCACGTTTGCATTAGGTCACTCTGCTTTTGCAAAAGACCTGCTTTTCCTGCCTGTTTTTGCTAACTGAAAGAATTCTAGAGAGGACGTGTGCTTTTATGAAAAAGAGGCCAAAAGCGGAAATAGTGTTCAGCATTGGTTTATGGAGGCGACGCACATCTGAGCGGCTCCTTCCCTGGAAACCACGTTCAGCCCGGAGCCTCCACAGCTTTGGACCGAGTCTGTGAGCATCTGGGCCTGATCTCGATTTATTTTGTGCATTTGCTAGCAAGATGTGTCCTAAGGCATCAGAAGAGCCTAAGAGAAGTTATATTTTGGGTCTAGAAATGCATCCCCCCAAATCTTCCCTATAAATTAATAGTAGCTGCATCTTGGCTTAATGCCGTTTCCGCTTAGGGCAGGTTTAATAGGACCGCTCTGCTTTTGGATAGCGGGGGAAGCTGTGTGTATGTATACGTACACACACACACACACAAATTGAGTCATGTAGTACAATTTCCATCTTTCTTGGGACTATGCGGAGAAAACTGAACAAGCATTAAATAAGCTGCTTGGCAATTCTCTACGGCAGCTTTCTCGCCTTCCTCTCTCAGAAATGTCTACTCCACATTCTGGTTTAGGTCTGGGCTGCAGGCTGGAGGCTCGGCATTTACCAAGTACCCCCGAGGGATTTTTATAATCAGCGATGGTTGGGAAACACCCCTGCAGGCAAATCCTCAGCTTTAGGGTATCAAATAAGAAAACGTTTTGAAACAGGGGTGCCTGGGTGGTTCAGTCAGTTAAGTGTCTGACTCGTGGTTCTGGCTCAGGTCACGATCTTGTGGTTCGTGAGTTCGAGCCCTGCGTCTGGCAGATTCTCTCTCCCTGCTTCTCACTTTCTCTGCCCCTCTCCCACTCGTTCACTCTGTCTCTCTCAAATAAATGCACTTAATTTTTTTTTTTTTTTAAAAGGAAAACTGAAACAGTTCAGTAATGAGTTTAATGTCTTTTATTCCAAGGGACCATAATTCATGGAGGGGGAAGTATGGTGCCTCACAGTCAGCCTGAGGGATTTTGGCCAAGAGCAGCTTTCATAGAGCTTTAGAAGTGGCGATGAAGATACAGGGCATGATTGGCTGGGGTTGCCTACCTGACCTTAGTGAGAGAGATCAAGGAACAAGGAAATGAGCATAGATCCCAGCATTGGCTTGGAGTTTAGGAATTGGCTGACTAGATCTACTGTTTCTGGTCAAGTGGAGTATTTACCGGAACACAAAAGTTCAGTTTATTAACATGGCACCCCAGCAAGAGCAGCTCCATTTTGAGCACAGACGTTTGTTTCCGTGAGGGGCTAAAAGATTTTCAAAACAAAGCCAAGGATTTGAAAGACCACACACAATGGAGAGCCATCATGGTGGTCACCCTTCAGGTTAGATTAAAGCTCTGAGTGGCTTTATCTGCAGACCTATGCAAGCCTGTTCCTTCTTGAGTAGCGGCAAAGAAATGCAACGGGATGAGGGAGAAGAGCAGAGACATAGTAAGGACCCCACAGACACCCTGAGTGGCTCTTCCCTGACTGGCTGACATTGAGCCAATATTATTCTGTCAAGTCACAAGAAGTCTCAGAGGATTTGACAAGAATACACTTCTGCAGATATTCCTTCCATATTTTGTGGAAAGCTAAGCACCACCCTCTGTAACAAGATATTTCGTAATATCACTTTTATCTCCTGGCAGTGACTTTAATAACATCAGGGATTCAAGAGACAACCTTTGCAACTGACTGAGAAAAGCATCCAGCCAGCAGGAAAGTTTCCAAAAAAGACTCGGGGGCAAAGCTGGCCGGATATGAATGTGTGAGAAGTAGGGATGAGAGAGACCATGCGAGAGAACAAAGGGTAGCCAAGGACTTTACTCACAACCTCTTCCTCCTTGCAAAATTGTGCCTCCCGGCTCTGCAGACTGAGCCAAGTCTGGGCAGAAGTCTAAAGGGAAGCAAGGTGATTGTCACTGACCCTGCTTCCCAGAGTGGCTTCATGGCTTCTTCCCTGTGGGCTTTCGGGCTATGCTGAACCCCCAGAAAGCGTCCATCTAAGGAAGTGACATACCTTGGAGTTAAAGCATCAGTGTTCTCCTGTCTGAGAAATAGCGTTGTCCTAGACGAGAGGAAAGAGTGACAGCATGGTGGCAACTTTCTCGAGCAGAAGGTCTTGAGGAAAAGGAAAGCAATTTATGGAGGATGTTATGAAGGGTTTCCTGGGTTCCTCTGTGAGAACCACATGCTACTCTGCATTATTCCTCCAGGCTTCTGGGGTCACACTGACAAGGCTTTGAGTGCACTGCCATTTGAGAGACAAGTCACCAGGAAGCAGCATTGTATAGACACAATCACACTGCAGAACCCTCAGCCTTGCAGATCGGTGGCCACCTCTGCAGGGGAGGTGAGCAGCTTGACCACTAGGGGGCTCATGTGTGGTGGTGCTTTGGACCGCAGCACTCTGGGGACAGCGGGACTCCAGTCCCTGTCCTGCAACTGGGATTTCTGCCAACCTGGTAAAATCTAGCAAGGGCATGGTTCACTGAGGTACCCTGGGACCTAAATGCAAAGTGGAAATGGCCAGAGGAGTCCTCCATGGGGGCATGGAAAGTGAGGGAAGCAGAGGTTCACGTGCTTTTTCAGGAAAAGCAAGAAATCAGGATTTCTTTCAGTTCCCACCAATTTTCAACTCTAAAATAGAACCAAGGAGTACAATGATAGATGAATTTTGCACCTCTCCCCTTTTCAAATGAAATAAAGAATATAAGGAAAGTCAAGAAACTGCTCAAGACCTCTTAGTAATTGCAGGGGTCGGGAGGTACCGACTGCAAAAAAAGCAAATGAGCTGCAAAGTGTTAATTTTTGCCAAAACCATAAGCAACCCTCCTATACCTCAGACTAAAGACAGCTTCTGTTTTCACCACTGCCCCCCTGCAGGAAGGTTAGCTTAAGCTGGACGGAATGAACAGAGCACGGGGTTGAAAATTGATTGAACGTGAGCATGGTGTCCAGAGCGAAACGAATGTCTACAGGATTCACAGGCAATGTGTACACAGTGTCCCCAGAGGGACAGTGGGCTCTCAGTGGGTGGTGATTTGGACAACTCACTTGTGAAAGTTGCTTTGTATTTTCAGCACAAACCGGATTTAAAGGAAAGATTTTCTTTAAAAAGACAAAGCCCTGCTATGTACAGGCATACCTGTTGCAAATCAAAGATGACATTTAATTGCCAACTATGGTTTATTCTAGGAATGTAAGACTGGTTCAACCTTTAAATGATCGGTGTAGTTTGGCATATCATACTAATAAAAGCTAAATCCTATGATCTAAATAGATGCACAGAGATTATTTGACCAAATTCATATCCATTTGTAAGGGAAACTATCAGTAAACTAGAATAGAAAACTCCAATGAGCTGATAAAAAGTCATTCATGAAGAGCTTACATTTTCTCTTTAATGATGAACATGAAGACTTTCCCTCCAAGAACAGAAACAGGACAGGAAGGTCAACTCTCTCAATTCTATTTTGTGCTGTATTTGAAGTCCTAAACAGTAAAAAGGGCAAGAGAGAGAAAGAAAGAAAGAAAAGGCATACAGATTTGAAAAAAACAAACATAGGTTTAATATGCTTGTTTACATTAATATTGCAAATAATTTTTTTAAAAGCTATTGAAATAAGTGAGTTTAGTAAGGTTGCATGATCCAGGTCAATATATAGAAATCAAAGGTCTTTCTAACAGTGAATCATTGAAAATTTGAATTAAAAAACCATCCGTACTAAAAATGAGTGTAATGATTGAACATAAGTCTAACGAAATATGTGCAAAACTTTTTTTAAGCTATAATTTTTTTTATCACTTTGGTTGACCTACAATGTTATATTAGTTACAGGTGTACAACATATCAATCCCACAATTCTATACATTATTCAATGTCACCATGATAAGTGTAGTTACCATCTATCACCATACAGCATTATTACAATGGATACTTAGGTTGTTTCCATAACTTGACTATTGTAAATAATGCTGCAATAAACATAGGAGCTTACATATCTCTTCAAATTAGTGTTTTTGTTTTCTTTGGATAAGTATCTGGTAGTGAAGTTACTAGTTCATATGGCATTTTTATATTTAACTTTTTGAGAAACCTCCACACTGTTTCGACAGGGGTTCTACCAATTTACATTCCTACCCACAGTGCATGAGGGTTCCCCTTTTTCCACATCCCTGCCAACACTTACTACTTCTTGTCTTTTTTTTCTTGTCTTTGTTAGATTAGCCATTCTCATAGGTGTGAGGGGATACCTCATCGTGGTCTTGATTTGCATTTCCCTGATGATGAGTGGTGTTGAGCATCTTTTCATGTGTCCGTTGGCCATCTGTAGGTCTTTGGAAAAATATCTATTTAGGTCTTCTGCCCATTTTTCATCAGATTGTTTATTTGGTGTTGAGTTTTATGAGTTCTTTTTATATTTTGGATACTTAACCCCTTATTGGATATATCACTTGCAAATAACTTCTCTCATTCAGTAAGTTGCCTTTTTGTTAATTTGGTATAGTCCCAATAGTTTATTTTGTTGTTGTTTCCCTTGGTTGAGACCAATCCACAAATATGTTGCTTAGACCAATTTCCATAAGAATTACTGCCCGTATTTTCTTTTAGGAGTTTTTTGCTTTCAGGTCTTATGTTTAGGCATTTAACACATTTTGAGTTAATTTTTGTATATGGTATAAGGAAGTGGCACAGTTTCATTCTTTTACATGTAGCTGTCCAGTTTTCCCAATACCATTTGTTGAAGAGATTCTTTTCCCATTGCATATTCTTACCCCCTTTGTTGTAGATTAATCAACCATATATATGTGGACTTATTTCTGGACTCTTTGTTCTGATGTATATATCTGTTTTTGTATTAGTGCCATACTGTTTTGATTACTATAGCTTCATGGTATATATTGAAATATGGAACTGTGATACCTCGAGCTTTGTTCTTCTTTTTCCAGATTGCTTTGGCTACTCAAGGCCTTTTGTGGTTCCATATACATTTTAGGATTGTTTGTTCTAATCCTGTGAAAAATGCTACTGGTATTTTGATAGAAATTGCATTAAATCTGTCGATAGTTTTGGACAGTGTGGATATTTTAATGATATTAATTCTTCCAATCCATGAGCGTGGTATGTCTTTCTATTTGTGTCTTCTATGTTTTTCATCAGTGTCCTATTTTTCAGAGTCTAGGCATTTCACCTTCTTGGTGAAATTCCTAGGTATTTTATTCTTTTTGGAGCAATTGTAAATGAGATTATTTTCTTAACAATTCTTTCTGCTACTTCATTAATAATGTATAGAAATGTAACAGATTTCTGTATATTAATTTTGTATCCTACAACTTTACTGAATTCATTTATTAGTTTGAATAGTTTTTGGGTGGAGTCTTTAGGGTTTTCTATATATAGCATCATGTTATCTACAAATGACAGTTTTACTTCTTACCAATTTAAATGTATTTTACTTCTGTTTATTGTCTGATTGCTGTGGCTAGGATTTGCTTTACCAAGTATACTGAAAGTGGTGAGAAAAGACATTCTTACCTTATTTCTTATCTGAAAGGAAAAGCTTTCAGCTTTTCACCATTGAGTATATTATTATCTGTGTTTTTCATATATGATCACTGTTAGGTTAAGATAAATTCTTCTAAATCTACTTTGTTGAGAGTTTTTATCATGAACAAATGAATTTGTAAAATGCTTTTTCTACATCTATGGAGACGATCATATGGTCTTTTTCCTTCCTCTTGTTAATATGATTTACAAATATTGAAACTTCCTTGCATCCCTGGAATTAATACCGCTTGATTTTGGTGAATGATACTTTTTAATGTACTATTGAATTCAGTGTGCTAATATTCTGCGGACCGTTGTGAATTCATATTCATCAGGGAGCATGGCCTGTAGTTTTCTTGTTTGTAGTCTTTATCTGGTTTTGGTGTCAGGGTAATGCTGACCTCATAGAATGTATCTGGAAGCCACAGCTGCAGGGCATGGGAAGGCAGGGCTTACTTCCTGTGCAGCTAGCTGCCAAGCTAGCTGGCAGGATGGTATAAGGGCTTATCTTCCCCCATCTCCCCCAAGCAGGAGACATTTTGAAGCGTTCCCAGCCAGGCTGCCTACCAGATGTGGTGGGGCAGGAGCTGCTTTCGACAGACACCTGTCCAGGCAGACAGGTTGGGTGGAGTGCATCCGCAGGGGGATGCCAGGACAGCGCATGTAATGCCAGCAGGGCAGATGGAGAGTGTTAGCACCAGCTCCATCAAGCTTTCAGCTTTCCAGGTAGAGAGAGGGGAAAAAGAATTAGTGGCTGCCAGCTCTTTTGTCCCCAGAGAAATCTCCAGATCCCTGCCCCTCCAGCACGTGTTGTAAGATTAGCCAACAAATCTCCATCCTGTGTACCCCAGATTCTTTTCCAAGTGATGCTTTCGTGCTGTGTCTCAGGCTGAGTAATTTAGTATCTGGCTTTCTAAGAATGGGGACTCAATTTCCTATCACGCGGTGGCTCTCCCAGAGCGAAGTCCCACTGGTTTTCAAAATCAGACGTGATGATGACTCTTCTGGTGCAGATCCCCAGTTCTAGGAGTATATAGCAGGGGTCTGATCCTCTTGATTTCCCCATGCTTGTGGTATCCCTCCCATCTGTGGTTAGTTGGTCTGGGGCTTTGGTTCCCAACTACATCTGCCACTCTTACCCCTTTCAGAGTGGCCTACCCTGAAAGATTAGCTCTGGAAGGTCTATTCTGCCTGTCTACAAATCTTTTTCAGAGTCAGTTGTATAGACGTAACTCTTGGTTTGGTGTATCTGTGGGACAGGGTGGGGTCAGGATACTCCCACCCTGCCATCTTCCCTGAGCCCCACCACTTTAAAACATTTTTGATAGAAAAGAAAGTGGACATAAATACATGAAGAGAAATACTGTGTCATGTCTAAGAAGACTCAATATTGGTAAGTTGCTCGTTCTCAAATCAACCTATAAATTCAACTGCAAATCCAATCAAAATTGCAGTAGGCTTTTTTTTTTTCTTTTTGGTGGAAAATAGCAAGAACAAATCTAAAATTCCATGGTTCTTATTTTGTGCCATATCCAAAATGCAGCTCAAAATGGATAACAGACCTAAATATAACACGCAAAATTATAAAACATCTGGAAGGAAATGTAAGAAAAATCTGTGACTTGTATTAAGCCAAGTGGGATGTTTGGAAAACAGTTTAGACAGCTTATTAATTAAAAAAAAAATACCCTTACTATGTAAGGCAGCTATTCTTTTCCTGGGCACTTGCATTCAAAGGAACAAATAATTATATGTTTAATTATATGTTAATGTTATATATGCTACATACTTGTACTCTGGAATACAATTTAAACAGCACAGAGAATATGCAACGAAGACCAAGCTTAGCACAAACGGCCTGGCTTTCTGCCTGTCTCAGCTTTGACACACACCTTCCTCACTAGGCTTAGTCATTTCTAGCTTTTGATTTAAAGTAAGACACATTTATCTCTAATATAGGGCACCACCTTATTCATTTTACATACTTAGAAATAATTTAGTTTATCTCATAATTCATCCAAGGAGGATGAAACAAAGAAAAAGAAGCATCAAACAAGGAAAGGAAGAGAGTTCTCGTTTAATAGAGAAATGTATTCTTACACTCTTAAGGACTGAGAGCAAAGATACCTTTTTGGCATTTCTCTGTTTCCACGAGCAATCACTCTCCCCATGAGAGCCATATACTTGATGTAGCAGACATTTTGAGGGACATGTCACTGAACTACGTTTAGAAAAGTAATGTGACGGGGTGCTTGGGTGGCTCAGTCGGTTAAGTGTCCAACTTCGGCTCAGGTCATGATCTCATGGTTTGTGAGTTCGAGCCCCGCGTCAGGCTCTGTGCTGACAGCTCGGAGCCTGGAGCCTGCTTCGGATTCTGTGTCTCCCTCTCTCTCTGCCCCTCCCCCACTCACACTCTGTTTCTCTCTCTCTCTCTCTCTCTCAAAAATAAACATTAATTTTTTTTTTTAAAGTAATAGCACTTATTCTAAGTAAATATCTAGAAACCTTTCAGTCCTTAGGAAGCAAAAGAAGTATTATATCTCCTGGCTACAACTCACAGATTGTCCAAAGGACAGAAGCAATGCACTCTGATACATGGTCAGCCAGTCAACTAACAGCTTTTTTCCTATCCTGAGTAGTGCAAGAATTCTTTGAAAGATATTTCTTTCAAAGAGGTTGAAATGCTACTCTACGTAATATCACATTTGAAAGAAAGAATAGATGTATGTTTCAATGTGTAAAACCACAGCAGAAATAAGAATGTAAACCCCATGAAGGCAGGGGTTTGCCTTGTTCTCTGCTATAATCCCAGTGCCTGACACGTGTTAATGGGTCCGTAAATAGTCAATGATGCGAGTAAAGGTCATGGTGCAGACAGAATTGGAGTTTCCATGCCCAGTGTCTTTATAAAAAGACAAAGAGAATATATTTAATCCTCTGCCCCCATAATTTTAATTATTTCTCCTCTAAATTTATAAATTTACAAACCACATCTTGATGGGTGATTTTATTATTCAACCTCTCACGCACAGTGCCGGGAATTAAAGCTGTTGGTTAGTGTATTAGGGGTCTACAAAGAAACAGAAACAGTAGGATGTATGTGATGTTTAATTTTGTATCAACTTGAGTGGGCCAAGGTGCCCAGATATGTGGTCTGGATGTTTCTGTGAAAGCATGGTGTTGGCAAGACATTAATATTTAAACCAATAGACTTTGAATAAAGCCCATTACCCTCCATAGCATGGGTGGGCCTCATCCAATCAATTGAAGGCCTTAAGAACAAAGACTGAAGTTTCCTGAAGAACAAGGAGTTCTACAGCTTTACTGCAGATGGCTTTGGGACTTGAACTGCAGATCAGCTCTTCCCAGGTTTCCGACCTGCCAGCCCACCCTGCAGATTTGGGGCTTGCCAGCTTCCATAATCACATGAGCCAATCCCTTAAAGTCAGTATACCACTCTTTTCCCGGACTACTGTATCAAGTCAGGGTTCTTTGGCGACACAGTGAGAGAGAGCATATGATTATTTTAAAGAGTTGGCTCATGCAATTCAGGAGGCTGGCAAGTCCAAAATTTGAAGGACAGACCAACAGTCTACAGACCCAAGGAAGAGTTTATACTGCATTTCAAGTCCAAAGGGAGTCTGCTGACAGAATTCTTTCTTCTTAGGCGAGGTTGATTTTTTCTTAAGGCTGTCAACAGATCAGATAAGGCTTACCCATATTATGAAAGGTAATCAGCTCTATTTGGTCTACTAATTTAAATGTCAATCTCATTTAAAAATGCTTTCAGGGGTGCCTGGGTGGCTCAGTTGGTTAAGCATCAGACTTTGGCTCAGGTCATGATCTCACAGTTCATGGGTTTGAGCCCCGCATCAGGCTCTGTGCTGACAGCTCAGAGCCTGGAGCCTGCTTCGGATTCTGTGTTTCCCTTTCTCTCTCTCTCCTCCCCTGCTCATGCTCTGTCTCTCTCTGTCTCTCAAAAATAAATTAAAAGTTTTAAAAAATTAAAAAAAATACTTTCGCACAAACAACTACAATAATGGTCAACTATATATCCGGGTACCGTGATCTAATGAGGTTGACACATAAAATTAAACATCCCAGCACAAATTTTTTACCTTTTTGAAAAAGCGAATTTAGGTCAAAGGCTTAAATCTGCTTTTCATAACATTTTATTCACTAGCATCTGAAAACACATCATATAAACCTTGTCCACTTAGACTTCAATTTTTCCCAAAGAACTTTATTACCACTCTAATCAGGTATGGTCTTCTTCAAACTCGGTAAGTCAGTCCTTCAACATTTTCTTATCCATCACCCTGGTCTTTTCTACCCTGGAAATTCTTACCAGGAAATTAGAATATCTATCTGTTTGCCTCTAAAGATACAGCTTGCAAATATGATAAAAATCACTATTTTCACGGTTTATCCACATGTCTTCCCATCTCTTTAAATAATTCCAATAAAACCATCACAAATTAAAATCTATCTTTGGAATCGGCTGCTTTCTTAATATAATTGAACATTCTGGTTCAGAATAGCATCCAGCTGGAATGCTCAAATCGTTTTTTTCTTTAGCTTCTAACTGAAATGCCAAAAAAAATTGGGGAGGAATGGTTAAAAATCATAACACAAAACAAACAGGCATCCTCATGTCTGACTGTGCAGCATTTGAACAGTAAGCGTGAAAAAGATCAAACTGAACTGAGAAAAACCCAAGCTAGAATTTAGCACATGATATCCAGGTTCACGCCACAAGACACAGACCGCTTTGAAGAGCTGAAAGGTTCATGTTTTCTGAAACTGAAGTATATGTAGCAATTTGCCCAAGTTTCTGGAAAATAGAATAATAGGAGTTAAATTTCTATCACCTTGGAAAGTTTATGAGCTCTGTTGTTGACAGTATTTGTGTCCCCCAGAAATGCGTATGTTGAAATCCAAATCCCCAAAGTGATGCGATGAAGGAGTGGGGCCTTTGGGACGTATTATGAAGTGGAGCCCTTAGGAATGGGATTCATGCCCTAGTAAAAAGATATAGAAGAACTTGCCTTTTCTCTCTTTCTGTGCTGGCCAAAACCAACCAAACAAACAAAAAAAACAGTCACTATGGCTATGTGACACATTACACCAAAACTCAAACGGTAAACTACAACAACAGGAATTTGGGTCAGGTATTTGGAGAGGGCAGAGCTAGGATAGCTTGCTTTGTTCCGCAATGTTTGTGTCTTCAGCTGGAAGACGCACAGGCCAGGCACTGGAAACTTCTGAAGGCTTGTTTACTCACATGTCTGGAGATGGATGCTGACTTTAGGCTGGGGGGCCTCACTTCCCCTCCTCTTGAACCTCTCCAAATGGTCTCTCCACGGGGATTGGTTGGGACTTGTTCACATCATGGTCGTCGGGTTCTCGGGCTCAGGTTGAGTGCGTGTGAGAGAGAGACCTGGTATCACTACTTTAGCTGCGTTCAATTTGTGAAAACACTTGTAAAACCACTTGTAAAAAGAGGCAGGAAAGTAAATAGCCTCTTTTTTGTTTGTTTTAACTTCCCTTGACCTATTTCCCCTCACCTTACCCCCAGTAATCATCAGTTTGTTTTTCTCAGTGTTTATGAGTCTATTTCTATTTGTTCATTTGTTTAGTTTTTTTAGATTTCATATTTAAGTAAAATCGTATGATATTTGTCTTTCTCTGACTTCGTTCACATTGCATAATGCCCTCTAGGTCCATTCATTTCGTTGCAAATGGCAAGATCTCATTCTTTGTATGGGTAATAGTCCTATATGTATACCACATCTTCTTGATCCATTCATCTATCAGTAGACCCTTGGGTCACTTCCGTATCTTGGCTATTGTAAGTAATACTGCAATAAACAAATCTTTTTGAATTAATGTTTTCATTTTCTTTGGGTAAATACCAAGTTGTGGGGTTATTGAGTTGCATGGTATTTCTATTTTTAATATGTTGAGGAACCTCCATATTGTTTTCCATAGTGACGACACCGATTTCCATCCCCACCAGCAGTGCACGAGGATTCCTTTTCACCACATCCTCACCAACAATTGTTATTTCTTGTCTTTTTACTTTTTATTTTTTTAATTGTTTTAAATGTTTGTTTATTTTGAGAGAGAGACAGAGCGCAAGCAGGGGAGGGGCAGAGAAAGAGGGAAACACAGAATCCGAAGCAGGCTCCAGGCTCTGAGCTGTCAGCACAGAGCCTGATGCGGGGCTCAAACCCACATACTGTGAGATTGTGACCTGAGCCAAAGTCAGACGCTTAACTGACTGAGCCACACAGGCACCCCTTGTCTTTTTAATACTCTCTCTTCTAAATGGTGTGAGCTGGTATCTCATTGTGGTTTTGATTTGCATTTCCCTGATGGTTAGTGATGTGGGGCATCTTTTCATCTCCATTGACCATCTGTGTGTCTTCTTGGGGAAAATATCTGTTTGGGTCCTCTGCCCATTTTTAAGTCAGATTGTTTGTTTTTGGTATTGAGGTGTATGAGTTCTTCATATATTTTGGACATTAACCCCTTATCATATATATCATTTGCAAATAACTTCTCCCTTTGAGTGGATTGCCTTTTCATTGTTTGGATTGTTTCCTTTAGTGTCCCACAGCTTTTTAGTTTAATGGAGTAGGCTCTGCCTGTTGATGGGAACGGAGAGATTCTTTAAGAACATGAAGAAATCTTACTGTGGTTATTTTGGGGAAAATACAATCTGCCACATAATCCATCAACTAAGAGGTTAGATAAAGATATTTGGGAACATGCAAGAATTTAGACAGTTGACCACAAATATATGTTTTCTAAAACATCATTTCACAAAATCATTCATAGCAAGATAACAGAATTACGTTTGAGGAAATGAAAAATAGACATTTAAAAAGGGTGGGAAAGGTAAGTTTAAATTAAACAACGTGTAGTAATGTCTAAATAATTGCTGATATACAATGTTAAAATTCATAATCTGGAACTAAAATTCTGAATTATTTTAACGTAAACATGTTAGAGTTTTCCGCAATTTGGGGCTTTTTTTTAATGTTTATTTTTGAGAGAGAGCGAGAGTGCAGGGGAGGGGCAGAGGGAGACGGGGCAGAGGATCTGAAGTGGGGCTCAAACTCAGAGATCATGACCTGAGCCAAAGCCAGATGCTCCCCCGACTGAGCCACCCAGGTACCCGGGTTTTTCCTCCATTTTTTAGCACTAATTTTAGAAACCAGTAGGAAAATAACATACAATATATATTAGAAAATAGGAGAGTAGCTCCTGGACAAATAGAAGAGCATGATAAAACAACAATAACAACAAGAGAAGCAATGAAAATTCAGTCAATCCCAATGAGATAGAAAGGGGTCTGGAAAGTGGAAAGAAGCCCGCCCACCCCACTCGGAGCGCTCCTGCACAAGCCATCGCAGCTGACAAGTAAGGTCTGAGGGACCCAACGGAGCTCCTGAACTGGGTTTTGAAGGGATGGTGCTGACAGAAAAGAGGCAGGAGGCTGGGTTTCTACACCACACACCGTCTTCAAAATTCACAAGCATTACATTTGAAATGGGCCGTGGCTGGCAGTAAAGTGGCCTGTTGGCCTACAGAGTTACCCCTGTGCTGATTGTTGTTTGGATTTAGGGAGAAACGCCATCCCTACAGACCGGATTACGTGTATATGCAAGGTGGGAGATGATACCCACTTCTGAAGCTTACTGTAAGAACTAGATGATATTTTTCAAAGACCTGGAGCGGGTAAGGAACGTAGATGATGAGACGTGTGGGCCTCACGGGTGCCTGCCTGCGTGGCTCTGTTGGTTAAGCGTCTGACTCTTGATTTCGGCTCCGGTCACGAGCTCACGGTTGGTGAGTTCAAACCCCAGGTTGGGCTCTGCGCTGACCGCATGGAGCCTGCTTGGGATTCTCTCTCCTACCATCTTCCCATCCCCCTCCCCCTCCATCTCTCCCTCTCTGTCTCTCTCAAAATAAATACATAGACATTAAAAAAAAAAGAAGTGTGGGCATCGTAAGTTTCATAGCCAGCCTCACAATCTCTGAATTAGAAGATGGCCGCAGTTTTTCTCTTTTGCCTTTCTTCTAATTCACATAAGGATCACGTTGTGCTCAGAGAGGGAGTATAATAAAAAGGCACAAACCATAGAAAAGAAACGAAACAGGGTAACTCAAAAGCACGGCAAAACCAGCTCAGATACCGGAGTGCTAATAACGTCAACATTGTTTACCAAAAACACCTTACCTGTCTCCTGGGCTTCATGTTTAGGGTTTGACACGAAAAAATACCAGTTGAGGAGCTTTCTTCCTTTTTTTTTTTTTTTTTAACGTGTCTAATTTTCTTTTTTCAGTTAGATTATTTACAATCAATTTACTTTATTTCATAAAGGGCCCAGAAGACTGCCTCTTGAAATGGAAGCTGTAGAAATAACGGCAGCTGGATATTATGATAAAAATGCTGACTTTAAAAGCACCTGGGAAGTAAAGCGTATTGATTTTTATGAGAACATGTCCTGTTTGATATCTGTCCCGGAGAAAGCCAGGCCAACATTGCTGTAGTATGTTGTTCTAGAGAATGGAGTCAGCTGACTTCCATAGAAAGAAAGAAAGAGCGTTTGGCTATGAGTTGATACACTTTTAACATTCCCTTTTGAGAAATAGATGTAAAGCTCTATCAACCATAGCTCCCCCTCCCCTCCAGTCTTTTCTCCTGACTCCCCTGTGTGAACTATTTTCCAGGCTTTTTGCTGCCCCACTAACCTATCAACATGCCCCGTCAGGCTCTCTCTTCCTTCTGAACGCTCTCCCAGTCTAGCTTATTCTTCAAGGACTAGTTCAAGGCCGACCTCCTGCATGAGCTTTTCCTGACCACTCAGGTTCAGTTATCTCTTTTCTAATGAGGAAGAACACTTCTTTTTTTTTTTTTTAATTTTTTTTAATGTTTTATTTTTTGAGGGAGAGGGAGACAGAGCGTGAGTGGGGGAGGAGAAGAGAGAGAGGGAGACACAGAATCTGAAGCAGGCTCCGGGGCTCCGAGCTGTCAGCACAGAGCCCGATGTGGGGCTCGAGCCCCCAAACCGTGAGATCATGACCTGAGCCAAAGTTGGACACTTAACCAACGGAGCCACCCAGGAACCCCCTATAAAGGACACTTCTTAACAAGAGCACTCATTTGGCATTTGGGTTGGTCGGCTAGGGCCACCCTAACAAATGCGACAGCCTGGGGAAGTTTACATAATACAAGTTTATTTTCTCACAGCAGTGGAAGCTGGAAGGCCAGGAGCTGTCAACAGGGTGGATTTCATTCTGAAGCCTTCCTCTTTGGCTTGCAGACGGCCACTTTCTCACTGTCTCTCCATATGGCTTTCCTACCGTGCATAAATGTGTGTTCTCATCTCTTCTTAAGGAGGAGGTTGGATTGGGGCCCCCCTAGGGGCCCCCTTTTACCTTAATTACCTCTTTAAAGGCCCTATTGCCAAATACAATCACATTCTGAGATACTGGGAGTTAGGGCTTTAACATAATGAATCAGGGGGGAGGGGAGCCACAAGTCAGCCCTTAACAGCTCTCATCCACAACACTATACCTTGAGGTTATGCCTTGTTGTTTCATGAGGTTCCCAAACGGTTATTTCCTGTATGATCGTGAAGAAGATGCAAAGTTTCAAGGACTAGGATTGAACACTTGTTTCTTTTTCCCCTTGGCAGCGCTTAGCAGTAAGAAATGGACATTAATGTTTCGGGAAAGAATGTTTGGGGTCCCTGCCAGCTCCAAATTACTCCTTCAAACCCTTGTCAGCTCTGGTGACACTTTCTTCTTCTGTATTAATCTTGCCCCCCGGTAGAGCGTTACTGACTCTGAGTTAGAAGCCATAAGAATGGTGAGAGGGGTGGTGGCCAGTGCTTTATCTGGCGAATGCAGAAATGAAAGAGGACAGTGCCCTCATCCAGTAATGATGTACATGCTTCCAATTGGTTTATGTTATGTGGCCGTGAAATAAGGTCAGTAATTACGGCCCAAATTAATTTTATCCTCTCATGTTCCCAAAAGTATGTAAAGAAACTACCAAAGACAGCCCAAGTTGATCTCTTCAAACAGAATTCCGACATCTGGAGGAGGTCTTTTTTAATGTAAAGCTTTTTTATCTTAGTAGTTGTTCTGTAGATGGTTGCTTTCTGTCGGAAACTGAGGCCAGGAGGCTTTAAGCAAAATCTGAACAACTTTCTGTTGTTTCTGTAGTAGGGTTTGCGTGATGCGAGGACCACTGTGTTAGGACAAGGCGCTAAAGGCAGTTTGGTACTAGGTCTTCTTACCCTGGCTCTTGTCCCCATTTTTCCATCTGGCAAATTCCTGTTCCTTCTTCGGTAATCCACAACCTTCAAGGCACCTCTGTGCAAACTGTAGTCTGCTGAAAAATAGGCAGCCCCCAGCAGATTGTGGAATGCCAAGGGTAAGAACAGAGTCTTACCAGTCTAGCTTATTTCGGGGTAAGAACAGTTTCATGGTCAGATGAACACTGGAATGATGGGACCCCGAAAGAGGACCGTGGATCAGTAAGACAGTAAATAATTGATTAAACTGACTGTAGCCTTCATTCTGGGGCAGAGCAAGTCAATTTAACCAGTTGCTTACTTAAAATTTATAACCCTCTCCTTTTAGTTACTTGAATATATTTATAGATAATCTTAGATTGAGGCCCCCCCCCATCTAATAATATGTACTTCTTTCAACTTCCTATTATATTTACCACTAAAGCCACCCAATATTTGGGTAATAGTCCAAAAAAGGCTAGTGCCTTTTAAGCCACCTTGCCACCTAAGGATCATTCTGTCGAAGTGCGTAATAGGATGCCTTCCTGTGTATGCTGTGGATTTTAGGAGTTCTAGACTCCGATTTTTCTGCAGAATGGTAGAGTAAGGCAGGGACTCAAGAGTGCGACTCTTGGTTCCCATCCCTGCCCCCATCACTTACTGGTTGTGTGCCTCTGCGAAAAATCACTTAAACTTTCTGTCTCTAAACTTTTCCACGTGTAAAATGAGAATAAAAATGGTCATACTTGGAGCACCTAGATGGCTCCGTCAGTTGAGCGTCTGATGCTTGGTTTCAGCTCAAGTCATGATTTCATGGTTCATGAATTCAAGCCCCACGTCAGGCTCTGTGCTGACAGTGTGGAGCGTGCTTGGGATTCCCTCTGTCTCTCTCTTTGCCTCTCTCTCTCTCAAAATAAATAAACTTAAAAAAATAAAGATAGTCATACCTACATCACAGATCTGCTGTGACAATTTAAGTGACAGTAGGTGGGCCAGAGTCACCCCTTTACTTACAAGGTACTTGTGTAAGATGCCTGGCACTCAGCAGGTCATATCTTTCATTTTGATTGATTGATTGATTGGCTCTTTTGTCAAGGGCCTTTCATATGGTTGATAATCTATGTGGACCCACGTCCTAAGGCTTTGGTTGCTTCTTGTTAATGCCCAAGGGAAGCCCTACCCACTTTCTTCCCCAGAATCATTTCCCAAAACCATGAATGAGGTTGGACACCCACTCTACAAATTCTTCCTCATTCACCACCTTTGGTTCTGATCCTGCTCCCTTTCCAACTCGTCTCCATGGTTGTCTTGTTATGAGCCCAGGAAGCCTTCTAGGACATTAAGAAGGTCTGGAGGAACAGGAGAATGGAAGTTTGCTTCACTGTTCAGGGATTGCCAGTGGTCTCTGTTAAGGCATTATTCTTGGTTTGGTACTCAGGCCTAGGCCTGGGGTCTTATATCTATATTGTGATACTTATTCTACATATCCTGCCAAGATACTTCTCTCTGGATAGTTTTAAGGTACAGCAGAGTCACTACTTAATGTCAAAGTCCTAAAACGATTTCTCCTTTTTTTTAAGGGGCTTCATTGTGGTGTGTATGTATATATAGGTACATATATATACATACACATACACATATATGTGTGTGTGTGTATATATATGAATGGAATATTACAGAGCCATAAAAAGGATGAGATCTTGCCTTTTGTGACAATATGGATGGATCTAAAGGCCATTATGCTAAGTGATAGCAATCAGACAAAGACAGACAAATATGATGTTGCTTCTTATATGTGGAATCTAAGAAAATGACAAATGAATGAACAAAAAGCAGAATCAGTCCTATAAATACAGAAAACAAACTGATGGTTGCTGGGGTGGGGGGGTGGGATGTGCAAAATGGCTCAAGGGGAGTGGGAGTACAGGATTCCAGCTATAGAATCAATAAGTCACGGGAATAAAAAGTAAAGCACAGGGCATATAGTCAGTGGTAAGATAATAGTGTCTTATGCTAAATAAACGTAGCACAACGTATAGACTTGTTGAACTGCCGTATCATACACCTGAAACTAATGTACCATTGTGCCTCAACTATACTCAAAAATGTACTGGGGCACCTGGGTGGCTCAGTCAGTTAAGCATCTGACTCTTGATTTCCACTCAGGTCATGATCTCACGGTTTGTGAGATTGAGCCCTACATCATGCTCTGTGCTTACAACACAGAGCCTGCTTGGGATTCTCTCTCTCTCTCTCTCTCTCTCTCAAAATAAATAAGCAAAAAATGTACTGTAAAGAAAAGGAGTTTTAGAATCTGGGTTCTAAAAGGCCAAGCAAAGTGGACTAAATAAATAATGGCCTATTTAATTAAAATAATTGTCTATTTTCATACAATATAGGTTCAGTTAGATTTAAAATTTTTTAAGAAAATGCTTTATAAAGAGAAAAATTGGCCCACCATTTCCTAGGAGAAGGAAAAAGGCTTAACTAATTTTAGTTTAGAAGAAAGAAAACATGATTTAAAAGTTAAAAAACGATGATGTTCCTTCACATTTGAACCTTTCATAGTTTCAAAATGTTTCCTTCATAATTATCTGAATTAATGTTGAACAGTCCTTACCAAGGGCAAGGCCATCATTGTTGTTGACATTTTGCAGATGACACAGCTCTAGCTTAAGTTCACACAGAATTCTGTCCTAGGTCCTCTCACTCCTGATCCAGTGCTCTTTCCGATAAATCTTACTGCAAGTGAGAGAAAAAAATGGAGTAAGATAAATAATAATCTCATTAAAGACATCACTTCCTGGGCTCCCCGGGTGGCTCAGTCGATTAAACGTCCGATTTAGCTCAGGTCATGATCTCACGGTTTGTGAGTTTGAGCATCACATCAGGCTCTCTACTGACAGCACAGAGTCCTCTTCGGATCCTCTGTCCCCCTCTCTCCCTGCCCCTCCCGCTCTCATTCTCTCTCTCTCAAATATTTTTTTTTTTAAAAGGCATCACTCCCTTCAAAGGTGAGAATCTAAGAACTCAGCATGTAAGTACCATAATGGCGTACCCACACAAAAAAGGAACCTTCGGAAGGTCTTGAAAGAAACATCTTCTGTTACACGCTTTCCTCCCACCTTGAACATAAATGGGCTTCTAGTAGTAATCATATCATTAGAAACATCCATCCTCCTCTAAAATTGTCCATGGAAATTAAAAGGTCATTGAAGAACGTTGCAAATATTATCAGCTGTTGCTAAAGTTGCAAAGTAAGAAATCTGATGGGCTGATCTGTGCTCCAAGGGGACTCTTTTTCTATGAAGACTCATTATCTCAACCCAGCCTTTCCAGATAATAAAAGAATTTAAAAAGCATGTGTGCTCATATTGGTGGGGGGGGGGGGGGGGGTGGAAACAGACGCATGGTAAGCTAGTAAGATTTCAAGACAAAATTTTTCCTTAATAAGAATTATGAATAATATGTTTAAGAGCATCTTCACTTTTAAATTAGGAAGTACCAAAAAGTGTGATGTGGGTCAGGAAAAAAAATTATCCTTTGAAAACTTCATTTTTGCAAGTAATGGAGCCTTTCTGAATATTGTCAGAGATGTATGTACTCAGACTTTTTATACCATTTGATGTTTTTCAGCTGACTTTAAAATAGACATAATAATCACACTGAGTTTAAACCAGAAATTTAGCAAAACCAGAAGAAGTATGAATTGTTTACAACCAACCAAATGCCAGAGACAGAGAAGCAAATAAGATACCCTCTCTCCCTTCCCAGAGTTTACAGCAGTTTAGAAAGAAAACAGAAATAGAATAAGAAATGGGTGTTACTCAAATTGCAATTTGGCTAGCCTTCCAAAGTGTAGAGGCTGGTATGGAAATGAAGGAAGATTTCATGAGGAATAATGTCTAAGCTTAGATTCCACGCAGGAGTGACCTGATGACCTTTTGAAGATTGATGACTTTTCGGGGTTGTTCGTCTCAGCCCTTTATTTTCTTCCAGCAGCAGTCACGTACCTTGGAAAGAGCAGGCAGGTGGGGACCACTTAGATGGCGGAGGCAAGATGAATCATGTACTTTATCCCCTTAAGATCAGGTACTTAGCATGGTTTAAACAAATGTAGAAATCCTGAGTTATTTTTAAATATTTTTAAAGCTATTTTTAAAAAAATTTTAGAGAGGAAGTGTGCACAGGAGCAGGGGGAGGGGCAGAGGGAGAGAGAGAGAGCGAGAGAGAGAGAGAGTCCCAAGCAGGCATCACACCCAGGGCAGAGCGCAGTGCAGGACTCAATTTCCCAACCGTGAGATCATGAACTGAGCTGAAATCCAGAGTCAGATGCTTAACCGACTGAGCCACCCAGGCGCCCCCTTTTTAAATAGTGACCTAGCTGTTTCCGAGAGCATTTGTTTGTTTGTTTGCTTTTTATTAGAGTTATTCCTCAATTTGTAAATTTGTAGGAACGAGTTCAGTCTGTTAACAATTTTGGTAGAAATAGGGCAGGATGCCTCAATGTGGTCTTGCTTCCCCAGTGAGACATTTTTCCAATTTGCAATGCCAAAGTTACACCACTAAAGCAAGGGGATTTGGTCTTCTGCCTCTACCCTCCACGTGGAATGTCCTTACAAGGACCCAAAATATTCACATTTGAGTGATCAACGAATCCACTGTTTGAAAACTGCCACTGACTTAGTGAGTATATTTGTAAAAATCAAGAATATAGGGATCGGTACCATTTCCCCCTGCTCTATGACTTGTCTGGTGTTATCAGCATACCTAGGAAGGAAGTGGATTTTTTTTCTCCCAAATGAGCTTTTTTTTTTAAAAAAAGCTTATTTATTTGTTTTGAGAGGCAGGATGTGAGTAGGGGAGGGACAGAAAAAGGAGGAGAGAGAAAATCCCAAGCAGGCTCCCCCCTGTCAGCACAGAGCCCAGTGTGGGGCTCAAATTCATGAACTCTAAGATCATGACCTGAGCTGAAATCAAGATTTGGGCACTTAACCGACTGAGCTGCCCGGGCGCCCCTTTCGTCGTAACCATTTTTAAGTGTGCAGTTCTGAGTGCTTGCGTGCAGGTTGTTGTGCCACCAATCTCCAGAGCTCTTTCTGTCTTGCACAGCTGCAACTCTGCATGCATAAAACCCAACCCTCCTCCCTCACCCCCTGGCCTGTCCCCCTCTGCTTTCTGTCTCTATGAATTTGACTTCCCTCGGTAGTCACAGAATTGGAATCATACACTACTTGTCTTTTCATGTCTGGTTCATTTCACTTAGCATAGTGGCCTCAAGGTTTGTCCGTGGTGTAGCGTGAGTCAGAATTCCCTTCCTTATTAAGGCTGAATAATATTCCATGGCACGTACAGACCACATGTTGTGTATCCATTCACCTGTCAGCGGACGCTGGGGCGGCTTCCCCCTTTTGGCTGTCGTGAATAATGCTGCTGTGAACACGGGTGTGCAGATATCTCTTTGAGACTCGGCTTTTAATTATTTAGGATACCTTCCCAGAGTGGAATTGCTAGATCAAATGGTAATGCTATTTTTAATTTTTTGAGGGCCCACCATACTGTTTTCCATAATGGCTGTACCATTTGCCATTACCACGCCAGGAAAAACTTACATTTCCAAGTAAAACCGTAAGTGGAAGTAGAGTTAGTAAAAAGTATACGTATGTCAGAGCACCTGGGTGGCTCAGTCCGTTAAGCATCCAACTTCGGCTCAGGTCATGATCCCAGGGTGTGTGAGTTCACACCCTGCATGGGGCTCTCCACTGTCCATGCGGAGCCTGCTTTGGATCCTCATAGGAGCACCTAAGTGGCTCTGTCAATTAAGCGTCCAACTCTTGATTGAGGCTCAGGTCACGATCCTAGGGTCGTGGAATCCAGCCCTGCATCGGGCTCCACACTAAGCATGGAGCCTGCCGAGGATTCATTCTCATTCTCCCCTCTCCCCTCTCTTCTCTCTCCCCTCATCCCTCTCCTGCCTGCTCACTCTCATTCTCTCTCTCTTTCTCTCAAATAAACAAACAAACAGGATCAACATCTAGGGTGAATGAAAGAAGCAGGAATGCGCATTGAATTACATTGCAATGAAATCACAACAAAGGCCTTGGGCAACCCCACAGGGAGTTCTGTGGCCTTTAGAATGGTCTCAAGTTGGCCTAAGGGACCCAGGCCTCTAGACCCCAGTAGTCATAGGACCTGGGTGGTCCTTCAGGAAGAAAGCACAGTTCCGGGTGAGGCACCTCTCCTTCGTCTGTGGCGTGGCCCAGAGAGAGACCCCGCTGAGACGCGTCAGCTGCTACACGTCAGTGTCAGTCTCGTGATGCAATGCTGCCGGGTCCACCTGACCTGATGACTCTGTGAGTCTCAGCCCCTGCTGAGCAGCTCTGGGTACACTGGCTCTTGTTCGGTGGGCAGTGCTCCACCTTTACGAGGGACCAGGCTCTCTCTTGCAAAGTGCATCGTTCTGCACTGCGGATAGCATGGATGTACTCCAGACCCTAGGGGTCTAGACTGTAATTATCCCATTGGGGCTGCCATAAACTCCACACACACGCAGCTGTTTTCACACCAGACGTACTTCTGCTGCGGCAACGTCTGCCAAGTTGTAGGACCCTCGCGGCAGAATCGCTTGTACTGGAGCCTGGACGTGCTGGAGAGCTGTTTTCTGCTCTGGAAACCACACAAAGGTGGTTGCTTTGCTTATCAACTAGTGTGGGGGGCAGAGTAGCGCTCGCATGTATACGATAAGCTGCCTCCAGAAACTGGAGTTGTGTTTCCATCTTGGTGGTGAGAGTTGCAAGGTGTAAATTGTGTCTTGTATTGTTGAGGGGATGTCCCAGCATGCCTCAGACCACCGGACCACCAAACTCTTCACTTTTGTGGCGTTCTGGAAGGCATGTATATTGTCCAGTCATCCGGTGGCTTTGCCACCTTTTGCTTATTTGGTCCAATTAACGTAATGCATCGATACTGTGGATCAATCCAGTAGATGGATGTGGTGCTTCGTGGAATGTCCAAGTGATCGCAATCCCTTTAGACTGTATTATGCAGGGGGGCGGGGAGTGAGCCCTGGCACAAGACCATGAACGTCCCAAGTTCACGCAGACTGCTTCCGATCCTTTCTCATGACAGAAGTGGGGAAGATTGCACTGATGAGGTTAGTGACTGCTGACTAGGTACCTGAGACCATGTCACCCTGTCCCCACAGCAGCACAGCTGTGCGTGCAGTGGGCCTCAGCTAGAGCTGTTAGTAGTCCATTGTCATCCTCTTGGGCCCAGCTGGCCTTTCGAAGGGTCTGGCTGGTGAATTTAACGCATCCTCGCCTGGGATAGGTAGGCATCCCTGCATCCTTTGGGTTTTTAAGGCTGGCGCTAATTTCTGTTGCCTCCAGGATATGATACAGACAGTTCCTGACTTAGGATGAATTAACTTGAGACTTGCTGACTTGGTGATGATGTGAAAGCATTCAGTAGAGATTGTACTTCAGCCTGTTGATTTTTCTGCCCAGGCTAGCAATAGGCAGTACGATCCTCGCTGGGGGTGCTGGGCAGTGGTAGTGAATTGTAGCTTCCAGCCTGCCACCCAGTCGGGAGAGTCGACAACCAATGCGCATGTAGCCATTCTGTACCCATACGACCGTTCTGCTTTTCATTTTCAGTACAGTGTTCAATAAATTACATGAGCTGTGTGACACTTCATTATAAAAAGGCTTCGTGTAAAATGATTTTGCCCAACTGCAGGCTAATGTAAGTGTTCAGAGCACATCGAAGTCGGCTAGGGTAAACTCTGAGGTTCAGTAGGTTAGGTGTCCCAAATGTATATTTGACTTGCTATATTTTCAACTTAGGGTACATTCACTGGGACACAACCCATCGTAAGTCAAGGAAGAGCTATATCGTTTTCATTTAATACTTTGACCAAGGGGAGGAGGGTCATGGACAGT
The DNA here is from genome assembly GCF_024362965.1 of Panthera pardus. Lineage (NCBI taxonomy): Eukaryota > Metazoa > Chordata > Mammalia > Carnivora > Felidae > Panthera > Panthera pardus. The sequence continues at coordinate 17,575,346 of NW_026526688.1, forward strand.
TTGAATTTCTTCTGTTTGTCTTTTCCCGCTACAATAGCTCTTAGCACTGGCCAAGGGACCAATGTCAGGGCCCTGTCTATGACAGAGTATGCCCATGCCCGAAGTATATGCAGAACAAGAGAATGACCTCCTGGTCCCCATTTACCTTCATTCTAAGAGGGAACAATTATGACACTCTGATGATACATATAAATGTCAGCTAGGACTCTATACCCAGTTCCCCAAATGTTTGGGTATTTTCTTTTCCCCGGTACACCACTGATTAAATGACGGAAGGTCTCTTTGGAAAAAGAGTGGCAGAATCACTACTGTATGTACCTGCTGCGGTGTTTCAGGTTTGCTCCCCCTGGGAATCCAACCTCTCCTTTAGTCACTGGGTTCACAATCTGAAAACTGCTACGGGTGTGGAAACTGAGTAAGGGATCGTGGCTTTGTATTGAGGCAGCTCCTGATCATCCGTCTTTGGTTTCTTTGGATTTCTTGGATCACCCATCTATGGGTTGGCCAATACCTTTGCTGACTGGTGTGTTCTTATTGATCCTGAGCACAGAGAGCCCCCTCCGGGTCACCAAGTATTACAATGATTGTGCCCACCTAGCTTCTGTAGGTTAAGTGCTGCCCCTTGGGCACTATTATTTTGACATCCTGATTGTCCTGCTTTCAGAGAGTCCAGTTCTTCCTTGGTATTTCCTACCTTTTGCTGAGTATAGAACTGGATGCCTACACCGAGCTTCTCAGTCAACGCCTCTTTCGCCAGTGAATTTCTTCTTATAGCTTTGGTTTATACCAGTTACTTCAGGCACTCACACGGAGCGTGGTCATCTGGTTGGGTTTCTGCCCAGTGATATAGCTACTCTATACCCACTTTCTGAATCTTTTCATCCCTTCTCACAGCAACTGGAACAGAAAATTTGAGCGTTCTGTCTCGCACTTCGCATGAACTATCGCTTTCTTCAAGTTTCCAAGAGCCATACTACGGACGAGTTAGCACTGTTTCCTGGGTCTTTGCCAAGGTGTTAAATGATCACCCAGGAGGATGTTGCCATGTTGATAAGCTCTCACTTGTACAACTTTCTCTTTCAGTCCCCTTGAACCAGCCACTTCAGGATCCATACGGACTCCCTGGCCCTTGCCCATGCGTGTTGGGAGAATTGCCCCCATGATTTTGGGGGGGGGATATAATCTCTTTTTTCTCTTACTAGTCCTAGCATTTTCCTAGCATACTTTTGGTGTGTTTTAACGCTGACGTCAAGGGGGCAGGAGGGGAGACGGCGGCAAATCCTGACTGGGGCATTTGTTGTCTTGCAAGGCAGAGGCTTCTACGTCACCTTCAGGCGAGGGAGGAACAGTAGACTTTACTGCGAAGAGTGGGCCATTTCTTCGGGTCTTCTTAGGGTCTGGTTATGATAAGCAGCTTCTAAAATGGCTTCCAATACTCCCTACCCCCTGGTACTTAGGCCCTTGTGTAATCACCAATCTTGAGTGTTGGCAGGACTTAGTGGCTTGCTTCTAATAAATAGAATACAGCCAAAGCGTTGGGATGTCACTTTGGAAATTCGATTATAAAAGACCATGCACCTTTCTGTGCACCTTTTCCCTCTTTGGTTCTGTTCCCTTGCTTGTTGTCTTACGAGCTTCTCTATGAAAAAGGCGCACATGACGAGGAACCGAAGGCAGCCTCCAGACAAGAGATAATGAGGAACCTAGGCCCTCAGTTCAGACAGATCACAGAAAGGGAATCATGCCAACAATCGCAGGAAGAAGCTCAGAAGTGAGTATTTTCTCCAGTCAGCCCTGAGAGGGCTGCGTCTCCTCAGCTGACCCCTAACCGTAGCCATGTGAGAGACCCAGCTTTGGCCAGCCCAGCCAAAGACCAGAATTACCCACAGAAACAGAGGTAACAAGCGTTGTTGCTTTAAGCTTGTAAGTTTTGGAGTAACTTGTTACACAGCAACGGATGACTGATATGCCAGAGATTCAGGATATTTAAATGGACTGACCTGGATGTCCCCATTCCTGTTCTCTGTGTTCCACCCCTTCTGAATCACAGTCCCGACTTGGGACAGCAGAGCTATTGGGACTGGGAACCCTACCTCCTCTAAAGCTCTGCTCTTCTCGTAATTCATTTCTGAACCTGATCTTGAGTGTTTTTCTGCCTTCTAGCTAAAAGAGGTGAGAATCTTGATATTCTTCTCAAGCCAGGTCCTCTGGCTTTTACAATTAGCTTTTAATTGGTGTTTAACTTTTCATTGTCTTTCTCCAAAGTATTGATGGCTTCAGCCACAGTGATCCAATTCCGTGTTCCTGATAGTTATGATGTCCTTACGTTTCTTAAACACCTGATATATTGCACCCACCAGTGCATCCTTTTCCACTAATAAATCCTTGAAATGCACAGTAGGAAGCAGCTACAAAAACTCTGAAGCCCTGAGAAAGCTATGCCTCGAAAGCCAACCTAAGATGCAGCTATCACACTTAATACACAAGAAAGAACTCACAAAAGAAAACTGCAATCTGTATGTCTTACATCTGAAGAATAGTACAAGACCTACGAAAATTGCTTAGAATTAGCAACTGCCAATTCTTGGAGGTTTATTTTCGTTTGGTTTTTCCATGCAGGGGTTTCATTCACATGTATGTATCTGTATTTGCTTTTGACCCCTGGTTGAAGTGGCTACCAGTTCTATATTTGAGGGTGGGTTTTTTGTACCCAAACTAAGAGCATCACGCAGGGCTCGGCCCCTGGGAAAATCGGTTATGTTCTGCAGGGAAGAGTCACCTCCAACATCCTGGCTTTGCCCATAAGTTTAATGAGACTAGAGTGGTGTGTGAATATGAAGCATTTTCTGATAAAACTGGTGTATTTTTACCTACTTCCGGAGAGGGTAAAAAAAGTTTAAAGCCTATTAAATTAAGAATTCCTATTGGGGTGCCTGGGTGGCCCAGTCAGTTAAGCGTCTGACTTCGGCTCAGGTCATGATCTCACAGTTAGTGAGTTCGAGCCCCGCATCGGGCTCTGGGCTGACAGCTCAGAGCCTGGAGCCTGCTTTGGATTCTGTGTCTCCTTCTCTCTCTGCCCCTCCCCAATTTGTGCTCTGTCTCTCTCTGTCTCTCAAAAAATAAATAAATGGAAAAAAAAATTTTTTTTTAAGAATTCCTATTAAGATTAGCTTATGGGAACTGATAAGCACATATAAATCTAACAAAGATTAAAAAAAACCTTATTGAAAAGAAGCTGAACTTTTATTTTTTTAATTATGAAGGTCCTTTAAAAAAAAATAAAACCTTTCACAGAAACTAACAAACCAAGTTATAATGATGTCATCACTGAGATGACAGGAAGGGCAGCCACTAGTCACACAAAAAAATAGTAAATAATACACTAAAAAATCTGAGACACTTCCAAGATTGGTAAATAAATGGATATTTGTATTTGAATCTAGATTTATTTAATACTCTTTTTTTTTTTTTTTTTTTTTTTTAATTTTTTTTTTCAACGTTTTTTATTTATTTTTGGGACAGAGAGAGACAGAGCATGAACGGGGGAGGGGCAGAGAGAGAGGGAGACACAGAACCGGAAGCAGGCTCCAGGCTCCGAGCCATCAGCCCAGAGCCTGACGCGGGGCTCGAACTCACGGACCGCGAGATCGTGACCTGGCTGAAGTCGGACGCTTAACCGACTGCGCCACCCAGGCGCCCCAATACTCTTAATTAATATGAATCCTTGAACTATCTTGGCCTCTTGAGGGTGGGTGGAATCCATTAATTTTCCCATCAAAATTACTGGAAATAAAAAAATATATTTTTGGAAGTGTACGCTACTTGACTTTTCAAGTAGCAACAGGATTTTCAGACACAGTTAACAAAATCGCTCTTTAAGCGAGGAATAAAGGTAATACACTCCCGTGTTCTCCTTAGTCCTTTACGAAATACACAAGTCATGGAAAATTGTGTTTCCTCTGTGAGCCCTCCCACCCCCTCACCTGATTCTGATTACTCTAAAGCACATCAGACTTCAGAGACCTATCACTGTGTGTAAATATTCGGTTAGGGACCTCTAAAAGGCACTGCTTTTGTTTTAACTTAAAACACTTTTATCATGCCTTTTAAAAAATAATACTCTAATATTGTCAATATTTAATGTTTGCCTTTTAATTTTGTATTAAATAATTTGTTTTTATTAATTTCTTTTAACGTTTATTTTTGAGACAGAGAGAGACAGAGCACGAACAGGGGAGGGGCAGAGAGAGAGGGAGACACAGAATCGGAAACAGGCTCCAGGCTCTGAGCTGTCAGCACAGAGCCCGACGCGGGGCTCGAACTCACGGACCGTGAGATCGTGACCTGAGCCGAAGTCAGACGCTTAACCGACCAAGCCACCCAGGCGCCCCAATAATTTTTAAAATTATTGTTCATTTCAGGGCACCTGGGTGGCTTGGTCATGGAGTGTCTGTCTTTAGCTCAGGTCATGATCTTGCAGTTCGTGAGTTCGAGCCACACATCAGGCTCTACACTAACAGTGTGGACCCTGCTTGGGATTGTCTCTGTCCCTCTCTCTGGCCTTGACCTGCTCTTTCTGTCTTCCCCCCTCCTCCCTCCCTCCCTCCCTCAAGATAAGCTTAAAAAAATTAAAACAAAAATCCATAGTTTGTTTCAAACAAATCCATTTATTACAAGTGGTTAATAGGTCTCAATTCTCTTTTAATCTTTAGGTTCCCGGGGCGCCTGGGTGGCTCAGTTGGGCGAACATCTGACTTTGGCTCAGGTCATGATCTCCCGGTTCATGAGTTCAAGCCCTGCATTGGGCTCTGTGCTGACAGCTCAGAGCCTGCTTGGGATCCTCTCTCTCTGCCCCTCCCCATCTCTCTCTCTCTCTCTCTCTCTCTCTCTCTCTCTCTCTCTCTCTCTCTCTCTGAAAAATAAACATTTTTTTTTAAATCTTTAGGTTCCCCCTATATCTTTTCTTCATTCAATTTTTTGTTGGAAAAGGCAATGATTTGTTGTTGTTCTGGGGATTTTAGTGTAGTTTGAATTTTGCTGAATGCTTCCTGTGATGTTACATGTGCACCTGTTCCCTGTATTCCCTGATAATTTCTAGGTATATGAGTTGCAGTTTTGGAAGACAAGACTACTCCGTAGGTGATGTTGTGTACTTCCTTCTAGTTGTCTCTTTATGCTTTTAGCTGCTGAATATACGGTAATTATGTGTTACCATGCCTTTCCTGTGATGTGGTGAGCCCTTTGGAGAGCAAAGGCTGTATTCATCACTTTATCCGTACTATGTAGTACAGTTTAATATAATAGGTGCCCAATATTTCCTAAAAGTTTAGTGATTCCAGGTGCTCATGGCTCAGGGTCAGCTTTCACTAACTCTTTCTAGATCATTGGCAAGATAATTAATCTGTAATGAATCTCGTTTTCATGGTCGGTAAACGAAGACATTGGCTTAAACATGGCCTCTCTGCTTCCTTCAATGATTATATGAAATGGTCATACAAAGATCAAGAATATGAGCTATCTTTCCCACACCAAAGATTTCAGGAAGTAAGGGAACCCAGCCCACGTGCACATACTGAGTGAGAAACAATCTTTTCTGGGTTTTTCTTTAAAGCTTTCCACAGGACTACATTTGGAAATAGTGCACCAAATTTAGAGTAGGATATAATTTGTTGGTGGCATCTATCAGACTGAAGCAAATAATGTTAAATTCCCTTCTATGATGGATAAGAATATATAAAATACATGATATTTGAACACATATGAATAACTGAATAAATTCTGCTAAGAAAAACGCTCCAAGCAGAGAGATAGCCAGTTGTCCATAAACAGGTACATAACTTAATTATCAAACCACCCTCCATCCTTAAACACCGTTTACTTAATTCCCACCAAATAGAAAAATGAACTAATCGCCTTGAAGACAGTGATGAGAAATCAGTCATCTTTACATAGATACATACACACATATACAACTATTATTAGAATAAATATTAAAATTCATCTTTAGAAGTAACACAGTATAGACTTGAGTAAATGGAAGTAAAAAAATGCAAGTATATTATATCATGGGCTCTATTTTCAAATATATAAAAATAAACTGCCTTTTGAAAAAGGCTTTGTAGGTTTTACTCAAATTTATACCCAAATTACAAGAAAATATTTAAAAGTATAAAACAATGTCAGCTCTCAGATTACTGTCTTAGGTTTAACCTTACATTTGTTCATCTTTTTTTAAAGTTATTATTTCATTGTTTCTTTTAAAAAATGTTTTTAGTGTTTATTCGTCTTTGAGAGCGAGAGAGAGAGAGCACAAGTGGAGGAGGGACAGAGAGAGAGGGAGACACAGAATCCGAAGCAGGCTCCAGGCTCCGAGCTGTCAGCCCAGAGCCCAACGCGGGGCTCCAACTCATGAACCATGAGATCATGTCCTGAGCTGAAGTTGGACACTTAACCAACTGGGCCACGCAGGCACCCATTAAACTTTTAATTTTAATTCCAGTTAGTTAACATACAGTGTTACATTAGTTTCAGGTGACTACGTAGGGATTCACCACTTCTGTACATTACCCTGTGTTCCTCACAACAGATGAACTCCTTAATCTCCATCCTCTATTTCAGCCATCCCCCCGGTACCTCCCCCCTCGTAACCATCGGTCTGTTCCCTATAATTAAAAGTCTGTTTCCTGGTGGCCTCTTTGTTTTTATTTTCCTTTTGCTTGTTTGTTTTGCTTCTTAAATTTCACATATGAGTGAAATCATATGTCATTTGTCTTTCTCTGTTGGACTTACTTTACTTAGCATTATACTCTCTATAATGGCAAGATTTCATTCCATTTTATGGCTGAGTGATATTCCATTATATATAATGGAATATAACACACACACACACACACACACACACACACACACACACACACACACCCCATTCTTCTTCATTCATCAGGCAATGGACACTCGGGCTTCTTCCACATCTTGGCTATTGTAAATGCTGCTATGAATATAGGGGTGCATGTATCCCTTTGAATTAGTGTTGATACATTCTTTGGGTAAATAACCAGGAGTGCAATTGCTGGATAGTGCATAAGGTAGTTCTATTTTTAACTTTTGGAGGAACCACCTCCCTCTTTTCCTTAGTGGCTACACCACTTTGCATTCCCACCCACAGGGCACAAGTGTTTCTTTTTCTCCACATCCTCAAAATACCTGTCATTCCTTCTGTTGCTGATGTTAGCCATTCTGACGGGTGTGAGGTGATAGCTTATTGTACTTTAAATTTGCATTTCCCTGATGGTAAGAGACGATGAGCATATTTTCATGTGTCTATTGACCATCTGGATGTCTTCTTTGGAGAAATGTCTATTCATGTATTCGGCCCATTTTTAAATTGGATTATTTGGATTTTGTAAGTTCTTTATGTGTTTTGGATACTAACTCTTAATCAGCTATGCCATTTGCAAATATCGTCTCCCATTCTGTGGGCTGTCACTGACTTTTGTTGATCATTTCCTCTGCTATGCAGAAGCTTTTTGGTTTGATGCAGTCCCTATAGTTTATTTTTGCTTTTATTTCCCTTGCCTCAGGAGACACATCTAGAAAAAAGTTGTTATAGCTGATATCAAAGAGGTTACTGCCTTTGTTCTCTTTTAGGATTTTTTTTTTATGGTTTCTGGTCTCAGTTTTAGGTCTTTAATCTATTTTGAGGGTATTTTTGTGTATGTTGTAAGTACGTGGTACAGTTTCTTTCCTTTGTATGTTGCTTTCCAGTTTGCTCGGCACCGTTTTTTGAAGAGACTCTCCTTTTCCCGTTGGATATTCTGTCCTGCTTTGTCAAAGGTTAATTGACCATATAATTGTAGGGTTTTTTTCCTGGATTTTCTGTTCTGTTCTCTTGATCTATATGTCTAGACCTGTGATGCCTCCAGCTTTTCTTTTCTTTTTCAGGGTTGCTTTGGCTATTGGGGGTCATTTGTGGTTCCGTACACATTTTAGGATTGTTTCTTCAAGTTTGCTGAAAAATGCTGTTGTTATTTTGGGAGGGATTATATTAAATGTGCAGACTGCTTTGGATAGGGTAGACATTTTAACAGTATTCTTCCGATCCACGAGCATGGAATGTCTTTCCATTTCACTGTGTCATCTTCAGTTTCTTTCATCAGCATGTTATCGTTTTCCGAGCAGAGATCTTTCACCTCTTTGAATAGGTTTATTCCTAGGTATCTTACTATTTTGGGTGTAACTGTAAATGGGGTTACTTTATTAATTTCTTTCCGCAGCTCCATTTTTGTGTCTAGAAATGCAACAGATTTCTGTACATTGATTTTGTACCCTGAAACTTACGTGAATTCGTTTGATCCATTCTGCCAGTTTTTTGGTAGTCTTTAGAGTTTTTCCATATAGGGTATCATGCTATCTTTAAATAGTGAACGTTTTACTTCTTCCTTACCAATTTTGATTTCTTTTATTTCTTTTCGTTGTCTGATTGCTGTGGCTAGGACTTCTGGTACTGTGTTGAATAAAAGTGGTGAGAGGGGACATCTTTGTCTTATTCCTGGCCATAGAGGAAAAGCTCTCCGTTTTTCCTCATTAAGAATGATATTAGCTGTGGGTTTTTCATAGACAGACTTTATTATGTTCTGCGAACCTACTTTGTTGAGGGTTTTAATCATGAATGGATGTTTTACTTTGTCACATGCTTTTTCTGCATTTATTGAAACGCTCATATGTTTCTTAACCTTTCTCCTATTGATGTGATACATCACATGTTTGGTTTGTGAATATTGAACCACCCTTGAAACTCAGGAATAAACCCCACTTGATTGCAGTGAATGATTTTTTAAATGTATTATTGGATTCAGTTTGCTAGTCTTTTATTGAAGGTTTTCACATCTGTTTTCTTCAGGGATATTGGCCTGTAGTTCTCCTTTTAGTGGTGTCTTTATCTGATTTTGGTATCAAGATAATGCTGGCCTCATAGAATGAATTTGGAAGTATCCCTTCCTTTTATATTTTTGGAATAGTTTTAGAAGAATAGGTCCGGGGGCATGTAGGTAACTCAGTCTGTCAAGTGTCTGACTCTTGGTTTCAGCTCAGGTCATGGTCTCATGGTTCATGAGTTTGAGCACTGATAGTGCAGAGCCTGCTTGGGATGCTCTCTCTTCCTCTCTGTCTGCCCCCTCCCTGCTCACACTCTCCCTCTGAAAATAAATAAGTAAATTTAAAATAAATAAATAAAAAGAAAGAGGGGGAAGAGAAGGAGGAGGAGGAGAGGTCTGAACTCTTCTTAAATGTTTGGTAGAATGTCCCTGTGAAGCCATCTGTCCTGGACTTCTGTGTTTTGGGGGTTTTGGGATTACTCACTAACCTTTGTTGTTGGTTGTCAGTCTCTTCAAAGTTTCTAGTTCCTCCTGTTTCAGTTTGGGGAGTTGATATGTTTCTAGGAATTTATCCCATTTCTTGTAGATCGTCCAAGTTGTCGGCATGTACTTTTTCATAATTTTCTCTTATCGTTTGATTTCTTTGGTGCTGGTTGTTACTTCTCCTTTCTCATTTGTGATTTTATTTATTTGAGTCCTTTCTCTTTTTTCTTGATAATTCTGGCTAGAAGTTTATCGATTTTATTGATTTTTCCCCCCAAAACACCAGCTTGTTGTTTCATTTACCTTTTCTATCATTTTTCTAGGTTATGTATCATTTATTTCTACTCTAATCTTGATTATTTCATTCCCCTGCTGATTTTAGGTTTGCTTCTTTTTTCTTTTTCTGGCTTCTTTAGGCGCAAGCCTTAGGTTGTATATTTGAGATTTTTCTTCTTGAGGTCAGCTTGTATTATTGCTATAAACTTCCCTCTTAGAACCACTGTTGCTGCCCCCCAAAGATTTTGAACTGTTGTGTCTTCATTTTCACTTTTTTCCACGTACCTCTTAATTCCTTCTTTGGTTTCCTGGTTGAGCCATTTATTGCTGAGTAACATGGTATTTAACCTCCACGTATTTGTGGTCTTTACAGATTTTTTTTCTTGTAGTTTATGTCTCGTCTCCTAGCATTGTGGTCAGACAAGATGCATGGTGTGACTTTGCTCTTAATGAATTTGCTGACGTTTGTTTTGCAGGCTAATGTGTGATCTATTCTGGAGAATGTTACATGTGCCCTCAGGAAGAACGTGTATTCTGCTGTTTTAGGATGGAGTGTTCTGGACGTATCTGTTAAATCCATCTGGACCAGTGTGTCATTCGAAGTCATTGTTTCCTTACTGAGGTTTTACTTAGATGATCTGTCCATTGATGTAATTGGGTGTTAAAGTCCCCTACTGTTATTGGGTTATTATCGATTAGTTCCTTTATGTTTTTTTTATTAACTGTTGTATGTATTGGGGTGCTCCTATGTCAGGTGCATATTTGCAATTCTTTTTTTTTTTTTTTTTTTTTTTTTGGATTGTTCCAGAGTATCCGTCTTTATCTCTGCTTACAGTCTTTGTTTTAAGGTCTATTTTGTCCAATACACGTATTGCTACTCTGGCCTTCTCTTGATAGCCATTTGCATGATATTTCCCCATTTCCTGACTTGGAATATGCAGGTATCTTTAGGTCTAAAATAGGTCTCTTGTAGGCAGTATATAGATGGGTCTTGTTTTTTAATCAAATTGCCATGCTCTGTTTTGATTGGAGCATTTAGTCCCTTTACATTCAAAATAATCATTGATAGATTTGTATTGCCATTGTATTACTTGTTTTCTGGTTGTTTCTAAAGATTTTCTCTGATCCTTTCTTCTCTTTGTCTCATGTTTGCCAAATTTTCTTTAATTATATATATGGATTTCTTTTTCTTTATCATGTTTATTAGTGGTTTTGATATACAGTTACCATTAGGTTGTGTATAACCCTTCTGCATACAGCAGTGTGTGTTAAGATGATGGTAATTTAAGTTTAAACCCATTCTTTTTTCCTCTCCTCCCCGCACTATAGGTATATATTGTTATATTTTATATCCTTTTTCATGAGTTCCTTGACTGATTTTTTTTTACAGAAATATTCACTTTTACTGCTTTTGTGTTTTCTCTATTTATACTGTCACTTTTGATCTCTCCTTTCCAATCATAGAATCTCCTTTAAGATTTCTTGCAGGGCTGGTTTAGTGGCCACAGGTTTAGTCTTCGTCTGGGAAACTCTTTATCCTTCCTTCTATTCTGAATGATAGCCTTCCTGGATAGAATATTCTTGGCTGCAGATTTTTCCCATTCAGCACTTTGAATATATCATGCCACTCCCTTCAGACTTGCTAAGTTTCTGTTGGAAAACCTCCAGCTAGCCTTACGGGTTTTCCCTTGTAAGGTAAGGACTTCTTTTGTCTTGCAACTTTTGAAATTTTCTCTTTTATCACTATATTATGTAATTTTATTTATAATACGTCTTGATGTATAATATGTCATATGTATAATACGAATATCTGCTTTTGTTGATTTTGCTGGGAGTTCTCTGTGCCTCCTGGAGCTGGATGTCTATTTCCTTCTCCAGATTAGGGAAGTTTAGAGCTACTTTTTCTTCAAATCACTTTTCTGCCCCTCGTTCTCTCTCTTTGTCTGAGACTCCTATGACATGAAAGTTACTACATTTGATGGAGTCACTGAGTTCCCTAAGTCTGTTCTTTTTTTTTTCAATTTTTTTAAACATTTATTTATTTTTGAGAGACAGAAACAGAGCGTGAGCGGGGGAGGGGCAAGGAGAGAGAGGGAGACACAGAATCAGAAGCAGGCTCCAGGCTTGGAGCTGTCCGCTCAGAGCCCAACGCGGGGCTCGAACTCACAAACTGTGAGATCATGACCTGAGCCAAAGTCAGACACTTAACCGACTGAGCCACCCAGGCGCCCCTCTAAGTCTATTCTTGTTTTGCATAATTTATTTTCTCTCTTTTGGGGCTCTTGGATGGCTCAGTCTGTTAAGCATCTGACTCTTGATTTTGGCTCAGGCCATGATGTTACGATTTGTGAGATCAAGCCCCACTCTCAGCACAGAGCCTGCTGGGGATTTTCTCTCTCCCTCTTTCTCTCTGACCCTCCCCTGCTTGTGTGCTCACTCTCTCGCTCTCTCAGAAGATATATAAACTTAAAAAAAAAATGTTTTTCTCTTCTGTTCAGCTTGATTACTTTCCATTGCCGGGTCTTCCAGGTCACTGATCAGTCTTCTACTTCTTTCCCCCTGCCGTTCGTTCTGTCAAGTGCGTTGCCCGTTTCATTTCGTGTATCCTTTATCTCGACTGCGTTACTCTTTCTCTGTTTTAAACGTCTCACTCATGTCTCCCACTCTTTTCCCAAGTCCCGATAGGTATCCTTATGATCGTTGCTTTAAAGTCCGTATTTATCAGGTCTGTTACTTATCTCTGTTTTGCTTAGATCTCTGGCCGTGGCCTCATCCTGTTCATTGATTCCGGATAAATGTCTCCGTTTCCTCATTTGGTCTGCCTCTCCGTGTCTATTTGTCCGTGTTAAGAAATGCACCTGTGTCTCCTGCTCTTGAAAGTAGTGGCATAATTAAGTCACTGCCCTGCACTGCACTGTCTCCTGTTCACCGGAACCTGGCCCTTCAGGAGAGTGTCCTGTGCGTGTCGCTTACGCCCTGCTCTTGTGTCTGGGTCACTTATCTTTTCGGTGAAGTCATCTGCGTTGACTCTGCCTGCCGCGGGCTGTGCTTGCTCCCTGTGGCATTCGTGGCACCAGCCCTTGGGGGGCATACCACTGGGGAACTTGGGAGCAGAGCAAACTGAGCGCTGGGACACTTGTCCTATGCCTTATCCCCTGAAGTGCTTCAGCGGCCGGCGGCTGCACACCAGTGCAGCCAGGGGTATGCGGCTCGGCATGGTGTGGTGATTTGGCTCGTATTCAGCTATTTTGAATCGTCTCCACGTTTATTCACTAGCTCAGCGGTCACAGAGCCCGTGGTCACATAGCCCCTTGGCAAAAACACACAGGACTCAGTAGAGACTTGTCGAACTCATTATGGAATCAAAGTACAATTCATTTTTCCATTCCCAACGAAACTATTTTTCCACTCTGTGTTAACAAACCAGATACATTTGTATCACTCACTGGAAAGTAATGGTTGGATCAGAAATGAGAGTACCTGATTACCACCAGAAAAGGCAGATTCGGTAGGCAACGTCTAAAAGCAACAATAATCAATTGGTTTTGAAACAGGCATCTTCATCACTGACCTCCCGTAATCGAAACAGAAATGTGTCCTTGTAATAAATGGTTTCCTAGGGTGAGAGCATTATTACAAATAACAAAGCACAACATCTAAATAACCCTTTATTTTTTTTAAAGCTGCGATGCTATTCTTATTCTTGAAAATCATCAACTTTAAAGATGAATCAGTTGGCTAAAACACAATATGCACATGTACACACTCATACTCAAAAGCGTTCTCTGATGTTAACTCTTTAATGGTAAAAAAAAAAAGCAAAGTAATTGCTTTTATGAATTTAAAACGTTTCTGTTCTAGAGGTGGTAAATACAAAATATGAATAAAGCTTATGAGTCTAACATCATGATATATTCCTATATGTCGTATGATGTTCCATAGTTGAACTTAAATTCCTCTCTGTCACCTTAAACAGGGTGATTGCAAATGTGACTCCATTATCCTTCCGGTGGTAGACAAGCATGAGCTGACCCCAATTAGGATTTGCCCCAACATTTCAAGAATTTGACCCAGCTAAGATCATACTCCTCTAAACATTCTAATTACCAGATAATCTCTTGGTACCCACTCAATTTGTTACTGAGTTCTTACCCTGTTTATTACTGTTACATTATATGTCCACGGAGATTTTGAGTACATTTTTCTCCATTTTGGCTTTGTCCTGTATTTTACAAATCCTGTTTACATTCAATCTTTGGTTGTTCTGTAGACCTCTGCTAAAATAAATACTTATCAACAACATAAATATTGAATAGGACTAAAACCAATACCACTTCTCCTCTAAATTTTCACCAACACACAGTTTTAGGAGTTTTACAAAAGTTGTGATCAATATAGGAAAGTTGATGTTACCATTGTGTAGGACATCGCACTTTTTGTACTGTACGAGATAATTTTTTTTCTTTCTAAATTTTCTTTTTTTTTTTTTCAGTGTATGAAATTTATTGTCAGATTGGTTTCTATACAACACCCAGTGCTCATCCCAACAGGTGCCCTCCTCAACACCCACCTCCCACCCTCCCCTCCCTCCCACCCCCCAGCAACCCTCAGTTTGTTCTCAGTTTTTAACAGTCTCTTATGCTTTGGCTCTCTCCCACTCGAACCTCTTTTTTTTTCCTTCCCCTCCCCCATGGGTTTCTGTTAAGTTTCTCAGGATCCACATAAGAGTGAAACCATATGGTATCTGTCTTTCTCTGTATGGCTTATTTCACTTAGCATCACACTCTCCAGTTCCATCCACGTTGCTACAAAGGGCCATATTTCGTTCTTTCTCATTGCCACGTAGGACTCCATTGTGTATATAAACCACAATTTCTTTATCCATTCATCAGTTGATGGACATTTAGGCTCTTTCCATAATTTGGCTATTGTTGAGAGTGCTGCTATAAACATTGGGGTACAAGTGCCCCTATGCATCAGTACTCCTGTATCCGTTGGGTAAATTCCTAGCAGTGCTACTGCTGGGTCAGGGTAGGTCTATTTTTAATTTTTTGAGGAACCTCCACACTGCTTTCCAGAGCGGCTGCACCAATTTGCATTCCCACCAACAGTGCAGGAGGGTTCCCGTTTCTCCACATCCTCTCCAGCATCTATAGTCTCCTGATTTGTTCATTTTGGCCACTCTGACTGACGTGAGGTGATATCTGAGTGTGGTTTTGATTTGTATTTCCCTGATAAGGAGGGACATTGAGCATCTTTTCATGTGCCTGTTGGCCATCCGGATGTCTTCTTTAAAGAAGTGTCTATTCATGTTTTCTTCCCATTTCTTCACTGGGTTATTTGTTTTTTGGGGGTGGAGTTTGGTGAGCTCTTTATAGATTTTGGATACTAGCCCTTTGTCCGATAGGTCATTTGCAAATATCTTTTCCCATTCCGTTGGTTGCCTTTTAGTTTTGTTGGTTGTTTCCTTTGCTGTGCAGAAGCTTTTTATCTTCATAAGGTCCCAGTAGTTCATTTTTGCTTTTAATTCCCTTGCCTTTGGGGATGTGTCAAGTAAGAAATTGCTACGGCTGAGGTCAGAGAGGTCTTTTCCTGCTTTCTCCTCTAGGGTTTTGATGGTTACCTGTCTCACATTCAGGTCCTTTATCCATTTTGAGTTTATTTTTGTGAATGGTGTGAGAAAGTGGTCTAGTTTCAATCTTCTGCATGTTGCTGTCCAGTTCTCCCAGCACCATTTGTTAAAGAGACTGTCTTTTTTCCATTGGATATTCTTTCCTGCTTTGTCAAAGATGAGTTGGCCATACATTTGTGGGTCTAGTTCTGGGGTTTCTATTCTATTCCATTGGTCTATGTGTCTGTTTTTGTGCCAATACCATGCTGTCTTGATGATAACAGCTTTGTAGTAAAGGCTAAAGTCTGGGATTGTGATGCCTCCTGCTTTGGTCTTCTTCTTCAAAATTCTTTGGCTATTCGGGGCCTTTTGTGGTTCCATATGAACTTTAGGATTGCTTGTTCTAGCTTCGAGAAGAATGCTGGTGCAATTTTGATTGGGATTGCATTGAATGTGTAGATAGCTTTGGGTACTATTGACATTTTGACAATATTTAATCTTCCAATCCATGAGCAGGGAATGTCTTTCCATTTCTTTATATTTTCTTCCATTTCCTTCATAAGCTTTCTATAGTTTTCAGCATACAGATCTTTTACATCTTTGGTTAGATTTATCCCTAGGTATTTTATGCTTCTTGGTCCAATTGTGAATGGGATCAGTTTCTTTATTTGTCTTTCTGTTGCTTCATTGTTAGTGTATAAGAATGCAACTCATTTCTGTACATTGATTTTGTATCCTGCAACTTTGCTAAATTCATGTATCTGTTCTAGCAAACTTTTGGTGGAGTCTATCGGATTTTCCACGTATAATATCATGTCATCTGCAAAAATAATATCCTGTCATCTGCAAAAAGTGAAAGCTTGACTTCATCTTTGCCAATTTTGATGCCTTTGATTTCCTTTTGTTGTCTGATTGCTGATGCTAGAACTTCCAACACTATGTTAAACCACAGCGGTGAGAGCGGACATCCCTGTCATGTTCCTGATATACGAGATAATTTTTTAAAGGATATTCCTTAGAGAAAACTAAAAAGTGGGAAACAAATTATAAAAATTGTTTTTAAAAAGAAAAGCCTCCTGTATCCCTTGGGTAAATTCCTGGCAGTGCTATTGCTGGGTCATAGGGTAGGTCTATTTTTTATTTTTTGAGGAACCTCCACACTGTTTTCCAGAGCGGCTGCACCAGTTTGCATTCCCACCAACAGTGCAAGAGGGTTCCTGTTTCTCCACATCCTCGCCAGCGTCTGTAGTCTCCTGATTTGTTCATTGTAGCCACTCTGATGGGCATGAGCTGGTTTCTCAGTGTGGTTTTGATTTGTATTTCCCTGATGAGAAGTGACGTTGAGCATCTTTTCATGTGCCTGTTGGCCCTATGGATGTCTTCTTTAGAGAAGTGTCTATTCATATGTTTTCACTCTAATGCGGATCCTGAGAAACCTAACAGAAGCCTATGGGGAAGGGGAAGAAAAAAAAAAGAGGTTAGAGAGGGAGAGAGCCAAAGCATAAGATACTTTTAAAAACAGAACAAACTGAGGGTTGGTGGGGGTGGGAGGGAGGGGAGGGTGGTGATGGGTATTGAGGAGGGCACCTGTTGGGATGAGCACGAGGTGTTGTATGGAAACCAATTTGACAATAAATTTCATATTTAAAAAAAAAAAAGGCTGCTTATGCTCAGGCTATTTGCAAAAATAATAATTTAGTAATTTAAACTGACTTGAAATGTATCTAATTCCAAATGTGTCTGCTTATTCACAGTGAAGTATTTGATGATGTATCAGAGACAGTCCAAAAAATGGTCAAAATTATTATTCATTACACAACATTCAGGCTGAATGTGTTCACTTAATGAGCAATTATCGATTTAATCTCTAAGATTGGTCATCCTCCGGTATTACTTGCCAGAATATTTAAAGTCAGGTAGTTCTGCTACTTTGTCAGAAAAAAAAAAAGTCCTGTTTATACATGGAGATGGTTCCTACATAAATATTTGGTAATGAAATCTACAACAGAGTAGACAAACTGAAATTATTCCTCCCTCCCCCCATCTGCAGTATCTATTAGTTGTAACCAAATACAATCACATTTTCTGTGATCATGTAGCTTACATAACAATGTGTAGTCAGTATGTCCCAAACTCCTGTGTTGCAAACAGGTATAAGAAATAAAATAACATGTTTAAAAGTGACGTTCTCTAGGGGCCAGCAAGAATCCTACGTAATTTACATTTTTCATACGAGAATACAATTGAGGTGGTCATTCCACTGGTAATAGTCAAATGATTTACTTAAATTAGAATGGTCAAATTCTTTGGTCTATCCACTTCAACTGAGTATTAGGAACTTAAATAACATAATGTTAATAATTGCACACGATTCTGGCAGTTGATTTCAGAAGACAATGATAGATGTTTTGCTCTCCTTATTCCAAATCAAATGGTCTTGTGTAGATTTTACGTATCTAGAGTCTCAGAATCCACTGACTGTTTTTGAGAAAAAGACATCCCCCCCCCACCCTGTTACGACATATGTACTGTTTTCAGCCTCACAAAGCCTCCAGCCTATACACAAGCTATACACAAATATTAATATATTTAGTTAAGGACTTCCTACTTATTAATTTTACAGTGAGGAAGCCACTGATAATATTTTGAATGTTTAAAAGACTTCTACAAGGAGATACCATTAGAGGAAATCTGAGACTTTGCCTCTGATCTTGATGAGTTGCTTTCTTATTGTCAGTGTTTGAACGAGCTACTGTTCCTATGTAGTGAAGAAAAAACATTTCAAGACTTTAAAGTTACACACCTCATTTTCTGGTGAGATACTCTACTTGGCAGACAATTTTTAAAGGGCACAGTTTCTAGTCAGCATTTTTGCTATTGTATAAGTTAAGAAACAGAATTCTATAAAGAGCAAAGGAACATACAGTTAGCAACGTAGTAATTCATCCCCAGCATCAAGATAAAAGTGTCATACACTTAAAAAAGAGTTTAGCTGCCATGGTTAATATTTTTAAGGTTCAATTATATGAAAATTGGAACATGGATTTAAAACTCATCTCTACTATTTAGTGTTGGTTCTGACTAGAACATTTACACATAAATGACTCGATGGGTCAAGTTCTAGACATAACTTACACACACACACATATACACCTACATTTGACTCCATAACCCCACCACAAAGCATGACTTAATGTTTCTCAAATATCCTTGATAAAAACAGTTAACAGAAGAACCTTTTAAAACCATTGATAGAACTTTCCAAGGAGATTCTGATTATCTAGACAGAGATTAGCAGATATATGAGATCACTTTGTGTCTTATGTATATAGCTGCAAATCACCAACTCCTCCCGTGTGACAGTTTTGTTGCAGAACTTTATAATGCCAGAAAACATGTCTCTAATTTCCTGCAAAGCACTCCAGTAACAAACCTCAAGGTGGTCCTAAATAGCTTTTTGGAGTGAATGAGAGCCATAGTTCATGAAACCATAGTTTACCTGTGCGTTTTTTTCTTCTCCTAGACTTTCAGGATTATTAGAGCAATCAAATACTAAAATGAATTATTAAAGAATATTGTTTTGAAATATTTATACAAGGAAAGCAATCTGGTTCAGATATTTACTTGCCGAAAGAGATTATCAATCTAGAGCACAGTCAGCACTATACCTAAGGATCTATAGCTCTTTGATTCTTGGTACATTTTAACTAAACTCATTAAACGACTTCATAAATTACCAGCGATCAATTCAAAACAATTTGTCAGTGACATGAATAATAATCTTCAGCGACAAAATAAGAAGCCAATATCTAATAAAATCCAATAGAATTTTGTATTTCGCTATTGCTTTCAAATACTGTGGTTATTGAGATCTGAAAAAGAGCTCTGTCATATAGTCCATGCTTTATCTAGTTGAACATGCAACACTCAAGAGAAAGAGACCGCATTTAGAATCATGACTATAGTCACCCAATGCTACCAGTGCCAAGTGAAAACTTTGCTGTGGTTTGTTGCTGATGTGTTGTCATTCTCTGATTTATTTTCAGCCTTTCGCTGTGTAATGAATCAATCATCCCACTTCTCTCTTGTTGTTCCATTTGCTTGTTTATGACTACGACACATCATTTGTTTTCCTCTAAGAAAGCTTCAAAAAGTGGAGGAAAAAAGCAAATCCTTTATGACACCCATTTGCAATAAAAGTTTGCACACTGTTTCTCCACGTGAATACATTTAGCATTTTTATTTAAAATCATTGCCCGCCCACGCCTCTGTCCCTGAACCATATTCTCCGATTAACATATAACTCTTACGTTCTGTATTTCTCTTCATAAGCAGAATTAGAGACTGATTCAAAAGGCTGAACCCACAGAGCTCATAAACTAGAGACAACCTCCTAAGAGTGCAAGTTTTCTCGACTACCCTGTGCTTCTAGGCATCTGTCAAGAGGGAGGCAACCACGAAAATGAGTAAGACCTTGAGAAGTGTGTATACCTTGTCAGCAATGCCTTGTGTTTTAAACAGACTCCACTTTTACTAGGTTCTTGTTGGTCACTAACGGAGAGGGTTTGCATTTAACCCTATCTGTGTCATTAGAACGACACGCAGAGAACATTCTGGCTGTACACAGTGAGACTATAATTCTTCTGTATTCCTTTCTGAAATTTTGGTTCAGGAGCCCATAAATAATTGCATTGAGGCAGCTGTTGAAATATGCCATATAGTAACTTGCCACAAATAGCCACTCTGGGATCCTGGGTACCATGCCGGCGGGGTCGGAAGCCACGGCAAGACCAATTAAGTTGAGAGGAGCCCAGCAAATGGCAAAAAGTACAAAAACCACAAACATGGTGACAAAGTTCCTGAAGTCCTGTGGTTTCATCTTGGGTTTACTGTCAGGTTTCACCCTCCGCCTGACCCGAAGAACCAGGATCCATATTCTCAGGTAGCAGAAGATGACTATGGTCATAGGAACGAGGAAATGAAAGACCACTACCGCGATTGTGTATGCTGAGCTGACAGACTGCGTAAACGTGCAGGAGTAGATCCTCGGGTCGTACTGCAGGGTGCCGGTACGCAAGTTGGGCACGATCGCCACGAGGGTCAGCATCCATATCAGGAACACGCAGCAGAGGGAATTCCTGTTACTGTACAGCTTGTCGTACTTGAGGCTGTGGCAGATGTAGCAATAGCGGTTGATGGCAATTCCAGTGATATTGAATATTGAGCCAATGACACTCAAGCCCATCAGGAACCCGCTAATTTGGCAGTGCAGATGGCCCAGATTCCACCCGTTGTTAAATATAGATATCAGCACCAAGGGGTATGGATACACGGCTACCACCAGGTCTGCAACTGCCAGGCTCACCACGAATAGATTTCCTAAAAGAGAAAGGTTTAGAAAATACAGGTTGTTACCGATCTTGTGCGGATTGCAGGGGTTTTCTTTCACAGTTCTTTGTGCTCAAAGAGCTCTTCTTACAACTCAGCTAACCGGGCATCACGGCTGCTGCTGCATGATAAATGAAACGGAGGCCATCTTCACCCGGAAGTAAGCCCACCATTGCCCTGGTCAAATCAGTTCTGCTGTTCACAAATTCCCACGTCCCTAAAACGAGGCATATTCCATGTCAGAAACTGATGTTCTTCAAACCATTTGGTTTCTCTTGTAATTAAAAACAAAACAAAAGAAAACAAAAAACTCGAGTTCAGTATACTCGTGTTACATATTTTGTTCTGGAATAGTCTACATGACCTGAGAAACCTCATGTCCCACATTTTCCCAAGTGACGTGTGACTTCTCTAAGTTCTGAGCTTTCTGTCCCTCTAACTCTCCAGCCACCCTCAAAGGCTGCCTCTGACTCCTGTTCTTGGGGAGCAATAAATCCTTGGCCATAGTGTAACAGTTAAGAGGAAAAGGGTTCTTTCGTCAACTGTCTGGGTTAGAATATTGACTTCACCCCTTGCTAGCTGTCTCCCTGAGGCAAGTATCATCATCTCACCAGATGTCGACTTCCTCTTCTCTAAGATGGGGATAATGATAGTACCTTCTTCATAAGGGGATGATGAGCGCGAATTGAGACAGTCTATGTCAAGTACCAAGCAGAATTTGTCACGTGATAAGCGCTCCACAAATGTTGGCATTCTACAACACTCACCTCAATCCAAAGGAAAAGGTAGAAATACTTGTAGATTTCATAAAGAACTTAAGGTCTAAAAATTAAACCCTAAATATTTTCTATGTTCATAACACAACACATTTTAAAGTCTAAAAACAAGGAACTCTAGTCAAATTTTAGAAGATACTCTGCAAGGATGTTCTTTACTTTGGTGGCTCATTTTGTCTTTGTTTCTTACTCCTCTTTCTGCCTTGAATGGCTCCTCTCTCTCATTTTTAAAATGGTACCCATTTTTCCAAACCCATTTTCGATAGAAATGCCCAAAGCCTTTACTTATTTGCCCAACTACGGGGAAAACCTTCCTCTCTTGAAGGCGTCTAAATCACATTTTTATGCCACATTTAATTTGGATTAACTTATGATAAATTTCATTCAATAATACCTTACCGAATGCATTTAATAGGTGGTGCAGAAACAGAAATGTACAGACAGTGATCCTATAATCCTTAAGCTTAGAAAAATAAGATAGAAAGAGTACAATACGTACAGAAAAGGAATGCAGTGAGCATGAGAGAAGCAGGGAGGAACATTCCAGGCAGAGTGACCTTATGTTTTGCATTTTATTATATTTGTGCACTTCACTTTGCTTTATTTCCAGACTGTAGTACCCTAAAAGTGTGTCCACCTCGTAAATGCATCTAGAATAGTACCCACTTGGGACTTCTTGTTCAAATGCTTGATGGCAGATATTAAATTGTCATCTCCCAATACCTGAAATAAAATCACCTTTGTAGGGGAAGTTCCTGTCTGGTTAATTTTATTTCACAGTCCTCCAAAAATTGCAAAGAAGTGAAGTAAAACAGTTGTGGCTAAAAAAAAAAAAAAAAAAAAAAAAAAAAACACAACTCATGGATTTGCCATTTAAGTAGGAATTTCAGATAAATTGTTGTAAATACAACTTCTTCAAAAGCTGGCTATACGAGGCCAAATTAAAGCAATCAAAACAAATTTATGTCTCCCCAGAGAACAATTCCAATCGCCAGTGAAATATGTAAATTCCAACGTGGGCATGTTTTAATGAATTTTTAACTCAAAGTGGGTAATACTTTAAAAATATGTACCATATGTGAAATTCAGCTACAACTTGTCATCGAAGCAGTACATTTTTACCTAAAACGTCATGATGACAAATGGCCATAAATAGATTTATTTTTCAAGAGCCTAAAACTGAGATCATCAACCGTGTCACAGGTTTGTTTCATAGCATTCATCCTCTGCCCCATGTAGTTCGCAGCAATTAGGCTTCTTTTTTTAAGTCGTTACATTAATTAAATCATTTGTTTAGTTTTCTTTGAACTAATCCCATTTTACCAGAGTTGGGAGAAAAAAACAATTAAGCCATAGGCTCTTTGTAGATGTGGCTAATAGTGTCTCAGCTGGAAGCTTTATCACATCTGCAATGTGTGCGTAGAGGGTGTGTGTGTTGGGGAGAAGAATGATAAGGTAAGAGTAATTAACTTAATCATGATCATCCACATTATAAGATCACCTATTTCATCTCAGCCCTGTGTGTGTCCAGATAGACCGCCATCTCTCCATTTTTGCAGACACCCAACCCTCTGTACAACCAGCACAACAACGCGTTATGAAATTTCAAGTAAGTCCTGTGAACGGCTAGCAATTCCTCTTCGGTTGGATTTACGTCCAGCCCTTGCCCCAGAGGAACTGTAGACTCAGGGGATGTTAAGATGGGGAGGAACACTAGTGATCATGCAGGATAATTGCTACTTTTTAGAGGTGAGGAAAGCTGAGAAACGGGGAATTCAATCGGAAGAAGTCCTACCATGAATGCAAGATTGCCACGGCGCTGTTGATTTGTTAATGTCGCTCGGTGCATTTCCCTAAGAGAGTTCCTGTGGCTAGAAGTAGGTGAGGGTTGGGTAATGGGCCCTCTGGCCAGGCAGGCCCTGGCTTAGAGCCTCTTTAGGCATAATTCTAAAAAAGCATCTTAGAACCAGAATGAGGGGAAGGCAGTTACGGGTCTCTGTACCGGTAACAAGAAGATACCGCAAACAGCCTCACGATGATTAAAGACACAGGCAAACTATAAAGTGCTGAGCAAACAATCATTCTGGTGAATAAAACCTTAAATTGTAAGTGAAATGTGGCACGGATGTGAATAAGATCAGATAGCAGACAGCTGAAGAGTTGCCTTGTCTGAACCGCCTCCTTCAGCACGAGTCCGGGGACTTCCCTCTGGGAATGGCCAGAGCAAGGGGTCATCGCCTTTCTATTTATAAGTACTTCTCTTCTTCTTACCATCTTCCCACAGCTCAAGCTGTTAAGTCCATGAGGGCGGCGCCCACCTTACACATCTTTCTCCCCCTACGACAGGGCCTGGCGCAGAGTTGTGTCTTGACACAAAATGCAGAGTGGGTGTATCTTATATGGACTAAGCTGAAAGGGCATTTGCATGCAGAGCTTCAGGGTTTTCTGTTCCCGGCAGAGACCATTGCATGAGGGGTAAAAGGTGGAAGCGAAGCAGCAGTCGAGTCCTCTGTGTGCTTCCAGGCGGGCGTACGGCCCCAGGCACTGTGGGGTCTCTGGCCCTCTCACTCCTGTCCCCGGCCTGCAGTGAGGGCTGCTGATGCAGGGGGCCCACAGCGTCTCCTGCTCCTTCTCGGAGCTCCAGCCTGGCTTGGAGGAAGGGAGACTGACAAGAGTTCAGTCCGTCCTCCTGGGTTCCAGCCCTTCCTCCAATGATCTCATTTGCCCTTTCTTTCCCTCTTGACATTCATCTTTTCTTCTCAGGTGCCTTATCTATAGACTCTAGGCTCCTGAAGGCTAATTTGATGTGTCAGCACGACCAGGGTCAGAGGATGCTCAGGGAGCTGGTTAAACATCACTTGTGGGTGTGTCTGGAAGGTTGGTTCCAGAGGAAATTAGCATTTGAATGAACAGACCTGGTAGAGCAGAGGTCCTCAGGTGTCAGCCAATCTAGTAAGGGCCTAACACAGAAAAGTTGAAGGAAAGGGAAACTCAGTCTCTCTGCCTGCCTCCTTAGGCTGGAACATCAGTCTTCTCAGTCTGTAGAATGGGATGACAGTACAGGTGCTCTCGGGTCTTGGGATTCAGACCAGAACTACACCAGCTCTCCTGGGTCTCCAGCTTATAGATGGTAGACTGAGGGACTTCTCAGCCTCCACAGTCAAGAAAGCCAGTTCTTGATAATAAATACAGTAAGCCAATATAATGTTGTAGGGTATATAACATATTAATAAAATAGATCTATTAATAAACTAATAGAATATACTATTCTAAATAGAATATATACTAACATACTAATAGAATATTCTGTTATTTATTGTATATATCCTATGGCCTACTGCTATTTAGAGAACATATTATTCTCTGAATAGAATACATTGAACATACTACTAGAATATATATATATTCTGTTGGCTCCGTTTCTCTGACGAACCCTGGCTAATACAAGGCCCCGGCATCAGACACAGAAGCAACACCTTCAACTGAATTGTTTAATCAGCTCCCATAATTGCTCTACTCATTTTGTTTCTCAGATTGATTGAACCCTGACTGATACAAAATTTGGTACTAGGGGCGCCTGGGTGGCGCAGTCGGTTAAGCGTCCGACTTCAGCCAGGTCAGGATCTCGCGGTCCGTGAGTTCGAGCCCCGCGTCAGGCTCTGGGCTGATGGCTCGGAGCCTGGAGCCTGTTTCCGATTCTGTGTCTCCCTCTCTCTCTCTGCCCCTCCCCCGTTCATGCTCTGTCTCTCTCTGTCCCAAAAATAAATAAAAAAACGTTGAAAAAAAAATTTTTTTAATTTGGTACTAGAAGTAGACCGAGAAACTTTAAGGAGGGTTTCTCTGTGTTGGTTCTTAGCGGCCTGGATCTAATTCTCTAATGGCATTAGATTTAAAGGCATTAAAAACCTTATTTCCGGGAGCAAGGAGGACCCTGGTAGTTCATGGCATGCAGTGGCAAAAGAGTTATTTAAATTATCACCTGTATTCATCTTCCAAGGTGAAGAACAAGTTGGTGCATCACCCTCCTACCACTAAATACACACACACACACACACACACACACACACACACACCCCTAATTTTGACACGCTACACCAATCCGTTTACTGAGTAACCCAAAAAGCAGGCAGTTTCGAGTAGAGCCGAGAATAAGAAAAGTCTCTGAAAGCTATTCTACCGTTGGACTCATATGATCCACTGGTGTTTGAATTGTTTGTTGTAGATCTGGAGATGTAAGGCTCCCTTACCAGGCCTACAGGAGTGACTTATAACCATAGACTCAACATTTTGTGACAAATCTATGCCTTCCTTTGCAGACTAGAATTCCCCTTTAGAGAAACAGTCATTGGCTTGCTCCTCAGCATTAGCAGAGTCTGAAAACTTGACCACAGATGACCAAGTGACCGTGTGATCTGAAAAATCTCTTATGGACTTCGTATTGTCTGACCCACTAAAATCAATCAAGTTGGCATGCACCGTATAGAACAGAAGTGGTGTAGACAAAATCTGGCCCAAGCATGTATTGAGGGCACAAGGAAATTTCATGAGCAAGTGTCACAGATGCCTGTGGCCCACATTCCTACCACATTGCCCCCCTTTTCACAGCCTCCACCTATGGCCTCATGAGGAGTCCCCTGTGGTCAGTTAATAAGGAACGAAAAAACTCCTGGCATGCTTTACTGATGGTTTCTCGTGACATGCTAGTCCTGTCCCAAATTGGATGTTGCAGCACTACAGGCCAACTATACCCAGTGAATAGAACTTTGAACAGAACTTCAAACTGCTTGTTGATTTTGCCTGGAAACAGAGATGGCCCCAGGCACACACTTACCCTGATTCATAGACAGTGGCTAATGGTATAGCGAGATGGTCAAGGACTGGAAGGAACAGGTTTAGAAAACTGGTAACACAGGAAGCCGGAGAAAGAGTAGGAACACAGGCCTCTCAGAATGGGCAATGAGTATGAAGACACGTGTGTCCCATACAAAACTCACCAGAAAGCAATCTCAGCAGAAGAGGATCTGGGGTATTTTGTTTGTTTTTTTTGTTTGTTTTGGGGGGTTTTTCTTTTGTTTTTAGCCAGAAGAGGATCTTTTTTTTTTTTTAATTTATTTTTTAAATTTACATCCAAGTTAGTTAGCATATAGTGCAACAATGATTTCAGGAGTAGATTCCTTAATGCCCCTTACCCAAGCCCATCCCGCCTCCCACAATCCCTCCAGGAACCCTCTCTTTGTTCTCCGTATTTAAGAGTCTCTCATGTTTTGTCCCCTTCCCTGTTTTTATATTATTTTTCTTTCCCTTCCCTTATGTTCATCTGTTTTGTCTCTTCAAGTCCTCAAATGAGTGAAGTCATAAGATATTTGTCTTTCTCTCACTTACTAATTTCACTTAGCATAATACCCTCTAGTTCCATCCATGTAGTTGCAAATGGCAAGATTTCATTCTTTTTCATTGCTGAGTAATACTCCATTGTATACATATTCCACACCTTCTTTATCCATTCATTCGTCGATGAACATTTGGGCTCTTTCCATACTTTGGCTGTTGTCGATAGGGCTGCTATAAACATTGGGGTGCATGTGCCCCTTCAAAACAGCACACCTGTATCCCTTGGATGAATACCTACTAGTGCAGTTGCTGGGTCATAGGGTGAATCTACTTTTAATGTTTTGAGGAACCTCCATACTGTTTTCCGGAATGGCTGCACCAGCTTGCATTCCCACCAGCAGTGCAAAAGAGATCCTCTTTCTCTGCATCCTTGCCAACATCTGTGGCTGCCTGAGTTGTTAATGTTGGCCGTTCTGACAGGTATGAGGTGGTATCTCATTGTGGCTTTAATTTGTATTTCCCTGATGATGAGTGATGTGGAGCATTTTTTCATGGCTTGGTTGGCCATGCAGATGTCTTCTTTGGAGAAGTGTCTATTCATGACTTTTGCCCATTTCTTCCCTGGATTATTTGTTTTTTGGGTATTGAGATTGATAAATTCTCTATAGATTTGGGATACTAACCCTTTATCTAATATGTCATTTGCAAATATCTTCTCCCATTCTGTCGGTTGCCTTTTAGTTTTGCTGATTGTTTCCTTCCCTGTGTAGAAGCTTTTTATTTTGATGAGGTCCCAGTAGTTCATTTTTGCTTTTGTTTCCCTTGCCTCTGGAGACATGTTGAGTAAGAAGTTGCTGTGGCCAAGGTCAAAGAGGTTTTTGCCTGTTTTTTCCTCTAGGATTTTGATGGCTTCCTGTCTTACATTTAGATCTTGCATCCATTTTGAGTTTATTTTTGTGTATGGTGTAAGAAAGTGGTCCAGGTTCATTCTTCTGCATGTCGCTGTCCAATTTTCCCAGCACCACTTGCTGAAGAGACTGTGTTTATTCCATTGAATATTCTTTCCTGCTTTGTCAAAGATTAGTTGGCCATACGTTTGTGGGTCCATTTCTGGGTTCTCTATTCTGTTCCATTGACCTGAGTGTCTGTTTTTGTGCCAGTACCATACTGTCTTGATGATTACAGCTTTGTAATACAGTTTGAAGTCTGGAATTGTGATGACTCCAGCTTTGGTTTTCTTTATCAAGATTGCTTTGGCTATTAGCAGTCTTTTCTGGTTCCATACAAATTTTAGGATTGTTTGTTCTAGCTCTGGAAGAATGCTGGTGTTATTTTGATAGGTATTGCATTGAATATGTAGACTGCTTTGGGTAGTATTGACATTGTAACAAGACTTGTTCTTCCTATCCAGGAGCAGAGAATATTTTTCCATTTTTTTGTGTCTTCTTCAATTTCTTTCATAAGATTTCTATAGTTTTCAATTTTAGATTTTTCACCTCTTTGGTTAGATTTATTCCTAGGTATTTTATGGTTTTTGGTGCAATTGAAAATGGGATCAATGCCTTGATTTCACTTTTTGTTGCTTCATTATTGGCATATAGGAATGCAACTGATTTCTGTGTATTGATTTTGTATCCTGCAACTTTGCTGAATTCATGGATCAGTTCTGGCAGTTTTTTTGGTGAAATCTTCTAGGTTGCCCATATAGAGATCATGTCATCTGTGAAGAGTAATTTGGGTGCCTTTTATTTCTTTGTGTTGTCTGATTGCAGAGGCCAAGACTTCCAATACTATGTTGAATAACAGTGGCGAGAGTGGACATCCCTATCTTCTTCCTGACCTTAGGCGGAAAGCTCTCAGTTTTTCTCCATTGAGGATGATATTAGCAGTGGGTCTTTGATATATGGCTTTTATGATCTTGAGGTATGATCCTTCTATCCCTTCTTTCTTGAGGGTTTTTATCAAGAAGGGATGCTATATTTTGTCAAATGCTTTCTGTGCATCTGTTGAGAGGATCATGTGGTTCTTGTCCTTTCTTTTATTGATGTGATGAATCACATCGATTGTTTTGTGGATTCTGAACCAGCTCTGCATCCAGGTATAAATCCCACTTGCTTGTGGGATAATTTTTGAATAATTTTTTAATGTATTGTTGGATCCAGTTGTCTAATATTTTGTTGAGGATTTTTGCATCCATATTCATCAGGAAAATTGGTCTATAGTTCTCCTTTTTAGTGGGGTCTTCATCTTGTTTTGGAATCAAGGTAATGTTGGCTTCATAGAAAGAGTTTGGAAGTTTTCCTTCTGTTTCTATTTTTTGGAACAACTTCAAGAGAATAGGTGTTAACTCTTCCTTAAATGTTTGCTAGAATTCTCCTGGAAAGCCATCTGGCCCTAGACTCGTTTTTTGGCAGATTTTTGATTACTAATTCCATTTCTTTACTAGTTATGGGTCTGTTCAAATTTTCTATTTCTTCCTGTTTCAGTTTTGGTAGTTTATATGTTTCTATGAATTTGTCCATTTCTTCCAGATTGCCCATTTTAGTAGCGTATAATTTCTCATAATATTCTCTTATTATTGTTTGTATTTCTGCTGTTGTGGTTGTGATCTCTCCTCTTTCATTCTTGATTTTTATTTATTCGGGTCCTCTCCTTTTTCTTTTTGATCATACTGGCTAGTGGTTTATCAATTGTTAATTCTTTCAAAGAACCAGCTCCTGGTTTCATTGATCTGTTTTTTGGGTGATTTTTTTTTTTTTTTTTTTTTTTTTTTTGGTTTCAATAGCATTGATTTCTGCTCTAATCTCTATTATTTCCTGACTTCAGCTGGTTTTGGGTTTTATTTGCTCTTCTTTTTCCAGTTCTTTAAGGTGTAAGGTCAGGTTGTGTATCTGAGACCTTTCTTCCTTCTTTAGGTAGGCCTGGATTGCTACATACTTCGCTCTTATGACTGCTTTTGCTGCATCCCAAAGGTTTTGGGCTATGGTGTTATCATTTTCGTTGGCTTCCATGTACTTTTTAATTTCCTCTTTAACTTCTTGGTTAGCCCATTCATTCTTTAGTAGGATGTTCTTTAGTCTCCAACTATTTGTTATCTTTCCAAATTTTTTCTTGTGGTTAATTTTGAGTGTCATAACATTATGGTCTGAAAATATGCACGGTATGATCTCTATCTTTTTGTACTTGATGACAGCTGATTTGTGTCCGAGTATGTGATCTAATCTGGACAACGTTCCATGTGCACTGGAGAAGAATGTATGTTTTGCTGCTTTAGGATGAAATGTTCTGAATGTATCTGTTAAGTCCAACTGGTCCAGTGTGTCATTCAAAGCCGTTGTTTCCTTGTTGATTTTCTGTTTAGATGATCTGTCTATTGCTGTAAGTGGGGTGTTGAAGTCTCCTACTGTTATGGTATTATTATCAATGAGTTTCTTTTTGTTTGTAATTAATTGATTTATATATTTGCTTTCACATTTGGCGCATAAATGTTTACAATTGTTAGGTCTTATGGGTGGATAGACCCCTTAGTTATGTTACAATGCCCTTCTTCATCTCTTATTACAGTCTTTATTTTAAAGTCTAGATTGTCTGATATAAGTATGGCTATTCTGGCTTTCTTT
Source organism: Panthera pardus (assembly GCF_024362965.1). Lineage (NCBI taxonomy): Eukaryota > Metazoa > Chordata > Mammalia > Carnivora > Felidae > Panthera > Panthera pardus. The sequence goes on from NW_026526688.1 coordinate 17,605,704, forward strand.
TGTCTAGAAGAGGATCTTAATGACACAGCCTGTGTACGTTGATCTTCGTTCAGCCACCACTGTCCCTGACCACTAGGCTCACAAAGTTATGCACCGGAAACAGAAGTTATTAATGGGCCCACCAACATAGAGTACTCCTCATTAAAATGACCTGGTTATAGCCACTGCTGACCTGGTGTGTCAGCAACCTGTAAACGGCAGAGACCAACACTGATATGGCACCATTCCCCAAGAATATCAGCCAGACAATAGCTGTAGATTGATTACATTGGACCACTGCCATCATCAAAGGGGAAGTACTTTGTTCACAGTGGAATAGAAGCATATTCTGGATCTGGATTTGCCTTTCGTACCCTTAATTCTTCCACCAAGCTGACATTCATAGACTTACAAGATACCTTTGTCTTTGTTTTTGGTAAAAACACTGCTTCTGATGGAGGAACTCAATTTACAGCAAATGAAGCAAGGCATGGCAGTAGAATGCCTTGTGAAGGTTTAGTTCCAGCCCCAGCTGGATGAGCCTAGGGTGTCCCCCAGGGTGTAGTGTGTGTTCTAAATCAGTGACTGGATTCATGGATCAGAAAATCAAGGGTGGAAATGGTCCTTTTTCTTCACATAATTATCCTAGTGATACCCTAGCAAAATATTTGCTTCCTGCCCTCACAACTATAGGTTCTGTTCTCAAGTCTTAGCTCCCAAGAGAAGAATGCTCCACCAAGAGACATAACATTGGTTTCCCCAAACTGGACGTTGAGACTGCCACCTGGCTGCTTTGGGCTCCTCCTCCCAGGGAATCAATAGACCGTCCTGAAGGGGGTGAATAATCCTGATTTTCAAGGGAAAACTGGGTTGTTACCACACAGTAGGAGCAGTGATGTGTGTGTGTCTGCAATGCAGGAGCTCCCCTGCAGTGCCTTGGTTTTGCCACACCCTGTGATTAAAGCCACAGGAAAACCAAGCATCCCAATTGAGGCAGAAATGCCAATGTGGGAAACTTTGAGAAGGAAAGTTGGAGTCACCTGACAGGCAAGAAATCTCTCTCCCTAACACTGTATAAAGTTTGGGCCTTGAGTTTGTCTTCATCAACATGTTTCTACTCTAGCTATCTTGTTCCTAATTTGGTAACAATTAAATCTGTGCAATGATGTAACCTGCGGAGAATTCTTTTGCTTATGTGGACCCTCTTCAAAATGCTGGCGGGGGGAGCCCATTACTATGGCAGGCTGGTCTCTGGGTTGTTTGTTACCTCTTCTCTATGTCACAGGCCTTGGAGTAGATGTTGCCGATATCTCTTTCAAGTCCCTTTTTCAAGTCCCTCTGCCAGGCTGGTAGGTGCCCTTATCCCTGGAATTTTGATGAAGTTTGGGTGCTTCCATTTAGTTGCAGCTACACCCTTCTCCAGAGAATTGCCCTCAGTTGAGTAGACAATGGATGACCAATTGACAATGGAGTACAAAAGGCCAGCCCCTTCACCTTCAATGGCTACAACTCTGTGGTTGGATTTACATCCGGAGGCCTCAGCTTCTCAGATCAGGCCAAGTCTCCATTTGACCTGAGATCCTTTCCTTGCCTGCCTCTCCCTGCCCTAGTCAGAGTCCTTCACCCACCACAGGTCTCTCCCAAGAGCACTCCCTCAACAAAGCAGGAGCAGCGAACATGCCAGCTCCCTCTCAGGTTCTGTTTCTAGGCAACCTGAGATAGACGTTCAGCTCTGTGATGCAGTTAGGTAGTTTTCTACACAAGTCACCCGCTTCTAAGATAAAAAAAAAAAAGAAAAACTACTTACTATGCTATCTTACAGAAACAAACCAACCAGCCATATTGGGTAGAGGGTCCAGAGTTTAAATGCTTTTTGGTATTGCTTATTTTTTTTAAGTTTATTTATTTTGAGAGACAGAGAGAGAACATGCGTCCTCCTGAGCGGGGAAGAGGTGGAGAAAGAGGGAGAGACAGAGAATCCCAAGCAGGCTCCACACCATCAGCACGGAGCCCGACGTAGGGCTCCAGTTCACTAACCATGAGATCATGACCTGAGCTGAAATCAAGAGTCAGATGCTTAACGGACTGAGCCACCCAAGTGCCCTGGTACTGCTTTTCAATCCTTTCATCCTTGTTATGTGTACACGTTTCCAACATCAAACCCCACATGACCCCACTCATGTGCATAGAAGTCTGTCTCCCTCTAAAGACCTCTTGAGGTCCAGGACTGTGAATGCACGGTGCCTGGCACGTAGCACATGATCGGGAACAGTTTTCTGGGTGAACAAACCTCACTCATGCAAAGGTAGAAATTAGTTCTTTTTTTTTTTTTTTTTTTTTTTTGGCTCTTATTTGCCAAGATGTTGGTTTTCTCAACAGGCCAGTATTAGCCTGGAGTTGGACTTGGAAAGCAAGATTAGAGACCCCCTGAGTTATTGTTCATAATTAAAAATATAAAACCCTGGCTGTGCCTGAATTGTGCCTAACATCAAAGAGATAAAGACCAGTTTAAAGAGCGAAAAAATATACTTTGGCTACTCTTGAAAACATTTTTCATTTGTTTTACGCAGCAAATCCCATAGACTCACATCTAAGAAGTCTGGCTTAAAAGAAGAAGCTATCTATTTTGCATATCAAAGCTCACAGGCAGTGCCTTACATTCTTAGATTTCAAAGGACTATATTTGAGAAACTTCTCTTTTCAGATTATTGGAGGCAGTGTGGACCGTAAGTTTAGAAACAAAAACATCAGCATTCAGATCCTGGCTATGACACCTGCTAACCACCCTCGGGTAAGTCACAGCTTCCCGGAGCCTCGGGCTCCTAATATGTAATAAATCAGGGTAACAATGACCACAGTGAGGAGTTGAGAGAGCGCATAGAGCACATTTGGCTTTGGATATTTATTCCTTCTCTTCCACCGTGATGAAAACCACGTGTTGTGCTTCACAGAAAGTTCCTCCCCGGTCAGAAAGCCCTGGCTGAGGTGGCCTCTCTCCCGGCAAGGACTCCTCTCCCAATCCCTGCCGTCTTGCAGGGCTCTTCCTGGACACATAAGCCTCCTTTTATCCTTCTGGCTACCAGCCCTTTCCTCTCCCCTCAAAGGTATCCCCTCTCTTGTCTTCCCACCTGCTTTCAACTCACCTTCCTGTAACATCTGGCTTCTACCCACACCGCGTTGCTGAAACTTCTCTCCAGTCATCAGGGGCATTCTTTTTTTTTTTTTTTTTTTTTTAATTTTTTTAACGTTTTATTTATTTTTGAGACAGGGAGAGACAGAGCATGAACGGGGGAGGGTCAGAGAGAGGGAGACAAAGAATCTGAAACAGGCTCCAGGCTCTGAGCTGTCAGCACAGAGCCCGACGCGGGGCTCGAACTCACTGACCGCGAGATCACGACCTAAGCTGAAGTCGGCCGCTTAACCGACTGAGCCACCCAGGCGCATCAGGGGCATTCTTAATGAGCCTTCAGTCAGCCCTCCTCCTCCTTATGGTCCTGACATCTAATACTCTGTCCACGCAAACCGTCCATATACAACCCTGTGCGAAGAGTGTAACATACTATGCATGTGATACCTGATCACACCTTAGATTTTCGCTGTCTTGCTTCCTTGACCCCACTTGCCTCCCTGGCTCTTGACGCTCTGTCTGCATCTCACTGTGTTCCCGGCCCTACTCCTTACCTTGGTGGTGACTCTTTAACACTGGAAACTTGAGTTGATCGATGGAGAGTGTCTTGGCTGTTCTGTTACCATACAGTAATATATGTAGTAAAAGAGACTAAGAAAACTTCCGCATATCATAAAGCGACATAACCCTCAAGCTGTAGTACAGTTTTCAATTTTTAAAAGTGTGAAATCCTGCCAAGAACTCTCCTCATTTTCTAGATCTCATTACTCTTTTCCCAGAAGGGTGGTTTGGGGAGATGTTTGTAATATGTAAATATCCACACTACAGTCCCATTGATTCGGCCTTTCATGTATAAGCTAAACACAAACTACCGATGTCAGCGGGGAGCCTGGGAAGATGGCGGAGTAGAAGGGCCCTGAGCTCACCCTGTCCCACGTTGACAGCTAGACATCATCCGCATCCAAGTTCGTGACCTGGAGAGCGACCTGAAGACTGGAAGGGCAGACTCCGCAACTACATATAGAGAGGAAGCTGCATCCGAAAGGTTGGGAAGGGCAGAAAGGTGGAGAGGGGCTGGCTGCGGGAGGGAGGGAGCCACCTGCATGGAGAGGGCAGAGAAACGGGCCCTCGACCCGGGAGCTCACACGGGGAAAACTAATCCCCATACGGTTTGACTATAAGAGCCAAAGGGCAGGCTGACTTGAGTTTGTAAAACCAGCGGGACTTGGAGCCTGGAGCTTTAAGAGTCAGCTGACTCAGCACTGGGCCACCCAGGCACCAGGGATGGCCAAGTGGCTGCCCTTAAAGAGACACAGCCTGTGTGGAGAGGCAACATACGCACAGCCGTTTACGCGAGGCTGGGAGGCAAAGAGGAGACAGGTCTGTTGGTCATGGTTTGGGAGTGTGTTTATGCCGCTTCCCGGCATAAACATGGGGCCACCTGCAGGGGGCAGGGTTGCACACACGTGTGTACCTCAGCACAGGCCTCAGGGCAAATTTGGCGAAAGCCGTGCCCGTGCCCCACCCGGCCACTGCTGCGTGCCTGGCGGCACCCCTGCCCAGACGCTGGGGGCACAGCTGTCTCCCTGCCCCGGGCCCAGCCGTGTGCTCGACAAACAGCCCCCAGCCACCACAGCGCTGCAGAAGATCTGGCCTAGGACGAGTGGCCCAACGTGAATTTTGCTACCACCAGTGCCCCGTTCTCAAGGTCCCTGCAGACAGGCACCCTCAGAGCTGGCCTGCCTGGGTCCCGCTAATACCACACAAAGCAGACAAAACCAACAACTGGCAAAGAGTCCGTGCGGACGACCGAACGGAAAGGAAAAGTGACTCAGACACAGCAGCAGGGCATAAGCAACACACACGGGACACTCTCCTGAAGTGCCAGGTTCTGGTGAACAGGGGACGCTGCACTGCAGGGCACTCGAGGACCTCTTCTTCATAAAGTCACTACTTTTTTTTTTTTTTTTAATTTTTTTTTTAACGTTTATTTATTTTTGAGACAGAGAGAGACAGAGCATGAATGGGGGAGGGTCAGAGAGAGAGGGAGACACAGAATCCGAAACAGGCTCCAGGCTCTGAGCAGTCAGCCCAGAGCCCGACGCGGGGCTCGAACTCACGGACCGTGAGATCGTGACCTGAGCCGAAGTCGGATGCTTAACCGACTGAGCCACCCAGGCGCCCCTAAAGTCACTACTTTTGAAAGAGAAGACACAGCTGCCTTTTTTTTTTTTAACAGAGAAATAGGCACGGAGAGGCAGACAAAAGGAGGAAACAGAGAAGTTTATCCCAAATGAATGAACAGGACAAGGGTACAACCTGAGATCTAAGTGAAACAAATATAAGGAAGATGCCTGATAGAGAATTTAAAGCACTGATCATAAGGATATTTACCGGAGGAGCACTACTTACATTAGACAAAATAGGTTTTAAAACAAAGACTGTAAGAAGAGAAAAAGAACACTATATAATTATAACATAATCTTCAATAAAAAGAACAATTGTGAATATTTTTTTAATATAATATTGTCAAGTTAGCTAACATACAGTGTATACAGTGTGCTCTTGGCTTTGGGAGTAGATTCCCATGACTGGTCACTTACGTACAACACCCAGTGCTCATCCCAACAAGTGCCCTCCTCCATGCCCATCACCCATTTACCCCTCTCTCCTCCATCAACCCTCAGTTTGTTCTCTGTATGTAAGAGTCTCTTATGGTTCGTTTCCCTGTTAGTAACTATTTTTTCCCCTTCCTTTCCCCCATGGACTTGTGTTAAGTTTCTCAATTCCACATATGAGTGAAAACATATGATATCTGTCTTTCTCTGACTGACTTAGTGCACTTGGCATAATACCCTCCAGTTCCATCCACGTTGTTGCAAATGGCAAGATTTCATCCTTTTTCATTGATGAGAAGTACTCCATTGTGTGTGTATGTATATATATATTATATATATTACACATATATATACACATATATATAATATATATATAATATATTAAATATTATATATATATATATATATATATATATATATATATATATATATATATATATAAATATATAACCACTTCTTTACCCATTCATCTGTTGATAGACATCTGGGCTCTTTCCATGATTTGGCTATTGTTGATAGCCCTGCTGTAAACAGGGATACATGTGTCCCTATGAATCAGCACTCTTGTATCCTTTGGATAAATTCCTAGTAGTGTTATTGCTGGGTCGTAGGGGAATTCTATTTTTAATTTTTTGAGGAAACTCCACCCTGGTTTCCAGAGTGGCTGCATCAGTTTTCATTCCCACCAACAGTGCAAGAGGATTTCCCTTTCTCCACATCCTTGCCAACATCTGTTTCCTGAATTTTTAATTTTAGCCATTCTGACAGGTGTGAGGTGGTATCTCATTGTGGTTTTGATTTGTATTCCCCTGACAATGAGTGATGTTGAGCATCTTTTCATGTGTCTGTTAGCCATCTGGATGTCTTCTTTAGAAAAATGTCTGTTCATGTCTTCTGCCCATTTCTTCACTGGATCATTTGTTTTTCAGGTGTTGAGTTTGGTAAGTTCTTAATAGATTTTAGATGCTAACCCTTTATCTGGTATGTCATTTGTAAATATCTTCCCCCATTCCGTCAATTGTCTTTTAGTTTTGTTGAGTGTTTCCTTTGCTGTGCAGAAGCTTTCTAGCTTGATGAAGTCCCAATAGTTCTCTTTTTCTTTTTTTCCTTGCCTTTGGAGACATGTTGAGTAAGAAGTTGCTGCATCTGAGGTCAAAGAGGTTGTTGCCTGTTTTCTCCTCTAGGGTGTTGATGATTTCCTGTCTCACATTTAGGTCTCATCCATTTTCAATTTATTTTTGTGTGTGGTGTAAAAAAGCGGTCCAGTTTCATTCTTCTGCATGTTGCTGTCCGGTTCTCCCAGCACCATTTGCTAAAGAACTATCTTTTTTCCATTGGATACTCTTTCCTGCTCTGTCAAAGATTAGTTGGTCAAACATTTGTGGGTCTGATTCTGGAGTCTCTATCCTATTCCATTGGTCTATGTGTCTGTTTTTGTGCCAATACCATACTGTCTTGATGATTATAGCTTTGTAGTACAGGCTAAAGTCTAGGATTGTGATGCCTCCACCTTTGGTTTTCTTTCTATTTATTTATTTTTGTGAGAGAAAGAGCATGTATGGGGGAGGACTTGAGAAAAGAGGGGAAGACGTGAGTGAGACCCTTAACACAGAGATAAGGAATATCATAGCAGGGATAAAGGACTTAATAAATGCAATGAGAAACATGCCTGATGGAATGAATAGCAGGATGGAAGAAGCAGAAAAACAAGTTAATGACCTAGAAGACACAGTAATGGAAAGTAATCAAGCTAAATGGAAGAGAGAAAAAGAATTACACAAACTAAGTACAGACTTGGAAAACTCAGTGACTCCATGAAACATAATAACATTCATGTTTTAGGAGTCCCAGAAGAAGAGAGAGAGAAAGATAAGGCAGAGAAGTTATTTGAAGAAACAGTACCTGTAAACTTCCCTAATCCGGGGAAGGAAACTTCCCTAATCTGGAGACATCCAGATTCAGCAGGCACAGAGAACTCCCATCAAAATCAACAGAAGCAGGCACCAAGGCATATTATAATTAAATTTACAAAATAGAATGATAATAAGTTTTAAAAGCAGAAAGACAAAGGAAGCCCTTAACTAAAAAGGGAAAACCCGTAAGGCTAGCTGGAGATTTTTCAACAGAAACTTAGCAAGTCTGAAGGGAGTACCGTGATACATGCAAAATGCTGAATGGGAAAAATCTGCAGCCAAGAATACTCTACTCAGGAAGGCTATAGTTTAGAATAGAAGGAGAGATAAAGAGTTTCCCAGGCAAAGACTAAAGGAGTTCATGACCACTAAACTAGCCCTGCAGGAAACAGTAAAGAGGACTTTTTGAATGGAACGGAGAGACCCAATGTGACAATATAAAGGTAGGAAACATAAAAGCAGTAAAAATGAATATTTATGTAAAAAATCAGTCAAGGCACCAACAATAACATGTACCTAAAATGTGGGGAGGAAAGGAGAAAATAAAAGGTTCAAACTTAAATGACCATTGGCTTAATATAGACTGTTATATGCAAAAGAGGTTGTATACAAACTTAATGGTAGCCATATATTAAAATCCACTAATAAATATGCAAAGAATAAAGAGAAAGGAATCCAAATATATAACTAAACAAAATCCACAAAACATGAAAGAAATACAGGAAAGGATCAGAGAAAATCTTCAGAAACAACTAAAAACAAGTAATAAAATGGCAATAAATACATGTCTATCAATAATTACGTTGGATTTAAATGGACTAACCACTCCCATCAAAAGACAGAGTGACAATGGATAAAAAAAAAACCAATATTTATGTGCTTCCTATAAAAGAATCATTTTAGGGGCGCCTGGGTGGCTCAGTCGGTTGAGCATCCGACTTCGGCTCGGGTCACGATCTCGCGGTCCGTGAGTTCGAGCCCCGCATCAGGCTCTGGGCTGACGGCTCAGAGCCCGGAGCCCGCTTCCGATTCTGTGTCTCCCTCTCTCTCTGCCCCTCTCCCGTTCATGCTCTGTCTCTCTCTGTCTCAAAAATAATAAACATTAAAAAAAAAATTTTTTTTTTTAAAATAAAAGAATCATTTTAGACCTAAAGTCTCCTGAGATTGAAAGTGAGGGGATGGAGAAATATCTATCACACAAATGGAGATCGAAAGAAAGCCGGAGTAGCAATACGTACATTAGACAAAATTGGCTTTAAAACAAAGACTGTAATAGAAAATAAGAACACTATAATATAATATAATATAATATAATATGATATGATATGATATGATATAATATAATTAATATAATATAACATATCTTCAACAAGAATATAAAAGAATTGTAAATATTTATTTTTTAATGTTTATTTTTGAGAGAGAGCATAAGTGGGGGAGGGGCATAGAAAGAGGAAGAGAGAGGATCCCAAGCGGGCTCTGCACTGTAGGCACAGAGCCCAGCGTGGGGCACAGTCTCACAAACCTGTGAAATCATAATGTGAACGAAACTCAAGAGCCACATGCTTGACTGACTGAGCCCCCCAAGCGCCCCACAATTGTAAATATTTATACACCCAACATAGAAGCGCCTGCATACATAAAACAGTTGATGGCAAACGTACAGGAACTAATCGATAGTAACACAATAATAGTCAGGGACTTTAACGCCCCACTTACATCCATGGACAGAGTATGTCCACGGAGCATCAACAAGGAGACAATGGGTTTGAATGACACTCTGGAACAGCTGGATTTAACAGATAATTTCAGAATATTCCATCCTACAACCGCAGAATACACATTCCAAGCGCACATGTGCACATAGAGCATTCTCCAGAATGGATCACATGTTAGGGCACAAAACCAGCCTCACCAAATTCGAGAAGATCAAAGTCCTACGATGCCTCTCCTCTGACCACAAAGCGATGAAACTAATAGTTACCTGTAAGAAAACAGTCTGAGTGGACCACAAATACGTGGAGGTTAAATAACACGCTACTAAACAATGAGTGGGTCAACCGGGAAATCAAAGCCAAATAATGAAGTACATAAAAACAAATGAAAATAAAAACACAACAGTCCAAAACCTCTGGGATAGAACAGAGGTGGTTCTAAGTTTATAGCAATACAAACTCACCACAAGTAGCCAAGAAAAATCTCAAATACACAACCTGACCTTAAGCCTAAAGGAGCTAGAAAAAAGGAGTTACAAATGAGCAAAACCTAAAAGCAGCAGACAGAAGGAAATAATAAAGGTTAGAGCAGAAATCAATGATATAGAAACTAAAAAAAAAAAAAAAAAAAAGTCAATGAAACCAAAAGGTGGTTCTTTGAAAAAAATCAGTAAAATTCACAAACCTCTAGCCAGACTTATCAAGAAAAAAAAAAAAAAGAGAAAGTACTCAAATACTCAAATAAATAAAATCACATGTGAGAAAAGGGAAATAACACCACAGAAATAAAATCATAAGAGAACATTACGAAAAACTGTATCCGAACAAATTGGACAACACGCAAGAAATGAACAAATTCCTAGGAATGTAAAAACTCACAAAACTGAAACAGGAGGAAATAGAAAATTTGAAAAGACTGATAACCAGTGAAGAAATTGAGTCAGTAATCAAAAAACTCCCAACAAACAAAAGTCCAGGAGCAGATGACTTCACAGGTGAATTCCACCAAACATTTAAAGAGGAATTCGTACCGATTTTTTTAAACTACTTCAAAAAATAGAAAAGAAGGAAAACTTACAAATTCATTCTATGAGGCCGGCATTACCTTGAACCAAAACCAGATGAAGACACCAATAAAAAAGAGAATTACAGGCCAATATCTATGGTGAACATTGATTCAAAAATTCTCAGTAAAATACTAGCAAACCAAATCCAAAATACATTTAAAAAATCATTCACCATGATCAAGTGCAATTTACTTTAGGGCTGGAAGTGTGGTTCAACATTTGCAAATCAAACAAGACACATCACATCAATAGGAGAAAGGGTAAAAACCACATGAGCCTTTCAATCGATGTAGAAAAAAAAAGCATTTGACAAAGTAAAACATCGATTCATGATTAAAAAAAAAAAACAAACTCAACAAAATAGGTTTAGAGGGAACATACCTCAAGATAATTAAAGTCCGGCTATGAAAAACCCACAACTAACTCATTCCGAATGGGGAAAAACTGAGAGCTTTTCCTCTATGGTCAGGAACAAGACAGGGCTATGTACTCTCACCACTTTTATTCAGCATAGTATTAGATGTCTTAGCCACAGCAATCAGACAACACAAATAAATGAAAGGAATCAAAACTGTTAAGAAGGAGGTACAACTTTCCCTATTTCCAAATGACATGACGCTCTGTATAGAAAACCTAAAGACTGCAATAAAAAACTGCTAGATACAAAAGCACTGTATGGAAACTGGTTGCATTTCTGTACACTCAGAATGAAGCAGCAGAAAGAGAAATTAAGAAAACAATTCCATGTACAATTTCACCCAAAACAATGATACCTGGGGAATACATCTAACCAAAGTTGCGGAAGACCTGTACTCTGAAAACTCTAAAACACTGATCAAAAAGACTGAAGATAACAGAGAGAAATAGGTAGACATTCCATGCTCACAGATGGGAAGAACGAATACTGTTAAAATGTCTATACTATCCAAAGCAATCTGCACATTTAACGCAATCCCTATCAAAACACTAGCAGCATTTTTCACATAGCTGGAACAAAGAAGCCTAAAATTTGTATAGAGCCGCAAAAGACCCTGAATAGCCAAAGCAATCTTGAAAAAGAAAAAGCTAGACGCATCAAATTTCTAGATTATAGGTTATATTATAAAGCTGGAGTAATAAAAACTTGAGGGTGCTGGCACAAAAATAGACACGTTGATCACTAGAACAGTATAGAAAGCCCAGAAATTAATCCACAATTATACGGTTGATTAACTTTCAATAAACCAGGAAAGAATATCCAATGGGAGAAGGACATTCTCCAACAAATAGCGTTGGGAAAACTGGACAGCAACAAGCAAATGAACGAAACTGGACCACTTTATTATACACAAAAATAAATTCAAAATGGATTAAAGCCCTAAATGTGAGACTTGAAACCATAAAAATCCTAGAACACAGGCAATAACCTCTTTGACATCAGCCATAATAACATTTTTCTAGTCGTGTCTTCTGAGGCAGGGGACGTAGAAGCAAAAATGAACTATTGGAACTCCATCAAAATAAAAAGCTTTGCACAGCAAAGGAAACCATCAACAAAATTAAAAGGCAACCTACAGAATGGGAGAAGATACTTGGCAAACGACATATCTGATAAAGGGTTAATATCCAAAATATATAAAGAACTCAACACCCAAAGACTAATAATCCAATTGAAAGATGAGCAGAAGGCATGAACAGACGTTTCTCCAAAGAAGACCTCTCAGATGGCCAACATGAACAGATGCCCATCATATCTTACCATCGGGGAAATGGAAATCAAAAGTACAACGAGCCACCACCTCGTCCCTGTCAGAAGGGCTAAGATCAACAACCAAGAAACGACAGGTGTCACTGAGGATGTGGAGAAAAAGGAACACGTGCACTCTTGGTGGGACTGCAAACTGGTGCGGCCACTGTGCAAAACAGTGTGGAGATTCCTTAAAAAGTTAAAAATATAACAATTGCACCACTGGATATTTACCCCCCAAATACAAAAACACTGATTCAAAGGGATGCATGCACCCCTATGTTAATAGCAACATTATTTACAATAACCGAAGTCTGGAAATAGTGCAAGTGCCCATCAGCTGATAAATGGATAAAGAAGTGGTATGTATATATATACATACATATATATGTATATGTGTATATACATATATATGTATGTATAGATATATATATGTATATGTGTGTGTATATATCTATATATATATAGATATAGATATAGATATATAGATATAGATATATAGATAATGGAATATTAGCCATGAAAAAAAGTAATGAAATCTTGCCATTTGCAACATGGAAGGGGCTAGAAGGTATAATGGTAAATGAAATAAAGTCAGGCAGAGAAAGACAAATACCGTATGATTTCACATGTGTGGAATTTAAGACACAAAACAAATGAGCAAAGAGAAAAAATATGAGAGAGAGAGGTAAACTGAGAAACAGACTCTTAATTACAGAGAACAAGCTGATGGTTACCAGAGGGAGAGGGGGTTGGGGGATTGGTTAAATAGGTGATGGGGATTAGGTAGTTCACTTGTCGTGTGGAGTCCTGGGTCATGTATGGAAGTGTTAAATACACTATATTGTACACCTGAAGTTAACATAACACTGTATGTTAACTGGAATTAAAAACTTAACCAAATTACTGATGTCTACACCATTATTTACATTACAAAATCAAGAATAAAACTTTAAACACAAACAACTTTAAAAACATATTTTAACCACCTTAACCGGCAATCAAAAAAAAGCTCAGGTTCACTCTGAGATCGTAGTCTTTACTTTCTTTATCTTGAAGAATTCTGTGAAATCTCAGCTTATAAAAGCAAATCAATGGCACTTAGTAATATTTCTAATTAGACAAGAGCTCTAAATTGCTAAATTCCAAACAAGAATTACTGTCATTATTTAAACAGGAACAATCATAGTATCATCCTATTTATATGCTAAAATGGGAGGAAAAATGAAATAAAAGCTAGTACTACAAAAGTATAAATTAAGATTCTCATAAAGTTCATTTTAGAAATTCAAAATGTGACTCTCTTTTTTATGTTCTTAGAATTTAAATACTTAGGGGCACCTGGCTGGCTCAGTCAGTAGATCATGTGACTCATGATCTCAGGGTTGTGAGTTCAAGCCCCACGTTGGGTGTAGAGATTACATAAAAATAAAATATTTTAAGAAACAAAAAAGAACTTAAGTACCTAAAGTAGTGTTAAGTATTGTACTCTGCCTTAGAAATAAAAATACATTCACCTGTCTTAATTCTACCCAAGTACTAAATAACAAAGAATTTATTGTGTTTCCCAGGATGTTACATTTAAAGCACAATGAACTTTAAGTTTAGCAATCCTGTAATCCTTACAGCATTAGTACTGTCCTGAATTAATAAGTGAGGAAATTAAACAAATAAATTTCCCAAGGTCACACCCATTGGATGGCAGGGCCAGGATTTTACTCCAGGTTATCTGGTTCCACAGCCCACGTTCTTCAGAGGGAACGTACTACCAAAAATGATTGAGTCTATAAAGAACTAACTTTCCACAGATAAGGAATGTTTCATATATAAAGTATTAAATATGAGACAACTTTATATACGTGTAACCTCCCTCTATCTCTATCTCTAACCTGTTTTGTAAACAAGCTTTTAAAAAACTTACGTGGTAAAGAATTTAATACCTGCACACACACACACACACACACACACACACACACACACACACACACAATGGACTATTACTCAGCCATCAAAAAGAATGAAATCTTGCCATTTGCGGTGACATGGAAGTAGAGAGTATTATGCTAAGCGAAATAAGTCAATGAGAGAAAGACATACTGTATGATTTCACTCCTAAGTGGAATTTAAGAAACAAAACAGATCAACATGTGGGAAGGAGGGGGAAAAAGAGAAGAAACAAACCACAAGAGAATCTTAATGATAGAGAACAAACTGAGGGTTGATGGAGGTGGGTGGGGGATGGGCTAGACGGGTGATGAGTATTAAGGAGGGCACTTGTTGGGGCGCCTGGGTCACTCAGTCAGTTGAATGTCCATCCTTGGCTCCGGTCATGATCACATGGTTCACGAGTTTGAGCCCCACATCGGGCTCGCTGCTGTCAGCTCAAGACCCGCTTCATTCCTCTGTCCCCCTCTCTCTCTACCCCTCCCTCGCTCACGCTCTCTCTCTCAAAAATAAATTAAAAAAAAACAAACATTTAAAAGGAGGGCACTTGTTGTGATGAGCACCAGTTGTTGTAAGTGATGAATCATTAAATTCTACTCCTGAAACCAAGATTGTACTGTGTGTTAACTAAATAAAAATAAGTAAAATAAAAAGCTAGAAACAAAGCCTGTTATCCCTTTCAAGATTATAAGAGAGTTTTGTATTTCTAAATATGTTAAGAAAATTAGAAAAGAGGAAATAACTAGTTATTGGCTATAATATTATCATCTTCCCTTTAATAACTATGTCAGGAAAGGTTTTAAAATTTAAGTTAGCAGGCAAGTTCTCAAACCTTCTCCAACAGGTGTTTTTTCAGGCTGTATCACTTTCTCCAAAAGATATGAGCCAGTGTATTATTCGCAAATTGCTAGGCTGTGTCTCCGTTACTGACAATTACTCGGAGGTTCTCGCCTTAATTCTGCCCCTTGTGTGAACTCACTTTCATATTTCCCTATTTATTACCTATTTTTTCATCCTGAGGTAACGTCTTTTATTTATTTATTTTTAATTTGAATTTTAGCTACACCATGAATAATTTAAATTATTTTAAATTTTTTAAGATTTTTCATTGGAATAGAGCTGACCTACAGTATTATATTAGCTCCATGTTTACAAACAACTCAGTGATTCGACTTTCCTGTACATCACAAAATGCTCACCATGGTGAGTGGAGTTAGCATCTGTCAGTCAAGCAGGATCTTTTTTTTTTTTTTTTTTTTTTGAGAGGAAGAGAGAGAGAATGAATACAGGAAGGAGGGGGAGAGAAGGAGGGGAACAGAGAATCCAAAGTGGGCTCCACGCTGACAGCCAACAGCCCGTGTGAGGCTCGAACTCATGACCGGAGCTGAAGTCAGCCTTAACCAACTGTCACCCAGCTGCCCCTAGGCAGGATCTTGTAAAACATCTCATGACTACTTCAGGCTTCAGCTGCCATCTAACCAGCCAACTTGCAAATTCCTCTTGAAAAATTTTTCTGCTATATAAACATGTTTCTAGTCTTACACCTCTGTATGCCAGGTCTTAATTTTTATTTGAAAATAAAAGAATTTTAAGTGCCCGAATGAAAGCAACCTCTTTGGAAGTAGGATCCAAGCTTAGCATGTCGTCTTGTATTTTGACAAACCAAGCATTTGCTGACAATTTATATTCTGTCTTAAACTGTAGGTATGCAATAAATATTGACTTAAATGAATATTCAATCCAGTAAGTTCCAAAAGCGCTCACTGCCAGAGCAGGCAAGCATCCTTTTAAGCCGGAAGTGCCACAACTCAAATTCAACCTAAGTAGCCTGAATAATATTCAGCACCAAGTAGATTTGTTTGTTGTTCTTTTCCTTGTCCCCTTTTTCTAAGACGATGCCTTCAGTGTGATTGCCAAAAGTGGATAGCTCTGTAGAAGAATAAATTTTAGGACATCTCAGTCGAAAATCCAAAAGTTTATTCCACACTTGCAGTATCATTGAACTTCACTGAAATTTCTTGCTTGTCACATACAGCCCCCAGGTGTCATGTAAACTTGGTCAGCCAACCTATTTGAAAGGTGAAGAACTTAGGATGCCGATTAAGGAAGCATCTTTACAAAGGCGGGGGTAGGTGACACTGGTGTTACCGTGCGGGGTTCTAAGCACGAACAACTGCTTCTTTAAAAACAATCCATTAATTGCCTCTGGTAGCCTAGAAAGGTGCTGAGAGCGTGCATATTTCTTATGTTAGAAAATAGAAATAGAAAATAGAAAATTTCGCTCAGCTAGGCAACTTAAAACCGCTTAAGGGAGGAAATTCAAGCCACCTTAGGAAGATCGTCCTATTCACCTCAAATACTCCAATTATCATTTTTAAAGATACTAATAAAGAATTAGAACAATGTCCAGAGACTCTATGGAGATTTAAAACGACGTCCAAAGCAGATATTTTTCCAAACGGGTATTTTTTTTAATTGATGTATAATTGACCTACAATGTTGCATTAGTTTCTGGCACACAACATAGTGAGTCAACACCTGTATCTGTGATGCTCTGCTCCCCACAGATGTAGCTACCGTCAGTCACCATACACTAGTGAAATACCATTGAATACGTTCCCTTTGCTATACCTTTCATTCGTGTGATTTATTCATCCCATAACTGGAATCCTAAACTTCCCATTCCCCTTAACCAATTTGCCCATCTCCTATCTCCCTCCTCTCTGACAACCACCAATTCTCTGTATTTATGGGTCTTTTCTGTGTGTGTGTATGTGTGTGTGTGTGTGTGTGTGTGTGTGTGTGTGTGTGTGTGTTGGGCGATTCCACATGTAAGTAAAATCGAATGGTATTTGTCTTTCTTTAACTTACTTCACTTAGCATAATACCCCCTAGGCTGACTTATGTTGTGGCAAATGGCAAGATCTCATTCTTTTTTATGATTAATATTCCATTGTGTGTGTGTGTCAAATTCTTTATCCACACATCTATCGATGGACACTTCAGTTGTCTCCATATCTCAGCTGTTATAAATAATGCTACAATGAATATGGGACATAGATCTTTATAGGCTGGTGTTTTTGTTTTCTTTGGGCAAATAACCAGTAGTGGAATTATTGAATCATGGGGTATTTCTATTTTTAATTTTTGGAGGAACCTCCATACTGTTTTTCACAGTGGCTGCACCAATTTCCATTCCCACCAACAGTGCGTGAGGGATTTCTTTTCTTTATGTCCTTGCCAACACTTGTTATTTCTTCTTCTTGATTATAGCCATCCTAACAGATGTGAGATGATACTTCATTGTGGTTTTGATTTGCATACTCCTGATTATTGGCGATATTGAGCATCTTCTTATGTGTCTGTTGGCCATCTGTATGTCCTCTTGGAATAGTTTCTGTTTATGTCTTCTGTCCACTTTTTATTCAGATTGTTTTTTTTTATATTGAGTTGTATAAGTTCTTTATATGTTTTGGATATTAATTGCTTTTTGGAGGTATCGTCTGCAAGTAACTTCCATTCAGTAGGTTGACTTTTAGTTCTGTTGATGATTTCCTTCACTGTGCAAAAACTGTTTTTCTTTTGACGTACTCCTACTAGTTTATTTTTGCCTTTGTTTCCTTCACCTGAGGAGACATACCTAGAAAAATGCTGCTATGACCAGTGTCAGAGAAATGACTGCCTGTGTTCTCTCTAGGATTTTTATGGTTTCACATTTAGGTCTTTAGTCCATTTAGAGTTTATTTTTGTGTATGGTGTAAGAAACTGGTCCAATTTTATTCTTTTGCATGTAGGTCTCCAGTTTCACAGCACCATTTATTTGAAGAGGCTGTCTTTTCTCCACTGTATATTCTTGCCTCCTTTGTCATAAATTAATTGATCATATAACTGTGGGTTTATTCCTGGACTCTCTGTTCTGTTCCATTTATCTTTGTGTCTATTTTTATGCCAGTACCATATTGTTTTGACTCCTACAGCTTTGTAGTATATCTTGAAATCTAGGATTGCGATGCCTCCAGCTTTGTTCTTCTTTCTCAAGATTGCTTTGGCTATTCCGGGTCTTTTGTGATTCTATACAAATTGTAGGACTGTTTATTCTATGTGGAATAATAATATGGCATTTTGATAACGATCGCATCGAATCTGTAAATTGCTTTGCGTAGGGCAGACATCCTCACAATATGAATTCTTCCAATCCATGAGCATGGTATATCTTTCCATTTGTTTGTGTCATCTTCACTTTGTTTCAGCAGTATTTTATCGTTTTCAAAGTACAGATCTTTCATCTCCTTGGCTAAGTTTATTCCTAAGCATTTATTCTTTTTGGTGCAATTGTCAATGGAATTGTTTTCAATTCAGATACTTTTCCAATCAGGTATTTTAAAAACAGAACCATCAAATGTTGGTAAGAACTAAATGCAGGAGGTTTAATTTAGGACATTTTATCTTTGGTTACCTTTCAGAATAGCCAAGGGAAAAATGATTGTGAAAGCTAGCAAAAATAACCTCCATCATATCCACGATTAATGCTGAAAGTTGCTACTTTCTTATGTAATGAATAGGTGGAGGAACCACAGATCAGATCCAAATTTAATCCTGTAGA
This sequence comes from Panthera pardus, assembly GCF_024362965.1. Lineage (NCBI taxonomy): Eukaryota > Metazoa > Chordata > Mammalia > Carnivora > Felidae > Panthera > Panthera pardus. The sequence continues at coordinate 17,624,396 of NW_026526688.1, forward strand.
CCAAAACTCAATGACATATTTAGGAGTCTTAATCCAGTTTCCAGGCAATTCTGAGGATTCCTTTGGCAAATTTGGATAACATTTGGGGTTCGATAATAAAATACTACACAGACCAGAAAAAAAATCAGAAAAATTTAAACAGTAGCCAAGCATGCAAGAGAAAAAAAAATCAATAAAATGTCTTTACAAATAGAATATTGCCTTGAATCAATAATTTTAAATATCATGAAGAGCTGTAGGAAGAGAATGTCAACAGTACAGAGAAGAATTCTATCAGATAGTGAATTGTGTTAAACATTGACTTTGTTAGCTTGAAATCATTTTCCACGTCTGTACATACATTTAGGTTATAAGTTTTTGAATGATAAATACTTGTCTGAGAAAGTTATTGTAGCTTGCAGAGGTGATTCATTTTAAATTCGAGAATGGCTTGGATATTGAAATAATCAGCCTCTCAAAGGTTGGATATTGAAACAATCAGAATCTCAGTCCTACATGCTGCAGGGGGATAATGTTTATTATGAAAGGGAAAATGGACACCTAAGAGAATTTATGCAATTTCCATAATGTTGCCAAAGAGAATTCAATCCTAAATCTTTAGTTTCTGACTGATTTCACTTATCATTCATATTGTCCACTTAAAAAAAATGAGCATTAAAAAAAATAACAGGGGCGCCTGGATGGCGCAGTCGGTTAAGCGTCCGACTTCAGCCAGGTCACGATCTCGCGGTCCATGAGTTCGAGCCCCGCGTCAGGCTCTGGGCTGATGGCTCGGAGCCTGGAGCCTGTTTCCGATTCTGTGTCTCCCTCTCTCTCTGCCCCTCCCCCGTTCATGCTCTGTCTCTCTCTGTCCCAAAAATAAATAAAAAACGTTGAAAAAAAAATTAAAAAAAAATAACATAAAAAGTACTAATTGTAGAATACATACTAATAATAACATAATAGCATTATTTCTGTAGTATTTTATAATTTCAAGGCGATAGGTAGGTGGATGGGTGGTTGGGTGGGCCGAATCTAAATCTATTCTCCTAGCATCCCTGTGACACAAGATGGGGAACTAAGGCTTAAACAGATTGAATAACTAGACCCAACACATAGTACAAATAAAGGTATCGCAGATAGAAAGGACTCAGCCTGGGTCTTCAGATTTTAATTCCTGTGCCCCTTCCGCTGTTCCGCACTGGGATGTATGCTGGAGTAAGAAATACTGGTCATTTATCTGTGAATTTGGAGTTTCAGGGTTGTTGTTTTTTTTTTTAATCTACCTGAGGAGGTCTATATAAGAACAAATAAAAGAAAATGTGGGGAAGTGCTTTGAAAATTGAGAATTGCTCTATGTGCACAAGTACAAAGCACTAGGCCTCCTAAATAAGAGGTTATTTTTATACTTCATCTGCAGAAATCAGATCAAAATAGCTGTCTGTGAAAAGTGCACCGCACACAACAATCTCACAAGTTGCCTACGTTCCTTTTCTCAAGCTTGAAAAACGTCTCACACGTGAATTAATAAATTTGCAAAATAAAATTGTAGGATTGAAAATCTAAGTGCCTTTAATAATAGGGGTTAGCTTGATAAGGGCACTGGAAAATACTCCTGTTTTAAATGGAAATGTTCATCATAAGATGACCAGCAGTTTTTGCAAAATCAGTTATGGATGAGAACAATATAAAAGAGGCTTTACTTTTATCACAAAAGGTTTAGATTTTCATTTAAGACACCGGAGCTGAGTTTTGAGGAATACTCTGGATCTGTTCTAATTGCCCATGTCCCAGAAGTCAGACCTTTGTTAGAATTCTATTTACTTTATATCTGAATTCTCTGGATATTAAATGAATCATAGGACAGCATCACTTTAAGGAAGAAGAGACTGTAACAGGCAAAATGAACCTTTATGAAAAAAAGATTTCTGAAAGGAGAAACTGACTCAATAATATTGTCCAAAATGTATTGGCTTTTGTTTGTTTTAATGTTTATTGAGAAAGAGAGCACGCGTGAGCAGAGGAGGGGCAGGGAGACAGGGAGACAGAATCCGAAGCAGAATCTTGGCCGTCAGCACAGAGCCTGACGTCGGGCTCAAACCCACGAACTGCAAGACCGTGACTTGAGCCGAAGTCGGACGCTTAACTGAGCCACCCACGTGCCCCCAAATGTATGGTTTTTATTTTTATCGTGGGATTGGGGCGTTTGGTTCATAAACGGATATTTTGTTTGATGTTTTGGGCTTTAAAGATCCCACAGAACACTGGGTTTTAAATCACCAGTAAACTATGAAACTAGCCACCTTCAGGACCCCAGTAGAGACATCCCAAACTGATTTTGCAGGAGAGATTGACTGATTCTTTATCCTGTAACACGGTGAAGGGCTTCCTTCTATCTTTGAACACCTATCTATCTTCCTTCTATCTTCCCTCCATCTTTGAACACCTAAGAGTGACGTGCTCACTCACGTGAACCCCCCCGTTCTTTAGACGTGTGTTGTCAGCAACAAGCGGCCAGGCTGGCTGCCAACCTAGCCTGTTCCTCCTAAGTGGTTACATTTTTGAAGGGGTCACTACAGGCCTAGAAGAGCCAGTCCAGGTGGTCCAACCAGAGGCCAGAAAGCTCCCCCAGGGGGACTGTTCCCGCCCATACCCCGTGGGTCAGTTCATCATAAGTGTCCCCAGCGCATCCCACCCAAATTCACAAGAACCTGCATAAATCCCAGGGATCCAAACTATTGTCTCTGTGTAGTCGGTTACTTCGTTCTCTGCCAAGAAGGGAGAACTACTTGGGAAATGTCTAAACCTCGGGAGCATTTCTTGGGAAATAAAACAGGGAAACTAGATGTTCTGCTGAGATATTTTTTAGCAGATAGGAGACGAATCACCTAGACAGTTTAGGACAAGTGAGACATACTTTCATCATAACACCATTTCCTAGGTCTGCGATGCCTGTTATCACTGTATGTGTACATAACATTGCACTCACAATTCTTTTTTTAATTTTTTGTAATGTTTATTATTTTTGAGAGAGCGAGCATGGGAGGGGCAGAGAGAGAGGGGGACAGAGGATCCAAAGCGGGCTCCATGCTGAGAGCAGCCAGCCCCATGTGGGGCTCGAACTCATGAACCGTGAGATCATAACCTGAGCCAAAGTCAAATGCTCAACCGACTGAGCCACCCAGGAGCCCTGCACCCACAATTCTTATTGCTAGTCAATCTCATAACATTAGAATGTCCAACTTCACAGTGAGTTTAATCACCATACGAAAAAGGATACTAGAAGCAGAAAGACTCAGATTTTGTCCCACCCCATCATTTTGCTGATGTGAAAACAGTCTGGGGAGATGGTGATTTATCTGTGATCGCAGATCCATTCAGTAAAGAAGACCTGGAGTCCAGGTTCTAGATCAGTTCTCTTTACAGGCTCCTCCCACACTTCCCTGTAGGATCCGGTGACAGGTTTGTCCCCAACACAGGAGTACTTGACTATAAGCACATGCATATACTTGTTTGCACCCCATATGTGATGACAAATCCACCTCTATCATCATGCCTTGCCCCTGAACTTTCTCCTGACATTTGAGTTAATAAGGGAAGCTTCCATATGCCCCTTCCATACCACCTGTCCCCATTCTCACAGGATCCCAAGCGAGTCAGAACTTAGAACAAGGCGGATTGCCCTCAGGAGCTCATGAATGGCAGGTGACCCAGATATTCTGAGTTTTATTTCAGACATATTACTCCTTTGAATTATTTTGCAGGGTAGCACAGAAGCCAAAATATAGATGAACTTTTCTTTTAAGGCATTTGTAAGGGAACTTCTAGAATATGATACATTTGTAAGTTCAGAACTATCTTTTTTTCTGATGCAGGACACAATTAGGAAACAGATGCACATGTGACCTCTTTGAAGAGATCAAACCTAATGATGGTGATTAAAAGATATTGAAGAACAGAGTCAGAAACCGTGGTGGAGAAGAAAAGAGAAAGCGAAGGAAGAGAAGGAAAGAGAGCAAAGAGAAAATGACAGCCAGGGATACAGTGAACAGAGTGGTCAAGGGCTCAATCAAGGTAGGTGTGAACACATTCAATGGGACCTAGCCAGGAATACTGGTGAACTGATGGTGAGGGTGGCCAAGGGCACTGGGGGAGGCAGTGAGCCTCAGCTTTCCTTATCTGAGCAAAGGATACAAACAAAGAGTCAAGTTCAATACAGGCAACCAATTGTTTGTGGATGGTAAAAGAGAAAACATTCACGTTGGCGGTTTCCAGTACTTAGACTTGGCATAAGTTCTAGTTCAAGCTGTGAATAATAATAATACTGCCATCTCTCAACACCCTTATTTCATTTCCAAAAGTGACGGTCATGTGTGTATACATGAGGAAAAATATATTAAGCTGCGTATTCATGTTTTGTGTACTTTATTGTCTGCGTTATGCCTTGACTTCAAAACAGTGGGTTTTTTTTTTTAATTTAATGTTTATTTTAGGTGGGGAGGGGCAGAGAGAGAAAGAGACAGAATCTGAAGCAGGCTCCAGGCTCTCAGCTGTCAGCACAGAGCCCGATGCGGGGCTTGAACCCCCAAGCTGTGAGATCATGACCTGAGCCGAAGTAAGACACTTAACTGACTGAGCCACCCAGGCGCCCCTCAAAATAGTATTTTTTAAGTAGGCATGCCTGCCTAAGACTGTAAGAATCTTAAAAACAGCCCTGGGGCATCCAAGGTTTGCAGCTTCTCTGAGTAGAAACGCAAGAAGGATAGAGACAATACAGGCCTGAAAGAAACCAGTGCGTTCAGTCTTGTATCTAACAGGAGTTACACTCCAGCAGAGAACACAGTGCTGATGATGATCTAGTCTTACAGTCATTCTGGGAACTTTTTAATTTGTTTCTTTTTATAATACTGACAGTTTACCCCACTGCGTACCAGATTTAAAAATAATAGTAAACTCCTATAGGCAGGTATCTTTCTAAAATAGTATGGTGCTGTCTTCTTAAACAGAATACACCTGCTGTTTCAGGAGGAATTAATGGTGAGCAGAGTTCTTCTTCACAACATTCCCTCCAGAGATTGTGCTTTTCAGTTTTTCAGACCTGTTGTTAATGAGTCAGTTTCAACCCGTGCTGTTGGCCACGTGTGTTGTTCCTTTAAATGTGTCAGTCATCCTCCTAATTTATGGCTTATAATCTGGACACGAGCCTCAGCGCTCTACGGTGCTGTAAGAACAAATCAGGGGCGCCTGGGTGGCTCAGTCAGTCAAATGTCTGACTCTTAATTTCAGCTCAGATCGTGATCTCATGGTTCGTGAGTTCAAGCCCTGCATCAGGCTCTGTGCTCATGGTGTGGGGCCTGCTTGGGATTCTCTCTGTCCCTCACTCTCTGCCCTTTCTCTCCCTCTCTCTCAAAATAAATAGACTTAGTAAAAAATTCTAAGAACAAATCAGCAATCAGGGCGTGTCTGTTATTTGCTTCTTTCCATTTACTGGCTCTATTCTAGATAGGTTAGATTGCCAGATCAGTGAATTTTCAATAGGCAAGATACTAGAATTTTGCTTTATTTATTTTTTAGTAAAAGTTTTTTTTTAATTTTTTTTTAACGTTTATTTATTTTTGAGACAGAGAGAGACAGAGCATGAACGGGGGAGGGTCAGAGAGAGGGAGACACAGAATCTGAAACAGGCTCCAGGCTCCGAGCTGTCAGCACAGAGCCCGAAGCGGGGCTCGAACTCACGGACCGCGAGATCGTGACCTGAGCCGAAGTCGGCCGCTTAACCGACTGAGCCACCCAGGGGCCCCTAGTGAAAGTTTTTTTAAAGCATAATATACATAGAGGAAAGTATACAAATTGTAAGTTTAGAGTGCATGGTTTTTAACAAGTTTTAACAAAAAAGACTTAAGGGTTTTTAATACACCCTCGTTAGCTATACCTAGAAAAAAAGAACACATAACATTACCTACTTCGTCCTTTTCAAAGTATGCATCATTTTCCACATGCGATGTGTCCTCTCCCATACGCATGGTCTCACTAGGTAACTGCAACAATTGTGTGAGGCTAAGAGATGAGAGGTTTTCTGTACTTGACAAATGGGGACGGTGAGGCTTGGATAACTTACCTGATGTCTCAGATCACAAAGTAGAGAGCAACGATCCTAATCCTAGTGTCCCAGGGCAGGACTCTTCCCATTACTAGGCTGTGAAATTGACTCAGAAGATGGAACGTGGTGGTACCAACTCTAGTCTCACAGTTTGGACAGGAGAGAGCTGCACCCCAGCAGCTAAGAGCCTGGTGGGCTTTTGGAGCCCGTGTCCGCTCCGACTGACCAGTGCCCCTGAGATACGGCTGTGAAACATTTTAAACTTCTTCTCGGGGAAGTCACCTGTCAACATACCCTCTTAGGCGAGGGAGGGGCGTAAATTAAGCCCGCCATTATACCAGATTTCCAAAGGAAACGTCAAAGCTGCAGATGCCTTAGTTTTCTTATTTCCTTACCTCATTTCTTCTGTTCTCTTCTTTGAGTCTTCTCTCATTAATACCAACACAATAATTTAACTGAAATGGGAGAATTGAACAATCATGAGAACTTTTGATAAGCATCCTATAACTCATTGGACTCAGCGCTCTCTCTCTCTGTTTCAAAATTACCAACCATTCTAGAAAGCCTCAAATGGTTAGAATTGCAGCAGTGGTACAAGTGAAGAAACAAAATCCCAATTATAAAAATATGACAGGTCTAAAGCTTTGCAAATGAAAGCTCACAACGGGTCTCCCGGCTAGCCACAGAAATGCAGTGTGCCCTAGGCGGCCTTATTGAAAACTTGCTATTGAATACAAAATACAAAGTAGTGTGGAAGGCACCCTTTGTACAACTATTTTTCACAAAACAGAAGAAGCTGAATTGTTTCAGGCATGTGAGTGTTTTTTAAAATGAAAGTTCTTGCAAGACCCAAACGTCCCCAATGACGTAATAGTTGCTATCAGCAAGGCAGAATGAGCTCTGGGGACAAGCTCTGTGGGTTCGATACCCCGCTCCACCGTGTGCCTAGAAGTGCACACGACCAATCTGTGTCCTCAGTTCCTCCCCTGTGAGGAGGCCAAGGGTAGCACCCTACTACAGCGCTTCCCCAAGGATTCAGTTTACGTGGCTTTCAGAACTATGTCTGGCCCACAGAAAACTGCTTTTATTGCTAGGAGGGAAGGAGCCTCTTTTGTGTCTGTTTTTGCAAGGAGACAGGAATGCATGCAACGGGTCAGAGCAAAAGTCCAGTTATCAAATCCTAATCCAAGAAATTAAAGCAATCACTAACACAATGAGGAGGCTGCGAAGCAGATTAACCTACTATAAGCAGAGCCAGCACCCCCCAGATCCCAGAAATAGAGGGAACAGTGGAGACTGGCAAGAAATCAGCCATGATGAGAAAGCAGGCTTCCCCCACTGCTTTGCTCCTGGGGATGACAGGTAATTTTTTTTTTAAGATTTTTTCTAATAAGACCTTTTAAAAATTTTTTAATGCTTCTTTTTGAGAGAGAGAGAACGTGACAGTGTGTGCGCAGAGGAGAGGCAGAGAGAGAAGGAGACACAGAATCTGAAGCAGGCTCCAAGCTCTGAGCTGTCAGCACAGAGCCCCCACATGGGGCTTGAACCCAGGAACTGTGAGATCGTGACCTGAGCCGAAGTCGGACTTAACCAACTGAGCCACCCAGGTGCCCTTATTTGTGTTTTTAGATTTCACATTTAAGAGAGACTATATGGTACTGGTCTTTTCTCTGACTTATTTCAGATAGCATAATGCACTGAAGGTCTATCCATGTTGTCACAAATGGCAAGATTTCATTTGTGTGTGTGTGTGTGTGTGTGTGTAACTTCTGTACATATGTATGCATGTGTATGTATATATATGTGTTCATATATGTATGTATATATATAGTACATCTTTCTCCATTCATTGTCGATGGACACAAAAGTTGTTTCCATATCTCGGCTATTGCAAACAATCCCCCAGCGAACACGGGGGTGCCGGTATCTTTCTGAGTTAGCATTTTTGTTTTTGCTTGGCACGGAACTGCCGGATCATCCGGTTGTTCTATTTTTCATTTTTTAAGGTTTATTTATTTATTTTGAGAGTGAGAGAAAGTGTGAGTGGGGGAGGGGCACCGAGCGAGGAGAGAGCGAGAATCCCAAGCAGGCTCTGCACTACCAGGCAGAGGTGGGGCTCAAACGCACGAACGGTGAGATCATGACCTGAGCTGAAGTGGAACGCTTAGGCAGCTGAGCCACCCAGGTGCCCCTATTTGTAATTTTTTGAGGAACCTCCATACTGTTCCACAGTGGCTGCCCCGATTTGCATCCTAACAATTTACAACAGTGCACAGGGTTCCCTTTTCTCCACATCCTCACCAGCCCTTGTTATCTCTTCCTTTTGATAATAGCCATTTGATGGGGGTGGAGCGATACCTCATTATGGTTTTGATTTGCATTTCCCTGATGGGTTACGTTGAGCATCCTTTCGCGTGTTTGTTGACCATCTGGATGTCATCTTTGAAAAAACTGTCTATTCAGACCTTCTGCCTGTTTTTAAATCAGATTACTTTTTTGCTGCTGAGGTGTATGATTTCCGTATATGTTATATATATCGTATTATATATTTCGTATATACATTCCATATATATTATATATATCGTATATATATTATATATATCGTATATAATATTTTAAGTATTAGCCCCTTATCTAACATGGATCGCCAATAGTCTCTCCCAGTCACCAGGTTGCCTTTTCATTTTGTTGATAGTTTCCTTTCCTGTGCAGAAGCTTTTTAGTCTGATGTAATCCCAGCTCTTTATTTTTGCGTTTGTTCCTCCTCCTTTTGGTGTCAGATTCAAAAAATCATCACCAAGACCGATGCCAAGGAGCTTACTGCCTATGTTTTCTTCAAAGAGCCTCTTCTTGAAGGCAGAATTGCTCTAGTTTAAGCCCAATCGTATGTGAAATGAGGTTATTCAATGGACTAACTCAAATTCACTTTGTGTTAGCAGGTGATAATCAAGTTAATTCTTTTTCTAAAAAAGATTTTTTTTTTTTTTCAGAGAATGTGAGCAGGGCGGGGGGTGGGAGGTAGAAAGCAAGAGGGACAGAGGATCTGAAGCAGGTTCTGTGCTGCCAGCAAAGAGCCCCACGTGGGGCTTGAACTCACGAACCAGGAGATCATGACCTGAGCTGACATCAAGGGTCGGATGCTTACCTGACTGAGCTTAAACCATTCACTGTCGCAAGCATTATAGAGAAAAAGGGGGCCCTCCCAGAGGGCAGCTAAAGAAAATTAGAGTGTGACCTACTACCTTATTAGAACAAAAAATACTGCTTTTTGACAAACATGTAAGTAAGTGCAAGGTTCTTTCCCCTCCCCACCCCCACCTCCAGAAAGTCAGCCTCCAGCTCAAGAGCTAAGTACCTCATCACTTAAAGATCTGAACACCCCCTGTCCTATGCAAGGCCGTCCATGGTCTCCCACCCAAGATAAACCAATTTCAGTTCATTGCTTGGAAGATAAAGCAAGTTAAACTCAAACACAAAATTAGCTTTAGGTAGTAGATTATATGTAAATATACTCTTTTCTGTAACAATTTCTTTTAAAATGGCAACAAGTTTACATTCTAACTTGGAGGAGTAATAACCTCATTTAGGAGCCTTCATGAGTCTTTGTCAATTGCGTGCCCAAAACTGAAAACTACTCCTGACAACAAAACTAAAATAATGGCATTATCATTTCACCAGCTTTTATATTTTCTCCTATTTTAACAAAGTTGGGAGGAACAATTGGTAAACTCATTGATCTGATTGGCAAGGACTTCTTGAGGAACTTTCTGCAATCTCTCAATCCAGTAAAAGCTCCGAAACCGAAAACCGTACGGTGGGGGTTTCCCCTAAAATAAAGAGGATCTGACTCTGGTCGAGTTTTCTACCCCCTTGGGGACTTCAGACTCCCTGTTTTCTTGGAGGGGAGGGGATAGAGAGAAAAGAGAAAACTTACACATGCAGGTTAAAGGAAAAGTAAAGTGACAGGCTTCTGTCCCTTTGGGGAAAAATTAAGCCCCCAGTTTGTAAGAAAAAACGCACTTTTTTAGAAAAAGCTAATGGACAGCTGGGGCCGGGGGGCTGCGTTCCGGAAAGTGGCCAGGAAGGAGGGGAGGCGGCCGTCGGGTGAAGGTTGGGGGGCGGCCGGGCCCCCCGCCCCGGAGCCCCTACCTGCGTTTCTCAGCTTCTTGTTCCGATACACGGACAGGATGACCAGGAGGTTGCCCAGGACGTCCACCACGATGGTGAAGATGAGGGTGAAGGCGAGCGTGCAGGCCAGCCAGGAGGGTCGCGGCCGCGCCCCCTCCCCGCCGCCGGGCGCCCGCTGCGAGGCGTTGAACAGCGCGCTGCCGTTGCCCTTCAGGGTCCCGCCCGGGGCGCCCCACGACCCTGCCATCGCGCCTGCCCTCGGAGCGCGGCGCGGCGCCACCCGGCCCGCGGCTCAGGGTTCCTCCGGGCCCTGCCCGCGTCTACCTACGCCCCATCCCGAGCGCTCCCCCGCGGCCGCCCTGCCCGCTCCCCCGCTTCCCCGCCACCTGCAGCCCGGGGACACAGGGCAGCCGCCCGGAGGCTCCTCGGTCCCCCGGGGCTCAGCCCGTGGCCACAGCGCCCCCGTGCGGGCTGCCTGCGCCGGGCCGCCCGAGCTCCAGCCTGGCGGCGCGCCCCGCGAAGCCACAGGTGGAAAAAAGTCAAGGAACTTTCTCAAGTGTTGCACCATTCATGGAACAGAAATCATCTTCCCCAGCTCCTCCGCCCCCCGTACTGCAAAGGCAAGCCAGAATTTTCATAATCTTCCCCCCCACAAGCTACTTTTATTTTGATCTTTCTTGAACATTGTAAAGGTTCAGTAGGTCAACTCTGTCTCCTTCAATTAAAAATAAAAATAACTTTTCCAATTTAAAAATTCCAAGTTCTCAGCCTCAACCTCTGTGCGTGCCTCTGGTTGCTGCCCCCGGTGGAGAATCTGGACACTGGAAATGGCCCCTTGAAATGGCGGGAAGATTCCACCGGGAGGGCTGATTCAAAGCAAGTGTGCACTTTTCGTTTCGATTTCAAACGTCAGCGGACTGAATGGTTTCAGAGTAGCCGCAGTCTTGCTTCGGCAGCCGCCTTTTCTCCAGCTGACTTCTTCCAGGAGTGGTACCGATCCTAGCCGTGTGCTCTCTCCCTGTAGAGGTCCAAGATTAGGTTTGGCACATACTCACCCTCGAGCTTTTAACAAGAGCTTCACTCGGGGCGCCTGGGTGGCTCAGTTGGTTAAGCGTGGACTCGACATCAGCTCGGGTCACGATCTCCTGGTTTGTGAATTCAAGCCCCACATGTGGCTCTGTGCGGACAGCTCCAAGCCTGCTAGGGATTCTCTGTCCCCTGTCTCTCTGCCCTCCCCCCTTCATGCGTGCTCGCTCGCTCTCTCTGTCTCTCGCAAAAATAAATAAAACTTAAAAGCATGTAACTTCACTTGGCCATTGAAGGTGTCCAGGCAATCTGCAAAGTCCTAGGTTCCAATCAATTCCATGGCGTTCATGAATGTACTTGTTCGGGAAGTAATTTACAGACTTGGCTCAAAACACAGCCCTTACCCTCCAAATGGCAGGGTGTGTGTGCTATGGGGCATCTGTGAGCTACAGAAGTGACGTGCAGGAAGGGCAGCATTAAGGAAGGAACTTAGAACTTAATAGGCACATTAAATAAGTTGAGTAATGGAGGTTTTTAATTAATTTAAATTTTTAAGTAGGCTCCTTGCCAGATGTGGGGCTTGAACGCACGACCCTGAGATCAAGAGTCAGATGCTCTACCAGCTGAGCCCCCCAGGCATCCCAATAAATGTTAGTTTTTAGAACAGTTTTCGACATACAGCAGAATTGAAAGTACAGAGATTTCCCAGATACCCCCATCGTCTCAGATGCACAGCGTCCCTACTGGCTACAGCCCACATCACCGTGATACATTTATTGCAATCTGAACCCACACTGACTCATTGTTGTCCGAAGTCACAGTTGACAGTAGGGTTCATTCTTGGTGGTGGACATTTTGTGGGTTTGGACGATTGGATAATGACACGCATCTACCATTGTTATGCGTCCACTGCCTACGAATCCTCTGTGCTCGGCCTCTTTTTCGCTCCCTGTTCTCTTCCCTCAAAACCACTGATCTTTTTAGTGTCTTTAGTTTTGCCGCTTTCAGAATGTCCCGTAGTTTGGTATCGTATGTTGTGTCACCTGGCCAGGTTGGTTGGCTTCCTTCACTCAGTAATCTGCTTTTGGGTTTCTTCAATGCCTTTTCATTGCTTAATAGCTCATTCTTTGTAGTGCAGAAAACTATTCCATTGTCTGGATGTCCCACAGTTTACTTATCCATTCGCCTAACAAAGGGCTTCTCCATTGCTTCCCAAGTTGTGGCTGTTGTGAATAAAGCTGCTATAAACATCCACGTGCAGATTTCTGGGTGGACAGAGGTTTTTAGCTCCTTTGGGTAAATGCCAAGGAGCACCATTGCTGGAGTGTATCTTAAGAGTATGTTTAGTTTTATAACAGTCCACCAAATTGTCTTCCAAGTGGCTGGACCATTTTACATCCCCCCCCCCCGCCCCCCTCCCGCCAGCAATGAGCGAGAGTTCCTGTTGCTCCAAATCCTCATCAGCATTTGGTATCCTCAGTGTTCCAGATTTGGACCATCCTAGCAGGTCTGTAATGTTATCTCCTCGTTTTAATTGCAGTTCCCTAGAGACATAGGATGTTGAAAGTCTTTTCATATGCTTCCTCGTCTGAATGTCTTCTTTGGTGAGGTGTCTGTTCAGGTCTTTCGCCCGTTTTTTAAATTGCATTATTGTTTTCCTCACTGTTTTTTTTTTTAACAAAATCTTTTTTTTTTTTTAAGTTTATTTATTTAGAGAGAGAAAGCAGGATAGGAACAGAGAGCGAGAGAGAATCCCAAGCAGGCTTTTTACACTGTCAGCATGGAGCCCAATGTAGGGCTTGATCCCATGAACCAAGAGATCATGACCTGAGCCAAAATCAAGAGACGCTCAACTGACTGAGCCCCCCAGGTGCCCCTCACTGTTTTAAGTATTCTTCTTGTATTTTAGATAACAGCCCTTTATCTGATGTGTCTTTTGTAAATATTTTCTTTTTTTTTTCTTTTTTTTTTTTTCTTTTTTTTCAATACATGAAATTTATTGTCAAATTGGTTTCCATACAACATCCAGTGCTCATCCCAAAAGGTGCCCTCCTCAATACCCACCACCCACCCTCCCCTCCCTCCCACCCCCCATCAACCCTCAGTTTGTTCTCAGTTTTTAAGAGTTTCTTATGCTTTGGCTCTCTCCCACTCGAACCTCTTTTTTTTTTCTCCCTTCCCCTCCCCCATGGGTTTCTGTTACGTTTCTCAGGATCCACATAAGAGTGAAAACATATGGTATCTCTCTTTCTCTGTATGACTTATTTCACTTAGCATCACACTCTCCAGTTCCATCCACGTTGCTACAAAGGGCCAGATTTCATTCTTTCTCATTGCCACGTAGGACTCCATTGTGTATACAAACCACAATTTCTTTATCCATTCATCAGTTGATGGACATTTAGGCTCTTTCCATAATTTGGCTATTGTTGAGAGTGCTGCTATAAACATTGGGGTACAAGTGCCCCTATGCATCAGTACTCCTGTATCCGTTGGGTAAATTCCTAGCAGTGCTATTGCTGGGTCATAGGGTAGGTCTATTTTTAATTTTCTGAGGAACCTCCACACTGTTTTCCAGAGTGGCTGCACCAATTTGCATTCCCACCAACAGTGCAGGAGGGTTCCCGTTTCTCCACATCCTCTCCAGCATCTATAGTCTCCTGATTTGTTCATTTTGGCCACTCTGACTGACGTGAGGTGATATCTGAGTGTGGTTTTGATTTGTATTTCCCTGATGAGGAGGGACGTTGAGCATCTTTTCATGTGCCTGTTGGCCATCCGGATGTCTTCTTTAGAGAAGTGTCTATTCATGTTTTCTGCCCATTTCTTCACTGGGTTATTTGTTTTTCGGGTGTGGAGTTTGGTGAGCTCTTTATAGATTTTGGATACTAGCCCTTTGTCCGATATGTCATTTGCAAAGATCTTTTCCCATTCCGTTGGTTGCCTTTTAGTTTTGTTGGTTGTTTCCTTTGCTGTGCAGAAGCTTTTTATCTTCATAAGGTCCCAGTAGTTCATTTTTGCTTTTAATTCCCTTGCCGTAGCAATCTCTTACTTGACACATCCCCAAAGGCAAGGGAATTAAAAGTAAATATTTTCTTCCATCCTGTGGCTTATCTCTTCATGTGGTTGTTCACAAAGCAGAAGTTTGTAATTTTAACGAGGTCTAGCCGACCAATTATTTCTTTTATGGATTATGTCTTTGGTGTTGTATCCAAAAAGTCTTCTCCACATCCAACATCATTAGGCGTTCTCAGCATTGTGTTCGAGAAGTTTTAGAGTTTTGCATTTCACACTTGGTCCGTGACCCATCTGAGTTAATTTTGTGAAAGGCAGAAAGTCTGCGTGTAGATGTGCACATGGATGTCCAGTTGTTTCCGTACCGTTTGTTGAAAAGACACTGTGATGAGGGGCCTTGAGGCAAGCTGAGGGCCAAGCCCAAGCCGGCATTACCCACCCCACAGGCGGGATATGTGTGACATTCCTCAGGCGCTCCTGGCTGCCCAAGGACAAAGGAAAGGACACAAAACAAATGGTTGAACTGATAGAGATATTTACAAATATCTCAGTAAATGACAAGAAAAAGGCAATCTGATCAATAGCCTAACCTCTAAAAACCTGCAGACTCCGTGTCCTGGGGCCCCTAGTGTCACCCTCCCCTCCATAGTGAGGTGGGGAACAAAGGCACGAAGGAAATGGCAGGTAAAATTAAATTTCCTTGTAACCTGCAGCCTCATGACAAATACTTGAGGCAAATCCAGAGTAGAATGTTTCTCCAGGAACCCCCTTCTTTCCTGATGTTAATGTCTTTCGAGAGGGAAAGCAACCTTAGCTTGACAAAAGCAAGGCCTCAGGTATCTTAAGAGTCCTCTTTAGCGTATCCAAGTCCCTCTGGAGGCTTCGCTTTTGTCTTTACCTCCCCAATTCCACAGTATGTAACCAGTCAGTCTTCACAAGCCCAGTGCAGCTCTTCCTGCCCATGAAGAGCTGTCCCCGTGCT
The DNA here is from genome assembly GCF_024362965.1 of Panthera pardus. NCBI lineage: Eukaryota > Metazoa > Chordata > Mammalia > Carnivora > Felidae > Panthera > Panthera pardus. The sequence continues at coordinate 17,639,626 of NW_026526688.1, forward strand.
TTAATAAAATCACCTTTTTGCACCAAAGACGTCTTCAAGAATTCTTTCTTGGCCATCAGCTCCGAACCACCCCGCCATCACCCCAAAACTTCCACCAACTGTACTGCCTTTGCTCTTTTTCAGGGTCAGTTGACTCTGTTTGTGAGTCTGTTTGTGCGATCTCTATTCTGTTCCATTGATCTATGTCTACTCTTTCACAATCCCATACTCTCTTGATTACCGTAGCTCTACAGTAAGTCTTGAATGCAGGTAGTGTCATTCTTCTGACTTCGTTCTTCTCTATTAATACTCAGCTGGCTGTTCTTTGTGCCTCTCCATATAAATGTTAGAATCGGTGTGTCCAAAGACACAAAAAGCTTGCTGGGAATTTAATTCACATTGCATTTCATCTAGAGGTAAAGGTGGGAAACTGACATCTTGACAATATTACGTTTTCTAATGTATGAACACAGGCTATGTCTCCCATTTTTCAAGTTCTCCTCGAGAGCTTTCATCAGAATTTTACGATTTTTCTCATGTAGATCTTGTACGTATTTTGTTAGATTTATACCTAAGTATTTCATTTTAAGGGGTGATCATGGAATGGTGATGTTTGTTTTGTTTTTGTTTGTTGGCTTTGTTTTTTGTTGTCATTGTTTTGGTGCAAAAAGGTGGTTTTATTAAAGCATGGGGACGGGACCTATGGGCAGGAAGAGCTGCCCTGGGACCATGAGAAGAGACTGATTATATACTTGGGAGTTGTGGGAGGTAAAGGCAAGGGGAAGTTTCCAAAGGGATTTTCAGGTGCTAAAGAAGACTGGAGGCCTTGCTCTTGTCAAGCTAAGGTTGTTTTTCCCTCTACCAAAGCATTGATGTTAAGACAGTAAGGAGTTCCTGGAGAAACGTTTTACTCTGCCTGCCTCAAGTATTTGTCAATGAGCTGCAGTTATAAGGAAATTTAATTTTCTCTGCCATTTCCTTCTGCCTTTGTTTCCCACGTTATTTCCCCCTGAACAATTTTGACCCTTAAATCTTTAAGGTTGCTGAGGGTGGAAGGTCTTCTCTTCTGTAACCTCTTCTTGCTAGATAGGGACATAGCGATGTCCCTACCTATGGGTCAACATTGGTCAGTTGGGGACTTTATATATATAGGAGTTACCACAGGCAGAGGCAGCCAGTCAAAGGTAGACAACATATGTGAACCTCCTTGAGTAGAAAGGATCATCTGTCAGCTAGAAGTTATGGAGGTGAAGGAGTCTTGGCAACAGGCAGGGGGACACCAGAAAAGACAACCAAATAAAGTTAATATGATGAGAAAGAGAAGCCTAAATAGACAATCTTGCAGAGTTAATCAGAATTTTCCTCATGTCCTTTACAAAGGTGGTTTTTTTTAAGTGTTTATTTTTGAGACAGAGTGCAAGTGGGGGAGGAGCAGAGAGAGAGAGGAAGACACAGAATCCGAAGCAGGCTCCAGGCTCCGAGCTGTCAGCACAGAGCCCTACGTGCGGCCCGAACTCACAAACCGCGAGATCATGACCTGAGCCGAAGTCAGACACTTAACCAACTGAGCCACCCAGGCGCCCCTCCTCATGTTCTTTATTGTCATTTGAAGAGAAATTCAAGGTCTTGCACTGTGGTGGAGCCCCTCCCTAAGGAATCTGGTGGAATTCTTCTCAGTACAAAGGAAGGCGACGTGCAACATGGCCCAGTCAACTCCTAGACACGTATGCACAGCTCTGACCCGACACTGTAACTTGCTTGGACTGTGTCCATTCAGGCTAGATGTGTCACCAAATATGGGAGACAGAGAAGTAGAAATTTCCTAAAAGGCTCCACCCCGCTCTGCTCGGGGCTCAGCCTTATGGGGGGGGAGGGGGGGTCTTAGCCCACTGAGCCCATGCCGGCACAAGTAAAGTTGCTTCCTGGACAAAAAGCCTCGGCGTCCTGTCTCCCTGTGCGAGAATCTGGCTACGCCACAGGTTCACCACAGGAATAAAAAGGCGCATTAGTTTGCTCATTGGTTTCCAGCGAGGGAGGTACAGGTTTAATTCTTGATGGAGGAGTCCGTGAGGAATGTCCTAATTTTATTGCAGGGGGAGTATGTAATATGACCTGGCAGGGCCCTTCCATTTGGGATTAAATCCCCTGCTGTATTAGACTTCCAATCAAATAAACCAGGTTTCCTGGGTTTATATGGGGTGGGTTGCTATTTCAAACTTCGCTTGTTCACTACTGGTACACAGGGAAGCAATTGACTTTGTACATTAACCTCATATTCTGCCACCTTGCCATAACAGCTTATTAGCTCCAGGCATTCGTGTGTGTTCTTTTGGGTTTTCTACCTAGACGATGGTGTCATCTGTACAGTTTTATGTCTTCCTTCCCGATGCGTATGCCTTTTATTTCCTTTTCTTGTCTGAATTGAATTAACTAGAATTTCCAGCAGGATGATGAAAAGAAGTAATAAGAGGTCGCATCCTTGCATTGTTTCTGATCACAGTGGAAAAACGTCTGCTTTTGTACCTTTAGGTATAACGTTCGCTGTAGATTTTTGGTAAATGTTCTTTATCAAGTAGAGCACGTTCCCTCTATTCACAGTTTACAGACAGTTGTTATCATTAATGGGCATTGGATTTTGTCAGATTCTGTTTCTGCATCTACTGATACGATCGTGTGATTTTTCTTTTTTAGCTTATTGAAGTGTCAGATTATGTTGATTTTCTAGTGTTGAACCAGGCTTGTCTACGTGGGATTTATCCCACATATATGCGATAAATTTCCCTCTAAGCACTGCTTTCAGTGTATTCCACAAATTTTGATAAGTATTTTCGGTTTCATTTAAAATTATTTTGCAATTGCTCTTGAGATTTCTTTTTTGGCTTCTGTGTTGTTTATCTGTTTAATCTCCAAGTATCTGGAGATTTTCCAGCTATCTTTCTGTCATTGATGTCTGGTCTGAAAACAGATATTGCATGATTCCTATTCTTTTCAATTTCTTGAGGTGTATTTAATGACCCAGAATGTGGTCTTATGACCCAGAATGTGGTCTGTCTAGGTAAGCATTCCCTGTGACCTTGAGAAGAATATGTAACGTGCTCTTGTTGGATGTCTTTAGATGTTAATTACATCTCGTTGACTCATCATGCTCTGAACTTCAAACATGTCCTGATTTTCTGCATGCTGGATCTGTCCCTTTCTGATAGAAAAAATGTTAAAGTATCTGCCTAAATAGTAGATGCATCTATTTCTCTCGTTTGATCAGTTTATGCCTCATGTATTTTGAGGTTGTGTTGTTAGGGGCATACGTGGACAAATGAGCCCTCTATCGTTATGTAATGCCCCTCCCTATCCCTCCAAACTCTGAAGCCAACTCTGTCTAAAATTAATGTAACTACTCCCGTTCCCTTTTGATTAGTCTTAGCGTGATACATCTTTCTTCCTCCCTTTAATTTTGATCTATATCTGTCCTTATATTTAATGTGAGCATTGTTTTAGACAATTTATAACTAATTGGGTATTATTTTTTGATCCCTTCTGGCAATCTCTTTTAAGTGGCATATTTAGACTGTATATGTTCAAGGTGATTATTGATACAGTCGGATTAATATCTACCATGGTCAGTATAGTTTTCCATTTTTTGCATTTCTCCTATGTTCCTGTCTTTGTCATCCACTCTTTTGTTTTAGTTGAATGTTTTATATGACTCTATTTTCTCCTTTCTTAGCATATCAATTCTTTTGTTTTTAACTTTTTAAACATTTATTCATTTTTGAGAGAGAGAGTGAGAGAGAGACAGATAGATCATGAGCAGGGTTGGGGCAGGGAGAGAGGGAAACATAGAATCCAAAGGAGGCTCCAGGCTCCGAGCTGTCAGCACAGAGCCCGACACGGGGCTCGAACTCACAGACTGTGAGATCGTGACCTAAGCTGAGGTCAGATGCTTAACTGACTGAGCCCCCTGGGCACCCCAATTCTTATTTTTTAACTTTTTTTAGTGGTTGTCGTAGAGTTTGTAATGTACATTTGTAATGAATCCAGGTCCACTTTCAAATAACATAAAACGACTTCATGGGTGGCACAAATACTTCATAATAACAAAATATTTCTAATTTCTCCCTGTCATTGTTGGTATCATTATTGTCGTTCATTTCACTTAGACATAAGCATACAAAAGTATATATGTGTATACAGCATACATAATCAAATACATTGTTGCTCTTCCAATTTTGAGCAAACTGTAATGTTAGATCAATTAAGAATAAGAAAACGAAGTTATTTTACCTTTATTCATTCTTGAATACCCTTCCTTTCTTTATGTAGATCCAAGTTTCTGACCTATATTTTCCTTCTCTCTAAAGAATGTCTTTTAACATATCTTGTAAGGCAGGTCTACTGGCAATAAATTCCCTCAGCCTTTGTTCGAGAAAGTCTTTATTTTGCCTTTGCTTTTGAAGGATAATATTTCAGGGTACTGAATTCTAGGTTGGTGGGTTTTTTTTTCTCTCAACACTTTAAATATTTCCCTCCACTCTCTTTTTGCTTATATGGTTTCTAAGAAGTCAGATGTAATTGTTACATTTGCTCGACTATATGCAAAGCATTTTTTCCCCTCTGACTTTTTTTTCCCCTTATTCTTAATTTTCTGCAGTTTGAATATAATATGCCTAGATGTCGGGGGGGGGGGGGTGGTGGTTGGTTGGTTGTTGCTTAGGGTGGGGAGGGCGTTTGTGTGAGTTTTGATGCATTTATTCTGCTCGCTGATCTCCAAGTTTCCTGGATCTGTAGTTTGGTGTTTGACATTCATTTGGGGAAAACTCTCAGTCATTATTGTTTCAAATATTGTTTCTGTTTCTTTCTGTCTGTCTTCCCTTTCTGATATTCTTATTACATATATGTTATAATTTCTGTAGGTATCTTACAGTTCTTGGACATTTTGGGGCTTTTTTTTTCAAGAATATTTTTTCTCTTTGCTTTTCCATTTTAGAATTTCCTCTTGTCATATCCTCAAACTCCGAGATGCTTTCCTTAGCCATGACCAATCTAATGATTGCATCAAAGACATTCTTCGTTTCTTAGTGTTTTTGGTCTATAGCATTTCTTTTCTTTTCTTTCTTAGAATTTCCATCTCTCTGCCCACCTTATCCATGTGTTCCTACATGTTGCCTACTTTTTCCATTAAAATCTCTTAGCATATTAATCATAGTTTTAAAACATTTCCGATATGATAATTCCAACATTCCTACTATCTCTAACTCTGTTTCTGATGCTTCTTCTCTTCAGACTGGATTTGCCTTTTAGTATGCCTTGTGATTTTCTGTTCAAAGGTGGACATGCTCTATTTTATCCACTAGAGAAAAGGATGCTCTATTTTATCCACTAGAGAAAAATGGTAAATGGGCCTTTAGTAAAAAGTGGTAAGGGGTGGGGGAAGGGGGAGTATTCTGTAGTCTTCTGATTAGGACTGTTAGTGACGCTGTGCCCCTGGACTGTGAACTTCACCAGTGGTTCTCACTTCCCCCAACCTTTGGTGGGACAGAATGGCTGGAAGGGATTGAGGATGTGTATTTCCTTTCTGCCACGTGGAAGTCTAGAGCTAGCTGGAATTGGGTATTTCTCTCCCCCCCCCCCCCCCCCCCCCCCCAGGAAATGAGGCTTTGGTAAAACCCCAGCAGTTTAGGTTCTGGTTAAACCGATTCTCCCGAGGGTGGGCCTTGTTAAGAAGAACAGAAAGCTTTGGCATGTTTTGAAACATTTTTCCCCCCCTCATCCTGCTGGCATCAGTAGGGAAGCACAGAGATACTCACCGTGAAGAGCTGAAAGGACTCCCGGAGGTAAGCTCACATAAGTGCGGAGGCCTCTGTAATTGAGTCCTTCTGTAGTTCTGAACTCTCAGGCTTGTCCACACCAAGTCTCTAGTAATGACACCGTGGGTCACATCTTCCTGTTCCAGCCTGTGGGCTTCTGCTCCGCTAAGTTGCGATTCTCTATAGCCGCCCGTCTCTCGAACTTTGGGGGCAGCAGGAACCAGGTGGAGTTGCTGATTTTCCATCTTTTATAGGTTTTTACTTGATGTTAGAACGGAGCGGCGGCTTCTAAGCTCATTATATGCCGGAAGTAAATAAGGATTCACAAAAATAATTTATTACGACCAAATGGGGTTAATTGCAGAAACTTAGGGTGTGTAGAGTATTGACATATGTTAATGTAAGTTACCATACTGATAAATCAAAGGAGATAAACTACATGATTATCTTAACACAGGCTAAAATGGTATTTAAAAATTCCCTGTTCATTCCCAATTTGGTAAAGTTTCCATAAACTTTAACGAGAATGGACACCATAAAGGATATTTCAAAATAATGTCTATCGTAGACTTAAAAGAGAAATAGTAATTTTCCTCTAAGTTGAGCAGAAGAGGGAGTGCCTGCTAATAACATGCCTATTTAGCATTGTACTGGATGGTTCTGATGATGAAATGAGATTAAAAAGAGAAAAAAGTAAACCTCAACATTTGCAGACGATAGGAGTGTATGTACTTTGTTAAATGACAGGAAAAATGAAATAGTACCCAGAATAGAAGATCTGATATATAACAGCAATCCATGTAAAATTACTGGGAACTGGCTTAATCAGCAGTATTCAGGCCAGTGTGTAAAATTCTTTTAAAAACCTCAAAACTTTGCTAAGACTCATGAAAGAAAACACAAAGGGAAAGACACAGTGTTCCTGGACTGACATCTTGAAAACGAATGTCCCTTACGCTTTTTGCCAGCCAACAAAAAGACCAATAGAGATTTTTAAAAATGACGAAATTCCTTGAAACAAAGTGTAGCAAAAAAGGATTTGAATGAGTGGGAGAGGGTGTGAGTTGCCAATGTTAAAATGTACATTAAAAGTCACAATAACTGAAAGAGTATGAGCGTTGTCGATAATTGAAGATCACGTAAGACATAGGTTTGATGAAGTTAACATTTCACATCAGTGGGGGAGGATTATATTATGAAAACAAAGATTCATTGTAAGAAAATGTAAGTAAAAACTAGGGGCGCCTGGGTGGCTCAGTCGGTTAAGCGGCCGACTTCGGCTCAGGTCACGATCTCGCGGTTTGTGAGTTCGAGCCCCGCGTCGGGCTCTGTGCTGACAGCTCGGAGCCTGGAGCCTGCTTCGGATTCTGTGTCTCCCTCCCTCTCTGCCCTTCCCCCACTCATGCTGCCTCTCTCTCTCTCTCTCTCAAAAATAAACAATAAAAAATTTTTAAAAAATGTAAGTAAAAAATGTAGATACATGTTTATGTAACCTTGGTGAGAAGAACTCTCTGACGTGGAAAACAAGAGAAGACAGAAAATACTCATAACCATAGAAAGAACAGTAGTAGCGACCATTGGCTGCACACTATCATGGTCCAGCTCTCGTAAAAGTATCCTTCGTGCGTTACCTTCCACAATCTGCTAGGGGTCCTAAAAGCTGGGGCATTTCTAGTATTTTATGTATGAGAAACATACATGAATGGCTCCGAAAGGTCAAGTGGTGCGCCAAAGGCACGCAGCTAATAAGGGGTAGAAGCAGAATTTGTCATTTCACCTCTTTGATTCCAAAGCATCGACCCTCGTTACTGAGCTACGGTAGTGTTTCTCAGTCATGACAGATTTGTCTGCAAGAAGGTTAAAAGTTCTTATATTTAAAAAAAAAAATGCCATAAATAAGTAAAAGCTAGATAGACCATGGAAATGGTTTGCAACATATCAAAGGATTAATGGCCTTGATTATATACAGAATTTTTTCAAAAAAGAAAAATGATAGACATATATTTAAAGGACATAATTAAAGAATTAAAAACTAAAAATATATATATGCAACCTCTGTTTTTTTTTATTAAAATTTTTTTTTAACATTTATTTATTTTTGAGACAGAGAGAGACAGAGCAGGAATGGGCGAGGGGCAGAGAGAGAGAGAGAGGGAGACACCGAATCGGAAGCAGGCTCCAGGCTCCGAGCCATCAGCCCAGAGCCCGACGCGGGGCTCGAACTCACGGACCGCGAGATCGTGACCTGAGTCGAAGTCGGACGCTTAACCGACTGAGCCACCCAGGCGCCCTGCAACCTCTGTTTTAGAAAACAAAAATCAGAAGTATGGGCAGTTGCCATTCCAGCTATCACTTTTGAAAACAGTACAAGAAATCACTAGTACTAAGTGTGATCAAAACAATACTAAAATGTGAGGAAAAGCATTCCTGTGCACTACCTATAAGTCTTAAAACTGCATACCCTTTGACCCAGTAATGGCACTGTTAGAAAATAATTGGACGCATGTTCAGATGTGAATGGGCATGGGGTTGTTTGTCCCAGCATTGTTTGTGGTATTTAAAACCTAACCCTCAGGGCACCTTGGTGGCTCAGTCAGCTGAGTATCCGACTTCGGTTGAGGTCATGATCTCGTGGTTCGTGGGTTCGAGCCCCGCGTCAGGCTCTGCGCTGACAGCTCAGAGCCCGAAGCCTGCTTCGGATTCTGTGTCTCCCTCTCTCCCTCTGCCCCTTCCCCACTCGCTCTCTGTCTCCCTCTCACTCTCTGCCTACCACCGCCCCCCCACTTGTGTGCACACGCTCTCTCAAAAATAAACATTTTAATAAAAAAAGAAACCCTAAACCTCCTATAATTGGGTCTTTCATAAACTCACGCAATGAACAGATAAATCTAATGGCACAGATGGCCGTCTCTCTCCCACATAGTGGGGGTGCATATGGAAAACCCCCCAGTCTTTCTGGCTGGGGATGAGGCAAGGGAAGCTGGAGAACCACGAATAGGCACAGAATGAGAAATCTCTGGAAGGAATGAGCCAGAGCAGGGATCCTCAGACTCTGACTGCCCCGTCAGAAAGCGAGCAGTGTCCGAAACCACACCCGTGAGGAGAACACTCACAGCAGCCCCAAAGTCAGGGTCTCACTCAGACTGGAGTGGCCACCCTTCAGTCACGCCCACCGCTCCTTGGAATCCAGCCAAGTTTTCCGAGGCTTCCCTCGCTTGGCCTTTCCGGCCTTGACCTTCCTAACCATCCTTTCAGCCAGTACACCTGGTCCACTCTCCAACCCATGAACTTTCTCTAGTTCCTCATCGTGTTACCCCCTTCGCCCTGTTTCCCACGTGTGCCTTCTGAATGGAACACCCCTTCTACACCCTTTTCGGGACTCCCTCTGATCCTCCCGTGAGGCTAGTCCCCACGTGTTGGTTATGCTTTCCTCCTTTGCACTCCCGCCGTTCACTGCGTCTCCTCTGTCCTATTACCTCAAGCCCTACCGTACCTGGTTTCTTGCTGGAATCCCACCGCAGGACCGTGGAGCCAGGCTGGTGGCTTGTTCTTGGTCGCACCCCAGGACCGCACGCGGTGTCTGGTGTTCAGAAGACACCGACAGTTATTTGTTGAATAAAATGAGAGAGTCAGTGAATCAATGATTGCCTGGTGGCCTTAAGATAACATAATTTCCGTGAAATTATGCCTTTCATCATATTTGGAAACTTCTAATTTATCAGAAAAAAATGGCTATTTGTCAGACTAATGGGTTTTTAATGCATTTGTCACCCTCAAGTCATGAGACATTTTCTCCGTATTTCTCTGGTCAATGGCAAGAAGGAGGAAGTGTATTTTTTCACTCAGAGAATTTTTGTGTTGCATTTTAATAGATTAGTTAATATGGATTTTATCTGCTTGCCTGTTATAAGAAAACCATTACAGTTAGGTGTTCTGGAAGATGTAAAACAACAGAAGAGTTGACATTTAGGGTATATATACTTGCACTAAATGTACATGTATCCTAATTTCATGAGCTAAGTATACCATTAAATAATTTTTTGCCATTACTTTGTGTAATTTGCAAGCTCTCATTTTCATACTAATACAGGTGAAATTTTGCTGGCAGAAGCATATAGTTTATCATATATTTATTATATTCATTATATATAAGAAATATCAGGGATAGTCAAAGTTTTCATGGCGGCATGTATAAATATGTGTGACAAAAGTAGTAACGTGACTATTTATCACGGTGGTGGTTATAAAATAACCACCACGTTTTTGTTTTTGTTTTTGTTTTTGTTTTTACCCCATGATTTCTGCTGGAAATCTGCCTTCTGACTCAGAGGCCCCACCTGCTGACCCCAGGGGATACAGGCTGGGGACCGCAGGCTGTTTCTGGGGTCTTTGGTGGGCAAGACGAGAACACAGAAAAATCCCAGTGAATTCATGATCAAGTTCCAAGGTGTGTATTATAATACTTCTAGTAGATGAAGTATAAAGATGGATACAACTTAAAAAATAAAAATAAAAAATCGAGGCTACTTTTCTCCAAATTGCAGGAATATATAAGGACTTAGGCAGAAGAGATGGGTGAGGTGCCACTGGAACAAGAGCGGGAGCCCATTATCGGATGTGCCGGGAAGGCAATGAGGTCGATGCGGAAGAACGGCAACTCGGGCCGTCAGTGCAGAGTGGTGGAGAGGGATTTGGTCTGCAAGTTACGGTGAGAAACTGCCTCCGTTTGTTTCTCTCAAACTTACTTGCCACGCTTTGAAAAAATTACTGAACCTAAGAGCTAAGTACCTTAAAGCACCTGTTAGTTATTTGCTGTCCTCTAGGGAGAAGGTGCTCCGGTCAAGGATAAATATTTGAATATTGCCCGCTATCCTCAAATAAAATGATGATAAAATGGGTGTAAACAAGCAGACACAAGCAAAATTCCCCGTAGCCAGTGGTCATTAGGAATTTTCCTGCTGGTGAACACAATGGAGTCTTTGTGGAGGCGGTGATGGGCTCAGCGCGCACTCGGGGTGGCACTGAATGGGAGCTTCTCTCGGCAGGGCCAGGACCCCAGCGTAAACACCTCCCCAGGGGCCTCCGCCCCTTTGGTCTAAGTCGGAACCCTCCGAGCCAGTATTTGTGGAGCACGTGTGAGAAATGTCAGGAAGTCAGAACACGCGTAACCCAGAAAGCACGATCGTGTCCACGAGGGTTCGGCGCACGAACCAAAACAGCATTGGCAATGGCCGCGAGCGGCGTGGGCCGCCTGCCCGGGGAAGGGGACTCGGTCAGCGGAGCTCCCTGCACGCAGATGCTTTCATGGGTGACTCGTGACGGCACAGTGACACAGCCCGGCGTCCCAAGTCCGTTGCTCCCCTTTCCACCTCTGTGGCCGCGTTCACATCTGCAGCCGGGGTGGGGGCGCATCCACCCGGCCCCGGCCGCCGTGCCGCTCACGGTTCCTGTCGCCAGGCACTGGCGCATCAGCGACCCGCCGGGGAGAAGCCGTGTTCGCTGCGACGTCCTTCACTGCTCATGACCGACAACCGATCCCCTGGGCCCCCAGTTACCGTCACTGCTGAGGTTCTACAGACGAACAGGACAGAGATCACGCCTCTGGAGTTTCGAGTTAACGTGTAGAGAACTCGTAAGTAACTAGGAAACGTTTCTGATTTTGCTTTCCCGTGACCCCACGTGTGTAACTCTTCTTTGAGCCACTGACCTGTTCTAGAGCGTTTTTGGAGTTGGGACAAAGAGCGCAGCACCTCATAGTTCAGTTTTTATTAAATAATATGTTGCTGCATTGGCACACAAGCCTCGACCACACTGGAAGTTTTTTCCCAAAGGTCACATGATTGCTCACAAGGAAGTTCTGCTCACTTTTATGAGCCCAGGGGCCAGCAAAGGGTGGACTGAACAAATATTAATGCAACTGAGAAAATCAATTGAACCAAGTGAATGAACGAACGAACGAAGGAATGAGCGAACGGTTGGATGGACAGACGGATGAATGGAGACGAGGGGCGGTGAGTGAAGAGACGCACCCGACCCCGGAAGCACTACTATTTGGACCCCAGGTGAATGCAGAGTATATTTTTGTTACATGCAGCAGGTGGGAGAACAAGACACAGGAAGCTGTAAACTTGACCCTGAACATTCTCCTCTCATTCCTAAGACGGTTGGGGGGGGGGGGCCGCGGGGGGGACTTGATCTTGTTCATCATCCAAACCTGATGCTTCTGGCATTGGCGGACTGGAGTGGATTCTCAGAAACAGCTTTTGGGTAAAGGGACAGCAGAAGCGGCACCTTGTGACTCGGCTGCCCCCACGTCACACATCCTCCCGTGTGGAACGCATTTAGCAAAAACAACCAAGGTCCGAAGACCAAAGCTGCCCTGGATTGGAGGAGGTTGGTCCAGTGACAACAACCTGAGCAGGAAGCTTCTTGGAATCGTAGCACCAAGAAAATGAAAACTTGCCCACAATACGTTTTAAAAGGCATCTATTAAATGCCAATTTGAAAACGGGGATGGCGGCGAGGGAGGAAACAGTAACGGCAATGAAAGCATTTGGTGAACGTCTTTGTTGTGAGCTTTGCCGTCTGCCATTTGGTTCGTCTCAGACACGCTGTTCACAAAGGTCTGTGGGAAGCAGCTTGGAGACCAGAGTCAGGGCTTTGAATTTCTGATCTTTGGCATGACATTTGGAAAGTTAGGTTACACCTGGGTTTCCTGATCTGGAAAGTGGGGTGATAATGAGGGGGGGGGGTCCCTGGATGGATTCGAGGAGTTACCAATTGCAGAATGTTTGGCATGGAATGAGCTCTCCTACGAACACTCGTCCAGACGGTTAGTGTACATTCCACGTAATTCCTGGGGAGTACTTATTAGCCACACCTCCTTTTCAGTTAAGCAGTTGGTTAACGTCATACAGCTAGTAAGTGACAGGGAACACTTTCCGCCTGAGGTCTGTGGGTCAAAAGCCAGCAGTTTCCGCCTCCCACTGATGCCTGAAGGCACGGGAATTTACAGGTGTACCCTGAGGGCCCATGGCTTTAAAAAAGAGCCCTCCGGTCAGCGGAGTTCAACTCCACCTGAAGGTCGCACAGCTCCCTAGGCAGGGGTGGGGACTATCGGCCAGTGCAGTCACGGAGGCCCCACCTGAGGAAGCCAGGCATCTGCCGGGTGTGGCGGCCAGCGGTCTTGGTGACGAGGATAAACTCTGGTGTCAGACCCCCAAGGTCAAATGGGGCTTTACCACTTGCCCGCTTTGTCGTCACGGACAAATGTCTGTTTCTCTGACATCAACGGCACCGGTAAGAGACACTCCCAGACGTGATGGTTGCCAAGGATGACGGAGCCAAACGTCACACGACAAAGCGCGGCTCGCTGACCCCAGTGTTCGTTGCTGTGGTTAATCTAGTAGAGAACCAACCTAGGTCTGTCATTCACCGTGAGGCCATCTCCAGAACCACGGCGTGACTGGAAACTATGGCCCAGAAATTAAAGGTAAGACCATGGTTTTCACTGACCTGAGGGTATTTTTCAAATTTGTGAAGTTCCCCATTACAAGTAAAAATTCAACCTTTTAGATGATTCTTAAAAACAATTTCAATCCGGTAGGAGCTTTTTAGTTGGAGAAACTTTGTGCGTTTTTTAAACAAGTTCGAGAGAGACCCAGAGAGCGTGAGTGGGGGAGGGGCAGAGAGGGAGAGAATCCCAAGCAGGCTCAGTGCTGTCGGTGAAGAGCCTGACAGGGGGCTCGATCCCACGAACTGTGAAACCGGGACCTGAGCCAAAACCAAGAATCGGATGCTTTCACCAACTGAGCCACCCAGGTGCCCTCAACCTTTGTGCATTGTAAACATTTGGTTTAATTGAAATTATGCAAGAAATTTTATTTTGTTCCACCCTAACTTAAAGCATCTATTTAAAGTAGAATTACCCTTGAAAGGAGAGGAAAATACTCATTTGAAGTAAATATTTAAAAACGTTAAGTCACAAGAGCATCTCTGAAAAACCTTTGCAGTCCTCATTTGCAGGTGGGCTAATATTCCAAAGTTGGCAAGAAAGTGGAGCTATGCCCTAACAGGCACGAGGAGGTTGACCCTCCTTCTGGGTGGACGATTTGTGCCTCTTCCCGGACCGTCCCCTTATCCGAAAACTGTTAGGTTTTGAATAATGAACTGAAATGAACTGAAGCAATCATCATTAGACATTTTGAGAATTTATTTTTGAGAGAGAGAAGGCAGAGAGATGAGGGGTCGGGGGGAGAGAGAGAAAGAGAATCTTAAGCAGGCTCCATGCCTAGCTCGAAGCCCGACAGGGCTCGATCTCACAACCTGAGCTGAAATCAAGAGTCAGACGCTAAAGGACTGAATCACCCAGGTGCCCTGAGAATTTTTTTACCCGAGGCAACTGGCTAACAGCTCTGGTTTATTTTTTTATTTTAATTGTATAGGATGTTTTTTTTAATTTTAATATAGGAAACTTATTGTCAGATTGATTTCCATACAACACCCGGTGCTCATCCCCAAAGATGCCCTCTTCAATACCCATCACCCACCCTCCCCTCCCTCCCATCAGCCCTCAGTTTGTTCTCAGTTTTTAAGACTCTCTTATAACAGCTCTGGTTCAGAATCACTGAGTTCCTATGTGTCCTCCCTCCTACAGACCCTGCACTCGTAGCTCTAAGATCTATTTGGTCCAAATATTACACGTTTTCTGTCTAGCATCATTTGAGAACATAGCTTCTTCCAGGGTCACGCTTTTGTATAGCACGGGGACAAGTGCATTCGTTGCCTAAGTGTTCACACAAACAGGTTTTCTTGGGAAAGAAAATACTTGTCATTCTTTTCAAGTGGCTCATTCTGTTTGCAGTAGAGGCAGTAAACTGCTAGTGAGGAAATTAAATTCCGACAAACAACTGTCTCAGCCGGCCCACTAATTGCAATTGAACCTAATGCCTCTGAGGAGGAGCAATCAGAAAGTACACTGAATGCTGGTCTGCAAGGGAGCGGCCCACATTGACCTTGAGAAAGTTACTGAGCGGATTCAGTGGGCTGGGCGAGGGTGGGACAGACCGGAGGCAGAGAACGGGGCGCGTCGGGGGAGTTTTCCGGGTGTTGCCGCCCACAAACCTCACAGTTACCTTTCTAGGAGGTCACTGAAAATCGAATCGAAATGAAAGCCGATTTTACGAAGATCCAGTTCCTGGCTAGACTTTTATTTTCCACAGCAACAAATGCACAGGAAGAGGAGAGCGAGCAGGATTACCCAGAGTTCTCTCTCCCAAAGCTCTGGTGCACCCAGACGTTGACCTTGCAGCCCTCCGGGCCGCTGGGAGGAGCCCACGCATCACCTGGGCATCACCTCAGGCGGCCGGCCCCTCTGGGTTCAAGCAGCCTCCTCCCTCGTGCCGTCTATACCCTCAAAGTGGGACCAGCTTCTGCATGCGCCATGACAGGGAAAAGACAAGGTAGGGAATTTTTGTCTTTTCACGTAGAATAACCTATGGTAGGTGACCAAAAAAAATGTGTTTTGGGTAAATTCATGAAATAGTCACAAATTTTACACAGTGAAAGAAAAATGAAGGCAACTGTTTCAGAAAAAGTAGCAAAGTAAATGGAAATGAACCTCCTAGACCGCTTGGCTCAGCAATGAATATTGACATCGCCAAAACAATGAAAAGCGTGTTCGTGGATTAATCCAAAAATTATGGTGTAACTCAGTGGGGGTTGTTTAGGTTACATGGCCTTATGCAAACATCACAATCAATAAGCGATTCCTAAAAAATACTAGTGACTCTCGGAACAATATACAGACCCTAACACATGAACAGGAAAATGAGAAAAACAGCTGGGGATTGTAAGTGGTTACAGCAGAGGGTTTGAGTTTGCTGTTTGTTCAATTATACCTATTTTAGCTCTTTTGTTTATACATATACATATATATGTATCATTTGATAAAATGAGGCGTTTACTTAAAGGGAAAAAGTATCTTTCTAAAGTTCTAAGAAAGCTTGATTCTTTGTCGTTCATATCACAGTGGTTGGCACACGGTATTTGCTGGATGGATGGATGTCGCTGTATAAAATACACATGGAAGATTGTTTCTGCTAGATGTCCTAGGTGAAGACCCTAGAAGCATTTAAATTATAACCATTAACTAGTGAAAGAAAGGCATAAGGGAAATCTTTCTTGTAGTTGGCAAATACGTAAAAAGGGTGCGGTTTTAGTTACACCTGGATTTCTGAGCGGGCTCCAGTAGCCATGTACTGCCACCTAGCGGCTACATCTGTAGGTACAGCCTGGTTGGGCAGGGTGGAACCTTCCACAGTTAGGGCCACCAAAAGCCAATGTGGTTTTGTCTTTTCATCCATCCGTCCCTGTCAGTTCGTTAACTGACTCCCAAACAAAAGCATAAATACAGAGGAAAAACAGGCAGTAAAGCTCAAATATTTTATTAATAATTTATTGTCAGTAAGAAAGACTGGCTAATGGTAGTTTTCAGTAAAAACCTTTACAAGACCATCGCATCACAAATATACAGACACTATAAAAACTGTGTCATGATGGTTTTGGTTCTAAACAGGTATGCGGAAGGTCCCCATTACACTTTCCAATAATGAAAAATGTTTATAGTTCTAAAATACAGTCACCCATTTAAGACGTGTTCATGTATACAATCTTTCCTCATCCTATGTACAGCTAGAAACGAAGGACTATATTGAAATGTCTTCATGAAATGTCATACCTCAATGGAAAAGGACATATAATGAAACCCTGGTTATATTGAAAAATCAGGGTGCTAGGTAATGACACTAACACCACCAAAATTCGGTCAAAAACAAATGCACAAAAGGTCTTGAAAATCTAGTTAAAACTATGAAAAATCAAATCTGTACAAAACATTTACAAAAAAAAAAAAGGGAAATTAAAATAATCAAATCTCTATAAATACATGAATCATGCTAACAAGATGAAAGGACTGATTTTCGTTTCATTATTTTTAACAGACGGATGTAAAATGCAAAAAAGATGTTCAGAAATGGACCTGTCACCCAATTACAGTAGGTTGGGACGCTGGGAATGGCCACCACGCCAGGCAGTGCGTGACTCCGTGCGGCCATGCCCACCCCAGCTCGCCAAAAAAAAAAAAAAAAAGCGCTTAAGCACTTCTGCAGAGAACGAGGCAGAAGATCGTTTACGGAACGATCTCGGGCTCGTTCAAGTCCAGGCACTTTGGGGGGAGTCGGGGCATCAGACCTGCGTGTGTTGCTGCGCATCCAGCGGAGGCACTGTCACCTCTTCGAAGTGGCCGTCGTCTCCGCTCTCATAGTCACTCATCATGACCTCGGACTCCACTTCACAGCACGCCGACACATCAGAGCAGGAAGCCGTGGAGGGGTACACAGACAGGGGCATGTTCTCTACGGTGGGGGCTTCAAAGTTTCTTGGATACCCTGGAGGGCAGGGGGCATAGGGTTCTCTACACGGACCGTTGTCACCAGTGCCTGTCTTTTGAGGTTCAGACAGATCGACGGGGTAGAAGTGGGGCAGATACTGATTCAAGTGGAACCTCTGCCGGCTTCTCGATGAAGAACCCAGACTACCAGCAGCGGGCATGTCTCTCGGAGGGTGTATGGATTCGAACTGATCGCTGAACTCCGGAGGTAAGGGGGGCAGTTCGTCTGGCACAGGGAAGTCTTCCGGGGGAGGTGGAAAGTCACTCTCAATGTCGTAACCTCCAGGGTAATAGTCCGTATCGATGGCATTCGGATCTGCCGAGTACAGGGGGGTCTGCTCATCGATAACCTCATAATTGGGGAATTCTTGTATATCCGGCAGGGGAACACTCGGCATCCAATCCGACGTATCCCAGTGATACCCTTGGTAGACAAGAAAACAGATTTCAGTGTCTTTTCTCCCCCAGCGTCTGTTACACTGAGCTCTTTTTCAACGTGCAAAGGCAGTATCTTTGCTTTGAGGGCCTCCCTGCTACCCAGTGACCCAAAGCTCTGCTTCAAAATGGGGACTCAGAGCTTCCTGTAAGTACCTAACGTTCAAGGAAGCGACACGAGGCTGAAGAGAAGCCGTGTGCTAGCGTCTAGGTTACGTGCACTCTTGCACACGCGATTCCAATCAGCCCTTCCGCTTTCCTGGTCACAGAGAACCCACTGCCCTATTAGTTCAGGCTCAGGACACCAGTAGGTAAGTTTAGGCCCTCAAAAAACACTAAAGCAACTCTTTAGAAGAGCCAAGGTAATTTTAAACATGGTAAAATTTAAAAAACAAACTTCCTCTACAATAATATAATGACCTTTATATTAGAGACTGCACTGTGCTCAGCCCTAAGAAAAACGATGAATTACATTAATCTAGGTACCAAAGCATGCCTTCAAATCAAGCAAAATGCAATCAAGCGCTGAAAAACAGAACCCCATCTTTGATAGATTGCAACAGTCAGTTTTGTTACTTTCACAAGGCCTAAGGATCATTTTAGACTATATAAAAGGTTAATTACTCTTTTCAGAAACCTCCCCACTGGGGGATGCCCCCCCTCCCCGAGGATTACTGAACTCCTCTGCCAGGCAGGCAAGGCAGTACACGTTTCAATGAAGCGCACAAACAGCCCTGTACTTAGTAAGGGCGGCACCCGCGGAGCAGACAAGTGAAGCAAGGCGGGCCCTGGGGTCAGATCTTGACCAGTTTTGCTGAGTGAGTACCAATGAACAACTGGCATGCATCAGTCACCTCTTGATTTGCTGAGGTCAGGAGCAGCCAAAGACTCTTTTGGTGGCAGAGTAGAGAGAAAAGAAAACATTCATAATTAAAACAGAAAGCCGGCTGAAAAGGCAATAAAGGTAAGTACACAATACAATACAAACTGTTCATCAAGGCCCAGTCAGCCATGTATCGTGCCTTTAAGCCATCCTCTAGGAGAATTCCAAATGCTCGAGAAATGCACGTAGCACAAATGAAATGGGGCAGGGGGGGAAGACACTGATGAACTCTGCCAGGAAATTCAAACGTGAGTTTACCTCCTTTTCCATTTTTTTCTGGCAATCTGAACCTGAAGGCACACGATGTGGTTAGGAAGAAGTCAAGTCTATAGGCTCTCATCAAGTCTAACTCGATAAGGAGCTTCAACGACACCTTCATGCTACTGAGGGATCCCGTGACCCAATGCAAACACATCTAACACTACAGAAGAGACACTTTGCCAGCCCTCACGTGGACATTACCTACAGACGAATTCACAAACCCAGGTGCCCGTGAATCACTAGAAGAAACTCCCTTCAAATCGTGCCTGTTCCGAGTGGGACTTACACACTGACATTGTTCACCTCTCCCGGGAGGCCTCCGGCTGCACTTACTCCAGTCCCCACCCCCAAAACTCAAGCTCGAAGGCAGCGAAAGATGTCAATCCCACCCCAGTCAGGGCCACGTGGCCCTGGGCAGGGTGCTTACCCTGGCTAAGCTTCAGGTTTTTATCTTTGAAAGGGGAGTAGAAATCCCTTCACTATGAGGATTAGATCAGAGAATGTAGGTCAAGCCCTAACTCTTAGCTATTGGCAGGATTCTTATTATTGAAAAGTAGTAATCACGGTAGAATCAGGGCCACTTCGGTGCTGTTCTAAACAAAACCAGTGCTTCCTATGCATTCTACACTGTTCCTGAAAACCCATTTCATCATTTGGAACAAAGAGGATGTGACTGATGGCTCTCTTCTAGGAATTTAAATCAAAAACTGAAATGAACTAAAAAACGAATCAGCTCGTATTTTAGGCAATGCGTACCTATAGAATTTTTTTTTAAGTCTCCTAAAAATGTAGCAATTTCTTTTCAAAGAGAAGACCGACAACGTGTTTACTCCACCGGCACTCAATTCTTGACATTGAAGCTAGCATTCAACTTCAAATACAATTTCTTAGATATGCCAAGATAGATTTTTCAATGAAGGAGATCTAATGAAAGAACTGTTTTAGGTTCTGCTTTTTAAAACTCCGTCATTACTTTCTGCTTCACCAGGTAAAGACACAGCACCTGTTGTCAGGAAGGTGTGTGTATGATTCATGGATACCACCAAACCCCCCCATCCGGCCTGCCCCATCACGTCTGGCACAAAACTATCCTTCTCAGCTCAGTCCTGAAAACATCTCCTAGCAAGAAGATTCTCCTGTGCTTCATGCACTCTGGATCGTCTATTGCTGCAGTTCTCAAAGTAGGATCCTCAGACCAGTAACATCAGAATGAACGGAGAATGTGTTAGAAAGGAGAATTCTCAGGGCCCAACAATGAGGCTTTTAAACAAGCCCTGTCAGTGATCATCACCTCTAGATGCTCTGATCTGCAGTTTAAAAACTACTAGCTTGTGCAAGTTACATGAGATGACTCAGACTTCAGTGCATTAATAAAGGGCAGACTTTAAGTAATTTTAGGTGGTGATCAATGCCCTTTCTTTTGAACAGAGAGATAAAACTTCAGATGAACTTTCACTAAACCATATAATGCAAATAATTATTTTCTGCCATGGAAAATTCAGACGTGAAGAGTCAGTTTTAGGTAATTGTGTCTTAGTGGTATTCCTGTGAAAAGGATCTAGAAAAATTCAAGTGGTCAAGATTTAGGGGTCACTTCTGTTATCTATATAGATTCACCACGAGGGGCCAAAAGTCACAAAGACATAACATACGTAGGAGTATTTATGGGCATATACACACACCTGCACACACGTGCCCAACCCCCTCAAAACCACGAATGGTTTTTAAGACACCACGATGGGCGAAAGCACACTAGTCTAGTAGCAGTCGCTATACACACAAACACAACACACACACTGTGACTATACCTTCTTCATTCACCGTGTCAACTACAGCGTTGACAAGGTGTATGACAGTCACTATGGAAGCTTGTAAAAAGGTACAAAAGGAGTAAATTAGGAAAACCTTCAGTTAGAAAACAATGCATTAAATAGGATTCCTTGATATTACACAATTCCTACCTCCTAATGTAAAAACACAAAGTGAATAACAGAACACATAATTATGCATGACTCCTATGCTCTTGCTGTGATAGATCTTAGACATTTTTCTCATCAGGCTACGTATTATTCATCAAATAAGGTAACCACATTATACCATAATTGAAGCAATTTTGTTGCTCTAAGTTTTCTGACTTATGTTAACATCTCAGGGCAAAAGCGTTCAGATTTAAATAGGAAAATTTTTCTGGGTTTTTTTAATGAATTCATACATTCCCAGAAAAATCTGGCATTACGTAATACAACAAAATGTGTAACATAAGCACAAAACTGGCTTTAACTCTGTTCTGTGTACGCCCACTCCAAATTACTTCTCTCTTTTTGCAGACAGGCTAACAGCTGAGGAGCTAACATACTAGCAGAGAAATGCAAACTGTCTGCTTGGCTGTTTCCTGGGTAAATTCCCTTTTCGTTTGTGTATCAGATCGTGTGAAAGCATGGATGCCAAGATAAACGTGTGTGTGTGGTAGACACAATGACGGCCCTCCAAGATGTCCCCATCTAATCCCACGAGCCTGTGAATGAGTTACCGTCCCTGACTTTGCTGGTGTGATTAAAGACCTCGGGAAGATTTTCCCGAACGGCCTGTATGGAGCCCGCTGTATTCTTCACAAAGGTCCTTAAAAGGGCAGAAACTCTCCCGGCTGCAGTTTGAGGGAGCTAGGACGGGAGAAGAACGTGGCCTCTAGGAGCTAGAAAAGGTGAGGAAACAGACTGTCCTCTCGAGCCCCCAGTAAAGGCACCCTGACGTTAGCCTACTGACCTGGGTTGGATTTCTAAACTACGGAACGGTAAGAGAATACATTTATCTTGTTTTAAGCCACAACATTTGTGGGAACGTGTTAGAAGAGCTTTAGAATTTAAGCAGAGGTTCTTAATACGGTCTTTATGACTGATAATGATTACAATTATGTTAAGGATTAAAATACAAACACTCCTGGCTCTCACACGGTTTTCTGGCAATTAACTCATAGCTAATGTGACCATACTTTATTAAAAGTATTTAGGAGGTATTAAAAGCAAGGAAGGGGATTAGCAAAATATGACAAAACTCTGAAACGTATTTATGAACAACATAATCTACATAAACTAGCAACACTAATGTTTTAAAGATTAAGCCTAATGATGGAAAGAATTGTATCCTGTTGTCGTTGGTTTGATAAGCAAAGCTAGGTTCATACACTCTGTCGCTGAGGAACAGACACTGTACCTGATATCACACAGAACACGCTAGAAGTCAGAAATGAATGGAGGATGCTTATGGCCATCTTTAGTCTGGAAAAGGACTCCACAACATGTTATGAACCCTATGACTCTGGGTTTAGAAACAATCAAAGAATAACTAGTGGGGTCATCTCTTTCCGCCTGTATTTGAAATGTTTAAACACATTACGTTTTTATGCAGGAAAAAAATTAGTCCAACGTACTAATTCTGAGATTCAAAAATGTCCACTAACAACGATTTTGTTACTGAATAGTAGCAATTTTCTCTACTGGCAAGTGTTACCGTGGTGAAGCTGGGAACACAATTCACCTAGGGAAATCCGAAGATCCCACTGTCAAACTTTCTTCATCAGAAATAGAATCAAACTTACTAGCGATCTCTTAAACTGTGCTCTCAGTCAGTGCGCTCTGATCCAAGCAGGAGCTGGGCCGCGGGGGAGTCGGGGGAAGAGATGAATAGAACCTTGTAATCCCAAAGGTGCTGCTAGAACAGAACGTTTCCAACCAACCCATCGGGCTCCTCCCGGGGGTGCGAGCGTGAAGGGTGCTGGGGCCGCGCTCAAGATTAAGTTGCTACGAGCGTGCTTTATTTATTTATTTTTTTTCAGCCCACAAAACCTCTAAAAACATTTACTGTCGTGGAAAAAAGGCCGATATGAAGCGAGCCAATCAGGAAAGATCTTTCAGTGAGGCAGGCGTTCCTCCCCATTTCTGACAAGCGGCTCCTGTCCGCCCGTGAAGGAGGTTTTAACCACAGTCCCCTGCAGGCGTTCATGCAAGTCGTGCGAGGTCCAGGTCACCAGTGGTCCCGAGTGGAACTTGGCCACAGTCGGGGACTCAACAGGGGCACCTGGCGCACCTACGAGGTTGCACATACCAGCCCGCGCTGCCAGCCACGGTGTTTCCGAACGACTCACTCACCATTGTCGTCACACGACTCCGACTGGAAGCTGCTGAGCGACTGCACCTCCGACAGGCTCTCCCGGGCGCTGTACGGATGCGAAGGCTTCTCCTCCAGAGGTTTCTTGGAGAGACAGGGATCGAGATCCACTACTTTAGCTGAAAGCGAGAGAGGACAACAGTGAGCTCCGTGAGGGGGCAAGGCCTCCGGCACGGTCACTGCTGAATGCTCGCTCCAAGCAGGTGACGCCAGAGGCCCGCCCGACATGGACTTCATATGGGAATGACTGGAAAAAGGAGAAGCATCTGAAAAACAGAACCCCTGCAAGTATC
This sequence comes from Panthera pardus, assembly GCF_024362965.1. Classification (NCBI taxonomy): domain Eukaryota; kingdom Metazoa; phylum Chordata; class Mammalia; order Carnivora; family Felidae; genus Panthera; species Panthera pardus. Next base: position 17,662,894 of record NW_026526688.1, read on the forward strand.
CTTGCAGATTCACAGAACGGAAATTCCCAATGAACCCCCTTATGGAGACCGTTAGTGGACACGGGCATTAGAACTTCCTTTTAGGGGCGCCTGGGTGGCTCAGGGGGTTCAGCATCTGACCTCCGTTCAGATCATGATCTCACGGTTCGTGAGTTCCAGCCCCAAATCAGGTGAGCACAAGCCCCGCTGCTCTCTCTGCCCCTTGCTGATTTGTGCCCTTTCTCTCAAAATAAAGAGGTATATAGCATTTTTAAAGCATCAAAAGACAAGTCAGGCCACCACTTTTGGCCATATTTAAAAAAATCCTACCATGCAAATGCCCTTCCTAATTTGTCATAAAAAGCCCTCAGAATCATACTTGAGAACCTATATCCATTACAATAATGGAATGCTCTCTTCTGAATATTAATACAAATAGGACTACACTCGGGGCGCCTGGGTGGCGCAGTCGGTTAAGCGTCCGACTTCAGCCAGGTCATGATCTCGCGGTCCGTGAGTTCGAGCCCCGCGTCAGGCTCTGGGCTGATGGCTCGGAGCCTGGAGCCTGTTTCCGATTCTGTGTCTCCCTCTCTCTCTGCCCCTCCCCGGTTCATGCTCTGTCTCTCTCTGTCCCAAAAATAAATAAAAAAAACGTTGAAAAAAAAAAAAAAAATCAAATAGGACTAGACTCAATTCCTTGATTAAGGTAACATCACAGCCACAGGGCTCAGCCCCGGAAGGTTTTTCAAATCCTACTAAAGGTCTTCAGAGGCTGAGCCTATCTGTCACTGCCAGAGGTTCCACACATTGTGAATGGAGCCACCAGAATCTCTGGCAGCATTTACAAGGTCACTGTTGAGCTTAGTGACATTTTACTCAGATGGAAAAAGCCGCTCTTACTATCATAGTCGAAGTCCCAGCTGGGCTTTTGTATGGAGTCGCTGTCAGAAGGGGAGTTGGAAGGTGGTGGGGGAGGCAAGTTCGGGGCCACGCTGCAGACGGCCACTGCCTTCCGGTGTCCGTGCACCGACTCGGGGTTAAAGGTGCTGAATTCGGGATGCTCCGGGATAGCAGATCCCTCAAAGGAATTGCGGTCAAGGTTGTTCCTGGAGTCACTTGGAATGCTTGGAGTGTAGGATATAGGACGGACGGGCACCTGGGGTGGGATGTCCGAGTAAATGTTCTTATTTAGCTTTGAATCGAAATATGGTCTCTGCAAGAAAGCTGTGGTTGGTCCCAAGTGCTTGTCTTCAGGTTCGGCCTGGTGCTTCTTCTTCCGACTGATCATCTTGCGGCAGAGGACGAACACCACCGCCAGTAAGAATATCCCGGTTACAAAGACGAGAATTCCTATTCCTTCAGCCAGTCCGATATTCCACGGCGTGGACACGTACTGATTGGGGGCAGCGTCCTCACAGTGTTTCCCCCTATAGTCGTGGCTGCAGTTACAGTGGTAGGAGCCGTGCGTGTTCTCGCAGAGGGCTCCGTTGCGGCAGGGGCTGGCAGCGCATTCGTCAATGTCACTCTGGCACCTGCAAGGAGGACAGACACGAGCAACGGAAGTCAGAATACGCCTGGCCTGCAACTCTCACGGAAGGACGGCACCCAAACAGAGGAAAATCTGTAACGCCCAAAAACACACAGCTGACAACAGCGATCCCAACAAAAACCCTTCGGGGTAACTGATCATGTGATCCTATATGTGGTACCTGTGGGAGATAAACATTATGTCAAGCCATATTCAAACGCTACTCTTCTAGGATTCCACAGCTGACTAAAGCAAACTCACAGACTGAGCTGAGTGCACCAGTTTGTTACAGATTCTTTAAGAAAGTGCATTTTGATAAATGGTATGCTGGAAACTGTTCTAATATGCGAGCCTCAATTTCTAAGGAGATGTTCCTGCTTGGAAAGATAACAGTTTCCTAAGACATGTGAAAGGTTAGCAAACAGTCGGGGCATCTGGGTGGCTCAGGTGATTAAGCATCAGGGGCTCTTGGTTTTGGTTCACGATCTCACGGTTCATGAGCTCAAGCCCTGTATCAGGCTCTGCACTCACAGCACACAGCCTGCTTGGGATTCTCTCCCTGTCTCTGCTCCTGCCCCACTTGTGCTCTGTCTCTATCAAAATAAACAAATTTAAGAAAAAAACAAACTAAAAATGTTTCTCTTGTGGAAAACCTCCCAAAGCCCATCACCTGACCTAACACTTCACATGCCACTCTGTCCCCTCTGCCTTTCCAAATGGGGGCCCTGGGAGGATGCACCTGACACTTCTCAAACCCTCCCTCCTTTAATAAAAGGTAGCTACTGCCCTGGCCCCACACTCACCTGCCATTGAAAGTTTGAGACGTTTTTCTCAAATATATCACGGATTGATTCACTGGAATTACTAAAGTCAACAACTTAGGAACTAAGACCATGTGACTGATGGCCAAATTCAGGGCTCTAACCACCACTTGAGCAAAAGCGTATGCAAATACCTACAAGCAGCTCACACTTAAAAGCCTTGCAACAAGATTGACAGTGAACACTTCAGTGAAGCATCAGGCACTTAGAAATAACATGAACTGTTTTGTTTTGAGAGAGCGTGCACATGCGAGTCAGGCAGGGACAGATAGAAAATCCTAAGTGCGCCGAGCGCTGTCAGCATGGGGCTCCATCCCATGACCCTGGAGAGTCAGATGCTCAGCACTGACTGAGCCACCCAGTTGCCCCTCGCCAAGTAACTTTTGAAATTTTTTTTTTTAAATGTTTATTTTGGAGGGAGACACAGAGCTGGAACAGGGAAAGGGCAGAGAGACAGGGAGACACAGAACCTGAAGCAGGCTCTGAGCTGGCAGCACAGACCCCGATGCGAGGCTCGAACTCACAAACCATGAGATCATGGCCTGAGCCGAAGCCGGATACTCAACCGGCTGAGCCACCCAGGCGCCCCATCACCAACCGGCCTCTTTCGCGGTGTCTAGCGGGCAGCTCTGTGCCTCATTTTCCTCCTCTCGGAAATAATCATCACCTCTTAGCATTATGGTAAGGATTACAAAAGATAATGAGAGTTGAAAGGGGGTCTAGATGCTATCTAAATGTTAGCTATAACAGGTTATAAGAAGAGGTCATTGTCATCCCACTCAAGACCGGTAACAACGTCACGTGTATCCACCTTAAAAAAATCGTCACTCTTCCCGCAAACATGTACTGCCTCCAAGAACCCGTATGTTCTGCTTATAAATATCTTTGACGTCCGCAAGTATTGTCAAGCGTTACGCTATCACCTGCTCACTGTTTTTAAAGAGTGAAGAGATAAATTCTACAAGGAGCTATATGAGGATTATGAAAATCTGAAGCAACAGAGTCCAGATTAATCAACTTCTGTTGCATCTGCTATTTGATTTGACACTACACAGAAGAGCAGATGCAAACTCTGGAAGAAGCCACTTACCTTTCTCCCCTAAAACCCGAATCACACTGACAGACGGCACCATCCAAGCTGTCAAAACATGTTCCACCATTTTTACAGGGCTCATCTTTGCAATATGGACTAAGCTGGCACCTGAAGAAGGAAGGGGAAATACGCATAAACTTAACACTTTCTACTGTAGATAAATACAGTGCGAGAGAAAACAACACGTAAATTTAGTCAGATGTATGTATCAAGTATCCATCTATATACCAAGCATCCATCTAAAAAACTTTTTAATACTGTAATTACGAAAGTTAAGAAAAACACACATACCTCTGGCCAGTGTACAATCCTCGGCATTGGCAAACGAAGTCTCCGTTGTCCACAATGCACGTGCCACCATAGAGGCATGGGTTGGAGGAACACGGGTTGACGCTCAGCTCACAATACGTCCCTATGTACAAGGCACTGCATTTACAGTAATAACCTAAATGAGCAAAAGGGAACAAAGAAGTCCAATCAGTAACTCAAAAACTGTATCTCAGTACATTGGTTTTTACTAAGAGGAGACTCGGAGACCCATAAAAGTTAGTAAAATTCCTATTCCCTCTGGGTAAAATGTGGTCTAGATCAACAAGCTATCCCTTCCGCTTTTGGGAGAACCCTAACACAAAGAACGGAAGAGAGAACTCGTCGTTAGCTTTAGTGAATCATAGTTTAGGTAAGGTTGTTGGGCCAAGCATATAGAGTAGGGACCAACAGTCCTTTATTTGAGGGACCACGTAGACAACACTTACTACTGGACATTTACGTCAATTCACAACTCACAAGCTTTTAGGGGCTAAACAAGAGAACGGTAAACGTGAAGGCACTGTGAGACTATGCGCTATCATTAACGAAAGGGGATTATCAAATCTGTCCAAAGGAACATAAAGACTGTGACATGCGACAGAGCCAGTGTCTAGCTGCCACAGGGACTGCAGGAGCACGTTTCAAGAACATGCTTCTCTCAGCCTCATGCCTGAGTGACGCAACAAGAGAGCCTCCTGGCTGACCTCACGTGGCCATGTAACACGAGCACAGTCTACGCTTTCATTCAGAGTATTACCGTGGGGCTGACCTGGCCCGTTGTTTGCATATAGTGTGCACAGATGCTTTCCACAGAAAATAACAAAAAAACCGAAGCTTCTGAAATCTCACCCAAGTGTTATTTCGATATTTGCTCTATCCCCTTACACAAAGCTCTATTTCTCAGGCACCAGGAGTGTCATAATTTCTATTACTGGGAAAGGAAACAAATGGGGCCAGGTGAAAAAAGTCTCGGCGCACTCTTCCACGTCAGGGCTTCGGGAGAGGACTGGTGACGCTTCAGGAGGGTTCGAGGCCTTCTGGAAAATCACACCCCATCTATAACTAGCACGACTAGCAGTCGTTGGGTGCTGAGCCATCAGATCAAAGAAGGGCACTCGAAAGAACAAAGTGTACAATTCTGAGTCCCGCTGGGTCAATGTCAGTGTGGGTGGAGAAAAAGTGCAGAGTTAGCCGTAGTTCACCAGTGGCTCCTGGTGCAGAACGAGGGGTGTCTGGACACACTTCCTCTGGGTGCACCTGCCACGTGTCTGCAGGACCTCGGCAGGTAAGACACCACCCACTGCGGCCTCACCGCAGGGAAGAATCCTAGCCCACGCCCCGGTCTGGTGCAACATGCACCAACCACTCGATTCCAATACTGACTGCAGTATCTGACCTATCATTTGAATGAAAAGGGGGAAAGAGAAATACTTGAGGAACTGCGTGTATTCGTGTGTAACATTTTAAAAAGGACCACGTCACGAAGCCTACCTCCGGTAGGGGATGGCTGGCAAACGCCTCCATTCTGGCAAGGGTTGCTGGAACAGTCTTCGGTAGCCATTAACAAGCACCCAGGAGAGACGTCCACCCATTCTTCAATGTGTGCATGGCTTCTTGGTTTGTTGTTTAGAGGGAGCTCCTGCCCATTCAAATAAATGGAGTCCATACAACCCCTGAAGCCATTACCCACTTGGGGGCTTCTTCCGTGCCTTGTGCCTTGCTGGCGGATGTGGCCGCCGAAAAACACATGGTTATCCAGGTTCAGGGTTTTCAGAGTCCCAGGGGCTGTGCCTGATGCAGTGTGAACTTGGTCGAGAACCAGCCGAGCGTAGTTTCCATTCACTTCTAGAGACACTGCATGCCACAGCCCATCGTTGACCTGAATGCTTTGAACAGAGACAATTCCAGGGCCGCTTCCACAGTCAAATTTGTACTGTAGCCGTCCATTGTGAATCTGTCATGAAAACAATGGCCGTTCACATTACTCCCACAGAATCTGCAATTATGAACTCTGATCAAACATCTAAAGGAGAGGCACGGTGAGCACTTGAAGGTAGAAAGTCAGTGAGGCCTTGCACTTAAGTACTACAGAACACAGGCTCATCTGCTCACGGCAGAAAGAGTAAAAATGGACGTTACAGGGATATCAAGTTCAAACCGCACATCCAAAAAGCATCACAGAAATAACAATTAACTGTTAATTGAACAATAAAAATAGATCAGGTAAGGTCAAAAAAAAAAAGGGGGGGTGGAGGATAATTACCACTTCAAGCATTTACATATGTTCTCTACAAATTCTCTATGACACGAATAAGATGTAATATCGCTTAGAGTTTGAACATTAATGGTCATGTGACCTGAAAAGGTTGTGAAAAAAAGAAGTCAATCTCTATGTTACTGCAGAGCAAATAAAGGAGCTTTTTTGCCCACAAAGTCTAAAACTTAGAAGTATCAAGAGACCATATAAGTGTGGAATAAAACCACTTCCTTTAATTGTTTTTTCAAAAATGGACCATAGAAACAAAATGGGAATTTTGTATTTTTAAGTCTTCCGTAACGTGAAGTTCAAAAATGTACCTCCAAGATGCTGTAGTCAGTCCCGCGAGCATACATCACAACTGCGTGAGCAGAGTATGTTCTGAGCCTCATGGTCAGTTTCATCTCCAATCTGTTTTCGTTTTCCATTAGACGGTATTTCACAAAGCTGTTTCCAGTAAATGTTACAGATGAACTCCCTGTGAATCACAAAGAGGAAAACATAAATCAGAACCAAGCTGATCTTTTAAAAGCTATCTTTAAAAGGGAGATTTCCCCCCAACACTGATCCAAGTTTTTATTTAAGGTTACAACATTATAAAGTTCAATCTGATGGAAAATGTCAATTTGCTTTAATAAAAAGCACAGCACCACTGGGTCTCTTTTTGGAAGAGAATTAGACTACTGTATCAGTGAGGAATGAGTTCTAAAATAATGAAAGATCTAAATATAAAAATGTTCAGGAGTGGCTTGGTTAAGTGTCCAACTCTTGATTTCAGCTCAGGTCATGATCTCACGGTTCATGAGTTCAAGCCTCACGTTGGGCTCTATACAGACAGTGTGGAGCCTGCTTGGGATTCTCTCTCCCTCTCTCTCTGCCCCTCCCCGACGCACGCACGCACGCACACGCGTGGACTCTGTCAAAATAAACTTCAAAAAATACGTATTTAAAAAAGTAAATATAAAAATGTTCAATATAAAATTATTAGAAGACAACTTAGGAAAATATTTACACAGTCTCACACGGTTTGGGGAAACTTTTCAAGCAAGATCTAATTCCCAGTCTCCAAAAATAATGAAAATAATATCACTCTCCAGAGATGGAAATGGTTATGTAAAAATTATACAGAACAGGCAAAAGTTGTATTTCAAAATGACAAAAGATACTGTAAACAATAGACAGTAATACACAGACAGTGGGTTGGAGATAATGTTCATGCTCACAGCACACAGAGTGATCTATACACTGAAACAAAAACCAGACAGATAAGCTGGACAAACTAGCAAAGACTGTGAACAGTCCCGGAGAGGAAATGCTACTAGGAATAAAAAGAAAACAAAACATTCACAAAAAAGCTGGAGAAATCCACAGTAAACTAACTAGATATCATTTCATGCCCACTGGATGATGGAATTTGTTTTTTAATTGAAAACCTTGCATTGCCAAGAAAATGGGGAGTGAAACGGTCACACGTGACTGCAAGAAAGGAATTGGTATAACTTTCTGGGAAACTAACATAATGGTATATTTAAAAATTAAAAACGTAGTTAATCTTTGACATAGTAAATCCTTGTTTTAGAAAAGAAAGCACCGATAAATAAGGCTGTATGTATACAAGTGCTTTTGTAAAAACTGAAGTATAATTAACATACAATGTCACATTAGTTTCAGAACTGCCACAGAATGATTCAACACTTGTATACATTAGTCAAAGCCTCACCGCGATTAAGTGCAGAAAAGGATTCATTTTTAACACAAGGAAACATCTTAAGAACCTCAAGCTCTATGAATAAGGAAAATGTTGAATAAATCATGGTAGAGCCATTCAGAAGCATTAGGTTTACGTGCAATGACCTGGAAAGGTGCCCATAACATACATTAAACAGGGGGAGAAGCAAGCAGTAGACTATATGAGATATGGTAACTATTTATTCTTAAAGGGAATGTGAAAAAAAAAAAAAAGCACCATGAATGTGCACATATGGGACTGTATGTTTACATGAGCACGATGATGAAGAAGAAAGAGCATCGCCGTTAATTCGGGTGAGTTCTGTGGAAGAAGTTACTACTGCTCCTCCTCACTCATCCATACCCTTGACTTGTTATTATAAACGCACTTGACAATATTTACCAAAGCTAACAGAAAAAAAACAAAAAACAAAAAACAAAAAACAAAAACAATGGCAAGGAACACTGGAAGTGACTTTTTCAAACGGAAGCACCCCTCATCACTGAACTCTCACCTGGGCACTGACCAAACTTGCCACCCGGGCAGACACAGGTGTATTTCTCCTCTCTGGGATCAGAGATACATTCAGATCCCTCAGGGCATGGACTGTCTTCACATCCATGATGGACAACTGGGCATCTTCCCTCTGTAAAAAACAACAGAAGAAGAGACAGGAGAGGGGGGAAAGCCCATTAACAGGAACTTCAAGAAATTCAAGAAAACGATTCGTGTGTAGCCTTCAAAGGCTGCACTCGAAATGATCCGTACCGCCTGTTTCCCGACTTATGTGCGTTACCTTGGCAGAGACACACAGCTGTCCTGTGGTGGCGGGGAGTCACGAAACTCAGTCTGGCCGTGCTGTGCGTCGACATAACGTTCTCGTCCACAGTCACCTTTTCATCACAAAACTTCCACGGGCAGTCCAGCCCTGCACAGAGCTTCTGGAACACGTCCAGGATCCTAACACCCATGATTTCCTCGAGATCAGTCACAGAAGAATTGATCTTGTGCAGAAGTAGTTTGGTTGAAACCTGGGCACTCCCTGATTTCTCTACGAAAAGCAAGACATCCAGATGCGGATGGGGTTCGGAGGGCTGCAAACTAACGATCTGGACGTCATTCCTCCTCACGCCCAGGATGTTCCGCAAAGCTCGCTGGAAGTTGCGCCAGTAGTCACCAACGAACTCTTCCGGAGTGAGGTTGGCGAAGCGGACGGCGACGGTGTGGTTCAGCATCTCCTGGGTTATCTGTCTGATGTGCACCGTGATGTCCGCCACCGTCGTGAATTTCCCATCGGTTACGCTGACATTGAGAAGGTACTGCCCTACATCTAGCTTTCTGTGTGCTATCAGCTTACCCCCTGTGCTGGAAACAGAGAAGAGGTTGCCCATCTGCGGATCAAGACTATAGCTTAAAGTGTCATACACGTCCTGGTCCGTTGCGTGAATCTTCCCGATGACACCGCCTGAGTATTCCTCTCCAAAAGCAGTAATGAAAATCTCTAGTGGCAAGATCGCAGGCGGATAGACACTCTCCTCAATGACCCGAATGTCAATATACGTCAAAGACGACAACTGAGGCTTTCCGTTATCGGCCACCTATGAGGAAATTAAAACCAAAGACACGACAACACCTTGGTCTTAGGTCATCGTTAACTTCTTAATAAAAATCTGGCTTCCCTCACTCAAGTTTTAAAAAGTTACCATGAAATACTTCTAAACAAGAAGCCTATTAAGGACAAGAATAAATACTTCTCTACAGCCCTTTCACGAATTCCTAAGGGAGGTGAGCTCCATTAACATCTGTGATAAAGTATCATGTGGATACACGGGCCCCACAAAGTGCAGTGGGATAAAAACGAAGGTAAGAGGGCACCTGGGTGGCTCAGGCAGTTGAGTGTCTCCCTTCGGCTCAGGTCACGATCTCACAGTTTGTGAGTTCAAGCCCTACCTCGGCCTCTGGGCTGACAGCTCAGAGCCTGGAGCCTGCTTCAGATCCTGTCTCCCTCCCTCTCTGCCCCTCCCCCCTTTGATGGCTCGTGCCCTCTCTCTCTCTCTCTCTCTCTCAAAAATACATATACATTTAAAAGAAAAAAGGAACGGCAAAAAGAAGGAAAAAAAACCCACCACAGAACAAAAACCCACAATTCTACTCATTTTATTTCTAGAGCCAGCAAAGGACCCCTTCTCTAGAAATCCACAATATAAAATCCTGAAGACCTTCATACCTTCACATGCAGTAGGTAATGATCTTTCACCTTCCTCTTTATGGCAGCTGATGTGAGAAGGACCCCTTGCTGGTTCACTTCAAACACTCCATCGTCATTCCCACTCACAACGGTAAAGAAGAAGGGTGGGCCGTTATGCGAGGAGTCCCTGTCGGTCACTACCAGCTGCAGTACGCTGAAACCCACGGGCTTATTTTCCTGCACCGAAGAGAACCAAAACGCACACGACTTGCAATAAAACCCAATCTACATGGCAAGAGACACAGGCAAGTTTTCTATAAAACGGAGTATACGGAAAACAACGTCTCCCTGCGGCTCCATTTGACAGGAAGGTTCGGGGGGGTGGGGGGGTTGCGGTGGGCATTGACGGGAAGGAAAGGGGAGGAGGGGGGAAGGTGGGGATTTGGACAGGGCTGGAGGGGAGGGAATGTGTGAGAAGAAAGCATGTGTGGGTAGCGGGAGTGGAAGAAGGGTGGAGTGGGGGAGGAGAAAAGGAGAAGAGGTGGGAGTCGATTCTCTGATGCCTCTCGGAAACCGGCGGGTAGATGGGGGCGCCTGGGTGGCTCAGTCGGTTAAGGGTCTCATTTCAGCTCAGGTCGTGATCTCACGGTTACTGAGTTCAAGCCCCTTGTCAGGCTCTGCACGGCCAGCATGGAACCTCCTTGGAATTCTCTCTCTCCCTGTCTGCCCCTCCCCAACTTGTGTGCATGAGCGCTCGCTCTCTCTCAAAATAAATCAACTTAAAAAAAAAAAAAAAAAAAAAAAAAAAAAAAAAAGCCAGCAGAAAACAAGATTAAGGACCAAGCCAGTGAGAATGTCTTAAAAACCAAAGTACAAAAAGAAGAGAGAAAAGCTTGGTTGCACCTTGAAAATGCTCATCTCTTAGTACTGATGGAGACCCCCCTCATTTTACTCATTTCATTTTCCTAAAAGTACTCTTTGGAAAAGAAAGAGATTTCAAACAAACAACGAAGCCAACGCATGAGCTCCTTTCAAAAGGAATGTGCCTGACAAACTCAGCGCCCCAAGGTTACCTGGATAATGACACTGTAGTTTCCCTTGGAGAAGACCGGAGCGTTGTCGTTGACGTCTGACACGTCGATATTCACGGTAGTCGTGTTGACCCTGGGCGGACTGCCGTTATCAGAAGCCTGGACTGTGAGTGTGTAACCTGAAATCTTTCCCGGGACAAGACAGAACACATGTCCACTTCACGAGGCCTGAGAACGGGGCTCCATCAGAAGCAGACTGCTGACCACCCACAAGGGCAGATCTGGGCGACCGTCATCCCCTGCCGCGTGCTGCCTTGGATGTGGGCGACTCCCCAAGCTACAGACGGGCGCGACGTGAAGAGCTACACAACGGAGCATGTGCGACAGGGGCAGCCGCCTCCTCTAAGGCCTAAATGGGACCGTCAGCCAGAAGCAGAGGAGAGCTGTCGTAGCCCCTCTTCGACACCTCAGGACGCTCCAGATCACCCTCCCCCATCGCTTTTACACGTGGACCGCAGCCAGCTGTCTGACTCTCAGGACAAACTGACCTCATCAAAAGAAGCTGTATAGAGTGAGGTAGATTCTGTTCTAGGGCAGTCCCCTGTTAAGCTCTCTCCTTCCAGAATGAGAGGTGGAAGAAGCCAGAAAGGGGGCTAAATCCCCCGCGGATGTTCTGCCGACTCTTAGTCCTAAAGGATGCCCAACAGAGAAGGGCAAATGGCCTGGGGCGCACGCGCCATCTCCTCTGCGGGCTCCTGTCGGACGTTAGTGCATTAAAGGAGCGGACAAACGCACCGGTCACAAGTCCTAAATTTGTTCAGCCCAACAGTACAGCAGCCTGAAGGCTAACCAGTCATGCTTCCTAAACTCTTGGAAAGTCTCTGCTCAAAAGAACAGGTCAGAGAAGGAATGAAAGAATTCGGCCTTTCAGGAGGTAGCTCATCACTATTTCCCCAAGTCCCTCTAATCTTCCCTTTACCTGTTACTGTTCTGAAACTAGACTCTCTGATCAGCAGTGTCCTATCTTTGCACTTCCTCACTTCATGACCTCCCTAGGCAGCTCCCTGCCTGTGAGTGTTAGCAGAGGGACGGAGAGACACATGAGGGACAGAACTTCCGCCTGGCTTTCCTCTCGTCAGTTGCTCGCATTTATCTAATCACCTCGGACTGCCTCCACAATCCTCTCCGGAGGCCTGTGCCATCTCCGTGTTCCTGGCTTTCGAGTTTCTGAAGTTTGAGTAAACTCTCTGAATCCTGGCTGAGTATTTCTACTTACGTACGTCACTCTCCTCTAAAACAACGTCAAAAACCACATGCCACAACCTCTCCCGGCGCTAGGCTTCCGCAGCCTCACAATGCCCCGTTTCGCTCGGAGGGCACCACCCCATTACAGCACCCCATTACCATTACATTGGAGGGGAGCCGGCATCTCTGCCACCACCGCTTCCTACGTGGGGCCGTGTCTCAGCTTCACAGATTCTAAGGCCTCCTTCACGAAGCTTCTGCATCTGTCTGCTCGCGCGTCACGGCACTTCCCAATCAGCCTCTCGGTGTCTCACCACGGAGCCCCGGGCCCTGGGCTTCCTACCTGCCTGGTGGCTCACGATGTTACACCCCACTCAGGCCTACCGTGGTGCTCACCCGCACAGTCACCTTGGCCAGTCGCTCCCGGGCCTCAGCGGCTCCCTGTGCCTGCAGCAGCCAGCGTGAACCTCTGCTCTGTTCCTAGAACCCCGTCCTAGCACGCGCCCCTCACCTCTCACCAGGACTCCTCTACTCCAACACAATCTAGTAGGATCACCTAAGTACTTGCCACGTCTTCCACGTCTCTGTTCATGCGGTTCCTCACGGCGACTCGCCTCTCCACACCTATGGCTTTCTGAGCCTGCCATTACTGAAAACCCAGCTTCTAGCTCCATGAAGTGCCTCCAAACACCAGAGCCCATAGTAGTTTCTTCCTGAACAGGAACTTTTGTTATGCAAACTTCTATCAGTATGAAACACATCTCTTCTGTTCTAGAGATTTTCGTACTGGAATTGCTTTTCCAGTATTTATGTCTTACTTCTCACTGCCTGAGAACAAGGTTGGTTGTACCCTTCTGGTGCCTCCCATTAAGTGGACAAGGAGCTTCTATTTACCAACTTGGTAATCTGTAAACAATTTAAGCCAAAGTTTTGCACGTACTGTTTCCCGGTCGAGAAGCCTGGTCACTTTTACTTCTCCCCGGGCAGGGTCAATTGTAAATGGACTTCCTTGATTGCCATCTGTAATTGAATAGCGGATGTGGCTGTTCGAAGGTCCGTCAGCATCGTCAGCCATAACCTAGAAGACATCACGCTCCTACTTAGGAGACAGCTGAGGAAGGGGTCTATGAAGCAAGCTTTTTTACCATCAATAACTAGCTGTTATAAGGCAATCATTTATAATAGAGTCAGTAATTGACTAGGGTAACAAAAGACATTTCCCCATCTTCCAATTATTTTCGAGTAAGGCCACAACAAAAACTGAATCGGTCTTCCTGAAATTTCTTGCAAAGATCCAGAAGAAGAACACGGTAGGGGAGGAAATACACACCGTGATGACAGACTGCTCAAGGACGGCATCTTCGCTGATCACTGCTGTGTAGGTGTCTTGGCTGAACACAGGGGAGTTGTCATTGACATCGGTTACGTTAATGCTCACAGTGGCCACATCACTTAATGAAGGTGTCCCCCCGTCAGTGGCCTCTACAGTCAGGTAATATTCATGAGAGCTTTCATAATCCAGGTTCTCAATGATAAAGATGGCCCCTGCACAGAAAATCAAAATGGCCTTCATTACTTTAAAATGCCACCACTTCCTCCTACTGTGACTGAAATCGAATGATAAATGTTTGAAGTAGAAATTAGAAATTTATATATATATATATATAAAATTTAATGTTTGTTTATTCTTGAGAGAAACACAGCACCAGCAGAGGAGGGGCAGAGAGAGACACAGAATCTGAAGCAGGTGCCAGGCTCTGAGCTGTCAGCATAGAGCCCAACGTGGTGTTTGAACTGAAAAACTGAGTTCGTGACCTGAGCCGAAGTCAGATGTTTAACCGACTGAGCCACCCAGGCGCCCCTATCATTTATATGTGTTTTCTAATTTCTTCATTCAGCAATTTAAAGTTATGAATTTGCCTATTCCTAGATCCTTATTTATTTCTCTGTGATACATAAATTGCTTTCCCAGTCAATACTACCCACATTCCACTATAAAATTATATTTCTTCTTTCTTCTAAACCATAGTTTACTATGGATGCCACTACAGTACAATAAAAAGGAGACGTAAGAATTCTACTTTTTGGCTTATATTTTCCTCCTCATTGTTTTTCTTTTATAGAAACGTATATCTTGTTTTATGTCTCCAGAATAACTATTTACATCCTATCATTAAAAAAAAAAACACTCTTTTTTGGGAATACAAGCTGGTGCAGCCACTCTGGAAAACACTATGGAGGTTCCTCAAAAAACTAAAAATAGAACTACCCTACGACCCAGCAATTGCACTACTAGGCATTTATCCAAGGGATAGAGATGTACTGTTTCGAAGGGACACATGCACCCCGTGTTTATAGCAGCACTATCAACAATAGCCAAAGTATGGAAAGAGCCCAAATGTCCATCGATGGATGAATGGATAAAGAAAATGTGGTATATATATACAATGGAGTATTACTCGGCAATCAAAAGAATGAAATCTTGCCATGTGCAACTACGTGGATGGAACTGGAGGGTATTATGCTAAACGAAATTAGAGAAAGACAAAAATCATATGACTTCACTCATATATGAGGACTTTAAGAGACAAAACAGACGAACATAAGGGAAGGGAACCAAAAACAATATAAAAACAGGGAGGGGGACAAAACAGAAGAGACTCATACATATGGAGAACAAACTGAGGGTTAGTGGAGGGGGTGTGGGAAGGGGGATGGGCTAAATGGTTAAGGGGCACTAAGGAATCTACTCCTGAAATCACTGTTGCACTGTATGCTAACTAATTTGGATGTAAATTTTTAAAAATAAAATAAAATCTTTTTGATTTAACGATTCCTTTAACACCTTTCGTTTCCTTACAGTCCGTCCTATTAAAAAGCCCTAAAAGTAAGAATTCTACAGTATGCATTAAAACTACGTTTTAAAATCCCATCCACACACACCTGCTCCTCATCTGAAATAGTCACACTCAATTAAATACAGTTTGAATGCAGTGACTTTGTAGAACATTCGAACAGCTCAGACCACAGGTTAACAAGATGACAAAAGGGTGTATGGAGCAGGAGTCAATACCTCCTGCAACTCTTGACCTTGTGGATAGTTATTCATTGAGATTCAAAGTACTTCGGCTATTCTATATACCTAGCGTATGAAAGACGTCAGTTTTAATGAATTATCAGATGCCTCCTACAGACACTGGGATCGAAGAGGCGGAAACTATGGTTTCCCTTAAGCTACTTCACGTGGACTCGATATGGAGAACGAGTAGCCATTGCGCAAGACCCCCCACCACCTCCCACTCTTGCTCTTTACTCGTGTAATGCATCGGACATCTCGACTGAATTCCTGGAGTGTGCTTTCATTTCCCCGCTTAAACGTCGAAGGCACTGAGAACCTTCATCTTTTTAAAGGATCTACTGCCGATCTATCTACGAGCTGGCACTCTGTACTGCCTAACATGCTGGGCCATCTCGCCTTTTTTGGCAGAATAAAGGCCTTCTTCTCATTTTCAGGGCAGGTTACCTGTTTTGGAGTCTATGCTGAATTTTCCATGTTCGTTTCCACTTATTATCGAGTAGGTGATTTCCGCATTCGCTTCGATATCCCGACTGGCCGCGTACACCTGGAGAACTTCTGTGCCGAGAAGAATGTCCTCAGACACGGTGGCGCCGTACTCACGGTATTCAAACACAGGGGGGTTGTCATTTATATCCAAGACGGACACCACAACAGTGCCGGTAGCCGTCAGCCTCCTCGGCAAACCCTGGTCTACGGCTTTCAGGGTAAGGGTGTACACGGCCCGAACTTCTCGGTCCAAGGGCTTTTCTAACTGAAGGATTCCGGAGAATTCATTAATGGAGAACTGCCCGTCAGCAGAGTTAATCAGCGAGTAGGAGATCTTCCGATTCAGTCCTGTTGACACACGACATCATGTCAGAGTGTTTTATTTCAAGAAATTTAAATTATTTTTTGAAAAAACGTGTAGCATGTTTTAAAAGGAAAATGCGAACACTCGTTACTGAGACGTTCCTAGGACTCTGATCTTTAAAAAGCAAACATTTTCACTGACAACTTACTAACCTAAAACAAATACAATTCCATAGCTACCTGGCTTTTTAAGACTGAATTCTACAGCATATGGTCCTGCAGTACCCAGCAGGTCTTTTAAAATGAAATCTATGATTTAGCCTCAGTGTCAAAGATTTATTTGAAAAGTGGTATTTGTGTTATTGCTTTAATTCTTCAGTATTAGTATGACTTAAGAAATTGTTTTCTCTATCGAAAGATTATAAATATGTATCCTAGACTATTATATTCTCCATAAAAATTGTGAAAGGTTTATAAAACTACAGCAGTGTAACATTTGCTGTTCTGTGCCCACATTAAAATCTCTACGTCACTAATGGTTTATTCATAAAATAACATTTCACTGATCAATTCAATTGGATATGAAGATCAGTTAATACAGTCTCTGACCGTAATTTTAGGGACACCACAGATGTCTTACAATGGTACGTGCACAGGGCACAATTTTGAGACTTCAAACGTGAATAAAAAATGGATTCGTTACCCTAAAGATTTCATTCCGTTTTTAATGCTGAGGAATTAAAAAATACAACAGTGAGTTAATCAATATGCATAAGGTCAGTAAGTTAAAGAGACCGAACTGGGGATGAGGTTCCTAAGATCTCAGAGCACAGACTGAAGCCAACGGCATCAGCTGGACGGTACCTGCATCTGCGTCCGTGGCCTGGACCCTAGTCAACAGCGTCCCAGGCTCTGTGTTCTCGAACACGGTGATGGCGTACGGATCGGCTGAGAATTCAGGGGCGTTATCATTCACATCTTCTAATGTGAGCACAATACTGGCATGGCAGAATCTACCCCCTCCATCTGTGGCCTTGACGAGCAGGTTATAAACTGCTTGCTCCTCACGATCAAGGGGGGCTAATGTTTTCAGTTCACCTGAAAACAAACAAGAAAGTGGATTCACTTGAAGTTTAACGTGTGAGATGCAAACGCACATCTATTTCTTCCCCTTTCCCTCTTACAATGACAAAATTTTGGAGCAGCAATTTTATCAATGCTATAGAGTCAACGGCTGCAGGAGCACACGGAGATCCAGGTTTCCAAACCCTGCTGGGAGCTAGCTTTTTAAAAAAAAATAAAAATAAAAAAAAATAAAAGCTACCTGTTTTCCAAATTTAACATATTTTTAAATTGACTTACAGGTTCATATGTTTACAATTAGTTCTGGGGGGTGGAACTCCCAGAAAACTGTTACTTGGACTCCTGATATTAACAAAATACAAACTGTAAGAGAGAAAACAATCTAACAGTCTTAAAGATATAAAGACAATACCATTAATCATGGTATATATCAACTATATACAAAACAGATAAAGCACAAAGTTTGAGATATACTTAAATTATGGAGTTGTGCTTTTTTTTTTTTTTAATGTTTATTCATCTTTGAGAGAGA
Source organism: Panthera pardus (assembly GCF_024362965.1). Taxonomy (NCBI): domain Eukaryota; kingdom Metazoa; phylum Chordata; class Mammalia; order Carnivora; family Felidae; genus Panthera; species Panthera pardus. Next base: position 17,680,557 of record NW_026526688.1, read on the forward strand.
GAGAGACAGAGCATGAGCAGGGGAGGGGCAGAGAGAGAGGGAGACACAGAATCCGAAGCAGGCTCCAGGCTCTGGGCTTGAACTCACGAACTGTGAGATCATGACCTGAGCTAGAGTCAGACGCTCAACCGACTGAGCCATCCAGGCGCCCAATTATGGAGTTTTTTTTTTTTAAAGTTACTATTAAAAACTAAATTTTAAATTCTGGGTTCAAGTAGGCGATATTGTTGTCAATTTTTTTTTATCTTATCCCAAATTTTACACACTAAATTGCTGTGTAGATTTCTAATTCTAAAAGATGCCAATTTTGTAGCATCAGAGTAAATTTTCAAGGAACAGGATATAATTTCAAATTTTATATGTGACCTCAGACCACCTATATCTGATATGACTTTGCTGGAACATGGTTAATTTTGCCCCAAGCCCCATCTTACCTGTGTCTGGATTTAGTCTGAACTTTTCTGCCCCTGGACCAAATAATGTGTAAGTAATTTCAGCATTGGAGCGGATATCTGCATCTGTAGCAGACACCTGCATGATCAGCTTCCCGGGAAAGGCATCTTCTGGAATCGTTTCCGAATATAAGCTCTACAAAGATTTTGAATACCACGAACATAAAACATTAAGCGTTAACATGACTGCCAAGGGAATAACAGAAAAAATAATCATTTAACTTTGGTCACAGAAAATGTGGGAAATGACAGAATTTAAAAATCCGAGGAGCTTTTGAAACCGATTTTTCTTACAAAACATATTTAAAACAAAAAGGAGTCACGTCACAGGTAATTCCTCTGTATCAATGAAAGAGTCTGATCTGACATTTAACCTACAGAATTCTGAATACTTTGTGTCTTTAAGTTGGTTTCATGTTTAACTTATCTGAAAATTGGTGAGTCAATGCCTGTTACATCCTGTCTATTTTCAATACAGGAAGTTATTATTTGCAATCTTTCCTAACACAGAGCCAGGTAACTGCAGTGGAGACAGACGTGATCCTCATGTCATGGAGAAAACAAAGATTCCCCCAGGTCATCAGGGTGAGTGCAAGCGACACCATGGCCAGGACTCTTCTGTTACCCTGCCCCCACCCTTCCCATCTGACTGAACTCAAACATAATCAACACTTTTTTCCAGTTCCAACTCATTAGAAATCCATGCTATCAACCAACACACAAGGCTAACAGGTAAAATTCTGTTGATTTTTTTTTTCTTAAGATGAGCTCAATTCTAGATGAACTACACTTTATGACTCATGAAACAGGATACTTTGCAACACTGATGATTTCAAATGAGCTAATATCTTAATTTTATTATTCTCAAAGATGACAGCGCATCATATCCAAGTAATGTGCGAGTGTTTAAAAGAAAAACACAATAAGACGCACACATTTATTTTCTGTACGACACACACAGACTTAACCAACCCCCAGCCGTACACGATACTGTTGCCAAAAAGTAGAGACATGGATGGGAATGAAGTCCTCCCTCCTCTGAAGCTCCCTTCCCTGCTGACTGTGCTCTATTTCCCTGAGAACGGCTCCGTCCCTTGCCACGGCTGTGACACTGCTCGTCTCCTCTGTCCCTCTTCCAGACCGTCTTCCCCGCTCTCTTCCCCAGCCTTCCCTTCATCTACCACTCTTCTTCCTTCCTCAGACTCTCCTCTTTCTTCGGTGGACGAATCTATGTGCCTACTGACACGCGCCTCCCTGCAACCAGGCACCTGTCCGCATCATGATGCCGAGCCCTCCGCCTCCAAGCCAGTCTCAGAGTCCCACAGTTCGCTTCCACAGCTCCATCATCTGTTCAGCAGCCAAACCCCCATTTGCTGTCCTGCCTCCTAAAAATCCTCGGCTCCTGCCCTCTCAGTAACACTGCCCTGGTAGGGGTCTCCTCCTCCCTTCTCCCTAGGAGGGGAAATACCGACAGGTACTCTGTCCCTTTTCGTGATCATCCTCTCGGATGGATTCCATTGTCCGTCATCCAAAGAAACGGCCAAGTTTGCATCCCTGCCCATCTTCAGTCTCACCGTCTCTAAACGTCTACAAAACCGATTCGACTGGATGTCCCGTGACCCTACACTTAATGAGTCCAATACAGACCACAACACGCTTCCTCTTAAGCCAACCCCGCCCCAGGCTTCTATCTGGGTCTTTCTCCCACTCGCTTCTGTAGGAAATGGCAGTCAATCCTGACATCACACGCCTGCCACGTTGTCACCCGCAGGCGGCACCACGGGCACCAGCTTGCGCTCTGCACCGTCTTTTGTCCCTTCGTGCCTTTGGCCGCCTCCACCCCGTGCTCTCACTCGTGCTCATCCAAGTGTACGCGACACTACCGAACCAACGTGTCTTCTGTAAGCAACTCTTGGCTCACGGCAGCTCCACCTTCCAAACGCAACGGGTTCCGAGGTCCTCTCTTCTCTAGGACGGAGTCCCAACTCCTCTGCCGATCTAATCACCACCTCCCAAAGGCTGACACCCCCGCCCCTCCCCGGGAGCACTCCTGCCCCAGTCCTCCCACCGCAGGCTTGGATGGGAACGGCTCCTTCTTGGCGTATGTGTTCTATTCAAGGGGCCCCAGAGCTGCGGAGCACCCTCACAGACCTCGTGTAGAACAGCCAGTGCCCCCAAAATAGGCTCGGCCCCCAATAAGGGGAATGAAATCTGCACAAAGCATTTTTAGAGTTAAACCTAACTGCAATCTTGTCTGTAATTTACAGCATCTGTGAATGAGCTGTTCCAACTACTGAGCATTTCCCAAAATAGTTCTGGAGCTGATCCAACTCTTGCCCCACTCAACACTCACCGCTGCTTAAATGCTCACCGGCTATCATACGAAACGCATCTGAATTACAGCCAGCGCCACAGAAGAGTCCGAATGAAAGGTTCAGAAAGAAATCCAAATTCGTAATACATAAAGAAAGAACCGCCTACCTTTTCACAGACTGGACTGTTGTCATTTGCATCAAGAACTTTCACTTCAACTATGGCTTTTGAGGAGAAGGTCCCATCGGTTGCCGTGATAGTCAGAAGATAATTGTCCCTTTTTTCCCTGTCCAGAGGTTTCTTCACAAACACCTTCCATTCATTCTGTATATTTTCAATAGCAAACTGTCCCAAAGGATCTCCTCCTATTAAATCAATGGAGGAAGAGGACAAATTGGCTGAAATAAGTAAAGATCTAATTGACAGGAGAAATAAATACATTTAGTGTTATGGTTTAAAAGAATTAAGGGTTTTTTAAAAAATTACTACATTTAAATTTGGCTTAACTTTCCCAGTTACTCCCACCACCACCAAAACATCAAGGCATTAAAATGTGTACCGAAACACAGCATTAAGCTAAAGAAAACATAAAAGCCTACTAAACGATACGTTACCCTATATGGAAACTATAGTTGTTATACATATTTATCATTTGCTAAGTTCAACAGAATGAGTCATAAAAATCAAAAAACAGTCTAGGAGTGTGCCTGGGTAGCTCAGTTGGCTAAGACTCCAACTTCGGCTCGGGTCATGATCTCACGGTTCGGGAGTTCAAGCCTCGTGTTGGGCTCTGTGCTGACAGCTCAGAGCCTGGAGCCTGCTTCAGATCCTCTCTCTTTCTGCCCCTCCCCCGGTTTTAACGCTCTCACTCTCAAAAATCAACATTCAAAACAAAAACAGTCTAATGACAACTGTTAGCCTTCTTCATTGTAGCCTAAGAGATGTTATTGCTACTTATTTTAGACTTACTTAACTAAAATCATCCCTTTAACCCCGATCTCCCTAAAATACTGTATTTCAAAATTTATACCTCTAATCCGATTTATTTTTAACTTAAACCATTTTGCTTCAATGTGTTACCTGTTATGTAATAGGTAACTTGTCTATTAAGTTCTTCAGAATCGGCATCTGTGGTACTTAAGATGGCGATGACACCGCCTGGTGGGTCATCTTCGCTCACGGTCCCTTTGTATATCTCTGCCGTGAATCGTGGGGGGCTGTCGTTGACGTCGGTGACAGTAACATCCACGATGGCCGTGGAGGAGAGCTGGACCTTTTCACCGTGATCTGATGCAACCACTTTAATCTGGTAATGGTCTCTCTCTTCATGGTCAAGTTCCTTGAGGGTCGTAATCCAGCCTGTCTCCATGTTAATGGCAAAAGATTCGATGACTTCCACACTTTGTGACTGATCTAGACTGTACATGACTTGGCCATTGGTTCCTGAATCCAGATCAGATGCCCTGGCCTGGATGACTCTACTCCCCGCTGGCAGGTTTTCAACAATAAAAGCCTCATACGGGTTAGACTCTAACACAGGGCTGTTATCATTTGCATCTTTCACTTGGATGCTAACATCTACAGATGCCACCACCTCGTAGTCCTCATGAGCGCACCTGGCAAGTATGGAAAACTGGTACCACTTAGTCGTTTCATGATCAAGACTCTTTTCAAGTTTCAGTCTGCCGCTCTGTCTGTCAATGACAAAGAACTCATCCCTGTTACTTTCAGGAGTGTTCCCTTTGATTAGGCTGTAAAGAACGGTCCCACTATGTTCTGCTCGGATGAGGTCTATCTCTGTTCCAATAGGCATGTCTTCTGAAACCGTATAGGTATAAAACGGTTCCGAAAATTTTGGAAGTTGTATTTCTGGTGGAAGTATTTTAACATAGACAGGAACCACAGATTCCCTTGACGGAGACCCACTATCCACAGCTCTCACGAAGAAAGTGAAGAACTCATTTTCTAAGCCAATTAAGCTTTCTTTTGTAGTAATTATGCCCGATAGTTTGTTAATTTCCAAATTCTCCTTGACACTTTCCGAATCTGCTTCAATGGCATAAGTGACATCGGCATTGGATCCCTCATCGGCATCACTTGCAAGAACTTTAACGACGGATGTCCCTTTGGGAGCACTGGACCCAATGTCCACTTCATACTTGGTTGCTCGAAACTGGGGTGCGTTATCATTGTCATCTGTAAGGATGACATTAATGGTGCAGAAAGCAACTTTTCCACCGGCATCCTTAGCCATTAAACGAACTGAGATTACTTTCTCTGCTGGAGTTTCTCGATCAAGTTTCTCCAAAGTCAATATCTGTCCTCTGTCATTTGTGTAAAATCTGTCTTTGGCAAAGTCATTTACAATATGGTAAGTGATGTGACCGTAAATACCAGAATCCCCATCAGTTGCTTTGACCTCGATCACCAGCGTGTGTAAGGGAGCATTTTCAGCTAACTCCACTTCATACTCGCTCTGAAGAAAAACAGGACTGTGCAGATTGCCTCCAATTACAGTTACGTGAACCTGAGCTGAACTCCTAAAAACTCCATCAGAAACAGAAACGTTAAGACTATAAAATGGCTTCAAGGTGTGCCGGCGCACGTTTGAGAGCGTGACGATCCCCGTTTCACCGTCAATGACAAAATTCTTATGATCGTTGCCAGAGAGAATGGAATAGTCCAACCTGCCTACGTCTGAGCTGTCTGCATCATATGCTTTCACACAGGTCACGAAATGCCCATGCATGGCGTGTTCGCTGATTTTGGCTTCATAAATCTGTTGGTCAAACAGTGGCGGATTGTCATTGAGGTCCGTGACATCCACTGTCACAACCACATCACTGCTCAGGGGGGGCATGCCACCGTCCAGAGCCCTTACAAAAATCTTGTGCTGCTGGGACTGCTCGTAATCCAAAGTTCGGACTAGCGAAACGAGGCCGGTGCTGCTGTCTATGTGAAAATGAGCATGACTCTTGCTATGGTTCCCAAACATATGGTATGAAATTCCCCTATTTGGTTCTGAATCAGAATCTGTCGCTCTAACTTGAACGACAGACGTGCCGATGACAGCTGCCTCGGACAGGGTTGCGGCATAAGACTGCTGACCAAACACAGGAGGGTTATCATTGATGTCTTCCACTATAATGTCAACAAATACTTCAGCATGAGCACCGGTCAAGGAGTCGGTTGCTCGTACGCTCAGTTTATAAGCCGGGTGGGACTCGAAGTCCAGAGGGGCTATGACATTTATAACTCCAGTGTTGAAGTTAACAGTAAACTGGCTGAAAGGATCTCCATCCGTGATGCTGTAGAACACTTTCAACCCTTCTGGACTGTTGGCTTGTACGTGGACAACCGGACTGTGCATCTGGATATTCTCTGGAACCTCTGCACTGTAGAAAGGTTTTTCAAACACAGGCATGGCTTTATTCATAACAGTGATCGGAACTATCACTTCAGCCGAAAACGCTGGGTCTCCTCCGTCTTTTGCAACCACTGTGACAAGGTATTCTTTATTTAAGGTGTCAGGTTCAAACTGCTTTTTCAGTGAAATTTCACCTGAGGATCCTATCTGAAAATGCTCGTGATGCTCTTTAAGGTAGTAATGCACTTCTCCATTTCTACCACTGTCTCTATCAACGGCGGTGACGTAGCGAATAACGTGGCCCACCACGGTATCCACTTTAACAACAGCATAGTAAGGAAGGTTGACAAACACTGGTGCATTGTCATTTTGGTCTTCTATGTTGACCTTGACAATGACGTGGGCCACTGCTGAAGGCTTGTGTTCCTGGGTCACTTCTACCACCACATCAAATGCCTCCTGCTGTTCACGATCAAATGGTATGCCAGTGGTCGACAGAACTCCTGAAGTCTGGCTTATTTTAAATCTGCGATCTGGGTTGAGGATATGGTAAAACAAAGGCTCGTTGATTGGGTTCCCAATGGCAGTAATGACAGCTAACGTTCTGGCTTCAGTGGAATTCTCTTTCACTACTGCAGAGTAGAAATCTTGGGTAAACTTCAGCTGACTTTCTTTGCTTTCTTTCACATTAATTTTTACAGAGGTGAAGCTTACAAATCTGCCATCAGAAGCTCTAACGGTTAACTCATAGCGGCTTCTTAGCTGAGTTGTGTTTTGTACAGTTATAGTGCCAGTCTTGTAGTCCATAAAAAACTTCTCCCCAATGTTGCCCTCGGTGATAGAGTACATCAACTGTGAGAATGCACTTGAATCAGCATCCGTAGCATTTACCGTGATGACTTTTACTCCTCTGTATGTTGGCAATAAAAGAGATGCTTCATATAATGATTTGGAGAACACAGGAGGGCAATCGTTAATGTCTATTACACGTATAGTCACATTAGCTGCATACTCAGCAAATAAACGTGGCGTCCCCATGTCATGCACTTGTACGGTAAAGTGAAAAGTACTTGTTTCTTCATAGTCCAAACTCAGTACCGTATGAATAGCACCAGTGCTAGAGTCGATAGCAAAATATTTGTGTATAGATGGTTCAACAATGTGATACACAAGCAGAGCATTGGATTCTTTATCAGCATCAGTTGCTCGAATCACTAATGGGACATTTTTGTCTGTTAGGACCACGCTGTTAGTTGAAGCTGATTCGCTAATGAGTCCCGTATATTCTGCCTGCATGAAGACTGGCAAGTTGTCATTTTCATCCTGTAGATGCACTAAAACACTTGTGTTAGTAGACAAACCAGCCATGTTAGTTCCTTGTATTATCAATGTGTAAATGGGCAACGTTTCAAAATCCAGGGCTTTCTGAGTGACGATACTTCCAGAATGTGGATTAATATCAAAAGCATCAGCTACATTTCCATCTTTTATTTCATATACCACTGACGACTGACTCTGCGCTGTAACCATTCCGACAAAACTCCCAATGCCGACAGTTTCGCTGATTTCAACAGAATATTCTTTTGATGTAAACTTAGGAGAGGCATTGTCAGCAATTGTCACAAAGACATGCACAGAAGTTATTTCACTCATTGGTGGATTCCCTTTATCGGTAGCTTTCACCATTAAGTCATATTCCACTTGGCTATTTCGATCTAATTCTTTGGCAGTTTTTATTAAGCCCAAGATGGGATCAATGGTAAAAGAATTTCCAATGTTTCCTAGGAGGAGAGGGGGTAAAAACATGTTACAGAAAAATGCAAGGACCAATACAAGTAATAGCTGGAGATACACAAACTTTTTTTTTTTTAATCTTTAAAAGTGATTATTCTGCAATTATACAGAAATTCAGGGGTTATCAACATTTGAATAGAACTCACTTCATTTTTATCCACCTAAAATGAGGCAGACTTTTCAGAGTTTTGTAAGTTATGAAAAGCAAGAAACACAAGAAATATTACTCTAGGTAAAGCCAGAACTCACTTGCTATCACCTGAACCAGGAATATGTTGTAGAAGGTTATCCTTTTGTAAGGCAGTTGATAATTTTCCAACAGTCCCTCAAGAATCCTTTGAACATACTTCTACTTTCGGCATTTATCACTTGCAAGTTTTCAAGACTCTTACTCATTATGAAAAGGAAGACTTCAATTCACCAAGAAAATTTAACAAGGTTCAAGAGAGCTGTCCCTTATTTTAAATATTCAGGGAATTGTTGAATGCGCTTGTGCATTACCTGCCCTACTGTGTCGCTTTCGAAGATTTCTGTAATATTCCCTTCTTAATCTTTTTCAGGTCACTCTACCCTCTACGTCAGTGGTTCTCAACTGGGGGCAATCTTGTCTAGATGGACGTGTAACAATGTCTAGACACAGTTTGAGTTACCACCACGTAGAGGGGGAGGGCGCTACTAACTTTCATTGGATAGAGATCCAGTATGCTGTTAAACATCGTACAATGCACAGGGCAGCCCCACAACAAAGGATTTTTTGCTCCCAAGTGTCAACAGTGCTGACAGATAAACTCTAAAATAGACGGCTTTACTTGTTCGCTTTGGGCCTTTTCCAGCTATACTGTAGGTGCCTTTTGCTGCAAATGCAACTCCACAATAGCCCAGGTTTTGTATCATCAACTGAAATCTTTCTGAAGACACTGGCAGCTTACTGAGGTCTAGCAGTTTACGATCTCTTTGGATAGATTACAGCAGTGTGAGGGTCCTCAGACTGGATTCACCTACACACACTCCGTCTCCGTTCTGTTTCACCTCCATGAGTCCCGAATCCATTATCCCCCTCACGGAACTGAGTTTATTTTCCCCAAATGAACTATCCCACTTCCCCAAAACAAACCTGACTTGCCACTTAACTGTTTTTTTTCAAGTTCTGCTTTCGTCTAGGTTTGCAACCTCGTGTGGCCCTTCATAGGCCAGAATCACTTAGTGCGATTTGGCAACGGGGGATTAACCAAGCACTCCTTTCTCCTCATCATTACTAGTAAACACTTCCCCGACAGCCTTCATTTCCTTCCTTTAATACTTTTTCCCAAAATCCATAATATAATTTTTTCTGAGGCCAGACGGGGTCTGGTTTTCATTAAGCCTGCCCAGTTCCACGTCTCAGCCCCACGGCCGTGAGGAATAGTCTACAACAGGGCAGAGGCCGGGCTCTCTTCTCTACAAGCCCCAAGTTCCAAGCTGAACCCTTGCCCATGAATGGGTGAGCCGTGAGGCCTTTGCCACGCCTCACAGACCCTAACTTCTGCCTGTCCGCATGTATGAGTCAACAATCCCAGATTCTCTCATTGTGCTTTAGTCCGTCACCAGAACTCCAGGGACCTTTCTCACCCTACCTGGGCGCCACCCAGGCCTTCCAATACTGACTGTTTGCCTGGACTAATATGGAGACTGAGAAAACCTTTGTACAGTGGTCTGCATCCCCACCCCTTGGGCTTTCCCTAAGTCTGTACTAAAGAAGCAGCCGACCTACCATATTTTATATTCAATCCTCTCTTTGGCATTTCTCTTATTTGGTGTAGTGAAATCTCAAAGCTTCAAACATGCAAGGCCCAACATGGAGGAATGAATAGATTTTCTCTGCAGTGAAACAAGCTGGTGGTATTAGAACACTCTACTTTCCACACAATGTGCTCCCTGCCCTCCCAGCCTTGCTGGCTCTTCATGCCTCATCCCTGCCCAGAACATTCTCATCTCAGGATGACTGTATTTGGTGGGTTCTTTCTAGAACAGTCTTCCCCAGCTATTATCATTGCTTCTCCATCCATCCATCCATCCATCCATCCATCCATCCATCCATCCATCCAGGTTTTACCCAAATGCCCTTCTGCTTAGAGAATGTGGTGAAGCCTTCCTTTACCTCCCTAATCAGAATGGCTGTTTTATTCTCTTATCCTGTTTTTTCTTTATAACACATACTGCAACCTTCTTATCCGTTCTTCCACTAGAATGTAAGCCCAATTTAAGCATGGCTTGTTTTATACATTCTTTTATCACCTGTGCCTAAAAAGAATGCCTGACACACAGAGACATATCCTATGTCCTATGTAAATATTTGATGAATGACACAACTTCTATGCATGGATGGAAAGATAAATTAAATACCAAATAAGTAGACCAGAAGCCTGAAAAATATTAATACATTCATCAAAGCACTATATTTATATTTTTACTTGGTTCTGTTTTTCTGCAGTTTACTTCTATCACTACCAACAACCACGTGTTAGATTAAGCACTATATTCTGAAGTACATTTTGACAAAAGCAACACATACTAAATGGAAATTTCTGATAAAAATTCTCATCAGTATATAGGGGCGCCCGGGTGGCTCAGGTGGTAGAGCGTCCAGCTTTGGCTCAGGTCATGATCTCACGGTTGGTGAGTTCGAGCCCCACGTCAGGCTCTGTGCTGACAGCTCAGAGCCTGGAGCCTGCTTCGGATTCTGTGCCTCCCTCTCTTTCTGCTCCTCCCCCACTCACGCTTTCTCAAAAATAAATAAACATTAAAAAAAAAATTTTAATCAGTATATAAAATTCAGAAACATTACTACCAGAAGTATCTTAATAGGAAGGTTAAACAGGAACCCAGCTAGCCAGTTAACAGTGGGTTTCCGACATACATATACAGTATGGAAGGAATCATCAGATTTGCAGATGGGAAAGCAACATACTTATGTGGAAAAACACTGCAGGGCAGCTGAGTGGCTTAAACATGCCCGTCTGATCCACTAATGGGTACAATTCATCAAATGCTGAAATACACGCATGTTATTTGTCAAGAAATTAATAGGGCAGTGGCGGAACTCTTTACTAGGTTGGGGGCTTAAGTCATTCACTTTAGCTGGAGATACTGGTGATTTCCGTGTAGCCCGAGATTGTTGTGTTTGAAGTAGGCAATTATCTGGACAAACGTGTGAATTTGGGCACATTAGCTATGACTGTATTACACACATACGCCCCAAAAGAAATGTCAGAGAGCTATGCACAGAAATCTCTTTCTTCCAATGGTGGACATGCTGTGGACCCTCAGTAAAGCGCCAACTGCCCAACAGGATTGGCAGCCTCAAGTGTGAAACGTACAGTTGCAATTGCACTTCTGTTTAACCGAAGTGTGAGGAAGAAAATCAATTCTAGTCAATAAGGATATTTACAGAGTATCTTCTATTTCCAGGCATTATGACAGTTTGGAAGTTACAAATAATCTACTTTAAACACACACACACACACACACACACACACACACACACACACACACACACACACACACACACACTACACGGTCCAGAATAGGGCGCTGATGTCTCTGAACACGTTAAGTCAGTTGTTACTGAAAATATCCTTTAATTAATTCCTTTTTTCCTGAAGGCTCCTAATGAGACCAAACTTTTTGCTCAATGAATTGCTGCTAATTAAACATGCAGTATTACAGCCTGAATTTGTAACTTGTTTTCTGAACTTTATTAAATGTAACCTGACAAATGAGAAGGTGAATATGAGTAACTTAAATGAAAGGTGTCATGACCACTTTACATTTCCACCTATCCCAACAGATTCACACACACACTCTTCTGCATTTTAACAGTAGCTGCTGCCTACAATTTTTGAGCACACTTTTTATATTACCAAATCTATAAAAATTATCTTCTAAGAAATTCAAATGCTACACTGAAATAGGCCCTTGGTATTATCTACTGTTTGAGTGGAGATACAGTTCATTCTTGGAATACCAAATTACTAATCCCATCAGTCATCGCAAGCATTTAAAGAATGCACATGCCTTTAGTGAGGCACCAAGAATCGTACTTTAACCACCCAGTTGTTGAAAATTATGTGAAAGCTAAGGGGAAAGTTGAACATTTTCTCCTACACAAACCCAGGCGGTCTGTCTGTGAGAAAATTATTTTACTGAAGTGCGCAGGCATGCACAAAGGGAATGCACTGTTTTTTTAACAACGAAAGTTCTGACCCCGTGGAAAAACCTTCATCTTTGTTCAAGGCACTCACTACATTTTTAACCTTGAACTACGAGCAGCACATAAGATCTTATTTGTAAGTAATGGACTAAATTTGGTTATTTTCAGGGAAACAGATGAAGCTTCAAAAATACTAAGAAGTAAAAATAGTTTAACCACATAAAACACATTTTTTTAAAAATTATTCTCCATGTACCCAGCTTTTGATTATATGACCTATAGTTAATTCATACCTCTGCACCAATACCAATGTCTAGGAAATGCACAATTTCTAAATATGCAGAGGAACAGAGTTATAAAAGAGTGAGAAGAATGAAAGAGACTATATTCTTTGTAGTAACAATGACCTTGAGAAACATGGAAAAAATGGAAGCTGCCTTCTTGATACTTAATCACTTACTCATTGTATTTGGCATAAGGAGAGAAAGTTCCAAAGCAAGATGAATTCTGACAGTACAAAACATATGCCCTAAAGCAGGTCCCTGTGTCAATCAGGGGCTTTCCTTTGCCATGAACATACACTTGTGGAGCAGTGATAGCCTCTACCTATCAAGTTCCTAGCGCGGCACCCATGGAATAAATAAATGAAAGACCGAATAGCATCATAAAAGAAAACAGAGAACAAAATATTTCACTTCGGTACAACTATTTCTGGGTGATCCTCCTTGTGTCCGCCAGCAAGACCCTGGATCTCTTGCCCTGCCACACCTAGAAGAAAGGTCCACGCCGACAGTTCAGTTGGCCTTCCTTGCCCAATTCCAGCAGGCTCCTTGGGCTTTTCAACATTTCCAGTCCAAATCGCCACCCTGGGCCCTATTGCAACAACCCAATTCCATGAAGGAAACTCAACTGTAAAAGGTGGATGACAGGGGCAGAAAAACTAACCCTGGAAGGGGTAAGCAGAGGCAGGACACGAGCACTCTTGTCGTGGAATTTCCTGCTCTGCCCAAGAGAAAATACTCCCTGGCTAAAAGTTAAATTACTAAGGCCAGTGGCTTCCTAACAATGTTTCATAGTTAACAAGTCTTATGGAGGAAAATGTCGTATGGTTACAACATTGTGGAAATAAGGAACTGCACCGGTTTTCTTCACTGCGAGACTTCTCAGAGCCTTGAATCATGCTAAGAATGTGAATCTCTTTACTGGAATGTAGGAGTCTCACGAGTCTCACCTTGCTTTCTAAAGAGGCTTCTTTCTCCTAATATGTAAAATGGTAGCTGAAGATCAATTTAAGCCATTTTTACAGTGACACACGGAAATGTTTCTACATGTGGAATTTTAGAAAAGAAATGTACTTTTTAAAGTTAACATACGGAGGGCTCCAAAATTACCTGATTCGATCGAGTACAGCACTTCAGCGTTCTTCCCTTTGTCCTTGTCCAGAGCTGTAACCTGCAACACTACTGAGCCAATAGCTGCAGATTCATAAACCCTCCCTTCATAGGAGGAACTTGTGAACCAGGGGGCATGGTCATTGGTGTCACTGACATTGACAATAATCCGTGCAAAGTTGCGCTTCACAGGAACATCTTGATCCCGTACCTGAAAGATTCAATACATTATCATTCCTGGGGGGGGGGAGGGGGGGAGGGGGTCCCCTATATGGGATTAAAAATCACTCTTAAACACAGGAGACCTTTCAGAAACCAAATACTGGCCAAAGGATGAGCAGAAAGCCGTACCATGACGGTAAGAACATGTTGGTGGATGGCTTCATGATCAAGTGTTTCAGAAGTATAGAGAGAGCCTGTCGCAGGATCAAGACGAAATTTCTTGAGACTCAGTGGATCAATGCTGCTCTGCAGTGTATAGATGAGCTTGTTTTTTTCATCCTTATCCACAGCACTGATTTGTAGAATTTCTGTTTCTGGCACTGTGTCTTCAGGAATAACAACTTCATATTTTGATGTAGAAAATTGAGGACGATGGTCATTTGTATCTATTACTTTGATGAATACCTATAATGACCAAAAAGACCCATTATAATATCCCTAATTATAATATTTTAATATTTATAGAATCAAGGGGAAAAATCAGGTGCACAATGGGGAAAAAAACGGATTTAGCAAAATGAAATACAAAATTTGGAAATAAAAACAAAAACCTAGAATAAAAAAAAAATCCTTAAAATTTTTCATTGCTTCTTACCTGTATGAGCAAGATAATGAACACCTCTCTAAATTCTTGAGAGTAACTTTGGAGGGCATATGTAACACCTTTCACATACTTCCTTCTGACTGAATACTTAATTCTCTTAGGTCACCACTAGAGAGAGATTTCTAGAGTACTCATGGAAGAGTAACCAAGAATTTACTTGAGCAGGATTTACAGAAGGCTAATTTCTTGTATCAGATTTGAATCTGCAACCACCACACTAATGAGCAGAGTACGATACTGGATGGTTACTGTGTTGATCTATTTATTTTTTAGAGGATTCCTAGTATTTAAATTTCTCATTCTAATCTTTAGGACTCCAGATTGCTATTGATAAATTAGAAATGTGCTTTAAAATCTTCATTACATTTTGTGACCATAAAACTTACATATAAATAGGAAACACATTCATTTCCTAAAAAAAATTTAAGGACACTGAAAAGATACACTCTCTTAAATATGTCAGCACAGGGGCACCTAGGTGGTCCAGTCTGTTATATATCTGACTCTTGACTTCAGCTTGGGTCATGATCTCACGGTCATGGGATCGAGCCCTGTGGGCTCTGCCGTGGGCACGGGACCTGCTTGGGATTCTCTCTCCCTCTTTCTCTGCCCCTGCCCCACTTATACTCTCGCACTCTTTCTCTGGAAAAAAAAAAAAAAAAAAAAAAAAAAAAAAGTCATCCTAGAATAAAAACCTTAGAGGGAAAAAAAGCCAGTATTAAAAAAACTTAGTCCTAAGCTGAATTAAAAATATTTTTTTTTACTTTAACAGTAAGAGGATTACTTTTCAGATTGAAAAGATGTGTGTGGATAAGGCATAGTGCAAATCAGTACCAATTATAATAAGATGGTTTAGTTACGAACAAGAAATCTGAGCTTCATAAAGAGGTTCACTAGTCCAAATGGCACAGTAGGACAAAGTCCCGGGAATGCAGAGGTTTTTATTAAGCACACTGGTGCAGGAATGTGAACTAGAGGCCTTTCCATGGAAACTACACCAGTGCTCTCATAAAACCCTGCAACATCACTGATGGACTTGTAACATTAAACTTTATATACTTAAGATATGCATTCACTAAACCACCGAAAGATTTTATGTGAAAGTTATGTAAACATTGAAAATTACAGACCATTTTTAAAAGGTCAGTGATGATCCAGAAGAGATGGTTATAATTTCTCTAAGTTAAACCATTATATATTCATTTCCACTATAAATTTATGTATTGTTTTTCTAACGAAGTTAGTGTTGGGCAGAGGTACTTCGGCTCTAAAGTCAATTAATCACAACTAAATAGAAGAGCTAAAGTAACAACCTTTTTAAAAAAAAATTTTTTTTAATGTTTATTTACTTTTGAGAGAAAAACAGAGACAGAGTACAAGGGGGGCGGGGCAGAGAGAGAGAGAGAGAGAGAGAGACAGACAGACAGACAGACAGAATCTGAAGCAGGTTCCAGGCTCCAAGCTGTCAGCACAGAGCCTGACGCAGGGCTTGAACCCAGGAACTGTGAGATCATGACCTGAGCCGGAGTCGGACGCTTAACCAACTGAGCCACCCAGGTGCCCCAGTAACAACCATTTTTGATACAGCAACTCCACTGAAACACGGCCACAGGGCCCTTATACACTCGGCACTCACCTATACAACACTGGGGGGCAAATATATGTGCAACAGCCTCTGCCCTGGGTAGCTTTCAACCTCCGCATGAAATGTCTTACGCATACGAAGCCACATATTATCAGGTAAGTTATCAAGTAACTTTTTAGGAGCCCAGGGATGGTGTGGGACATTTGAAAGCTTTTAAGGAGGAGGTAAGCCTTGGCTTGCGTAGATGATCAATGTATACTGGGATTGGGGGGGACCGCCTTGGTCAGACGTGAAGGCAAGTAGTAGCATCACACATCCTAGCTTCTGGAGACTGGAGAGGAGGACATCGAACTAAGAGATGGTAAAGGAGAAGGGAGAAGGGAGGATCCAGTATGCAGAGCCTTGAGAACAAAAACTCCCGTGTGCTTTGAACTATTTGTTCGGAGGAAATTCACCTTTACCTCCTCTTCTCAACTGGCAGACCATTCTAGCAGAGCAAGATGAATCGCAGGCATGGAGAATGGGGACAGGGAGGTGACTCAGGTGTCAAGTGGGGAAAAGAGTCCAAACCAGTGCTGATACGCAATAGCGAGTGCTCTGTGGGCGCACAAGGGCAACTGGTTCCAGGGGCTTCAAGCACAAGCACCCCGTGTGCTACCTCACTCACCCCTCAGAAGTGCCTGTGAGGACAAAATCACAATGCCCAGTTTCCAGATAAGAAAAGGGAAACACAAAGGGTTTTAGCCACTTGCTAATGGATAAGGTTAAGAGATTCAACCAAATGACCTGAGCATAATGTTGACCGATGCTTGAAAGAAACCGTAAGAAAACATGAAAGCAAAGCTGTTTTGAAGAAAAGAAAAAGCCTTAACTGGATTTCGTAAGTTACCTCGAGACACCAGATAAAGCAAAGTGACTTGAATCAATACCCATCAGCATCCTAAGCGGAAAATGGCAGGACAGGAAAACATGGAGCAGTGATGTTTCCAGAAGGTACTGGGGGTTACACTGTGACCCGCCCCCCACCACCACCCACCTCTGCTGATGATGCACTCACTATGGCTTAACCCCACATCTCCAAATCTCCCCCAAATCCCCAAATCTCCGATTTGCCCTTGGCTATTGACCTCAGTGCAGCAAAACTCACCCTGTTGGTTCCGGACTTTTACCTACAAACCTGAATCTACTGGGCTGTGTTTCTGGTACCTTATCAACCTGGTTCTGATCTCGGTGATGCTCTTCAGATGGTATCTGCTGCTGTGTTCTCACTCACACTCCTATCTCCCTGTCATCCGCCCCACATGGAAACGTAAACCTAATTACTGACCGTCCCCTCTGTCTCACACTTTAACAGGTCAGCGTGGGCTCTGTAACCACTAATATTCTGACTACCTCTCCCCGCCAGCAATTTCATTAGAATATTATCAAGGCCCCCTGAAAATGACTCAAAATAACTTACAGAAGTATAAATGAAAGACTGAAACTGAAGACATTCTGCATCCCTCAAAACACTAGAATCTATTTGCCAGGATCTATGCGATATTTCAATCAACCTGCACCACATTTCACACTAAGCTTTTGACTGTCCTAGCTAACACTACAATTATTGGGGGAGGAGCCCTCTGCTAATTACTCACCTATGTAGTAAATCCTACAGGTAAACAGAGCATCTTCATTAATGAGAACGCCTGGCACAGAGAGCCATTTAGTTCCTTTTGCTAGATTTCTGGCTAGTTGATTATTTGAGCTGGTCCACATAAAGTTATACTCTTTGAGCCTTTCAAAATTTATCCTGTTAAATTTATTACAATTCTTTATTTTTTTTTTTTTCCAACGTATTTTATTTATTTTTGGGACAGAGAGAGACAGAGCATGAACGGGGGAGGGGCAGAGAGAGAGGGAGACACAGAATCGGAAACAGGCTCCAGGCTCCGAGCCATCAGCCCAGAGCCTGACGTGGGGCTCGAACTCACGGACCGCGAGATCGTGACCTGGCTGAAGTCGGACGCTTAACCGACTGCGCCACCCAGGCGCCCCATACAATTCTTGATATTTTTATTCTCATGTTCATGCTCTAAAGCCTAACTTCTATAATGGGAACAGTTACCGACAAAAATGAAATTTTAATACTGTGCTAAAACGTTTACATGACAATCTCAAAATGACCCCAAAGCATGGTACATATGTCAGTTGCAAATACACTAAAAATCACAAGCATTTAGAGAAACAAATAAGGCCTTTTCATAACTGGCTCTAAATTATCTACTCACTTATTCGTTGAAAAGACATCTCAGACTTTTAGTCTTCAATCCTACGAGATGATCTGACAGATGATCTGTCTCATAATCAGATTTAAATTAGTATAATTTAAGATAAAAAAAAAAAAAATTGGTTGAGGAGCCTGGGTGGCTCAGTTGGTTAAGCTCCAACTTTAGCTCAGGTCACGGATCTCAGAGTTTGTGACTTTGAGCCCTGCATTGGGCTCTATCCTGACAGCTTGGAGCCTGGAGCCTCCTTCAGATTCTGTGTCTCCCTCTCTCTCTGCCCCTCCCCTGCTCAAACGTGCGCATGCCCTTTTTCCCCTCTCAAAAATAAACATTAAAAAAATAATAAAGATAAAAAACTGGAATCCAGGAGCATTTTATTCAGTATTTAATTTCTTCTTCTTTCAGAGTACAGCAGATTATATGTAAATCTTAGCTTCTACAATCCTAAGGTAAGCTCCAAAGGTGCAGGATTTTGTTTCCTAGTATTTAGCTTCTAGAAGAAACCTGCCATATAACGAGTGTTTAACAAATTCTCTAACAGTCCACAATGAGAATCAAAGAGAATTTAGACTTAATTTATAGGATTTTTGCCATTTCAATTTGAATTCCCAGTAATCTGACCATCTCTTAATCATCAGATAGGAACAAATAAAGATGTTAAGTGAGGGGCGCCTGGGTGGCGCAGTCGGTTAAGCGTCCGACTTCAGCCAGGTCACGATCTCGCGGTCCGTGAGTTCGAGCCCCGCGTCAGGCTCTGGGCTGATGGCTCAGAGCCTGGAGCCTGTTTCCGATTCTGTGTCTCCCTCTCTCTCTGCCCCTCCCCCGTTCATGCTCTGTCTCTCTCTGTCCCAAAAATAAAAAAAAAAAAAAAAAAAAAAAAAAAAAAAGATGTTAAGTGAATCATGACAACAATTTCACCATTTTATACAGCCCTAGTTAAAGTAGCCAAGGTGGGGGAATTGAGAAAAGGGATTTAAGACATAATCAATCACTTTAATGAGCTTTAATGAAAAGGACTCGGAGAATTCATCCTCAAGAGTTATAAATTTTATATTAATATTGTTCAAAATCAGCAAAAAATTGAAAGATTTTGATAATTAAAAGCGGGCTTTTTAAGTCTTCTTGCAAAATTTCCAAAACTGGGTAATTACATGCCAAACCTAAACTGAGATGTGCAGTTAATTTTCTTTCCCTAAATACAAAGCCTTGGTGTGCATATGTGGAAACTCTAACAACACAGTAACTCTGTGAGCCTCCGAGGGCAGAATCAACTGCCCATACCGCCCCCGGACCCCGAATATCAGAAGGTCATACTAATCTTCCTCTGACAAATGCATCCTCAGTAAGTTACCTACCTGTGTAAGTATGGCGGTGGTTCCGTCTGTGGCTTCGACTGTGAGGTTATAGTTTGATTTCTGTTCTGCATCAAGAGGTTTGGCAACAACGATCGTTCCGGTGCCCTTGTCAACATCAAAGTGACTGTCATAGTTGCCACCTAGGTTAAATTAGGACATACAGAAGAGTAACAACAGGTAGGTCATAGGATGAAATTCCGTCATTTTGTGGCTTTCTACTTGTGAATGACAGGGGGGAGAAAAAAACAAAACACTTCTGATATTGATCAAGGTGATTCCAAGGAGCTTTCATTTTGAAACACAAGAAAAGATGGGCCAATTAGAAAGACAATGCTTACTAACGCAAAGTTGAGCTCTAATTTCAAGGGAAGCTAATAACTGAGAGGAAAGCAACTCTGAAAACAGAAAAATGTTGCTAATATTGCCAACGAATTACTTTCGATTTGCTCTTTCAGGGGTTCTGAATAGGTCTTTAATTTATATACCTCAGTAGCTATATAAAGCATCACTTACTAACCAAAATCGGCTATTTAAACGTTTAATTATACACACAAAAATTATGACACTTGAACGAACTGCCCTAATAAATTAACTATTCAAAACAAATGTTAACTCTGGAAACAATAATGGCAGTTAATGTCAATTAGTCCTGGCTCTTACATACTCGAAAAGAAACTTTCCCCATTGTCGCCAAACACAAAGCTAAAGGAAGCAAAAGTTTCTGTGCTACGAGCATTATCCAAATGCATTCCCAATTATATCCTAGATAAAACTCTCTTTTCAAATCCACTGCACTTGAGATACTTTTATCAATGAAGCGAAATGGAATGAAAATAAAGACTTAACGTCATGATGATGTTCTATTACAGAACGCACCAGAAAGCAAAACGAAACACACAGAAAAGCCACAATCTTCAGCTAAACCTAAAACTAAGGATGATCTGGAGATGTATCAGAAGTCAGCATGTCTGCAGCTGGGATGGGTGACCATGCGCACACCACGGAAACAGAGGGCAATGAGAGAGTCACTGGACATGAAACAAAGCTTTAAAAACTGACGCTTTGATCTTAGATCGCATAATCTGAGGCAAATTATGTGATCTCAGCAGATACCTTCTGCTGTACAGTTCAGGTCACAAGTCACCTGCAAGACGTGAAACGCTTCTCTAGCAAGTGTGTCGCCTGGCACAGCCAAACAGAAGCAAGCGAGCGTGGGAGGCAAGCACAGAACAAGGAGGAGCAGTCAATCAAACCAGTTCCAAGTGCAGTCAGTGTTACACGGGGAAGTTACACACGGCACAGCCTGCTCGTCTGCAAGCGTGACAGGAGTTAACAGACAGCACGCCCACTATTTTGACCGCAGTTAATTGCAAAAATAATCCTTTTCTTTAAAACTAAAGTAACGGCTGGGGGGCCTGTGTGGCTGGGGCGGCGAAGTGTCCGGCTCTTGGGTTTTCAGCTCAGTCATGACCTCACGGCTCGGGAGCTGGAGCCCCACGTCGGGCTTTGCGCTAACGGTGTGGAGCCTGCGTGGGATTCTCTCTCCCTCTCTCTGCCCTCCCCCTGCTGCTGGCTCTCTCTCTCAGAATCAATAAATAAACTTAAAAAAATAAATGAAGGGGCGCCTGGGTGGCTCAGTCGGTTAAGCGTCCGACTTCAGCTCAGGTCACGATCTCGCGGTCCGTGAGTTCGAGCCCCGAGTCGGGCTCTGTTCTGACAGCTCAGAGCCTGGAGCCTGTTTCAGATTCTGTGTCTCCCTCTCTCTCTCTGCCCCTCCCCTGTTCATGCTCTGTCTCTCTCTGTCTCAAAAATAAATAAACGTTAAAAAAAAAAAAAAAAAAATTAAAAAAATAAATTAAATAAATAAATAAATAAATAAAAATAACAGTTTCGTAGGTGTTGATGACATCAACAATTTCATACAATGACCCAAACTGGGAAAACAGCTTAACGGTCTAGTGTGGAAAATTAAAGAGGTAAAAGCCTGTACCCCCCTCGCCCTGTGGCCCTGGCAGCCTAGTCCCATCGGCTTCAACCCACTGAAGTAGCATTTGGGGTACGGAGGGTGGCTAAAGGACAGAAGAGGGGAAAAAGGAATGTAAAGATCCAACTGGAGAGGAGTTGCAATACGTACTTTTGCTTTTAAGTATCTTTGTGATTAAGGTAACGTGAAGAAACAGCACTTAAAAACCTAAGATGTCAAAGTTTAATGCGAATTTCTTTTTTTAAGTATGTCAGAATAAGGTAACACGTTCCAGGTCTAAACTAAATGGCCGAGAGAAAGGAAAACTGACCTAGGCATGTCATTTTTATTACAGGGTTATTTCATCTAGTGAACCCTGCTTCCCACGTTCCCAAAGTGCGGTAAGTCAAACTTAAAAAGGCCATAGTTGGCACTATCGTTGTTAAGTCATACAAATAAAATTTGTAAGCTTATTCCCTATAAAGTACTGACTGACCTGAGACAGTCAAGCAGGCAGTTATTTTAAGCATCCAAACCATATTCACTAAAAATAGCAATGTGCCATGTTATGTATCAAGAAGGAAAATCAAGAAGCTGTGCTTCTGAACCAAAAACATTCAGATTTCTAACTCTTTGATGCACTTCTGAAAACCTTATTTTTAGGTTCATGATACACAGCACCTGTTTTAAACAAGCTGAGTACGTGCTGGATATTGCAACACATTTGCAATCAAAATACTGCAATTTAAGACAAATTCCCCACTTCTGGCTCTTGCTCCCAATTTTAAGTCCTGAGATGGACACACAAATCAGAAAAAGAGACAGGTTCTCAAAGACAGAAATAAGTCAAAGACACGTTCTCCTCAGTGCAACCCACACACGGACAATGAAAACTCTGAGCCACGCTTACCGATGATATCAAACCAAAGAGGCGTGCCAGGAGGCTCCACAGATATCACTCCAATCATGTGAGCAACCGGGTCACTTTCCATGACAGTAAAGGTAAAAAACGGTTCTTCAAATGAAATTGGCTCCAGGGACGGTTTGGGCTTGGAAATCCATTCAATGTGGAGTCGCGTGGTTGACGATTTTTGGGGCCGACCATTATCAACTGCCTTAATCTATAAAATGTAAGCAGAGGGGATAAAAGGAGCAAATTAGAAGTTACACCCATAAGTGAAGCACAGATCAGTCTGGTCTTAAACTAAGTTAATTTCAAACAGTATCTATATTTGTGTATTCCCCATGTTTAAGGTTTGATTAAAAAGAGCAACCTCTCAGGGAGCCTGGGTGGCTCAGTCAGTGTTCAGCATCCGACTTCAGCCCAGGTCAGGATCTCGTGGTCTGGGAGTTCGCGCCCCACGTCGGGCTCTGTGCTGACAGCTCAGAGCCCGGAGCTTGCTTCGGGTTCTGGGTCTCCCCCCTTCTCTGCCCCTCCCCTGCTCACACAGTCTCTCTCTCTCTCTCTCAAAATTAAACAAACATTAAAAAAAAAAAAAAAAAAGAGCAACCTCTTCATGCCACAGTCAATGTAAGTAGTAACTGGAGTGACAGCTGAAGAGGACAACCTAAGCCACATTTCCCAAAGTCAGGTCACAAACACTGAGGCTACTTATTGAAGAGAGAAAAAGTTACAAGAGAAGTGATGTGAGACCAGATTAACAGTCAAAGTATGTGAGAAATTCAAAGACCAGATCTTTTTTTTTTTTTTTTTTTTTTTTTTTTTTTTTTTTTTTAAATTTATTTTTGAGACAGAGAGAGACAGAGCTCGAAGCGGGGAGGGGCAGAGAGAGAGGGAGACACAGAATCGGAAACAGGCTCCAGGCTCCGAGCCATCAGCCCAGAGCCTGATGCGGGGCTCGAACTCACGGACCGTGAGATCGTGACCTGGCTGAAGTCGGACGCTTAACCGACTGCGCCACCCAGGCGCCCCAAAGACCAGATCTTAACTCACTGAAAGGATATCATATTCTCCAGCTCCAGAGAACTTCTTGGACGAAACCACTCCGGTTTTTGGCTCAATGAAAAATTTGCCATGCTCGTTTCCATCTTCAATGCTGTAAGAGATCTCTGCGTTGGGACCTTCGTCTTTGTCTGTAGCGATAACACGATAGATGGGCTCGCGCTTGGAGTTTCTTTCTCGTTCTGGTCTTTCCCGCTCTGGGAGTCTGATTTTGTAGAACTTTTGTAGGAACTGGGGTTTGTTGTCGTTTTCATCAAGGATTTTCACAATTACTCTTGCAATGGTTGACTTGGGGGGGCTACCATTGTCTGTCACGGTAACCTGTGTGTGAAAGGGAAAACAGGTCAACAGAAGTTTTTAAAAATAGAACTACATAAAAAGCGACTACCTTCCTCCTAACTGAGGATACCCTGCATTTTGCATAAACCTGTATTTTGCATCTCACCCAGCACTAGGACGTACACCATCTCCTCTCCTGACAACAGGAGGCAAGGCGACGTGTCCCATTCAGACAGGGACCCGGGCAGCAGGCGGGGGGCTAAGGAGGAGGCACAGCAGGAGCCCCACCTCTCCCCTCACCAGGGCTGTCCCAGGGCTGCCACAGCTGTAATGCGCATGTCGCCAAAATGGCAAACGATCAGCAACATCTTTTTGAATCATGGAGGAGCTACAGGGAGATTTTGCTTTTCAATAAAGAGTCCTCTTAGGAATAACATCCACTCTCTACTCTTAAAAATCACATCTCCACATACCGCATTAAAAATCATCAGTTTAAAATATGTGCAAAGTCACGTGCCTCTTCATACTAGCCATCGCCCTTTTGTTCTGTCGGACCCTGTTCCTGCACAGGAGTCCTCCACACTCAGCAGGGCAGACATAAAAACTGTCATTCCAAACCCACTTATTCCATAAGATTTTCAGTAAAAAGAACATAAATAACAACCTGAGGTCTTGAGGACTGGTGAATGCTTCCATATGCGCAATTTCATCCCAAAATCAGATGTCCACTATTATTTTGGTGTGTACGTTCAAAGCAATAACCCTAGGAATAGCTCCCTCACCACATCCTCCAAAATTAATCACTGAAATGCATTTTTAAAAATATTGAAGTATACTGCAGGTTTTTGTGGGACTCATTTTGTTTTTAAAGCTTGGTGAGTA
Organism: Panthera pardus; assembly: GCF_024362965.1. NCBI lineage: Eukaryota > Metazoa > Chordata > Mammalia > Carnivora > Felidae > Panthera > Panthera pardus. The sequence goes on from NW_026526688.1 coordinate 17,705,183, forward strand.
TATATCTGTTGTTTATAAAAATGTGACTATAGGGGCTCCTGGGTGGCTCAGTCGGTTAAGCGGCCGACTTCGGCTCAGATCATGATCTCACGGCCTGTGAGTTGGAGCCCCGCGTCGGGCTCTGTGCTGACTACTCAGAGCCTGCAGCCTATTTCAGATTCTGTGTCTCCCTCTCTCTCTGCCCCTCCCCTGTTCATGCTCTGTCTCTCTCTGGCTCAAAAACAAATAAAACGTTGAAAAATAAATAAATAAATAAATAAATAAATAAATAAATAAATAAATAAATAAATAAATAAGTGACTGTATCCTAATAGTACTCATCAAGAGTATTTAAGTCAAGTAGCTGTTTCTCCTTAAGTACATGATTGGGGCACCTGGGTGGCTCAGGCGGTTAAGCATCTGCCCTGGGTTTTGGCTCAGGTCACGATCTCACGGGTTTGTGAGTTCGAGCCTCGAGTCTGCACTGTCAGGGCAGAGCCTACTTGGGATTCTCTCTCTCCGTCTCTCTGCCCCTGCCCCCCCCCCCATCAAAATACACAAGCTTAAAAAGAAAACAAAAATGAAAAAAATCAAGTGCATGATTTACCTGCTCACACTCTCAAAATAAAAACAAAATTTACAATTACTATTTAATTTTAACCTCCCTAAACATTTCCTTTGGATCAGTTTTCAGATGATCTTTAGGAAAAAGAAAGAAAATTAAAGAGAACTAGAAGCAAGCACTATGTTTTGCGGTATCATCACCAACATGGTTTTAAGTTTCAGTTCAATAACCAGCAGCCAGTAACACAGCTTTTAACACGGAACTGAAAAACTCTTCAAGACAGGCCAATCGACACCGGCCTTGGCCCTCAAACACCCCACCAAGAAGGACTACAGAAAACATACGAGGTATGTAAACAAACCATTACAGTCTTATTTCCCACCAACGTCTTACTATCATCTTCAGAGTCCTAAGTACCTTACAACTTGTTCCCATCCAGCCTTTGACAGGTGCCACCAACAGGTGGCTCTGGAGTAGGGCGCACAGCCAGCAGGTGTCCCGTGCAGCTCTGACCAGGGCATGGGCCCAGCACGATCCCCATGCCAGGGACCTGCCACTCTGGACAGACTACCACCGGTTCCTTTTCTTCAGGAACCACATTCTCCCTTCTGTCAATCACTGTAGTGACTGGATGAAAATTCTAAGCTCTGCTCTACCAGAAGGAAAGAGAATTCAAGGGACCTGTACCACCGACGGCTGGATGGAACACACGAAGAAATTACTAACTGTAATGGTGGCTGTGAAGCACCCTCTCTACACAGGATATTCATGTGCACACGTTACACAGCTATAAAAACTACGTATTTTACTGACAATTACAAAAAAATCAGACCAAGGGGGCACCTGGGTGGCTCAGTCGGATGAGTGTCCGACTGTGGCTCAGGTCATCTCTCAGTCTGTGAGTTCGAATCCACATCGGGCTCTGTGGTGACAGTGCAGAGCCTGCTTTGGATCCTCTGCGCCTCCCTGCTCATGCTCGCTCGCGCTCTCTCTCTCTCTCTCTCTCAGGAAGGAACAAAAGGAAGGAAGGAAGGAAGGAAACTGGACCAGGGATGAAATGAAATTAAGCAGGCAGCATTATGAACAGCAATAATATAAAAAGAGAGATAGCTACATATTAATATAATATATATATAATACAAATAATATTGAATTATATATAATATTGAATAATTATATATATATTATTGAATAATTATATATATAATTTGAATATAATATTCAAAATAATAATAATAAATCACAGCTTAGAACTTTCCCCAGGACCCACACTGGCAGAAGGGAAGATTCATGCAGAGAACTCGACAAGCACTTGGGTCTTTTCCAGCTCTAGCTCCAATGATCAACACTGGCTATTAACGTGTGACACAGAAATGCCAGCAGAGGTTACATGTCTGCTCTGCGTCCCTCCCCAAGTGCTGTCTCTTCTCAGCCCCCTCCCGGCCTAGAGGCCGTGGCTCCCGGCCGTCGCATCCGGCCCGCCGTCCACGGGACACTACGTGCCCCCCTCCACAGACTCCTATCCCTGCGCCTACAGGGTGCCGACCCTCTACCAGCAAACTAGTGAAGGACAAGCTGTGTTTCTTCTTTCAGGGACTAGAAGGCATTTTAAGTGAGCTGTGAGCATGAGAAGCCTAGCAGAAGAGACCCTGTCAGTCTTCAATCTTTTAGTTTAGAAATGTTTACAAAGCACAAACTTTTAGTAAAAAGCACAAACTTTCAGGGCACCTGGGTGGCTCCGTCAGTTTAGCGTCCAGCTCTCAGTTTCAGCTCAGGTCATGGTCCCAGGGTTGTGGGATTGAGCCCCACGTCGGGGTCCACGCTGACAATGCAGAGCCTGCTTGGGATTCTCTCTCTCTTCCCCCCTCTCTCTGCCCCTCTCCTGCACTCTCTCACGCACTCTCAAAATAAATAAACTTACTTTTTTTAAAAAACAAAACACAACCTTTCTACAATTCAACTTAAAATGCAAAAACAAGGCAATTACTTAAGGATAACGATAACAAAAACTGGAAACTAGCTACAGTTGAATTAGACCTATTATCATAAAAAATCCTGAAAACAATACTGAGGAAAAAGATGTAGAAGGCCTATAGAAATACATCTCATGTAAATGACAAGGAAATTTCAATAATATCGCTTTCATTTGATTGCTCTGTGTGTGTTGTGCATGTGTAAAGCACAATAATTTGAGCAGTCCTGTATTCTGGGGATAGAAAGGGATTTAAAGGGACATGAACCACACTCACAAAGGTTTGGTTTCCCCTTTATTTTCCTTTCTAATAATGACCAGGAGGCAATATAATGAAATAGTAACAATTATGAAGACTAGTTAATGTGACCACGAATGTTCTTTCCCATGATATTTATAATTATAGTATTTTTAAAATAACTAAAATAAAGAAATGCTTACTTCTAATATATGTTCATCCTGCTGCTCTCGGTCCAGTTTCCTTGACGTTGTTGTGATAAGACCTATGAAGTGGTAACAGTTCATTAATCGTTACAAATAAAGTCAAAATATTTACAAAATATCGTCACTGAAACCTCACTGAGCACAAAAGTCTGAGCAAATCTCTGATCCTGAAGGGAAAAAAAAATGATTAATCCAGGTTCAATCATTTTATTTACAACCAACACACTTCGCACTGTCTCATTTTAATGGCTCTTCAACACAGTAAATGACAGAAGGATGAAAAAGTGGCAAAACTCCAGTCACCTTCTTGATGTGGCCAGTGGTTTGAATATACATTGTTGTCAGAAGGCATTTTGTAAAAAGTTGAGATGAGGTTATCCAGGATTTCAAACTCCTCTAACTTCTGCAGAGACAATTAAGTATGAAGTGACAGAAAAAATCTTCTGTATCTGTATTAGAAGAACCAGTGGAACACATGGTCTTATTACCTCCCAACCACTGACCCTCCCATGACTTATTACCTCCCAATCACCGACCCTCGTAAGTGGAGACTCGTTATAAAAGTAATGTGACTTTCCAGGAAATACTGCTCAGATGTCAACTAATTTCCAATGGAAGAAAAAAATAAATGATCCTCAAAGAAACCCCATATTCTTTATCTCCTTGATTCTTCTATCAAACTAGAAAATCTATAGTTTCAATCTGTCTCTAGAACTTTAGTAACAGTCGATGTGAGTGTCCACATAGGTTGGATCCTGGAAGACCGTGAAAACTGATTAAATCGTTTCTGTATTTCACAAAATACACACAAAATTGCCCCAACCACTAACACAGCGTCCGCGGCCAGCGCTGACAATGGTCAGGGGTGTATATGGTGGATCTGACGTCAGATCAGCAGCTCAGGTAAAACCTTCTGAGGCAAGACGACTGGCAGGAACAACCTTTCTCCGGCCCAGCTTTTTGTGGTTTTTTCCACAGGAAAATACTTCAAATAATGTATATTTAAGAACAGATTTTATCACTATAATTGATTTTCCCCTATTATCCCTAAGTAACTTCACACAACTACCAATTAAAGGCTATTCAAAACGATCCTCTAAATTTGTAAATGAAAGGTTCGTGTTTTTATTTAATTTGATGAGGATTTTTTTTCTTCCCTAAAATAGTTTACTGAGGATCTCGATCAACATGATCTTCCCCACAATTCAGTGAAGCAACGCACTCTTGCTGATAAGAACAACAAAAGACTATATTGTAAACTAGAATCTGGGGGGGTTTCCCAAACCACACTTATAGATTGAAACAGGTTCAAGGAAAATGCACGGCAATGCTTAACGGCGTAAAAATGTTGCTTAATGTGGCAGAGGTTTGATTTTCATTAGTCAAAAACCTTTTAAAGTTAATCCCTCTTGTTTCCTATCAAATGTTTACCACTTTCTGATGGTGGTTTTAAGTAGTTCAAGAATGACAGGAAATCACTGTGATTCGTCCCATCGAACTGTCCTAAGGTGCCCATCGAAAACCTGTCATCAATGGTAACATCACAAGGGCAACAGCTTGGCACGTTCTCAGCAAGACAGGATCCTGCTTGTGAAGAGCATCATCACTTGTTGCAAGAATGCCTGCTAGCAAATAAGTTTCTACAGCCAATAACCAAATGCCCATTAGCAATTAGCAAGCCCCCACTTCACGGCTTGCTTACCGCACACTTAACAAAGGGTGTGTGCCCACATCCACGCGACAAATCCAACAGAGACAAAGAGCAAACCCAGGTTTATTATTTGCACTCTCCATATGCTTCAAATTAATTCTCCTCTGTTAACTCAAACGGAACATTAACTCCGCCTGAATGCAATGAATTCTAATGTTCTGTTCCCTTCTTACACACCCTTTCAGCCTAGTTACTGCTATCCGCTCCCCCACCTCTCGGCTCAGCCCGTCACTTCTGAGGCCTGACCCGACAGGTGTGCCTGGGGTCCCGCGGCCGGGCTCCACACTCACATCTGCCGTAGCGCGGCACGGCCCCACAGGACTACGGTCACTCACTCCAATCTCCTCTTGCTGCCTGCAAAGCCTAGGAGGACAGACTGCCTTTCTCGCCCATCTTGGTTATACTGCTACACCTCTATTACCTTAAAAGAAAATACTTAAACGTGTGAACCAAAAAGGGGCAGCATTAAAACTACGTATTTGAGCGAGACAGACACATAAACTACCCTAAACTTGGAAATAACGATACGCATTTACGGCTCACACAGGCGCCAACAGAAAGTGACGCAGCATCTATTTACAGGCAGGACGTGCCAGGCGGTCCAGGGGACGGTGGTGTCCAGCAGGCACGTACAGGCCCAGATCCCTCGTGCGGGGGGCGGGTTCCACCCCAAGTACACCTGGGTTACAGGTGTACCCAAGCACGTCTGGGTTCCACCCCAAGTACAAAAGGCTGTGAGGAATAAAGGGAACGGTGGGCCAGTTTTATGAAAGTAGGGTCCAGCCACGTTTAGAAAGCCACGAAGAAGCCGAGGGAGCAGCAGGCTGAAGAGAAGCACCACGTGTCGCAGGAACCGGGGACAGAGAGTTTTAGGGAGGAAGTCCCTCCCCCGAGTACGTCAGAGCGGCTCAGCCGAGGAGCTAAAAGGAGAGCCAGAGAGGCAGGAAGGAGACCAGGACGGGTGTTTCTTTTATGAAGAGGAGACTTTAGCAGGCCAGCACGGAGCCATGCAGAGAGTGAGCTCTGCACGCGAGGGAAGATGAAGCCCGAGACCAGAGCTGACCAGTACACGAGCCACAAGCATCGTGAGGCAACAAATTCAAATCGCACCTACAATAGCTCGTGAACACGGAACACACTTCAGACTGACAAGACGGCTTTTCTGGATTCACAACACTCCTACCAGAAGAAATCCCATCAGAAGCGCCACGGTGCTCTCTTTTGCCCAACGCCAAAGGGTGAGGCTGTGCCTGTGCATCTGGGGGCGTTGGGGGGGGCATGCGGTGCCCTGCCCCTTAGAGAAGAGAGAAATTAACGCTTCTTGTGGAATTTACACACCAAATGAACCCCGGTGAGAGAACACATTTCCCAACCAGGAAGGAAAATCCCAGGAAAACCGGGATGTCCTTGGAGCCACCCCAGGGAGCCACATTCCAGCCACGCTCACTTCCGCTGCAATTCTGCACATCTCGATGCTGCTAATCCCTCCGCCTGGCCTACCTGACAAGCACCTATCTCGAAAGACGAATCCGAAGTGTACCTTTTCTATATGCCCAGTACGTGTTATTAACCCTGCAGGCATGGAATATCCTAATAAGGATATCCATTTCTTTCATTTTAAACATCTGTGTTCATCTGTTATGTTTATTACTAAATCCCAGGAGGATCTGTACTAGTAGAAACAGCACGAATCTTCAGAACTAGAGAGAAACCTTCAACATTATCGAACTCGCCTGCCTGAGTCAGAGAAGTTAAACGGTCCCAAGACCACCAGTAAATCATCATAGCCAGGACTACAAGTGTAGTTTTCCTGAGGCCCCGTTGAGAGCGTTTGGGGATTCTTCTCTTCCCCATCGCATCACGCTGCATCGTTTACTATACTTTAGGATTTCAAGTCTCCATCAACTCTGAACTACGACTTACATAAAACTTAAGGGAGCACACACGCAATCAACAATAGCTAATCATTATTCATTTAGTAGGTCAAAAAAAGGGAGAAAAGGAAAGAGTGGGCAGGAGCAGAACAATGTATATGCAAGTGCTGCCTTTTCTCACTCTTGCGTTCCATCTTTTTTGTGGAGCACTATTAAACTAAAAGTAGAAATGCAAAGACAAAATTTCTTTGTTTGGCCTACAAAAACATCTCACTGTGCAGACCAATACTATTATAAATGTAAGTGAACTGAGACAGCAAACACCCTACATTCTCACCAAGTCGCAGTGGCCACTTTACTCCATAAACCTATGTGAAACTAAGAAGCCAAACTTCGCTGTTTGACGATCAGTATTAAAAAAAAAAAAACATTCAGAGTTTTCCAAGGCCACGTTAGCATTTACGGAAGAGAATCCATTTAAGGATACAAGAAAATCAGATTAACTAAAATGTTTCGATACAGAACTTTACTCTGACGTTTCTTACGATACCAAAAACCATCTCTAAACTTCTCAAAGTTGAAGAGGTCAAATGGACATCACGAAGTAGGGCAGCACTTAAAGATGAACGTCAAAGAATCAGCAGGTGAGGATAAGGTGAAATGGTCCGCAAAGGTGGAGCTATACGTAGGTATTCATTCAACCATCCTGGGGGTGCGCTAAGAACATAGAGATGACAAAGAGGCTTGTTTTCAAGAAACAAGGGTGAAAGCAAAGACCCCATTCAACAAACTATACACAAGTTAGACTAGAGTGGAGGGTACACAGAGGACGCAGGGAGAAAGCAAGGGCTCTTGCTGAGGGTTCTGTATTCCAAGAAAGCTTTAACTTGGCTGGACGATGAGACACACGTAGTCTAGCCATCTCTATTGTTCCAGGAGACAACCAGCCCACCACTCAATGTGCAAGCGAGGCCAGCCAGGACCAAGCAGCCTCGGAGAGAACCAGCTGAGCGACCACCACTGCATGAAACATCAGCCAGGCCCGGACAAGACCAGAAGCGCCCAGCAGAATCCTATAAGAAATTACGGTGGTGGCTGTTTCGAGCCACTAAATTCTGGGACGGTTTGCTCCACAGCAAGGGCAAAATAATGCATCAGATGACCTCACCTCTAATTGTTATCTGACTTACTACATGCCAAGGTAGTGAGCTTTCAATAAATTTTCTCATTTAGTCCAGATGTATGCAGGTGGCGGTATCTATATCATGACATGTTACCCTTGTTACAGGCTCGGAGAGATTAAATTGCTTTCTCAAGGTCATTCAGCAAGATGGTGATTTGGAAGTTCGATACACCAGATCATCAGAGTCTGAAGTCCACAATAAGAACGAGAGAACCCAGGGAGGCACTGAAAGATTAGGATCTATAGAAAATGGTTTGAAACGTCAGTACTGTGGATGTAACTAGATGGCAGTCAGAGATGAAGGAGGGGGAACAAACAATTTCTTAGTAGGATTAAGATCCAACCACAACAAGAGAACAAATACTTGTGATCGGTAGTAAGAGTTTTTAAAGAACCAAAACCGTAAAAAATAAATAAATAAATAAATAAATAAAAATAAAAAAAAAGTCTGGCCATGTGTTCACCTTGTTTGGCAAGAATTTACTTTGAACCATTTACTTTGAACCATTTTCCAATTATTCTGCTTGACAATAAACAGAAAAAGGGGAAATATCAAGGAAGGGGAGAAAAGGTCTACCCACCTCGTTAACATTTCCCATTACTCTCATTATTTTCCTCTAACCTCTGCAACTACTTTGGCTTTTGTATACTTTTGCTCATTTTACAATAATGCATAAACTACAGCAACATATGTTCTAGAAAGGCAGGTGTCCACCAGAATTTCCTGTGATGGGCGAGTCCTTCAATGTGCACTGTCCAATATAGTAGCCCACCGCATATGTGGCCACTAAGCACTGGCAAAGTGGCGAGTGTGACTGCAGAACTGAATTTTTTAAAGCTAATTTCGGTGATTTAAATTTAAATAAGTCATCTCTGCTCTTGTAGGGCGCCTCCAATTTTCAAACCATCCACATCAAAACCAAAAACTGTGATGCCTTCAATATTCAAAATCTTTTTCCGTGGTCAGAATTTGAAACAGTAATTCAGTGGCAAATAATTGCTATCAAAATTCAAATTCTGTAAACATCTGTCTTAATTCAAAAGAGTGAAAAAAGGAAAACTTCCCAAGATCCTGATTCTGACCTGCTGATGCTGTTCCACGTTCCCTTCCTGACACCCCCTTTCACTGGTCTCCTTTCTCACTGGGCTCTGCAGGCCATGAAGAAACCTGGTTGGTTGCTTTGAGTTCACAGTCTCACCCAAACACCTAAACATCAAGAGTTTCTGTTTAGGGTTAGGGGAGCCTGGGTGGCTGTCACAGTTGCGGGTCCAACTTCAGCTCACGTCATGACCTCCCAGTTCATAGGTTGGAGCCCCGCGTCAGGCTCTGTGCTGACCGCTTGGAGCCCGGAGCCTGATTTGGATTCTGTCTCCCTCTCTCTGCCCCTTCCCCACTCATACTCGGTGTCCCTCTCTCTCTCAAAAATAAATAAACGTTAAAAAAATTTTTGTTAAAGATTCTCTGTATTTAAAGGCTTTTGGGGAAAAAAAACTCATTATACCAACTTGTATTTTTCGCTTCTCGTGATCTCTAAGAACACTAATCCATGAAATGTATGTTCATAAGCAGTGATGATGTTGTCATAAGGTTTACTAACTCAAAGTCACTTGTTCAGTCTGTATCACGTTATTCAACTTGCTTTTTCATTGTCTTCCCCAAATGTGTCGCTTTGAAGCATACATATAAAAAACCTAGGAAAAGGCCTATGTCCTCAAAAGCATACAATTCACTTAAGGAAACAGCCCTTACACCTAAAAGGTACAACTAAGCTACGGTCTCATAGCTCACTTTTTAGGCAGCACTAATTGTGTGCTTCCCAGGACCCAGCTCTGGGCTAAGCATTTTCTATAGGTCATTCTCAATGAATAATCACAGCAACCCCAGAAGGGAGCTACTAACAAAGTATCTGAAGATATTTGAGGCTTTTGAGAGGTAAAGTCACAAGGCTAGTAAATGGCAAAGTGGAGATCTGACCCTAAGTCCGTCTGATCCCAGAGCCCAAACTCTTGGCTCACACAAATAATTTTAAGTGTGTAGATCATAAGTCCTTATTTAATATGTATAATGATCACACCACAAAATTATTCAGTGAGCACAAATGAGTCTCTCACATTACTCCAGGATTACCTCTAGCCATCCAGTCCGGCTCTCTTTGTGGATGTCCTCACGGTTCTGTATCCCTTTCACGGTGCTTTAGTAACCACAGCACTATTTTGAGCAGCCCTTGACTGCAGCCATGCAATTTAGGAATATTATTTTCAACAGTTTTCCCCACTGATTTTGCTGAAATACTTTAATACGTTCTGTTCTTCAAAAAGTTTAAGAACTTTAATTGTGGCATATTTGGTGGTATAACAAGTATTTAGTTTAAGTCTTAGGGTCCATCAGTGAGGATGGTGATTTCTTTAGGAGCTGTTACCACTGGGATCCGGAATTTGATTTCTACCTTTCTACTTTCAACCCTTACCAGGGATTGCCCCGACGACATTCACTGGGCTTTAAACATCAGCAACATTAAGGACAATTACTAAAGAACTGTAACACCCCAGTGAGTAGACGGTCAAACTAAACACTGCTCAAGCAAGTTTTAGACAAGTATTACAAAAACTAAAAAAGTAATATATTTATATATGGTATGTTTTATGTGTATACACCTTCATAAAAGGTTAAACCCCAAACTACCTGTGGTGCCCCTTAGGAAATGGTATAGGAGGGGCCAAAGGGAGAGGAGAAGAGAAGAAAAGGCACTTTCACATTTTACTTTATACAGTTCTTTATTACGGCAATCTTTTATTTGTAACAAGTACATTTAAAGTATTTTCTGTGTATAAAGTATATTATTTAAACTATCAAAACAGTTTAAAGGCCAATATGAAAAGACAGAAATGTTTATTGGTTGAAAACTAATTTTAGGCTGGGAAGTCTCAAATAAATGATTTTTTTTTTTAAATCTGGAATATCCGGCCATGCATATAATAAAATATTAAAACTTCCTGGGGGCTCCTGGGTGGCTCAGTCAGTTAAGCATACGACACCTGTTCTTGGCTCAGATCATAATCTCACAGTTCTGAGTTCGAGCCCCATGTTGGGCTCTGAGCTGACAGCACACAGCCTGTTTGAAATTCTGTCTCTCGCTCTCTCTGCACACTCCCCAGCCACCAACTGGCTGTCCCTCTCTTCCAAAATAAATAAACTCAAAAAAAGAAAAACTTCTTAGAAATACGACAGTAGTATATCTTTTACAAGTTTTTCTAATAAAACTTAATGAAGTGTATCATACATTCTAGAATGTACTCTTACCGTAAAAACGAAGTTTGCTAGAGCCAAAGGGTGTTTTACAGTCTAGCCCAAATCCCGCACTTTAAAAACAAGAAAGTGAAGCTCAGGAATGTTGAATTAATTCCTGAAAGTCAGAAGCAGCAGCAGAATTGGAACTAAAATTGAGTTCTTCCCAAAGAAAGTGTTTCCAAGTCTCTCTGCTGCTCTTGGGGCTCTTCAGCCAGAGGTCTGCGGGGAACTCTGAGGAAGGATTCGGTCAAACCCACTTCCTTTCTGCCCCTTAGGAGAACCACCAAATCTGAATCTCCACTTATTCAGAGCACGATCTCATAGTTTGTGAGATTGAGCCCCGAGTCGGGTTCTATGCTGGTGGCATGGAGCCTGCTTGAGATTCTCTCTCTCTCTTCCTCTCTCTCTGCCCCACCCCTGCTCGTGCGCTCTCTCAAAATAAATAAATAAACATTAAAAAGAAAAAAAAATCTCCACCTGTGAGGACCCAGCTCAAACAATGTCACAGAGGTTTCCAGACAATCCATCCCATGCTAACCATCTTGGGACAAGAGCTTACAGAAGTTGACAAGAACCCGTGCCCTCTTATTCTAATAGTTTCCTAAACACAGGATCGTTTTTAGTAATTATAATGATCACTAATGGCCATACTCTGGAAGAAAGTGTATTACCTATTTATCAGAAATACACTTCATTATAGACATAGAGAAATATAACAGAGGACTATGGATTTATCAAAGAAAAAACATCTTTAAGAACCATAATGGGTGGGAATGCAAGCTGGTGCAGCCACTCTGGAAAACAGTACGGAGGTTCCTCAAAAAACTGAAAATAGAACTACCCTACGACCCAGCAACTACTAGGCATTTATCCACGGGATACAGGTGTGCTGTTTCAAAGGGACACATGCACCTCCATGTTAACAGCAGCACTATCAACAATAGCCAAAGTATGGAAAGAGCCCAAATGTCCATCGATGGATGAATGGATAAAAAAGATGTGTGTGTGTGTGTATATATATATATATATATACACACACACACACACAATATATATATATATATATACATATATATATATATATATATATATATATATACACACACACCCATATATATATATATGGGTGTGTGTGTGTGTGTATATATATATATATATATGTATATATATATATATACACACACACACACACATATACACATACACATACATACACACACAGACACAATGGAGTATTACTCGGCAATCAAAAAGAATGAAACCTTGCCATGTGCAACTACGTGGATAGAACCGGAGGGTATTATGCTAAGTGAAATTAGTCAGAGAAAGACAAATATCATATGACTTCACTCCTATAAGGACTTTAAGAGACAAAACAGATGAACATAAGGGAAGGGAACCAAAAATAATATAAAAACAGGTAGGGGGACAAAACAGAAGAGACTCATAAGTATGGAGAACAAACTGAGGGTTACAGGAGGGGTTGTGGGAGAGGGGATGGGCTAAATGGGTAAGGAGCACTAAGGAATCTACTTCTGAAATCACTGTTGCACTATATGCTAACTAATTTGGATGTAAATTTAAAAAAATAAAAAATAAAACAAGTTAAAAAAAATGCAACAACAAAAAAAGAATTTTTTCACGGTTTGACATTTGAAAAATTAAAATAATCAGAGATGGCCTACTACCCAATTTAAAAATAAAAGGTTTAAAAAAAAAAAAAGAACCATAACAGGGGGCGCCTAGGTGGTTCAGTCGGTTAAGTGTCCGACTTTGGCTCAGGTCATGATCTTGCGGCTGGTGGGTTCGAGCCCGTGTTGGGCACTGTGCTGATGGCTCAGAGCCTGGAGCCTGCTTCGGATTCTGTTTCTCTCTCTCTGCCCCTCCCCAGCTGTCTCTCAAAAATAAATATTAAAAAAAAATTAAAAACAAACAAAAACAAGAACCATAATGAACACTACAGAACTTACTTTGCAGAAATGGTCTGGTGAGCCTACATGAAGATTCCTACTGCTCTTAAGTTACTTATTAAAGCCAAAAACATCTCAGAAGCTTCCTCACAAATCTTCAGCTACAGGCCCCAATCATTAAATCCTGTTAGAACCTACGTTAAATGAAATGTAGTCTTTCCAACATAAAAAGAAACAACAATCTAAATGGCTAAATCAATTTCCATTTAGCAGCATATTTTCCTTTTTTCTAGAAATTACCTTTTGTAGCACAAACGAATGCTGGTCCCTCCCCCAAAGATACATCCACCCTGAAACCTGTGTGGCTGTGACCTTATTTGAAAACTAGTCTCTCAAGATATAGTTAATTATCTCAAGGTAAGATCCATATTTATGAAGGATCCAAAATTCGACGCGTCCTTTGAAGAGAGAGAGATGTGGCGTGTACAGACGTGGGCCACAGGGCCACGTGGAGGAGGAGATACAGGTCAGAGTGCTGCTGCTACAAGCCGAGAAAGTGCCAGGAGCCCAGGAGCCTGAAGAGGCAAGGAAGGATTTTCCCTGCGAAATTTCAGAGGGGGTGTGGCCCTGCCAACACTTTCACTTTTGACTCCAGGCCTCCAGAACTGCAGAGTATACATTCCTGTTGTTTTAAGCCACCCTGTAGTTTGTGATAACTACAATAGCCTGAGAAAATTAATGACCTTTTCATTCGGATATCAAACAAAAACACTGAAAAAATACGAAGGAGTGAGAAGCGAAGGGGGGAGAGAGTGGAGGAGGAGGAGAAGGAGGGAAAATTAGGTAACAATGGCAAACAATTTCATAATCCAAAAAGAACCACTCATACTGGCTCTCTGTATTTTATTACTGTCTTCATTTGAAATATGACTTTATAGGTATCATTCTATCAAGAGTTAATTAAAAGGCAGGTCTTACACCCAAAGATGCTTTGGAGTGGGAAAGTGCCGAATGCTCCAAATAATTCAAATTAATTGTATGCTTTCCCCCAAAAGGCAGGGGAAGCGGGCTCTCAGCTCCAGGGGGACCTCCTACACTAGCCTGGCTGAGAATCACACACAAGCTAAGTCAGCTCCTTTTTTTTTTTAATTTATAAAACATGCAACAAATTGTACATCAGTTGTATCTTTATAATTTTTCGTACTTGTCCCTCCTACATAGTAAAATAGTGAAATAAAAAGTGCCTAAGCATTTTTCAGTAACCCTATTAACAATAATGACAAAAACTAGCTTAATGACTATAAAATACAAAAATCACAATTAGAAAGTTGTTTCAACTAAAAACCAAGATAGAAAACACTCTCTTATTGTGAATAAACCAAAACAACTTCTTAACTGCTCTTTCTTTTCCCTCTTTTTCACCCCCCTGCTGATCTTTTAAGAGTTCACTGAACAAGCACCATGGGCCTCAGGGTACCATGAGAATAATAAGAGAAAACATCTTCAAAAACCATTTACCCGGTAAAGTATCTTTTGTCAGAAAAAATTTACCTGTGTTTGCTCTACATTCGCCACAAGGATCCTCTCCACTTTAGCCATAATGACCTCTCATTCATCTTGCATACATTGTATGCTAAGAAAAAAACAGTAAAATGCCTACTGCCAGGAAAAATTAACATAAACTAAAGAAAAGAAACAGGAGAGGTCATAAGTTAAACAAAAGCATTTTAGCAACTTTATGGGGTATGGATTTTAAATTTCAGGCTCCTGAATAATTTTGTTGTTTTTTAATTTCCATGGTGCGCTACTGAAATATAACCTGCTTTAAGTTAGTTACTACCAAAGAACTACAAGGACTAATCAAACGTATGGACCACAGAAGCAGCAATACAATTAGTACCTTTTTATTTTAAGTATTTATTTCGAGAGAGAGCACGTGCACAAGCAGGAGAGGGGCAAAAAGAGGGAGAGAGAAAACCCAAAGCAGGTTCCACGCTGCCAGCACAGAGCCCAACATGGGGCTCAAACCCCTGAACCATGAAATCACAACCTGAGCCGAAATCAAGAGTGGGACACCTGACCAACTGAGCCACACAGCAACTCCCCCCCATAAATTAGTATTTCTTTTTTTACTTTAATTTTTTTTTAATGTTTTGTTCATTTTTGAGAAAGAGAGAGACAGAGTGCGAGCGGGGGAAGGGCAGAGGGAGAGGGAGACACAGAATCCAAAGCAGGCTCCACACTGTCAGCACAGAGCCCAACGCAGGACTCAAACCGAGGAACGGTGACATCATGACCTGAGCTGAATCGGGTACTTAACCAACTGAGCCACCCAGGTGCCCCTAAAATTAGTACTTGTTAAATAAAGTATTAAAGCAAGGAAAGCACAGTGAGACAAGGAAGCAGGAGACCGTAATTATAGAATTCCATGCAGCACATGATTGTCACTCAGTAGAGTTTTCCATGGGATACTCTACCCTACCGATCTGTTCCTGACCAGCTTTAATCAAATGAAAATGTTCTCATTATAGGCTGATTACTGCAATTTACAAAGATCCCAGCTGAGGGGCGCCTGGGTGGCTCGGTAAGTCAAGCGTTCGACTTCAGCTCAGGTCAGGATCTCGCAGTTCTTAAGTTCGAGCCCTCGTCGGACTCTGTGCTGACAGCTTGGAGCCTGGAGCCCGCTTCAGATTCTGGGCCTCCGTCTCTCTGCCCCTCCCCCATTCGCACTCTGTCTCTCAAAAATAAACAAACATTTAAAAAATTAAAAAACAAAACAAAACAAAAAACACAAAGATCCCATCTGAAGTCCTGAGGACCACACAGCAGGTTGACAGAGGGCACCTCAGGTAGAAGGGAGAGATAACTTGACAGGAAACAGCATTTCTCTGTTCAAACTTTTAAGAACCTCTTCTAACAGGTGAAATGAAAATCCTATGAATTCCACCGTTTTAAAAATCTGTCGCTCAACTGTAAAATGAGTATTGGGCAGCGACCACATGCTCGGCACCACGTTTGGTTCTAGGAGGGATACGGTAAACGAATATGGGTAGGCCCTGACCCTCGGAGCCCTACACCAAGGCTGGACGCACCCACACGGAAAAGGCAGAGCAGACTCGGAAAGACAGGCAGGGAGGCTGGGCAGTGCTGCCCCAGCCCATTCTAAAAATACAGACTGCCTTACAGGCCAAGAGCGAACCTTCGATTTTTCCTACAGTTATCATTCAACATCCATCCCCTTGGAGCTGCAGACCATGAGCTCAGAGATACTGTGCGCTATTGCATGGTCTTTATTTAGGTGGTGTTGTAAGATTGCGTTTAACGACAGCCTGTCTCGAGCTCTCCTGGCAGCTGCGGCCATCTGAGCGGCTACTGCTCGTCACTGCAGTCCTGGTGCCGGCAGGATTAGGCTTAGAGCCAAAAATGGAATTCTATTCATAGACTGTCAAGGCTGGAAAGGCCCTCGAAACTCACTTAGTTCCCATAGTTTTCAGAGTCCCCTCCCTAGAAAACCCTTTCAAAATGAAATACTTTTCAGAGTCCCCTAGAAAACGCTTTTAAAATGAATCAAATGACCAATCTAAAGTCACACAGGTAGTGGCTGGGTAGGAATTTATACCCTCAAGTCTCCCAGACTTCCCTTCTGGCTTTAATTCTATTTTACTAGCTGTTTCTTGTTGAAACTTCATGGTATTAAAGCCTAAGATAAACAGGAGATCAAAAGCCAAATGCAATTTATTGGGAATTGCCTTCAACATTCCTTTCAACGTCAGACAGAGCATAGGTAGAGAGGGAAAGACAACTTAACCCATTTTATAAGATTCGCATCACGTTGACAAAAGAAAGCACGTCAATGGAAAATCTTAAAATATCGGTCCTTAAAATAATTTTAACAAATGATACTCAGCAACATATATACATAAACAAAACAGAATGCCCCTGAATAAAACTGATCCTAAGGGTTCAATATTAACAGATTTTAGGAGGCAAAGCATATCCACTTCAATATGCTCAACAAAGTCAAGGAATAAAGCTTTCCCTTCTTTCAGACTTGAAGGATAACACATTTCACTAGAAAATAAAAAATAAGCAGAGGAACAGGTAAGAAAAAATCTACAGGTTCTTCTTTAAAATATGTGCCCATCTTTGAAAGAAGTCCACAAATAGGTAAACTTTTTCCCCCTTCACTGAATTCCTGCCATTGTGAAGTGACCGGCCCTTTACTTCCTTCCTTTGCGGCTATCGAATGTTACCGGAAACGCTTGGAAGTTGTTTGCAGCTGTAGCCACTTCCTATTGCACTTCGTTCGGCCTCCGTTCCAGCCACAATAAAACACCATTTACTTTGAGAAAAAAAAAAAAAAAGTAGTCGCAATGTGATGGTGAACTACATGGGTGAGTTCCCAGCAACCCAGCATACCTGCAGACTCAAAAATCACAGAATTTTAAATCTTCGCCACGCTTTAGGGATCACTCCATATAAATTACACACACGCGTGCACACACACACAAACAACACACACACGTGCATATGTATGTGTATGACTTACCTATGTATAAATACCACCAGATCCATCTGCAGTCAAATAACACACCTTATACCGAACTTAAACTAATTCTACATTAAATAGTCTATCCTCTATGTAAACAAATGGATGAAAAACAGGCCCCTGTATAAAGTGGTCCTCTACAAAGTGTAAGCTGTAATTTGTTACTTTAGGTGTGAATATCTTAACTCAGAATGAAAGAACGGAAAAAAAAAATGCAAGAACTGATCAAAGATGTGATAAGTATACATACAGCTGACTCTGAGAGCTGGGAACTCCAAGCTCTGAAATATTTTTAAAAGGATACAGCAGGACAAAGGAAAAGTGTGAAATCTCAAAACTTGGAAATATTTTATTTTCTAATGACAATGTTTTTTTCCTCAAAGCAGAAGAGATCTAATAGTTTATCATCAACTTGCTAAATTTTATCTGAGATTTTGACCTTGATAACTAATATTGAACTATGATTCTTTTAAAAAATAATTTTAATATCCTGGAGAAACAAAACACAGATTCTCTTTTGTAAGCATTCACTGCTTACAGCAATGGGAAAATTTTTCTATTTTTACTTGAAGAATATCAAATAATCTACCCCCTGAGAAATAAACCAACAATTTAACTAGTCCAACTAGTTAACTAGTAACTACATCAACCTATCAAGGGCCAGAAAACTACCTGTTTTTGTATGGCAGGCAAGCTAAGAATGGCTTTTACATTCTTAAAGGACTAGATACAACAATCAAAGAATAATGTATTGTGACAAAGGAAAAGCACACGAAACTCAAATTTCAATGTCCATAAATAAAGTTTTATGGGAACACAGCCATGCTCATTCACGTCCATATTGTCTATGGCTGCTTTCAGTCTACAGTGACAGAGCTGAATGGCTGTGACAGAGACTGTATGACCCGCAAAGCCTAAAATATTTACTACCTCGCCCTTCACAGAAAAAGCTTAATGGTGTTTGCAGTCCATGGTTAATAAAAGTAAGTTTAAACATCTAGTGTTATTTAGAAGGTTCCTGCTTTTCGGCCAGAAGATATAAAATGTTTTTTAATGTTTATTTACTTTGGAGAGAGACAGAGAGAGAGGGAGAGAGAGGGAGAGAGAGGGAGAGAGAGGGAGAGAGAGGGAGAGAGAGGGAGAGAGAGGGAGAGAGAGGGAGAGAGAGGGAGGGAGAGAGAGGGAGAGAGAGAGCGCGTGAGAGCGCATGCTCAAGCAGGGGAGGGGCAGAGAGAGAGGGAGACACAGAACCCGAAGCAGGCTCCAGGCTCCGCACTGTCAGTGCAGAGCCCGATGTGGGGCTTGAACCCATGAACTGAGAAATCACGACCTGAGCTGGAGTCGGTCACTTAACCGACTGAGCCACCCACCCAGATGCCCTGGCCTTAAGTTATTAGAGAAGATTAGCCTAAAGAGCAACTATTATGTCACACAGGAATTCCTCAATACAAGAAAAAAAAAAAGAGAAGGCACAGAAAAACTGGCTCCCAAACCATGTTTACATCCCAGACCCAAGGGCACACCAAGTGAACATGGGGCTGTGCTTCCAGAAGCAGCAGTCACGGAATTTATGTCTTTCTGGCACCGACCTCCAGGTGACCTTCACCTCTCTGAAGTCATGTAGTTATTACAAAATGGGGAAAAGACAGATGGGGAAGACAGCAGACTCTTGGTTTGCAGTCTGTAGCTGTCTCACAGGGTTTCCTATAAAGATTATGTGAGGTCGCCTGTAATATACGAAGCACAATGCACATAATACATGATAAGCTGTGCTTGTCACTGGCCCTGTGACTCCTAACGAAAGTTTTGTTCCGGCCTGATCTAAAAGTGAGGTCAAGGGATGGCGGCAGGGTGGAAAAGTGGTACAGGAAAGATCAGAGAACAACACAGAAGGGTAGCAAAAGAAGGAAAGCCACAGTTTGCTGGTTTCTCTTTGGCGGTCTTTTTCAAGCTCAACTCTCAAAGGTAACAGGCATGAGAGAGCCTGATGGAAATCAGCCCAAAGAGACAGAACCAGCAGGATTTACAAGATTCAAACTGTGCAGTGTGCTCCAGATCCAATAATGAGAAGAAATCAGCCACCGAAAGAGGTGAAATTTTAACTCTATAGAATTGATAAAGGAAAAGCTAAGAAAACAGCTGAAAGCCGCCAAATCATTTTTAAGCCATTTAAAATTCCAAGTGGATGGAAACAGATCCAACAGCTGTCAAAGAGCCTAAACCCTTTTATGATGCACATAGAGACAGAGAGAAATCACATACACACATACACATTTTTTCGAAAAGGATGCCTCTATTTTCACTTAACATTTCTGATGCATTTATTTTTAGCCATAAAAAATTCCTTTTCAGTATGTTTGTTCCCAAACAGGAAGATGCACATCCACAAATGCGAAGGTATAAAAAATAATACATTTACTAGACAGCATAAAACCAGGGGTTCAGCAAGAAGGGTGGTGAAATTGACATGGACATGGGCATATACTCCTGCAATAACGTGGCAGCCCACTGATACAGTTATTCTCCTAAAGCACGGTATCTAATACTGTTACAAGAAAAACTCGAGATGAATATCACTATGTATACTGTGCTGGTACCCGCTGAAAAAGAGGAAAAAAAAGAGTAACATGTCTTCTTGCTTGTTTAGGAAAAGAAACTATAAACACTAGTTGCCTCAAAGTGTTTCAAAATGTAGATTTTCTTATTATTCAAGTACGGTGAGACCAACATGTCAGAGGAGAGCACTTTCACTATTAACAATTCCTACAAGGAAGGGAGGCACCATACCACAGACGGGGTGCCCAGGGCCACACTGGATTGGCCAGGAGGAAAGAAAAAGGAGAAAGCTGGGGTGGGGGTGGAGGGGTAGGGGACAAGAGATTTTGTTGTGGTTTCTACAGAATACACAAGGCAAAGCAGGAAGAGCAGGTTTAGACTGGAGAGTCTGAATTACTTCAGCGGGCTCTGGAGAGGGCTGAGCAGGTTGTCTGGTACCTGAACCTGGGACGATTGGGGAAGGTGCATGGATTGTGGCTCCATAAAGGAAGGGATTCCAAGTACGGGTTCTGGATCGGCTAGTGTGCATATGAAAAGTGGATCCTTGGGAATCTCTAAAAGCTGGCTAGTCCTGACAGGTGCAGTATCTACCCAGGTCAGAGACTGGGCATCAAGAATACAGAAAATAAAACATAGTTAATATATTAAGGAAGAAAGCAGATCATCTACGGAACCGAAAAAGAAGAAAAATTTTTCACTGGGTATCTTTTTGTACCTTTGGCATTTTGGACTCTGAATGCACTACCAATTTGTAACAAGCAATATAATTTATGAAGTATGTTATCCACACACAGGCACGCACACATGTACACACACACCTGCTTTCCAGTCTCGTAAACGGTATATAGTGAGAACAAGTGGGACTGGCCAGAACCTGAGGATCACCATTCTGAGCATTAGGCACAACACTGTGACACATTTTGTGGACAGAAGTGTATAATGACCTGTATTTCTACCAACTCCAGAAACACACCCAGGATGGTGCCAAGTTTCTGTTTAAGATAAACCTAGAAACTTTTTTACTCCTTAAAACCACAGACAAATTTGGTTAAGAACACTCGTACTACTTAGTCAATGTATATATACAGTATATACAGTATATATATACTTTATATAAGTAAAGTATATATATACTTTAACAGTATATACAGGCTTATTAGCAGTTCTAAATTGAATAAGCATTTATATATATATATTTATTTATTTTCTAAGGTTTTTTTTTTTAATGTGTACTTATCGAGAGACAGTGAGAGAGGGGGAGGGGTGAGGGAAAACACAGAACCTGAAGCAGGCTCCAGGCTCTGGGCTGTCAGCACAGAGCCTGATGTGGGGCAGGAACCCACTGACCGCAAGATCCTAACCTGAGCTGAAGTCGGATGCTCAACTGACTGAGCTACCCAGGTGCCCCTGAATAAATATTTTTTTAATTAAAAAGCAAAAGCTGAACTTCTGCTTCCCGCCATGGGATCAGATTTACCCTCCCACATGAAACAAGCAGACAAAATAAATGAAATAACAGTTTATGGGACACCAGCTATCAGAAGAAGACAGTCACCCCCTGAGATGGGAAACCAACAGGGCGAGACTGACAGATGGCCCAGCTTATAGTGTCGAGACCATTTCTAGACAGTTTTCATTCCTAGGTGAAAATCGAAGAGAAATGGAAGTACATGCCCACACAGCGGTTGATTCTCAAATGTTCATAATAGCTTTTATTTGTAATAGCCGAAAAGTGCAAGAACACAAATGCCCATCGACAGGTGACCGGATACGCTGCAGTGCACCTATGCAAAGGATTTTAGCAATAAAAAGGAATATACTTTGGGGGCCTCTGCATGGCTCAGTTGGTTAAATATCTGACTCTCGGTTTCAGCTCGGTTCTTGAGTTTGAGCTCCACACTGGGCTCCGCGCTGCCAGTGTGGAGCCTGCTTAGGATTCTCTTTCCCGGTTCTCCCTGCCCGTACACGCTCTCTCTCAAAATAAATAAACTAAAAAAAAAAAAAAAAAAAAAAAAAAGGCAACATGCTTTTGGTACTCACTACAACATGCATAAATCTCAAAGTAAGTATCTAACTACAAGAGGCGTTACCAAGAAAAGAGTAGCTACTCCAGTAGTCTATTTACATAAAATTTTAGGAAATGCAAACTAATACATAGTGACCAAAGCGGCCGCATGGAGCGGGCAGAGAGGAGCTGGGTGGGGTGGGGATACAAAGAGCTGTAGGGAATGTTCTGGAAGAGATGGACATGTTCACGGCAATGGTTTCACTGTTATATCGCTAAGGCAAAACTTTTCAAATTGTTGACTTTAAACATGTGCAATTCACTGAAGGTCAGTTATACTTCAACGCAGCTTTTTAAAAATAAAGAGTAATATTTGTTTGCATCCAAAACTTGAAAATGCCAAATATATAGATAGGAGAATAAAACCATGGTCTTTTCTAAAGCATGTGCACATGAATCAAAGTAACACTTCAAAAATTACTGCCAATTATAAAAATAGCGTATCACTCCTCAGAAGTTAAATTGTTAATATTAAATAAAAAGACGCTTTGCTCGGGTGTTTTCAGCTTGTGAATAATGAAACCTGTGAAGTGCACACTGGTCTCTATTGTTCAGGATTCCCGTTCTACTCTGTCCTTGACGTGCCACCGGACGAAGCCGTGACGCGTCTGTCTAGGCTCAGATAATCTAGCCTTCTATGCTCTTTTTCTCTCTCGCACTTCAGCAACCACAGAAGTTATGTTAAAAGAAGCAAATATAACAAACAAAAACAGGCTTTTAAAGACAGAGGACTGACAGTTGCCAGAGGGAGGTGGGAGATGGGTGGGAGGGGGAAAAAAGGCAAATTTACCCTGATATTGGACACAAGCAAAAGAAAGTTACAAAAATTCACGGTGTCAACGAGCATAAAACAGAAAAAGAAAACAGATCAAATCTCATCTGCTTGTACGCCCTGACAAAGAACCCCCTTGCCCCCCTACTTAAACAGTGTAAGAACCATCTGAGATGCAGAAACACAGTTCCTGCCATAATCACGCACAAAACCTTTGGAAGAAAGAAAACATTCAAAAGTGTTCATTCAAACCTGCCATTTAGAACCCCAAATTCAGATGATCAAAAACAGTCCTCGGAAGGATTTGTGTTTTTCAAAACAAATATTTTGTCATACCATGAAAGGAGAAACAGATACGGCAGCCAGGTTTCCCTCCTCTCCAAAATGACTTAGAGAGGTCATCAGACTCCTATTTCTACAAAACGTTCAAAGAATTCCATACGTGTTCTTGAAAATAGGTCATTATTTATAAAAATAACATAAATATGATCTTTTAAACCTTATTCTGGTACTGAAGGCTTTCCATCAAGTGTAGCCAACCCCCCACATCCTCATCTAACTTGATCTCTTGGCCGCTAATACTCATCACGTCACCGAACTGTCCCCCAACGTGACGAACATCCCTTACCTCTTGTGCAACCATCCATTTTCACTACCTTCAAAATCAGCTCAGTAACTTGCCCAAAGGGCCCCACCCTCCCAACTGCACCTACCACATCAGGCAGCTCTCACCTCCCAGGGGGTGTTTATCCGAACCCACGGCAACACCGCCCTGGTTGCCTGTTCCCACAGGTTTCTCTTTGCCACTGCACTTAGGCAGACTATCAATTTTCAAAACATCGCTTAATGCGCTGTATACAGAGGAGAGGCTCAGTAAATACTTGATGTGAAAACAAATGACTGAATGGCAGTGAACTGGGGCTTTCTCTGGTCCGCTGGACATTTTGATAAGCACCAGGGTCCTAAATTTACCTTCACCACTAAGGAGCAAGTAGATTCATTTTATTCCATCAAATGTGTTTATCCTTCATCAATTTACTTAAATCTTGATTATCTTACACACAGTGAATAGAGCAAATGTAGTACACACGAGCACAAGAGGTGGTGACATCTCTCCCACAAATGATTCTGAGTGCTCTGCACGCACAGACATCCTGTAACAGGCGTGCAAAAATCACTAATCACAAGACAGAAGGACCAGGAAGCCAGTTTTCCCCATGATTCCGGGGGGGGGGGGGGGCGCGGGGGGAACAAACCTCACTACCGCCCAGATCTCTTGATTTCCAGCCCAGTGATTTTCTCACTCAGCCATTAATTATTAAGGAACATGATTTAGGGTCTCCAGGTGGTGTTATGGTTGGTAAATCAGGAGAACTTTCTTCTAGTAGACTCTTTCATCAGCTTTCACAATCTGGCCTCCAATAATACTGATCTACCCATTAAAAATAGGTCTGCTTTCAAAGTTTTGAGCCAGATGTATACTTTGAAGCATTGCAGTTTGGGCCCTGAGGATCATACTCAAATTTTCTGCTGAGTTGGGGGAATAGAATCATCTGGAGACAGGCTTTGTAAGGCTGTATTTAATCTTTAATAATGCCCAAGTTAAAATATGGTTATTTCTTGATCATCAGAGACTTTACATGATCTGTGAAATAGTCAGACTTCTTTACTAACCATAGTTTGTAATATATCTCACAACAAAATCTTTCTTGTGTACTAACTACAGTTACTCCCTACTATTATCGGTCTTCAACTCATAAAAAAGTAAAACCTCTTTGGAATCCTTATGAACTTCCTCCCCCTGTCCCGGCAGCAGGATGCATGTGCTTCCCACCCAGGGGTTCAGGAGCTAGCTGTGGACTCCTGGAGGGGATTTATTCTCCCTGAAGATCAAGAAGTCGTCTCTGCAGACATCCCCTCCTAGGAGCTGTCAGAATACAGAGATGTTAAGAGAAAGCAGCAATGCCACATTAATCACATTTCAGCAAGACATAACACCACAGCAGAGGGATCTTCCTTTGAGCGGCCCCCAGAGATAACGAAGGCTTCAAGGCTGCCCACAACAGCTCTAACCGACATCACTTCTTTATGTTTGCCTTCTTCTTTCTCCAAAACTATACTTTATGCCCAGACCTACAGTACTGGCTCAGGTATTCTAAAGGACATTCATTGCTTGCTGGTTAGCATGTCTCCTTATAGAAGATTTGCCCTAATCTAGAAGGGGGAGAAGAGACAGGAAAAATGAAAGCCTTTTAAAGTTTAGTTCACAAGCAATTTTAAATTGGGGGAGTTATATTCCTGAATTATCACAAGGCTTTAACTTGTAGATTTCGCTGTCTCCCAAGGTCTGTGAACTCCCCTGCTTCCACGCAAAGTTTCTTGACTCTGAAATCCTCCGCAGAAATGTTTATAAACTGCTAATCTTTCTTCTTTTGTATCTGACAGTGCCTGCTAAATTTTTAGCTCTTAGTTCTCTTTCATTTTATTTCACAAAAATGAAGCTAAACTTGGTTACCACTTGTGCAGTAAAAAACGTCTGCAAGTATGCTGTTTAAACAAGTCTGTGAGGAATCATTTACAGACACTCATTCCAGTCTTTATGTTCTTGTATAATCTCTTAGCCTTTTTCATAGGCTCAGGGTCCTGCACCCTATGCCCTAATGCTTCCGAAACATAGTTCTGAGATCCAACTTCTCTTTCTATGGTTAAATTTGTATATGGCCCAATTATTCTTTTTTAATTTACTTATTTTTTGGTCTTTATTTTATTCATTTTTTCATCATGATAAATGTACTCTTTAATCCTCATCACCTACTTCACCCACCCTGCACACACCTCTACTCTGGTAACCATCAGTTTGTTCTCTATAGTTAAGAGACTATTTTTTTGTTTTTTTTTTTTCTTTTCCTTTGCTCATTTTGTTACTTAAATTCCACGTGAGTGAGATCATATGGTATTTGCCCTTCTCTGACTTACTTAGCTTATCATGACACTCTCTACCTCCATCCATGGTATTGCAAATACAATATTTCATTTTTCATAGTGAATTAATATTCCTGTGTGTGTATGTATGTGTGTATCACTTCTTTATCCATTCATCTCTCAGTGAACAATGGGTACCTTCCATAATTTGGCTACTGTAAATAAAGTTGCAATAAAAATAGGGGTGCAAGTATCCCTAGTGTTTTTATATTTTTAGTGAATAAGTGTTTTTGTTGTTGTTGTTGTGGTTTTGTATTTTGGGGGGAAATACCCAGTAGTGCAATTGCTGGATCATCGGGTGGTTGTATTTTTAAATTTCTGAGGAACCTCCGTACTATTTTCCACCGTGGCTGCACCAGTTTACATTCCAACCAACAATGCCAGAAGGTTCATTTTTCTCCGCATCCTTGCCAACACTTTTTGTTTCTTGTGTTACTGATTTTAGCCATTCTGACAGGTGTAAGGTACCATCTCATTGTACTTCTGATTTGCATTTCCCTAATGATGAGTAATGTTGAGCATCTCTGCAGAGATCTATTGGCCATCCAGAGGTCTTCTTTGGAGAAATGTCTGTCCATGTCTTTTCATTTTGTTAACTGGACTATTTCGTTTGGGGGGTACTGAGTTGTATCAGTTCTGTACATATTTTGGATACTAGCCCTTTATCAGATAGGTCATTTGCGAATATCTTCTCCCATTCTGTAGGTTGCCTTTCAGTTTTGCTGTTTCCTCTGCTATACAGAACCTTTTTATTTTGATGTAGTCCCAACAGTTTACTTTTGTTTCTGTTTCCCTTCCCTCAGGAGACATATCCAGAAAGGAACTGCTATGGCCCATGTCAAAGAGGTTACTGTCTTGTGTTCTCTTCTAGGATTTTTATGGTTTCTGGTCTCAGATTTGAATCTTTAATCCATTTTGAATTGATTTTTGTGTACTGTATAAGAAAGTGGTCCAGTTTGGACAACACCATTTGTTGAAGGGACTGTCCTTTTTCCTTTGAATATTCTTTCCTGCCTTGTTGAAGACTGACCGTATAGTTGTGGGTTTCTTTCCGGTTTTCTATTCTGTTCCATTGATCTGTGTGGCTATTGTTGTACTGTCAAAACAGTACTGTTTTGATTACTACAGTTTTGTAATATAACTTCAAGTCTGGAACTGTGATGCCTCCAATTCTGTTATTCTTTTTCAAGATTGCTTTGGCTATTTGGGGTCTTTTGTGGTTCCATACAAATTTTAAAAGGACTGTTCTAGCTCTGTGAAAAATGCTGTTGGTATGATAGGGATTGCATGAAATGTGTAGACTGCTTTGGGTAGTATAGTCATTTTAGTAATACTTGTTCTTCTAATCCATGATCATGTAATGTCTTTCCATTTCATTGTGTCATCTTCAGGTTCTTTCATGTTTGACATGTGTTTGACAGTTTTCAGAGTACAGGTCTTTCACCTCTTTGCTCAGTTTTATCCCTAGGTATCTCATTATTTTGGGTGCAACTGTAAATGGGTTTGTTTCCTTAATTTCTCTTTCTGCGGCTTCATTATTGGTGTATAAAAATGCAACAGATTTCAGTACATGGATTTTGTATTCTGTGACTTTACTGAATTAGTCTATCAGTTCTAACAGTTTTTTGGTGGAGTCTTTAGGGTTTTCTATACATAGCATCATGTCATACCTGCAAATAGGGAGAGGAGAGTTTTACGTCTTCCTTACTAATTTGGATTTATTTGTTTGTTGTCTGATTGCTGAGGGCAGGACTTCCAATTCTATGTTGAAAAAAAGGGATGAAAGTGACAGCCTTGTCTTGTTCCTGACCTTGGGGGAAACAAGGACTCATCAAGGATGAGATTAGCTGTGGATTTTTCAACCAAGGACTTTATTATGTTGAGAGATGTTCCCTCTAGATCTACTTTGCAGAAGGTTGTTACCATGAATGGATGTTATACTCTGTCAGTTCAATCATTCTTAATAATTAATTACTAGGTTTATAAGTATCCAAACCTCACTCTTATTCTCTAGCAGAGACACATCAAAATTTAGCCAAAGAGCTAGACCATAATTAACCCAAGTAAAACTAACTCTCATACATTCAAAATAAATCTCGTACTTACATTTAATTTTCAACAATCAAGACAGACTCTATGAACGACAACGTTTAATTTTCAACAATCAAGACAGACTCTATGAATGACAAAACGTTTAAAAAAACCAACATTTTAACATGCTTTTTAAGAGACAATACATACATACTGATCTACCTGGTATCTTTGTACAGTCATTTTGGTACACAGATGCTGACCTCAAGCTTCCTTCTACCTTAAGAACTGCTTTCTTTGGGGGCAGCTGGGTGGCTCAGTTGGTTAAACATCCAACTTCAGCTCAGGTCATGATCTAATGGTTCGCGAGTTTGAGCCCTGCATAGGGCTTTGTGCTGACAGCTCAGAGCCTGGAGCCTGCTTCGGATTCTACGTCTGTCCTTCTGTCTACCTGTGTCTGTCTGTCTGTCTCTCTCTCTCTCTCTCTGCCCCTCCCCTGCTTGCTTGTGCTCCCTCTCAGAAATAAATAATAAAAACATTTTAAAAAAATTTTTAAAAAGAATTGCTTTTAAGTTTAACAAAGAACATTATGAAATAAGAATGGTAAGGATAGGAGATAATGGTAAGGGATAGCAAAGACTGGTAAGGAAGCAGAGAATGCCTCCTTAATTTTGATTTGTGTTTATTATACTTCCTTAATGTATCAAATAGACAACCCAGTGACTGAACAGGCCAACTCACCTAGAATAAGGGAAGACAAAATTAGCAAACACAGGATGGAGGTATGCACATATATTTCAGCCAATCCTCCCCTTCAGAATGTTCTGTTAACCACATTCTACCATAAAGTGCCACATCACTGAAACATCCCTAAGCTCAAAGGCCAGTGATCTATTTGATAAGAAGTTTCATTTCCTGCAAATAAACCGTCTTCTCAATTCATATGGTGGTTCTGTTTTAATGGTGATCAAGAAATCAACGAGTACAACAAAAATGATAGCTACATGGAAGCTCTTTTTCGTGTGAAATAACGCAAAAAAGAAGAACTAAGAAAAAAACAGAGGCGCTGTCAAATCTGTAAAAGAACAGAGTAAAAATTGACAAGGATTTTGGAAGAGGATTCTGGAGTTGAGGAGCTACCCACTTAGAAGTAGGGGGGGTTAGACACTGAGAAAAGAGAAAGGAAACTTGGTGTATCAGTTCAGGAAAGCAACTGCTGCCAGTCTGAAAATTGCTTAATCTTGATCCCCTACTGCCTACAGAGACAGAGCACTGCTTGATGGAAAAACTCCAAAACCACACAGAAAAATACTGAATTGTCAAATAAATTCCTTTGATAATTCTTCATAAAAAGCAGAGTTCAGAAAATGGGAATACTTAGCGGCAGCACAACTTGCAGGAAGTTTAGGATGTATCAATAATTTAGGAGCTGTTACTGAAACACTGTATTTGTTTTTTAACCTGGAAGTGAAATTCTACTAATGAGCAAAGTCATAAAATAGCTTCATAAAAACAATTTCAAACAATTTCAAAAAGAAACACAGCATTTGGACTAAATTTTCATCAGGAAATAAAGCCTTATTTTGAACAACCTGAAAAGGAAACAATTTACAAAAATAAAGTGGTAAATTAAGAAAATTCTTCATTTCCCCATATCAAGAAGCGTAAGCATGAACCTTTCACATAATACCATTAACACATACCTGTTTTAGGATGTATTGAAAAAAATCCTTGTGGATTTCCACTTGTAATTTTGTAGGTCAGCTTGTCATTAGAGCTAGAATCTGCATCAAATGCCTCTATTTGGACCACAGATACATCCTTGGGAGAATTTTCTATTATTTCTGGGTAATAAACAGGCTCTGATGTCTGTGGGGCGTTGTCATTGACGTCCTCGACCTCTATGTAGATCTCTATAAACGATGAGAGAGGCACGACACCCCGATCAGCTGCATAGACTGTTAGCCAGTAATGGGAGGTGGACTCCCGGTCAAGTCCGTCTGAGGTCTCTATGACACCTACAGAGAAAGAAGAAGACACGTCAACAACAACCACAAACTGCCACTTTGACCAAGTGTCAACCTCACTAACAACTCTCACTTAGCAAAGTCTTATGTGTCGTCAGAGCCGCAGGACCCTGGGCAAGTTGTCTGACCTCTCTGTGCCTCTGTTCCCTTCCTATAACATGGAAATAATTAAACGAACTAATACACACATTAACAATTAGAATAGTGTGTGGCATGTAGTATCGGCTATAAAGTCTCTGTCATTGTTGGTTTTAGGTGTCGGGCACTATGTGGACACGATACAAATATTCTATCTGTTAAGTGTCCAAACAACCCAGCGAGATGGGCACTGAGAGACCATCTAATGGCCCGATGCTCTGTTTCCACAGATGAAATTTATGACCACTTGAGATTTGCTGATTTTCCCAGAGGTTCCCAGAGAAAAAATCAAAAAGCTGTGGCCCAGATCAGGGTCCCCACTCTCTAGCACCCCGGTACCCACGCTGCATTCGCTTGTCCACTGCTATGGTTTAGACAATGAGGCTGCGGCAACACTTCTCGACACATCTCAGTTTGGAGCACACACCCCTTACGGCGGCTAACAAAACAGAGTACAGTATTTCAAAATCCAGAACAAGGGTTTGCCCAAGTCTCCTGCGCACTGAAAGAAACCCTTCAGTTTCTTTTACTTCCCTTAGGCAAATGGCAAGACAACCAGGGTGCTAAACACAGAAATTCTCCCGCTGCTAGGAGCTCCACAAGGGCAAAGGCCACATCCCTCTTAAATGCCAGTTTACCCTGCTCCTTACCCAGAGGCCAGTAATTATTTATCAAATGAACAAACAACAATGAATAGATGACTTAACTGAAGTTGGCACAAAGTCCCTCAACTGGGATCCAAACTAGAACATGTTTCTTACTAAGTCAACTAGTGATACAGGAGTTCTGTAATTACAAAGGAGAGGGTGAAAGTGTCTGTAACGTTTTGGCCCAGCCATTGAAACCAGTTGAAACCTTACTTAATCTCAGGATTAACCACTTCCCAGGATGATGATCAAGTAGAAATAGCCATTTCTCTTAGCAAATCCCACTTTTTTACTCAATGGTGTGATCCTGTCCTTTTGCTCTCCCCAAATACATCCTTGCAGTTTTTTCTTCTGCATTAATATCATTCCGAACTAATGCTATTTGTAAGGATTCTACACTACGGTTCCAGGCTGGACTTTGGAAATCCTACAACTCTAGAATTACTAAAGTTTCCCATTTAATGCACAATGCTATGGGAAAAATAAGAGATGTCAATTTGATCTGCACTCAGAAATGAAAGAGTATTTATCTCAACCAAGCATAAATCTGTATTTTTTACTTTTTGATCATTGCATAAATGTAAATCTTTACTTATTTGAAATAATATCAGAAAAACTCATTTATTTTAAATGTCAGATAATCACATCTAACACTTCCCAAAAGACTTACGAGTTATAAATACCAAACTTAACTAAATATTAAAACATGAAAGAGATGATCATGAAATGAGTATCACTATCCAGAAAGCATTGTAGTTATTTACAACTGTTTCATTAATTCTTAGCAAACCCTCAAAATGGATCTGTAATACTCCTAGAAATAACGAATAAAGCCTCACAACTCTCAAATAAAAAGGAGCTAGGGGTGCCTGGGTGGCTCAGTCGGTTGAGCATCTGACTTCAGCTCAGGTCATGATCTTGCGGTCCCTGAGTTTGAGCCCCGCATCGGGCTCTGTGCTGACAGCTGCTTGGATTCTGTGTCTCCCTCTCTTCCTCTCTCAAAAACAAACATTCGGAAGAAAAAAAAAAAAAAAAAAAAAAGGAGATATCAGGTCTCCCTATGCAACAGAGACAACTGTCAGATAAATTCAACATGTTTTCCTTCTTGTCTGGTCCCAACATAGTCTATGCTTACTCAATCTGTCCAATAAATTAGTAAAATTCTACCTGTTTTTAGTCTGAAAGAGGGTCCTTAATGACCAAGGGAAAATAATCTTTTCCAGTTTCTCTTTTTCATCAAGGCATGCAGAGGAAGTCAGGGAATAACGACGTTTTCTCTACTAGGACTAAACATTGACAAATGAGCGTACATATGTTCCTCCCGTATTCTGCCATTAAAATGTAACATAATTCATTTGACAGGTGAAGTATTAGCAAATTTCAAGAAGACAGCTACCTGGTGCTTGTAATCCTCCTCTTTCTGGTTCTAATACTCAATAATTCATGCTGCTATCCACTTAGTAAAATCGGGCCCCTCTAAATGTGATCTGCAGGCATTTAAAAACTGATAATTACAGAAACAAATTAGTTCAGTGTTTA
The DNA here is from genome assembly GCF_024362965.1 of Panthera pardus. Lineage (NCBI taxonomy): Eukaryota > Metazoa > Chordata > Mammalia > Carnivora > Felidae > Panthera > Panthera pardus. The sequence goes on from NW_026526688.1 coordinate 17,737,416, forward strand.
CTATATGCCACGCACTATGCTGTCTTACATGTGCTACTTTCTTTAGTCTTTACATCCAACCTGACTACACGTGTGGTGTTATTATCCCCATACCGCAGATGAAAAACTAAGATTAAGAGGTGAACTTTCCCAGGCTCATAGCAAATGGCTGAGCTGGAGTTCAAACACTCTGAATCTCTGATGTCGGTGCCAACGAAGTGCCGTCAGTCTTAGGGCTAGCGTGACCAACGCATGGTCAACAAAAATGTTTTTAATCGAGAGTGAACAGTGCACACACGTGCATGCGCGTGAGCACAAGAGGAGGAGGAGCAGAGGAGGAACCCCAAGCAGGCTCCATGCCATCAGCGCAGATCCCGGCGCGGGCTTCAAACCCATGAACTGTGAGATCGTGTCCTGAGCCAAGAGCAAGAGTAGGATGCTTATTATCTGACTGGGCCACCCAGGTGCCCCAGTAATTAAAATACTAAATATGCGTAAGTGGGATGCTCAGATGTTCTTATTTCATGAATTCAGGACTGTATATATTTCCATCACATAGTGATTGGTAAGATGCTTATGCTTTGATGTATTTTGATTACATCCCTGTAAAAAAAAAAAAAAATGATTTAATACAGCTCCGAGATAACAATAAAGTGAATTTCTGACTGCCAGAGAGAAAGGAGGGCACGCTGAGTCATCCCTTCTAACCAAAATGCTCAAATTCATAACCATTCAACTCAGTTTACCGTGTTTGCAATACTACAGTATTTACAAGAGAAGTACACAAAAGGCTTCACTAGGTGCTTTACATGCATGAAATCACACGACACAAACTGTAAGATGTTCATCTCGGCTTCACAAACGAGAAAGAGGACACACTTTTCCAAGCCTTAGAGTGGCTAAGAAACATAGGAGGTGGAAGCAGGATCTCAACCCCCAGACGGACTCCAGAACTCTGAGTCTCCACCACAGGCTGCACTGTCATGATCACACGCTCCACGGCACCAAGGAAACTGGGGGCCGTGAGGGACTGATGCCACGAGGAGAGGCTACAGGTTTTCTCCTGCTTAAATAAGGGTCCTTCCCCACACTTAAAGGACAATAAAAGAAGATTCAAGGATTCCGCTTGGTCACAGAAGTTCAGGCTGCGGTGCCTAAGTACTATTCTAACTGCTGCTTGTAATTCTAAGCACTATTTTAAAAGCATAAAAAGTAGGTGGGAAAAGACCATACGCATGCAAAATTATTTTATGTTCTGCTTGTTCGTCTGTCTGCTCAGTCACAAGACACACAGCCCCTTAGGAACCCCGGGCAGAAACTTCTGAAGCAGGCATAAAGCGCTGCACTGAGCGCCATCTTCAACCTAGGGAGAGGAGACCAGTGGCCCAGGAACGGCTGGGAGCAGTGCAGAGAACACAGGAAGAGTAGCAGATCCAGCCTTGGCAGCCGCAAAATCACAGCAATGGACTGGAAACCCCTTAGCAACCCAGCAGCTCAACTCCCTTGTTTTTAAAGAAAGTTGAAAGGATTTGCCCAAGTTTACAAAAGCTAAACCGGTACGGAGTTTAGAATCCAGAATGAGGTACCTCCTCGGTCAGGGGGGGCTCATTAGAAATGGTCATGATTTACAGAGGTCTCGGCCTCTGAGACGACCAACAGACCCACTGACCACAAGCAGCGTCCACTCTTCCGGTCGTGGTGTTCGTACCCCTAGCCTTTGTCACCCTTCTCTACCAGGTGCTTCCTGTAGCCGCAAACAGCACGGATAGGTGGACTTCTTCTACAACCTCAGCAGGACCTTCATTCCTAAAAGAGAATCTTCAAAATTTCACCCTGTGGACTTCGAGTCTGTACCTTCGACGCCAGAAAACAACAACTAAGCCTCCCGGCCAGCACAGAGAAATAAGCCTACTGTGCCATCCTCAAAACTCCACCTCACTCCTACTTCTATCCATGACCCTCCACCAACCAACTTCCAAAAACTACTTTTTTGCGCCCTAGGTTATAAATTCTCCTCTCCTGAAGCAAGTTTCAAGGAACCAACAAAATCTTAAATATCAAACCCCAGTTTTTCAGACACTTCTCACTAACATCTACCACAGCAGTACCACGCTTATTCGGCATATGTGTACGTCCACACGCACACACTCTTCGTCTGTGGCCTTCCGCCTGTTTACGAACTTCTCCCCTACTTTCTCTGCCATCTCTGCTCCTATTTTTTATTTCCGCTTTCACTTTCCGAGAGAGGAACGACAGCATGCGACCAGACGATCCCCAAGCCCGGGCTGTGAAAGACAGAAGCGGTAGCCGGGGCTTTCCGCAGAGCTTCCTCCCGCCAGACAAGGAGAGATCGATGCTCTGAGAGAAAAGGCCAGTGAGCACGGTAATAGGCGAGCACCACCTTTCTCATCATGAGGTTATGGCACAGAAGCAGGAGACAAGGTAGGGGTGCTGCTTCCTGATCCCGGGGCGTATATGTTGAGTACGGAGACAAGTTTAGACAAGCCTGTTATATGCGCCACCCAGCAATGTTACAAGGAATCATTCCTTTGCTTTAATGAAACATGACAGAAGCAATAACTGACTAGCTTTCCAACCTCAAGAATACAATGAAGACATTTTCAAGAAAAGTTGTTAATAAGCTGAAAAATTTGAAAGAAGCCGGAAATCTGGAGCTATTAAAGTAAAAATATTTATCATTCCAAACATACCCGCTAGGATTGCAGAGCCACCACCAGATGTCACTATGGAAACTGACTTTAAATGTGCATGCAGTGGAACTAGACTGAAAGGGGAAAAAAAAAATACAATGTAATTGTTAAAAAAAAGAGTTTGGCCGATGTGGCTGAAAATACAGCTCACAGCAAAATGTCTTTCTAGAAGATTCGTCATTTTCCACGGACAGTAATTAGGTACTCATGTTGTCATTCCATAGTCCAATTATTCAATGGGTACAAGGTACAACGCCTGGATGGCTCAGTCGGTTAAGCATGCGACGTCCGCTCAGGTCATGATCTCACAGTTCGTGGGTTTGTGCTGAGCTGTCAGCACAGAGCCTGGAGCCTGCTTTGGATTCCCTCCCTCCCTCTCTCTCTCTGCCCCTTCCCCACTCATGCTCTGTGTCTGTCTCAAAAAAAAAATAAAAAACATTAAAAAATAATTTAAAAAAAAAACAAAAACAGGGTACAGGGTACAGTTAAGTACAGTTGCTTAAGCCAATGATCCTAAAGTAGTAAAGGGTTTCCAGGAATAATTAATTCCTACTATCCACCACTGAGGCTAATGATGATGTTAACTTGAATATGCCCTCAAAGAGGAAAGGCCAGCATTCGCTGCAGCTGACAAGGTGGAACAGGATGCTTTCAACACATTTTTAAGGCAAAAGTAAAATTCTATGTAGTCACTATACTGCCAAAAAATAATTTAACTAACTCAAATTTCCATGGTCACAGAACATCTTTCTCCCTGGAATTTTCCTATTTTCTTTGTTTAACAGGTCTTGGCCCCTTATCCAGCCCCAGTGCCAAAGTTTCAACAAAACCTTGCTATTTCAGATTCTTCAGCAACTCCAACTCAAAAATACTTATAATCTTTTTTTTTTTTTTTTTTTACTTTTCTGGAACCAAACTTAAGGCAGCAATTGTATGAAAAGCCTCTTTAGTCAATCACAAGAAAAACTTAAAACATAAAATAGAGTTTCGGATAATATTTTTCCTACAGACAGTAAGTGACTAACTACCCCTTCCTCCAATTCTGTAGTCTCATCATGTACAGAGTAACTCTTCTGGAGATAAATGTTTTCCCAAATATAACAACAATACACACTAGAGATGCAATATGTATGTATCTGACATTAATCCACAAAGGTTACTCAAGTGGTTAATTTTTTCCTAATTATGGTAAAATCAGAAGTCTCATAGTTGTCATATTAAATATGCTGCTACAAGACATTCTGCTTTGAAATTACATGTAAAAAGTAGACTATGATTTCCCTATTAAAATGCAAACCCTTTCAGAGCAGGGATGTTTTGCCAGGTGAATAGTGGGTACTTGTTAAGCATGTGTTGAAAAGAATGCCCATCATCAACAACTTAAGTCTGAGAAACACTCACAGCCAAGAGGAGCCAGGGGAGACAGGACAACTAAATGCAAGGTAGGAAACTGGAGAGGATCCTAGACCAGAAAAAGCACATCAGGAGGGAAAAAAATAAAAAATAAAAAAGCTAAGGAAATATGAGTGAACCCCAGGCTGTAGTTAATAAGAATGTATCAATATTGGTTCACTAGTTATAACAGATATACTAATGTAAGATGTCAATGGGGAAACTGTAAGTGTAGGAGCTATATGGAAACTGTACTATCTGCTCAATTTTTCTGCAGATCTACTTAAATTTGTTTCCTTCAAGTAATGAAACTTTAATGAAAATGAGATAAATTCAAAAAACAGTAAATTACATATATATACATACACACATACATATGTGTGTATGTATATATATGTAAGTCAAATTAAACAAAAAATTTATAAAGAGAGCAGAGAAGGGAGGCAGAGGTGGGGGAGAGAGAGGGACTCTTAAGCAGGCTCCACTCAGCACAGAGCCCAATGAGGGACTCGATCCCACAATCCTGGGGTCATGACCTGAGCCAAAATCAAGAGTCGGACGCTCAACCGACTGAACCTCCCAGGAGCCCCTCGTTTTTTTGTTTTGTTTTGTTTTTTGTTTTTAAGTAAGCTCTATACCCAATGTGAGGCTTGAACTCATGACCCCAAGATCAGGAGTGGCAAGCTCTACTGACTGAGCCAGCCAGGCGTCCCTGTAAATCAAAATTTTAAATGCCTGAGACCACACAAAGTAAATATCCCATGCTTTTGCTAATAAAAAGAAAGGTCAAAGTAAATAAAATCAACAGCATCCCTCATGGGCCTAGCAAACTGCTCGGCAGTTTCCTAGCACATGGAACAGTTGGATAGATGTCTCTCTGCCCTCTTACAGCTAAAGACCAAGTCAGTCATGTCGTACAATTATCTTTTCAGATTAAAGACATGGCACTATTACCATGACCTGACCTTTCAAAATCAATGACATGCTGTATCATTTGATGAGAAGCCGTTTGTGGTTGGAATCACAGCAAGCTCACCGAAATGTTAATAATGATGCCGATGATAACATTATAACCGCAAATACATATACACAGCTCATGACGTGCTGGACACTACTTTGAACACTTCCCGTATATTAACTTATTTGATCTTCACAGTAACTCTAAGTGTTAGGTAATATGATCAACCCTATTTCACAGGGGAGGGAACAGTGTGAACAACTTGCCCAAAGTCACAGCTTGCTCATGGTGGAACTAGGATTCAATGCCAAGGAGACTGGCTTCAGATAATCATGCTGTAGCACCTCCCAGTCTCTGGCATTCTCTAATTAGAGGGAAGCATGAAAGCAACTGAACACAGCCTGCAGTTTCCAGAGAAAAAGCCCTGGCTTCAATGGAATATAATGACCAGATGGAAAAAAAAAATGGTTTTGCTGTCTTCACAACATTTGGGGTTCTAGGTGAAGTATCTGATGCTACAAAAATTCTGTTGTTCTGTGCCATTAAGACATTAAGCACATTCCGTAGTTTCAGGAGAGAAAGGAAACTAGTGTAATATAAAACAGTACATATGATACAGCTTTAAAAAAAGGTATGTGTATTAATTACACAGAAATGTCAGTGATCTACAAGTTAAGGAAACAAATGAGAAAGAAATCTTTATGAAGTACATAAAGTATGACCTTGGTTCTGTTTAGTTCTGAGTTAAAAATAAGAAACACACAACACACAATTATACGTGCAGGGAAAGATAAAGGTCTACAAATAAACAAGGTAATGGAGAGACAATAAAGAAAATCAACTCAATGAACCGAATTTTTAAATTTCTGTAACAATGACTGTTAAGCTGTATTTAAAATGTGCATGAAAAATGACAAACCGTTAAGTATGAGCAGTCCTGTAGAGGTTGTGCTAGAATAACCTTCATATTATATTTTCCCTTTATATTTTTTTGATATACTTTCATTTCCAAGTATTTTAACGGTTTCATTTCATCTAAATAGATGGGGTAACAACAGTCTATTCAGTCTGACAGTTTCAACAATTAAAATTCAAAAGTATTTATATGTGAAACTTACAAAGTTTTAGGTAGGTCTAGGAAATTCTAAAATTATATTGCTCAGAGGTAGGTCATAAATTAATGATTAAAAGGAAAGCTTTTTATGCAGTAACTGCCAATCTGTTTTTTCGTTATTTAAACTGCCTATTTACATCATCTTAATTAAAATGGAGATCTAACAACTCTTTCCATTAAAATTGTTGCAGTAACTTTAAAATTAACTGAGGAGGCTTTCTGACTTGCAAACTTACTAAAACATATTAAGTTCATAATCAGATTTTAAGCATCATGTTTCAAGTCCAAGGATTTCTTCAGCTTTGCAAAGAGTCAGTCCCATGGCAAGTTCTGCTAAACCATGTTTTCATGCTTTGTTGAGAAATGATTCCAACTTCTGACTTCCATGTCAGAGTCATTAGTGTTGTTAATGAGGGCTTTCATGGATAAGCTCTCTTAAAGAGGATCATCCTTGGATATCAAAAGTATCACCTGAAGACATACTCATTGGATAAAACTACATACACAAGACAGACTTTGGAGGAATTAAAATTCAAAAGATACAGTTCACACACCAATGGTAATGTTTCTAGCAGTTTGTTCTGTATGTTAGAAGTTGTACAAGTTCAATATTGATTATTTTTTCCACATTCTATTTCTTGGATGCACACTCAGCAAGTGCTTTATATATGCCACATATTTAATCCTCACAGTTAATTCTGGAAGCTCGGCAGTCTTTCCTCATGCTTCGTATGCAGAGGTTTTCGAGCTGAAAAGTCACTGTTCCAGGCATTTACTCACCATAAGGGGAATACATTAATCAACGAATTCATTAGTGAATTGTCTTACCAGTTAGCCATCATTGCACTTACATATAATAACTTGATTAAGCCTCAAAAGTTAATTGCCTTGAGCTACCCAACTAGTTGCAGAGAAGAAAAAATCTAAAACCTGGCCTACGAGCTCTAGAGCCCAAAGTCCTATGCAACAGAGTACCTCCCTCTGCCTTTCTTACTCCTATGGGGTAGCAGGGCTGTGATTCAACAAGGGATGCCTGCCTCTCAAGGCCTGGCTCTTTTCTTGTAAGCCTGTGTAGGTGACCTTCATTAATCTATGTCTATCAATGAAAAGAAAAACTAACACATAACAAAAGTTTACCGGCGTTTGGCCATGGAAGGAGGAATGACAGGATTTAAAAAGTATAAACCCAACCAAATGTGGGCCAAACAGACTCCTACTCAAAGTTCAAAAATCCCACCTAAGTTTAGGATAAAAAAGGAAAAAGGACATAAAATAGGATCTACGCTGCTCTGTATTCAGAAAGTTGGTACACAGCTGACCTTTGAAGTACATGGAAATGCAAGGATCCCCGCTCATACGTGGATCTTCTCCAACAAATGCAGTACAGTGCTGTAAATGTATATTCTCTTCCTGATGATTTTCTTAACCTTTTTATTTCTCTAGGGTGATTTACTGTAAGCAAACCATATATAATACATGTAGCACAAAAATGTGTTAAATCGACTATTTATGTCATCAGCAAGGCTTCTGGTCAACAGTAGACTATTAGCAGTTTTAGGGGAGTCAAGTTATATGTGCATTTTCAACCATGAGGGGGCGCGGTCGGCGCTCCCAGTCTGCACATTGTTCAGGGGTCAACCGGATTTTCCTTCTTGCTACATACAAGTTCAGACTAAATTTATATTACACGCAACACAATAGGTGGTACGTAAGGCATCCTGTAATACTGAAGATCACTACGAGGGTATCGTAAGTGAGCTGTGAGCGCAGTTAAAATACGGAGCAGTGGGTGGGAGATCCAGAACTCCAAATGCTAAGCCAGCTGTAAAGTTGTGCGTCAGACAAAAACAGGTATTTTAAGGATCACCCCTCTTTGGAAAAGAAATCTGTGACTTTTTTTATCTAGTCCCAATATTTTTTTTTTTAATTTTTTTTTTAACGTTTTATTTATTTTTGAGACAGGGAGAGACAGAGCATGAACAGGGAGGGTCAGAGAGAGGGAGACACAGAATCCGAAACAGGCTCCAGGCTCTGAGCTGTCCGCACAGAGCCCGACGCGGGGCTCGAATTCACGGACTGCGAGATCATGACCCGAGCCGAAGTCGGCCGCTTAAGCGACTGAGCCACCCAGGCGCCCCTAGTCCCAATATTTAAACAACAGGTTTTTAAAGAACTTTATCCTATGATTTCCTCTTCATTAAAAATGATTTTACGTTGCTTATAGTGGCCTGGATCTTGCTAGAAATTAATCTTGAAACTGGCGTTATTGATTTACACGTTCTTTCATTCATTCAACAAACATAGGGTTCCTACTGTTTGCCAAGCATGGTATGAGGTGCTAAGGAAACCAAGAGTAGTAAAACAGGGTCCTGTGAGAAAGACAGTTAAATAAAAGAGGAATTTATTCTATGGAACAGTGGAGAGAGAGGGGGAAGAAAGCACAAGTATTTGAGAAGGGCAACACAGTAATTTAACAACTATTTAATATTTTCTATTTGTTTTATAAATATTTTTCATACAAAGGTCAAATAAATCTTTTCTTAGGTTTATGAGTCCCTGCCTGAATTTTATAATGCAACATGTAATTAAGTTAATTAAAAAATAAATAAATCGTAACAGGAGCTCCTGGGTGGCTCAGTTAAGAGTCCAACTCTTGATTTTGGCTCAGGTCACGATCTCAGGGTTCGCGGAGATCCACTGTCAGCGCAGAGCCTGCTTGGGATTCTCTCTCCGCCCTTCCCCTCCTCCCCCCCCCCCCCCCCCCCCGCCTGTCAATAAGTAAACTTTAAAAAAACAGAATGCCCAATCCATTTTGTGAGCAGAGACGGGGAGAGGAGGCGGATACACACCAAAACGGTGGGCTATAGGGGTGAGTGAATTTTTTCTTTGTGTTAATATTTTCCAATTTTCCTACAAGAAATACATATGCATTGCAAAAAATTATTTTTGTAAACCTACACATATAGAGGATTGATCCAAAGTGTATCCAAGAGAACTTAAGAAATCTCAGAAATGTAAAAGCAACCTTTCAAAGTGAAGACTGCCTTACAGGTTTCCATAAGCCGAGTAACAGCTGCCTGAAACATTTGTACTGCAGAGTATGCTTTAGCATGAAGAAGACAAGGCACTATTCAGTGATTAAAATGTCAGTTGACGTGACTCCGCCTCACGCCCCACTCCTTCCAGCGCTCCCTGGCTAAAGAAGGAAAGGAATGAGATTCCTCCGCTACAGTCAAGTATTACGCCGGCCACTGTATAAACACAGCTCTTTCCAAAAGAGACAGCTGTCTCCAGAGTCCTAGAATGCACAAGGCTCGTAGAAGAGCAAGTTTTCCTTTTTCTAAGGTTTGTTTAGGCTTCCATAAAACAGATCCTAAATACAGAAAACTGCACCTATTTATTTTTCTTAAAACAAAACCTGAGACCCACATGCAGTTCAGCTAAGCCAAAAGGAAGGCATGTTTTACATGAACTGAACACCGGTTGAAGCAAATACCCTGTATAAACCACCCCCCCTTTCCTATCACCCCAAAGTCGCGTTTTTCTCCATTTTTGATTAAAAAAAAAAAAAGTTCTCTGTTAAATTGCATTTTAACTACAAAGCAGTTTTTCAGTTTTAAAAATGCAAATTATTTTACAAATGTAAAAGGTATAATTCAGAAGCAGTATTCAGCTACTTGAAATCTTCGGTGTGCTGCCAAACCCAATCCTACAAGAACTCAGAAACTTAAGCTACGCCTCAATTTCCTCACATGTAAAATGAGGAAAACAGATATAAGGACTAAGCGATTAGCATAAAAATAAAGGCAATTCCTGCTAATCATCTACCGTGATGCTTGAGAAACTGAAGCAAAGTCAAGATTTAGGAAGATTCTAACCAGAAGTGTAACACCTTCATCCCTAACCTCTAGCTAACACAAACCACATTATGATGAGGCAGTGTCTGAAAGAGACTATCAGAGTCACTTAAAGAACAAGTGACTAAAATACCCCTAAGCATTCTGAACTGAATATTGTAGAGCAAAAGAAATTCAGACGTCTACGGCAACATTTTCAAATAGACATAAGTTATTTCCAGCGACAGTGAAACCTTCCACGTGCACAGCACGCACCAGTCCTGCTCAAGTGGCCACTGAGATCTGACATAAGCTCTCCCCTGAACCCCAATCAAGTACAGAGGGACTTTTAGGAGACATTATAAAGTCCCATTTTCAAACATGGCATGATAGTGGGAAGAATCAAATTGGAAATTTTGGGAGCAAAGACAGCATTATGTCTGTCTCTGCTCCAGATACTATCTGCTTCCCCACTTATTTTCATCAAGTTTTGATCAAATTTCAGCAAGGTTTCAGCAGTTGCTACAGATTTAGGAGTTAAAACTAGCCAAGTGCAATAGAAGTTGCTCGAATGTACCATGATTATTTAAAAGAATTTATTCAAAGCACAAACCTTATACCTATGTACCAATTAACCCTTAGTCACCACAAGTACAAAACTATGAATATCACATGGAAGTGATGAACATTAGAGGGCCTTCTTATCCAAGATCTGGGAAGAAAAGCTAAGATTCCCACCCAGGTACAAGAATATGAATCACACACCTCCCAAGATGTTTTTGTTTTCCAACCTATCAATAACTTACCTTCTGAACTGCTAAAAACTGTACATGTTTCTAACGCAAGACATTTTAGGGACCTATACACGTAAAGACCGTTTTGAAACAAAAAAACATTCTTCTGAGAGAAAAGAACTGGCTTTTAATGATTTCCTTGAAAAGTACTTATAAACAGCAATCTTACCCAAGGGTTTATATGCAAAACCAAAGAGGAAAATTGGTTTGGCAAACCATCAAAACTGACAGGAGCGGTAAGAAAAATAGAGGAGTGGGGGCACCTGTGTGGCTAAGTCGGTTCAGCCTCCGCCTTCGGTTCAGGTCATGATCTCACGGTTCGTGGGTTCGAGCCCCGCACCGGGCTCTGTGCTGACAGCTCAGAGCGTGGGGCCTGCTAAGGATTCTGTGCCTCCCTCTCCCTCTCTGCCCCTTACCCACGTGCGCTCGGTCTGTCTCTCAAAAATAAACATTTAAAAAAAATTAAAAAGAAAAGAAATTAGAAGAGCATTTTCCTTTACCCACTATCACAGGGGTCCTCAAGGAGCCGAGAGTCAAGTCTGGGCTGGGAAACACACTGGCAATTGGGCTTGTGGGGCAGGAAGACAGCAGCAGGAAAACAGAAGTGGGGGGGCAGGCATCTACTGTAAATGTAAATGGCCCCTCCCCCGCTGAAGCGGACTGCCTGCTCCCTCCCCTGGCACTGACTGCCCTGTGCCCCCGCCATTCACCTTCAGTCATGGACCACAGGGCTGCAGGACCCTGTCCCTGTCTGTCTCCCCTGCCTCCTCCTGACTTCCGGCTGCCGTACAAGCTGCTTTGTATTTACGGGGCTGCCCTTCCCAAGGATCAAAAATTGCCCTCAAAAGGCTGGCTCTCCACTCTGGTCATTCAAGTCCCAGCTTACATTTCCTCCTTGGAAGTCCTTCCCTGAGAACTCCATTTTACTTACTTATTTATTTTCTTTTTTTTTAAGATTTATTTTTTAGAGAGAGAGCAAGCAGAGAAGGGCAGAGAGAGAAGGGGACAGAAGATCTGCACGGACAGCGGGGAACCTGCTTGGGAATCTCTCTCCTCTCTCTGCCCCTCTTTCTCTCTCAAAATGGTTAAGAAATTTTTTTCATCACAAAATACTGCATATAAAATTTAATAAAACTGTGTTTTCCCGTTGTTTTCAAGAGTTATAACACAGTAAGATTACTACTTAATTCCATTGTGCTAACACATAGGCATTCTGTAATTCTCTTAAGCAAATGATTCAACGAGCAAATTAATAGTTTAGTAAACTATAGATATACGCTTACCTATTTAAGAAAATAAGCTAGAATTAATCATGTTTATTTGTATTTAAGAATGTATTAAACCCATAAGAGATTCTTCATCCCACATGAACCCTATCTACCCACTCAATGAGGTCATTATGAACTATGGGTATCTGACAATAATAAAATACGTCATCATCTTTAAAAAACAATGAATTTTTTAAAGATATTTTTAATTACACTTTTTTTTTTTTTAAGGGTGTGATTTGGACTAAACCTCCTCTCCAACTGTATTATACCCCACCCCAGACAGAGGTCCCACAGCACAGGACATATTAGTGCTTTGCGCTCCCACTGAAATGAGACTGTAGAAAGGCCAGGCGCGGCTGTGAGAGGGAGAAAGTGCTTTTGCAAATTTCCTGTTGGCTCTCACACAAGACTCACCAGCTACTGTTAACTGTGCTTCCTCCTGAGAAGAATGTGCCTGCCTTCCATACCTGAACATTCCAATACACAGAAAATAGAACTGACCCTTGGCCTATTTTCAACAGGATGGAAGGAAACTGCTTTAGGAAACTTTAAATAATTACCATGTATTTTCCAAAGCAATCAATATTCTTTTCACAAGTCAATGGCCACATGTTAATCATTAACTTTAGGGTTAACAGGGGAGGAGGAGAAAAAAAAAAAATCACAGGTCCCATTACCCCACCAGTGTTAATGGCATCATAGTGAAACACTTTCAGGTAAATAATTCAAATAGGGTAACAAAACAAAAATATAACACATCTAAACTAAAAGGGTAGTATAACATATTAAACATGAGGCGTAGTTTTCATTTAGCATTCTGTGTTCAGTTTGAACTGAAAACGTCCATCTCTTATTATTTTTGGCAACTTCTTTTATGTCCAAAATCAAGTCATGAATTTCAGGAATTCAGCAAGCAAGCCCCATCTGTGCACGAAACACTGTATCTAAAAGGAAGAAAGTCAAACGGTGTCCTAATCCCTTGGGCAAAAAGTATAAAGTAGATCGCCACAGTCTCAAAACCAAAATGCCACAGACTAGCCAAGAAGCACATTCCCATCTTATCTGGCCTGACTGTGGTTCACCTCACCTTTCTTTCATTACAGGAAGGGCACTCCAAGGGCATTACCCTTAGATCAAACAAAGCATTCCAAGAAGGCAAAGGCATTCACATGAAGCTCTTTTCGCAGGGACAGCAAGAACAAGCCTTACATTTCATGAATGAGTAAGCTGTAATGAAGCATTTCTGCGTCCCTTAAATAAAATTTCAAATAGCTGATAGTGTGTGGACTGCAATCAGACAGCATTAAAAGACCACTACAAGGAGAAAGTTAATAGGAAAGCCAAACTTCTCTATTTTTCAGTAAGAACATAAAATACATGAAGGCCTAAAATTTTACTTCAAATGAAAAATCTTCATTGAGATTTTCTTAAAATGACAGATTTACAACCTGCAAACACAGGCCTAGATTGCTATAGTGTTTCTAGTTACTCCTTAGCTAAGGATTATGCATTCAACATTTTGTTTCACTCTAGTTAACTTTTCCTTTGAGTACATCTCAGATGGTATTTCAAGCATTTAGCCAGTAATTTTCAACGTCAATAATGCTTTCTATATATGGGATTCTGTAATTAAAGCAGATCTCTGATTTCCATAAAGCCAACCTACATTTGGTTACTTTAAAAAAAACAGCGAAGACTTTTTGTTCACTTCTACAAGAGCTTACTTTATTCCCTTCAACTTAGGCAAGAAGCAGGACACTCTACTAAAAGAGAACACAAGGGCAGACCCTGAAGTCTCAGTTCTGTTTGGTAGGTAGGCAGACAGGTAGGCTGAACCACAAACACCTCCAAGTTCATCTTATGTTATCTATAGACAGCAGTCCATTTCTAAGCACCCAGGTTGGGGAATCTGCTGTAAGGAAATCCACTTCCCTTAGTTAAACAGTCTAATTGTAACGTTACCAAAAAAACCTAAAATTAATCAAATCCTACTCTAAATTCTTTGACTCTCTGACTCACTTTTAACAATCCCTAAAGCTTGAATTCAAATATGTACAGGAAGTAAGCATTGGGAAATAAAGCCCTGAAGAGCTGTAATCAACCAACTGTTCCATTAAAACAGACAACCACTGTCTGGTTTAGAAAAATAATGGATTTCTTACTTCCAGATGATTAAAGATGCATCCATTCAGTACGGCCGCCTTTAGAATGAGTCCCCCAAGGCAAGTAAGGCAGAAAGTTTGTGTACCATAATTATTTGTGAATTTTCTTCTCCACCCAAAGTCTGAAGAAACCAAGTAGAGATTTTTTTTCCTGTATACTTCCTCCCATCTTCATCATTTACTAGTAAATTAGACTTTAAAAGAGTTTTTGTGAGTTACTGCAACCACAAGTATGTACTGTGAAGCAAACAAACAAAAAAAAAGGAGTGGACTTCTGAATATTCTTTTTTCCAAGGGCTCAATAAAATCACTTCAGTATATCTAAAATCAATGTATTAACCTCATAATATCCGGGCCTGTATCACAATTCTAATATTTAATTCTTAGATCCACTGTCTAAATCAACTAAAACTTTATCCCTGTGTTGTTATTGCTGCTTTAAATTGTTCTTTGCCCAATTATGTTTTGAACAGAAACCTGTGTGCTTTAATCTGCTTCATACCCTTTTGTCGGTACTGGAGTCACCAGCTGTCGAGAATTGCATGTTGCCTGATAAAAGATCTTGGATAATTTTTCTGAGATCATCCCATGAATAAGGTAACTTGTCTTAATTCAATCACTATGCTGCTGAGTATGTATAGCTATGGACTCGGGTTAGTCAATCTACAAGGACCACTTAGGGAATACAGAAGAGAGCCTGTATTCTTGGTTGTAACAGTAAGATCATTTTTTTTTTTTTTTTTTTAATGACTGAAGTGTAGTTGACACGCAATGTTATATATCAGTGCTCAACCACAGTTACTGCTGTCACTGTCACCATCCAGCGTTATTACGGTATTAGTCACTCTAGTCCCTATGCTGTGCTTTTCATCTCCATGACTTACTTTATAAATAAACACATGTGTATCTCTTATTCCCATTTTTAATCACATTTATTATTTGGAAATCCAGACAATTAAAAATTCATACTAATCAGAGGCTTTTATAAAGAGTAGCTAACCAAGTGAAATAAAATGGTCCCCAGGACCCTTATCTGGCACTCAGGAAACACCCATTTAAAAAACAAAACAAAACAAAACAAAATTAAAGAAATAAGCCTCAAGAGGTCACTTGGGACAAAGATCCAAAAAAGCTAAGTGAATCAGAATAGCATCTCAAAAAGTTGATGTATAAAAAAAAATAAGAGTTTTCAAACATAAAACCAGACACAAAATGAACAATCACCATTTCAATTATGATAGTTCCCTGAATGAAGTAAGTTTTTCCACCAATAATATACTGGCACCTTTTCATTTTCTGTTCTTAAATCCAAATGGTTAGTGGCAGCAAGAATGCAGAGAGGAACACTCTCAAAACTGCTAATGAGACTTTTCTTTCTGGATGAATATGTGGCAATTTGTTTTGTATCAGAGAAACATTTTTAAATTTTTATTTTCTTTAACCCAGTAATTCTACTTCTTGAAACTTATGCGAGGGCAAAACAAATACATCAACAAGGAAATGATTTAAAACTGGGTGTTATCATATGTATTAGAGTTTATTTCTCTGATGGTATTCTATGTAATCAAGAATCACATTCTGTTAGAATACTTAAGAATCATAAAAAGGTGGGGCGCCTAGGTGGCTGTCAGTTAAGCATCCGACTTCAGCTCAGGTCATGATCTCATGGTCCGTGAGTTCAAGCCCCGCATCGGGCTCTGTGCTGACAGCTCGGAGCCTCGAGCCTGCTTCGAATTCTGTGTCTCCCTCTCTCTCTCTGCCCCTCCCCTGTTCATGCTCTGTCTCTGTCTCAAAAATAAACATTAAAAAAAATTAAAATAAAATCATAAAAAGCTGTGAATGTTAAAATGCCATCAATAATATATATGCACTATATAATTGTTTTAATCCAGTACCTGTAGAGGGTGAATGGGTGTGCATGTGTACATAAACAAGTTGGCAAAACTTCAATGGCACTCTAGGCAGTAGAATTTTAATAAGTTTTTTCTTCTTTATAATAGTCTACATTTTCCCAGTTTTCTACAAGGTGATATATTATTTCATTGGAAAATAAAGCTCATTTTCAAATGTGGGTTAGGTCTCTGCCCATTTTTCCCAAATGCTCTAAGAGATCTCTTCAAAGAAAAAAAAAAAAATCAACATTATATAATCATTTTCAAACTCCCCTTCCATGACCTTTAAGGGGACTTCTAAAGCTAACAGACTCCCCAGCAGGAAATAAATCTGTTGCTAAAAGGATGCACCCACAGAGTTATGGCAGGATGCACTGTCAGTGGCTTTGGCAACAATTTCCTTTTATTATGCCTTCGCTCCCAAGCGCTTTTCAACTGGGGGAGAATCCTGAAGAAGTTAATAGGTCCTTAATACATGCTCTGCTGCCTGAATGGATTCCTGTTCACAAGGTAATAGTTGAGACCCCCACGTGGCCCTTTCACAGGGACTTTAGCAAATCCCCTGCAGTGAGATGGCCCCAGGGCAGCTCTGTTTTCTGCAGCCCAGGCTGTGACCTAATCAGTGAGGTCCCCAGCAAGACAATCCCTACATTCAACAGTCCTGAAGAAATGAAGCAGGAGTGGGGGAAGAGTTCAAGCTTTACTGAGGAAAGCTATTTACCTGTCACAGTGATGGTTCACCCAACAGGGCTTTAAAAAAAAAAAAAAAAAAAAGGCAAAACAAAACAAAAAACCCTCCAGCTGCTTCAGCAGATTCCTGGCCAGCAGCCAGCACAAAATAAACATATTTACTTAAGCTTCATTCACAACTTTTGATGTGAAACTGTTGAAGCCCAAATGGAAACAGGTAGATCGCTGATACACAAGAGTAGCAGCGGCAGTATGGCAGAATAGGTTTTAACGGTCTGTGTCCATTTCAATGGCACGAAAAGCGTCATGACGAGAATAAATAGGGCCCAAAAAGTCATCTCAGTGTGCACACCCCAAAATCGACACAGAAAATTCCAAAATCTAAAAATGTGCCTTTTTAACTGCGGAAAGAATAAACAGAACAGCGAAACAACACAAGAGTGAGTCTGCACAAGGGAGACTTTTCATTAACTGTCCATAATCCCAAAGAGAAGGATGGAAAACAAGGGTTTTGAATTACACAGGTTAACAGTTTTGTTAACCCACAGGAACTTGTTTGTTAATTGCTAAAGGATGCTTTCACTTGGAAATGATAGACCTCATCTAATCAAATCTTTTGGAAAATAACTGTAAATTTGTCTTAAGACAGCATACTTTCACAGAAAGATTTACATCGCATAGGTCAAATGAAATTAGAATTTCTACCAACCTGCAAAAAAGCTATTTGAATGGGGCAAATTAAATAACAGATGTTTATTCTGAAGAAAAAAAAAAGACATGATTCGGAATTTGATAAAAGCTGTCACTGGACAACTTTTAATTGAAAACAAGGTTCTAATTTGAAATTAACTGGTAGGTTGTTTTCCCACATCCATTAACAGAAAGAGAATCCGAGTCAAATGACTGCAAAATGAGTTTCCATCTAGCTTTGACACTAGTTTAACATCACAAGAACTGCTTCACTGTAATATTTTAAAAGCCATGCCAGGATCTAGGCCATCAGCATCTCTGACAAAGAAATTTTCTGCAACACCAGCATAATGGGTTTTTAACGTCCTCACTGAATGCCATTAGAAGACTGGGTATCCTATCCGACTCCCACACAGCACTGAGCTCAACATGCAGAGCGACTTAACCCTTCCTGCTTCCCCTTCCAGCCAGGGCACACCAGCCAGTCATGGAGGGACAGGCCACAGGACCACCACCTCACCTGAGTGGCTGAGCTTTGCTGTGAACCAACAAATATTAAATCTCTGCTTTAATAACCGGCACTGGGATGGGGCCAGTCCAAACTGAAACGTACTCCTAAGTACAAAATACACACTGATTTAAAGACCTCATGCGAATGCAAGAATGTAAAAGATCTCATTAATATTCTTCTATGTTGATTTCATGCGGATGTGACACTTTTCAATCTGTTGGATTAAATAAAATTTATTACAATTAGTTTCACCTGTTCTTTTTTAGTGGCGACTAGAACATTTAAAATTACGTACGTGGACAATATTACTGAGCAATGCTGCCTTAACTTGTTAGTACTAACTCCTTTGGTGATTTGAAAAATTAAGCGGCAAACACTGGCAGAATTCACACAGTTGTGCCAATCTGTGAAAATCAGCTCACATCTTTCACATGAGTACTGGTGTATGTAAACAATAGAATCTAAACAACGGAACATTTCCACTAAACGGTTTTATGGTATATTCTGGGACATGAATTGTTTTGCTGTGTTTGTCTTCATTTACACAGGTTGTACTGATTAGGGATCTATAATGCAGGATCATCTCTAATCCCAAAACAGAGAATTTAAGACTGTTACGCTCTTAGATACAATGGTCTTTTGCAGACCATATTCAAGATGCACTATTAAAATACCAAATTTTAGATCAGCACCTCTAGATTAGGTTTCTCATGAAACCTACACTTCTGTTATAGAATCTTAATTTCATCCCATGAAAGAATTTTGACCGTTTTGGGGGCACCTGGGTGGCTCAATCGGTTAAGCATATGACTCTTGATTTCAACTCAGGTTAAGATCTCACAGTTTGTGGGATCAAGCCCCATGTCAGGCTCTGCACTCTCAGCACTGAGCCTACTTGGGATTCTCTCTCCCCCTCCCCACCCGTCCCCTGCTCAATCTCTTCAAAATAAACAATCATTAAAAAGAAAAAGAAGAAACCTGACTGTTTAGTATTTAATGATCACTGAACTCTCTTAAGGAGTGAACAATGGGCAAACACACTTTACTGAGATCACTTATTTTTTTCATCTCTGTCCATCATTTTACTTGCTTGTTTTTCTAATGTCTTTGAGATAAAGAATACTAACCAAGGTTTCATTCTATCTTCTCTAAAAGAACCCTGTGAAAGATAGGTCAAGGATTCCACATACAGGTCAAGGTGTTTAAAGACACTTAACTCCCCAAAATTTCCAGACAGAAACATCAGAGTATCTAGTAAGTCAGTACATCAGGAGTTTCTGTTTCAAACCGTGCGATTTCTCATCATGGAGCGTTTTCCTATTTATTCTTTTGCAAATAGGTCCCATAACAGATCTAACACAAGCCAAACTTAGCATAATAGTAAGCAGCACTAAGTACATCTTCAATTTATTTGTAACACGCTGCCATTTAAGCTGAAACTAAGCACAGGGATGTGTGGGAAGCCAAAAGACACCAAAGCAACCCTCCGATGTTCTCACTCTGTTCTGGCTTCGATTTTCATGTCCCCCCACATCTTCCACCTACTTCTCCAATTCCTCCAAGTCTTCCATCCCTCGAGGGAAAACACTAAATGAATGAAATAACTTGTGACAAAATAATTCGTAAGAAAGGTGGTGTTAATAAGCAAAAATAGTATCTGCAAGTGAAAGGCTCTCGTGGAGAACTCCTTGCTGCCTTTTACCACTCGACAGTCTCTTCCTTTGGCATTTAAAATGCCATGCAAAAACGGGGATTCCCAAATCCCCTTGGGGGCAAGCAACTTAAGAAACCTTTGTGACAAAAACCTGAAGAGTGAAGGAAGGGAAGACTAGCGCTTTAGTGTCTTTACACTTCTGGCAATACGCCGGGCATCTCTTAAAGTTCTAGCTTAAATGGAAAGATTGTAAAAATACTTTGAAGTATTTTACTACCACTAAATATTTTCACAGTATTAAAACCCTGAAGTATACAGCTGACTGTGGCAGAAATTTAAGATAGCATAGATATTTGCACAATTTTCAAAAGCCTTTAAATTCTTGTGCACATTGAACACCCAAAAGGAATGTCCTCATCAAAGGGGAAGAAAATCAGATAAAGTGCCTCAGCGGTAGACTGAAAAACGAACCCAGTATTTTGCAGCTACACCCAACAAGAGGTGCAGACTATTTTCCGAACTGTTGCATCACCTTGCTCAGCCAATAGAATGGGAGAAGTGAGAAGGCAGGAGTCTGAGCCTAGGCCAGGAGATCCAGCTACTTCTCTCCTTGAGCTCTAGGGACCCTGACGTCCAGGCTAGGCTGCTGACGGAGGACAGACGCAGGGCTTAGAGGCCCCCGCCAACATCCAGCCAACTCCCACGAGTCCCGCCACCCAGCTGACCAGCAACTGACCCAACAGGAGCAAGCCCAGCTGAAACTGGCGAAGGACACACACCCAGGGGAGGTACGGCCCAAATTGCCAACCGACTGAACAGTGACCTAAATAAACAGTGGCCGTTGAAAGCCACCAAATTTTAGGGCGACTTGTTTCCCAACGAAAGGCAAAGTAACACGAGTCTCTATAATTCTTTTCACAAAAGTAGTATCAGGCCACATAGTAGTATCATAGTTTATCATAGTAGTATCATAGTTTCATAGTAGTATCAGGCCACACATAATAAAAGCTCCAATTCAGCTTTGCACGTGTCTGCACCTCCTCCATCACGTCTTCTATCCCCCTCACCAAATCTAACTGAACTTGGCCATTGTCTCCTCATTCCTGTGACTCTCACCTGTTACCAGGTGCCAAATGTGCCCCCTCTGAACACATCTCCACCCGAATACGCAGAGAAAACTTCCACAAAGGTTTTCGGACCTTCCTTTCATCATCCTAAAGAGTTATTTATAAATGAGAAAAACAAAATTAACTGACCACGGACGAAAAGTTTATAGGATTAGACGCCCAGGGGACAAAAGGAGACAAAGAACAAGCAAGAGTTTTTAGAAATTTGTTATTTAGATGCAGCCACTTGAGTGTGAAAAATATTTTTAGTTTCTGCATAATGTGTTCTCCTTAAAATAGCCTCATCATTGGATTTCCCTTAATTCAACTAGGCTTTAAAAGAAGGGTTTGCTTATAAGAGCACCCCATCAACAGAAACAACCGAAGATTTACAATACAAATAGCTTTTTTAAAGGTTACAACTACAGGGGCGCAATTTAATCCAGGAAACGGACAGTTTCAAAGACTCTGGATTTCTAGAACTACTTACACGAAGCTTTAGGAGATTCACTGATAGTGAGTGATACCAACAAAAATAGAGTCTACTAATCTGACAGCCTTTTCAAAAGTTCAGAATTTTGCCACATAATGTACGACGTAAATGGATATTCGTCTCTTACACTTAGAACAGAAGCATTTTTCAGTTCAGAGGATAACAGGCAATAGCACCACTATGCAGCCCAAGAAAATGGCAATGCCCCGCCCGGTATTCTGTGCCTGGAAAGCCACTGAGCCGAAGATTTCCAGTTCTAGGCTGTGGTGCTCCATCTGACATAAGAAGTTGCTTCTGCAGAGAACACACCATCAACAAAAGGAAAGTGCGCTGCTAATGAAGCTTTTGTTACGGCTGTTGGTCTAATTTCCTCATTTTTTAGCTGCTTCAGAGGTGTGGAAAACGAGGGCAGTTTTAAGTGCATTAAAAGGACAGGCAGGCCTGAGGCACACACAGCACTTCAGCTGGATCCAGAGACGAAATTCTAATTGGGAACAGAGAACAAATTTAAAAGGTCTTTCCCAGTCATAGTTACTTAGATATGGGTTTGCTTTTAATATTCTGTCGAAGTCTAATTCAATTTCAAACTACTCGTCCACCAAGTATTTGCTGGCTGTCTACCATGTGCCAGGTGCAGTTCTAGACGCCAGCAATCCAGGGCCAGAGTCCCCACCTATGCTCACAAGGCTGGCGCTGTGAAAGAAAAATGACTAAAGCGGATTTTTTTTTAATATGTTAAAATCATATTAGCTTTGAAACGGACAGTCTCAAAGACTCTGTGAATCTCTAGAATTACTTATATGAAGCTCTAGGAAATTCATTGAGAGCGATACGGGTCCTACGAATCTGACAGCCTTTTCAGAAGTTCAAAATTTTGCCATGTAATGTATGATGCGTATGGATGTACGTTAAAAAAAAATCATGAACCTCAAATTATAAAACTTGGTGTTCTTTAGACGTGATGATCCTCAGTTTGACTTCTTTCTCAAAATCAACAGCGCTGAGCTAATTAAAGCCAAACACAGGTATTATTCACGTTCATGCTTTCCTAATCAGCTTTCATCTTCTACATGAGGTTAACACGCTTGTAAGCAAAAATATTTCCTTAAAAAAAAGTTTGTTTAGATCTAGCCTTTAAAAGCAACTCATTTCCATTCGGAGGCTTCAACCAACAAACTAACTTGGTATTTACATAGCAAATTCATCTTTCTTTCATTAAAAATGTAAACACCTTCAGCTGAGCAACAGATCAAAAGAACACCATTATGTGACAAACATTTACTACGTTTATCAAAAGATGAACATCACTGAATAAGTATTTACTAAATACCAGCCGTGTGCCAAGCACTGTCATGAGAGAAATAAGAATGTCTGAGACTGCCTGATGTCAAGCAGCTTTAGGAGTGAAGGGGCCAACAGAAATAGTAAGAACTAAAAGCAAATAGATTTTAGAGAATCTTTTAACTAAGAATTTATGGTGGGACTGCTTTAACGTATTTTAAAGTTAATCTAACTTTAAAGTCATTTTCCAAAGAGCAGTTCTTGCTTTCAACAGAAAGTCTTCAACTCATGATAAAGAAAACACTGCTTCATGAAAGACTCCAAAATCACTGTTTACAAAATCTCATCTCCAGAGGTTTAAAAAAAAAAAAAAAAAAAAAAAATACTGACTAGAAGTGATACAAATATCAACGCCCGTAAATCAGAGATCAGGACATTTTGCCACATATACATGGATTCCGCCTGTCACTGTAAAGTTGTTTAATGCTCCCTTTACAAGGGCAGGAGAAGAGCAACACTTTTATTATGAGAGGAGCAACCTTTAACAGTTAAGAAGTATTTTTCAATTTTTTTCTCTCGTACGGAATAAGGGACCATTAACAAAACTAAAAATGGTATATTAAGTCTCAAATGCTCTGATCTTTAAGTCCATTTATATAAAAATCCAGCCTGTTAGGGAAGTTAACTTTATGATTAGAAGCCTGAGTTTCCTGACAGATTATTTACCTTAATAAATAAAGGCATACTAGCTGAGCAAAGAGGGTTTCCATGGTAAACGGGCGCCAGGGAAGATCAGATCCTGGCCTAGAGGGCTGCTAACTTAAACATAGATACAGTGTGTATTATGTGTCGTAATTATTTTATCACAATCGTCCTGTACGCTCACACGGGGAGACAGGGCTCTGCTAATACAGGTGTGTAAAGAAGTGCACACGACTGGATCACCGGGAAATCATCTCGAATGACAGACTGTCTTGAACCGTTTTAAGCACACATGCAAGTCCTGTATGTAGCACAGCAGTTACTGTTTGTGCACCGTAAAGGCTGATCTACCTCATTTATAAAACAGAAAGGAAACCTACTGTGTCAATAACAAACACGCATTAGACTAAGTGCCATGAAGTGTATACAAAAACAGGTTCAGGCTGCTGAGCATTTTTGAAATGCTGGTCACTACCACCGTCCCCGTGATCCTCCTTCAGAACTGGTGAGGGCCTGGCAGCCCCAGAAAACTCTAGAACAGAGGGACGTAAAACCAGCGGTGCAAGGCCAAGGAGGTTCAGCTCTTCGTAAGCCTCCTGCTATTAGAAGCAAATCACTGTCTCTGAAGACAGAATATACAGTTTTCAACAGATTCTCAAAAGTTTCTGTGACGCCAAAAATATTACGAACCATTGTTTTGGAAGTCTAGAAACAGGGAGAAGAAAAGCTTTCACTCAACCTTATGACTATCATTATTAATATGCTACAATCAGCTTGTTTGTTGAGCAAACAAGGGCTACGTAGGGCCACGTCAGCCACTGTGCTCAGGAGAGGCCTTGAGGCCCGAGATAAACAATACCCTGAGTCGTAACACAGGAACATACAGAAAGTGCTACTGGAACAAAGAAATGGAGACTACCGGTTTCGAGAGAGGCAACAATGGCTTATTAGGGCCAACCGAACCAAAACTTAATGAGTGCCCCTTCTATGAATCTGGTGGTTAAAGATTTAGCATCTACCCACACAAGAAGCTGCCAATTCAGAGGAAAAGGACAGATAATAACATTCCCACTAGAGTGATACTTACAATAATGTAAAATAGAAAAAAAAGAAGAAGAAAAATGGGGTCCACAGGAGGGAGAAGGCTTGTCATGGAGGATTTATTACGCAGACGGTTAATAAGTCAAGGTGTCGCCCAAAGGCAGGGAGCTAGGAAACCAGGGGGCAGAGAAGGCGGGGAGGGCCGGGCTCCAGGTGCCTCAAGCACTGGGGTTGAATGGGAGCTGGGAGCGGAGAAGCAGAGCAAAGTAGGAGAGGGAGGAAGTCTCTGAGGGCGCAAGAGCCTACGAGGCCAAAAAAGCTTGGGCTTTATGTAAGGGAGACCCTAACTGGTCTTAAGAAAGATCCGATGAGAGATCGAACACCTCTGCTTCGAGAATCAGCTGTGTGACCATTAATCCCTCAAAGCGCCACACTTCAAACACTTCTATTACAGCACTTAATTAAAAAAAAAAAAAAAAAAGAAACACAGAGAAGATTTCAAAATTCAACAGCATGAGGTCAGTGTGTACCATAATCCCCACCCCCGTCCTATCTTTAGAATTTAATACAGGCACTACGCGAACACGGCATATTACCGTCTAATTTTACTCACAAATTATCGTGGTGATCTAGGGAGACAACTTACAAAAAGAGCTCAAAATAGGGCTGGTTCACACTGAGCTTTCAATAAATGTGACCTATAATTATACACGGACGATGATAAAGAAGAAAAGGCTCCCCGGTGATAAAAAGATAATATTGGTTGGGGGCGGCTGGGTGGCTCCGTTGGTTAAGCATCTGACCCTTGATTTTGGCTCAGGCCATGATCTCATGGTTCGTGCTGCCAGCGCGGAGCCTGCTTGGGACTCTCTCTCTCCCTCTCTCTCTACTCCTGCCCTGTTCACGCTCTCTCTCAAAATAAAGGAGAAAACTGGTTAAATTACCACAAACTAGAAAGAAATCTTAAGAAACCAGGTAAGCTGCTGGGTAACTTCTATCACAAAAGAAAAAAATTAAGCTGAAATTAAAAAGACTACCTCTCGGACCTTCCTCAGCATAGTCATTCTCAGGAAAGAAAAACCACCAACAATTCTGAAGAATCCCTTCCGACAACAGGTCGGCTCACTCGGCCGTGGAGGCCCAGGGACGCGACGGGTGTGACAGGCCGTCAGACACCCTGAGGAGACCCGGTGCGGTTCACAGGAAGGCAGTTGCGCCGGGAAGAGCGGCCCGTGAAGTACGAGCGGGAGTAGCGTCCTGGCCCTCCTCTCACGGCTGTTACACTGGGCCACAGCCGATTCAAGCGGTACAGGCAGGTGCCCGACGAGCCATCTTCCCAGGTCCGTCTAGTCCTAGTAACAAAGACCCGAAAAGGCCGTGCTTCCTGGCATTACGCCTTGGGCAGCACGCACCGTTCTAACAACGTGGCTTGATTTCTTAAAACCTAAGGGCCATAAAGGTGACTGCAAAGTAACAGCGCACAACGCAGATAATAAAATCTTAACAAAGCCAGCCTTCTGAATTAAAATAATCCACAAAGTTGGGGCGCCCGGGTGGCTCAGTCAGTTAAGCGTCTGACTCTTGATTTCAGCTCAGGTGACGATCTCATGTTTTGGGAGAGTGAGCCCCTTGTCGGGCTCCACACGGGGCCTGGAGCCTGGTTGGGATTCTCTGTCTCCTTCTCCCCTGTGTCCCTCCCCTGCTCGTTCGTTTGTTCTCTCTCTCGTTCTCTCTCTCTCTCTCTCTCCCCCCCCCCGCCCCTCTCCTGTGCCCGCGTCCATGCTTGCTCTATCAAAATAAATCAAAGCTTAAAAAAAATAAAAGAAAATAATCCACAAAGTCAGAACAGGAACTAAATGGTTAAAAAAAAAATACAACAATGGAAACACACCTAAAGTTTTAAAATCTATTCAATTTTCCTAATTGGGCAAGGCAGGCCATATGGAAAAACAACCAGGCCAGATATTAACTGAGCCTTAAATCTCTATACACAGAGGCCACTCCATCAGGTTATCAACACTCAACTCTTAAACAACTCTTAGAACATAAAAATGGTGCCTTGTCAAGAGGGCTGAGTAGGAGAACAAGTTCGCTGGCTTTCCTGCCACAAACCAGATGGCCGGTGAGGACAGACGCTGAAGCCAAGATCTCAAGGAGGCCAAGGCCAGAGAACAGGGATTCAGCGGGGGGCCATGTGGACTGCAACTTAAGTGATTCAGGGGGTTAAAGTGGTTTTAATGGCTAGACAGGACGCTAACAGCCATCTAAGACACTGTTTTGATGAGAAAGTGTTCCAGTTAACATGCTGTACGGTTTGGTCCAGCAGCACCTTTATTTACGAGAACGCTGTACCTTCACAACTGCAAGCACGGATGAGACACCCGTCCATCTCCACTAGACGACAAAACTCACTAGCGGTCTCGGCATAATTCCCCCACTGCTCAGCACTTCATCGAAATAATCTTAAATTGCTTAAATGCCACCCCTATGTAATGCTAAAATCCTGTTCTCTTCAATGTGCTAAAGACTAATATGCCATCTGGAGAAGAAATGACGGAAGAAGACTGCTCGATTCAATACATCTTCTTCAAGACCAAGCCTCCAATCTGGGATTCAAGCCTCCAGCCTGGCTCAGCCCAACCCAGTTCAGTCCAGAATCCCATTCAAGCAGTTTTCAAATGGGTTCTATTAGAGCATCTCCAGATCGCTCTACAAAGAGTGAGAGGCAGTAAGATGTGGTGTTGGGGTACGCAGGCCCCCACCCTTGTTGTCGCCCTTAGTACCCAAGTGGTCTTAGACAAGTGACTTAGCTCCTCTGTGAACATTCCCTCGTCAATAACACGGGGATAAAAGTATCTATTTGGTAGTTGCAGCAAGAAAATTAATATATAAATTAATATAAGAAAAAATATAAATTAATGAGAAAATTAATATAAAAATTAAATTAGAACAGCACCTGGTGGTAACAGTAAGTGTCTGTGGTTTATTATACTGATGCCCTTTATTATCATCATCATCATCATAATCACGGAAAGCACAGAGCTAAAGAGACCATATTTTAGGTTGTTTCTACTCTATCCCGTCCAGGTTCTGGCCCTTACCCACCTTTGAGGATTCTATGAAGGCACGGTAGAACTTCACCACATTCTGCCTCACAACATGATACCACCCTGGATCCCAGCCCAGCTCCTCCCCCAACCACTATTCGGTCAACTTGTTAAATACCATACTAGTAACTAAAGAAAAGCGGATCCTGTTTTCTCTTAAAACAAAAAGAGTTTCCTTAGGATTTCTAATTAGATTCTGTTTTCACCTTAACATCCTCCAGTTTCAGAGGAGGATCCCGTCCCCAGGCGAAATTACCATGCCCTCCCTGCCTTGACTCAGATTCACACACACACAAAAGGGCAGATTATCATAACCTCATTTCTGCCAAGGCCTGATTTTCAATCTCACTGTGGCTCAGAAATCAGTTTTTCTCTTCAACTTTCCTGGGAAGAGAACAAAATGTAAGAACAGGACAGTGGCTGCGGCCACATAAGGCAAGAGATGCCAACACAAAAGGCCACTTCACCAGCTGATCTGTGAACTCCTTGATGGGGCCTCCCCCAGTGTCTGTTCAAGTTCCTACTGCCAGGAGTTCCAGATCCAGCTCCAGCAGAGGTAGAAGGGTCCTACCACAGCAGACCACACTCCTAATGGCCACACAGCTGTCAGCCACTCTTACAGATTCTTTGGTCATAACCCTGGAGGCCACTGACATTCTACATTCTATTTTCTGCCATGACAACAGGCCCTAGGAAAAAACACAGGTCCCTGCCGTGTATAGAAGACATCCTACTTGAAGCTGGGAAAAGGTTTTCTTTTAAACTTGAGTAATTAAGGGGCGCCTGCGTGGCTCAGTCGGTTAAGCGGCCGACTTGGGCTCAGGTCATGATCTCACAGTCCGTGAGTTCGAGCCCCGCGTTGGGCTCTGTGCTGACAGCTCAGAGCCTGGAGCCTGTTTCAGATTCTGTGTCTCCCTCTCTCTGACCCTCCCCCGTTCATGCTCTGTCTCTAAAATAAAAACGTTAAAAAAAAATTTTTTTTAACTTGAGTAATTAAGATAATAATTAAAATATTCCGAGTTCTGCCAAACCAGATAGAAACCCCAAAAACATTTTCCCTCTCACTGAGGCCAACAAGAAGGTTAGCCTGGATTGGAAGTCCCTTCTGGTCCCACTGCACAAACGCATTCATCCTGTGTCCCCTAACTGAGCAAGTCCAGGAGCCAGTCCCCAGATGGGCATTACAGGAACCATGCAATACCACTCCCCCATGATGAGAATGTAGCCATGTTCTCTTAAGAAAAATGCTGTCCCTATTCCCCCTCCCATTTTTCATGAATGGCGATTTATCTCATTGCACCAGCTGTACTTCCATATTAATTCTTCCCAAGTCTTTTCATCGACATGTAAATTTCAATTCTGAAACCACAACTGGGATTCTAAAAGCAACACAGCATTAGTAAGTTTAGAAATTCAGTCTTATCTTAATGAAAAACATGGTCTCCCCAAGTAAGCAGAAGTGGAAGGGGGAAACACTCTTACTGGGTTGCATTATTCTAACAGCGAAACACTGAACCAAAGTACTCCAGACTGAAGGGAAAACATACTTAAAGGCATCCCAATTACGATACGTACGTGAGGGGAACAGACTTAACTACCTACCTACAATTAAAAAAAAAAAAAAATCTTTCAGCCAAGCATTTTTCTAGACATTACTTTAGTTTCCAAACTAACAAAAAGCTGCACCTCTTTACTGATGCTCAAGTAATAATTAACTTGGATGCATCCGCCTCAGCCAAGAACACTAAGCTGAATTTATAATTTATTCCATAAATCTGCAAGAGGGCTTCTCCAGATTTATTCTGCTCAACTCTGAAAGCTTACCAGGCACATATCTGCAGTGAGAATGGGGGACAAATCAAAACCTAAATGTGCAACTGCACATGCTTCAGAGATCCTCCACTAACATTTCTGTTCAATCTGTTTTATCACCTTCTCTGTAGATTTTTAAGGAGACTGGGCGGGGGGTGGGGAGCATAAATCTTAATTAGAACCCTGGAGACTGGCTCTCTAACCAGACCCATTTCCCAAATAATTTTTCACGTAACCTTCCAAACCTGGAACGGACGAGCTATCACGTGGGCATGAATGTGTCTGAACAGTTCACCAACACCCAGAGGCCTCTCCAGGAAAAGCATGTGATTCGGTGAGAGATTATCAGATGAGTCAAGTGACAATTACCCCCCAACTGCAATTACATGTTACCTCCCTGCAAAGCCAATTAGCAAAGTATGTATAAAATGCAGAGCTCACAGGACCGTACATTTGGCTACATATTTTAGGTAGTTCATAGAATTTCTAGTTAAAAAAAAAAAAACAACTAACTAAAAACTACTTTTCAGGGCATGTTTCACATTTAAGCAGACTTTTTAAAGAAAAGGATCATAAAACTAGTAAGAACGAAATTCAGATTGCGGATTTATGTTCTCTGTTCTAAGACTACAAATGATACACCTATGTGGCAATGCTGAAATAGGTAAAATCCCACAAAAATTTATTTATATTATTCCGACAACATTATAGTTTCAAGTTAAGTCAAAGGCAGGAGGCGAACAATGAAGCGGGCAGATTGTTGGTCCTGCACAGGCCCTTATCAGCTAGTCCAGCGTGACAAGAAGAGAAAGTAACAGCACAGCAGAAACAGGCAATGAACAGTGTCTGAAGTTCTAGAAAGGCGCTATTAAACCTGACCTGAGCCAGGCCTTCTCCAGCTCGCACTGAGTGTTATTAGGGTCGTGTCCTATGGAGTCCCCACCTGTGTTCCTGAACTGCCCCTACTTTTCTTCTTCGGACAGGCACCGCTCCACACTTTTCGACCCGCACTAGGAATTAGACAAACCCCAAATAAAGAACATAACTGATTTAAGAATTTCTACTGCACAAAACATACTGACCTTTCCTGAAGGAATTCTACACTACGATACCAAATGTCTTGCCAGGAATCTCTAAAATAAGTTGGGCCGATAATTCTACTGCCAAATCACATCTCATAATGTACACCAGGCCAACGTGTGGTAATGTGTAAATACTATTATATCACTTTGATTCATTTCCAAAAAGCACAGAAACATTAATCTACTATACATGAAACATTTTCTTCTGTAAAGCCAAGGACTACAAAACAGATGACTGATAGATTTCCAACTTTTCTCTCACTTTCAAATCTCAGTAGTTACACAGATGCACAAAGTTTCTTATATACTTCCCAAGCCCAATGCCCACAGTCCCAATTCATACCCTGGCCCCCCACTAAGTTACCACCAGAAAAGTCTAGCACTGCCATTCAGCTTTGAAAACTACTCCAGATTTCAGAACCCTGCCTTGTTTGGTTGGTGGTTTCCTTTTTTCTTTCTTGGTAGTAAGAATATCCCAATGTCTTAACTTTACAAGCAAAAAAAAAAAAAAAAAAAAAAAAATTACTAGTTTCTAAATGAGTCTTTAAAAAGCAACAAAAATACTCTTTTCACTTGAAAGAAAAACCCAAAAGGCAGTGCTCATATAATTTAAGCCTTCAGGGAATGTAAATTAAGACTTGGGTTCTATTTTCTGTCTCAACTTTAACTTGTAACAATTTTTTATAGCTTTTCAGAAGCTATTTTAGAAAAGGAAAAAAAGAAAGGGTCAGGAATAATTGTCCTGAGGAAAATGCGCAAATATATTCGTTGTTTTGGGTGAAGTTCTTAAAATGTGGGTACTCTTCCAAGTTGACACAATGTACCTGAACATTCGAATTAATATTGGAGTACGGCAGGATATACACGTACATATCTACAGATACAAGAGGAGGGACTAGAATAGCATAACCAACAGGAATCAGTCAACTGTTACTTAACAATCTGGCTCTAGTGGCCATCTTGCATCCCCAGGGGCGTGTGCACCTCATCGCGGCTGGTCCGCCCCAGGCCCCCTGAGCGCCAACGCTCGTCCCGACCCCGCGCCGTGTGCTCCATTTCTGCTCCGACAAAATGAAAGAAACTCTCTGGAAGCAGGAGAAAACGCCACACCCCAAGCGCGCGTGCGCAGTGGTGGGGAAGGACCGGCTCCCCGAAAAGGCAGGCGGTGGGTTCACGGCCGGGCTACCGCAGCTGATAGAAACCTCAGTTGTCCTTAAAGGAGCCAGGGGTACACAAGATCCCTGGCGGGGAAGAGGGGAGCATGTTCACAACCAAGGCGCCATGATCCGCTTCCACAGCGCTCAAGTGCAGGCATGCGGGCAGCGAACACTCGCCGGGTCCCAGACCAAGCAGCGGACAGAAACGCTACCCAGGATCCAACGCGGTGCGGACGGTCTGACTAGTTCAAGACCACAGGCCGAAGCCAACTGCATTCAGGCAACTTGTGAGGTAGACAGACCTTGACGATGTTGCGGGGGTGGGCGGGGGGGTTCTATTTTACATTACGACTGCTTTTTAAAATGTTGTTCATGGGTCTGACAAAACCTAGATCTCTAATATTTTTAAGCCCCCAGCCCCTGGGACACCGCAGCTCTTTTCCATTTTTGCTTAGACACAATTCATTCTGTGCAGCTAATTAAGCTGAAGAAGACTGAGAATAAAGTTTGAAACAAGGTTAATAGAGTTCTTTGCTCAGTATATGGTTTCAGTTTTTATTTCATTGACACTGATTTGCACACAGAAAGCAAAGTTGTTTCTAGAGAACTAATCACGGCTTGTGGCTGGTAATCTTTGATGAAATTGGATTAAAGATTCTAAATGGCGGCATGATGTAAAAATAAAAACAAAAATCTGGTATTTTATCCTTTAATTATACCGGAATTAAAAAATAAATTAAAATTTTTTCTAAAATCTAGAAACTAACAAAAAATTTCAAAATTAAAAAATTAAAATCTGGCATTTTAGAGGAATGGATACACCCACCACATGCTAATGGTCTACAACTCATTACAAAAAGAATCCCTTGAATAAACAAAAGTACATTAAAAATATGATGGCTTCTAAAATAACTTTTTCTAGGATAATAATTACGTTTCTTATATTAGATGTAGGCATGCTTAGGGGTGGGTATTAAATAATTTACTTGTAGCATTTTAAAGATAAACTTAAAATTTCAGTGTAATAAGAAAAACACCTTTTTATTTTTTTAATTTTTTTTTTAACGTTTATTTATTTTTGAGACAGAGAGAGACAGAGCATGAACGGGGGAGGGGCAGAGAGAGAGGGAGACACAGAATCGGAAGCAGGCTCCAGGCTCCGAGCCATCAGCCCAGAGCCCGACGCGGGGCTCGAACTCATGGACCGCGAGATCGTGACCTGAGCCGAAGTCGGACACCCAACCGACTGAGCCACCCAGGCGCCCCGAAAAACACCTTTTTTTAGAATGGATATATTCATAAAGGACATATCAATGAGATCAACAAATGATTTGAGCTGCCATCTATGGCAGTTCATCTAACCCTGTGATTACCCAGTTTCCTTCTATTTCCACTACCGTTCTCAGGAAGCAGGACATTCATTCATTTTAATGTGACACTCATCAAAATAATCATTCGTTTGCTCGTTCGTTCTCTTCACATTTAATGAGCAGCTTCTATACGCCTAGTACTTCTTGCTGGGGCTGAGGACAGAAAATGCATGAGCTAAATAAAAGCCTGTCCTGAAAGGTGGTTTTTGGCTGAATTGTGTCCCCTAAAATTCATGCACTGAAGCCCTAACCCCCAGTACTTCAGAATGTGACCGACTTGGAAATAAATAGAGGCCATTAGGGTGATCCCTAATCCAATATGACTAATGTCCTTATAAAAAGAGAATAGGACACAGACATACACAGAGAAGATGGTGAAGACACAGGGAGAAGACAACCATCTACAAGCCAAGGAGAAAGGACTCAGAAAAAACCTACCATTGCCAACACCTCCAAACTCGACTTCTAGACTCCAGAATTGTGAAAACATCAATGTCTGTGGCTGAAACCACCCAGTCTGTGTCCTTTGCTACGCTGGCCCTTGGCAAACTAATACAAAGGCTCACACTCCATCAGGGGAGACTGACATCAAACTGTAATACCCGAGAAGAGCAGCTAAATTAGAGATAGGCACAAAGTGCAAAGCAACAGACCGTAGCATCAGTCGGCCATCCCGGATGTTCTGGTTTTAGGCTCTTATTCCAGGTGAAAGGGTATGCTAACAAAGCCTCCTTACCATTTCGAAGACATTAACAGACTAACACGCGCTCGGCAGCCTTCCCATGTTATTTCACTTTATCCTCACATAAATCTTGCAGCCTTTTTGAGCGTCCCCATCATATAGATGAAGTCAGTTTCGATAAGATAATTAACTCGTCCAAGATCACCCAATTAACAACTCGAAGAGCCAAGTCCCTACAATTCAACATTGTACTTCCCTACGTCTGTCTGCCTCTCAAACAAAACTTGGAAGAGGTACTAAGGAGAGCAGACCACATCGCGGAAGCTTTAGCAGTGTGTTCTCTCTGTGCACTGCACAATTCTGCAGGTGCAATCATCTCTGAAAAGCATGCTAGACAGTGGGCGGTGGCGGTTCTAAGTGTGCAAAAAGACTAGCTTGAACAGCTCTGGAACAGTTTCTCAAAGTTACAGCAAAACCACAGTGACGCTTCTGATAATGCAGAGCACAAACTTAAAGATCAGGATCAACGGTAATGATTCCAACTTTCTCCCGTTTCCTTACTCATTGTACACCAGGTCCTTCAAGTTCCTTCGGTTCCATACTCACGACTTACTACACACGGGGATGCTTCTAAGAGGGCAGAAAGCATGCACGTGCACTTCTGTGTGGAGCCCTGACAGAGGCCAACAGAGAACTGTACAGGAGCCAGCGCAGGGCAGATCATTACTTTGGGACAGATGGGAGGGGAGATCAAACCAGAAGAGTAATAACGTATTTACCTGTCTCTTCGTCTATTTTGAAAACACCAACACCAGAACCATCTCTTATGGAATAGCGGATCTCCCCATCTCTTCCTGTGTCCTCATCGTGAGCAGATACTGTCATTACTGAGGAACCAATAGGGACATCTTCTTTCACTACCCCCTTCTCCACAAAGCTGGAAAACACTGGTGGGTGTAAGTTCTCATTCACATCAATGACCTCAACTTCAACATAGCAAGTGGAAGACAGAGAAACCGGCTTCCCTTTGTCTTTGGCCCTCACGGTGAGATTGTACACTTGCTTCTTCTCAAAGTCCAAATGCTGGACAATTCTGACCGCTCCGCTGAGTTTATCCACATCAAAGTGTCCTTCTCCGTGGTCCAGCAGACTGTATCTCACTTGGCTAGACTGACCTAAATCGGGATCATAGGCCTCCAACCACATGATTATGGTTCCTTCTGGAAGGTCTTCGCGAACTTTCACACGGTAATTAGGTGGAATGAACCTAGGCGGGTTGTCATTAACATCCTCTAATGATACTTTCAAAAGAACAGTGGAAAGCAACTGGGGTTCTTCTCTGGCTTGATCCCTGGCTTCAATCTTTAAGTAATGCACATGCTGTACTTCGCGATCCAAAGGGGACACAATTTTAACAACTCCAGTCACGC
Source organism: Panthera pardus (assembly GCF_024362965.1). Classification (NCBI taxonomy): domain Eukaryota; kingdom Metazoa; phylum Chordata; class Mammalia; order Carnivora; family Felidae; genus Panthera; species Panthera pardus. Next base: position 17,772,333 of record NW_026526688.1, read on the forward strand.
TGTCAATGGAGAATTTATCTGTGTCTGTGAGAATAGAGTAGGTCACATGTCCATTCGGCCCTAAATCTTTATCTGTGGCTTCAACCTGGATGATTTCACTATCTATCTCTTTGTCTTCACTCACTTCCACAAAGTAGCTCTCCTGTAAAAACTCCGGGGGATTATCATTGGCATCCAGAACCCTGATGTCTACAAGACGCCAAGCGGCCTTCTGTGGTATACCAAGGTCAGATGCTGTAATGTTCAGGGTGTACTTGTCTGTCGTTTCACGGTCAAGCGGAGATAAAATCTTCAGCATTCCAGTTTCCATGTCAATTACAAAGCAACTGTCCTCGTTTCCTCCAGAAATGGCATAGACCAGTTTTCCATTGAAGCCAGTGTCCAGGTCAGTAGCATTCATGAAAACTATGCTGGCACCCACTGGATGGTTTTCCTTTACCTCAACACCAGTGGGGAGAGTACTTCCGAACTGTGGCGCGTGCGCATTGACAGAGTGGGAATCAAAGAAAACGTCCTCGACCTCTCCCTGACTGTGTAACTTATTTGCCTGCAGGAGTTTCTCCGCCAGCATTTTGGCGACGCCCGTCTCTTCGCACTGCAAGTGTACTGGCTTGCGACTAGCAGCCACAGTCATGTTGATGTATAACGGTGTGGCAAAATTCTCTCCATCTGTGGCCGTGATTCTCAGGCTGTGAAATGACACCTTGGTCCCTAAGCCATCCAGTAGCGACTGCTTTAGGGACAACACCCCAGAGCTGGGGTTTAGGCTGAACAAATCTAGTTCGTTTCCAGCTTCAATCTGGTATCGGACCAACTGAAGTTCGTCAGCATCAATCGCAGAAACAGTAGTTATTTGCTCCCCCACACCTAGATCCCTGGGGATAGTTCCTTCACAATTGATTTTCTCAAACAAGGGTGTGTTGTCATTCAAGTTATTGAGGGTCACCGTGGCGAGGACTTCAACTTCCCGGCGGTATGGCAAGCCCCAGTCTGACGCTCGAATCCTCAGAGTATAAACCCGAGGCATCAGCTCATAGTCCAGGTTTTCTGAAGTACTCACGGCACCAGTGAAATGGTTAATGACGAAGGGCACGTGGTTTAAATTGGCAATACTGTAAGTCACATAGCCGTTCTCCCCCTCATCGGGGTCCACAGCACTCACGCTCAGGACCGTCGTACCAACGGGCACGTTCTCATCGAAAGATGCTTTGTAAGCAGTCTGGGTAAACTCGGGGGGATTGCTGTTTGCACCTAAGACTTTAACCAACACTCTGGTCGAGGCTCTCCTGTCACTTGTTGTTACTTCAAGTTCAAAATGGGATGCCTGCTGTCTTTTAACTGGCTCCAAAATGGAAATGAGACCAGTGTTGGGATTTAAACTGAATTTAGCTTTCCCAGGGGTACTTTTGAAAACATACCTCAAATGAGAATAACTAGGCGTGGCTTTCACCATGACCACAGGGGTATTGGAAGGAGCAAACTCACCGATTTCTGCTCTATAAACATCCTTTTCAAACTTGACTGGCCCAGCTTTGAACTGCGGAGAAGTCACATGAATTACTTTCACAGAAGAGAACTGGGGAGGGGTTCCTTTATCTTTAGCCTGTAGTGTCAGATTGTAGCCGAAAGGATGACTGTCCCAATCAATGCCACCAACTGCCTTGACTTTATATTCTTTACTCCCTGGAGAGGACCTCACTGTTCTAAACTCTTGAAGGAGGTCACCTGCCACAATGCTTAAAGAAGCTATTTCCCCATTGGGCCCCTGATCACAGTCGTCCACCGTTACGATCGCATATGTTGGGTCCTTGTCCAGTTCTGATGGAGACAGCGTCACCGCCGTGATCACAGGAGCACATCCGTTGGCCTGTTCCACGTGAACCGTCAGCTTAGCCATGCTGCTGATACCGCTGCTACCATACAATTTCATCCCACGGTCCACAGCAAGAATCTCCATCTCATAGAGCTTGGTCTCTGCGTAATCGAGCCTACCAGTTAGAACTATGGCACCGCTGGTCGGGTGAATAGCGAACACATCTGTTCGATCTTTGAAACTGTAGTAAAACTCTCCGTTGGTTCCTATGTCTGCATCTGTGGCGCTGACTCTGGCAATACTGGTCCTTATGGCTGTGTTTTCAGGTAACGAAACACTGTACGAGGTGGGGGAGAACAGCGGTCTCAAGTCATTTGTATCCAGCACTTGCACCCTGACCTTGGCTCGGGCTTCAGCATTAGTATTTTTTTCAACTGCTTTGACTATCAATGTGTAATGGTCTTTTACTTCCCTATTAAGAATAGCTGTATTTCCTCCTTTGGTCCTTATTCTTAAGAAGCAAAAGTCTCCAAGGACATACTCTTCAGCTTTGAAAAGGTTTTCGTTGTCCCCGGAGATAATTCTGTACCTTAACTCCCACAGTGGATTTGTAAGGTAAATACCCATCTTTACAGGATGGCCCACGTAGGTTTTAGCTGCAGAGTTTTCGTGCACAGTGACATTGTACTGGAAATGCGTAAACTGGAGAGGACCCTGCTCAGGGGTTTGGCTTCCGTCACCGTCTCCAAAACGCTGGAGGAGCAGGAGCAGGAGCAAGGCCACAGGTCTCCCCATCGCTTAACCCTCAGGAATCTAAAACACAGGAAAGAAAGAAGAATCGTGACCTCGAAGAAATAAACAAGGCGGCGCGTAAACTTGTTTCGGGAGTTTTAGACTTTGCATTTTAATGAAGTATTGTACATATGTATGAAATACAAATATGTGCCATAGTTTTTAGATTTTTTTCCGTTGTCCAAGTATCAATACCTCTAACATGTCTAGAATTACTAAGGAACAATCTTTTTCTTGTACTTTGAGGACTCAAGAATCATAAGGAGCTTCAGATCAAAGACTCCCGCCAGCTACATGTAACACCAAAGTTGAATTGTTCTACTTGATTCTTCAAGGCAAATGGAACCAACTGTGACAAAGGGAGATAACGAACACTGTCTAGGTTTATTTATATACAACAGATGAAATGCCCAAAAGCTCACAAATTTCATGCTGCCACAGTATCCCAAGCACAGGAAGCTTTGAAGAACCGATTCAGACAAGACCCAACCTGAAAGGTGGTTTCATAGGACCTCCCCTAATGACATTCTATAACCTCATCTCGAAAGTGATCCAGAAATTATTTCTTTCTAGGAATAATTTAATTGACTCCCTCCAAAACGTAAGGGTTTACTGTCTCATTTAGCATTATGTAAAGGTATTTACATAAAGTAAGGGTTTACTGTCTCATTTAGCACTATTTAAAGGTATTAAAATACTTATAAAATCATTATATCATTTTGATACCGAGGTCACTTCTAAACCAACAGGAGTCAAAAAGAGTCCATTTACAAATGGGAAACCAGCAGCCTGATGTCAAACAGCAAAGCGAATCTTACCAACCACATCAATGTTTTATCACCACTGCAGTCAACAACCAGTGTTCACAACCAAACACAAGACACACACACACACACACACACACACACACACACACACAGCTAGAGCATCCAGGCTGACACACAGAGAGGGCCCCATGAACGCAGCAAGGTGGTCGGCCCCGCGGAGAAGGTCAGAGGGGAAACGGGAAGGCAAGGGGGCATTTGAGAAAGGGTTCCCTTTAGCACGCGGAAGGTAGGCAGTCCTCCGGGCTGGCCTTCCGGAGGAGCAAGACAATTATTTTCAAACCCACCGTTCCTCTAAATGCCAACAAATTCACCTTGCAAATCAACGCAGCCTCACAAAACACCCCAGCACTCTCCAGAGAGGACAGCACTGCACCCTCAAACAAGTGCTCCCAGAACGGGAGCCCCACCAAAAGGTGAAAGCAGCAGCAGACTGGAGGGCTGGTTGAAGGGCCGGCGGGAATTCGCGAGGCAGCATTCACAGTATCTTCACCGCACGCCGTCAGTCATTTCATTAGGGAAAAAAGAAAAGCCCTCCTTCACACAAGGCTTAACGGATGCTCAATCACATTCCAGGCGGGCCCCCTGACATGTGCCTTCGCTCTCACGCCATCTCCTCAGTGATAAAGTCAGGAGACCATACAGACATCCAGCCTCCCGGAGAACGATGATCACTTCAAAATAAGAAAACAGTTTCCTCACAAAACAATCTCTTCATGTGGTCAACAGTTCTAATATTCAGGGAAATCTGAATGACATAATGATGCAGGAATGTTCTCTAAACCAGGGAAAACTTCAGTTCAACCTACAGGTATGGGGAGCCTAGTTCAGGACAGACTGTGGAGCGTACGTGAACCAAAGACTATTTCCAGATCCCGAGGCGTTTACGAACTAAGAGCAATATAGAGAGAGAGAAAATGCTTTCAGTAACACTTAAAAAGCTCATGTGAAAGAAGCAAGCACAGTGCTTCATCCCAGAAGACTTGTTACTGCTATCCACTTTACAACAAAGTATTATGCCGGGATTCTATTGTAAACAATTAAAATATTATTGCTTAATTCTACACATAAAGTATTATGCAGCCACTAAAAAGAATAAGCCGCCACTCTGAATGTTGGTACATAGAGACGTCCAGATATGTTAAATGGAAAAATTAAACTGATCCCATGTATGTGTGTTAAAAAAAGGCGGGGGCGGGGGGGGGATGAATTGTGTGCACAGTATATGAATATGCTGAAAAATGGACAGAAACATTCTGGATCAAAAAAAAAAAATCAACTGTCAACAGTGGTAATTTGTGGAGAACAGGCAGCTAGGTGAATGTTCATGCTTTATTTCCACGACTCTAGCTGAATATTTTAGCACAGGTGCAGGCCATCTGTTCCACTCACTCACCCCCTTCATCAATTATTTGACTTCATTCAACGAATATTTAATGCTATGTGCTAGGAATCGTTCTAGATGCTGGGGATACAAAAGTGAGCCAAAGCAGCAACAAATCCTCATGGAAGACATATTTCCTGGTGAGAAACAAGCAAAGAGTGTATCCCATGCTGATGATGAGGCACTAAAAAGACAAATAAAGAAGGGCAAGAGACTGGTCGGGAACCTGAAGGGAAAGACAGAACTAAATTCAAAAGGCCCAAGGGGCACCCGGGCAGCTCAGTGGGTTAAGCGTCCGACTCTTGATTTCCGCTCAGGTCATGATCTGAAGGTTCGTGGGTTCCAGCCCCACATTGGGGTCTCTGCTGTGAGCATAGAGCCTGCTTTGGATCCTCCTTCTTGTTCTCTCTCTGCCTCTCCCCCCCTACTTTCTCTAAAATAAATACACACATACATAATACATAAATAAGATTCAAAAGGCCCAGAGTGCATCTTAGGATGTTCGGTGTTATCCTGCTCTCCACCCACTCAAAGCCTGTTGTATCTCCTCCAACTCACTCCACACTCTCCCACCAAAAAAACAAACAAACAAAAAGTTTCCAGACTTTGCCAGTGTTCCCTGGGGCTCAAAATCACGTCCAGTAGAGAGGCATTAGTCACAAAAACAGAGACCACTGTGGCTGGGGCACAGATAAGGGGAGAGCAGTAAGGGAGTTTTTTTTTATATAAATTTTAACCTTTAGAATCATTTTAGATTTTAGAAAAGTTATGAAGACGGTCTCTCCTGTTGGTAACCTTTCCCATTATTATGGTGCACTTGTCACAACTAACAAACTAGAGAGGAACAGGACCTAGGGAATTAGAGGAGTTGTTTTGGAAAGTTAAGGTGAAAATGCCCACTGTTACCCAAGTAATGATTCTGAGGGGGCAGGCTGACGTGTGGGAGAGGTCCAGCCTGGAGACACAAATTTGAGAGTTGCCTGAATATACAGAGCATGCTATTTCAACCACAAAACTGACTGAGATCATCCAGGGAGAGAGCACAGGTAGAGAGGAAAAGAAAACCAAGCACAGAGCCCTGATGACCCACGCCCCCAAAATGTGGAGGACAGAAGAGGAGAACATGAGACGGGACAGCAGTCAGTCACTGACACAGAAGCAAGAAACAGTGGTGTTATAAAAACAGGATGGGTCCGTCAATCTTTCTGAACATCTGAAGCCTCACATTAGAACTTGGCAATGACGCATACATACTGGCTGCTACCCCGCGCAGCTGCACACACTGCTGGCCGGCCCCGGACACGCCCTCGCCCCCCAACCCGGCACAAGGAAAAGGCCAACACATCACATTACTGCAACGGTTCCCTCCCCACCGCATCTCGGCCGCCACCCTGCTCTCACAGCTGCATTCCCCACGCCTGCTCACCTTCCTGAACCCACCCTGCCAGCGGATCTTCTCAGGGACAGCTCAAAGCCGGACTACCCCTCCTGGACCACCCTCAACAGAAACCGTTCAAAACCCGGAATTTACTCTGCAAACTTGGCTAACAGAATGCCACTGTGATTAGGATCAATGAGTAAGGGCAACTTTTTACATCAAACAACAAAAAAAATCCATGGGGCGCCTGGGTGGCTCAGTCGGTTAAGCATCCAACTCGATTTTGGCTTTGGTCATGATCTCACAGGTCGTGAGATCGAGTCCCACACCAGGCTCTGCACCGACGGCATGGAACCTGCTTGAGATTCTCCCTCCCTGTCTCTCTCTGCCCCTCCCCCGCCTCACTCTTGCTCTCTCTCTCTCCTGCTCTCTCAAATATTTAAAAAAAAGAAAGAAAACAATTCACTTTTTAGGAGGTATTAACCTTTAGTAAAGGAACCTAGAACCGTGGACTCAGGTTCTGCTACAAAATGTGTGATCAAAAAAGTGGTGGCTGTTCCCCTGTGCAAAACAAACAGCAAAGCTGAGGAAGGAAAAAAAAAAGATACTAATACCATTTCTACTGAAAAGTACATTACCTAGAGTTCATGCTTATGAAAATTAAACTCCAGAA